>NC_134584.1:73898231-75215731 GCF_037038515.1 Microtus pennsylvanicus
CGATGTTGTTTCATACTCTTCATCTCAGGTGTGCAGAGGAATTAAGGTAGACTGTATGAGTTAGAATCTCAGTTCTACCCCTTGAAAACTCAGTCCCTGGGTTAGACATTGTACCTTAGTAAGTACTCTCTCCCAAATAGTTGAGATAAGAACTATAGCAGTAAGCGCTTCATGCTAGACTGTGAGAAATGAGCTTATCCATGGAGTGCTTGGCTGAGTGCTTATACAAAGCAAATATGGGAAATGTGAGGAGTGATCCACTCCAGTAAGCCAGTAAGGCCACTGAAAAGACACCCAGTGACCTAAAAAACAAGTATTCCAGGAGGATAGACCGAGTAGTAACAATATAAGCTTGAGGCTGTACATATTTGTTTAAGGTCACTTTGTACTCTGTGGCAACATGCTCATCTACAAGAAGAGGAATTGTCCTTGTGGGTCTGAATACCATATTAGTTATTCAGCAAGGTTTTCTTCTAAAAGCTTCGAATTATGAGCACATACCTATTATTTAGGCCCCCAGGAACCTTCCTGTAACTGCTGCGGTAAGATCCTACATACAATGCATAAATCTCTACATGCAGTTATCCCAGGCACTCAGATTGCTAGGTGCACTTAATCTAAGTATAGACCCCAACCGCAAATTGGTAGCTGCCCCATTCTCTACCCCAGGGGCAATCCCAGAGATGTGATACAAAGTAACAGAACCCAGGCTGTAGAAATAGGGAACTGGGGGCCTGCTTTTTGTCCCGCCTGGCTCCAGCATGGCTAGCTTTACACCAGAAATAACAACACACAAATTGCATTAATTTAAACACTGCTTGGCCCTTTAGCTCTAGCCCTTACTGGCTAATTCTGATATCCGGATCAACCCATCTCTAATAATCTGTGAGCACCGGTCTTACCGGGAAGATTCTAGCCTACGTCCATCCTGGGTGGGAGCTTCATCCCATGTATCTGCCCGGGAGCGGGGCATGGTGTCTCTTCTGAGGCATCTGCTCCCGAGAGGAGAGCTGTCGAGTCTGAGCTCACTTCCTCTTCCTCCCAGCATTCTGTTCTGTTTACTCCACCCACCTGTGTTCTAACTATGAGGGCCAGCCAAGCAGTTTATTTTTTTAACCAATGACCTTCCTCTATCACCAGGCTCTGAAGAGACTGGAGTCAGTAATGACTTTTTGGACAAGAACAGTAATTTAATCGCTTTCAGGCCCAGTTTACTGAACTTTGAAATGCATAAAGCTTCTAGCTTGGTTTCTAGAAGAGAAGTACTTAATAAACAATAGCCAACTTCTCTTTGCTTTTATTTTTTAATTAATTAATTAATTTATTTATTTATTTATTTTGGTTTTTTTGAGACAGGGTTTCTCTGTAGCTTTGGAGCCTATCCTGGAACTAGCTCTTGTAGACCAGGCTGGCCTCGAACTCACAGAGATCCGCCTGCCTCTGCCTCTCGAGTGCTGGGATTAAAGGCGTGCGCCACCACCGCCCGGCTTCTCTTTGCTTTTATAAACACTCATCTCTCTGCCCACCTCCTTTCCTCTCCAGCCTGATGTCCAGTTGGCCACTCAAGTTTATCAGAACTTACAACCAAGTCCAGGCTTTCTCTTTGACCTCTGACACACCCCAGAATGACAAACGCCACAGCACTGGCTCAGACACCTTGGACCATCTTCCACCTTATTTTCTGGCTCCCTGAAATTTACCGATGATTCCAGAATATGCCCCAAATGTGCCCTAAAGTGGAAACTTGTAACTTTTCATAAGCTATACCTGGTAGAAACTCACATCATAAACCACTATAGAGCCTAGAAGTCTCCCAAATGTTTTTCTTGCTTCCTTCTATTCACCTAAGCACAACAAGGTTGTTCCATTACAAATAGAATGCAGATTAAGTCACATCTCTGCCAGTTTGCTGACAGATCCCCAAAGTACTAAAAGCAAAGGCAACATCTCATTGTTCTACAAAGGTCCCATGATGTGATGTTGCAAAGCCTCTAGCCCTTTCCTGGGCTCACTCATTCATTTTGCGGTCTGCCTGTTCCCTATCTACTCATAGCAGTTTGTTCCTGATGATCCTTGTGCTCAGGACAGCAGCCTACTCTTCTCACACACACTTACTTGCTCACTAATTCTGCCTACTTCTTCAGGTATTTGCTTAAACATCAGCTTTTCTGTGAGAACCCTCATTACCACTCTGCCTGCATATTAATCACCCAATCACATGGGAATCACTTCCTCTTTTCTCTTCAGTGCCTACAGCAGTAACCACCATTTAATACACAACATGTTTGACTTATTTATTGCCTAACTCTGCACCTATGGTCCTTAAACTCTCACAACATTCCCAACTGTCAAAAGTCTATTTGACAACTAGAAGAATGTATTATTGAATGCGAAGCTCAAGATTTTATTCATCATCTGTTTGCTACTTAGTTTTGCATTATAAATATTTGATATATATATATATATATATATATATATATATATATATATATAACTTAAAGAAGTAAAGATTTACACTGGTTTACTCTCAAATGCTTTCGTTTGTGATCATTTAGTCCTCTTTCTGTTACGCTAGGGTAAGGCAGAAAACCATGGTACAGAGGACAGAGCAAGGCAGAACGCATTTCATGATGGCCAGAAGTAGGCAGCTAGGAAGGAGAATGGGAAGGGGTGAATATTTCAAACCCTGCTCCCAGTAACTCCAGCACCTCCCCAAACAGTACTACAGCTGAGGAGGACTTCAAGATACACGCCTGTGGGAGACAATATATACTTAGGACAAATGTCATTTCTGTTGCTAAGAATTAATAGCTCCTGAAAACCCTTCAATGGCCAGCACAGGTCTGGGTAAAGTGTAGCAGCCTGCGTATCAGGAAGGACCTGATGCTGAGGAGAATCCAATGCCAAGAGATATGGAGCATATCCCAAAGGCAGAAGCCGAAGACAGACTTGAGTCTGTAGTTGATTTTCCACGGAATAAAGTTAAATAGAGGGAGATTCTATAGTATCAGCAACATTGATGGGCATAAGAGTCACTAGAACCTGGAGAGCTAGCTGTTCTTCAGAAGACAAGGATGAACAAGGCCACTCAAAATGTTAACGGTGAATGAAATCAACACCACTACCTTGATGAGATGGAAATTCTCCACTTTGAACCAGAACATTCTATATTCTTAGGTGTGCCCTATGAAGATTTCTTCTTCTCAATTAGAATCTTCCTTAGTTCTAGCTTAGAAGACAAAAGATATATTAAAAACATTGACATATGAAGAGAAGAGGATCTTATAAATTTTATTTTTAACCTCTTTATTTCCTCAGAAGAAAATGGAATGGGGTTGTGGGGAAAATCTCACATTTTATACTCCTAGCAATTGATAGGCATAGATGTAGTACAGTCTGGCCTATTTGTGAACTCTCTGAAGGCAGGTGCCTTGTTTTGGGTTGCTTACGATAGTGGTTCTCAACCTGTGGGTCAAGGCCCCTCTAAGTCATACAACCCTTTCACAGGGGTCGCATATCAGATATCCTGCATATCTGATGCTTGTGATTCATAACAGTAGTAAAACTACAGTTGTGAAGTAGCAGAGAAAATAATTTTATATTGGGAGTCACTATAACATGAAGGATTGTACTAAAGAGTTATAGAAGCACTCTTTTTTTTTATTTTATTGAAAAAAAGGAAAAAAAAGTTTCCGCCTCCTCCCAGCCTCCCATTTCCCTCTCCCTCCTCCCACTCCTCTCCCCCTCCCTCTCCAGTCCAAAGAGCAGTCAGGGTTCCCTGCCCTGTGGAAAGTCCAAGGTCCTCCTCCCTCCGTCCATATCTAGGAAGGTGAACATCCAAACTGGCTAGGCTCCCACAAAGCCAGAACATTAAGTAGGATCAAAACCCCGTGCCCTTGTCCTTGGCTTCTTATCAGCCCTCATTGTTCGCCATGTTCAGAGAGTCCAGTTTTAACCATGCTTTTTCAGTCATAGTCCAGCTGGCCTTGGTGAGCTCCCAATAGATCAGCTCCACTGTCTCAGTGGGTGGGTGCACCCCTCGTGGTCCTGACTTCCTTGCTCATGTTCTCCCTCCTTCTGCTCCTCATTGGGACCTTGGAAGCTCAGTCTTTTAGGGAACAGTGGGATCTAATATACTCCTTTGTACAACAGATGGCCAAGTAATACTGGAAATAAACTCATAAAAGAATAAATAAAAATAGCCCACTAACTCAGCTAGATTCAAAGGTATTCCTCAGTCCCTGTCCCGAGCTTGACTAAGTACTCTGTGTTCAGGCCCAGTACTCTCCAGTTCTGAGATCTCCAACTATTACTGTGAGGTACAGATTCCCACCACCTTTCTTCCTTTTTAGCATTCTTGGCTTCAGTGGTTTGAGTAAGCAACACAGTACCTGGAACACAGTAATTGTGAGCTCTCAGCTATAGCTTGGCCATTGGAGGACTCCTGCTCCACTGTATCTGCTGAGTTTCACTTCTCTAAAGGAAACCCAGGACTCCTGATGTGGGTGGATTATGTTGTTGAGAGGATGATAAGGAAGTTAGCACAGCAGGGGTTTGTCAGTGAGGCAAGTGAAAGAGAGGGGCAAAAAGTAAGACTGTGAAGACCAGGCCTGAGGCGTCTCCAAGGAGTACTCCAATGGATCCCACTTTTAGTCGGTTAATTTAGGACAAGTACAACCCAGTAATGGCATTTGGTCATAGGCAACATGAGTCTCTTCATCTCAGGCTGTCCTCAGAGATAGCTGATGCCTGGCTCTCTATATAGACAGAGTCAAACATGTAGAAGCCCTAAGTTTTCCAAAAGAGGAGTGGTGGGCTAGTGCAGCCCACAAGCATCCCCTTATCCAATTGCGCAGCATGGCTCTCATCTCTGCAAGACTCTCTAGCCGACTTCTCTTCTTTCCACCAGGATAGAAGATAACTCTCATTGTCCCTTTATTACTCACTATCTTATTTCTAGAGCTGGGCACACTGCTTGGCACCCAGTAGGGATGCAATAATGCCTGCAGAATAAATGCACCATTAAACACAGAACATCAGCATAAAAGCACAGAGCAATTCACACACAATTAAAGAGAAACTATCCCCAGATGAGCTCAACGTGGCTTTGAAAGGAGGAACAAACAAAAATGACTGGAATTTGAAGAGAATAGCAGGCAGGAGCCAAGGTGCATTCCTTTTCTGATTTTGCTCTTGAGTAAAACCCTGTACCCATAGAAGCTTATTCGGGAAGTAGAAGGAAAAGACACACTTGTTTTCTGCTTTCCTAGTTCTGTCAAATGATCTCTTCCTATGGGCTGTCCTATTGGCCCATATAAATATATTTTCATCTTGATAAATATATCTTGGAGAATCCCAGGGGTCACTATGTCATCTGAATGCTTTGCCAAGTACTTAGTTCAAATAACAGAGAACTATGAAGCCCCCAGAAGGAGCAGGAAATAAACAGAGTAGAGAAGGAATTTACTCTCTATCATGAGAAGAAAGAGAAACCAATAGGAATACTCCATAATTAATGAGAATATTGTGACTGAAAGTTATTTCACCCTCCAAACAGCCAAGAGAAGAGGCAGAGAGTTGTTAAACAAAGTGTAACTCAAAAGAACAAAGAAGTAAAGTATATCAGCCTCACTACCAAGCTTCTCTCTTACTGAATTTGGCCATGGTGTAGAAGAACGTTAAAAACTAGGTAAGTGTAAGGAAGACCCTTGGGCGGATGCTATTAGAATAGTCCAACATCTGTGCTAATGTGATATTTCTCTCATGTATGCAAACTCAGATACACATATCAGGATCATGACTCGACTTTAGACCATCTGATATTCTCTGAAGTAATGATGACAGCTCAAACATTCAAGAAGAGGGTCTGGGGAAATGGTAAAGTGGGTAAGAGCACATGTTCTCTACAGAAGAGGACTTAAGTTTGAATCCTCAGCACCCACTTAAAAACTAGGCATAAATACATATACCGGAAACTCCGATATTCAGGGGTAGAGACAGATGCTGAAAACTCACTGGTCAGATATCCTAACAGAAAAGCAAGTTTCATATTCAAAAAGGACCCTTCCTCATGGTGATAAAGTGGAAAATGATAGAAAACACCTGATGTCCTACTGTGAACTTCCCCTGTGCAAGTCCAGGTGTGTCTATCTGAACACTCATGTATAGGGACCTCACACATTTATGAAAGCAATAAGAAAATAACCAGGCCAGAAGAGCAATGCTACAAATCCAGCCTTACATACACTCTTAAAAATAATAGTCCACAGTACTAGAGACAGCAAAAGCTGTTCTATAACATTTTAAACACCACAAAATTAATAGCCTTTACTATAGCCTCCCAGGTTTTCTCAGCAAAAAGGCATAATTTATTTATTGAGAGAGAGAGAGACAGATAGAGAGAGAGAGAAAAAAAAGAGGAAAAGGAAGGAAATAAAGAAACAAAGAGGAAGAAGAATATTAAATACATATATATATATATATTTAAGAATCAGAATGGGAGGATCAAGTGGGAAGGGAAAAGGGGATGAGGGAGAGAATACAGAAAGACACAGTTAAAAAAAATCCAAAGGTCATTTCAAGGTTAGAATGGAAATCCAAACAAAAGAAGCTTCCTGAAATACCTGAAGCCAAAGAATGGGGAAGATAGAGCTACAACTGGCCATATTTTCTCACCAAATGAAGCATCCAGCACCAGAAATGGGTTAAATCTAACTGTGCTGTTAGCAAAAGGGGCCCCATGGGAAGCCCCAGACAACCCAGACTGTGGTCAAGACTATAGGTATTCTTATCAAACTGACAGCTAGAACCTACTGAACTCACTGAACATGGACATGGAGAAACAGAGCAAGTGCCACACAAAGCCTTCACCCCAATGGGCTAGTGTCCTTGGTGCAGGAAGGCACACTACCCAAAGAGAAATGTAAATACCTATCCACTTTCAAACCCTTTAATCCTAGTGTCCTGCCTTCAAATGTTAGTGACTTGAAAGAACAAATCTTGTGGGAATAAATCTAATCTGTATCTTATTTGACTTGGGTTCACTCCACGAGATGGCATCCATATCGGATGCTGTTTTGGTGACCAAGAACCTAACATTAGATAAGCACAGCGACTGAGGGTAAAATCAAATATTATTGTTATACTAAAAGAACAAAATAACAAAATGAGTCCTGAAGACATTTTGCTATACTCACAGATCACTGAGCTCAGCTATCATCAAAGAAACTTCCTCCTGCAGCAGATGGGGAAAAGGTAGAGACCTTGGAACACTCAGTCCTAAATGGAATATCACTATCAAATCCTTCCCCTTAGGGCTCAGAGAATCCTGTTGAAGAGGTGGGGGAAAGAATGTAAGAGCCAAAGAAGAGGGGAAGAGGAAAGCAAGGAAAAAAGAAGGTTCTCTAAATCCACTGGATGAACTCGCATATGAACTCAGAGACGGAAGCAGCATGCACACAAACCGCAGTGTCTGCAATGGAGTCTTCAAGCTGAAAGGTGAAGTGGACACCTGCCCCATCCCAGGCCTAACCCAGTCTCCATCCCCAGTTGATAACCACTTGAAAATCAAAGTTTTGTTTTATCTAACGGAGTCTCACTGGGGAAGCAAACTACATTTAAAGGTAGGCCATATGCCAAGTACCAGATGGCCAACAGAAAACAAACTCAAAGGATGTTTCTTTTCTTATAAGGCTGTATCAAAACTGTTTTTTTGCTTGTTTTTATATTTTTATTTTTAATTTTATTTATCATGCCTTCTAGCTTTTTGTTTTTATAGAATTCCTAAGTGTATGATCAATTGGGTCTCTGCATTTTTTGAGCCTTTTCCTTCTGCAGGTTTGTATTGTCCTACTCAAATGTGTTAGTTTTTGTTTGATCTTACTGTATTAGATTTTATTATATTGTTATCTCTTTGAAGCCTATTGCTTTCTAATAGAGATGGAAAAGGGGGGTAAATCTGGATGAAACATGGGAAGGAATTGGTAGGAGTAGACATAGAGGAAAGTGTAATCTAAATATATTATATAAGAAAAAAATTAAAAATTAACAATATTTTTTCAATAAAAGGAAGAAATTTAAAAACACACATACAAAAAGGTATATCAACGTTTGATCACGTGCATAAAGATATCCCTAGCTAATTATTTGCTGACTAAGAAATCTCCTAAACTGGGATTTTCAATGAAAATTCATCCAATCTCTTCAATCCCCGAATAAATGCAAAATTCAGTGTTACTTTAACTAGTTTGAAATTAGAGTAGAGTTGACTTTTATGTGTGTGATTTCTTATTGATGCTATTGTTAAGCTCATATCCAGTCTATTGCTCAGTGGTAGCATGCTTCCCTGCTACATATAAGGCCCGAAATTCAATCCCCAGGACCATATTAAAAACAAACAAGCAAACAAACAAACACTGCCTCAGAAGATAGCTCCACGAGTTAAATTGCTAGATTTGCAAGTCTGGCCACCTGAATTCAAACCCTGCCATTACGAGAGGAAGGAGAGAACTGACTCTCAAAATTTGTACTGACCTCCAGATGAACTCTATGGCATATGTAACTGTGGACGTGTACACACACACACACACACACACACACACACACACTAATAAATAAAATACCTTTAAAAACATCAGCATGGTTGTCTTGTTTAACTCCTACCTTTGAACTTATGGAACACGGCCCATAGCTCTGCAATGTCAGTTGCAAAGGTAATGTCAGTGTCTAGGACAATGACTCTCTCCAGGTTGGCAGGTAGAGTCTTGGTCAGAACCAGCTTCATCAGGCCATAAATCCCAGAGTAATGTTTGTTGGGGATCCAGGACACTTCAGACTGGACAGGACAGAATTGAGGGGAAAAGAGAGAGGGAGGGGGAGAAAGAGAAGAAAAGAGAGGGAGAGAAAGAATTGGTAAAATAAGAAAAAGGAAAAAAAAATCACCACATGGATTCTTTGCTTAAACATTATAAACCATGCAGAGACAGAAATAAAATGCAAATTTACAAACTTTTTAAATAAATAAATTACTTTTCTTTAAAGATTTGTCTATTTCATTTTGCCACATCGTTTATCTGGTAATGTATTTGACTCAAGACGGGATAAAATAATAGCTGTAAAGTACTTTTTAAATTTAAATTCTATGCTGAGATTTTGAAAATAGACTTTTTTTATTATTAGAGAAATTACATGGGTCCATTGAAGAAAAATAAATATGCAGAAACAAAACAAAAACAACAGAAAACCAAGCCCCCCAAAAACTAGCACCTCATTGTTCATAGGTAGAATTATCTTCTTAATTCTTATGTGCCATTAGAGATTGCTGTACCTTGTTGCATTTTTAATGCCTATACTTATGTCTACTTTAAAGTTATAATGGGTTTAATTGGTACCTGGGCCTCCTCTTCATCCTCATAGAAATAAGGACCCAGTCAGCATCTGTATAATGCTGGTCATCTGATAGTAAGGGAGGGTAGAGTTAGATGAAAAACCTCAAGAATGCAGGGCTCATATGACAGGAACAACCACTGTCCCCAAAGTAAGTGGTGTCAGCTATACGCACATACTTTCATAATACTTGCTATCAAAACGCTGAGGTCCATTCAGTGGGGAAACAATCCTTATCTATGTGAAGACCATTGTGGGAAGAATGGCGTGGGGCATGTACGTGGAGAAATTCCATGGAACTCAAGGCCCACATTTTAATTTAACAGATTAACATACACCTTCTAATGATCCACCTCAGAATTCCAAACAACACGCACCTCTTTTATCCTAGTAACTGCCTTTACAAGACACTGGCCTTTAAGGAAGTAAGTAGGAGTTGGGTGTGGGTGACTCTCACCTATATTCATAGAACCTATGAGGCAAAGGCCTGAGGATTGGTGACAGATCAAGGCTAGTTTGAGCTACAAAGTAAGAGCCCAATCTTACTGCTGCTCTATTCACAATAGCTGAGGAACTGAAACAACCTAAATGCCCTTCAGCTGACAAATGGTTAACGAAAATGTGGAACATATAAAGAAAATAAAATTACAAAATTTGAAGTAAAATGTATGGAACTAGGAAAATATATATTAAGCAAGTAACCCAAACTAAGAAAAACAAATATCGCAAGGTTTTTGACATCTGAGGTTCCTAGTTGCAAGACTTCAGAGGTGACTATATAACCTGCAGCAACTACAGAAACCAGGTAAGTAAAAAGGGCCAAGTGTGTGGAAAGCAAGAGGGGGGAATACCAAGGCATAGCCATAGTGTTGAGCAAGAAAAGAAATTAAAACCTGGTCAGAGTAAAACATAATAATTTAAAGATTATAGGGGCAAAATGCAAAGTTAGGTTAGATGAATGGAGGGCAATAAAGGAGTAGAGTAACCATCCAACTCCCAACCCACTCTATAGCACGCATGATGTAAACCTATAGTTAGAACCTGCTAAAGGAGGGGCTCGGAAAATAGCTCACTGAGTAAAGTACTTGCTGGCAGACCTGAATTTGGATCCTACTAACCCAGAGAAAAGGCATACTTCTGTAATTTTAGTGCTGAAAAGAAGGAAGCACAGACATAAATGGATCAGTAGACCTCACTGACCAGCCAGTCTAAGTGAATTGGTGAGTTCCCAGTTCAGATAGAGCATTCTTCAAAAAGTAAGGTGGAGAACAAATGAGGAAGACACCTCACATCAACTTCTGGCTTCCAAATGCATGCACATACATGCACACCACCACACAGCCAAACCAAGAATCTGCCTGAGAAAGGATCTAGTTCTTTTTCTGAGTTTGGATGTGAGTCTGGGTCATCATAACCTACCCCACCCTTCTCTGCGAGTTAGCTTCCCAGGTAGCCATCACCTTAAGATTTAAGACCTCAGCAAGCAATTCCCCACAAAGTGCTTTATAAAACTCTTCCTCACATAAGCCCTAGCCTTTGGAACTCAGCTCCATTTCTTTCTTCCCCAGAGATTCTGCCTGGACTGAAGCCTGGAAATCACAACTTCATGCCGCATAGCTATGCTATTTAATCAGACCTTTGATTAACTTATCCATCTATTTTGGTAACCATCAAAGCAGCAGAGCTTGGTGAAGACTGAGAGCCACAGTGTTGGGTTAAGCCATCTAATTAGATTGCCCTGACTCTGAGTTTTATTTTTAACACAGATGTGAGACACTTGGATGCACTGCAAAACTATGAAACTACAGGAATAAATTAATCTCCACAGGAGCTCAGTCCTGAATGCCACCCCAAGTCCCCAACTTAATTCATAATCAATTAAGTTCAAATCTTCAATTAATTGTAAAAAAGGCATGTGAATGAGTTTGAATTTAAAAAAAGGATAGAAAATGAAGGAACATTTGGGGTAAAGAATGTAAAGAATGGGAAGGAAATACATGTATTATTATCAGCTCATCCCAGGATCTGCATGACTTCTACTGCTCACCTCATGCTCCCTTTCTTTGTACTTTTCCTCCCTTGAAAGCCACTGCCACATAAGGAGGCACCTCCTCTCTGCCTCAGGATGGACTGGAACTCCTGAAGTGAGCTATCTCATTCACTCATGCAGAACACAGTAACGCACTACTTTTAATTTTCCATGCCTGTCTCTTGCATTTGACTGAAACTCCTTGAGGCTTGGGAAATGTATTTTTCATCCACATTGTCAATGCTCAAGATAAACTTGATGAATGTACAAGACCTTAGTTTTGCTTGTGTCTGGGATTGAACCCTACCTTCAACACCCCGTTCCACTTCAAGCAGAGATGTCAATAACTGGAAAATACAAGTCCTCTAGGGTAGAGTGCCAAATACAATGGCACTACTAGGTGGAGGAGATTATGTGTAAGAGTCACCCATATGACTTTTCTGGGCATTCCCAAAGGTTGGTTTTCCTCCTACCCAGCAACAAGCTCCAATATAACAAAGGTCATTAAGTCATGGAGCCCATGGCAAAAAGAGCATCCTGGATAAAGGAAGGAAGTGGAGCCTATGCAAACCACTCGTTCCAAAACATCCAACAGAAACAGAGCACCCGTTGGACTTATCCCCACAGCAGCTCATATGCCAAAGGGTCCATATAATTAAAAATATAATAAAGATGAAATTAGCCTCATTGTAAGGGACAGGAAAGTAGGCCTGTGGTGACTGTTGACAATTCTAAGCAGCATGGCTGAGGCTTAAATTAGCAATAATGCAATTGCACCCAAGATTACAATATGTGCTGTACATGCATAAGGGAGTAGAAATGACCAAAGCTTACAAGTTCCTTCTCAAGTGAAGGATGGAGGAAACTCCACTTGCTAAAGCTCTGACATTATGTTATCCATTGGGAACTAAATGGGAGTTTTCACAAAGCTCTAGAGGTGACTCTTGAGAATACTGAACATTCAGTAACCCCGTAAAAGCTACCTAGAAAATTTGACCAGTGCAGTGATGTGAGCATGGGGACACTGCTGACTGATCTCCAAAAGAGACTAATTCCAACCTAAGAAATGTAGGGGAGTGGTGTGCGAGACATGTCTGAACTTTGATAGACAATACAGAGGCTGGAGAGGAGGCTGGTTTGGTCAGGAAAGGGTGCCCACTTCTTATCTGGAAATGATGAATCTCAGTAGTCCATACAATACTGCAGTAATAACAACAGGAAAAAAATGTATGATCATTCACTGAGTGTCAGGCATTAGAGGAGAGCTTGTTAATTTATTAAACCCCTCCTAGAAGCCTTTCATCTGGTTTGAATTAACCACAGTACACAAAGCCAGAATTAAGATCTTTCTTATTCCTTCTCTCTGCAATCCTCCTACATTTCTGGGTTCCTATAAGGTCAGACTAGAATTCTCTTTTCAATATATCAACATGCCCAGTGTTTCTATAATAGTTGTGAAAATCAAATCAGATCCTTCTACTTAAAAGCCAAGTACTTCATATACAGAACCATTCTCCCACGCCAGGAAGACACTCATTTTTACAATCACATTAATTTATTTAGTGTGTGTATATATGTATCTATACCATAGTATACATGTGCAAATGAGAGGATAATTTGTGGGGATCTTTTCTCTCATTCTACAGTGTGGATCTCAGGGATCAATCTAAAGCCATTAGGATTATGTGGCAAATGTATTAACCTGCTGAGACTTTAGTTGGCCCAGGAAACCTCTCCATTTTTCTTTTTATTATTTCTTTATTTTTTAAGGGCAATTAGGTACCAAGGCTGTAAAGTTAGTCATTGCTGGTTTTTAAATCTCCCTGGTTCTTAATTTTCTCATCTATAAAATAAAATTACTCCCTTATTAATAGGGAATAACTATTTATTTATAGTCTGTAAGCTTTTCGCACCACACTGACCCCCCAAAAACAATAAATTTAAAAATGGGGTAAATTTACACAATGGAGTATTACTAAGTTATTAGGAAAAAAATGACATCATGAAATTTTCAGGCAAGTAGATGAAACTAGAAACAAACAAACAAACAAAAAATCCCAAGCAAGGCAACCCAGTCCCCAAAGAGACAAACATGATATGGAGTCACATATAACTGAATATTAGCTGTTGAGTAACAGATAACCATAACCATGATACAATCCACAGACCCAGAGAGGTTAGATAAAGAGGAGGGGTGTGTGGGGTGGGCACATGGATATCTCTGGGAAGGAGAAATATAGATTTTATAGATGGTTTGAGAGTGGTGGGGATGGGAACAGGAGGGAAACAGTACAGTGAGAGACACTGGAATAGGTGGATATTTCAGAGAGAATGTGAAAACCCAGTGTAGCAGACATTTTCTGACCTATGTGGGTGAGCCTAGTGTAGACTCCTGGTACTGGCCATCTTCTGTAGCCAGGCTATGTCTCCAGTGGTGGGACTGGGACACCAACCCGACCAAAAAGAAACTTATACCCATAACCTGTCCTGCCTGCAGGATACACTGAGACAATGGGTGGTTCAGAGCTTGTGGGAGTGGCTAATCAATGACTGGCCTAACTTGAAGCCTAAGCTACTAGACAGAACAGATGCTCTACACTCCCTGACGGCCAACTCAAGAATACAGATGGTTGAGACACCTAGGGTAGTATCAAACATAACTGACAAAAAGAAAAAGAAAAAGAAAAAAGAGAAAGAAAAGAAAAAGGAAAAAAAAAGTCAATGAAATTATTCCTGAAAATATTCTGTTATATCATAGATCAGTGCCTAGCTGAATCACCACCAGAGTGGCTTCCTCCAGTGCCTGATGGGAGCAGATATAGACACCTACAGACAAATATCAGCCAGAGCACAGAAACATGCCCCCCAACCAGCAGAGGAGTGGGAGGAAGGATTGTAGAAGACAGAAGAGTCAAGGACACCAAGAAAACACAACCTATAGAATCAACTAGTAACAGCAGAGACTGAAGTAACCAAAGAGCCTGTGTGGGTCTGCACTAGGCCCTCTGAATACATGCTGTTGTTGTTTAGCTTGGGGTTTTTATTGGACTCCTAACAGTGGGGGTGGGGGTGTCTCTGACTCTTTTGCCTGCTCATGGGACCCTTTTCCTCCTGTTGGGTTACCTTGTTCAGCCCTGACAGGACTCATTGAGAAGAAAGGAGCCCCAAACAGGAGGCATTGAATAGAGGGACAGAATGTCTGCTCTAACAGCAGACTCAGGAAGGGGTCATCTACTGGTCTTCTGTTCTAACCTAACAAACTGCTAATATTCTGTATTTACCCTTCACATTGGTTTCAGTTAACATAACATCGTAGCTCAGAAACTAAATGTTTATACAGGAAGAGGGCCTAAGTTGCTAAAATCAACCTCGGAGAGAAAAATTCTCATTTGGACACCCTCCTGGAGTGAAAAGCAAAGCCTCCAAAGAGGCTCCTTTATAATTCAGGCAGTTAGACAGTGATGCAAATCAAGCACCTTGCATTTCTCCCAAGACACCAGGTAAGAACACTGAATTGCTCTGGGAACACAACAGTGTTGCTGTTAATCATAAACTTCTAGTTACACTTAAGAAATGTAGTTAGTGCATGAAAACTTCTTAGAATTCTGCAGTGATTGATTTGAAGTCAAATTGTTAATTAATCCTCCCAATATCTGCCAGGGAACTTCAAAGAGACACCCCATCTGAGACACAAGACATCTCAGATCCACTGGATTTGTGATTCGACAAAATGCATGTTTGATACTATAGTGCCGCCTATGGAATTGCTAACTTGTTTGTATGCCTGTATAAACTGAATGCTTTGTGGAGAATGGCCCTTTTCTTCTTCTTCACCCAAGGAATAAGGAAACTTGCAGGAGGAACATGCTTGAGTCAGTCAGATTATTCTATCCCTCAGATCCCTTTCCCCAGCCAGTTTTCCCTTGCTGTAGAAGTCCTGCGTTGAGCCCTGGGAGAGAGCTGAGGCTGGTACTCAGTAGCTCCACGTTTTTTAGGGTGAGAAAATCTTTGTGTTGAGACAAGCTTAGGAGTTGCTTCCACATCTCTGTGACATTTGAAATTTAGAAATCCTGTTAAGTAGCCGAAGTTTTGATGAGGTTCTTAAAAACCAACATCAACTGCAAAGTTGAATTGAATTGAAAGTCCCAATATCAGCCTGCTTGAAAGAAACTTTGCAGAACCTCAGAGCTGGTCTTTATAGGTAATAAAGCATCATAGGAAACTTATTTAATGTGTGATCGAAGCCTAACATCAGACTTTCTGGCAAGGAAAAACATATAGTTATCCTCTTGGATAAGGGAAGTAGACAAAATTGCCGGGGAGAAAAGTGGGATGTTGGGGGTGGGGTGGGATGGGGGTAAGGGGAGATGGGGAGAGAAAAGGTAGAAGGAAAGGAGGGGGGACTTGGGGAAACAGGAGGATCGGGATAAAGGAAGGTTGGATAGGGGAGCACGGAACCCCATTTCTTAGTTAAAGGACCCACTTTAGGATGGGCAGGAGACTTGACCCTAGAGGGGATCCCAGGTGCCCAAGCTGAGGCCCCCAGTTAGTTCCTTGGGCAGCTGAGGATAGGGAACCTGAAATGACCCTATCCTAGAGCAATACTGACGAATATCATGCATATCATCCTAGAACTTTCATCTGGCGATGGATGGAGATAGAGACAGAGACCCACACTGGAACACTGGATAGAGCTCCCAAGGTCCCAAGGAGGAGCAGAGGGAGGGAGAACATGAGCAAAGAAGTCGGGACCACGAGGGGTGCACCCACCCACTGAGACAGTGGAGCTGATCTACTGGGAGCTCACCAAGGCCAGCTGGACTGTTACCAAAAAAAGCATGGGATAAAACTGGACTCTCTGAACATGACGAACAATGAGGGCTGATGGGACGCCAAGGACAGTGGCACGCGGTTTTGATCCGGCGCAGTGTGCTGGCTTGGTGGGAGCCTAGCCAGTTTGGATGTTCACCTTCCTGGATGTGGACGGTGGGGGGAGGACCTGGGACTTGCCGCGGGGCGGGGAACCCTGGCTGCTCTTTGGACTGGGGAGGGAGGGGGAGAGGGGTGGGGGGAGGGGGGGTGGGAGGAGGGGGAGGGGGAGGGAGATGGGAGGCTGGGAGGAGGTGGAAATTTGTTTTTTTTTTTCTTTCTTTTCTTTGTTCTCCTTTTATCAATGAAGAAAAGGGAAACAAAAAAAAAAAGTCATAGAAGCCTACTAACTAGGAAACCACCTCCTGTGAATACAAGTCAGCCCGGAAGGAGAGAGGCCCAGTAAGCACAGAGGAACAGGATCCCAGACCTACCTACATGGGAGAGACACCCCCCCCCCCCCCCCCCCCCCCCCGTCTGTGCGGAGTCCATTCCTTTCATCACAGTGTCAGAAGCATCTTCTGTTTAGATCTGGGGAGTTTGAGGGGGGGACTGGCCACTGGGGCATTCACTGACTGCTTGCACACTCTTCAGCACTTCACATTCTATAACGCAGCTCAGCTCAGCTCAGCACCTGGAGTTCTGATTTGTGAATTGGACTGTTGCAGCCATTTAATTTCTTAAAATATTGCTGCCTTCTCAACTAATAGATTTTTCATTGCACTGAGGAAAAAAATCCCATTAGCTCCTGCATCATGTTAACTTATTTTTTTTTTAGGAGTTGCAGTTCTTAGTACACTGCCAGTATCCATTTATATGTGTATTCTTAAAACAGGGCTGTGTACAGGGTGAACACTCTGCAAACAGTTTCAAAGTGAAACAATGCAACTACAAGTTTAAGTTTAATGTCCTTTGTTTATGGCTAGAGTCCACTAATGAGTGAGTACATACCTTATTTGGGTTTGAGTTATCTCACTCAGGATAGTGTTTTCTATTTCCATCCATTTGCATGCAAAATTCAAAATGTCATTATTTTTTTACCACTTGAGTAGTACTCTAATGTGTGTGTGTGTGTGTGTGTGTGTATATATATATATATATATATATATATATATATATATATATATATATTCATTCCATACTTTCTTTATTCATTCTTCCATTGAGGGGCATCTAGGTTGTTTCCACGTTCTGGCTATTACAAATAATGCTGCTATGAACATAGTTGAACAAATGCTTTTGTAGTATGATTGGGCCTCTTGGGTTTATTCCCAAGAGTGGTATTGCTGGATCCTGAGGTAGATTGATTCCCAATTTCCTGAGAAACTGCCACACTGATTTCCAAAGTGGTTGCACAAGATTGCATTCCCACCAGCAATGGATGAGTGTTCCCGTTACTCCACATCCTTTCCAGTATAGGCTATCATTGGTGTTTTTTGATTTTAGCCATTCTGACAGGTGTAATATGGTATCTCAAAGTCTGGCGACGGATGGAGATAGAGACAGAGACCCTCATCAGAGCAACGGACTGAGCTCTCAAGCTCCAGGTGAATAGCAGAAGGAGGGAGAATATGAGCAAGAAAGTCTGGACTGCAAGTCCACCCACTGAGACAGTGTGCCTGTTCTAAAAGGAACTCATCAAATCCAGCTGGATCGGGACTGAATGAGCATGTGATCAAACTGGACTCTCTGAATGTGGCTGACAATGGGGGCCATTGATAAAGGCATGGGACTTCTTTCTACTGCATGTACTGGCTTTTTGGGACCCTAGTCTATTTGGATGAAAAGCTTCCTAGGCCCTCTATTAAGGAGGGAGGGGGAGGGAGGAGGGGGAGTGGAGGAGCAGAAGGCGAGTGGGAGGAGGGGAGGAAGTGTAAATTTTTGAATGGAAAAATATTAAAGTAAAAATTAAAAAAAAAACAATGCAACTACACAAACAGTGCTGGTTAAAACAACAAGGACTCCGTTCAGTTAGCAAAGTAGCTGCCTAGCATGTAGGAAGCTCTAGGCTTGATGTTCACCCAGCACCATGCCTCCTACACCAGAAGCATTCCTAAAATCCCAGTATTGGAGAATTGGAGTCAGAAGACCCAGAGTTCAAGGAAATCCTCAGTTATAAAATGAGCTTGAGGCCAACCTGGGCTACAAGAGACCTTGCCTCAAAAACAAAATAATGTCCAAAGAAATAAATCCACCATTTACTGAGTAACTTTCCTACCATGAGTTATGAATTGTCAAACTAGATACACTCATGTTTTCAACTAATAATCAAGTGACTTTTAAGTCTGAGGCTCTGGGCTTCTACTTTAAGGGAAAATTGATAGTGTCAGGAGACCTACAAGTATTTTGTAAGGCCTTTAACACTGGGGGTGTCGTCTTGCCTGGAGTGATATAGAAGTTCTAAGAGATGGTTCTAGTTCAAAGATAGGCACACAGACTTTGACCAGTCTACAGCAGAGCTGACTTTAATCATGAGTGTGTATAAGCCTGCGAGGAAAGACCAGACATGTGATCAGGTGAAAAGGGTGTAGCCAACAGAGAAAACACACTGATCAAATTGCTTGCCCAAATGTGAACTTTATCTTGTACTCATATTTAATTTTCTAAGAGATAGTTGCCTACTGAACAAATAGTTTGTTTATTAATATGTGTGTGATTATGGTACACATGCATACACAAACTTTTAAAATTATATTTAACTCTTAAAATAAATGAAGATAATTAACCTGTACTAAATGTAATGAAAAAGGAAAATAAGGCCTGTGTTCCTGATACCATCGATGTACCCTATCAAACACATTCTTAACAAGAGCACACTATGTTTTGTATGGAGGTAGAAAAAAGATCAGTCGTTCCCCATGGTTTGATATTAAGACCTTATGGCAGAAAGAAGTGATTGAATTAATGAGAAAACTAACTCTTTATGAGAGGAGAAATCAAGTCAAAAAGAAGCTGAGGACTGATGTGTGTTAGATGACAGGACACCAGCCTAGCCTCAGACAGGGAGAGGAGGGGAAGTAAACACATCAAAATCACAGCACAAGACTACACATTGCTGCTTGCCATTCTGGATTTAATCACCAGGTAGGTCAGTAAAAAAACACCTTTCTCTGTCCTGAGCTTCATCAGAGAAGGCTGGCTCAGACTCTCTCTGGACTCCTCCTTTGTTGTCCCTCAGCTCTCTTCACAAGAATCCTATCTAAAGGGCAGCCAGGTAGGTGAACTCTAGACACAAGAGGGGATTAAGGGATAAGAACCCAAAGAGCAACTTGGTTAATTTATGGTTGTTTTAATATTGTTTTCTTCCTAAAGATATGGAAAACAAACCTCTCTCATGTGGTAAAAAGATGGACAGGCTGAATTTCTTCTGGCTAACTGTGGAAATGATCCTCTTCACTGGTCACTCATGGAAAGAAGATATCTTCACTCTGCTTATGTAAGATACCCAACTAACATTTACCAACAAAACTTATTATAATTTCAATTAGTTTAATCCTGACATTGAAATCGTGTTCCAGGCTACTGATACAATATTGACACTCACCCTCCATAAAAGGTCCTTACCATTTATATGATGGTTGTCAAAGAAACCAGAAATTGAGGATAGCTAGCTGCCTAGGTGGAGAATTTACCATCCACGAGAGTGCAGACAGGTAAATAATATCATCGTTAGAGAACACAATAATAAAACATAGCTAGGGGTATAGCTCAGGGCTAGAGCACTTAGCTAAAATGTAAGTTCTCAATCCCATCCCTAGCACAATAAAAGGGGGAAAAAGAATAGACATAATACAAAGAATAAAATAATTCCATTGTTCCTTCACTTCACTCGAAATGAAATTGAATTCCTAATGACCTAGTTCTTTGGGCCATGAGATGGCCTTATGGATAAAGGTGCTTGCTGCCAAGGCTGAAGACCTAAATTCATTCTCTAGACCTACATAATTAAAAGGAGAGAACCAATTCAATTCCCAGTTTGTCCTCTGACTTCCATATCTGTATAATGACAAGGGTGTACCTGTTCACACAGACACTAGCAGACAAATAAATAAAGATGTAAAAAGAGTTCACTTAATTCTTCAAGTGATTATCTATCTAATAATTCACTGTGCTGCCCAATCTTGTATGACAAGGAAGATTAGTAAAGGTAGAGTATTCCTAGATCTCAGGAAACCAACTAACAACAAGAAGGTATGTATGTGAACAGTAATGTCACATTTGTAGAATGCCATGTACGCTATGCTATTATGAAGCAATTTACACATATTATCTTCCCTTCTACCTGATAATCCTGAAGCATATGCCAAGGAAATTACAGAATTACAAAGAATTATTGGAGCTGGGTTGGAAAAGTCATGTGTGTAATACTGTGAAGCTCTTAATTCTTGAGGAAACTGATTCAAATAGCATGTTCAAAAGATCACTGAGAAGTAAACACAATAAATAAGTTATTAGTACAATTCAAATTCTTGGGATGGAGCATGAGATTGGAGATGGGAAGTCAAATCAGTAAATGTGAAACTCAACAGAACTTGTATTTTGGCATAAAAGAGCACTGTCCTCAAGGTAACAACAAATATTACTAATAGTCACTATTTTTTTCTAAATACTGTCATGGCTTCAAAATATAGGATTATAAAGTAGCTAGTAAAATTCTATTAAGGAAACTATAAAAACCAAAGCATCAAGAAAGCAACCAAATCCAAATTACAAATGGTTCTAAAGTCTTTTCTTCACTACCTAGTCAGTATGCCATGGTGACTTTTGCTACTTAGACTTACCCAGTGTATGCATTTGAACAGTGTCACTGATGGCCTGGAACACATCGGAAATAAAGTTTGGAGATTTTTCTATAGGTAAAGTTGAAAATTAGTTGGAACAAAAACCCAGCACTAGCCAGCTCTGCCGTGGAACCACATGAGCCAAAGGAAAAAAAAAACAAAACAAAACTGAATTTGAGTATCTAGAAGTGGTGTCTAGTATTGCAACTTGGTGTGGTTCAGAGGGAAGAGCAAACAGAGGCAGCTCCCAGAACCACCTTGAGGTGTACTGTTTTGAGCTTTTAAAACTTACTAAGTGATTCTTCTATTCAACCATGCTTGAAGGGCACAACTGGGTAACCGAATTGACAGATCAGTCCTAACTTCCAACTTGGGAAAGAAAGAACAAATTAATGATGTAGCTTTATAAACTGTAGATGGTTGGGTTTTGCTGCTGTTTTACTTTCTCACAAATATTGTCAAGTTGCTATATAGTTTGTATTTTTAAATTCTCTGGAATATTCAAAGCAATCTTTATGTGGCAGCACATGGAATAATGAAATGAGCCCTGACCTCAGAGTTTGAAAACATATTTCTGGAGCAGTGACTCTCAGGCACTACATCTGAGATGCACAAAGGCACCAGTTTGTTCCATGAGATCTACAACTAGAATGATATGTAGGGAAGTACTGAGCAGAGTGCCAGAAACAGTGTGCGTACACACACACACAGTCACCGATAATTAATTCTGCATCAAGAAGGGATATTTCAGTAGGTGACAAGTGGAATAAAAGGCCTGATTACAATGAACAAGCACAGAATGTATGCCACTTGCAATATCTGTTAGCTACTGTGATTTCCTGTCCTTGGTTATAATGGCTGGTTTTTAAGGGTAGGGCTTATGTATTATATATATGTAGTGTAAATGCAATGAGTACCCTCTGGAACACAATGTACATTAAGTAATAACACTGTGTTAATAATAATAGGGGATGAAAAAGGGGAGTTTCGGCAGGGCTATTATGCCTGAGAATAAGATGTTAATCATTGCTTGCTATTTTCTCTTCAAACACATTATTTATCCAGTAGTGAACAGATTTAAAATCCACTGGGGTTCTTGAATTCAACCTTGGTGAGTGGTTAAACCCAATGAAAATATCTCAAATGAATTTTTAGCCAAGGAAATACTGCATACAAAAGGATATTTAACATAACAGATTGTGAAGGTGTCCATCTTTAAAAATAATAAATACTCATAACACATGTGTCATAATTGGGGTTGGCAAATTTTTCTTGAAATAATTGTGAGGAAAGGGCAAGCAAGGTGTTCACATCTCCCTCTATCATGGAGGACAATGTGTTTTAACATATTATAGACCCAATTTGCACAGCCAGTAAGTGGCAGAATAAAACTCTTCTGACCTTCCATAAAATCACTGTTAAAAAGTGGAGAACTTTTCTGATAACACTGTCCCTGAAAATTCTGAGGGAAATGAGGGAAACAGAATAAATTGGCTTTGAGGCACTGCCTTTTGTTTTTCATCAAAGAAGTACATTTTGACACCCAGGCAGGCCTTCTTCCAGAATCAAACTGGTGACATGGAATAAGGGCTAAAAAGCCTGGAGTGTTTCCCAAGTCTGTCTTTGGGAACTCTTGGCTTACTTCTCATACTTCAATTAGAAAAAAAAAAAAGGAAAAGGGAATCTGGCACTGGGGTTGCCAGCTGGGCTAAAGGGCATGGACAGAATCACTCTGGAGTACAGTGGGGATGTACCCATTGCAAGCAACACTGTGTTTCATGTAACTGGGTTTATCAAAGGACATAATCTGCTTTCTACTCTCTGAGTTCAGTGTTTTGAGTTTGTCATTTCATCTGCTCTGAAGTCACAGTAGTCAGCATTTGGTGGGCAACAGGGTCACCCCAATGTTTTAAGATTCCAATTTGGGAATGACTAGGTACTATTGGCAAAACATAGAGATTTTCTCAGTTGTCACAATTTGTGTGTGTGTATGTGATTGTGTGCATGCACAAGCACACATACATAGATCATAGATGGTTGCCACAGGGATATTCCTATTTCTGTCTTCCTAGTGCTGGGATTATAAGTATGTGACACCATACCCGGTTTATTACATGCATTATTCATCCTAGTAATCCAAGTCAGGCTCTCAAGACAAGCATTTCATTGACTACCTTTCCCCAAGTCTCCTTCACCTGTTCCTCTGAGGCACTGCGTCTCTGTTCATTAGGTATACACCATTACTTCAGGGATAACAAAATACATAAAGTATGAGCATTTTACTCTGCACTGGGTAGTATGTTACTCACACTTATACTACTAAATACCTGTGAGTGGAAATCTAGACAACTAACATAACTATTGTCTTCCTAAGAAAACTTTCTGTCTCAGTTTCTCCTACTTTTCTACCAGTGTGCGCACCTGCTTGTACTAGAACCCACAGTGAGGGAGTGAAATCTGATCCCTCTCTTACATCCCATATCTGTTTTCTGCTTATTGGGTTCATACCCTGTCATGGCAGCTGTTAGCCTATCACTTATCAGGTGTCTCCTGACAAGAGAAACATCTCCAGAGGGAGCTTCTAACTGAGATGGTTCAGTACCTTCTCTTAAGGAACCATTTAGAACAAAACAGTAAGTTTAGAGAATGTGAAGAAAATTAGTTCTTTCACTCTTGGCTTATCCATTAAGACCCACCCCTTCACTGGATACCTAGAGCTGACCATCTCACCGCAGTCATTATCTACCAATAGCTCTCAGGGAGGAGTAGCCCTTGTGATCTCCTCCCTTGTCCCTAACTTGAATATTGGCTGGCTTGATCATGTGCAGGTCTTAACCAAGCAATCACTGCTGTGTGAGTTCATATACAATGACCATGTCATGTCTAGAAGACAATTTTGGAGAACTCCTTTCCAAGCTTTGGCTTTTTCTCCTTCAACGCTCTTTTTTGCAAGATTCACCAAGCCTAGGATGGAGATGGTGTGCTATAGGTGTCACATTGCAGTAAGATTGAGCTCTCAGCCATCATGTACTCTATACTGTGACCAGTAGTGAAGTTCTCTGCTGAGTACTGTCCATTGAGAAAATGGACCAGCTTTCTTGATAAGGACGGAGAGGATGCAAACATTCTTTTAGGCAAATACAACTTCACTTTCACAAATCAGCACAGACTTTACAGGGAAGAATGAGGTCCCTTTCCAGCACTTCATGGTTATGAAGCCTTGATCAAGAAAACTCTGGGACCAGGATTTTCATTTGAAAAATAGAATCCTAACAGTACTCATTCCCAAAACTCACTGCCAAGATAAACAAGTTAGTCCACTTAGTGCTACATGATGAAGTACATGACTGACTAATAAATGCCAACTATTAATTAATCTTATTTGTGCATACGTCTGTGGTGTGTGAGTGAGTGTGTGTGTGTGTGTGGAGAGAGAGACACATCCTCCATCTTAGAACTTGTTTTCTTTATTAGCACTTTCTCCATTATTATTCAATTACAACAAGATTGGGCATTTCCCATCCATTGAACCTGCTTTTAAATTAATTCCTTTACTTGTTATGCCTTTATTTTTCTTACTTCATAGACATTTGCTGTTGACTTTATTTCCCTCCTACTTTCCTTGGGTCACACCACTGCTCTCATGTTTCAATTACTGACTTGAAAGCTAGTTTCATTCATCATTATCTTTGGTTCTGAATAATGAGCACCAAAGGTTGTTAACACATCTCCATTGGTAGTTCTTGGCCAATTCTAGAAACTTAAAAGTTCTAAATCCATGTACTGGTTGCAACATAGCCACTATTTTAATTTTTTTCCTTCTGAATTAAATAAAAGTTTATGAAGATACTGTTACTTTCGCTGACTTTCAAGTATCCTGAACTTTCTCACTCAAAAATAAGTTTCTATTGGATCATTTTTCTCCACTGGAGTCAGGTCCAGGACACTAGCAGAACTGTGGGCCAGAAATTTAATGAGGCTTTTTGTGTGTCCTGGGACATATCAGCAATATAAATTTGTCATAAACATTTGAAAATCCATTCATCCTCTGCATAGTGGATATGGAGATTGATAGCTGCTGACCTTGATTATATTTTTAAACCTCTCCTTGGTTTTAGTTCTTTGCTATAACCATATTGGTGGTAAAAACTGCCACCACATAAGCTGTGCTTCTTTGAACCTGTGCTTCATCCAGAAGCTAAGACATAAGGACAAGTACAATATTTAGCTATGGATTTTCATGTAGATATCTAATTTTTTCAGTTTCCTTTTTATTTTCTATTTTCATTTTTTATTTATTTTTTTTTAAAAAGAAAACAAACTATCTTTTAAAATTATACTTACCAATCCCAGTTTCTCACTTCCTTGTCTCTTCCCACTCCTTATACTCCCCCACCTCACCCCACCCCTCATCCACTCCACAGAGAGGGCAAGGCATATTACTCCAAGGAAGGACCAAGGCCCTCCCCACTATATCCAGACTGAGCGAGGTGTCCATCCAAAGAGAATGGTTTCCAAAAAGTCAGTACCAGCAGCAGGAAGATATACTGGTGGCACTGTCAGTGGCCCCACAGTCTACTCTAGCCATACAACTGTTACCCACATTCAGATTGTCTAGTTTGGTCCTTGGCTTATAAGTGAGTACATCCATGCTCAGCTTTCCGAGCCTGTGTAACCTCATTCAGGATAACGCACAATCAGAACGATGAAGCTCAAGGCAAACAAGTCTGTGAGAATTTCCAAATATGACAAAGATACTTTGGAAGAGAATTATCTCAAATTTCTGGAAGCATTCAAAGATGAGCTAGTCAAAGATGAAATATTTGAAAATATGAGGCTATAACAGAGGACCCTAATGAAGAGTCTGTGATTCATTAAGATGATTTGATATATTTGAATTTAGTGGAATATGCCCTCAATTGCAGCATTTGGGGATCAGAAGCACAGAGGCAGGTGAATGTCTGTGAGTTTGATGCCCAATTGTTTTGCATAGGCAGTTTAAGGCCAGGCAGGGCTAAAAGCAAAACACTGTTTCAAAACAAAGGAAAGAAAAAAGTGAGATAGAATGAAATTTCCCAAGTGTAAGTTGAAGGGAAGACCTGACAAAAAAGACTGCTCTGTAAGGCAGATGACATTTATGCTGTCTACACATGAAGAACACAGCATCCAGTGACTGATCTTCTACACATAAAGTACATATGCTTTTGAGTTACGGCTCTTGTTTAGCCTGTATAGCCTGTGACCTTGCCCTATGTCTCTTTGACAAAGGTCAGAGACATACTGTTGGTATGGGAATCAGATAGTTTTTCAGAAACTGGACCATTAATCCAGGAACCAGAAACATATTACTGAGCATGAGTTAATGGCATCTTTCCTAGTCCTGAAAGTATTTAACCCTTCTAGAAAGAATTAGAAAAAGAAGGAGGGGAAGAAATTAAATCCTATGAAATATTCTGGAAACCAAGCCTTTTTTGAGAGGTCAGAAATCACCCTGGAAGTACAAGTGATGAAAAAATAATAACTATCTTCAAAAGCAGATGTTTATTGAGTCTCAGTGAGGTTTTGTCTTGATTATGCTTTTTTAAATCAAAAATGTTGCAAATCAGAAAATGAATTAATGCATTGGACCCAAAATTACAGCTGAGCAATATAACTTAGCATAGAGGAACATGTCTTAACATAGAGCTCTCGCTGTTTCCTCTAGTAGAACAGGGCTAACTGAGTACTGCAGCTCTCTGTTGCTATCCAGCATTATAGGAGGAATCTGTTACATGACATTATTAAAAGAAAGACCAGTTCTAAATCTTAGGTACACTTTAATCTATGCACAATGCTTTTGCATTACTGTAAAGGTGAAATATTATAAGCTGAACTGTCCTGATGAGGGTCTATCTGCATGTGAATGACAGCCATGTGAGGAAAAGGTAAGTGCCCACTGTGTTCCAGCACTGTGCTACCTAGTATATGGTATGATTCAGATACACTGAGTCATTACCCCAAAAGGGAGCTACAGTTCTCTCTTGAAGACTTAAGTGTTGTGTATCACTCTGGTTACTTTAGTATGTATCAAGAAACCACAAGTCATATTTCCCCTCTGGGACCTCTGTTGGGCATCTCAAAGATCAGAGCCTCCAAAGCATATGGAACTACCCAGGCAATCAGGGATATCTAGTCACATTAACTAAAGCAAGTCACTGCCAGTGTGGAACCTCTATATTATATCCAATTTGGGGAGAAAAGGTCTATGTTAGACATAATCATTGAAAAGATCTTGGATACCTTGCTTGCCTTTCTAGGCCTCATTTTTTATAAAAGCTATGAATATCAGGCCTCCGTCAACATATAAAATATATCTTTGCTTCTTTCGCTGCAATTGAAAATTCAATACTCGGAAGTTTATCTTCATAGGATAGAGAGGGTAGGCAGACTTTCACTTAATGGTTCCATGAAGAGGAACAATAGAAGTGTTCTTCCTGAAGACCCACAGGGGTCTGAGAGATTAAAGCTGTCTACGGAGAACTTCCTCTCTACACACTAGAAATGAGTGGAATGTCAATCTGCAGAGTCAATTGTCAACATTTTCTGTAGCCACTGTCTGGAATCGGACTTCATAACCTTTGTAACATGGGTAATGAGCAGGCACCAGGGCTAAGAGAAAAGGAGATAAATTAAGACTCCCCACCAAACAGGTGAGTCATGAAACAGCCATTGCCTTAGCCACTTCCCTTTATGAACTCAGCATCAGAGGTACCTAAGTGGTGGCAAGAGAGTGACTTTCTGTGCCAGATGGGGCAAGAAAAAAGGCTAGCAGACACACAGGGCCTTGTCTGAAAGCTGGCAAGAACTGTTTTGTTCAAAGCAAACTGTCCACTGTGATGATCATTTAGTTCCCTTAGATGAGAGCCGCTGGGCCATCACAAGCCTCAGCTGCAGCACTGGAGGAGGTCACTGTTATCCCTAGCAGGAAGGTCTGTTCTCAGCAGGCCTTTAAATGGAGGATTCATGCTTAATTCATTTGTTCTTTAGGATAGTCTGAATAGGAACAGCTTCAAAAGTTTTCAGGACCTTTGTCTAAGCAGACTTATATCTTAGGCTACACAAGAAATGAGAAGAACACAGACTGATTCAACAAAGTGGAGTTAATACAGTTTTGGGATTAGAACCACTATTACATGACTCCGAAGTGTTCAGCTAAGATTTGGAGGGTTTTTTTTTTTAATTATTTTTATTGAGCTCTACATTTTTCTCTGTTACCCTCCCTGCCTCTCCCCTCCCCCTTTTAACCTCCCCCAAGGTCCCCAAGCACCCAATTTACTCAGGATATCTTGTCTTTTTCTACTTCCCATGTAGATTAGATCTACGTAAATCTCTCTTAGTGTCCTCATTGTTGTCTAAATTCTCTGGAATTGTGGTTTGTAGGCTGGTTTTCTTTGCTTTATGTTTAAAAACCACCTATGAGTGAGTACATGTGATAATTGTCTTTCTGTGCCTGGGTTACCTCACTCTATCCATTTTCCTGAAAAATTCAAGATGTTATTTTTTCTGCTGTGTGGTAGTACTCCATTGTGTAAATGTACCACATTTTCCTTATCCATTCTTCAGTGGAGGGGCATTTAGGTTGTTTCTAGGTTCTGGTTATGACAAACAATGCTGATATGAACATAGTTGAGCACATGTCCTTGTGGCACGATTGAACATCCTTTGGATATATACCCCAAAGTGGCATTACTGGGTAGTAAGGAAGGTTGTTTCCCAATTTTCTAAGAAATTGCCACACTGACATCCAAAGAGGCTGTACCAGTTTGCATTCCCATCAGCATGCAGAAGTGTTCCCTTTTCCCCACAACCTCTCCAGTATAAGATTACACCAGTGTTTATCCATATAATGGGGATACTAGAACTGAGCCTATAAATTGTGGGAGCAGAGGAGAAGTAGGGAGAATACTAGAAACAACACATTCACTCTAAAAGGAATAGACCTTACACGCATGAGCCCAGGGACCCCAAATGAGAGCAATTCAAGTGCACTGAGCAAGGCCTCATTTTCTAATGGCTACAGACTTTTCCTTCAGATTAAAACTCTGTCTGTGTCTAGTAAATTATGCAACTTCCTATTTCATATTATCTCATTCAAAAGGTAAAAGCCATCTACAAAGCTCTATATCAAAATAAATCCCATTCTCCAGAGGCTCAGAGCTATAAGCTTTGAGCATAGCTCAGAGCACAGAAAGTATGGTCCTGGTGGCTTATTGAAACAGGGATCTGGAGACCACAAGTAAATGGATCAAGCAAGTACCAAGAAGAGAGAGAGCATTCTACAGGCCTCAAAGATGGGTAAACCTGAGACTCCTACTTGCAAATCCACACAAATTGATCATTATGGAAATAAGTATACCAGTCCATATTGGGTTTCCTACAGTTTGTTTTTAATCATGTACCCATCCCTCATAAATTTCCTATTCCCTCATATTCCATCTTCCACACTAACAGACATAATAAGGGGCCCACAGGAGTGTTTCTGGGAAATGTCACTTCCAAGAGCTGTACAAAGTAATTTCTTAAGAGCCAGCCATAAAAGGGGATGCTTACTTGTGTCTACAGATGTGCCATATGACATACTTGTTGAACAAAACTACAAAGCACATCGCACATCTGCTTCCCTCCTGTTCTTCCTTCCCAGATATCATCTAAAGTATGACATATGAATGTGTTCTGTTCTTGGTACTTGTCATAAAAAAATAATCATCCTGGTTTCATAATGAGTTTGAAACTAGCATGGGCTTGCATGGTAAGTTCGAAGGCCAATGCTGACTACATATGAGACACTGTCTGAAAAAGAAAAGTAGAATAGTCAAAAGAAAGAAAACGCCAGGTGGTAGGGGCACATGCCTTTAATTTCAGCATGCAGGAGGCAGAGGCAGGTACATCTCTGTGAGTTCAAGGCCAGTCTGGTCTACAAGAGCTAGTTCCAGGACAAGCTCCAAAGCCACAGATAAACCCTGTCTCAACAAACAAATGAAAAAAGAAAGGAGGAAGGAAGGGAGGAAAGGAGGGAGGGAGGAAAGGAGGGAGGAGAGGGAAAGGGAGAGAGGGGGAGGGAAGAGAGAGAGAGAGAGAGAGAGAGAGAGAGAGAGAGAGAGAGAGAGAGAGAGAGAGAGAGAGAAGAAAGAGATAAATGCTTACTTATAGGTCCCAGAGCTACTACTGGAATATGGGCTGGTGGATAGGCTGGTGCACACAGAATCACTATTACAAAGTCACAGGCAGGCAGACATCTGACTGCCCACACAGACCCCAAATCATACTCAGAAATGTAGTGACCCTCTTTTGAGATCAAAGATAAATATTGCCTTTTTGTTTTAAATAACCCAGTGTTAGAGCTGTATACGTGGTGACCCAGGCCCATAATTGCAATTCCTAGGAGGCAGGGGCAAGATAATCAGAGGTTGCAGACTAGCCTGAGAAACTTAGTGAGGTACTCTGAAAACAAAATGTAAAATGAAGGAGAGGGAATATAGCTCAGTAGTACAGTGCATGTCTAGCATTAGGGAGGGCCCTATGTTAAATCCCCAGAACTAAAAACAAAATAACAAAAGAGCACTGAATATACTATGTATCAGTTATATAGCGAATATTTTCTTAACCAGGTACCAAATTAGGCACACAACAGGGACAAAATCCAGGGAACAAACAGATATTAAATGGTTTTTAGCTACATTTCAAATATGATAAGACATCATGGCCAAAAGTTTATTTGAAGTTTACAGTTTCAGAGTGTTAGCATTCCTTGAGATCATGTCAGGGAGGAGGGCCACAGACAGGTATTCCTGGCACTGGAGCAGTAACTGAGAGCTCAAATCTTAAGAAAAAACTACAAGGTATAGGGAGTTAAAGCTGCAGGCATTTGAAACTTCAGAGTGTGAGACCCTGACTTTGCAAACTCTATTAGGGAATTCATTTTAAGCCATATAATGAGTGGGGGAGGGGGAGATCTCGGTTCCAGAAATGTTCTGCAATTTGTACGAATTTGAACGAATATCCTGAAAATTGACAATTAAGGAGCTAAGGAGCAGGGTCATAAAATTTAACGAGGTCCAGATACTCCTAGGAGGCATCCTGCCCTTGAAGATACTTTGTCGGTTATTAATGGCTCTTTGCTAGAGTTTTTTGTGCCCAAAAACTGACCAATGGTTTCAGAAACTACCTTATCCTGTGCCCTCCTTACCCAGTCCCAAGATGACAGGACAAGAACTCTCCTGATTATGGCGTTTCCCCTTTAAAAGTTCTCCCTTCCCCAGGCTTGGCAATGCACTTCCCTCATCCACTGGGTTGGTGTGCTGCAGGTATTGTTCAAACTGGAATTTATATATTAGAAACACTCATGTTTCACATCAGAATCCTGTTCCATGGATTTTCTTTTTTGGGGGATCAGTAACTTCGGCACAACAAAAGCATTCTTCAGTGACACATCTCCTCCAACAAGGACATACAGCCAAATTCACCCCAAACAGTTCCACCAACTGTTGGCCAAATATTCAGACAAATGAGTCTATGGGAATCATTCTCAAACTATCACAAGCAACTTATCGGAGGATGGCATGAAAATATGGTCTATGGCAAGTTTCATGGAAAAACATGTAATCCAACAAATGCACAGAACAAAGAATCTCCAAGGTAAGGATGGCGCAGGCAGTTTCCCCCAATATCATAGCCTCAGCAAAAGAAACCAGCTTTGACAAGTATACCACTTACAAGGTTAGGGACATGCACATTAGAAAAAGTATGAAATACAAGTAAAAATAATAAAAAGAGAAAACGTAAGATAGTATTGGAAGGGAGGTTCAGCGAATACTGACATTCACCTGTGTTTAATTTCCATACACTTTTATACCCCAATACAGGGGGAAGAAGACAAAAGACAGCTTTAACATGATACAAAGGACAACTAGAACAGTTACCTGTTTCAATACTTTAAGCCATCAAGCCATGAATCTATGAGAAAACCATTTTGTTGTTTAGGCAGTGAACCCACACTAGACCAAGTATCCTGAAGGGAGTCACTCCCTAGGTCAAACTCCTAATTCAAAAAAAGAAGCATAAGTATGCTTGAATTTTCTGACCTTTGGTCATCTTAACATCAAAGGGACCAAGCAACCACACTGTGGGTCAGGATGTGCAGCCCTAGTTGTTGTCAACAATTTTGAGCAAACTTAAACCCTCTGAACTTCAGACAAGGTAGAAATGAACTCCACAAATTCCTCCCTTTTTATTAATTTTAATAAAGCCTGAGTTTCTGCTAAAGACAGATGATCGTGTCTACCTTAGGCGAACATTTCTTTGTTTCTTAGATTTTTCCCGTCTTTGGTACATACATTCTAACCATATATGATACCCATGTCTTAGTTACCTGGGTGGAAAAGAATCATACCCATCTCTGACTGCTGACTCTGTTAGCAAAGGGTTAAGGGAGAAAGCATCTCTAGTCACTCTGCAACTTTTGTGTTTGCCTTTATAAGAGTGTTAATCAATTTTACCTCAGAATAGATTGGAATGACATACAAATTACGAGAATCCCCAAATGCAAAATTCTGAACATCTCGATCACCCTCGGAGCCTAAAATATGTGAAAATCAGAAATTCTAGCCTGCATCAACATGATCAAACTATTTAAAATATTATTACTTTGAAATAAAATTATAATGGCTTTGTGGCTCTGAAAAGAATCTATTTGCCAGAATCAGTCCCATACCTAGTTACCTATCTGTTCCTTCCCAAAGTGCTTAGTACAGAAAGTCAGTGTTTTCCTTCAAAGCTACTATTTCCTCTAACAATAGCAGGATGCTAAACCTCCTAGTATGTTCTCATCTTCTTACTTCATTAAAGAGGTACTACGAGACTCCAATGGCAGCTCATCATTTTAACACTGTGACATAATATGGTCATTTGCATATTACATGCTCAAGATTTATGCAAGTGTTTTATAAAAAAAAATAAGAAAATTAAAAAAAATGGGAACACAAACAAACACAACTTACCATGATCTAAGTAAGTTTACATTTTGTGTCATGATGCATTCATAGATAGCTACCTTCGGCTGCATGAGGTCTAAGAAACACAGACTAGATAAAATGCTGAGAGACAAGTGGATAGGAAGTTTCTTGCTCTTTCTTGGAAAAAGGAAAGGAAAGCAGTGCCACTGAGTATAAAGGGATGGGTGACATTGTGACAAGATATTAGGGGAGAAAGTTTGATAGAGGGAACAGAATAAGCAAAGGAGTGCACCATTGGAGAGAAGCTACATATTAGGTATCTTCTAATAGTTATGGTTAAGTGTAGGGAGTTTATTGCAATGAGTAGATGCCACGAGCTCTCCTTCAGCCAATAGTTTTTAAGATACCACCCACTTGGGCATGGTCTCTTTTACTTTAAGAAGCAGTGGGAATCCAGTGATCTCTCTCTTGGTTCTGGCTCCCTTTCTGGCCACCAGACTCTCTGTTTCTTGTTTGCAATGAGAGGACTGTTGTTTGGGACGGTGATCTGTAAGTTTTTCTCTTCAAATAAATGACCCTTTTTTATTATCCCTAATTCTTAACTGGTGTGGGATTGTTTTGTGGCTTCAAGTAGAGACAGATAAGAAGTGGACTTGGAAGCCCTAATCAGTCAGTGGTCTTTAGACCACAATCCCAAATATCATGCAAGCAAGGTGGCACTATAGAAGAACTTGAAACAAAGGAATCAGATGTCCATATGAATTTTATTAGTTAAAAGTTCCTAATGTAGTATTTATTCAGGAATTCGTCTTGAGGCATCAGCATATATTCTTTCATCAGAAACTCCTACCCCAAAACTTAGGATTATAACCTTTCTGTCCCTAAAGAACCAGGCTACCATGGACAGGTGGTTGATGTGTGTCTTGTGATTAGTCGGTAACAGTACATAGAGTTAAGGTAAGATCTGTCACTCTAAGGTCAATGTTCACCTCAATGAACAACAAAATGATTACCTACTATGGTACCACAGATCATGTTTAGATACAAATCGAGGTCAGTGAACTTCAGCTTCTATGGAGTTCCTTGGTATCTAGAATTGCCCAGACCAAAGTAGATAATCTGTTAGAAGGCCAGTTTTGCTAATACGTTGCTTAATGATAAATTTAGATAAGAACAGTTATAACCAGAACATGTCCAACTAGGAGGTGAGGTCCCTATTCTTATAATAGTCAATTAATTATGCAAAACTGAGGTCCCCAGTTGCAGCAGATAAGAGAACTCTTTTCCCTTCTCCCTTCTTCCTTTCCATACCTTGAGCTCATCAGCATTATAGAAGTCCACACGCACTGCAGGTACCATCCAGGTTTGGAAGAGCGTAGCCAGGATCTGCTCCGCAATAGAATCAGCAATGAGGTGGAAATGCAGAGGGTTCCGCCTGTGGAGTAAAAAGGAGAATTCCAAAAAAGCATTAAGGGATTTGAATCTTGTTGCAAACTGATGATGTGGGGCAGTGTCACAAGCCACTTTGGAAATAAATCAGGCATGTAGCTCCATAGTGCTTTTTGATGAGGATTTTAGAGATGCAAGAGATAGAGGACATCTCCCTCAACCTCTGCATTTCAGAGTGTAAACAACCAAGCACCACAGAAGGCAAGACCCAATTCTCACATCTGTTATGAGGAAATCTGGATTCTAAGAATCTAAAGTAGGACATATTTAATAATTGCATCAATTATTGCATCTGCCAGCTTGACATGCCAGCATTAATGCAGAAATACAATGACAGCAGGCCATGTCTTACACAGGTGTGGATGGCTGTCAACATACTTCCCCAGAAACTCAAAGACACAAGTATGACACAAAGGCAAAGATTCTGGGGGCTTCAGTGGCTTGAATACAAAATGTCCCCTATGTGCTTGAATACTTGGGCCCCAACTGGAGGCACTGTTGTGGTAGATAATGGGACCTTTAGGGGTAGCGTTTTGCTGAAGTAAGTGACTAGGAGTAAATATGAGTTTTTATAACTAAGCTCACTTGTTGTTCATGTTTTGCTTGCTGACTGCAGAGATGAACAGCTGGCTTTGTGTTCCTGCCTTCCCCTTCATGAAGAAAGGCATCCCCTAGGATTTTTTTCGGCAACTTCAAGCCATAATAAAGTATTCGTTTCTTAGGCAGATGTTGTTAGGGTATTTTCTTTCTTTTTTTTAAAATATTTATTTATTTATTATGTATACAATATTCTGTCCGTGTGTATGCCTGAAGGCCAGAAGAGGGCATCAAACCTCATTACAGATGGTTGTGAGCTACCATGTGGTTGCTGGGAATTGAACTCAGGACCTTTGGAAGAGCAGGCAATGCTCTTAACCTCTGAGCCATCTCTCCAGCCCGGGTATTTTCTTACAACAATGAGATGAGTAAAAAGTGCCAGAAACTGGTATGAGAAGAGTATGCTTTTGAACATAATACAGAATAAATCCTTCCTTCCTTAAACTGATCTATCCCAAATCTTTTGTTATAATATGAAAAGTAATCAATACAAGGAAAAGTGGAAATGAGTCCTAAATCTTCCTACAGCATTTCTTTCTTGAGTCTGATAAATGGTGATCTTAGGCTTAAAAGCCATCCTATAATAAAAACAAAATAGGTTCACTTCTGTTTAAAATTAAACCTATATTCCTCAAGGACTGGGCTATGACCCACCAGCAACCTTAACTACAAATGGTTCTGTAAGCCTATTCCAGGAAACATCAACCATGCCTTTGTTTCAATTAAAAAAAAAATTACTAGACTATCTGTGACTACCTTGCTATGACTTCTTGTTGCTATTACTACCTTGTTATAACCACCTTGCAATTACATCATTGTTTCAGGATGTTGTTATAATTAACTTGTTATGATTATTTTCTGCTACTATAACCTGCCATTTTTGGGGGGCAGGGGATCTTTCAAGACAGGCTTTCTCTGTTGCTTTGGAGCCTGTCCCGGAACTCATTCTGTAGACCTATTTGAGGTTGGCCTAAAACTCACAGAAATCTGCCTGCCTCTGCCTCCTGAGTGTTGGAATTAAATGTGTGTGCCACCACTGCCTAGCTAACCTAGCTTATTTTGCCTGTCAAGTCCCCCATTTAGAAACCTCCTACCCCTAAGCTATAAAACTATGTCTAACGCTTACCTCTTCAATCTCGTTTGTACATAAATAAAAATGCTTGCTTTAATCAATCATTTGCTTTAATTAATTTGGCCATGATGACTTAGATCAGTGGTCTTTTCCTTGCATCTCTGGAATTAACAACAAATATCACTTACCCTCTCTAGCAACAGAGTCTCATCCATCTCACACAACCCATGACTTCAACACCTAGTCAATGACAAAACTTTAGAGGCCACTCCATATAGGGTTCCAAGTTGAATCTCAGGAGATAAATCTACTAGCTTTAACTTATCGAGATTCTGTAAAAAACGAATGGTTTCACCTCAAAATTCAGCTTTAAAATCTGTAAAATGGGCTTGATCAATTATAGCTCTATGCATGTATATATGAACGTATACATGCATGCATCTATCTATCTATCATCTATATATTTACCAATCTACATGAACTGGTCTTAAGTAATATGAAACAAATAAAATAGAGATCAGAAGGACAAGGACTTGGCTGATGATGGCTGTTACTATTACACCCAACCTTCACTGCCATCTCACGAATATTTTATTTCTTTCTTCATGACTATTGCTTCCTCCAACATATATTTCACTCTATAAATCCTGTTCTCTCTAAAACAATCCCATAATTCTCCGTCCACTGTGTGATATTTTAATATCTACCTTCCCACATTGAGCTAACAGGGATTTTTTTTATTTTTGTTTTTTATTACTTTATAAATAATACCAATCAAAATTCCCACTTCCTCCCCTCTTCCCACTTCCCTCCTGCTCCCCTACACACCCTTCCCTCTCCCCCTCCAGCCCTGAGAGAGGGCAAGATACCCTGCCCTGTGGGAAGTCCAAGGCTCTCCCAGTATATCCAGGCTTAGGAAGGTATGCATTCAAATAGAATAGGATCCCAAAAAGCCAGGACATGCAGTAGAGACAAATCCCAGTGCCATTATCATTGGCTTCTCAGTCTGCCAATTGTCAGCCACATTCAGTGGGTTCAGTTTGATCCCATGCTTGTTCAATCCCAGTCTAGATGGAGTTGGTGAGCTCATTAGCTCAGGCACACTGTCTCGGTGGGTGGACCAAGCCCCTCGTGGTCCTGACTTCCTTCTGCTCTTCAACTGGACCTTGGGAGTTCAGTCCAGTGCTTCTGATGTGGGTCTAGCTAACAGGGATTTTGAAGATTTCACCTTGTCCTCCACTACATTCTCATGTCTTTGAAGTCCTTCCTCCTCCTCTGGATATTTTCTGTTCCATATCCACTTGTGACCCTCGCCTGTTCTTTCTATAAAATGAGCTCCAGAGTCATAAACTCCAGGCAGCTCTCTTCAGCCATCCTACCCATAGCAGCCCCACATCTTCTCATCATGCTCTGCCCAGGTCCCTCTGGAATAACGTGAGCTGTCTGTGGCAAGGTTCTTCCGATTTCATAAGTAACTGTCTTTATTTACTTTCACTGGCATAATGGGACTTGCAAGGTACATGGCCTACTACAGTTCAAGAAATGCAGCATGCAGTTCTGCAAGTTTGTGAGCCTGCTGGTACCTCGGAATCACTACCTTCTGACCTCTGCTCCAAAGTTAACTAATCATAAATATAGGAAACCCCCCTATACCATACTGAATTAAGACTGGACTTTTAAAACTCCATTTTGTTAATAACCCCCAGAATTTTCCATACTTTCCCTCTTACAGAAATAATTCCTTGTCTTGTTTAATGAAAAAATAAAGACCAAGATGATCCAAATTCCATCACAGTTTGACAGAGTTAACCGGAACTTCACTATGAGAAGCATGTTGAAGGAAAGAGAGGAGGGACTTCTTCAACACTAGGTTGTGTATCTACTTTATGAAACTAGAGTTGAATTGCTCTGTTTAGGCAGTTAAAGGGCAGGCACCATGGTGGATCATGTACTAATCACACAACACATTCAAGCTTCCCCTGCATTTATAAGAAATATTAAAAATACTTGAAACTTGTACTTAAGACAAGGAATTAAAATAATTTTAAATATCACAACTTACAATAATTTGTTTTTTCAAGTATTTTAACACCCCCACCAACAAACAAACAAACAACAACAACAACAACAAACAAACAAAAAAACACAATCTTTGCTTACACCAAGTCCAGGTTTATATTCTAGGAATTTCATAGCCTGGAACAGTGACCCTTTTCCCCTTGAAGCTCCTTTCCCTTTCCTCCTTCATTTTCTATGTAACAATTCATTAAGATTGGACAGGTGAATAAGACTGTAAGGTAAGACGCCAGCCAATGGGGAAAAAAAGAGTTAACACTTTAGTTAAAATAAATAGGAGGTATACTTCTTGTTGATGTTTTTGCTCTTTGGAGCACTCTCTGGATCAACAGTATAATATTTTGCCTTGTCCAGATACTTCAACTGGAGTGGTGTTCTCTTTCGTTCTGACTCCAAATTTATTTCTTACACAAGAAAGAGTAGCTCTGCTTCTATGGACAGAATTTGTATAGGATATGTGAAATCCTTATGGACTCAGGCCTTCACGTGTTAAAAATGTCCAGCCTCAATAAAGACTACTTCAATCTTCATCTAGTTCCTACAGTACATCTATGGGGCAAGGTAGCAAGAAGGTTTTGGTCCCCTACATCTCAGGATTTATTTCTTACTTTTTTTTAACAAGCCTTCATTTGTTCTGCTCAGCCTTGTCCTTGCTTCTTATATTTCATTGTTCTTCTTAGGCATGAGACAATAGACTCTAACAACATTGGCTTGAGGTAACTTTGCTGACCAATCTTCAGACATGTTAGCTCACCAGGGTAAACGCTCTAACAGTGAAGAAAGACTATGCTGTTCTTAAAAATGACACATCACTAAAGCAGAAAGAGAGAGAGAACGGCGGGGGCGGGGGGGGGAGGGGATGAACTCTACTTCACTGCATTATCTGTTCCTGCTCACCATAACATGGAAGGGACAGCAGGATGTCTACCTGCAGATCCAGAGGAAGATTCTGTCAGGAGTTTAATGACTCCGGCACCTTCATCTCAGCACCCCAAAGAGAAGACCACATGTAATAATTGCTGAAGCCAAAAAAAGAAAGGAGAAGAAATAGAACTTTTATGGTTGGAAGAACATCAATAAAGTGAAAAATATTACTCAGAGTAGGAAAGAAATATCTGCAAGTGATATCTGATGAGGGATTTTTTTAGGGTGATAAAGATCTTCTACAACTCCAAGAAAGAAAAAAAAAGACAATCAAGCCAATTAAAATCCTGAAAAGGTTCTAAAGGTTCTAAATAGCTATTTCTCAAGACAGATTTATAAACTGTCAATAAGCATATGAAAAGACTCAGTCTCATTAATTCTCAGGGATATGTAAAACCACAAGAAGAGGGCTCTGCACACCCACTAATAGGCTTAAAATAAAATCATAACAATAACTTGGCTGGGGAGGACTCTGAGCCAATAATCATTACTGATAGAATTGTCAACAGTTAGTTTATTTAGGGAAGGAGTTGAAAAATTTCTCAAAAATAGAAAATAAAATGAAAATTAGCACAGAAATACCATTTCCGAGGCACTCATCAATTTTCTCTACTAGTTACATACAAAAATGTATGTATGTATATATCATATAAATGCATATGAAAATATAGTTGCCTTGTTCTAGAAAATAACTTTCCACTGACAAGCAAGCAAGAAACCCTAATTAAACTCAGTGGGTTGAAGGGATAGGGGGAGATGATGAGTTTAGATTTTTTTTGCTGCTGTTATTTTTTGTTTTTAAGCAATGGAGCTTTTCCAATTCTTGTTGAGATGAATTCAGGGCGCTAGGTTAAAGAACAGACCCCACCCGTAGATGGAAGCATGCCCTAATCTCTTTCCTCAATATTTAATCCAGGTAAAGAAGTTTGGAACCTGTCAAGGGTAGCTGGCCCATGAGGGTGGGTTCACCTTAAGGCAATGCTATTTTCCTTTCCAGAATTCATGCCTCCATGTGCAGGCCCTAAGACTGGCCATAACGTTCAATTTGGCTGGGTCTATCTTCCTGCCTGAATCCTGATTTCTTTTCCTTTTTTTTTCCTGTCATTTTCTTTCAGGGGCTGGCTAGCTAGTGCTGCTGCAAGGTGTGCTTTTAAACTCTCTAACTAATGCTTTGAACTTTCTTGTGCTTTTTCTAAAGCTCCACTACTGCTACCTGGATTCCTGAAGCCACAGGAATTACCTCCTAGCCAGTTTATCTTAACCAGCTTTCTACTTCAGGCAGCTGTAAGACTTACAGGTTATATGCCCTGGGGTTTTTCTTTTAACACTAATAAATTGTCTTCAAGTTTCCACTTTAGTTCAGGGTTTGTCCTTGAGTTTCCATTTATTCTGTTCTTAAATCCTCTTATAAATGAGATTAAGAACACCAAGACTTGTTGCAGAAAATCGGTATACTGCCTGAAGATGTGTTGTAGTTAGGTAATAAAAAACTGAATGGCCCATAACTAGGCAAGAGAGGTAGGTGGGACATAGGGCACAGAAAGAGAAGATAATTGAGGCATACATTAGTCATTGAGGCGTGGAACAAGTCAGACACACAGAATGAGAGAGAGGTAAAAGCCACATGGTAGAATGTAGATTAATAAAAAATATGGGTAAATTTAAGTTATAAGAGTCAGTAGGACAATCCTAACCTAATGGCCAAACTTTCACAACTAGTAAGTCTCCGTGTTGTCATATATGAACTGGCAGCCCAAAAGAAAAATCTGACTGTGAAAAGAGGACTCCAATTTCCCATGTATCACATGATGGCTTTGCTGGGACTCCCTACGATTTCTAAGACACTTTTTTCCTGATGTTTTGCTTCTCTAATCAGTAGTGAAAATGACCTGATTCCTGCACTACTAGTACAGAGTAAAAGAGTCAGCCAAAGAAAACCTGAAACCAGAGCCAGTAAAAGAAACCCACCCTGGCCCTGAAACCAGAGCCAGTGAAAGAAACCCACCCTGACCGTGAAACTAGGGACAGTGAAAGAAACCCATCCTGGACCTGAATCCTGAGCCAGAAACACTTTGGTTCTGAAACCAGAACCAAAGAAACACACCCTGATCCTGAAACCAGTGCCAAACAAAAACTTTGGCCCTAGAACCAGAGTCAAAACTCCCCATGACCAACTGAATAAAAAAGCCAATCAACAAGAAAAGCAGGCACTCCTGAGCAGAAAACCTACCAATCCCTGAGCACCTAATCTAGCCAATCTGAGCTGAGTCAAGGTCAAGGGGATCAAAATCTGAACAATTCCCTCCCCGAAAATATCCCTGCCAAAACTGAGCCCCTAAGAAGATAAGCCACTCTGCCTGTTCAGATGGCAGCTGCCCTTATCCACCCTGGCAGAGGCAGCTTCTCTCCTGGATTCCTCTTTCCCAAATACACCTCTTGAGAGAGTTTTGGGTGAAGATGTTCTTTCACTGGCACAGAGCAGTATCTCCCTTAGGGGAGCAGAACAGAAGAAGCAACTGATCCCTCTACTAGGAAACTCCCTTGGGAGAGAACAGAAGACAACTTTTCTCTGGAACCAGAGCAGATTGCTACATTTCTGCAGGGGTTTCCCCCTTAGCACAGAACAAACTATAAATAAAATGAAAACAGGTCTATATCAAAAAGCTTATACACAATTACGTGTAGCAGAGACATTCCTACTAGCCAACAAGTAAATATGAACGTGGCTGTCAACTGACGATCACCTCAGAATAATATAATCATACAAAAGGACATTAGTGCACAAGAAAATAGAATAAAGTATTAGCACATGCACTATATATATGTAAAAGATCTGGTGCCCTCTTGAGGAAGAGACCTGGTCAGTCATTCTCATCAAATTAGACCATGAAACCCAATATGGGCAAGTTCAACAGAACTGCCATATATGGGCTGCCCATGCATGCTTCAGCATTCCCAGGGCATAAATTTCTAAGTTTCATGTCATGGAAGAATCATGAAATCTCATTTGAAGGGAGAGAAGCCACTGAAGAAAGACTAAATACTAAATGATGTACATGGCAATAAAATGTGCAGACTAGGAAAGTCTACGGACAGAGAGGAGACAAAGGAGTGGTGATTTGAGTGATTATATAGATATGGGGCATCTTTTTTCATCTTGTCAATGAAAAGGGCCTAATAGTGAAGGGTTATGATAGTTGAATAATGATAAATTTATTGGGAATACTGAATGTTTCTCTTTCAATGTACAGTTACATTATGGGAATATTCTTATACAAATGGTTTCTTGTCTGAGAATAGAACGACAGTCTATTCTCTGAGTGTGTGAGTGGGTTAGCCTGCTTTGCTTGGCTGCTCTAGATCCTTCATTGCACTGGAAACCCTAGCCCGCATGGTACACAGATGACTAGGTGGGAGAGCCTGCGTATTTCCAGGCTGGGCTGTGACCAGAAGGTATATCCAGTTCTGGAGGTTACAGAGAACAGCCTGATGGCACCCATGGTTAGTGAATATCTATAACTCAAGAATAACTAATAAAGGGAATGTTTTTATCTTCTACACAGGTGGCTTCTGAGTCTCCTTTACCTTTTTCTTTAATTCAGGAAGAATTGATTTAATGATAGAGTCTTGCAAATACCACAATCTACAAGAGACTGTAGATTCTGTTTTTTCTTTTGTGTAAAGGGAATGTGAGCATCATGTAGATAGATGTTAAGAACACATTTACAACAAAGGGAAATTCACAAACTAAAGTTAATAAAAACTCATGAAGAATAACCAATATATAATGTAAGGCTCTTTAGTTTTATGATGGCATCATATCTAAGTTAGATGGTTTCTGGTTTTTTTTTATACCAATCACTATAAACATATTTTCAAAAGAACAGCCTTAGGCCCATGGAAAAAGATCTCTTCCTTGATAGATGGTTTGGTCCATATCCTAATACCCAGTAGCCTCATGTGTGTGAGAACGAGTATTCCCATGTAGGCAAGGAAATGCACCTTTCTCCAGAAGATCCTTCAGACTACACTTTTACTGAGCAGCACTTCTGTTGCCTCTGCTTCCTTCCTAACTGTTCCTGTGTTCAAGGTCGGGGTATAATAAATACAGCATTGCAGAAATTAAAGATGAGTAAACCATTGCTTTCCCTCCTGCCTCACTTCCTTATCTTGCAAGGAAAGTGCCAAAAATCCCACAAGGCAATCCAAGGATTGTTTTCATTAAAAATACAAAATGCCCCTGGAGCAGAGATAACCTTTATTTATTAGGTTTACAACACAACATCAACTTTAGGCAAAGAAAAGAGCCAGTGATGGCACTGGCAGTCCTTTGTGAATCGTCCTTTGTGAATACATAACTATTTCAGAGAATTCCAGAAGTAGGGATATGGGGTCAGAGCATTCTTTAATTGGAGGAGGCAAATTGGCTTCAATAATATGGGAAGATTCATAGATAGCTTAATAAAGCACTTTACTAGATAAAGGATAAAAGAACAACTCTCTAGAAAAATCAAAAGACCACATGCAATAGCAAAAACACCATGGATTCTAGATACTGGCAGAGCCGAGACTAAAACTGATGGACAAACATCTACTCAATGGTGACACTAAATGAGCTACTTAACCTCTTTAAGCTTGAGTTTCTCTAGAGAGTTACAGGGATGGTAAAGTCTACTGAGCAGGAACAGAATTCATATACAAGATATCACTTGAAGTTAACATCTGAGGAAAATAATTACTTCTCCTAGTTCCCCTACTGGCTTCTATATATTCAAAGGCATCATCTGTCCATACTGCCTTAAATTTTACTAGAAACATGGATGACCAGGCTTTTAAGTTCTTTGTGTATGCAACGTTTGGCACCTCGCAAGTACAAATCTTATGGCAAGAAAGATAATGATGACATTCCAACAATGATATCTACACCTTCAACAAAAATGATGATGAAAAGTAAAATAATGGTGATGATATTAAAAGCAGGAAATTTCTTGCTACTTGTGGTGGGCCAAAAGACTTGACATTAAACTTGGCTCTATCTATATCATGGACATGTGATCTTGAACAATGGCTTAACCATCTTGGTCCTCAGTTGTATTGTCTGTGAAAGAGGGATTTGCATCAGTACCTTCCTTCAGCAGGCACAGAACTGGGCACATTAGTATCCTGACAACATTTAGAACAGAATTTGGTGTAGGGAGATAATGACACCAGTGTTTGTTGGACAGATAAACAGCAGAATATGTCTGTATGTTCTAAACAGGGCACTATGGTTGGGAAGGGGTTGTCATTATTTGTGAGCTGGTAGTCCAAAGAAAAGTCCAACTACATGGTTATACAGACAGACATATATTTAGGAATATATATATATATATATGCACATATATATATATATATATATGCAAATATATATAAACAATTCATTAAAAAAGAGGTCATCAATTTCAGAGAGAGCAAGAAGGAGTATATGGAAGGGATTATAGGGCGGAAAGGAAGATTATATTATAATCACAAAAATAAAAGAATAAAAGAACTTTAGGATATCCTTTTAAGACACAGACCCTTCATTAGTCATGTGGGATAAAGGTCCTTGGCAGATATTCTGAAATTTCTTTCTAGAAGGTTGGAGAATGCTCTTTGTCACACTGGTATGTAACTGTTCATGTCAGTCTCTTACTATCTTTTAAAATAGAGCATGTCCACTGTACTGTCACCAAGCATATTATAGAAGTAAAATTGATTTGACATACCAAAGCAAGACTTAAATGAAAATCTTGTCTGGAAAATAAATCTAACTACTGTAATTAACAGTGACAACCAAAAGGAACATTCTATACCACTATTATTCTATTATTATTAACATTAGGAAGATAATTCAATTGTCAACATATTTTATAATCATGACTTAGTTAATCCCCATAACATGCTTCATGGCAATAAAGCTATTTATAGCTGGAGAGTCTCAGCTTTAATATCCAAATCATGACCAGCAGCAAATCAAATCACAATTATTCTTATTTGTATCACTTCAACATGAGGAAGGAACTCCAGGGGGCACTTGTCACAGAACAGCCAAGTACTCATTGCCACGGTGCAGTCTTCATCTTCATTACACACATGAATAACAAGATTTCTTCTTGGATATGAACAGCTCCATGGAAGGATGGTAAAAATGATATGCCTTCACAGCTGCCAATAAAACTGCCATTCTAAAATTAAACATCTTTGTGCTTCATAGATTGTTGAAGTAAAAGTTTATTCTTGATAGAATTCTTACAGTTTCAACAACTACCAGTTTATGTGATGTGTAACTAAAACAACAGGAAGGAAACTTTTGCTGAAAAACAATATCACAGATTTGAAATTTTATCATGATTGAGGCATAGAAAAAAATAAATATCTTTAATCCTACACACACTCGTTCCACAATGAACAGGCTTTTGGATTTCATCAGAGAGGGACATTCTATTGGACCACAGACAAGGAATAATGACATCATGGCTAAGAATCTCCCATCTGACTCATGATCAGTCCTCATAGTGCCTGATTGCATTCAGCAATGAGGGTATGGGGATCACAAATGTGAGAATCTGCACAGTGAATACAGTCATGTTCTTCAGACACTTGGCTTCACATAGGAAGACTCAGTCAATTTGCACCTGGCATTCCTATGATCTCTTATACTATACAACAGAAATCATAGCTTCAGAGTGTCAGCAAGAGTTGCCACCTACTGTTGCTTACTGTTATATTTTGCTTTGTTACCACATTTTTTCTACCCTATCCTTGATGCTGGAAGGTAAGAAATGTGACCTTTTGTCAACAAACCAGTTGATTCCAGCTACACAATGTTACCAGCACAAGAGACATGCCACAGAGTTCAGTAATGAATAAACATTAATACAGTAAAAGTCAGCTTGGGAGTAACCTGATCTACAGCAAAAGTTAACAGACTAACAATGGGTTAAAGTAATTTGCTGAAGGCCTCTTGGTGCAACAGTGGCATGAATGTGAACTGAATGTAGATTTGTATCTTAGGTAAAAATATGTATCTTCAGATTTCTTATTAAAGGACTTCCCCAAAAGCACTTGCTAAACAAATGAACACTTACTAGTTAGTAGTTTTCTAAGTATCTGAGATAAATAGAAATGAGTCATGGTTTCTGTCTCCAAATGTCCTGTATTCTGCTACAGAAGGAATTATAGATACATAGAGATTACCATAATAAGTATGATAAAAATGTAGGCAGGGTATTGTGGGCTATAAACTAGGTGATTGAACACACAGTGAGAGATGCAAGGAGGCATTCTGTTACAGTTAGTGCCTGTGTGAAATCTTATAAGGTAAGAAGACAACTGATGGCTTGGAATTCGGGAAGGAATGGGTTGACAGGACATATGACAGAGAAAGCAGGGAGCTAAAACCAGGCCAGAATGGCAAAGCATAATAGCACCACAGACACAATCAAGAAAACACTATGAAGAATGTATTGGTGCCTGACTGTCCAACTATTGGGACAATAAAGTTCTAGACTCTTTAACATTGAATGTCATGAATAGATCCAGCAAGATCAGACATTCCTTTCTGAAACACCATTCTTGAGTAAGAGAGGATGGATATAGAGAACAGAAAGCCGGGAACCAGGAATGGTATATGCAGGTTAACAACTAGTGGGCCAGAGCTTAATGGAGAGCGGAGACACAACCTGACATATCTCCAAGAGGGAGCGCTGCATGGTACCACAGACAGAAGGAATGGTTGGGAAACTGAGATAGAAGGTGGGAGAAAAGATAAATCCAAATTCTTGCAGTGTTGGTAGATCTAGGTGGTGAATTTGAGTGGCTATGCTGTGTTCTCTACTCAGGTGAACTGAGAATTATTCTTAAAAGGTTCCTTCTACAGAGAATGTGCAGGAGCCTGACTCAATCTTCTCATAGGTATCTGTCTATACTATAGGTTGTAACTACAGATGAGCTTTATCCACTTCTTTGATGAGAAGTCAGAACAGGGCTTTGCCTAGAACTGCAGACTCAGTTCTAGAGGTGACCTCAAGTATTTCCAGGTAATAAACCTGAATATCAAAGGGAAGGAAGAAAGGTCCATAAAAAAAAGCAGAAGCATAGAAAAAAGATGACACCTCGGAGGTATCTCTACTTCCAAGTGGAAAAAAATCAAACTTCTAACTTGTCTAATGGAGATCCAAAAGGTCTACCAGATATTACCTTTAGCTTAACATAAAGAAGGATTTCCGACAGCCAGAAGTACTCAGAAAAATGGGCAAGTCAACCTTGGGTATTATTTTATAATAACCAAGTACCACAGCAAATTAAAACAATTGACTAGCTGGAAACAGAAACTCATTTTGCCACAGTTCTAGGAGATGGAAGGCTGAAGCCTGTGAAGTCAAGTTCCTTGCCTAGGTACTTTCACAGTCTTTCTTCTGAATGTGTCTGTACTAATCTTATATATTGAACACTAGTCATATTCGATTAGGGTCCACCATAGTGTGCCTACTTTAATTTAATCCCATCTTTTAAAAAAATATCTACAAACAGTCTTATTTCAAAGTACTAAGGGTTAAAACTTTAATATGAATTTTAGATGGGATGTGGTACAGATCACAACATAATCCGTCAATAGGAATATAGAAAAAGAACTGTGGGATAGTAGAAACTGAAGCATCTAAGTTGGGATGTCCTTGGAGGCTCCCATAGTTCTGAATCTAAGCATGGCTGGGCAACACTAAACGCCTGCTATTAAGCATTCTTAATGCAACATCCTTACTCATATTTTGGAGAAAAAAATACATTTTCATGGCAATCTAAATGGGTCAAAAGCACACTCTTCTATAACATTCTCCAAGGCATCATGCAGGTGGTCAGGGATACACAAATCCACAGGAGTACAAGCAAAGACTATTCTTACCTGTGAAAGAGGACCGACTTGACCAAGGTGACAACATCCCTGCTGGCATTGTACCCTGCACAGACAATAGCCACATGGATAGTCTGAAAGAAAAGGAAAAGAGAAGATGAACTATCATAGAGATAGAAGCAGGCCTTCCTGCCTTGTAGGACCACCGGAGAGAAAAATCGTCCTAATTTCTTTTGGGGATCATAGGAAACAAAAAGCACCGCAAGCAGTCATGGAGAATAACTTGAGACAGTTTTATTAAAGTCTTTTTTAATAGGTTTATGAGCTATCATCATTGGGAGGATACCAAGACTCTTTTCAATTACATTTTAGAGATGGCTGCAATAGTTATTGGCTCAAATGGGTGATTCCCTAACCCTCAAGTTGGGAGATAATGGCAATGGGCAAAAGAGAAGAAATGTGCCACGATGGACCAACATTCAGAGCTTTCAAACTGAGAAGTTATGGTTCAGAGTACAAACTTACAAAACACATTTGTAACTCAACATCTTCACCACTGTTCAAAAGTACAGAGCAAAGCCTCTTTTGAGAAGCAAGCCAATTCATAACTGTATTTATGAAATCAGAAAATGAATCAGACATTTCTAATATAAAATGGTACAATAAATGCTCTCATTTGAAAATGGAGTAATGAAAGAAAACAAAGGACAAACTAGACAACAGCAAAAATGAAACCAAGCAGGGCAAACAACAAAGGCTGAAGTTACTTGTCCAGCAACTATGACTCATGATGACATTATTTAGGTACAATATGTTCAGGAGGACACATCCTTCCAGTAGAATTCCTTGTGGCAACTATAGTTTCCCCTTTAAACTACTTCTATTATATGCCTGTAGTTTTTCTTGGGGGTATATCTCTGGTTGGTAGCATTGCTAGGGTCTGTGCAGCAAAACAGTTTGAACTTCACAGATTCATACCCATTCCTATTGGGCAGACTACATAAAAATCTAACTCAGCAACACATTACCTCAAATAAGTGGTTTGTAGAGAGTTTATTCAAGTCCTTAGGAGTTGTTCTTGAATTTTGCAGGTACAGTGGTGTTCTGTAATTGAATTACAAGTGACAGAAATATCTCTTCATACTCTTAAAGTTGCCAGTCAGGCTGGCACATTTAGGTTGGCTATTCCCCACGGTTTATAAGTTTTGTTTTGTTTTCTAAATTAATTTTAAATGGGGGTTGGTATGAGGATAGAGGAGGGGAAAAGAGAAAAGAAGAAACAGGAAGATGAAGCTGAGCGCTTGAGTATTTCCTGCTAGCTAGAACCCTGCTTTTGGATGATTCCCATGTATCCATCTTGTCATTAATTTTCTTTTGATACACTATACTGTACAAACATTGTCTTCTATTTCTGGCACATTTTAACCAAGACTGGGAATAAATTCTCTAGTTTAGGATGAATTTATTAAAATGTTATGATCTGTCAAAGAATGCACAGTCCCTGATTATCAATTTTGTCCCTCTTCTTGAAGCACAACATTCTTGGAGTCAAAACATATCTCCTAAAAGCTATTCCAAGATATTCCGTACTACAAGCCTTGCAGAAGGATGATCCTTCTAACACCTAATAAATTGAAGAATAGGTGCTTGGCAGATGAAGTATTAGTCTCTTTCACTGCTGCCATGATAACATAACCTAATAAATACCATTAAAGAAGAATGAGTTTATTTGGCTCAAAATTCGAGGTTAAAATTCATCACTGTAGGGAAGTAAAGACTGCAGGAGCTCAATATAACTAGTCACAATTTATCTAAATTCAAGAGCACAGAGCAATGTATTAATACAAGTATTCTAGTTCCTTGACCCTGTGTATATTCATAATGCCCAGAATAGCAAGTGAAGGAAATGGTGCTGCCAACAGTGGGCAAGTCTCCTGACAACCAACCACAACATTCAATACAATCCCTCACAGATGTACATAGAGACTTTCCTCAGGTGATTTCAGAATGTGTGAAGTTAAAAATTAAAACCAACCATAACAATGGGTCTTCTGACTGCCCATGCAGTCACATCACAACTCCTGACTTCCCACTCTCCTTGGAAGCCTCTTCTAGATGTCCCTCTTCTATGCTGATCACACCACTAGATGCTTTGTGCAATGACTTCTGGCTAACAGGAATTCTTCACCACATTTAGTATACCATGGGAACCACATGACATCAGACAGAAACCATAAATTGTTCATCAACCTCCATCTACCCCCATAACCTCTCTGATTCTAATTACTTTCACTTACTCTGACCACTCCCATCACCCCAGTCCTCAGAGGACTTCACTTCATCAGAACATCACTATGTTATGTGGTTGCCATATCTACAGGATTCTTTTTTAAACTTTATTTTTATTTATTCTTTGTGTCTTTCACATCAATCATCTAGATCCCATTCATTTCCCCATCCCTTTATATCTACCCTCTGCCCTTGCCACCTCCCCATCAAAATAAAATTAAAGAGGAAAAAGAAAAAAAAAAACAAAATCTTTTCATAGAAGCTGTAGTGTGACACAGTGAGTCTGGCGGTAAACCTTTTTACTCATATTATCTTGTTCATTGTAAAGAGTCACTGTGAAGGACCAGGAAGAGTAGAGCCAAAAAAAATCTAGCAGGAAGAGTAGAGCCAAACATCTAGGTTAGCTGGTTTAGTGACTCTGTTCCAGGAATTGCTGACCATAAAGTTAGATTATAATCTTGAGAATAATCTTGAGAAACGGGGAGTTACCCCCTTGTGATTATCACTAGTATTTTTGGAATTTTCCAATGATGCCCTCCCTACTCCCTTTGGGTTATGGTTTCTTCTCTTAAATACTCCTTTTCCTAGCTACTCGGGGTCAAATTCCTCTAACCCTGTGTGGGATATGAGTCTCGGCCCCAGCACGCTGGTTCCTGTCAATAAACCTTGTGTGATTGCAGCAAGGATGGTCTCTCATGAGTTCTTGGGGGGTCACGTTATCCTGAGACTTGAGTGAGAGTCTCCCCCATTCCGGGGGTCTTTCAATTGGTCTGGCTCAAGGCCTTTGGTTTCTGCTATGCTGTGGATGCTGGGAACTCACTGGGACTCTTCTTGGATATCATGTTATGGCCTTGTGTCATAAAGATCCTGCATCTTTAAGCCTGCAGGACCAGCCCCTTTCACATTCTCCACCAGATCAGATGGTGTGGGTGTTGGGGTGGGTCAACTCATAACCCTGGTTCTGGGCCTGGGTAGTTGCAGGGTTGGTTAATCCACCATCTCTCCCTTGTTTTTATTAACAGGGTGAGGTCTCCCACATTGCCCCAATTAGTTCATCACTTGCAGCATGAGCAAGTGGCGGGGTTAATCCTCCTGCTTTCATGCACCATCAGGGTCCACTCTACTGTATTGCCCGGACAAGGTGCAGGGCCTGCTCTCCTGAGTGCTTCAGCAGATGAGGGGCAGGGGCAGCTTTCCAGGTCTTATGAACTCAGGACCAGCTCTCCTACTCACCTCAGCTGTGAGGGGGAGAGGGGGAGGGCATATCTCTCCCGCCCAGGCCACCATGTAGTAGATGAAGGGGGAAGCCAGATCTCTTATGCTCACATTCTGAGGGTGGCACACCTGCAGCCTCAATCAACATGGTCAGCTCCACTACACTGCCCAGATGAGGTACAGGGCCTTCTTTCCTGAATGTTGCAGCTGATAAAGGGGAGGGTCAATTCCTTAGCCAGCTGGAAGCAATAGAGTCAGAGGGAGGAATCTATAGGATTCTGAGAGCCACTATAGCAGATTCCTCTGCTGTGGATGTGCTACTTTCCAAACACCCTAATATAAGCTACACAGTCCCGCCACATCTGACCTCCACAGTTGCTCATGTAAACTGCCCTCTCATTCTGTCCCCAGCCTCTTCCTCAACATGATTTCTACCAAAGACACAAGTCACTAATCCCAAGTATCTGTTGCAAGTCTCATGTTCTGCTCTTGTACCTAAGTGCCCAGAAAGATTAAGGGAAAGAAAAGACATTAATAGCAAGCACAATGGGAGGTGGCATCAATCCAAAAATGACTACAACCCAGGTTTTATGCTTCACACCATATGAGCTTTAGTACATTTAAACCTCACAGCTGTGTGAATCAAGTATGGTATTTCATTTTTCTATCACAGATAGGAAACGTGGGCCTGGAGAATATTATGGTTTGAATGTGAACTTACTCGTCCCTATCTGGCACCAAGTTCCATTGTTTGAGTAGTTGATTCCAAGATGGTGGCACTGTTAAAGAAGGCTCTTTAAGCTTCAGAAAGTGGAGTTCAAATCGAGGAAATAAAGAGTACAAGAATAAGAATATAGAAATGTAGGCTCTAGAAATAGGAATATAGAAATATAAAAATATAAAGTTGTGAGCCCAAAACATATTTTGGGAAAAAGGAAGAAAGAGAGAGAAAGAGAGAGAGAGAGAGAGAGAAAGCAAGCTGGTAGTAAATGTTAACCTTTAACAAACACTTTCTGCCTTTAGAACAGACATTCTGGAAGCCACTGTGTATAGAGGTAAACTTCTGTCCCCTACCTCCCAGCTTCCCAGCTATGCAGGCATTAAGGACAAAGGTTAGCTTCTAACTATTGCTTCAATGGACCCTCTGATTGTATTCCCTTAATGTTTAACTGTGCCCCCATTTGACTCTTCTCACTGTCTTGCATTCTTTCAGGGACAATGAAAAGTGGCTGTCTTAGCCACAAACTTTGACAAACATCATAAGTTGATATCTTATAACCAAAAGTTGTAAAATTTAAGATGTATTGTGATGTTAAGCCTGACCTCAAGGTTGTAAAAGCTCTTTGAATCTGGAGTTGATTTTACTATAAAAAGAGGCCTAAAACCAACACCTACTGACACAGCTACAGAAGTGCAGTCTCTGGCTGTAGTCACAACTATTGCTGTGCCCATGGAGATTGTTTTTTCTTTCTTTTTTTTTTCTGGAATAAAGTTTATTTCTGGTTTAATAGGCTTGGTGGACTGTCCCTTCACCATTTGCACGACCTTCCAGGACCCAACAGAAGTAAGCAGAAGGGTGGAAGGTTGACAGTTATGTGCCCACTCTGTTTCCTGGATGTCTATAAAGTGTGGGGAATTGCCTCATATTCCCATTGGCCCAGTTATGAGCCCTTCTCACAAATATGTGTCCCCTAACATGATCAACTATATCCTCAAGAGACCTGAAATAAAATAAAGCTTTCTTCTTTCAAATGGCTTTTGTAGAAGTAACTAATACATAAATTAGCATTTAAATTGTGGAAAAGAGCTTCTAAAAATATATACAGTGTGCCTTTAGCAATATCTCTTAATGAATTAAAATACAGTCTCTTATGTCCAGGATCTTCAGGCATTCTGTAAGAAGGTCATGCTCTCTACATGGAGCACTTAACCCAATTCCAAGATTCAAGAGATATAAAATGTAATTATTTGGGATAGGAATGTTACTGATATCCTACAGGTAGAGCTAGGAATGCAGACAAACGTTGCAAAGTACACACACACACACACACATCTTTACCCTGCCTATGAATTAAGGATTGTTCTTACTCCAGTGTAAACCATACTTTTGTTAAGGGCTAGGAAACAGTTCAGTGGTTAAAGCACTTGCTAGGCATTAGAAAGATCTCAGAATCTTTGTGAATTCCCAGCAGGGGAAGCCATTTCCTGGAATGCTAGCCTTTGGGGAGTGGAGACATGGAATACCCCCAAGCAAGCTACTGGATAGCTAGTTTAGCTGAATCCTCAAGCTCTGGGTTCAGTGAAAGACCCTGCAACAGTAAATAATCAGACAGAATCCGGAAGACAGCTGACACCATTTTCTGTCTTTATATACATTTATTCACACACATTGTTAAGAACAGCTGACTCCATTTTTCTTTTTAGTTTTACAATGTTAGACTTTGAGCATTTCCTGAAATAAATGTCATTTTTTGACTGGTTTTCCCTCAATAATCTTGTGAATTACACACTGTAACTTGTTTCTGTTTTTCTATAAATTGACTGACCATAAAATGTATAAAATGTTTGTGGTATATTAACTGTCTCACCATAACCCCATAACATGTACCTGTCCCAAAGTCACAAAAATACCTGGTTGGAAGATTCATCCCAGCCCTCTGGCATCCATATATACAAAGAGTCTGGAATGTTTGGTGGCAAAGTTCCAAGCCCCCTCCCCTGGGAGTTGCTGCAGTCAAGAATCCACCTGCAAGAAAGCCTGGCAAACAGGGAACCCTCCCCAGGGAGGGTCAAGATCACTCCCATAGGCTATTTAAACTCTCCCCTCCAGAGAATGAACACATGGTTTCTCTACTTTGCCTTTTCCCTCTCCATGTTTTCTGGAGGGCCACCCAGGTGCTCTGGCATCATTAAAGCAGGCCTTTATCTAATTCGTTTTGATTTGGTCTGATTGGCAGAGAGTTTGTCAGGCTGGAAAAACAATAACTGCAAAATTCCACTTTCAATCACTTGCTTGATTGCTTTGAGGCTCCTTTACTTGGTTGATTTCTGTTGCATTCTACTAGAAGAGACTAAAAATATGGCCTAGTCATAAACAAATTTTTCGAAGCAAATCTGTTTTAGCTCCTGGTTTTTGACAGCACAACATGTGTACAAGCATATACACCACACACACACACAAACACAGATACGTCAACTTAACACAAGCTGGAATCCTTGGAAGAGGGAACCTCAATTAAGAAAATGTTCCCATCAGATTCATCTACAAGCAAACCTTGAGTCGTTTTCCTGATTAATGACTGATGTCAGTGTGGTGCTATCCCTAGGCCTGTGGTCTTAGTATAATAATAAAACAAGTTGGGTTAGTAAGCCAGTAAGCACAATTCCTCCACAGCATCTTCTTTTCTGCCTCCAGGTTCCCTGCCCTGCTTGGGTTCCAACCATGGCTGCTTCCCTGATGGACTTTGATGTAAAACTGAAGGATAAAATAAACCCTTTCCTCCCCAGATTGATTTCAGTCATGGTGTTTTATCAAAGCAACAGAAAGTCACAAAGACACACACACACACACACACACACACAAAGAGAGAGAGAGAGAGAGAGAGAGAGAGAGAGAGAGATTTTTTCATTAAAAAAGAAAGAAAAGATACTTCTGCTAGAAAATTTCATCTAGAAGAAAGGTATGTGTGTGTGTGTGTGTGTGTGTGTGTGTGTGTGTGTGTGTGTATGTGTAGGAATTGGGGTGGGGTGGAAGTAGATGGGTTTAGGTCCTTCCACATCTTTCAGCTTCCCGGGTCAGTAATTTATGCATTTCTTAATTTCTGCACCTGTAAAAGGAAAGCATCATCACTTACCTCTTTGTAATATTTTGCCCGAAAAGATTCAGAATGAAAGATGCCAGGGTGTACGTGATAGCCACTATTTTACTTATGAAAAGAAAACACTTGCATGTGGGGACATGAATCCCAGAAGGGGAAGAGGAGGCAGAAAACACTAGAACTGGGCTCTTGTGAATCTCAAATATTTGAACATGTGGTTTTGAAATAACAATCTTTGTCTTGCCTTCAAGGTTCAGAGACTTTTCTAAATGGACCCATTAAATATAAGCAAAGCACACACAGTATCAAATATTTTGCATAATTTTCCAATCTCTTCAGTTTTAGCCAATACACCTCCTACTATGAATAAATTTATCATCTGGAGCCAGAGCAGCAGGGAGCAGCTACATAAGGACAAAATCAGCATCATAATATATGCTCTTGGAAGGGTTCTGCATGCTCCACATTTTTTAGCCTTAGAAAGAACAAAGGGCTCAGGGGCTGCAGTAGCACAGAGAGAGGAGGAGCAGGAACCAGGATTCCTAGCATCATAATCAGGTTTTCATGGTGAGAAGTAACAGTGTTCTAAGTTTCTCAATATGGTGGATTAAACACCCCCTCAATGACTAAAAGAAACCAATGTCAAAGACTGGGACAGAATATCAGGTTCTGTGGCACAGGTCCTCATCCTAAACCTGTGTTTGTGTGGCTACTGGTGTTTTAAGACATTTTTTTTTGTCACTAAGTCTGTCAGGAGGGTAGGATGGTGTTCCTCTTTGCCCCTCTGCACTCATTGACTACCCAGCCTTAACTTGTTCTGTGCACTTAAGACCTGACCTTCCTAGAGCAAATGAACCAGGTTTCTTTGCCTTCCATTTCTGGTTAAGTGTGCAAAATAAGAAGCACCAATAGGATCTCAGAACCAGTATCCCTGCTTTGGCTCAGGGTGTGATTGCTTCCTTCATGTGCTGGTACTGCAGCACCCATTCGATGGGCCTGTAACCTCCTCTGCACAATTTCCCTACTTCTATCTTCTGCTTTGGTTCTCCTTAAGCTCTTGCCACTCTTTAGTATACATTGTAGTATACCTGTCAACACCTAACCTCACAGGGACCCTTGGAGACTAAAAAGTATGGCATACTTTTCGGTCCATATAAGTATTTGCTGACCTTCAAAGGGAGGACACTAGAGGAAAAAAGTCAAGAATGTTCATATCATTTATAAGCATTAGGATGGTAGTTTCTATGGAAACCTTGTACCTCCATTTTTCATACAAAATACAATGATTAGTATATTTTCAATCTCTGCAGCCTGGATCTACAGGTAATCTAATATCAGAGTTGTGAATGGGGATTCATTCCTGACAACTAAGCAGTGAATGGGTGACCTTCAGTACAGAATCTGTAAGATGGATTCAGAACTAGAAAGCTGTTGCCTTTCCTGATATGCCAGAACTGTGGTGAGCTCAATGAATATAAAAGGAAAAAAAAAGACCAGGTTGGCCAGGGGGCGCTGATAGCAGCAACCAGTGTCTACTTTCCAGGACAACCCACACCTAGAGGAGAAGTATGTAGGGAGATGTGTAGAGGGAGAAGACTTCAATGGTCAGACCAAAGCTATATGTCACCTGTGACATACATCACTGTCTGTCAATTCTAGACTTTCTGAAATTGCTTACAATGCACTTCCTGTTTACTTGGGTAATAGTATGGTGTAGGAGGTCCTTCTGTATTTGTGATGCTTTCATTGGTGAAATAAAGAAACTGCCTTGACCTTTTGATAGGGCAGAAAGTAGATAGGTGGGGAGAACAAAACTGAATTCTGGGAGGAAGAAGGCAGTGTGGCAGATGCCATGAAACTCCTGCCTGAGACTGATGCTGGTTAGAATCTTTCCCGGTAAGCCATGACCTCGTGGTGTTACACAGATTGGTAGAAATGGGCTAGATCAGGATGTGAGAGTTGGCCAAGAAGAGGCTAGATATAATGGGCCAGGCAGTAATTTAATTAATACAATTTCTGTGTAGTTATTATAGGTGTAAGCTAGCCGGGCAGTGGGACACAGCCTGTTCCCTTCTATAACAATAGTATAACCTTCTGGAGTCTTTGATGGAGTTGAAGAATAGTTATAGTTGTCCTTAGTTATAATAAAGGTAGATATAAATATTGTAACTATAATTTCTGCTTGATAACTGTTTTCTTATATGTAATTTTACTATGTTAAAGTTAAAACCTTCCTTTTTATTTAAACAGAAAAGGGGTAATGGTGTGGGAAGTCCTTCTGTATATGTGTTGCTTCTATTGGTTAAAGAAGAAAGCTGTTTTGGCCAGTGGCTTAGCAGAATAGAGCAGTGTGGGAAATCCAAGCACACAGAGGAGGAAAGGAAAAGTTGGAGACACCATGTGGCCTCCACTGTAGGAGACAGATGCTAGAACCTTGCTGGTAGGCCACAACCTCATGGTGATGCACAGATTAATAGAGATAAGTTAATTTAAGATATAAAAGCAAACTAGCAATATGCTCAAGTGATTGGCCAAGCAGTGATGTCAAGGGGTAGGCTCATTCTTCTGGCATAGGTCAATGGTCAGCCACTCCCAAAATTTCTGTGTCACTTTTACCCAAGCACATCCCATAGTTCAGACAGACTGTAAGCGGAAGGTTATGTGGCTGGGTGTCCCAATCCGTCCACTGGTGTAACCTATGATCACAGGAGATGGCCAGTTCAGGCTATGTTTTGGGTCATCCTTGTAGATTCCTGGGAGTTTCACTTGAATGAGGTTTCTACCTGACCCTGAAATGACCGGATTTCCAGTCCCCACCCCATTATACCTAATCTCTCATGTTCCCATTCCCACCCATACCCCCTGTCCATCTGCAAAATCTCTTCTATTTCCTCTTCTAAGGGAGATCCAGGTATTCCCTTGAGCATCCCTTGTTACCTAGTCTCTCTGTGGATTGTGACATGGTTATTCTTTACTTTACACCTAATATCCACTTAAAAGTGCCTATATACCATATATGACTTTCTGGATCACCACATTCAGGATGATTTATTCTAGTTTCAGCCATTTGTCTTCAAATTTCATGATGTCATTGTTTTTAACATGAGTAATACTCCATTGTGGAAATGTACCACATTTTCTTTATCCATTTTTCAGTTGAGGGAAATCTAGATTTTTTTTTCCAGGTTCAGAGTACTACAAATAAAACCACTATGAACATAATTGAGCCAGTGCTCTTATGGCATGATTGAGGATCACTGGAGTATATGCCCAATAGTAGCACAACTGGACACTGTGGTAGATCAATTCCCAATTTTCTGAGAAGTGCCATATTGATTTCCAAAGCAGATGTACAAGTACTCTTACCAGCAATGAAGAATATTCCCCTTATTCATCCTCTCCAGCATGAGCTGTCACTTGTGTTTTTGATATCAGTATTCTGAAATAAGTAAGGTGGAATCTCAGAGTCCTTTTGATTTGCATTAACCTGATGGCTACAGATGTTGAATGTTTCCTTATTTCTCAACTATTTGAGCTTCTTCTGTTGAAAAATCTTTGTTCAGATCTATACCCCATTTTTATCGGATTATTTGGGTTTGTTGATGTCTAGTTTCCTGAGTTCTTTATATATTCTGGAAAATAGCCTTCTTTGGGATGAAGAGATGGTGAAGATCTTCTCCTATTCTATGGGTTGACGTACTGACAGTGAGTATCCTTTGCTTTATAGAAACTTTCCAGTTTCATCGGGTCCCTCCCATTTATTGTCGATGTTAATGTCTGCCCTATTCAAACATTACCTCCTGTTCTATGTGTGTTCAAGGATATTCCCCACCTTCTCTTCTATCAAGTTCAGTGTCTCTGGATTTATATTGAAGTCTATGAACCACTTGGACTTGAGTTTTGTGCAAGGTGATAGATTAATATCTATTTGCATTATTCTACACGTCAACAGCCCATTATACCACCACCATTTGTTAATGATTCTTTCTTTTGTCCATTGTCTAATTTTGACTTCTTTGTTGAAAATCAGGTGTCCATAGGTGTGTGTATTTAAGTCTGGATCTTTCATTCCATTTCATTAATCTACCTATTAGAAAAGTAAATGAATCAAAACTACCTCTCAGGAGCAAATCAAAATACTGGAAAGTAATGGTTAGAATATTAAAGATTTAAATCAGTATACTACTTTGTGTTCCAAACAATGATGTTGTGCCTTCAGAAATGATTTCCAAATAGTTCCTCATTTCTTGCAATCACCTGGACATATACATACACACACACACACACACACACACACACACACACACACACACACACATATATTTTTTTAAATACCCACATTCATGGGTTACTCCCACAAACTCCTCACACACTGGATAAGGTGTCTGGATAGGCATTTTGGTATATAGCAATCTTATGCCCAATCAAATTTGTGAATAATACACAGGGCAGAGAGAATGTTTATAAGTAACAACAGTAACATAGCTTCAAAGTGTTAGTTCATTTCCCTTGTATTTCTGGCTCCCTTGCAGTTTATAGCTAAGGAAGCCTTGAGACTAAGTTCTGTCAAAAAGATCTAAAAGGAATTGAGGTATCTCAATGAAGAACTGTCTGGATTGTATTGGCCTATATGAATTACTAAGGGTTTTTTTTGTTTTTGTTTTTTTTTGTTTGTTTGTTTTTTCCCGAGACAGGGTTTCTCTGTGGTTTTGGAGCCTGTCCTGGAACTACTAATTTTCTTAATTGAGATGGAAAGACCCATCTTGAATGCAGTAGACCCCATTTCATGTACTGGGTGAAAAGGAGAAAAAACATAAGAACCATACATTCTCTCTGCTTTTGACTGTGGATATATCTAACTGTATCAAGTTCCTGGCACCTTGTTTTCTCCATTTATAGACTGTGACCTGTGAGCCAAAGAAATATTTTCTCTTATAGTTGCTTTGGTCAGGCTAATTTTTTTTTTAAACAAGAGCAACAGAAACAAAACAGAATAGCCAACTTCTAGATACCTCCCACTAGGGCATGTTTCAGTTAGACTTGTAATCCTCTCATTTTCATTCCTTGTTTAAGTTCTCCTCTCTTGATATCAGATTTCTATACAAGTCCATCTTCATCTTCATCACTTAATAAGCCCTCCTGCCATGTGACATACAGATGGTACTGCCAATATCATTAATAAATCCATTCATGGGGCAGACGCTATAGCTTAAACTTAAAATGAAGAGCTATGACTTCAGTGTGGATAAAGCTTAATGTTATTTATTCTAGGAAACAACAAAAGAAAACCCAGCCAGTATCGTCTGTACTTAGCTAAAAAGAATACTAATTACTTTTACTAAAAGCACACTAAGTGTCTTTGGCATTAGCCATCACTTTAATAGCCTCCAAAATTTCATAAAAATCAGCTTAGATGTTCACTGCTGAGGCACCCGTGAGTTCCAAGAAGTTAGGCAAAGTGCTCAAGTACTCAAATCAGAAACTACCACAGCTGAGTTCTTATTCACCCTTGCTGTTAGCAAGCGCTTGCCTAACTCACCTACACAGTAGGAACCAGAAGAAGCAGGAAGTGTGTGTGTGTGTGTGTGTGTGTGTGTGTGTGTGTGCGCGCGTGCACGCGCGCGCGTATGGTAAAAAGGAGGTTGAGTCTGACAGGCACATTACAGAAAGATGGATAAGAATTGCAAGATTCCATAGGTTAACTAAGGAAGGAAGTACATTCCAGGAAGAAAATAGTACTGAGATATGAAACCTCAAAGAGTGGCTTTTGATAGGCAATAGCACTCTAGTTCTGAATTGCAGAGACTGTTCATACACAGAAAAGAGAATGGGGCCAAAGTAACTAACTACATAATGGAACTATATCTCCGGGTGAGCCATTCTACACTGTAAAGAACTGAGTTCCCAGGATGAAGACAGGGTGTTAAAACCTGAGCATTTCCTAATGAAACCCAAAGAAACCAGAGACTGGTTGCATTCATTATGCTTCTGTGGAGTAGGCCTTCTTATCCCTGTTTATCAGATGGAGAAACTGAGACACATGAGATTAAGAGTCTTTGTGGCCATTCAGCAAAGTTTTGTGATCAATCTGGTTTTGCTCTGAATTAAGAAATCCACCTCTTTGCAGGGCCCTGGTAATGTGTCCAGGAGGCATTTGCAGGGATAAACAGTAACACCGACTCTGAGTAGCCACTTCCCCCAATTCCTGTGCTCCTCACCTCACACTTCTCCACAACTGGCTGCTGTCCACACTCAGAGCTGTTGCCTGCCACGATGCCAGCCCGCAGGTTCTCACTGTCACCTGTTCCCTCTTCCATGGAGTAGGTCTTGGAGTGGTTCCCACGGCGTTGAGCAGGGCCCTGACCCTGGGCCAGGCTGAGCTGCCTGCGCAGTGAACGGTTTTCCTCCTCCACCTCTCGGACACGAACCTCCAGGCTCTCCCGCTCCCGCTGACTTGAGGCAGTGTACCTGGGACTGTGGGCTTGGGACTCCAGGGGAGACAGAGACACGGGCTTCCCATCTAGCGGAGGAGAGACCAAGGAAGCATCAGCTTAGCAAACTTACCTCCAGGAACCCCAGCATTACCTCCCCAGGCTCTTGACACAATCCTACTGCTTAGCAGGAAAGCAGATGGACTGTGAATGATAATTCAGTACATATTAAAATGGGAAAACAGTGAGAACAGGATGGTGTATTACGGTAATAAAAATAAGACTGATTAGAGAAAGACACTCTTAATACTGTTCCTACTTAAACACAATGCCTTCTCCTCCATAAGACATATTTGAAAATGAACATTCTTAACAAGAAGTCACATAACATGTATGAATAAGGAGGAATGGAAAGTCTGAGATGTGGGAGCTTGAGAATGTAGAAGAGCTCAAAAGGAAAAAGAGGGAATAAAGTGAAGTTCTTAAGTGAACACCTAAAGTCATCTTCCAAACCCTGTTTTGAAAGCATCACTTCCCGAGGAAAGCCTCCTCTGCCTGTATAAAGCTACTTATAAGTATATGATCTCAAGGCTGACTGATTGGGTTTCTGTTTTAATTTTTACAATTCAAAAAAACCACCACTTTTCAAAGGCAATTAGCATATATCTATATATGTGTGTGTACTCACATATATATGTGTGTGTGCTAATATATATATACTGATATACATATATATATATATATACCAATGCATGCTGACTATTAGTAATTCCAGAGACACAAGGCTGCCACTCCTTTTTGTTTGATCCAGCCTAAGTGCAGCTGTCTCAGTGGCTTCCATCTCCCTAACTGGCTAAAACGCACTTCTGTTTGTCCACAACCCAAGTTGTCTTGCTTGCAGCCTAGTCCAGGCTGAGATTCCAAACTGTACCATCAAGGTATGAATCACACAGACTATGTGTTTCACCTGTGCTGCCGTGCTGCATGGGATTTGTCTCTGTCAAGGACATTTGATGTCCTTACAGATAACTGCTATTTTATTTAACCCAGAGTCACTTTAGGGTTAGCTGTACACGCTCCCAAGCCTATCAGTGCAAGAAGTAAGGCTTACAGAATTGCACTGCCATGAATTACAAATCAAAGGTTCAGGCAGAATCTGCAGAGGGCATAAAATCACAGACGGATGAGAAGTGCACTAAAACTGGGCTAGTTAATTACAAGCCCCTGTATCGGAGTGAATAAATGCAGGCAGATATTAAAGAATATATACAACTTTAATGATTAAATAAACTTACAGAACAGAGGTTCCCGCGTAGCACAGGAGGTAGGAAAGAAAGGGCGGAGCCGCCTCTGCACACCTGATTTATCTGTACGCATTCGCCCAAGGCAAACCCGCCCCCTAAAGGGGCTGGCTTAACCCTACAAGCCCCCTCCCCAGCTTTTCACATCAGCCTCCATGTTTGGGTCCACCAAGAGAATTAAACAGTACAGGACAGGACTATGTTCAATGAAGAGAATGTTTGCCTGACAAGTGTGAGGCCTTAGCCTCCTTAGATGCACCTGACCTTGGTGAATACCTGTGTCCCAGCACTTAGGAGGGTCGAAAGGTCAAGGTAATCCTCAGATACACAGAGTTTGAGCTCCCATCTTTAAGGGGCAGGGGTGAGAGATGGGTAGAAGTGAATGTGGACCTTGGAGAAGGGTAGATAAAGATGAACATCTTGCTGGTAAGAGAAGGCAGACTCCCAAGGTATGCAGAGAATAATAACAGGGGTTTCTTGCACACTCTTTCCTAAACACACAGTGCCTTAATTATCGGAGCACAAGGTAGTCACTATGCCTGTATAGACAAGGAGACTGACACTATTAAAATTCACAGCAGGAAGGAAATAAACTCTCCTTGATGTCACACCTGGCTATGACCCCACACAAGGGGCTGAGTTAAAGGTCTCTGGGCTATTTCTTTCATGAAAGAATTAGGAACACAGCAAGCTTTGAGGACCCAAGGTCCTGAGGAACTCTAGAAACTTATCAACAGGACCTAGCAGTTTACTTCAATGCTCTATCTTCTAATCCCTTCTGTGAAACAAAAATATAAATGGTGGCATAGCAACAAGGTTGGAGGCTTGAGGTCTAACAACAAAAGGGCTATGCCTCCTCCTAAAAGGCACCTGCCAGATGGGATTCCTATAACCCCTATCTCAAAGAGGGTAATATAGAGTTGCAGACAGAATTTAACCTGTTAATAACAGCAGATGTTCTGGGCACAGGACTGCAATGTATAAGCAGGTAGCCACAAGCTTTGGCTTCCTATGACATAATTTTCACACAGGACATCTCCCATCATTTTGCACCTGGCCTTTACTATGCCAAGGTTCACACATAGGAAAACATAGAAGGCAGGTCCAGTACCAGGTTCCTTTCCTATCCTCTTGCTCCTTTCCTCACAGCCCACAAGCCTGTTTATGAAAATTGCAAGCTTTAATGACGTGCTTATAGAAAATCACATTCCTGTTGAATCCGTTTCCAGCCTGTTCTGGGCCATATTTGGTTTTAATTAGTTCTCAAGCATTTGCAGAAGTTTTCTTGCTTTTCAGGACTCTACAAATTTGTCACCTATAAATACATAGAAAAAAATGACACCTAAAAGGACAAAAAATCATATTGTGCCAGAGCCTGGAATAGAAAATGTGCCAATAGTGGACATGAGTGTCCTTTCTAGTCTGTTTTGAAGCCACGTCACATTGCCCAAGGCCCTGACCTTTCCAACAAGTTTCTTCTTTTGAAAAAGGGGGAAGCTGGGTGTGGGGTCTCACACCTTTAATTCCAGCACATATATGGCAGATCTCCAATAGTTTGAGACCAGCCTGGTCTACATAGCGAGTAATAGAATGGCCAAATATACATACTAAGAAACAAGAAAGAAACAACAAAAAAGAAAGGGAAGGAAGGAAGGAAGGAAGGAAGGAAGGAAGGAAGGAAGGAAGGAAGGGGAGGAAAAGACAAAAAAAGGGAAATGCAGACTCCCTCTAAGCTCTGGCTTCCTGTGCAGAGAAACCCTGCAGTAACCTGGCTGTGTAATCCTGTCACTGAGCAACTAGATGTGAGGGCTAGGAGGCACCATTGCTTTGCCATGTTGACAGTCTGCTCCCTTTTATTTGGATTATTTTATTTGTTCCTGATGTGCTGGTTCCTAACTTTGTTCTGTGGGCTTCACCAACAACCTTTAGTGGGAGGTAATAAGAGTAAAGAGCAAGTCGTAGCCTTGTAGTCATAGCCTCTTGCAGTATGTCTTATGGGTCAGATTCTATAATTAACCCTCCCAGGATTAGATTCCATGGTCTAACTAAACTGCGATCACTCCATGTTTTCTTAAGCTATCAGTTGTAAAGACCCAGCAATTACTCCTGCCATCACACAAGTACAAAGTCTTGTCCTAACACCTTTGGCTGGTATACAGCTGCCACATATGCAACTCCTTCTCTACCTAAAGAAGTCAGTGTACACCATGCTCAACAGGATGAGTCTACAGATTACAGACCTGCTGTGTCCATGAAGTATAGCTTTTTTTTTTGCAAGTTTCTAATTGCCTAGTCTCAAGTTCGTTCACATATATTTGTAGGAAACTAATACCTGCCTGTATACTTTGATGGTCAGTTTTACATGTCAAATTAACTGGGTCATGAGGTTCCTAGACATTTGGTGTTTCAATGGTTGCATTTTTTTTTAAGATGGCATGTGCATTTGTATCAGTCTAATGAGTAAAGAAGAACTCCTTCTCTAGGGTGCATGAGCCTCATCCAAACAGTAAAAGAGTGTGGGGACTGGATGGAGCAGAAAAGTCAACTATTTCTCTGAGGAACAGAAGTCCTTCTTCCCTGACCACTATTGTACCTGTACTTCAGATTTCTCCTGCTTACACACTCAACAGAAGGAACTAAAGCACTTGTACTGTCAGGTCTCTAGGCTGCTGGCATGTGGGCTAGACTGATCGCTCCCTCTACTTGACCACAGGCCTCCAGACTGCAATGGCCGCTATGTAGGCACTCTCATGTATGTGTGTCAGTGAAAATACCCATACATGGTTATGCTTCTCTGGAGGCCCTTGACTGATAAAATGACCATAATGATCTACAGTCCAACCATGGAGGACACTGTCTGATACCAGTTTCTTTAGCTGCACTTAACAGGGCTGTGAAGAAGAGATAGAGGGAAGAGTTTGTAACCACTAGAGATAAAATATTTAAAAATCTATGAAAAATACAAACCTAATAAATCTCAAACAACCAGTTATTTAATGAGAGACTATAATAGTTCATGTTAAAGTAAGAGGGAGAGAGAACCAAGGCCACTAGAAAAAAATCAAAGGAAGTGGAAGAACAATGGGAATTAAGAATAACTAAGCTTAAATTATGACCTTCTATTTACTACTGAACAGACTTAAGCAAAGTACTGGATTTTTCTGTAACTCAATGTGTCCATATGTAAATGCTGAGACAGAACTGTGGCTATGTGTACTTATTAACCAGCACTGAGACTCAGCTGAGATTATGTAATGTTTTTCTTCATTCTTCCTCCAGCCCCATCCTTAACCCTAACTTTGTTCTCTGTTACAGTCTATTTATGAATCCAGTGCTTCTTTCTATGATAAAGTATATGTACATGTGTTAATCTAGTTCAGCCCACTATGAGTTAGAAATGTCAACCAAGACATTATTCAAAACCTCAGTTGATAACTGCTTTCTCCTCCCTCCATAAATTCTGAACAAGCAAGAACTTTATCATTGGATTTGAAAATCTTTGAATCCACTCGAGATGAGTGCTCTGAATAAAGAAGTAAAACATCTAAGATTCACAACAAAGCAATCTTTGTGTGGTGTTATGACAGGGATTAGAGACCTGTTGTCCACAATGTCCTAAATGATAATCAATTTGTATGTGTTGACTATCCTGCAATCTTGATCGATGGCTTTCATGTCACTTGGTATAGGATCAGTCACTCACTTATAAATGGACACAGTTGCAATATTCATTTCCAGATTGAGCCAGACTTGGTTGTGCCTTTGGCTCTTCTAGTCAGACCTTAAATATAGGTACCAAAATCTTGCACTCAGAGCCATACTTAAACAAAGCTGTACTCCTGGCATGGTACTAACCTTCATATGTCAAGATGTCAAATGGATGTGGCTATGTCCTAGAAGAATCTGATTTAGAAACAATAAGACGGAACTCAGATTTGGAGATCTTTTGTGTGCAAGGTCCCTTAAGTCTTTGTACTAAAACATCACTGGGCTTCTTGGTTAATTCCCTGCCTCCAGTATATCCTCATTCTCATTATTCTCACAACTTCCCATACAGATCTTATGAATTAATGTCCTTCAACCTCATTTCTATCATATTGGTAGTTTGAAAATGTGCAGAAGTCCATTACGTCAAGGTCAAGAATGATTCTCCTGCAAGCATGAGGCTCCTCAACGGCCACATAGAAGTCACCTATAGCCAGACAGGAAGCCCACTGCGGCTTGCTGGACAATTGGCATAGCAGAAAAATGGTGAGTTCCAGGTGGAATGAAAAGAGACTCTATCTGAAAGGAATAGGTAAAGAATGATAAAGCAGGATGCCTAACATCCTCTTCTGGCTTACTCATATGCACACACAGACACACAAATATACAAATTATACACATTCATATATCACAAAGTGTAGCTACCAACTACCTGGTATATACACAGGCCTTAATCAGATGAGTAAGTTAAAAGCCTCTTGAGTTAAGGCCTCTAGTTCTCAGCACAGAAAGCAGCCCTGCATGAGATTTTTACATGTAAGCAAAGAGGAGAAAGACTGTCCTGTGCATCATGACAGACCCTCCGGCTCAGGTACAAAGAAAGCATTATCCCCTTCAGAGCAGTGTGGCTCTCACCAGGGTGCTGTCCCCTGCCTTTACTTCTACTACCCTCTTAAAGCAGCTTGTGTCACGTGAGCAGCAACGCCCATTTTCGGATTGTGGTATTGAATGAGAATGCCCTCCACAGGCTTAGATGTTTGAATACTTGGTTTCCAGTTGATGACACTCTTTAGGTAGCATAGCATTGGTGGAAGATGTATGTCACTGGGGGCAATCTTTGAGGTTTCTATAGGACCCTCACCTCTTATTCTCTAAGGGTCAAGAAGAAATTTCCTAGCAGAATGTTTTCCCAGAAGATAGTGGCCTTCCCTTCTCCCACCCGGGAGATTCTGAGCACAAGGTCGCTTAGCTTAGCCTAGCCAGCCACCTGGTACAGGCTGATAAAGACGGTCTAACTCAGGAACAGTGGCCTTGCTCTAAGAAAAGGAGAAAGTTGACTTAGAAGGATGGGAAGGAGCAAAAGTCCTTGTACCTGTTACTGAAGCAGCTTCAAAGAGTCTCTTTGTAGCCTTTAAAAGCTTACCCCAGGATGTACAACTCCTCTCTACCTCACTACAATGGGGATGGAGATGATTTCCAAACATGTTTGTATTATGATGATTAAACCTTGCTTATTACAATCTGGACCTCTCTGGTGGTCTCTCTCAGGGGGGTCGTAATTTGGGCACAACAGTTTTAAACTCATGGCATTCTCAGTTTTCATTCTCTGACTGTGGTTTGTATTTAGCACCAGCTTCTTGTACCTGCAACCACGTCTTCCCTACACCATCAATAATCCTGGAATCACAAACCCAAATAAACTCTTTCCTATACAAGATGCTTGGTCATGGTGTTTTATCATAGCAACAGAAGAGTAGCTAAGATAATGCTGTTTTAGCTCCTCAAAGTTTATGGGCCATTTGGTTCCCCTAATGTTTCTCCTGTCTCAACTAGGGTTGTCTATGAAGTAGGTCCAGTGGCCAGGCTGCTCCCCTTCCCTCTGTGACATTCACTGGCCTAAGTTACACTGAATTTCTGCATGTTTCTACTTCCACATAACGCAGGCAATGTTCATGAAGCATCATGTCATTAAAACACACACACACACACACACACACACACACACACAAAATGCCCTCCTTGAAATATAGAAATTTCACACACTCTTTCATTATCACTTCAAAATGCAAAACAGATAAAACGTTGAAAACAAAGTCATTTTAGAAAAGTTTAAAAAGCTGAAGCTGATCTTGAAAGCTTCACTTAAAAAGAAGCATGCTCCCCAAACACTCTATGAAAGCTGAGTATATTAATATGTCATCAGTTTTTGCACTTGTAGGCAGTGTGTGCACCAGGGCGAGTTTCAGGTACACTTTTAGCTACACCATGGTTTGAAATCATAGAAGCTTCTGGAAGCACAGCAACACATGTGCACTGAGAAAGCGAAGGGAAACAAAAGCAGGCAAGGACTGTCTGACTGTTGTGGGTAAACAGAGAATGCTTCACCCAAAGATTTTCCTGAAGTGATTTTCTGGAAGGTATCTTCGGCAAAGGGAAGGGGTGGGGGCACCAAGCATGAGTTCCAACAAAGGCATCAGCGATCTTCTGGCAAAGGAAGAACGACAATAAAAAAGACTTTGTAAGCTTTGAAAAAGAATCTACCACCACTATGCCAGAAGGAAGGAGGTATGGACTCCACTCTCCTTGATCTGCAGCATGATCTCTCTTCTCTCCCCCATGGAACTATTCTCAAGAACTTTCTCTTAAAGAACTTCATTAAAGGGAGATAACAGACACTTTTAGTAACAATCTCCTAGATCTATACCTAGGGTTTTGGCTTGAACTATGTCCTTATGATCAATAATCACAGGGTTTTTTGTTATGTATTTCTAATTCAATGATATAAAACTTTGCAATTTTTTTTTGGCCAAATATCCCAAAGCTCAGTATGGTGGAAGCAGTTGTTCTTCCATCTACTGTGTTTATAGCAGGGCAGATAAACCTGCTTCTAACTACAGAAAATTCTTTTGATGGCTAAGAAAATAAGAATTAACCGAAGAGATGTGTGAGGAGCAATCAAATTGCAACCAAACAAGGCAAAAGACCTCTGTCTACAGTCAATTCATCTCCTTGGCAGTTGAGTCTTGTCTCCAATGTAACCATAAGACAGTTTAGCAAACAGCATTGGTGGGGAAAGAGAAAAGAAACCACAACTACACTATCACCTGAAATTCTGAGAACTGATCAGTAAAAAACACAACAAATTAATATTCCACTCCTTTTGGTTTCTCTCTGATTCTACTTACTCGTTAATACCAATTTCTTTTAACACAGCTTCAAGGACATCACTTATTTTAGCAGAGGATATACTGATTGCAGGTAAAGAAGCAGCTTTTCACTGTGCCCAGCTTATTGGGTCATCGTCTATACGAGTGTAGCAATTGGACACAATCTTCTGTGTTCTTAGATCATGGGAAACACAACATGCTTTCCTATCTCTGCAAAGTGAGCTCCAAGGCTCACCAAGTCATCACTGTGACTCTTGATTATAAAAGACATGCAGAGAAATATTCTAGGGTTTCTAGTTTCTCCACCCCCTCAACCTGCTGCTGCCCTTTTTGTTGAGATATATTCAAGGTAAAAGGCTTTATAAGTGTTTCCCCACTGATCTAACTTTTAAAAAATCTAATATGATAAATGTATAATTTTCTATGAAATATTCAGTCCTTATACAATCTAATACTGTTTCTAAGAGTCACAAGTCACATGTGCTAGAAGCATTATATTTTACAGTAAAATGTTTTGCAAAACATTCTGATGAGGTGGAATGTATCTGTGTTTGTGTGTACACATGTGTTTTTTGTAGCTTAAATATAAAACCAAATCAGTTGGCCACATGGGACGATTCTTGAACAAGGTTTTAAATTTTTCTTTTAATAATCAAACTCAGGGTGTGGAACAATATGCTGTATCCAGTTTATTAAGCTCTGCTTGACATGAAGTTTAAATTGCCATCCTTGGTGGATATATTCAGTACTCAAAAATTATTGGAATGATTTCTTTTAAAAGAGAGTATGGGCAACAACATCCAATTCCTATCATAGATGAAAAAAGAGCTGAATGGCAAGTAACAGACAGACAAAGCTCTGACACCATCCATTCCTACTTCTAAAGTGTGGCAGTCCAGCAAAATCCAGACCTTCAGTGAAGAGATAAGAACTGCTACAAAGAAGAGTCCAAAAGGGTTATAACTATAGACTAAGAACACTCACTGCTCTTGCAGATGACACTCATGTCCAGGGGCCCACAAACACCTATGATTCTAGCTGCAGATGATCTAATCCCCTTCTGACCTTTGGAGCTCTTGTGCTCACTTGGACATACAGATACAGCCACATACACACAATATAAATAAGATCTATATTTGAAAAGGGTTCAATGGTAGGCTAAGGATATAGCTCAGTTGGTAGATGGATTGATGAATGCCAGAAGCCTGGGTTCTATTCTCAGTACCATATAATCTGGGTTTTGTGGTACACACTTTTAATTCTACCACTTTGGTGGTGAAGACACGTCATCCCTGGCTATCCAGTGAGATTGGGGAAGATTTCAGTTGCTATTCAATGGTGCCATATGAGACTAAACTGCTGTGCTTTCTCTCGCGTGATGGGAATGAGAAAACAGCCCACTCAGACTTTGGTATCCTTCTCTCAGATGAAGATCACAAATGCCATGGACAGCTTGGGACTGAAAGACTCAATCTGAAGAAAAAAAGGATCAAGAGGCATTAGTGTTCTTCCCGATTTATGTCAGTGAGAGTCAGTTTCCATACATTTTCTTTGTGTAGGCATGTATGTATGTATGGTATGTGCATGCATAAGCACCTGTGTACATTTGAGTGTTCAAATGTGAGTTTACTCTGAGCATCTACATTGATTGTGCTCTATCATATATATAGAGGCAGCATCTTTTTGCTGAACCCAAAGCTCACTGGTGATCTAATGTAGCTAGCCAACATGTTCAAGGATTCCGTGCTCCCCCACAAAGCTGGGATTACAATCAGGCTGCCATATTTAAGCTGTATTTATTTATGTGGATGCTGGAGATCTAACCTAAAGCACTCACACTTGTGCTGTAAGAGTTTTCTGCACTGAGCCATCTCCCTAACCTATTTCCACTTACTTTCTGTAAATGAGCAATCAATCAAATGGGTGATCAGACCCCATCAGCAAACCTTATAGTATTGCTGAGGGATGACTTGAACCATATTCTCAAGGCCCTCTGATAGTTCTTACCTCTTCTCCACTTAACTGACTTTGACACAGATCACAACAAGTACTTCACTTAACCTGAGAATATCAACTTGCATGTAGGCCACCTTCACCATTCAGTATTCATCAGGGAGCTAAACTCAGTAGACACTGAAAAGAAGGGTTTGGATTATCAGGAAGAGCTTGATATCAAAGACAGATACGGATCCATTTGTATTTGATTAATGTTAGTGATGACTGCAGAGTTACCCCATGGCACCGTGGGAGATTGCCACAAACACAGTGCTTTTCTACATTTCAAACAAAAACCAAAGCAATCCTTTTTGTGAATGTAGACAATTTTTTCATACTATCCAGCTGCTATAAATTGCCATATGACCTAAAAGAATGTTATCATGCTTAGTTTCATTATAAATTAAAAACAGAATAAAGCTTGCCTGGCCAGCCCTTGCCTAGAAATAACAGCTCACTTTTCTTGTGCCCTCTTTCCCCACTGTCACCTTAACTAACATCAGTGCTAGAAAGCAATTAGTGAAAGTTACATTGTTAGAGAAATACAGGAAGGGGACCTCTATCAGTTACTTTCTCCACAAATCCAAATGAGCAATTTCAAGGAAATCAGAAATGAAGGACAGGTTTTTACTAGGGTAGACTAGGAAAGAAGGCAGCAGGAGATATTTACCAGGAGTTCAGCTTAACAAAATGTCATTGTTTCAGAAGAGCACTTCAACATCTTGCACAGGTGCTCAAGGTGCTTTTTTCTCTATTCCTCTCAGTTCTCAATCTCAAAATATCTTTGCCTTCACCTGGACTAATCCTGGCACTCACCTCTCCAACAGCTCACCTGCACTGTTCTTCCCAGGGATTCCGGGACAGCCCACACCTGTTTGGTCAGCTTTAGCTTCTGATCTTCTCTCACTGTCTCTCCTTAAGTCTAAACTCATACAGTACATGAATCATATTTTACCTTGCAGTCCATCATTGGAGATCAGCAAAACTGATAGCTCCACTCTTTTAAATTTCTTATCCAAAGGGGGCTATAGAATCACTTTCTCAGGCCTAAATGCCTACCTCTCAGGTCATTTACTTGGGATTAACTATTACCCCAATCCAAAAAGCTATTACCCTAAACAGAAAAAAAGCTAATTCAGTCCCTTGTAGTTCCATCCACATAAGAAGAGGTTTCATTGTTCCTAGGAATAGCTGGCTTCCTATATTCCCGGACCCCCTCTTTTTGTCTCCTGGCCCGCCCCTTATATGAGGCAGCTTTCAGCTCTTTGCATGAGCCTCCTGCTCGATCCCATTACTCAACCCTTCCAGAGACTCCAACAAGCCCTTATCCAGGCCCCAGTTCTTCATTCCCAGATTTAACTCGTCCTTTCTCCCTCTATGTAACAGAGAAGGAGAGATATGCCCTTGGGGTCCTAGGGCATCAGCTGGGACCTTCCTTTGCACCTGTAGCGTACCTGTCAAAGGAGCTGGACCTCACCACTCAGGGCTGGGCACCCTGCACACGTGCTTTAGTGGCTGCTGACCTTCTGATTTGTGAGTCAAAGAAACTAACTTTTGGGTTGCCCACCACTGTCTTCTCCCACCACAATCTGTCCCACCTCGTAACTTACAAAGGCTTACAAACCTTACCCCCTTCCTGAGTTCTTTCCCTCCAGGAGGCACTAGTAGGAGATGCCACAGTCATTTTCCAATGCTGCCCACCCTTTAATATCTCATTCTCCTACCTCTCAATCTAACATTAATTATTCCCCATCTCACTCCTACATAGAGAACTTAGAGGATCTATTGCCCCCACCCCTTACATATACAGAAGGGCAAACTATCCCAGGCAAAATTGTACGTGGTACACAGATGGCAGCTCCTTTTTATATGAAGGGACCCATAGAGCAGACTAAGCCATAGTATCAGATACTGGCATAGTGGAAGCACAGGCACTCCCTGCCCACGTCACTAATTAGCAGGCTGAGTTAATAGCCCTTACCCATGCCTTACAGTTAGCAAATGGACAATCTTTAAATGTTACGGAGATTCCAAATATGCCTTTCATATCCTCCTGTACAATGCAGCTATCTGGAAGGAGCGTGGGCTATTTACGATAAAAGGAGAATCCATAACTAAATCAACTGACATAATGGACCTGTTAAAATCCTCCCATCTCCTCTAAACTATAGGAATTATTCACGGTTGGTCTCATCAGACTGACAGTTCCATTATTTCCCAGGGAAATAACCGAGCTGACCAAGCACCTAGAACAGGAGCATTCCAGAGCCCAAACCTACCTCAATCACCTCAGGGGATTCATACACTACAGCCTATGTTCTCACCGACACCTCCTGACACCCAACAAATTCTGTCCTACCTACATCAGCTCTTTCATCCTAATAGCAAAGCTCTGTTTCATTTTGTCAAGGCTCACCTTCAACCCAGCCCTGAGGACTTAAGAGTTCTTAAAAGCTATTACTGCCTCTTGTAAAATCTGTCAAAAGTCAGATCCGAAGACCAAATATTGTAGCTTCCCTTTTCCCACCCACCAGGCCAGGGGCTCTCTTCCAGGAACTGACTGGCAGCTGGATTTTACTCATATGCCCATGGTCAGAAGAGTTAAATAGCTCCTGGTTTTGGTGGACACCATGTCTGGGTGAACTGAAGTGTTTCCCACCACTAATAAGAGGGCCCAGACAGTTCCCGATGTTCTTCTCTCAGAAATCAACTCCCGGTTTGGAATCCCAATCTGTCTTGGATAATGGCCCAGAGTTTACTTCCCAGATTTCTCAAACTTTGTCTAAGGCTCTTAACATTCCCTGGCATTTTCATATCCCATACCACCCTCAGTCTTCAGGGAAGGTAGAACAAACGAACTGTTCCTTTAAAAATGATCTTGTTAAGATGTTCTTGTTAAGATGTCACAGGAGCTTCACCTAACTGGGTAAAACTTTGCATCTGGCCCTTCTAAGGCTTAGGGTTCTCCCCAAAGCCCCCTTTTCATCTCACCCTTTGAACTCATGTATGGGCAGCCAGTTTTAACCCCCGGCCTCTCACCTAAAACCTCCCCCCTTCCTAATCACCTGTTTACTCTGCTGTTATCCTATCTAAACTCCCTATTATGGGATTTTACCAACTACTCATTACCTCAACCATGAGTTAATTAATGCCCACTGCCGATTAAAATACAGAATCAGGTACTCTTCTCTTCCCCAGACCAACACCCTCACCCTTTTCCCCTGAATGGCAGGGCCCCTTTAAAGTAATTCTTGTAACTCCCACAGCTGCCAAGCTCAATTGGAGTCACCTGTCCCATCTTAAACCTTTTATTCTTCAAGCTCAAGATACTCCCTCATATACAGTAACTCAAACAGGGCCCTGTTCCCTTAAGTTCTAGAGGGCACCAAGATCAGCCACTCTTTCTCCAGATCCAAAAAAAATAAAAGTCTCATCCTTACTCAACTCTCCTGTGCAAAAAATTCCATATACTCTCCCCTCTTCCTCTTTCTCCTATACACTTTACACTTCTCCCTATCTCCAATGTCATGCTTAAATTTCCAGTTAACCACTCAGCTGTTATTACAAGGACCATCATTAAACATAGAACTAGAATTAAAAGGGCTGTCAAAAACCAAGGTGGAAAAAAAAAAACAAGAACAAATTTGCAGCCACAAACTCCAAAAACACTCACAAAACAGACTTTAACATAACAGGTTTATCACTGACTACAACAGTGTTTCCTGGATGTTAAGGTAACACCATGATGCTAAAGGAAAACATCAAGATTTACTTCAGGTAAAACATTAAAGGGTCTAATAATTATCCTTTTCAATAATTTTCCCCTTCTTCCACCCATCTTCCATTCTAACACTATATCATCGTAATCAAAAGCTTTTAATATGTCTAAAATTTAATTCTTTTCAAACACTTTTTCATAAGCTCCAGGGAGTCAACAGTGTAACATGAAGGGGGCCTGCTTGTTGGGGGTTTCTGTTCTGCCTGGTACCCCCAGCTGTTTAGACCCAAAGAAAATCATACAGAGATCTCTATGAGTTATAAAGCTGATTGGCCTATTAGGTCAGGCTACTTATTAGCTCTTGTAGCTTATATTAACCCATTATTCTGATCTGTGTTAGCCATGTGGCTCAGTACCGTTTTCAGTGGGGCAGATCACATCCTGCTGCTTCAGTGATCTGGGCAGTAGTGGGAGGAATCAGCTTCATCCTTCCCAGAATTCTCCTGTTCTCCTTGCATCATTTCTACTTCATGTTTGGTTTTCCCACCTATTCTTCCTGCCTGGCCAAGCAGCGTTTATTTAAAACATGTTTCACAGAATACATACAATTCTCCCGCACCACAATTGGACCTACCTAAATGGACCAGGCTCACCCAGCCCAGAATAAGTATCATTTAATTCTTCCTTTATCATTCCTGATCTCGGGAACCCCTGGGAAATTCCCTCCTCCCTTCCTCTCTTCCTCCCTCCCAAAGAACCCCCCTCTATCTTCCATCTTGGTACTCTCCTCCCTTAATTACCAGAATCTAAATTTTTTTCCAGCCTTTCCAGCATCTTGTCAGGTACAAGCTGCCAGCTAGCCAGTTCCACAGAGCCAAGAATAACAACAGTAATCAGCTACCCCAGGACATGGTCAAGCATGGCAACTCCCCAACGCCCAAAAAATCAGCAACGATGCCCACAAAGTAAGCGTGAAGCAGTCAGGACAGACCTTATGACGCCCCATTCCCAACCATTAAGACCCATAAACCCCCAAATTTTTATAATAAACAAAAGGGTGGAATGTAATTATTCAGCCACAAATAAGGATGCACTTCCGGGTCTAGAGCCATGTTGTGCAGAAGGCCCTGGGGCGTGGAGGTGCATGAATGTTAAAAGGGCCCCGTGTGACCCACTTCAGTACATGCATGGTTCTATCCACATATGATTCAGCTAAACCCTTGCGGGCATGCGTGAGCCTGTCATCTGCATATGATGTAGTCATGCCAACCCCCTGGGTGCATGCACTAGGCAGCTTTTTAAAAGCTGGATGCACCATTTTTCACTCTCTCTCTGCACACCAATTCCCCAGGCCTGTAATGCCCCCTCTAATAAACTCCTAAGTGGATTTGTTTTGTGTTCCGTGTTTCCTTCTCACTTGTGCCAGATAATTTCACTAAAAAATTGTTTTAAAAAAGATTTTATTATTTTATTATTGTTAGTTATGTGTGTCTGTGTGGTTGTATGTATACATTATTGCAGTTCACAAGATAGTTCTAGATCCCATGGTGCTGACGTTACAGTTGGTTGTGATCCATGCAAGAGCAGTGGATGCTCCTAACCACTGAAGCACCACCCATCCCTAAAACTCTTGGCTTGACTTCACTGTGAAGCAAAACTAGGACTGTTTTGGGGGGAAGTAGAAACCTTGAAAGATACCCAGGACCAAAGTGAAGCCTTTGGTAGTAGAGCCTGCAATGCTGGATCCTAATTCGTGGTCCCAAAGGGAAGAGTCATGGTAGAGCAGGTGCCCAATGACTCCGAACCAGTGCCAGGATCATAAAGGTATACACAGCAGGATGGGTTATGGCTCAAGAGTTTCTAGACCTTCAGGAATTGCTACATAATCCCGTGCACACCAAAATCCCATCTTCAGAAAGACATGGTTTTGGGGGTCCCCATATATGCAAGGTGTGAGCTACGTCCCGGAAAATGGAATGGATGTGGGGAAATAGATCTATGTCATTTACAAGCTGTTTTTCCCTTTTAACTTGGCGAATTAACAGTGACCTTTCAACACCAGCTCAAGAATCCTGCCTAGGACACTTAACCTGCCTAAGTAGAGCTGGTCTTACATTCCTCTCATGTCCCTAGATGTCCACTGTCTTATGCTATATAGGTAATGGAAGGGGGAAATGCCTGCCTGGTCAGCCCTTTGCCTAGAAATGACTCTCTTCTTTTATACACCAAGACTGTATGTGTAACCTGCTTCACATTGTGACTCAATAAAGGTCAGCTGAATTCCTGTTAGGGTGTTCACTGTACTGGTAAAAAGTATTTTCTGATAATGACATCACTATGATACTTGTTGTAACACTGCACTGAATTCCTCTCTTCATACCCATCAGAAATATATATTAAAATATTAGTTCTTTCTCCAGATTACACCTAAATTCTCTAGATGACACCTAAATTGCTGCTCTAACTTCAGTTCTGACCACATCACTCCTGCTCAGACGTTTGCAATGGCCACCTAACCACTCACCTACCTAACTCAATCTCTTTCCCACAGCTCCCATCAAACATAAAGCCAGACCCAAGGACTTCACAATGTCTCACAAACAGTTATCTGGCCTAAGCTATCTATCTGACTTTAATGCTGTATGTTTTGGCCTCTCTGCCTGCCACACCGGCTTTCTGGATGTTTCCTAGCAATGTTTCCCTGAGAGTGTGGTGCGGCAGAATTGTCTGTATTCTGTCAATCATGTTTTAAATAAATGCTGATTGGCCAGGCAGGAAATATAGGTGGAAAAACAAGACAGGAAATAGAAATGATGTAATGAGAACAGGAAAATTCTGGGAAGGAGGAAGTTGATTCCTCCCACTCCTGCCTAGACCACCGAAGCAGCAGGATGTGATCGGCCCCACTGAAAAAAGGTACTGAGCCACATGGCTAACATAGATCAGAAAAATGGGTTAATCAAGATGTGAGAGTTAGCCAGTGAGAGGCTAGAGCTAATAGGCCAAACAGCTTTATAATTTATGGAGACCTATGTGTGATTTTCTTTGGGGCTAAACAGTTGTGGGGTACTGGGCGGGACAGAAAACACAAACAAGCAGGCTGGGTCCGATCATGTTACAAGAGTGATGGCTCTGATCCTTTTGGAAAGAATCTGTTTCAACGCCACTCCTTAGAGAAGCACTCTGAAGCCCTGGGTCTCTCCCTCCAACTCTGGCACATCTCCTACGGTAAAACATCACAAGGCTCTCTCCAAAATTAATGCTTGTGGTGATATTTTGTTTGTTTCTGACAAATAAAGCATGCCTGGAGATCAGAGGGTGGACCTACCCACTAGTTAACCATAGAGACCAGGCAGTGGTGGTACACACCTTTAATCCCTACATTTGGGTGGATGAAGCAGAAAGTTTGAAGCTCAAATTCAACAGCGACAGGGTTTCTGTAGACCTGATTGATCCACCATGCTACCGCCACGGCTTAGAGAAAACCAGATAGACCCGAATATCACAATCAGGAATGTATAGAAGTAATTGCTGAACCTGACACTTACTACAACCAGGTTGAAGTGAGGTTGGGTGTTCCACTTCTTTTACCTCCCATCCACTTTGCCTAGATGAATCTAACATAGGCCAGCTCATTGCTGAAGTTCTGAGGCAGGTTGTAGTGTCCATATATTAAAGAGAAAGAAACAGAAGCCTGCTGAACTTGAGTAACTTGCCATGTGTAAGCTCTTTCTATAGTTCATGTCACATTCTGCCTCTAAACAGCATTTAGCAGAAAATAAAGGTTGCATTTTCCAGTAACAAGGTGGAAACAACTCACTACACATACAAGAAAGATCTGAAAAAGGATAGTTACACTAAGAATCAGAAAAGTGAAGAAATTTCTATAAAATCATGACGACTAAGAGCTTTAAATGAGCGCCTCTCTAAACTCCACCCAGGTTCATCAACAGCAACATAGTGGACAGAGATAGCCCACTATGCTATGATATACCCCAGATGGATAGCATTGTTGCAGAAGAGTGGAAAATGAAGGCAAAAGGATGCCTGGACCTGACATCAGGACCACACCATCCAAGGCACCCTGTGAACTTTTAATAGTAAGCTGTGGGAGTTGGGGAAAAGCAGCTGCAGGGTGAGGAGGAGGCCATTGCTTCTAGAGCTGTAAGCAATGCTGCTCCTGCAAATAGAGCTGAATCTCCACTGTCCCTTGAGCCTCTAACCCAGGAGGATGGTCAGGGGCAGGATACTAAAGAGCTGCCAGACTCAGGCCAGGCAGGATAAGTGAATAGGGAAAATCAGCATCTAGGGTCTGCAATCACCAGAGTATTCAGATGCTGATGTGACGCAGCAGGCTCCAGGGGAACCCACAAATGGTTAACTTACAGATTCTTCCCTGATGAGTAGCTTCAGCTGCTCATCAATAGAATCTCCAGCTGATAATTATTAAGTGAAACTTGAGGCTTACATTTGCATATGTAAAGCACACTTCCTTCAGAAGCCACAATGGGAGAGAGAATGTGCTTCCTGATTGTACAGTGTGAGAAGGATGAGGTAGGGTGGGGATCTAGCCTGCTCTCCATGTGTTGCTCCATGCTAATCAAGTCAGATATTCAGCAGAAATAAATCCCATATCCCAAAGTAGTCCACTTGTCAAAATCCAGAGCTCACATAAGAGACCTCTCTCTGGAAATTTGAGGAGGATGCATTTCACAAAGAGTATAGCTCCAGGCTGGGTGCATGCTAGAGCTCACCCTGCGACACACACGGAACAGGGCTGACTTTCTAGAAAGCTTCCATCACTGTCACCAACTCCCAAAGCTTTGAATCTCTGCACCTGCCCATGGAGATGCTTCAGCACTGAGGAACAGGTTAGATGGAAATGCCAGCAATGTCCTTTTCACCTCATCTGATGACTTAATTCTGTTATATTTATCTTGGCTTATGAGAGGGATCGTCTCTAAAAAGCATGCCTCTCTTTCTCTAGGAATGTATGCTATAGCAGAAGATGTCAATATGCCCAGAAGGATAAGGAGAACACTGTCCTTAACATGCACTGAAAAATCAGGGTTTCAAAATACCAGTGTCAGTTGAAGGGTCTAGTGCCTGGGAGTAATAAGAAAGTCAAAGGAATCAAGAACAGGTGCCTAAAATCATACTTATAATATTCTAAAGAAACAGAAAAGTAGGACAAAGCAATAGCAAAAGTATTAACTATGGCTTTCCTTATTCATGATTGAGCTTGTGACACTCCTGGATCCCTGCCACCCTTTCTGGGAAAAATGAAGGAAAGAATTCTTTAGAAGTCCTTATCTACGCAGCATGACTTCAATTTATAGCATTTAAACATATAATGATTGATTGATCCGATAATCTTCTGCTATGGAACAGAAGTCCCAAATCCTACATCGTCCTTTTTATATAAAAAAAGAACACACTACCAAACACACCCAGTTTGGATTTTTTTTTTTGAAAATACAATTTAAATGTAAAAGACATTTTTTTAAAAAAAGTATTTCAGTAACAAAATGTCTTTCCTATTTTTTTTTTTTACTTTTCTTTCATTTTTTTGTCTTAAACTTATCTTGCTTGTATCTGTCTTGGCAGCTGCTTTTAGAACAATTCGCCTTTTGGCCATGGTTTTAAAGTAGACAACTTAGTGGGGTTTTTGTTGTTGCTGTTGTTGTTATGGGTTTTTTTTTGTTTGTTTGTTTTTTGAGACAGGGTTTCTCTGTAGCTTTGGAGCCTGTCCTGGAACTAGCTTTTGTAGACCAGGCTGGCCTTGAACTCACAAAGATCTGCCTGCCTCTGCCTCCCAAGTGTAGGGATTGAAGGCGTGCGACACCACAGACCAGTAACTTAGTGTTTTTATAGACACTCCTATACTTATATGCCAAGGCTAGAAGTAATAATAAAATCCTATTATTTAATAATATAATAAAGATCTACCATACAGGTATGATAATGTATTAACATGACTCTTGCTCCTTACACAATTCAGCTGGTATCATGAGTTATGTCAGATGGCTCTGGAAAGTAGGCTTCTGGCAGAGATACTCCATTCATATTGGACATTGAAGGGTATTCTGACAGAAAAATTGCTACTGTATTTGTTTTTACGTGAAGATGTTGGCAAGAGACTTGAACCTAGAGTGGCTCCCAGGAGCCCAAGGCGATGTCCCCAGTTAGTTCCTTGGGCAGCTGAGGATAGGGAACCTGAAATGACCCTATCCTATACCAATACTGACGAATATCTTGCATATCACCATAGAACCTTCATCTGGTGATGGATGGAGATAGAGACAGAGACCCACACTGGAGCACTGGACTGAGCTCCCAAGGTCCCAATGAGGAGCAGAAAGAGGGAGAACATGAGCAAAGAAGTCGGGACCACGAGGGGTACACCCACCCACTGAGATAGTGGAGCTGATCTATTGGGAGCTCACCAAGGCCAGCTGAACTGTGACTGAAAAAGCATGGGATAAAACCGGACTCTCTGAACATGGCGAACAATGAGGGCTGATGAGAAGCCATGGACGATGGCACGGGGTTTTGATCCTACTTAATGTGCTGGCTTTGTGGGAGCCTAGCCAGTTTGGATGTTCACCTTCCTAGATATGGACAGAGGGGGGAGGACCTTGGACTTACCTCAGGGCAGGGAACCCTGACTGCTCTTTGAACTGGAGAGGGAGGGGGAGATGAGTAGGGGGAGGAGGAGAAGGGTGGGAGGAGGGGGAGAAGGGTGGGAGGAGGGGGAGGGAAATGGGAGGCTGGGAGGAGGTGGAAACTTGTTTTTTTTTCCTTTTCTCAATAAAAAAAAAAGAATCTCCTGCTGAGAATTTCCCAGAGGTTCTATAGGGAAAAGTGAACAGGAACGCACACAGCTTGATGTCTTTTGCTTCCCAGACTGGGTACTCAGTAAGAGCAAAGGGGTTCACAGTTCTCTGCTACACTAGTCAAGGTACTGTTTCCTGTAAACTGCAGATGTTGGATCAGAAATAGCCACCTATGTGCTTCTGATAAAATAACTGTCTCATGTGATGGCTCACGTCTGCTCGACAGAATCTATACTCACGTGGAGGACGGGTCTCTGGTCTTGCTTGTGAGGAATTATCTTGATTATGTTAACTGATGTGGAATTCTGCTTCTCTAGATAGAGCATCATGGACTGTACAAAGCAGAGAAAGTGGGCTGACTACAGCATGCCATAATTATTTTTCTCTCTTTGATGGGCCCAGATAAACTCTTACTTCCTTATGCTGCGTTTGTCAGGGTATTTTATGACAGAAACAGAAAAAGGGTTTTGATACTCTACATAAAAGAAAACCACGAGACCAAGCTCACAGCATCTAATGTTCATATGCCTGTCTCTTACTTAAGATGACGCAAACATGGGGGATTGCTACTGTGCCTCCTCTACATGATGTAATAGAGACCTAGAGGACCACAGGTTATTGCAGAATGTCTCTAGGAATATAGGGAATAGAACATGAAACAACCAAATCCTAGACTGTGCTAGTTTCTAAACCCTAAAATTGCTCCCTGTATAAACATTGAAAATCAGAGTAGCCCAAGTATTTAATGGCATTAAAGAATCATAGGCTCACGTTTCCCTGAATGGTTTTAAGTCCACGTGAAAATCCTTCAGCAGACCTCCGTTTTGCCATGTGCGATTTTCGCTGACCTGGAGTGCTGCTGAGTCAGAGACTATTCTGATGGCCACAAGGCTAGACAGGTCTAGTGCTGGAGAAAACGGCACCCTTCAGAAGTAAGTGACCAAAACAGAGGAGGCCAGAGCAAGGTGATCAGCTGAACCGACATTTGGAGACTTATTCAATACTTGTGAGTCTCAATCTGTAACTAAATGCCTACCTTAGAAAGATTTTAGAAGGCTTTTTTGAAAATGCTCTTTAGAGTAAATTTCTGGCCAAGGTAAAAAGGAAATATTATGGAAATAGCTGCAATATTCTTAAATGAAGAGACAGGATTCTGTTGAGATTCTATTGCTATTACTGTTATTATTAGTCGAAGATCATGTATCTAGTTATTTAATATAGCAATAGAAACAGCCATCTGGGCTAGATTACAACATTAACATTTTCAGATTATAAGGACAAAGTAATCCCAAAGCCAGCAATGTATATAGAACTCAGAAAAGGCACCTGAGTTATTGTAGCCTGGTGGAGGAAATAACCTCTCCTTATATTTATTATAGCAGAAAGCGTGTGATGCTGTACCAGATCTGGGCGGCAAAACAAGAGCTACAGAGAACTAATACGGGGGGCATCTGTACGACCACCACCTGCTCACAAAGTTCTAGAGAGACGCTTTTCACGTTTTGTGTATAAAATCCAAGCTAGACCCTCTGATAAAAACCACACCACATCCCAGGGCCTCCGTCACCTCTAGATTAAATGACTATAGCATAACAATATTTCCTACATGCTTCGGTATATCAGAAATCTGAGTCATTAGGAAACTGAATATATTTTCCTCTAAAGGAAAGAACAAACACATTTTAAACAAATGACACCCATGGTTTCTGACTCAAAACATTATGTACATGGGTCAGAAACTTATATCATGAATAAATGCAAGAGGCAAAATGAGCTATTATTAAAAAAAACTGTTAATAGTTTCATAATTTGTAAGGCTGTATGAATATAACCAGAGATGACTACTGATTGCTACCTGTCTGTCAGGTACTATTATTTTGATTTTCTGAGTTAAGCTCAATCTAAATGTCCAGGACCCAGTACCTTCATTCACTCCATAAATTCTTGAGGCATACAATATAGTCAGTATTCTGTACCTTTCCCTAAAAGAACTTAAAACTCAGTGGGAGAAAGGAGAGTCACAATGTGCAATGAGATAAAGTAACAGAACAGAAAACCACATGCTAACAAATCATGCCGAAGCACCCAGTCAGTTTGGTCTTAAAGGTGAAGGAAAGGCAAAAATCTAGGGCACATAATGTTCTTACTAAGATCAGAAACTGGAGAGAGGTATTCCATTAGAAGAATCCAAATGCTGAGATGGGACCAAGTTGCCCCAGGATGCCAAAGAGAACCCACAGGGGTATCATAGGATCATCTTCAATTTCCAGAAATAAAAAATTTCAAGCACATTCAGAAAACCTCAGGAACAGTTGAACACTGTCCCAAAAATTAGCCCGAGAATAACCGTGGTTACAATATGTTACTGCACTAATTGCTTCCAAGGCCACATTTTTATGAAGCTGGACTTGCAGCGCTTGCTAGCAGAAAACTCTGTAAGTGCATGGAAATCACTGTCCCGTATGACCCAGCTTCAAGAAACTGTGCAGTTCGCAACAGCCATATCCATCCATTCATCAAATAACCATGATCCTGTAAGAGAGAAGTAACAGCATCTCCCTTCAATTGCTTCATATTCTTCTTTTCCAGTAGCTGTTATGACATAAACATTTGATGAAAGGAGTTGAGCATTTATTTGGACTACCAATACTATGAAAAATAATTGCTAGACCTGGATGGAGGTGGGTGGTCCTTGGACTTCCCACAGGGCAGGGAACCCTGATTGCTCTTTGGGCTGACGAGGGAGGAGGACTTGATTGGGGGAGGGGGAGGGAAATGGGAGGCAGTAGCAGGAAAAATAATTGCGGGGATACCAAATGTATTGAGAACACAAGAACAAAACATGCAACTCAATGACTGAAAACCAGGAGGTAGAGTTCCACGGAACCCACATTGATATGACTGAAGTACAGATATAGAAGTAAGAAAGATCACAGAGGGTCTACAAAGGAATGAACAAAAACAACCTGTTGTAATTGGAGCAGAGGGGCTGCGTCCCCAGCACCCCGGCCGCCTGCTAGCTTATGCCCCGAAATAACAACACATAAACTGTATTCATTTAAACACTGCTTTCTGTAGTAATAGGAGCGGCGGGGCTGCGTCCCCAGCACCCCGGCCGCCTGGCTAGCTTATGCCCCGAAATAACAAGACACAAACTGTATTCATTTAAACACTGCTTGGCCCATTTCTATCTAGCCTCTTCTAGGCTAATTCTCATATATTAATTTAGCCCATTTCTAATCATCTATGTAGCACCAAGAGGTGTGCTTACCAGGAAGATTCTAGCCTACATGCATCCTGGGTCGGAGCTTCACTGCGTGTGTCTGGCCGGGCGAGGGGAGCATGGTGTCTCTGCTCCAGAGAGCAGAGCTGGCGAGTCTGAGCTCACTTCCTCTTCCTCCCAGCATTCTGTTCTGTTTACTCCACCCACCTATGTTTTAACCTATGAGGGCCAAGCAGTTTCTTTATTGCTTAACCAATGAAATCAACAGATTGATAGACACTCCCACATCAACAACCTTCATCTTGAGGTCAGAAGGAGACACAGGAGAGTCTAGACTGCCTTGTTGCAAGAAATATAATATCATCTGACATTTGCTAGACTTTCCTTTAAAAGTGGCTGCATCTCTTAACTTGTCACAGTGACATGTGTTATGTTGTCCTTATTGATTTTTTTTCCTTTTTCGAGACAGGGTTTCTCTGTGGTTTTGGAGCCTGTCCTGGAACTAGCTCTTGTAGACCAGGCTGGTCTTGAACTCCCAGAGATCTGCCTGCCTCTGCCTCCCAAGTGCTGGGATTAAAGGCATGCGCCACCACTGCCCAGCCTTATTGATTTTTTTGACAACTTGAAAGATGCTAAATTCATTTGGAAGAGACTATCCATGAGACTGGCCTATAGAATACCCTGCTGGGTATTTTTCTTGGTTAGTGATAGATGTGAAAGGGCCCAACACAGTGTGGGTGGTGTCACCCATGGGCAGGTCGTCTTGTGTTATATAAGAAAGCAGGCTGAGAAAGTCATGAGGAGCTAGCCAGTAAGCATCTTCCTCTATGGCCTCTGCTTCATTTCCTGTCCCTAGGTTCCTCTTCCTCTCTTTGGGTCATGGTGTTTTATCACAGCAATTGAAGGCCTAAGTAAGATACACACATTAACATGGAGTAAAAATTCAGTGCAGTTTCCAGGTAATGGCCTTCAATTGTACCTAACCCACTCAACTGAAGTAAAAACTCTATGTAAACTTCAAGATGCTTTATGAAGCTATTATGATCCCACATTTATACATAAGCAATCTGGATTCCAAAATTTAGGTAAAACTGCTGGAAGTTAAATCCTGATCTGACTCCTTTTTTGCTAGACTATTGGGTCTATTTTCTTTATACTATGTTATTTCCAATGTCTAGATTCAGGATAGTCACACGTGATCATTCTCTAATTGCGAAACTGACTTTAGTGTCTGAGAAGAAAAAAAAATAGATGGTGAAGTCCAAGCTGTGCCATTTCATACTGTCATGGCTTGTTCAGCCTGCAAACAATGCTGTCTTTTCTTAAAGCACCGGTTCTCATTCCTCTTACTGCTTCAATCCATTAACATAGTTCCTCATAATTTGGTGATTCCCCAACCATAAAATTACTTCATTACTACTTCGTATCTGTAATTTTGCTACCATTTTGAATCGTGATGTAAATATCTGATATGCAGCATCTCTGAAATGAGGCCCCCAAAGGGGCCTCAAATCTTCAATGTCACTTAAAAATGGAAGAACACTGTCTACATTTGTGATATTTAATAATAAATTGAAAAAAGAATCTTAGATCCATTTTATATATAAGTATTTTTTTCCTTTGAAATGCTGTATTTGTGCTAATTCATAAAACATATCAAAAGGTTATAGGAGAAGCCATATGTATAACAAAGACCAAGGAAATGCTCAAAATAATAAAATGTAGTCAATAATAGCAGATTATGTACATATTATTATGTAATGCATTTAAGAATGATATTTTTACCCATTCAGAGTACAATCATCAGATTATTTTTCCTATAAAGAATCAAATACTAATTAGTCTGGACTTAATTTTTACAAATTCTTTTTCTATCAAATGAATCTCACTTATTCTCATTTAACAAAAGAAACTACAACACTAAGATTTTACACAATCACACAGGGTTGTCAAGCTGTGTCAGCAATAGAATATGATCTAGAGAAAAACAGAATATTCCTGCTTGGATGATTTTCCCATATGTGGGGGTCAGCAGTGAAGGATGGAGAAACAATCATTTTGTAATTTGAACAAAGAGGCAAGATAAATGATATTTGAGTTGAAAAGCTTGAAATATGCATTGGTCTATATCTATAGGTATAAGAACAGAAACTGCATGAAACCAGCTCAAGGGTAAAGGGAAGTTGACCATGAGCAGTAGCAAATTATATAGTAACAGAAGATAAGGTCAAGGTAAATAAAGGGGCTATTAGTCAAAGGCAATACAATTCCCATTCCCTTCTCTGCCCTCTCTTATCAGCTTTCCTTCACTGCCTCCTTAATCACAGATACTACCTACAGCATCACATCTCCAGATGACACCTGTCACAGCTCAGCTCTATGTTGCCTCTCCAAATTTCTGAGATGAGGAGGCCATCAATCATCAGCCACCTTGGATAATTGCCAGGCACAGGTCTTAGGTATACTGTCCATCTAATCATAAGCAAGAATAGGGTAACAAATACATATAAGATTGCAGGACTATGAATATTAACCAGTACACTGAGTGATGTACATACAACTTAGGATATTCAAGCAAAGACAAACGCATGCCCAGATCTGTAACTCTGGGGAAAAGGGTAGGCAAGTCCAAGGTGCTGGAGGTCAAATTCAATACAGAATGCATTGACCAAAAAGGCACCTAAGGAAGATATATTTGTGCAACTCAGCAAGAATCAGAAGGACCAAGAGACAGCCGAAAGGAGCATGATAAAAATAACCACACAGATAAGGAATCCAATTTGCCAAACTATAAATATACAGTGGGACACTCTGTGAGGAGATAATATTTTGACAGCTGTCGAAAACTGCTTTGTATTTCTCCTAAAGGCAGCGTGGCATAGAACAATGGCAAAGAACCTGTGATCTGAAGAAGGGGATCACCAATTCTGAAAGCAGCTGTTCATGGGTATACTGAACACAGAAAGCATTATGTCCCTAGTGAGTACATGAAAGACATGTTACAAATGGAGATGACCAAATGATCCATAAGAGTTAAGAAGAAAATTCTAAGCTTCAGTTCTATTTTTAGCAGTTGTGGTCGAGCCGGCTAATTCTCCCTCTGCTGCTGCTTCTGGCTGATCCAAATCTCCCCGAGTTTCTTAATGACATACCACAATCAAGGGTGCTATAGTTATCGATGACAGGCTCCCAAATCTGAACAAAATCCTTCCAAATTGCATTGGGGAAGAGGAACATCTTTGGCAGCACCACCACATGGTCAAGGTATCCTTTTGGGGGCACAGGTGACATCATCTACCCAGATTATTTCCTTCCTCTCTTTTTTTTTTTTTTTTGACAGAACTGAATCTAAGAAGAACCACACCAGTGTGTTAGGGCAGGAAATCTTAAACCTGAGTGTATAGCAGCATCATGTTTAAAGTATGCTATAAATATATGCCAGTCCACTATCCCCCAAATTCTGATTCAGCAGATTCAGATTGTGGTCCCCATATCTGCCATCTGCAGAACTTTCCATATGGCTCTTTGCATAATTAGCACCCAGAACAACTAGTTTAGGACTTGGCTCCTAACACAGATATGCAGCACCTATGTAACTACAGCAGCACTCTCCATGGGCCGGGAACACAGTTTAAACCATATGTGTAGTAATGATTTGGGCTCCTGGAAACAGGATAGCAGACTCATAGCCCCACAAAGGGTTCAGAAGGAGCTGAATTTCAGAGGAGAGGCATGGCACTTCAGTACTCTATAACAAACATGGATAGAAAGAAAGGTTTGGGGTTCTAAATGGTGAGCCCCTTTAAACCTTTTCAGAAGGGACTTTTTGGCCAATGTTCACTTTGACTGTGACAGAACCTTCCAAAAGTTCTTTTATGCATCTGACCCAAAAGAATAGGCCTGAACTACCTCCCCCTTTCTTAGTTATCAGTATTCACTCCCCAGATACTCCCAAGGCATTTAAAATCTAACACTGCTCTAATTTAGCATGCTTACTAAAACTTAACCTGCATTCACACATTATTTAACTAGTATGAAACCATCCACCTGTCTGAAACACTCACTCACATCTTGCGTGGATAGAAAGTGGACACCTCCTGAACCACTTGGCACCAATCAATATCCCCACATGACTACCCATTTTTTCCCAGAGCATAATCCAGTACTTGACATTAAAAACATAAGATACCTGAGATTTCAATGTTTGAATCCACTGCTTTGTCTCTACTGTCTATAAAGGGCCTGGTAAAAAGGATTCAAAAATCTAAGAAATCTGATGTTTTCATAACAAGAAATCTGTACCCTTCCCTCTCCCATGGTCAGCCACCCATGTGTGGACACATGAACAGCATTAATTGGACTCAAGGGTTATTAACAACAATAGCGGCATCAAAAGGAGCAATGAAGTTGGCAAGGAGACTTGGAGGCACTAGGAAAAGTTGAAGGAAGGTCACGTGGTAGATGCATGTGATCAATATACATTCTATAAATGTTTGATACAATATAATACTTTTAAAAGGAAGACATTTGGAACAGGAAGAACTAGGGGAGGCCAGAAGAGGTACTTAGAGTAGTAGTAAGAGGTACTTAGAGTTTTGCTAAAGCCTAAATAGGCACCACAGCTTGTTCAAAACCTAGACTTCCAGACTTCTGGACTCCAGCAGCAGAAGACAGTAAGGTAGTATTGTTTACACCACTCAGTTTTTGGTCCTTGGTTGTGGCAGCAAACCAACATACAGGAGGTTCAAACCTACCAGGTAATCACATGGTAGGAGTTCCCTCCCCCAAAAGATTAGGATCATTACAAAGATGGACTAGAAAGAGTGTAGGAACCAAAGCAGAGGATGACAGGGAAACGGTGTCTTCTGGACACAGCAGGGCAGTAGCACATATGAATTCACCAAAGTTGTGATAACATGCACAAGATCTCTGTAAGCCCAAGTCAGACCAACCCTAGCTTGAAGAGGGAAGAGCCAGGCACAAAAATCTCACCCCTATCTGCAGAGTTATAGGTTGCAAAAGAGGCAGTCAGTTTTACCTAGGAAAACTGACCCCTTACCAATGGCCCCTGGTAAGCCAGCCATGCTCCAGTGTGAAGTAATACATTTGAGAGTATTTGAGAAACACAGATTGGTCTTCACAGATATTCTTTTTAAAAGTTGAGTGGGTAGGAAATGGAGGTGTGGATCTGCAAAGAGTTGAGGGATGAATATGATCAAAACATACAAAATTCTCAAAATAACTACCATACACGTCTTGTATTTCCAGTGAGTTCATAATCCATGAAGATGAAAAAAATAAAAGGGTAAGGAGACAGGTAAGTGAGATGACTGAGTCCCAGGTCTATCACTTGGATAAAAATGTAAAAGCATGTGTACTTATAAAAACTAATCAGGAACATTTTCTTTGGGTCTTCAACCAGGATAGGGTTTTGGGGCACACAGACAGACAGACAGACACACACACACACACACACACACACACTTTTGAGATTTTTTTAAAAAATTATTTTTAATTAGGTGTAAGTATGTATCTGTATCTTTGTGTGGGAATTGTATACATGAGTGTAGGTATCCATACAGGCCAGAAACAAAATTGGATCTGCTGGAGCTACAGTTACAGATAGCTATGAGATGTTTTACATGGGTGCTAGGAACCAAACTTATGTTGACACTTTCTTTCTTTCTTTCTTTTTTCAACAATGAAAACTAATTTAACAGGAGATAACAACCACTGGTCATTAATATCCCTTAATGTAAATGGACTCAACTCACCCATAATAAGGCACAGGCTAACAAATTGGATATGAAAACAGAATCCATCCCTCTTCTGCATACAAGAAATATATCATCTCAGAGTAAAAGGTTGGGAAAAAATATACCAATCAAATGGACCTAACAAACAAGCGGGTGTAGTTATCCTGATATCTAACAAAAGTAGAGTTCAAGCTAAAATCAATCAAAAGAGAGAAAGAAGTACATGTCATATTAGTCACAGGAAAACTCCATCAAGAGGAAATTTAAATACTGAACATCTATGCCCAAATACAAGGGCACCCTCATATGTCAAAGAAACACTTCTAAAGCTTAAATCATATATTAAACCCCACACACTACTTCAACACTCCCCTCTCACCACTGGACAGGTCAATCAAACAAAAATGAACAGAGAAATAAGAGAACTAACAGATGTTATGACTCAAATGGACTTAGCCATCTTTAGAATATGCCATACAAACAGAAAAGAATATACCTTCTCATCAGTAACTCATGGAACCTTCTCAAAAATTGACCACATACTCAGTAACAAAACAATCCTCAAGTCTATTTGGTGTTCTGTAAGTTTCTTATATCATCATAGGCATATCTTTCTTTAGGTAGGAAAAGTTTTCTCCTATGATTTTGTTAAATAAATTTTCTGTGCCTTTGAGTTGAACCTCTTTGCCTTCTTCTATACCTATTATTCTAAGATTTGGCCTTTTTACATTGTCCCATATTTCATGGATATTTTGGGTTAAGCTTTTGTTACATTTAATGTTTTCTTTAACTGGTGATTCTATTTACTCTATTCTATCTTCAGCACTTGAGATTCTCTCTTCCATTTCTTGTATTCTGTTGTTTCCACTTGCAGTTGTGGTTCCTGTTCTTTTCCTCTTGATTTCTGTTTCCATAATTCCTTCAGTTTTTGTTTTCTTTATTTTTTTCTATCTCAGTGTTCAAGTCCTGAATAGTTTCTGTTATATATTTGAGTTCTTTTTTTTTGTTTGTTTTCTTTAAGTGATTTGCTGATATCTTCCATTTTTTGTTTGTTTTTTTCCTCCATTTCTTTAAGGTGATTTCTCATTTCATCTTTAAGAATTTCAAACATTCTCCTGAGGTTATTTTTTTGATCATTTTCTTCTGGTTCATCCATATTTGGTTGTTCAGGTTCTGCTTTTGCAGGGTCTTTAGGTTTTACTGGTATTTTGTTGCTCTTTGTGGTGTAGCTTGTGATCTTACCTTTTCTACTCATCTTTACCTCTAATAGGTGTGGTTGGGGCTGTCTGAGATTCGGTTGATTACTCTTCTAGGTGCCAGTGAATCCAAAGCTAAGATGGTTTTCCTCATGGTACAGTCAGTGTCACAGTTCTAGTTACCCCATTGGTTATTCCTGTCCCAGGAGATAGCTCAGTGTTCCTGTGCTTTGGTCTGCTCTCTTAGAGTTTGTTATCTCAGACCTACTTTGGCCTAGGCTCCTGGCTTTGATCTGTTTCGGTAAATCTTGGTTTGGATCTCCTCCTGCAGAAGTTCCTGCGTTGGAGTTTTACCTGTTGTGGTGGAGATTGCTGACTCTGGTTCCGGTCACTGGCTCAGTCCTGATCTGCCCATGTCCTGGGACTGGGTTTGCTCCTGGCTTCTGTTCCTGGTGGAGCTTGTTCTCTCTGTGTCTTAGGTAACTGGTTCAGTCCCACTCTGGTTCCAGGGAAGGTGGCAGTCTCTGAGTCTGATTGTTGGCTCAATCCAGGTCTGCCAGTGTCCCAGGACTGGGTTGGCTCCCAGGCCTGGATTTGCTCCTGGCTTCTGCTCCCAGTGGAGCTTATTTCCACCAGCCCTCTCTGAAAACTAGAAGACGGTGTTGTTTGTAAGAGCCACGCCCAGGCAGATGGAACACGTGGGTCGTTGTAGAGAAGATCCTCAGTCCTGATTTTGGCCTGGGACGGCACCTAAAGCTGGAATTCCAGCCCCGGGTGGAAGTCCCGGGCCAGTGAATCATTCGAGTCATGGCACCAATTTTATTCTTAAAAAATCCCTGCGTTCCTAAATCCCCAGGCAGTTCCAAAGGGAAATGCTGGCAAGTCCGGAGAAGCCATAGGCAGGCAGCAGGCTCTGCAGAGACGGTTGTGGGTCCCTGCAGGATCCCCAGACAGCGGCGGTGGTGGGTAAAAGGCCATAGACACAGAAAATAGGTGTAAACATTTATTAAAGGAGAGGGGGGAAGAGAGAGAGAGAAAGAGAGAAGACAAAAAAAGAGGGAGAGACAAAGATGCCTGTGCATACCAGAAGAGAGCAGGAAGAAGCACGTTGACACTTTCAACGCAAGTCTACATAGCCACTCAAGGAGACCTTTGGTGTACAGATCTATATAGCTCAGTCCTTATCTTCACTTTCAGGGACTGGATAAGACATCAACTCCATCCATATAAAGCTTTTAGACAAGTTTTGAAAAACGATTTTAACCACAGTAATGTACTCTGGGACTCCCACTAAGAGATTGCTGGCTTTTGAAAAGAGTGAACTGTGTCTGTGAGTGTAAAAGAACACAGCTTGTCCTTAACAGGACTCCTGACTTTCACCATCTCTTTGACACACTACTCAGTAGGTGAGTCATTATTTCAACTCAGATGGTGTCTCAAAATATCCTATGTCATCTGAGAAACAGGGAGTGGGGCTTGTTGTTAGAAATGTCATCTGTCTGTTCTGCAGAAATGAAATCAAAGCAGTCTTGGTATGATGTGTGACAATCATGCCACTTAAAACAAAGCATAAATGTAACCAATACCCTCAGCAACCACCCATCCAGTTATGAGCTGGAGGAAGGTGTGAAGACACATGCAGATTTCTTAATTTTACCACTTTTTTCCTGGCTAAATTAAAAAAAAATATCACAAGGTTTTAATTATACTCAATTTAATATAGTATACTTGCCAGATCCAACACACTTCATTATTTTTTTTTCACAATTCATTATTTATATTGCTGAAAATGTACTTAAAACTCAAATGGCATAATTTGTTCTCACACACCTTTAAGGTATATTTGTATCTAAAACCGTCAAAGAGTTGTGGTAAGCAGCTGCTCTTTGAATATTAACTTTAACAGGCTGTCAACATCACACCCCACCCCACCCCAAAATATATCCTTGTAAGGAATAAAGTGAATGGGGTTTTAGTTATTTCTGTGGGAAGCCATTAAAGCAGAAGTTGAAATTTTAATTCACACTCTCAGTTCTCAGGAGTCAGAGGTCCAAGGCCACATTAGGAGGGTCTGAATGCTACAGCTGCTGTTTGTCAGCCTTGTGTTTCCAGTCTTGACAAACATTTTAGGTTTACCACCCTCCTGATAAATGGGAATAAAAACAATACATTTTTATAGGAGTGCTGGCAATAACTAATCCAGACAGCATGTAAAAAGCTTCTAGAATACTGTCTGAATAATTAAACACTTGTTAGAATAAGCATTTCCAACATTGATAATAATTACCACTATTTGTACAATAACAACTATATGTACTTTACTCTGTAGTAGCATAATTTAGCTAACCAAATTGCCCCAAATTTGTTTGACATTGTAACCTCTCCAATGTAAATGCCTTTGGGGTTCCTGTGCTTGCTAATTTGAAGTCTCCACGTTAGCATTAATATTTTCCAGTGCACTTTTATTTTGTGTATATTAATTGTACAATGGGATTTCACTGTGACATTTTCATTGATAATGTGCATGTAAAATTCTCCGAGCATTTTCTTCCCATCTCTCACACATATTCAGGTACTCTGCACCACTGTCTTTTAGTGCAGTCCAATGCCACACAGTCTATTTTGAACCTATTTTGACCGACAGCTGTCCATGACCTTAAGTATCTCAGGCTAATAAAAAGAGATTAGAGCAAGGCTAAATTAGCATATAACTCTGTAGAACCAGGCCAAGGCTAAGCATCTGAAAGTAACTACAGAGAGACTGGGCACTGCCTTCTTAGATGTGAGGAAGTAGGGAAGGTAAACTATACCACAGCGGGAAAGCAGTCTAAACCCTAGGGCACACTGATGCATCCTATGCCCATGCTGGGAGGATAATATATCATTACTACCTCATAAAATAGTCATGATTTCAAATTTGTGAGGTCTTTGTTAAAATTCATATATTGAATCAGTTATAAACACTGTAAATTTTATTTTTAATCATTTTATTATTATTACCACATAACTGGACCACCGATATTCACAGTGGGTGTTTTATATGTGTAGACCATGTGTTAATAAAGACAACTTACCCTTAATCTACCTTCCCCTCATTTCCCACCCAATCAGGACCTTTCCCAATACCTAACAATACCACTCTACTTCCTAAATTTCTTATTTATTTACTAATGTCATTATTTATTTTCGTCATATGAATGCAACCATACTCATTTTTCTGTTGTCTGCCTTATTTCACTTAACATGTTGACTCTGGTTCCGCCCATTTTCCTGCAGATAACAAGAGCTCATCTTCCTTGACAGATCAATAATACAACATAATTCTGTATTTTTTATCCATCCTTCTTCTAATAGCTATCTTGACTGAGTCTATATCCAAGCCATATTAAACAGTGCCATCATAAACAGGAGGATATGGGCATCTCTTTCGTATCATTTACTCTTACAGCCTATTCAAGAGGCTATATCAAACGGCATGTTTAAACAATACTACAATGCAACTACTTCAGTCATCACAGATTTCATGATAATTATGCACTTTGAAAAAGGAAATTACTGAACTGCCTGTGGTCTGTTCCCCTTTTCCCTCTAGTAATGTGTGTTCCTGCCTACCACCCAGGCTTTCTTGCTCAGCTCTTAAGTGATGGAGGAGGGTCATCTTTCTATAATGTTGCTTTCATTGGTTAATTAATAAAGAAACTGCTTGGCCTTTAATAGGACAGAAAATTAGGTAGGCGGAGAAGACAGAACAGAATGCTGGGAGAAAGAAGCTGAGTCAGGTCAGTCACCATGATTCTCCCACTTCAGACAGACTCAGGTTAAGATCTTCCCTGGTAAGCCACCTTGTGAGCTACACAGATTATTAGAAATGGGTTAGATCAATATGTAAGAGCTAGCCATTAAGAGGCTGGAACTAATGGGCAAAGCAGTGTTTAAAAGAATACAGTTTCCGTGTAATTATTTCGGGTATAAAGCTAGCCGTGCAGGCGGCCGGGTGCCAGGAACGTAGCCTGCCACTCCTATTACAACAGAGTGCCACTCCAACGTGATGGACTAAATCCACTTAAAAACCTGAGAGGGCTTTAAAAAGGAGAGAGAGAGAGTTTAACACAATTTTTTGCTGTTTGTGGGTGGCGTGCCACAGACAGAATTTCCTGACTCAGCAGCTGCAACAGGAAAAAGGCTGCAGTTTTAAACCGCCGCTTCCTGGGCTATGCCGCGATTGCAGTCTCTGTTATGCTCCTGCGGGAGACAGAGCTTTTGAGTGGAGCATTTGGAGTAAAGTGCTACTATTTGTTTGATGGCAACTAGACTTGCTATGTGCCTAAAAGGAAGTCATTGCATGCTGTGGCGCAAAGGCACAAGCAGCTCCTCCATGCTACCAGTGCAATGTGGAAGGATCAGAGGCAAGAGCAGCTCCGCCATGTTAGACTGGGCAGGGCAAGCCTGCAGTACCTGTTTTCGACCTAGGAGTGTCACAGCTTAGATTCTTGAGCGCTTAGTTATTTAAAGGCGCAAAACAAAGTGCTCCTGGATAGTAAAAAAAAATTACAGATTCACAATAGGACAGATACAGACATAAAAGACCTTTATGGATCACAGTGTTGGATGAATGTATGTAGGCTTGAGAAAGAGAAGAAAAAGAAAATAAAGAATAAAATTAATGTCTTAAAAAGAAAAAGTATGAAGTCTTTAAAGAGACAGAGTACAGGGGGCTGGAGAGATGGCTCGGTGGTTAAGAGCATCGACTGCTCTTCCAGAGGTCCTGAGTTCAATTCCCAGCAACCACATGGTGGCTCACAGCCATCTGTGATGAGACCTGGCGCCCCCTTCTGGCATGCGGGCACACATGGAAGGCTGTACACATAATAAATAAATACAAAAAGAAAGAAAAAAAAGAGACAGAGTACAGAAGTACAGATAGTTATAGATTAAGAAAAATAAAGAAAAATGAGCCACGTAAAAATGGAAAATTCACAGAGAGTCTGGATTCTTTGTATTATTGTGTTTTCTTTAAAATTTTTGACTGTGAAGGAGCTAAGTACAGAGAGACATTTCATTATATGGGCTTCCAAGCTAAACAAAAATGGATATAAGGGTATTATGACTTCAGAATTTGGGTCTAAGGATGTGATGCTTTGGAAAGGGTCTTCTTTTGTTTTCACAGAGGATGAGACCCTGTGGATTTCTTCTATTCCAATATGGTATGAGAGACCTTGCCCTCTTAAAAGGTTGCTGTGAACACCCTCAAAAAATTACTTTGCTCAACTGCCGACTGAGATGAACCTAGCAGACAGATTATCCCATAAAAGACCTGAATAACAGCACCGCCATTCAGCAGGAAGCAGTTTGGAGAGAAAAAACTGTGCCCATGTTCCCAAATATTGTTTATAAATGTTCTTTTACATTTAAAGGGGGATATGGTATAGATATGAATAATTTGCATTGGTATAAATTTTGACTTATTGATAGAAATTTAAGGTCAATTTTGTTATATGTATGTGTATTTTTGCTCTTGATTAAGGTATTGTGATTATGTAGTTCATTTTTAAAATGTAATGTATAATTAGGAAATATAGGTTGTTAATGGATAATCATCAATAATAATCAAGCTTATAGTCATGTTAGTTAGATTTTCTAGATATATAGAGATATAGTTCAGTAAGATAGGCATTCTTCATACCTTTCAAAGACTACATAATATGGCATTTAATGTTTTAATAACTTAGGGTTTTTCATGACAATGAGACACGTCTGCCCCTGGCAGCACCAGCTATTTCAAGAGGAAGATGGGCATCGAAGAGGCTACTTATGGAGTTTGATAGCCATTTGGGCAAGAAACTGCTCTTGCCTGGACTGTTGCACAAACTGGACACAGAGAACTCGCAGAGAGAGGAATGCTGAACTTGCCTAAAGGTGAGAAGGTCTTTTGGGGTTCCTGACTCATGAAAGAGTCTGCGAGACATTCTGCAGGACACAGCAGAAAGTGACTGAACTGTCTTTGAAATTTCCTGATTCATGGAAATGTCTGCTGGATACTATGGGCCTGAAGGCCGAAGATGGATGCCCCAACGGTCCAGAGGAACTTTGGGTGACTGTCCAGGCAGCGAGATGTCTCTGTCATTGCTAGAGTTTTGGACTTCTTGTTTGCTTAGATAATATTATATCCTTCTGGAGTCTTTGATGGAGTTGAAGAATGGACTGTTATAGTTATAGTTTTCCATTATTATGATAAAGATAAAACAGATATAAATATTGTAACTGTGATTCTTGCTTAATAACTGTTTTGTTATATGTAATTTTACTATGTTAAAGTTAAAGCCTTTCTTTTTTGTTTAAACAGAAAAAGAAGAAATAAACAAACATATAAAAATGATAAATGCCTGATTCAAACACAGCACAAAAAAAATCATCCTTAGCTGACTTGTGCATACTGCACATTCCATACAAGTGTTAATGTAGATATATATGTTACCTTTAAAAGTTTGTGTCTTTTCAGAACAAAAGAACCAGGCAACAATGAAGACAAGGAGCCCAGAAGATCCAACTTCTCAGAATGGCTCTGTTGCAGTTTCCTCAAATTTCTGCATCCAGAACAATTTTAAAGCTGCTAGCTGAGATGATCCCACATCAAAGAATATCTAGCCAAGATTTCAGAGAACTCTATGCTTTCCCACCCCACAGAGACTAAACAAAAAATAATACAGCTAGGTGTCCCAGAACTCAACTTTCTCAGAATTGCCCTAAAATGCTGTCACCCAAGACAAGAGGAACTAATTTTAAGAATAGACAACACCCACATTCCCAAAGAGTGAATCTGTGGTCTTTGGTCATTTGATGGGTCATGAATGTCTGTCATTGTTTAGGGGACTGGTTGCAAATTGTCACTGATCATATTAAGGGAGGAACCTAAGCAAGGGAATTTGAATTTAAGGATCTCTTTCTGAGAAAAAAACAGGAGGCTGGGTATGGAAAGGATAGTATAAAAGGGTAGATTACTGAATCTATATTAAACTAAAAAGTAATTATTAATCTTGAATATCTTATATTGGTATGCATTTTTGTATACTGATACAAATTTAATATTATTTTTGTAGAATGCAAGTAACAGTCTCAAATAGTTTACCTTGGCATAAATTTTTGGGTATTGTTACAAATTTAAGTCTATTTTTGTTATAATGTATATGTGTTTCTATTCTTGATTATGATACCTAGCTAGTTCCTTTAAAAATACAATGTATAATTAAGAAATACAGGTTAGTAGTTAGTAATCTATAATAATCAAACTTATGATAGATTTGTTTTCAAATTTAAACAGAGACATATTTTATATAGATGGTTTTCAAACACTTCAGACACCTACAGACTACAGCAGTTAGGTTGTTTCAATAAACTAAGGCTTTTCATGATATTGAGACACATCTGCTCCCAGTAGTACTACCAATTTACTTCAAAAAAAGATAATGGGCATCAAAGAACCTTCATATGGAGATTTGCTTTTTTGCCATTGGACAAGAAACTGTTCTTGCCTCAACTGCTGAAAGTATTCTGTCCAAACTGGATGAGGAGGACACACACAAAAGAGGTGACTGCTAAACTTTGCCAAAATAAGGTAGTCCACTCCTTCAAAAATCCCTGCTTCACAAAGTCTGTTAGATATTCTAGGCCTGGAGGCTGAAGATGGATGTCCCAATGTTACAGAGGAACTTTGGATGATATTTCACATGGCCAATTGCTTCTGTTATTTCTATAGTTTTAGAAGATGTTTACTCCACAATTCCTGCTTACTCAGGGAAGCTTATATCATCCTCAGGACTCCGATGGAGTTGAAGATGAGACTGATATAGTTTTCCTTATCACCAAATTCAGGAAAGAAATTTACATAAGAGATTGAAAGTATAAAAGGGAGAAAAATATAAAAGCTTAAGTTGTTAATCTAAGATCTTTTATGTGAAATTGGTGGAACTGCTAGCTAAAATTATATACTTCTTTTGGGTTGAAAAGCCTGGAGAATCATCAAGTAAGTCTTACAAAAAAATTTAGTGATTGTGGAAAGCATAAAAACAGGGAATATTCTAATAGAAAGGATTCAGTTAATTTTCTTGCTTGCTGAGGATATGGATCTGAGAGGGATTATTTGTCTCACAGTCACAAGGCATTGGACTCAGCCCCCAGCACCATAGGAAACCAAACAAAATTCTAGAAAAAAATATCTCCACAAAATGAGATTCTTGGTGTCTAGAGGCCTCTGACAAGGGCTGTACCTGGAAACATCCCTAAAGCATGAGGCCTGTGTATGTGTGCTGTGTTGCTTAATTCTGTCTTTGAAACTGTAGTTCACGTGGCAGAATATGAATTAGACGGTTTAGCTCATGTAAATACATGACAAACACTTAAAACGTTCTGTGACTGAAATTTGGCAGTCTTCATGTATGATTATGTTCATGTGGTAGTGTTTCAATGTGGTTTTTCTTCCCCTTTAAAGTTGTTAAATTGCTGGAAATTAGAATGAAAACATTTTAGACTCAAAAAAAAAAATGCCGATCATAACACATTGGAAAGTTCCAGAAAAAAAAATTACCTAAATATTGAAAAGTGGTTACCAGTTGGGATTTCATGGGAATGAGACATGTAAGGTCAATATAAAGTTTGCCTAAATCAGAGATGCCATCTTTCAAAACTTTTATACATGTATATTTAAATGTTTGTTTAATATACTAGAAAAAGAGAAAAAAGAAGATCTTTTAATGTCTAAAAAGATATTGTTAAGAATGGTAATACAAGATTTGATAGAAGGTGCTGTAGGTACAAAACTTTAGACTCACCAGGATAGAATAGATAGTGGAATACTTTCTTTGAATTTGCCAATCCTAATGGACTGGATATTATGAATGTATTTCTTACTTGATAATTGTCCTTACTGTATATAGTTTTACTACATTAAAGTTAAAACCTTTTCTTTTTATTTAGACAAATGGAGAAATGTTGTGGGATATTTGTAAATTGTGTGAAAATGTATTGCTGTGATTTGTATAACTAAAAGCTAAACAGCCAATAGCTACGTAGGAGGTATAGGAGGCACTTACAGGAGAAGGAGGAAGTTATCACCAGACAGAGGGGAAACAGGAGGTGCAAGATGAAAGAAAGGTAAAAAGGCATGAGGCAAAATATAAATTAATATATAAGGATTAATTTATGTTATAAGAGTTAATGGGACAATCCTAATATAAGTCCTAGCTTTCATAATTAATAGGAAGTCTCCACATCATTATTTGAGAGCTTACTGGCAGGAAAGAAAAAGACTCCTTACAAAATTCTACAGAGACATCCTGTGGACCTCTCCTGTAAGAATGAAGCTAGGATTTCATTGAGCTTCTAAGTCGTAGTGCTGGTTTACAAGAAGATAACCCACTCCGTGGGCGCCTCCAACTCCATGAGGAACTTTTGAGGTTCAGGCACTAGCTCACCAGCGATCTCTGTGTAAATAATATTGGTTCTCAGTACTGGATATGAGGAGGAAGAAAAGCATGGCTGAGTCAGATAAAAGTAAATAAGAAGCAAGGAACAACACTGCAGTGTGTAACGCCCTTTTACAGGACCCCGTACTTCTGCACCAAGAATGCGATCCCAATCCCATGTGCCTTGTAAAGCAATATCCTAACTACACACTTTCCCATAAAAGGTTCTAAACTTCTTGCTTCACTTCTTCAAGGTTCTGGGTGATACCTGTTGATGCTCATGACATCCTTATTTTGAGGACGGCCTAGCATCCAGCCAAGTACAGATCAAGAAGAGAAGCCTAACCATTCAGAATCCATCCTGAACTGTGCTTAGGGAGAGGTAGGAGGGAAGCCCAGCTAATCAGAAACCATCCTGAACTTTACATACAGAAAGTGTGAGAAGCTGGTTAAAGCAGCAGCCGTGGCAACCAGCCCAGCTTCCAGTAATGAGCACCGTGAAAGGGACATGAAACCCTAGGTACAGGGTATTAACATGTAAAAGAATTCCAAGGTGATTTTGCCAGAAAGCTGCTTTTAGAGACATCTAATAAGCCTGTAGTAATTCCCAGAAACCCAAATCTGAGTATCACATATTATCAGACTGCATTGAAACTCCCATCCCTGTCATCTCTGTTATGGAATCCAGGCATATACACTAGGGATGTGAGGAACTCAAGGGATTTCTATATAATAATGTAAAGTCGGGAAGCATTTCCCAAAGCACAAGGTAGAATAATGACACCGAGATCAACTATGAGTTTGATTAAACTGAGATGTTTTGAATGCTTTGGTCTGTTCTGCCATTGCTATACCCAAATATCTGAGGACGGCACCTTTTCTAGACAGGAGGTCTTCGTAGTTCACAGCTTGGGGAAGCTAAAAGGTCAAGATCAGAGATTCCTCCTCAGATCCAGTACTGAGGAACCAACATTATTCCACAGATCCCTGGTGAGTGGGCACCCACTGAGTGGGTTATCCTCATTTAAACTAGCATTACTACTTAGAAGGTCAATGAAACCCTATGCATTAGCCTCTGCTGTGGTCTTCAGACAGTCCCACAGCATGCTATGGCAACACAGTGATAGGGAAAAGGGGGATCGGGATCGGGTTCCGCTTTTATAACTATGTTCTTTTGCGAGCTACTCCATTCAACGCAAGACCAGTGTGAATCCTTTTGTTAGAGCAGTCATGAAATGGACACCTCTTCACAGTCTGGCCACCTTTTACTACATGGCAGTAGAGACCCAGCTTGCAGTTCTGCAACCTGTTTGGATAAAGCATATCGAGACCATAGCACCATGTGCTTCATCCACATCTAAACAAAGCAGAATTTTTGTCATGTAGCCAAGGATTACTCAGTGTTTGTTTGTTTGATTTTTCTGCTATTACTACAGGAAATTGAAGTTAAAACCTCATACATACAGATCAATTCTTTTGCCACTAAGCTAAGTCCCACAGCAGTTCAGGATTATTCATTGTGAAGAAACTCCCTTGGCTGGCTATTCCCACTATCATCTGAGAATGATGCTGTATATGAAACCCAGGAATCAGACAGAGCTGAGGGTTCTTGTGGTATTTAGAATACAAGCATCTTTATAGGTCATAATCTCAACTAAACAGTGTCCCTGTTAAAAGCTGAGTATACTCAAGTGCCCACATAATATTTTTTTTTATTTTGTGTGTATGTGTGTATACCTGCATGTATGTATGTGCACCATGGGCATGCCTAGCATCCATAGATGCCATAAGTGGGTGCTAGACCCCCTGAAACTGGAATTACGGGTGGTTGGAAGCCATTATACGGGTGGACTCTGTTCTTCTATAAGATCACTAAGTGTTCTTTACCACTGAATCATCTCTCCAAACAACAACAATAAAATAATCAACTTCACAAAAGAAAACAGTATGTGTACTGCCTTCTATCTGAGTCTCGATCTTCTCAGTTCTAACAAGAGGGTGATTACAGCATGACCCCGTCAGTTTAGGTGAGCCATAGACATGTAATGCAATCAGCAGGGGGCCTGGCACAAGTCAGTCCTCAAAAGATGGTGAATATGCTAATGATGATACTTATTGCCTCATCTAGTCACATGGGGAGCATATAAATCTATTGAGAGCAAAAGAATGTGATAAAACATGGCAAATTAAATCAGCTCATTTTGTCTGTCTGGGGATATCCAAATCTTTAACTATCAGAGGCACTCACATACCCAATTGCTAACACACTGAGTAGCCTCCAGACTCTAGACTGACTGCTTCCTCCCAGTAAACTAGAGCTTAGGCTCAGCCCTAACCCCCCCTTTCTCTGCCATGGCAAAGCCATTAGCACTAAGAGGCATGACAATATATCCCAAATACAAACACTTCTCCCACCTCTGCTGGGACTACCATAGGGTTGATCTGGTCTGGATCTCTGTTCTGGGGAACAAAAAGCTTTGATGCCTCATTATTTAGAATGTTCTCTTCTTCTTTCTCTGACCCTTTCACTTTCCCCACCAGACACTTACTCCTGAGCCTATGAACACACATTGCCAGAATTAATAAGAAACATAAGATAAGATTTCAAGTTGCATAGAACCTAAGCAACTATTCATTGTTATCTACAATTCAAGTTCAACCGGCCATCTTGGACTTTGTGTGGCAACCCTATGTGGATGGCTTTCCATTGCCACCCAGTGGCTTGCTATTGGCCACCTGGAATAAAACTGTTTCTTTATGAGTGAAAACCTAAATCACTTGCAACAGCCTAACCCTCCCTGTACTCCTCTCTCCCTATTAAAGCTGCCCTTTAAGCAAGGCCATGTCTGACCTTAGGATATCAGCATTTGGTATTCACTACTCTGGAATATCTTCATTTAGATCATCGCTTTGTCTCTCTTCCGGCTTCATGGACATTCCTTTTTTCAAAGGAAATCTTCCCTCCTCTGCAAAAGCTCCACACTGTACCCATCAACTGTACCTTTATTTTGTGTATGTGTGTGTGCGTGTGTGCGTGCGTGCGTGTGTGTGTGCGCATGCATATGCTAGAAGACAACCTTACCTGTCATTCTTCAGATTTTGCTTATTTTTTTCCTTTTATGCCGGGTCTCTCACTAACCTGGAACATTAACCACACCCAAATTTTCAATATGTGGGTTTTAGAAACTTAACTCATTTAACACTTTTATCACTCAAGCTAACTTCTCAGCCCTACCTATTTATTATTTGTTTGCTTTGTTTTAGTCAGGGTCTCATTGTCTAACTCTGGCAGGACTGCAACTCACTATGTAGACCAGGCTGACCTCAAATTCACAGAGATCTGCCTGCCTCTGCCACATGAATTCTGAGATTAAAGTTATGCCCTATTATAACCTGTTGGCTTTCTCCCTTATTATTTTTAATGACCTTTCTCACTGGTAGATAGAATTGATTTATTATCTACTTCCCTCACTGAAAAGGAAATCCTGTAAAGCCCAAACTCTGTGTTGAAGCCATCAATGAATTCCCATGAGCTGAGAACACTGGGTAGCACACAGTAGGTATAGGGGAAAAATTCCCTAAAGAAAGGATAGATGCTCATGGAAAAACTATGCTTCTTTCCTCTCAAAAGAGTCATGACAGAAGCTATGCCAGCACAACACACCCAGCAGGTGTTGTTAACTTCACAGTTACATCTTGTGCTGGGCAAAGTGTGGTGTGCTGAGACGAGGAGAAAAAACTAAAAAACCAATGTGCCCTCTCTTGTGAATGACAGAGGAGGGAGAGGGAGGAAGAGAATCTGTCATTTGTCAGGTAGGACCACTGCCAACATTGACTTCCACCCACTAAAAAAGTAAAATTATTCTAATACTAATTCATTTTCCTTCTCTTAAAAGAGTCCATCTTCTCTTCATGGTAAACATTGTATGCCATACCTACTGAGAAATACCACATGCTTATGCTCACCCAAGATCCCTCACAACCAAGAGCATTAACTCTTCTCATCTTTCTGGGGAGGAAGTTGAAACTCACAAGAGTTAAGAAACTTACCTAACACAACATTGCTAAGTCAGGACTGGGGTGAATCATCTACCTAGCATGTGCAAGGCCTAGGCTTCTATCCCTGAAACAGCAAACAAGCTAGCACGCATGCACACACACTCAAATACACAAACACACAAACACACAAACACTGACACGTAGCTCTAAATCCAGAGCTAGCATATCAGGAAAAATCTAGGTCTTAAGACCCTGTGTAGTGTATCTTAGTGCCCGTCTGTCTCTTGGAGCTACAATGAGAAGAAAAAGGAGAGCACCTGTCTGTAGCAAACGATGTTCAGCACTGGGGCAGAGTGTCCACCATTATTCTCACCTCAGCTCTGCAAAGACCAAAGGGCTTCCAATGCCCCCAAGCTGCTGTCTAACTTCCTGACAAGTACCATCATCCTGGCCAGCACCTGCCCAATTTTTCTACTTCTGATATAAAGAGTAAATTGTCTGGGACCCCATCAATGAGTTCCATCCACTAAAAAAGTAAAATTATTCTAATAATATTTTTCCCTTCTTTTAAAAGAGTCCTCCTCTTCATGGTAAACATTGTATGGTACACTAATTAACAATCAATTAATTAATCCATTAACCATCTACTGTCTCCCCTTTGTTGACTTCTCCTAAACTTCCTGTCTAAGCATGAAAAGTTATATCAAACAAAAAAAAAACACTAAATTAAACACAAAGCCTAGTTTAGACTTTTGAGCCAGTAAATTAAAAATGATGGCTTCCACAGTGAAGGGATGGTCTCTTTTCTAAACAAGCCCATATTTAGAACTGTATATCATACTATGGGCTAGCAGATTCACTGACCTAATGTGTGTCCATTTCTCAGTGTGAGTGAGCACATATGACTGCATGTACATGTCCAGATAAGTTATTCAGGGTGCAGAAATGTAACTTTGGAACTTTCCAGAATTTGAAATGGCTAACCTCTCAGCACTAGACATGTGCCACTTGTTTGATCCATTGGTGGCACATGTGCTGCAGGAGGCAGAACTTCAGATCACACACTAAGGGGTGCAGAGACATTGCAGCTTACTGGCTCTGTTCAAACAGGGTACTGGAGGCCCTCTGACAATGGATGAAGGTTGTGTTCCTCACAGAGAGAGATCAAGAGACTTTACAGAGTACAAAGACAAATCAAAGAGAAACGAGACAAAGAGCGAAGGGAGAAGGAAGAAGTGGAGGACAAGAGAAAGGCATAAGAATAAAAAGAAAAAAATGAAAGAAGAGGAGAAGCAGAGGAGGAGAAAGAGAAAAGGAGGTACCAGGTATGGCACAGATGAAGGGAGATGTGTTAGGGATGAGGGAAAAGAAAAAATGAAGGAGAGGAGAGGCAGAGGAGGAGAAAGAGAAAAAGAGGTACCAGGTAGGGCACAGAATAAAGGGAGATTTGTTAGGGATGAAAAAGTAAGATTAAAAAAAAAAAGGAATTAGATCCCAAAGAGAGGAGATATCTTAATATATTGGGGACAAGAAAATAGAGAAAGGCAAAAAAGGGAAAAGAATGGGAACTCTGTGAAATCTTCAAAAGGAGGAATGAATAGAAATTGTCATAGGGTTTTTATTGTTGTAATAAGGAACAATGATCCAGGAAACTTAGAAGAATTTAATCAGGCTTTTGGTTCCAGAGAATGAGAGTCTATAATAGCAAAGCAAAGGCATGGCATCAAGTGGCCGAGATGAGTAAGAGATGAGCAGGAGGCAGAGAAAACAGTGAGAATGGTACCAGTCTTTGAAAGCCCAATCCCCACCCCAAAAAAATCACATCTCCTAATCATTCTAATATGACCAAGAATTCAAACATATGAGCATTTGGGGGCAATTCTCATACAAACCACCAGAGAAGAATAATGAGAAGGCAGACAAATGAAAGAATGTTTGGAGTTTTAAGCCCTTACAATGTATATCCATTGCATTGCACATTTCAGAACTTTCACACGTGATGCTCAGTAAATACTGGGGAATATAATTCACAACATGTTGGATGTGTCTGTCTGCGAGTCACCCTGGAAACAGCAAGTATGCTCACAGACTGAAAATTTAGCAGTAAGTTTAGAGATGCTGAGGGCAACGAAGATATTAGTCACCATCACGGCGTAGTCTACCTACCAAGTCTAGTCAGGATCCACATCCCCAGGAACCCCTTGAAGAAGATGGCCCAGAACATCTCCATGAACATGCTCCATGTCTACTGCCAGAGATACCACCAACTACACAGTAACCTCTGAGGCACTCTACATCTTGGCTGACATTTGTTATATTATGTTTGCTTGATTTTTTTCATTAATGTACATATTTTGGTGGCTTTGTAGTGGCATCTTATCATATTTCCTGATTTCTGCTGGTACATCTGAACACGGTTTTTAGAATTCCACCTCCACTAATCTTGTTTTGCTGTTGTTTACTGCATTTCACTGTACACCTTTCTGAGTCATTGCTCTTAATCTTGTTATCACAAATGAACAATTTCACAAACATCACTGTATGTGAAACTTCCACAACACGACAACACTTTCTCCTTTAAATAGCACTACCTCAAACAATTCTGCACATACTTGAGAAAGCCATGCCATTCCAAACTCCTTTATGTATTGGGCTTCTATGTTATACTTAGTTGCCACGATCCTAATACAAATGTCAACATCAGGTAGTAGAGCCCACTCCCACATTGACCACTGCTGTGAAAGCACAGAAGGCTCAGGTCATCTTTCTGAAGAAGGTGGAGTTACGTTTAGCCTGCATCAAACTTCTCCATTTCCAAATGCTATGGTGCCACTTTGCTGACACAGATATCCACACACAAAGTATATGGTTCTGATTTGGTGCTTGGTAATGGCTTCCTTACTAGTCTTCCAGCTTGCCTGATTCTGTGTGGCTCTGAGCTCTGTACATTGCTTCTTAGCTTAGAGTCTCCCCTGAGCTCTGTACAGAATAGACTCGTGGATAATAATAAATCCATTTTTGCTCAAACTCGTTCATTTTCTTGTTGGAGTGAACTCTGATGGGCACAGTACCGTGGCTAATTACTGGCAGAACAGGGATCAAAACCCAGGTCTCTGTGCTTCGAACTCCAGTGTGCTGACAGAGTCTCTTCCTCTGCTGTGTTCTTCAAAGAAGGATGAGTTGAAAGCCCCATGCTCTATTTTGAGGATACACTCATGAAAGAAAATGTTTGCCTTCCATACCCATCTACTAGTATGCTTCTTTCTCTCTGTGTTGAACTGCTGTTCAGAGACAAGATGCAGTGAGTCGTGAGAAGGAAGGACACTGTAGGCTCTTCCCGGCATGACATGACAGACAGGAATAGGAATACCTGTCTCCTGCAGATTATTTCTGGAAAAGAGTCAGTTGAGACATTTATTCCTTTAAAGATTAAACTCACTCCAGTAAATAGGGGTGGGGCCTCAATTGCAGTGGATGCTCATGGTCACCCGCATATGGGCAGACCCTCAAATTAGAACTAAAATGTCTAGAAGCACTAGCTGTTGAAATCCCAGCCTGGGTCACTGATCAAATATTTATTGAATTTCCATTCATCTAAGCCAACAGATTCCTTGCTGTTCATCAAATATCCTATTGCCAACGAAGATCTCTGCATCATCAATATGCTATTAATAGAATCTGCATGTTAATAATATTTCATGTAGCCCAGTCTGGCCACAGATGAAATTGAATTTCTGAATAACCTGCCTCAACTTCCTGAGTGGTAGAATTACAAATATGCATGTACATGCATGCATATATTACAACATGTCCAGTATATTCAGTGCTGTGGATCAAACTTATGTGTATGCTGAGCAAGCACATTAGCAGCTGAGCTACATCCTAAACCAAAGTATTTGTACTATAAGTGCCCTAACTTCATCCAAAATTACTCAAAAAGTTCTTCTTACAATCTTGCAGAAAAGAAATTACTTTTTCCCACAGCACTTTACTGATTCAATATTTTATACCCATTTATATTAATGCCTATCTGCTTGTTTCACACAGGTCTGGGGCTCCAATCAAAAACCAATCTTCCTATTTATATGAACATTTATGGCAAATATTATCTGAGAACCCATAGCAAGACAAATATGTCTTTCATATGCTGGCATTAAAAAAACTTTTCTTACTGACTAAAATATCTCATATTCTAGAATAAATGAAAGGAAGAAGCATTTACTAATGGTCAGAAGCCACACAGCCATGATGACATGGCTTACACCACTATCACATTCATAGATTTCCATAGTGGGCACTACAGTCTGTACCAGTTACTTCTCTTGTTGCTTGAACAAATAACCAGACAGAAGCAATATAAAGAAAGATGACTTTAACTTTCCCTCATAGTTGGAGAATATAGTTACTTGTGGCATATAAGTCGTGGTGGCTGGCACTGGAGGTCACAGGACATCTGCAGTCAGGAAGCAGAGAGAGAAATAGATGCTGATGTTCATTTCCCTTTCTTCTTTTTGTTAAATTGGGTAATTAGGATGGGTCTCCCTATCAACTGACAGGTATTCCCAGAAGCTCCTTTCCCAAGTGATCACTAATCCTGTCAAGTTGACGGTCAATATAAACTATCACAATGGCCTCCACAGCAATCCTGTTGATCACTCATCCAACTGCTATGATCTGGACGCTACTGTGAGATGTGGTTCAGAATCAGATGTGGTCAGCACTATTCCTGAAAGAGAAGCCAGGACGAAGGAGGCAAAGCAGGCCTCAGCTCATCCTTTGCGGGACTGCCCTAAGTCATGGCACCCACTGAGAGTGCTTTCAAAACAAGTGGAAAGAAAGAAGCACAGACAAGTGGACACTCATCACATGAATGCCAAAGAGTGAGACTAAGTGAGGAGAGAAGCTTTAGGAATTTGCTAATCTGCACATTTGCTTTTATTTCCCCTTTCATGTGAACATGATTCTAAAAAAAAAAAGGCACTTAAATAACTCTGAAGAGACTCTTTTACAAGCAAAAAGAAAGATTTGAGGGGATGAGATAACACTGTTACATAGTTTATTGAAAAGCCCTTTTTTTGTCTTAGCTATATATAAATGACAGTGTATCATACAGTCAGCGGCATTGAAAATGAAGAGAAATAGGGATTGTTTTGTAAAAAAAAAAAAAAAAACTTAAAATAAGACTTCAATCACTTTGACCACAAATATTTCTCTGTTGTTCAATTTTTAATTTATCCCTCTGTATTTAATTCCCAGGTCTATTTCCATCACAGCACATGGTCCCCTGAGGGATAGAAGATCATCATCACTAAGGGTTGTCTTAGGAAACTAGGAATTCCTGAAGCTTATGATATATGCACACTCTTAGGTTTATCCGAGACCGGATAATGGAAAAGCTGTGGGTAAAGATGCTATGGTCATAGATGGGCCAGTGATCAGAGGCTGGGGAGTACTACTCTAGTATAAACCCGTAAACCATGCTCCACCCTGCCAGCAAGCTTTATAGAATATACACTGAAGTTCAACTAGTATAGCATGTGCTGGGACTACATATAGTACCAGGCACTTCAGGGATCAAACACATGAAGAAGAGGTATAGTATGTTTGGGAAAAAAATGTAAAATGGAACGTGAGGACCACATTGGACACTACTAAGCGTTATGAAACAAAGACGAGATTCGGGAATCTCTGACACCATTAAAGCAGCACACCACCTACATGGTCAACCTCCTGATAAACAGGAGATAAATATTCCTATAGTTCAGGGCTTTTGGATAATCATTGTTATATGCTAATGTATCTTGCTGTAGAGAGACTACTATATCTCCAACTCTTTCCACATAAAGAATCAAGTTTTTCTTCCATTTCAACAAGCAGATTTTACACCAATTTTGCTTTCTGCCTTCCACTTATGCCGTTCTCCATAATGCGACTGTATACCCACCGAACCATTTAACCATATAGCAAGATGAATGTCCCATTTTCCCACAGCACCTACCCTCCATCTACTCCCTCATGATACCAGGTATGACTCATACATCAAGAGCATCAGTATACCCAGAACTAGCCAGAAAAAGATCTCTTAGTAATCATTCTGTATTTTGATAGCCAAGTCTATATCAATGCACTTCCTAACTTAGGAAACACTGATGATCATTCAAGTCTTCCTCCCAGACTCCATATGCTTAGCTCTAGACTAAGGCAGAAATGCATCTCAAGCTATAACCTCCTGTCCTTCCTTGTCAGTTTCTCCTACTACCTCATTGGGAGATCTATACCAGCTTATAATGTTAAAGAATCTGCCTTGAACGAGGTAATTACCTTCAGAGTTCCCTGATTTTGTTTTCATTATCCTTTCTGCCCTGGGAATCCTTACTGTCTGTCCTCAGTTCACCTGCAGATCTTCAAATTATTTATCTGCTACTTCCTGAAAAACATGTTAGATCAACTCTCTCTACCCCCTCTTCCAAAAGTTGGCCAATACAGACTCCATTTTTAAAGAAATTGTTTATCTTTTGTGTGTGCGCATGTGCATGTGTGTGCACTTTTTTTGATTTTGGTGGCTTTGAAAGGAAAGAAAGACTGGGAAATGGGGTCTATAGGGACAGAAATCTGGGGGGCACTAGGGATGGAGATATAACATGACCAAATATATATTTTTTTAAAAAATAAACTTACAAAAATATAAATAAACTGATATGCATATAAAAAGGATTATTTTATGAAATGAAAGAAATATAGGCTAAGAAAGTAGTCTAATTGATAGCATGCTTGTCTAGCATGCACGAGGCCCTGGGTTTGGTCCCCATACTGCATAAACCAGGCTTACTGGTGCAAGTCTGTAATCCTAGAACTCTAGAGATGGAGGCAGCAGGTAAGTACAGGGCAGGAAAGTTCAAGGTAAGCCTGAACTACATAAGACTTTGTCTCAAAAACAAAGAAGAGAGATAGAGAGAGAAGAAACACTGTAGTCAGTGGAAAATGAGGACCTTCACATCCACTCACTAAGTACTGGATGTTAATTCTCGACACCACAGCCTAGCACAGAGAAGACAATTCAGTGTGCACTCGGCATGAATGGAATGCATCTGACATGCAGTTTCTGGTCTCACCTTCATGCCTCTTTTCCATTCTGGGTTTGGAAAACCCCTATACCTCTTCTTTCCGAAAGCCCAGCAAAAAGCCAGATTCCAGCCACCAACAGGGACATTATTTAGATGAAAGAACATTTTCTGCAGTCATAGTTTGCAGAACCTTGCCAAGAAATAGCAAAGAAAAGCAATATAAATGTTAATTAGGCTAACTTTGACTTAGCCTAATCTACTGAAGCTCAACAAAGAAGGAATTAGACAGCTGAAGGGTCAGGAAAATGGGGACCCAAAGCAGAAGCTCAGAGGACTGGGGAGATTCAGGAGGATATCGGATTTTCAGGTTAATGAGCTTCCATGGAAAACAGAACACAGAGCTTCTTGGGGCTTTTCCATGAAGGAAGGCAGTGTTCTTGCTCTGGGACCTATGCTCCTGGGAAGGCATGAAATAGTGCCTGTCATGCTTGGTTATGTGTGGCAGAGATAAGAAGTAGTTTCCATGAGCCTCTGTCCAAACAGGCAGATAAATAAACCAGTAGTGACAAGACAGTATGTGGTACATGTTCCTAAGGGGCAGGCTCCAGATGTTACATGAACAAGGAAGAAAAGATCATCACTGCCTGGTAGTGTTAGAACACACTCTTCCTCTGGTAGTGTTAGAACACACTCTTCCTCTGGTAGTGTTAGAACACACTCTTCCTCTCAGAACTTGGGTGATAAAGCCTGGTTGATTTCTAAATTTAGGCCCAGACAATTCTACAGAGTGAGTTCCAGGACAATCAGGGCTACTCAAAAAAAAAAAAAAAAAAAAAACCAACAACAAAAACAAACACCTGTCTCTAAATAAATGAATGAATAAATAATTTTTTAAAGTATATATAAGGTATCACTGGGTAAATGGTGCAGGGCAGCGCTAGATCAGGGAAACAGAACCTCACAAAGAGGATGCTAAATTGCAGAAAAGCAGTAAGAATAATGGGCATAATGACATTATGTTTTGCTAGTAATGTGCCTTCCAGCAAAGGAGATCTGCATGATAATTCCTATAATGTGAATGCTACATTCCATGGTAAAAGGAGCTGTGAAAATACGATGAGTGCCCAAGATGGGGATATTATCCCTAAATAGACTTCATGTCACTGCAAATGTCCCTGTAAGAGAAGTATATGGAGAAGGTTCAAGTCAGAGTACACAGCATTGTGGCAGAAGATAAGAGATTGGAGAGATGTGCTTTGTAGAAAGAAAAAAAGAAGAAAGGATCACAAAGCAGGTAATGTAGGTTATAGAAGCTGAGAGCAGTAAGGATAAGGACTATCCCTATATCCTGGACCTGACACACTGCCTCTAAAAATGATTTTTAAACATCAAACCTCCAAAATGGTCATCAAACATGGATTATTTTCAGCAAGGAAGCATTTGGTAATGTGTGATAGCTGCAAAGGGGTATATCTTCAGAACTACTGAGAGATAATGAAAATGATCAAGCAAACCAAATCCATGACGGAAGGGTTTGTGCATTGGGCTATATTCATGGACTTGAGCAGGACAGGAAAGGCATCAGCCGAGAGATACCATAACAAGATTGCCCATGGAAAGTACTGCATCTATTCATTTGAACTTCTTAAATCTTAGGAATCACAATGTGTCTAATTCTTCATTTTACTGACTTTCCTTTCTTTTATTGTAGACTATAATAAATTTTATGGAAAGAGGGAAAAGTTGGTGTAATAGGTGATGATCTCATCCCTCTCAATTCTATCCTAATGTTTTCAAAGATGCAGCCATGCACGGCAGAGCTGTGACCTGGGTGAGCGTGTGTGCGCACACTCAGAACTGTACCAGAAGTTAAGAATTACACCCCCCCCAAACACTAGCCAGAGCACTGTTGGATGAGAAAAAAGACCCCAGAATCTCACTAGGCTCTGACTGCAGGAAGGGTTATGGTAAACAACACTTACTGAGACTCACCTTGCACCCAGACTTCCATGGTCATTCTCCTATAGACATTTGACCATCATTCTTTCTCAAAGTTCTCTCAGCTATCAAGAAATCTAAGCTTTATATGACTGAGTCTGGTTCCTTGAGCACATATAGTATAAGACACAATACCCATCAGAGAGACCAGAGATAATCCAGTAACTCACACACACTCCAACCTCCAACCCAGTCCTAGTCTACATTCACAAAAGGTTTTCCGGCACCCTGTCCCATGTACACACCTCTGCAGTCTACTATCTGCTACTCCTTAGTATGAATGTTGCTTGCAGCTAAAATAAGCACTAAGGAAGCACCAAGCAACCCTGGATATGATCAAACTGCATCTGTTCTGGCACTGAGATAACAGGCTAGACACACAGAGGTTCCAAGCCAGTACCTTTCTGTCACCAAAAGAAAGGGCCTGAAGGCAGTGGGTTTTCCGACCAAAGGGAGATCCGAGTTGAGCTCTGATCCAATGTCTTGACACTGGGCAGTCACTTGATCTCAAACAAAAGATGGATCACTGCTTTTAGAGTTTTGCAACAATAATATCTGACACAACTGAAAAGCAAGGATGCTTTCTGAGCATCAGACTTCCCAACCACAAAGGACTGTGTGTTGGTAAAACATCAAGCACAGCTAACAGCGCACTGCAAGGCTCAGTGCTCAGTCTGAGCTGTTTAAAGAGTATTGTATTTGACCATGCCCACAGGCCTATTCTGTCCACTTCTCATTTTAGAAGCTGTAATGGTGGCAAGACTTAGTTTTGAAGATAAATATAGGAAGATAAGACCTACAAGACCAAAAGGAGCCAACCTGGAGTCTGCCTGGAGCTGTCAAAGGTCTTATCTGTGCCTAGCTACCAAGTGGTGTTTCCTGAGTGCCTAGCAACAGGCACTGTCAGAGGTACTGATTGTGCCTAGCCAATGAGATAAGAGCCAACTGTCAATGGATCAAACCACCTGGGTGCTGGGAGGATAGTATATAAGCCCCCATGTTGTTAAATAACCGAGTCTGCTGTAAGCCTTCTACCTGACTCCTAGCATCTGCGTTCGTTGATGATGTGCCTTTTCACACAACCCCAGAAAGACATTAAGACCCAGCATCAGAAAAACACCTCCAATTCAGTAGGTATAAAGAGTTATGCAGTTCATGAAGACTGTGATGAACAAGCAGGTGACAAAATACCACTAATAAATTACAACATAGTAGCCACCTGCTATATCCCTACTTTATATCTCCAATGAATGCCCTGCTATCTGTCTTCTGATGCCTTTCTTCACTATCCTACAACATCCCCTAAGCCATATGTGACTTAGTCCCCAAAGAATACAATGACTTACCAGGGTAACATATTTTTCTGCTCAATTCTTCAGAATTTCTTGTCATTCTATTATGATTAGAGTATCTTTCAATCATTGCAAACAGTCACAGGCCAGGTTCTAGACCTTATACTTCATTATACACACTATCATTGCCATCCATGACGAAGAGACAACAATCACCAAAGCACCACAGCTGGACAAGCAGGGTGTCCGCCCAATGATGTAAGCTTGACAAATGCAGGATTCTGTGAGATATATTTTATATTCCTTTATTTTAACTTTTAAAATCTATATGCATTGTTTATAGATGAAATAACTGGAGCTCAGAAAAGGAGCATGTTCCAAGAGTACCATAGATTATAACTGAAAACTGCTTCCATCAATAAATAGATTGAAACACAGGGCTGCCCCTCACAGTTAACACCACCTTGTGGGCAACAGTAAGAAAGCAGCTTTCCAAAGATGAGCATTCTACTTGGCTCTGTCTTCCCAGAGACATGATGGCTGTGTGTAGTTTGATCGGGACTGTGTTTATTTAATCCCATCATACTGGCTGCATATAAATGCCTGCAGTTCTCCTCTGGGAGATTTTCCTATTATAGCCAGAATGGTTCATAAGGCTCAGACTCTCACCTAGGACAAGCCACAAGAACACTGCCTTCATAGCTAAATGGAGCCTTCTCACCAGCCTGAGGAGGAGGAGGCTCCCTAGAAGGGCACCACCTGAGATGTGGGGTAGGCAGCCTCAAGGTGATGACTGGGAAAAGTGAATCTTTGCAAGGGAAGCATCCTAGGCAAGGAAAAGAGGCCACAGGTTCAAGTGTCCTCTCTTCCCCACTATTGTGTGACTCAGAACAAGTTAGCCTTGGCCTTATGTAAACTAAGAACATTCCTAAGTAAGTGACTTCACATCTTTGCAAAATTCCTTTGCTAGCACTAAGTGGACTCTCACAAACACAGCCTATGACTTTGGGAGAATGATCTAGCTCTTCAGGGGTGGAGATATACAGGGGTCTAAGTGGTCTACAGAAAGGTTATATTTCTCAAAACACATGAGCAAGACCCTAAAAATGTACCTTTTTCTACTCAAAAGCAGTCACCAGCACTGATTCTTCCTGATCCTGACACACATTCTGGACTCACTGCAAAATGAAAGCAATCCAAATCACCATGAGTACATCACCATCCAGTATCAAGTCTATCCCCTACAGTTGATCCAGTAGAGATACACAAGAGCAATGATGACTGAATGATGCCATGGCCGGCAAAGAAAAAGCGTGAGAAGAGGCAAAAGCACCTGGGCATCCATCCTGCACTGCCTCTCAGGGATGTCTCTCAGGACCACATTTGTCCTGTGGCCTCGATTACCATACTGTGTCATTCAATGGGAAAACCCAAAGAATACTGAGGTGGGTAAGAGAAGCACTCAGGTGCCATATAATCAAATTTGTAAAAATCAATCTTGCCATGTATGGTCTTTGGGACTGAGAATGGCTCCAAGTGTTAACAGCTGGAGAGCCCAAAACTACATCTGCAGGACACAGCCAAGACTTTTCAGACACAGGAATTCAGGCACATATGTTTTCTCCTGCTTCCTGCCTCCAGTTGCACTGGCTTCCTAGCCAATTTCACACCCAGCTCTCAGCTCTTTGAAATCATAAGAATCTTTTAAAATATCAAGATAGTTTAGAAAAGTGTCAATTTGGAAGTATCCTGATTGGCAGTCTCAACCTGAAGGAATACAGACAGGTTTGGGAGAAGGAAAAGAACATGATTATGTTGCTCCATTTAGCTTCCAGATGGAGCTGCCTCCCACAGGCAACCCACATACCCAAAAACTGATGTCACTACTGGGATTTTAGTAGTACTGTGTGGGTGTGGGGGTGAGTATCCCCATAGAGATCAACAACAATGAACACAGCTGAGAAAGTTGGGGAGACAGAAACTAGGGAATCACAGTATATTTAGCTCAGGAAATATCTCAAGAAGAGTCACCAGGCAGGGGTCCTTCAAGTGGTTGTTTGTGCCACTTTGATAGAACCAGGCTTATAGTGAGACAGTGATACTTGAGCAAACTGCTGAAGTCTGAAGTATAGGGAATGATGCAGCTCCAAAGAGCATCTAGTAGGACCTTTAGGAAAAATTCCCCTCACTGTCTTATGCAATGAGGGAATGAAACACAATCCTATGTTTTCCACTGTGATGATCTTGTCACCCAGGATAGAACAGAACCAACTGACAGTGAAGAGAGAACAAGGGAGTCAGTAGATGAGGGAGAGCAGGAAGAGAAACTGGAAAAAAAAAGGGAAAACGAGAGGGGGGGGAGAGAAAGGATAAGAACAAGGAGGCAGAGTAATTATGATGGTGTATCAGGCATGGTGGCTTTTGAAGAAAAAGTGACATACAAGGTGTCTAAAGTAGTGACTCCAAAATATCCCAGTCCGGGCTGGCTAGAGAAAGAGCTCAGGTTTAAAGTACTGGGTATACAGACCGCTTTTAAGGCAAAGATCCATGTCCAGAAGCAGATGGCAGGCACACACACACACACACACACACACACACACCACATATACAGGCATAGATGTACACGTGAGCACATCAAGAAAAAAATCCACAAACAAAAAAAAATTCATTTATGGATGTTCTTTCTCTCACAGTCTTTGTTGGGGCTTCTTTATTCCTTATAGATTCTTTGCATATATATTATGGTTTCTGATTTTATGTTTTTATAGGATATCTGTATATGCAAATATGTGTGTCTCTGTCTATATGTATTTCTTTGGCTCTTTTCCTTCTCTTTCTCTGTTTTATACTATTCTGGTATGTTTTGTTTTATTTTTACTAATTTTTTAGATGCCTGTATCTTAATGAAAGAAAAGTGTGGATTTGGGAGAACTGAGGAGGATCTGGGAGAAGTTTCCGGGGAGAGGGGGATACTATCAGAATACATTCTATTAAAAAATCTATTTTCACTTTTTACAAAGCACTTGCTGATCTGGCAGAGAACTAGAGTTCAGTTCCCAGCACCTACATGGCAACTCCAGTTCTGGGAGATTCAACACTCACTTCTTGTCTCCCCAGGCTCTGTACACCATGGTGCACATATATTCATGCAGGCAAAATACTCATATACATAAAAGTAAGTGAATCTTCAAAAAAATACCTAAGTCTAAAGAATATAAGGTATGATGAAGGTTAATTATGATAGTACACTTGATGGGATTTAGAATCACTGTGGAAATAAAACGCTACACATGTCCAAGAATTTATCTAGATTATGTTATCAGAGTTGGAAGACTCGCACTAATTGTGGACAGCGCCATCTTCTGGGCTGGGGTCATGGACTTAATAAAAAGGAGAAAGTGAGCTGAGTACTAGCATTCATTTGTGTTTCTTGATTGTGGATGCAAAATGACCAGTTGCCATAATCTCTTGCCTCTTTGACTTCGCCACCAAAACATACTGAACCCTCCAACTGGGAGCCAAAAATAAATGCTTTCTTCCTGAAGATACCTCTTAATAACAGCAGCAATAACAAAAGTAACTAATGCAGACAGAATAGCATTGACTCATAGTTCCAGAGACTGGGAGTCCCAGATAAGGTTTTCAAGGAGCTACTTTACTTTGAGGCCACTGCCCATGGATTGTAGATGGCTGCTTTCTCCCTCTGGTCTCACACTGCCTTCCTTCTGAACCTGTGAGTATCCTGATCTCCTCTTCTTACATGGATAGTCATGTTTGATCAAAGCCCACCTTTTAGATCCCATCCCTAGACTGATTGCTGACTATTCCTTAAAGGCTCAACAATCACTAATAAAATTTGTACCACATTATTCCCCATTCTTGTATAAATTTTTTAATCTTCTTGAATTGCTTGTAAACACTTGGTTCTCATGAGCTGTTGTCTTTGGAGCCTTTGGAAAATGCCCAATAGTGCTTTATTTATACAGCTTTTCAAATAACTGGTTTGTTGAATGGAAATGTTATTTTGAAAGTGGAAATGTACATATAAGGTGTAATGGATTTCCCCGCACCTTCCAAAGGTTTGACAGTAGAAGAGCATACATAACAACTGTCTTGCATTCTTTTTAAGTAAGAGGAGGGCTTAATAGACTTCAGGGACTTTGCCTTATTCTGTAATAGGCAGAAAGCCAAACTCACAAGCAGCTTCTTATTGCATTTTATCTGTTGGTGATACTTCTCTGATACAGTCTGGACAGGAGGAAGACAGATGGATAGAAGGTCCTGGCTCAGGACTGCTGCTGTCCTCAGCCATGGAGCAGTAAGTGGTCTTGTCACCTCTTACAGCAACTTAAAGCTGGGAAAGATGTTCAGAGGTTACCAAGGCTAATTGATTCATCTTTTAACCTACCCACATATCAACTATGTATCCATCCAACCTTCTAACCTTTCTACTCACCTATCCATTCATCCACCTCTTTACGCATTCACCTGCCTTTCTATTTATCCACTCACGTATTTAGGCATTCAGCAATAATTTACCAGGAAGTAATGTTTGTATACTGAGCACCCCAAGAAGCACTAAAGTAGTTTGAAATATAATGTGGAGAATAGTCATCGATCAAATCATGTTTCACTGAAGGTGGTGAGTTCATGGCTGAATGCCCGATAAAACACAAGGATGGCAGGGCTTTTTTAAAAATTAAGTTTTATTTTTATTTTATGTGTGTTATTGTCTGCTTGTAGGTTTGTGTACCATGTGCACTCAGTAATCATGGAGGTCAGAAGAGGGTATCAAATCCCTTTGTACTAGAGGTCCTCTTAAAGAGCAGTCAGTGGTATTCTTAACAGCTGAGCTACCTCTCCAGTTCCAACGACAATAGCTTTTAATACCTTTCTAAAATTCAGTGACTCTAAGAAACAGTTAAAAAAGTAAAGCATGTAATAATTAGAGAGAGGAGAGAGAGCTTTAGATAGCGGTGGCATCTGGACAGAGCAGGATCAAGTCCAGTATTAAATTGTTTCTGTCTTTACAGAGAGTTGTTGATACATGAGGGTGACCTTGGCATAACACATACACATGCACACACACTCAGATCTAGACTCAAGTTACTACCTAGACTCACCTTGCATGTGAGTCTGAGCTTCACTTTGTTTAGTTCTGAAACCCTCTGGTCACTTACTTAACTCCTTGGGTTTGGCTCCCTTGTCCACAGAACAGGCCCTGAGATTACCTACTTTACAGGCCCAGGGTGGCTGCATGGAATGGTAGAATGTTTTTTCAAGGATTTGGGGTTCTGAACTTATATTCAGCTCTTCTAAAAGGCAGTGTTTTGACTTTTGAGAAGCTGCTCACTTTCTGTCCTATTCTCCCAAGTTAGATGAAGACACAGTGGTGTAAGTGCTGGGTCCTGTTCTGCTGGCTTCATTTGGGCTGTAGCTCATGCTCTTTCTCCAAAAGCACTTTACTGAGTCAACTCACCAGCTCGAAATATGGGTTTTGAATAGAAGCTCCAGCTGTCTGAAAATAAAATTGGGGGCTAACGTCTGTTTCAAATTGAATGGTGAACATTTTATACTTAAGGAAAGTGAAGCCCAGGGATTGGAGTGGCATCATCACTAAACCAGAAGAGACTACTTCAAGATTCAATGTTAGGAAATTGCATCTGGAGAGATTATATAACCTGGTGGCTCCCTTGATGATGCCCTTGAATTGGTCAAAAAGTCAGCTTCAACTGAAACAACGGCCCTCTCTAAGAACCTCAGGCAAGTGGAAACAGACCCATTACAGGAGCAATGCCCTGCAACAGAAGCACCCAAGAGGACAGTATTCACTGGTGTGGAAGTCCCACTGGCAGTAAGGAAGGGCAGAACGGCAGTCTGCTACTAAGCAACTAGAGGAGTTCTACCCTCCATCTATAAGCCATGGTGCATCATCAGGAAACCCTAATGTAACTCCAAACAAGGTCCAAACCAGAAAGAAACAAGTGGATACACAGAGGACAGCAACAGTAGTTAGAGACACAGCAACTGAGAGAGGCAGAGGAGAAGAAAGGAAGATGGAAGGTAGATATGTGCACAGGGATACGGGGACGGGAAACACCCTATCAAGGCCAACAAGCAAAGGCCAGTCTCTCAGAAAGGGCAGGGGCTTGAGGTGTGGCTCAGTACAGAGAGCGTACCTAGAAAGCCTAAGGTACTGGGTTCAGTCTCCGGCACTGGGACAAACAAACATCAACAAAGGCATTAGAAGGTAGAAAGAAGAGGGGCCAATGATCTCACTTGGCCCCTGCACCTTTCTGTGGTCTCAAATGAAATGAAATTTAATAGAGTTTTCTATGGCACACAATCTACTGTCTCTAAGAATGTGCCACTGCTGTCCTTGAGGAAAGCAGTCTAATAAACATTTCTGAACAGTTACAATGGCAGCAAAGTATTTAAATGCAGCAAAACTGTCTTTCCCTGTGACTAAACTGTTTGGTGTTTAGCCTCCAATCTTCCCTTTGTGGAATCCCTGAATCATGAAAGCAAAGCATACCATTGGAAGGCTGAATTCCCAATGAAGCTCCAAGTTTCATTTCATATCTAGTTTCTTATAACTAAACAGTTTTATTATAAAAGGAGTGTGGGGACTGATATAGCTAGAGAAGATAGAAAATAGAGATTTCAGGGAATGATTACACAAAACAGTCCCAGAAGGTTTGACCGTTTAGATGCTCATTAAAGAAATGGATGTATCATGTTTCAAAAAATAGTTGCAGTTTACCCTAAACTGGATAGAGAAAAGCAAAGAGGTTATTTCTACTCCAGTCTGGAACCACATGAACCTTTGGCCAGCAATGCCCTACGCTATGCAATTTATTCAGAAGACAAATGCAGGTTCATTCTTTTGCTCCTAAGAAGAACCTCAATTATACTCTGGGATTCACTCATCCCACAATTACTGGTGGTTAATTGTGAAAACTGTAAAATCAGCACACACTGATGAAAAATGCAAATCAGATGGACACCTTGAATTCTCTACTTGAAGATTTGAGTTCAGGAATTTGTTTTGTCTTCCTAGTTACCATTTCTTACCCAGAAAGAGTAAACCCACATATTTGCTTGCTCTTTCTCAGTATATATAGCTGAAAATTCACCTCCTTTCTACTGTTGCTGGGAATACAAATTGGCCTAGACACTATGGAAACCAGTATAAAGGCTTTTAAAATACTAGGAATAAAACTGCCATATGACCTGAACTGAAATCAGTAAGTCAGAGGACAAAGCTGGAATAAGTGCAATGCTCACATTAAAGGCATGTGCTACCATGCAGAAACTCTGTGTGTGTGTGTGTGTGTGTGTGTGTGTGTGTGTGTGTGTGTGTGTGTAAATATGCATGTGGGTATGTGTGTGCAATGGCAGAGGCAACAGAGAGCTGGTTTCCCCATCTTGGTGCTGGTGATGAAACAACTCAGGTTGTCAGATATAGAACTATTATGTATTACTCACAGAAGCCAACATGTGGAATGGATGCCTGCTGAGAGAAGACTGCATAAGGAAAATGTGTTATAGTAGCTGGGAAGATAGTCAGGTAAGTACAGGGTTTGCCATGCAAACACAAGGACCGCAGTTCAGATTCCCAACACCCATGTAAAAGTTAAGTGGGCACTGTGTTCCACCTACGACCTCAGCACATGAGAAACAGAGACAAGGAATCCCTGGAACAAGCTGGCTAACCAGACTAGACAAGATACAGTGAGCTCGAAGTTTAGCTAGAGACCATTTCTTAATTATACAGGGTAGAAAGAGAGTGAGAAAGACAAGTGATATCAATTTTGGGTCTTTATATGCTTACATATACATACATCAGTACCTATATATACCCATATATGGACATGCATTCACAAAATAAATACAAATGTGTGTATGTAATATATATGTATTATATATATATATATAACATACACACACATACATATACATACACACACATATCACACGTCCAGATTTCCTCCAGTATATACAGCAGTGGTTCCCAGACCCTAGTGAGTACCAGGATCATAGTAGGGCCACTGTCCCAGAGTATCTGCCTAAGTAGGTATAAAGGGGGCTGGACTATAGAATTCCAAACAAGTTCTCACTTAGCACATTGTCACCCCCTTAACACTAACTTAAAGTTGTCACTCATGCAGATAAGTTTCAAATGCCATTGGACAACACCCCATGCTAACATGTTTGGATCCTCCCTAACTTAAAAATGGGATTTCCTGTTATTGTTCTAAAACCAACACTAAGAAATCTCCAAGGAGCCTACAAACCATTGCAAGTTTATTTAATTTGATTCTCCGTTACTAACTACTAAGTTCAATTTCATATTCCCTGCTAAATAAATTATTCGTTTTTTGCACAATCCATATTGAAATGTTTACTCACTCACATGCTTACACGTTATCAAAACACATAGCCCCAGCTTTATAAAGTAGGAAGAAACCTATGAACTCTAGTCTAGCTCCATGGAGATACAATTTTAACTCAAGGACACAGAAAATAGCAATCACTAGTCATTAATAGTCCTTAATATAGATGGACTCAACTCACCTATAATAAGAAACAGGCTAACAGATTGAATGTAAAAACAGAATCTATCCTTCTGCCGCATACAAAAAAACACACCACCTCAAAGATAGACATCACCTCAGAGTAAAGGGATGGGAAAAAAAACTTTTCCAATCAAATGAACCTAAGAAACAAGCTGGTGTACCTATCCTAATATCTAACAAAATAGACTTCAAACTAAAATCAATCAAGAGACAAAGAAGGACATTTCATATTAGTCACAAAAAACTGCATCAAGAGGAGAGCTCAATACTGATCATCTACGCCCTGAAAACAAGGGTACCTCAGATGTAAAAGAAACACTTCTAAAGCTTAAATTACACATTAAATACCACACACTAGTAGTGGGAGACTTCAACACTCCACTCAGACCAATGGGCAGGTCTGTTAGACAAAAAATTAACAGAGTAATAAGGGAACTAACAGATGTATGACTCAAATGGACTTAACAGGCATCTATGGAATATTCCATCAAAACATAAAAGAATATACCTTCTTCTTAGCACCTCATGGAACCTTCTCAAAAATTGACCACATACTAGGTAACAAAACAAACTTCAGATGCAAAAGAAAAATAGAATAACCCCATTTATCTTATCAGATCACCATGGTTTAAAATTAGAATTCAACAGCATAGCTAATTCCAGAAAGCCCCAAAACACATGTAAATTAAACAATGTTCACCTGAATCATCAATGGGCCAAAGAAAAAATGAAGGAAGAAATTAAACACTTACTAAAATACAATGAAAATGATCGCACAACATACCCAAATTTATGGGACATAATGAAAGCAGTGTTAAGAAGAAAGTTTGTAGCACTAAACACCTACATAAAGAAGCTGGAAAAATCAGACACTAGTGAATTAACAGAACATTAGAAAACTTTAGAACAAAAAGAAGCAAACTCACCCAAGAGAACTTCACTGCAGGAAATAATCAAATTGAGAGCTGAAATCAACAAAACAGAAATAAAGAAAACAATACAAAGAATCAATGAGACCAAGAATTTGTTCTTCAAGAAAATCAACAAAATAGACAAACTGTTATCTAAACTAATCAAAAGGCAGGGACAAAAAATCAAAATTAACAGAATCAGAAATGAAAAAGGGGTCATAACAACAGACACGGAGGAAATTATACTTGGAAACCCTGTACTCCACAAAATTGGAATACTTAAAGGAAAAGGACAACGTTTTGAATCAATATCACTTACCAAAATTAAATCAAAACCAGATAAACAAATTAAATAGACCTATAACTGCTGAAGAAATAGAAACAGTCACCAAAAGTCTCCCAACCAAAAAGAAAAAAAAGCCTAAGAGCAGATGGTTTCAGCTCAGAATTCTACAAGATTTTCAAAGAAGAACAAATACTTAAATTGTTCCACACAATAGAAACAGAAGGAACATTGCAAAACTCTTTTTATGAGGCTACAATTACCCTGATACCCAAACAACAGCAAGACATTACTAAGAAAGAGAATTACATATCTATCTCATTCATAAACATTAATGCAAAAATAATCAATAAAATACTGGCAAATAGAATCCAAGAACACATCAAAACCACCATCCACTATGATCAAGTTGGCTTCATCCCAGAAATGCAGGGATGATACAACAAATGAAAATCTGTCAATGTAATCCACCATAGAAACAAACTGAAAAATCATCCCATTAGATGATGAAAAACATTTGAGAAAATACAACATCCCTTCATGATAAAGGTCTCGGAGAGAACAGGGATACCAGAAACATACCTAAACATAATAAAGGCAATATACAGCAAGTCAACAGCCAACATCAAATTAAATGAAGAGAAACTCGCAGTGATCAAACTAAAATCAGGAACAAGACAAGGTTGTGCACTCTCTTCATATATATTCAATGCAGTTCTTGAGATCCTAGCTACATCAATAAGACACCAAAAGGAGATCAAGGGGATACAAATCGAACAAAGAAGAAATCAAACTCTGACTATTTGCTGATATGATAGTTTAAATAAGTCACCCCAAAAGTTCAACAAAGAACTTCTACAACTCATAACCACTTTTAGTAATGTAGCAGGATACAAGATTCACTCAGAAAAATAAATCAGTAGCCATCCTTTACACAGATAATAAATTGGTTAAGAAAGAAGTCAGAGAAATACAATAGCATAAAATATCACAAAGTAACTCTAACCAAACAAGTGGAAGACCTGTATGACAAGAACTTTAAATCTTTGAAGAAAAAAATTGAAGAAGACACCAGAAAGTGGAAAGATCTCCCATGCACTTGGGTAGGGAGAATTAATATAGTAAAAATGGCAATGTTACCAAAAGTAATGTACAGATTCAATGCAATGCCCAGCAAAATTCTTCACAGACCTCAAAAGAATGGTACTCAATTTCATGTGGAAAAGCACAAAACCGAGGTTAGCCAAAACAATCCTGTACAAGAAAGGAACTTTGGGAAGTATCACAATCCCTAACTTCAAACTCTACTACAGAGCTACAGTACTAAAAGCAGCCTGATATTGGCATAAAAACAGACAGGAAGACCAATGGAACCGAAAAGAATACCCAGATATTAATTCACACGAATACCTATTTGTTGTCAAAGAAGGAAAAAATATCAAATGGAAAAAAGAAAGTATATTTAACAAATGGTACTGGCATAACTGGAGATCAACATGGAGAAGAATGAAAATAGATCCCTATCTATCACCATGCACAAAACTCAAGTCCAAATGGATCAAAGACTTCAACATAAAGCCAGCCACACCGAACCTCACAGAAGAGAAAGCGGAAAGTACACTTGAACACATTGGCACAGGAGACCACTTCCTAAATAGAAACTCAGTAGTACAGAGACTGAGAGAAACAAATAATAAATGGGACCTCCTGAAACTGAAAAGCTCCTGTAAAGCAAAGGACACAGTCAATAAGACCAAATGGCAGCCACAGAATGGAAAAAGATCTTCATCAACAGAGGACTGACCTCCATAAAATACAAAGAATTCAAGTAATTGATCATCAAAAGAACAAATAATACAATAAAAAAAAGTGGAGTACAGACCTAAACAGAGAACTCTCAACAGGGAATCTAAAATGGCTGAAACACATTTAAGGAAATGCTCAACATCCTTACCCATGAGAAACACAAATCAAAACAACTCTGAGATTCTAACTTACACCTGTAAGAAATGGCCAAGATCAAAAACACTGATGACAACTTATGTTGGAGAGGTTGTGGAGAAATGGGAACACTTCTGCATTGCTGGTGAGAGTGAAAATTGGTACAGTCCCTTTGCATATCAGTATGGCGATTTCTAAGAAAATTAGGAAAAAAATCTTCCTCAACAAAGAAAACCAGCCAACAAACCACAATCCCAGAGAACTAAGACAACAATGAGGACACTAAGAGAGACTTACATGGATCTAATCTACATGGGAAGTAGAAAAAGACACGATCTCCTGAGTAAACTGGGAGCATGGGGACCTTGGGGGAGGGTTAAAGGGGAGGGGATAGGCAGGGAAAAGAGTAGAGAAAAATGTAGAGCTTAATAAAAATCAATTTTATATATAGTATTCAAAAAAAGAAATAATTTTGTTGTTCGGGGTCACCACAAGATGAGAAACTATATTATACTGAGTGAGGTAACCCAGACCCGGAAAGACAAATATCATATGTACTCACTCATAAGTGGTTTTTAGACATAGCGCAAAGAAAACTAACCTACAATTCACAATCCCAGAGAACCTAGACAACAATGAGGACCCTAAGAGAGACATACATGGATCTAATCTACATGGGAAGTAGAGAAAGACAAGATCTCCTGAGTAAATTGGGAGCATAGGGACCATGGGAAAAGGTTGAAGGGGAGGGGAGAGAAAAGGAGGGGAGCATAGAAAAATGTAGAGCTAAATAAATTAATTAAAAATTAAAAAACAAAGGGAGATTGCAACATTAGGAAGGTTGAGAACTACTGGCCTAAAGGATACTACCCATGTTTCATGTTTGGTCATAATCATAAAAATAAAAGCAACAAGATCCAGCAAGATCAAGAGTATTATCATAGGAGAAAAAGTAATATTTGGAGTGAGTGTTTATTTCAGAAAAGAAACCTAAATAGTGTTGCCATAAAATGACACACAACAATGGCAAACTGAGTATAGTACAGTAGAAAGAATGCACACTTCGTTCATAATACACTTTAATTCCTGCTTTCCCAAAAGTGATGTGAATTACAATTAAAATATATGTGTATGCAACACCAAAATGCAGAGTAAGCAAGCAACAATTTGCAGTGCAATGTGGCAATGAAGGTTTGGCAGAGAATACTGACTACAGTCAGAGCACACAGGCTTCTCCAGCAGCAAAGGAAGAGAGATAAACAGAATATGTCAGTCTCTGTGACAGAAGGGACATGGAACAATGCCATGAACAACTGGAGTAAGCACTAGCCTTTCTGGGGATGTAAAGTATCACCAACACAACCCACAACATGATGAGTCAAATACGTTTTCAGGTGCATTATTGTATGAGAGGAATGGACTGCTCAGATGATGGAGTGGAGTGGATCTCTCCAGCCTGTCTCCACATAGTAATACGCGCCTGCACAGTTGCACGGGTGGTTTGCATTGAGTCTAACTCAAAATGCCTTTGATACTCCAAAGAGGAAGTATTCTGTATCCTTCAAAGCCCATCCCCAAGCAAAAGAGGATGATGAAAACTAGGATAATCCACAGCAGGAACTCAGGGCACGGTGGGCACAAGTTTATAAATCCCACTGTCAGAGGAAGTAAACAAGCTGTGGTATACAGTCCCTAAAGGGATGTGGAAGGTTAAATATCACTCTGGTGCCTCTTTAAAGGGTGTTCATGGAGATAACACGCTTATGGTGGGTGACGTCATGAGCAAGTTCCCTGGCATTAAAAAGAATGTGTGTGCCTGTATATGTGTGTACATGTGAGAGACAGTCAGAGAAGTGTGTGTGTAAGATAGGCATAAATGTATGTGAGACAGAGACTAACAGACAGACATTGAGACTACATCCACCCATCTATCTATCTATCTATCTATCTATCTATCTATCTATCTATCTATCTATCTATCTATCTATCTATCATCTATCTATCTATCATCTATCTATCCATCTATCTATCTATCTATCTATCATCTATCTATCTATCATCTATCTATCTATCCATCTATCTATCCATCTATCTATCTATCTATCTATCATCTATCTATCTATCATCTATCTATCTATCTATCTATCTATCTATCTATCTATCTATCATCTATCTATCTATCTATCTATCTATCTATCTATCTATCTATCTATCTATCTCTCTTTCTATAGATGGAGCGAGAAAGAGACAGAGAGAGAAAGGAGAGATGAGAGATCCAGGGATACACAAAGCAACCATAACACAACATATTTAAAAGTATCAAGAGCCAGGCATGGTAGTGCCTAGCACTCAGGAAGGAAAAGAGCAAGTTTGAGGCAAATCTTGGTTACATGAAAAGTTCTAGGATAGCATGAGCTAAACATAAGACACTTCCTCCCCCCAAAAAAAAAATTTAAAAAGGAACAATGACAAAATCAAAAAGTAGAAATAAGTAAGGACAAAAATACAAATAGATAACCGAGGAGCTGGATGTGGGAGTTCGAGCCCATAAATCCAGCACTTGGGAGGAGGAAGCACGGTAAACAGCAGTTCAAGGTCACATGCCACTCTGTTTCAACAAGCTAAATCATCACAAAGTAGGGAGGGTGATAAAAACTAGGGATGGCTTTGAATTTTTAGACACAGTGATTGGAGGAGACTGGGGGAGACAATAATATTAAGCATAATTTGGAGAAGAGAAAAAACGAGAGAATGAGAGTGCCTAGGGGGTACCTGCAGGAATTCTGACAGGAAAACAGCACACTACAATTGAGGAACCTGAAGAGAGTGTCGAGTGGAATGGTAGTGGAATGGTAGTAGCCAGAGGCTGGGAGCTGGGAATCAGGGAGGCAGTCAGCACCATGCAGGGTTGCAACTAAGCACCAAGCAGCACGGAAAGCTGCAGCACAGCACACTGACTAACGTCAGCAACACTTTATCCCACAAGCAGAACCTGCTGAGATGCTAGGCTTTGTGCTAACTGCATTTATCTCAAAACAATAATGATTATAAACAAGGAAGGCAAAAGAAAACTGTTTTAGGTGATGGATCACAGACTAGAATAATGGTTTCATTTCATGGTTATATTTATCTGCAAATCACTTTTTTCTATCCCAATCATGGCTCAATAAAGTATTTAGAAAAACAAAGAAATGAGGCATCATCGACTATAGTTAGGAAATCAATAATTAATCTACTTAATGTTTTGTGTAAGGGTGATATATCTACCTACATGAAAATGACAAAGCAGTCAGATATTTGGCTTCTCTCCCATTACACTGTGCCTTCTGAAATTACCTTATCTATCTACCAATAGATTCATTAACAAAAAAGTGGAGTTTAGAGAAACTGAATGATGCTCCCTGGGAGTCCTGAGATTGTTTAGGAAGATCAGACAGTGCCACCTGCAGGTGCTGCATTCTTCATGCTCCATTCCTTCTGCCCACAGTCAAGAACAATGGAAGAAATGCCCAGCCTCCCTTCCCTCTCATGCATCTCCTGCCAGGATCCTAGCAACAGGAAGCTGGGAGCCAGGCAGCTGGTGGACATCCTCCATTCATGTCAGGCTGAGGGCATAGAACAGGGTGGAGAACGGTATTTAAGTCTTGAAAGGAAAAGAACAAATCAGGTATAAAGGCCCCAGGGCAGGCATATGCTACACGGGTAGAAAAGTGAAGGATTTGGTCCACTGGCAAAGAATATGAAGTGTCTTCACCTTAGCAAAGCCTCGGGATTATCTGAATCCCCACTGCCGCTGTCCCATAACTGTGCTCAGCCTGGTGCGAGACACAGGCACATGCAAAGCGGAGTCAGATGAGACTTAGACAAGCCTTTCACAAAGGAAAGAAAGAGTTTTAAAGAGAGAGGGAGGAAGAGAGGAAAGGAAGGAAAGAGAAAGAGGAAGATAAAAAGGGAAGGTGAAAGGGGGAGGGGGGGGGAAACAACATTTTCAAGAAATATCCTAGAACTTCTGTATTCAGATAACTGTAGCCACTTGCAAATGGCGCACCATCAGAGCGGGTCACTCACCTGCTCTCTCTTAGCTGCCCCTGCTGCCATCAATCTCAGCCTTGCCGCTCACTGAGCTTTCTGACAAGCCTTGTATAGACCTCAGGGCCTTTGCACACACTTTTCTGTGTGTGGAATACCATCCACACCCTTACCACTGAACAATCAAACTTGCTTCTTGTGTTGATACCAACTCTTCTCTACGCCATTTCTGATAACTATCTTTGGAGCACGCATATGCTAGTCTATGCTTGCATGGCATTCTTTGCCAGTCTCCATCACACCGCTGACAATTCCATGCCTGAATTTTGTCTTGCTCATAGTTCTCCCACCATTCCTCAAGATTCTGTAGCTCCTTAAGGGCAGAGCTGATTGCTTCTGCTTGTGCACCCCTTATTCTCACCAGTCAAAGAACAGTGCTGGCACTCGGATCTTACTTGACTGCCTGCAGGGATAAATCAATAAAAGTCACACAGCAGTAGGTGGCAGACTACAGTAATTTAATTCCTGGTCCCAGTCTCTTTGATTGTAAAGGAAGACTTCTATTTTTAATATACCTCACATTTCTGAACAAAATACTACTATGGAATTAAAGATGGGATGAGTAGCTTGCAACCCAGAATATACTCAGCAGCTCAAAATGACAACGTTAATAATTTAATGAATTTAAACACTGGTGAACCTTTTACATGTTCACAGTTATTTACACAGGGAAACGCATGCCTGTGGTTGCTTGCCAAAGATGGACTCAAACAGAGATGACACATATCTTTCAAATGTTATTTTGCTTTTCAAAGTTTGAGCTTTGGTGGAAATTGCTTTTTCTCTCTTAGAATTGAGAAAACAAGAGAGACTGACTTGTTTTTGATCATCCATCCATCTATTCATATGTCCAAGCATCTATCCATCTATCTATTATCCCTTTATCTACTGTTCATCTCATCATCTAATCACTTATCCACTTGTCCATAATCTATCCACTCATGTACCCACTCATTCACTCATTCATACAGCATGCATCTATTTATTCATCATATTCATACATCTACTCATTCACCCATTTAACTACCTAACCCATCCAAGCTATCTATGCATCTCCTTTCTTCCATGCTTTCTTACCTCCCTCCCTTCATCTTCATTACTTCTTTTTTCCTAAATGGAAGACCCATCATTAAACCTTAGAACTATATAGTATATAGTAGTAAGTTTTACCATCTCAGACTATATTAACAGAGAAAAACAGAAGTTAACACATTGTAATATATTCACTACAATAAACAAATGATAAAGGTGTACTGGCCACACATGAAGAAGTGAATGGCTTGTTACAAAAGAAAAGGAAGATTACAGTGTCATGTCTATGAAATCATAACCAAATCTTTATTCTCAAGAACTTTTCTTCTTCTTTATTTTTTGTTTGTTTGTTTGTTTTGGTTTGGTTTCATTTGGTTTTTCGAGACAGGGTTTCTCTGTGTATCTTTGGAGTCTGTCCTGGCACTAGCTCTGTAGACCAGGCTGTCATCGAACTCACAGAGATCCGCCTGCCTCTGCCTCCCCAGTGCTGGGATCACCATTGTCCAGCTTACTTGTCTTTTCATAAGTCTTACAGTTTTAGCTTTGATATTTAGACTTCTGATCTACTGCAAGTTGCTTTTCATTTCATTTTTCATAGTGGATAACAATCCATATAGAATTGGTTCAACCTACCTTAGTTTGCAGATTAGTCCATAATTGTGTGTCCAAACTCCCCAGAAGTAATCCAATATGCATCCAGAAGTAATGCATAGGCCAGAGAGGCTCTTCCTCTTTCCTCCCTCCTTACATAGGGCTATATTACACCCAAAGTAAATAAACATATTGAGATAGGCAGCAGTTTGCAAAGTCACATGCCAGCTGCCTAGATTTGCTATTAGTTAACGTCAGGACCTAACATTTTACCTCAAAAGCACCCAGGCATCTGGAGGAGTTCCGTGTCTTGCTCACACCTCTCTTCTCCAAGTGGGTTTTGATGTTATCTAGTTCACTCAGTTAAATTCAGTCAACACTTACTAAATTCTTTGAGTTTTACTGTGGTGATACAGAACTGAATGAAATCACACAAGCCTGAAGGGAGGAGCAGGACTGAACAGGGAAGACACAAACCAAACACTGGCATTATACCACCTTTCCAAGATAGAGCAATAACAAAAGGAACTGCAAATAGGGATTGACACACGCCTTGCTCGGTGTTTATTCTAAAAGGATATTACCCATGCCCAGCCCAGCTGTATATGACAGAGAGATTACTGTCCCATTATTTGGAACATACTGAACACCAGCTGGGACACAGAGAGAAAAGGTTCAAGTTCAAGAATAGAGCATTCCGGACAGACTATTCCTCAGGGAATAGAGCAAAGAGCTAGATAGCATTAAGGGCATAGAATATCTGCAGAGTTAAGGACAAAGGTAAACAAGGAATTGGCTGAATTCATCTTCCAGTCTCTGTAAGAATTTACATCTATACCCTACAGCCGGAAAAGCCAGCCAATGACAAAGGAGAAAACCACATACAAATGTGCCTTGCTACAACACAGAGAATTAAAATGTGAGGGTGTCTGCCATAAACATAAAGTGCCTCCAAACTAAGAAGAGGCTGTATGGTTCCTTACAATAAAACTTGTATTTCAGATAATAGAATTTGGTTCTTAGCACTAATGTCATTTTCTGCTAATTTAATGTCCCATGGATCTCTAGAGTAAGGAAATTGCGAGTGGAATGTAAACTGAGCCAATTTAAAGAGAAAGAGTCTTTTCTCCAAGCCAGGTGTGTTCAGAAGCTGAAAGACAGGATGGCAGGATTGAACATAATACAGGAATGAGGGGGAGTTTAGACAGAAGCTACTCTGAATAGTTTAGGGATGGGGGTTTAGAAAATCCTCCGGGGTGATCTGGGAGTGCGGGTGAATTAGTCAGATGCTGCTCTGGGTGGTTTGGAAATGTGGGCTGCTGAGAAGAGGGACAAGCGGTGGCTCTGGATTCACCCTAAAGAAATAAACTCATGAAGAGCACTGTACAACCCAACTATAAAGCCAGCAGGGCACCAAGAGACTCATGACCACCACAGGAAAGAAAGGTAAGTGGGTAGAGGAGCAGGTTCACCTTGAAGGAGGTACTTGGCAATACTACCCTTTCCTGGTGTAGAGAAGTTAGGACTGAGTTCCTCAGTTTCCCTGAGTCACATCTGACTTACTCCTACTGCGACATGGGACACACTCATCTAGATCATTTTGCAATCTGAAAAGAATCCAGTTTTACTAACAAATTATCAAAGACATCCTAGGTACCAAGAGTGGAATGCAACAAATAGGTCAGGAAAGTGAAGAAAGAATTGAGGTTCCTAACCTAGAAAGCTATGTAACCTCAGCAGAGGTTCTTGAACGCCTCAGACTCCAGCTTTTGCATCAAACAAATGGGAAAGGAGTATGTCTCTGGCAACTTTCTGTGAGAATGAAATAGAACAGCATGTCTAATGTGCTGTGCAGGATCAAGCCTAACATCTGTCCAAACTCTACTGATGATAAACTGCTGCTGACAGTTGGTTCAAAGAAGCAGGAGTAGTGTGGAAGATAGAGCATGCTCTGAGGCTATCTCTTTCTATCCTAATTTTCTAGCTAACCTCAAGCCTCCCTGCCTCCTGCTGCCCTGCATCCAACATGCTCAGTGTGCTGACAGTTGTGAACAGTGTGTGCAAAGGGCCCCAAGAGTCTGTGGGCTTCTCCAAAGGCGAAGCAGGATTTCATACACCAAGATGGCCCCTGTCTCCACCTATAGTCCTGCCCTGTCTAAAACACAAGACAAAGAAAGCAGAAATTTTTGTTAAAGAGCCTTGTCCTCTCCCTTTCCCCTCTTGACTCTCTGTTCTTGAATGACGGAAGGAAACGTTCTTAGGAAGGCAGAGAAGTAAAGCTTCTGAAAGTTATCCACAGAAACAGATTCCTAAGCTTCCCACAAACATGGGTGCAATGCACAGTGCTGAACTCCACAAAGGCAGCAGGGGGAGGGGTGAGCAGAAACTAATTAGCTCCTCCCTGAGCCTGATGAAGTGGAACGAGCCTCCCCAGTGACACAAGGTGGCTTAATTACTGCTATTAATACAGAATCACTGAAAGCCAAAGATGGAGACTTGCACAGAGGCAGGGGATGGGGAGAGACCTCCAAAATCTACAAAAACAGGAAGATACACCAAAGAAATACTGAAGACATAGATTTCTGGCAAGCTCAGAAGTCAATGCAGGAGATTTCTAGCAAGATCATCTCAGCTTGATTAATGAAGCATGCTGGTCTCTAAGCCCACACCTGCTATCATTCAATGATCTCAGCAAACAGACCTCTCCTGTCACCCCTTCCTCTTAAAGAACCAATGGCGAAGGTTCAGGGATGCCTCCTCTGCCTACACTATTCTTTACCACATGTGAAGACTCTACCCATAACATAACTTCCTCCCCCTTCCTTTGATGGCTCCAGATGGCTATGAGTTCTTCTTCCTGGTCCCCAAATACAAGCATACACACATTCATCAAAGGAGGAATTTTAGATTGCAATTCTGAGTCTCTTGTGGAGACTGCTGCTCTCAGCCTTAATTCTGCCATCCCTTGATTCCGTTAGCATTTGTCAGCCTTCAGATCCTCATCTGGGTTCCTCCACAGACCCACTACACTCAGAATGAGCAAGTGGAGGGCAGCTATTACCACTCACAATTATAGACAAGAGTTTATTTGAGGTCAAGAGCCACGATTTAATCTTACCCTGCTTCTCATACTCTATCAAGCATATATAGTGCTTAATTCACAATTATGATAATGGAGGGATTTAAAATGGGGGTAGAGACACCCAAAGGGAAGCACAGCATGAAAGAATGCACAAACTTCTTAGGCCCAACTGATAGGTGTTAGTGATATCAAAGCTAGCTCAGAGTTAAAGCAATAGTTCAAGGTAAAGAGCACTTGCTGCTCTTCCAGAGGACTTAGGTTCAATTCACAGTACCCACATAATGATTCATAAGTGTCTGTCATTCCAGTTCCAAGAAACCTGACCCCTTTTCTTACCTCTGCGAGCACCATACACACATGTAATGCATTTGTATCACATGACAGTAATACATTCATACACATAAAATAATTTATAAAAAAAATTATGTTTGCCTCCCATATCATACCAATGTTCTCATTCATTCAATTTCTGTATAAATCTTCATCTGGAATATACTCAGGGTTCCAACTCCCCAGATACCACCCCCCTACCACCTGGTTTTAGGTTGCTCCCTTGTTACATGAAATGAACATATGGGGAAAGTTCAAAGATTAAGATGATCAAGTAGTTTGGGGTTCATACAAGAAAACAGCCATCATCACAGTAGCTTGGATAGACATCCTTATGTATGTTTCCATTCCTTTTGTCCAGAGATCACTTTCTAATCCTGCAAGGGATGTTTTGCTCTTGTCATCTAAAGTAACACCATTGTTTCCCCTGTGTCATCAGGGCACTCCAACTGGCCTTTAACCAACTTCCCTGTGCAGCCCTTTTCTATCCTCCAGCCATGCAAAATTCTACAACTCTATCCTGTGTTTTCATGGCAGAAGCAGTTCACTGTCACTTCTGGATCTCAATGCCATATGCAGTCCCAGGACATTATCTTTTCATCCGCTTCTTGCTGACACATGGGAATGACCACACACAGGGAAAAAGCACAAGAGCAGTACTCAGGCAGGGCAAAAAGAAGAAGGCCTCATGATGAGGAAGAGTTCAGACTCTGAGCTAGATGCCCACTTGCTTCAACCTAGGCCAAGCACAACCAATACCCAGTACGTCATTACAATAGGAGTAGGGGTTTAGGGAGAGTGTGATGCTAGTGCCTGTCTAAACAATGTCTTATGAAACACAATCCAAGCACTCAGAAAGGTACATGTCATGAAGAATCACAATGTGTCAACTTTTGTGATCTTACACTAAGGACAGGAAGAAAGCACAGCTTCAAAACCTACAGGCCCCCGGACATTTCACCTCTAAGGAATCACATTAAAAACACAAACAAACAAAAAAAAGCAACTATACAATTCAAGCATCTTCTTCTGATTCTCACCTACCAGAGAAGCATATAGAAAAAAGATGGGCTGTCTAGGGCAAAGGCTAGACAAGAGGGAAAAAGAGATAAAGAGATTTCTTCTTATTCATCAAAGAGTCCTTGGAGCAAGTATCTATGAGGAGAGTCCAGGAAGTGAAGCACAGCATGGAAATACTCCCAGAGACATTTACTTATCTTACTCTTCATGCCATTCACCTCTAAGTGTTTATCAAATACATGAAATTAAGCTGGGTTAATATGTTATGTCTCTAGAGAACGGTCTCTATCAGCTTCCTCTGAACAGGATCCCATGTGCATGCTGAAAAATCCCACTGTCCACACATGCACACAGTCATTTCTGAACTGGAAAATCTAAACAATTCAGGAATCCAAGTGCCCCACAATGCTTTGTGTAGGTCACACATAGTCTTCTAGGAAACATCCATCACAGCCTGATTCCTAGGAAGGTAGAGAAAATGAAGGGTCATCTCCATTGTTCAAAACCCCTGTTTCTCTCCAAGGACTGAACCTAGTCATCAATAGAAGAATGTCAAATGGCATGCAATTCCAAGATATAATCACGAAAATCTGCAGTTCAAAAATGCTAGAGACCACACAAACTGGGAAAAGTCCTGGTAGGCTGCCTGCCAGGCAAACTGCCCCACTCTCTCTAATTCCGCATCCTCTCACCCTATCCCCAGTTCCATGACCTCCTAGTTGCCTTGTTCCAGCCTTCAATTGGGTGCAGATTACCCACTGTATCAGAGACCACACAGACTGTGAGAAGTCCAAGCCACACCTACCAGAAGACTAAAGATGAAAACAGAAACCAAGGAACAAAACAGCCATCCAACAAAGACAAACTGAGAAATTGGCACCTAGACCAATAATCACCCTAAACCCAGATGCCTAGGCACAATCAACACAACCAACAACAGCCAAGGCAATGTATCACTACCAGAACTCAGCTATCCTACCACAGCAACCCGTGAATATTCCAACACAGCAGAAATAACAAAACTAAAAGACCTTAAAAACAATTTTATGAAGATGATTGAGGTCCTTAAAGTGGAAATAAGAAATTCCTTAAAGAAATTCAGAAAAACACAAATAAATAATAGGAGAAAATTAATAACTATTAAAAATACAAAGAAAAACAAGCAGTTGAAGGAAACAAATAAAACTGTTTAAGGGATGAAAATGGAAATAGAAGAAATTAAAAAACACAAACTAAGGGGATTCTGGGAATGAAAAATCTATGTAAAATAACAGGAACCATGGGTACAAGCATTACATCACCAACAGAATACTAGAGACAAAAGAAAGCATGTCAGGCATTGAAGATATGGTAGAAGAAATTAATACATCAGTCAAAGAAAATGTCAAATCTAAAAAGTTCCCGACACCATACATCTAAAAAATCCAGAACACTATGTAAAGACCAAATCTATGAATAATAGAAACAGAAGGAGAAGATTACCAGATCAAAGGCCCAGAAAATATTTTCAACAAAATCATAGTGGAAAAATTTCCGAGTCTATAAGGTACAAGAAGTTTACAAAATACTGGTGTGGCCCTCATGATACAGAATGGCACCAATGTGGACAACTGGATCCACATAAAACCTGAGAAAGCTTGGGAAGTAATTCTAGACAGAAAAAAAAAAGAGTTAAGCATGGCTTATTGATAGCAGCATTTTCTCAGTTGAGCTCTGCTTGCTTTCTGGGTCATCCTGTCAGGGTAAACCCTGACTCTTTCATGCAGGTGGTCCTACTATGGAGCATTTGAGTTTTGTTTGTGAGCACACTGCTGTAGCTTGCTTGTTGGCAAGGACCTTAAAATGCCATAGAGTTGTGGCAATAAATGTGGCTACCATGAGCCTGAAATTTCAGAAAGCTAAGAAATGGACCGGATCTAGCTGTCAAAGCCATGGCTATAACCCTACCCATACTGTTTAGCAAATTAAATACTCATGTGGTTAGGAAAAGAGAGATATACAAAGATGAAGGAAACCTCTAGTTACAGTGTGTTAAAAATATGTGTAGGCTTGAAAAAAAGGTTAAAGTCCTTAAAATAAAAAAGAAAGAAAGAGAGTAGTTGGGTGTGGTGATACACACCTTTAATCCCAATGCTTGACAGATCTCTGTGAGGTCAAGGTGTGGTAGCACACACCTTTGATCCCACCACTGGGGAGACAGAGACAGGTGGATCTCTGTGAGTTCAAGGATAGCCTGGTCAACGGAGTGAGTTGAAGGACAGCCTGGTCAACAGAGTGAGTTCCAGGACAAAGATATACAGAAACCATGCCTCAAAAAGCCAAAAATTAAAAATAAAAGAAATAGAGTTTAAAATAAAGCCACATAAAGGTGGAAAACACACAGAGAATCTTGATACTGTATGTTATTATGCTATCTTTGAATTGCTTGAATACTGAGGAAGGAGCAACAGCTGCTAAAGTATATTTGTTTACAAAGGCTGTTAAATTAATCCAAGATAGGTATTTTGAAAATACCTTGACTCCAAAATTAAAGTCAAAAGGTATGTTACTTTAGAGAAGAGATTTTTCTTTTGTTTCCACAGGAAATGAGAGGCTATGGATTCATTCTGAGTTAAGAAAACTCAGGTTTGATCATGGAAGACCACGTGAGAAATCTCCGGTAGGAAAGATGGCCCAGATGTCTGAGTTCTACATCCAGAACAGATAAGACTGCTGCCTGAGATGATCAAGACTCACAGGATACTCCAGTCAGGACTTGATTATAATTCTAAATTTTCTTTACGTTCACATAAGATTATTAGCACCCCCAACCAGCTGGAAGTAGCCTGGAATACTACGCCCACATTCCCCCAAAATGGACTTTGGATATTTTCCTTTTTTCTTAAAGAGGGGGAAATGTTTAATATAAGTTATAAAAGCTAATACAAAGCCTGAGCTAATGTGCCAATCAGTTTATAATTTATATGGAGACCTCTGTGTGATTTTCTTTGGGGCTAAACAGCTGTGGGACCTGGTGGGAGGACAGAAACACCCAACAAGCAGGCCTTCATGTTATAGAACACCAAAGAGATTGAACCATAAAAAAGTCCTCTTGTCACATAATAATACAAAAATACTAAAAGCTGCAAGAAAAAAAAAGTAAGTAACATATAAGGGCATACCTATCAGAATTATACTCAACTTCTCAATGAAGACCCTAAAAGTCAAAAGAGCCTGGAGAGATGGCCTACAGACTTCTAGGATACCAACCGAGCAAATTCTATGTTTCCAACCCAGGCTACTTCCAAACCCAGCAAAGCTTTTAAATGTTATACAATGAAAAAAAAAAAGACATTCCATGGTAAAGTCAAATTTAAACAAAATCTGTCTACAGACACAGACCTATAGAACGTACTAGAAGGAAAATTTCAACCCAAGGAGGTTACCTACACATACAAAAAGAAAGACAATAAATAATCTCATATCATATCAGCAAAACCAAAAGAAGGGAAACACACACAATATACACACACATAGCACACACAACAACAACAAAATAACAGGAATAAACAATCATTGATCACCAATTCTCTCAATATTAATGGACTTAATGCCCCAATATAAAAAGACACAGGCTAACAGGATATGAAAACCAGACCCATCCTTCTGTAGCATACAAGAAACATACCTCACCATCAAAGAGACACATTACCTCAGAGTAAAGGGGTGGGAACAGATTTTCTAAGAAACAAGCCAGTATAGCCATTTAATCTATCAAAATAGACTAAAAACCAAAGTTAATCAAAAGAGATAAGGATGGACACTTCATATTCATCAAAGGAAAAAATCTACCAAGAAGATTTCTCAATTTTAACATCTATGCTCCAAGAACAAGGGCACCCACACTTGCAAAGAAAACACAACTAAACTTTAAATCATGTATCAAACCTCATACATTGATAGTAGGAGACTTTAATACATCATTCTCACCAATGTACTGGTAATGCAGATAAAAACTAAACAGAAAAATACAGGAGTTAACAGAGATTATGGACAAAATGGACCTAATAGATATCTACAAAACATTTCACCCAAACACAGAAGAATCTTCTTCTCAGCACAGCACAAAACTTTCTCCAAAATTGAACACATACTCAGTCACAGAGATAGTCTCAATAAATAGAAGAAAATGGAAGGAAGGAAGGAAGGAAGGAAGGAAGGAAGGAAGGAAGGAAGGAAGGGAAAATGGAATAGATTTTGGCAGGTGAAGTGGAGGCAGGTGGGAATGGGAGCAAGAAAGTTCAGGAAATGGTGGGGAAGATAGAAGAATAGAGTACTTATAGAAATATAGACAACTGAAATTGGTGGGCATTTGGGGGGGGGCAGGCAATGTAGAAACCTAAACAGTAGAAACTCCCTGGAATCTACATGAGTGACCCTAGTGAAGTCCTCTCGTAAGGAGGATACTGAGTCTGAATCAATCTTCTGTAGTCAATCAAGGAACCCAGCAGTGAAATTTAGACATCATCCCAGTCACAAAACATTTCATCTACACTATGTCCTGCCTGCAAGGGGTGCTAGAGTAATACTGGTGCAGAACTTGTGGGAGTGGCCAACCAATAAGTGATCCAACTTTAGGCCAATACCATGAGAGGGAGGCCATGCCTAACACTACTTGGATAGCCAGGAATCAGAATCTGGTCATCCCAGAGACACAGAATAGTATCAAGTATGACTGGGGAAAAAATGTCAGTGAAATGATATTGTTATACTCACAGATGTATCTCCTACCCAACTGTCATCAGAGTCAATGTCCAGCAACTGACAGGATCAGATGCAGAGTCATAATTAAACACTAGGTAAAACCAGAATGCCCAAAGAGGAAGGGGAAGAAAAATTCTAGGAGCCAGGTGGGTCAGAATATCATGAGAACACATGAGCCACAGAATCAACTAAGCAGGACTTATATGGGCTAACAGAGACTAAACTGACAATCATGGACCCTGTATGGGTCTAGGCTAGGTTCTCTGCATATACATTATGCTTGTATATCTTGGTTTTCTTGTGAGACTCCTAACAGTGGGAATAGGGGGTAACTCTTTTGCCTGCACTTGGGATACTATTCTTCCTATTGGGTTGCCTTGTCCTGCCTTGACAATGAAGGTTTGTACCTAGTCTTATTGTAATATATTATGCCATGCTTAGTTGATATACATTGGAGACCTACTTTATTTTTTAAAGAGAAATGGAGGACGAGTGAATGGGGGATGGAGATAGAGGAAAACTATAATTGGAATGTAATATATATAAAGAATTATTTTTAAAAATTCCACTCCTAGAGAACATTGGATCAGTTCATTTCTCATTCAAGGTGATATAAAGGAAAATTACTAATTGCTCCAACTTCTATGAGTAACAGAGCAATAGAGAGAAACCTGACATCAAAGAGTAGTGAGGTCTAAAATCTAACCCATTTAAGAAGTGGAAGAACCCAGACCAGGCTGTAGAAGACGCGATTACAGTAGCAGACAGTTAAATTTTAGCACCCCAATCCCTAACTCTCAAATTTGAACTACTTACTTCCATTTCCCTGTCTGTTAAATGAGAATGTCTCTGGGGCCTGACAAGGCAGCTCTGAGAAACAAAGAAATTGAGTCAATCCAAGAACCTGATGAAGTTGCTGAGTGTGTTATGTGCATGCATTTATATGTGTGGACCTGTGAATACAGGTAAGCCTGTGGATGGAGGTCAGCGGTTGTTAGCAGATATCCTCCTCAGTCACTATCTGCCTTACTTTTTGAGAAAGGATCTTTCACTGAACCTGGAGCTTAACATTTTGGCTAGTCTAGTCAGTAAGGTCCAAGGATCAACCTATATCTACCTCACTCCACAGCTCAAGGTAACAGATATATGTCTCTAAACTGAGTCTTTTACATGGGTTGGATGCTGCAGATTCAAACATGGGGTCCTCATGTCCCCATAACAAGTTCTGTACCAACTAAGGCACCTCTTTTTCTTTTCTTTTGTTTCTTTTTTTTCTTTTCTTTTCGGTTTTTCAAGACAGAGTTTCTCTGTGTAACAATCCTAGCTGTCCTGGAATTAGCTCTTATAGGCCACAATGGCCTTGAACTCACAGAGATCTGCCCGCCTCTGCCTCCCAAGTGCCAGGATTAAAGGCGTGTGTCACTACCACCCAACTCCCATTTTAATTTTTAGCACTTTGATAGCTACTGAGTTTCAATTCTGAGCACTAGGCCAGAAAAAGGACCCCAAAATGACCGAGGAAAGTAAGTGGAGTTGGTCTTGCACAGCTGTGACTTCCTTGTCTACAAATTTAATCAAGGACTTAAAAAAGTACTGAAAATTGCTATGTACCAAAATACACACTTGAATTTCTCATCATTCTTCCCTAAAAATCATTAATATAGCACTTACCTTATATTAGATACTATTTATGATAAATCACTTGGAGCAGGTACTATGTCATTTCACATAAGAAATGGAACATCAGCACAGGAGGAAGAGCCACTGCGGAATCAATCCCCTGAGAACTGACAGTGGTGGTCAAACACGGCCTGAACACATGGACTCAAGAGTAACAGCCATGACTCACACTAAGTAAAACATGTCAACTGAGTCTTTCAAGGGATCTGGAGAAAGCCCTTAAGAATTATATGAAGTAAGCCAGGCGATGGTGGCACACACCTTTAATCTCAGCACTTGGGAGGCAGAGGTAGTCAAATCTCTATGAATTTGAGGCCAGTATGGTTTACAAGAGTGAGTTCCAGGACAGGCACCAAAGCAACATGGGGAAACCCTGTCTCAAAAAAAAGAAAGAGAGAAAAAGAAAAAACAGAATTACATAGAGTAAGCCATTAATAGAAAAGTACAACCCATTTATAGGCTGAGAAGTCTATGTGAAGATCACAGTTTTACAGGCAGCAGTGAGATAAAAAGGCTGAGGCAAACAGGTACTCTATCAGTGCTGACATCTCTGGGATAAGCAGAATGGTATGTAAAACCAGGAGGCTGGATAGGGAGGGGAATCACAATAAGCCACTCAGAATCTTTACTTTATCCAAGTCAAACTTCACTAATTGTCCAGAAAACAGGGAATTCTTAAAGTGAGGCACTTGGTCTAGGACATACAGGGTCCTATGTCAATATTTCTCCCCAGTGCCCAGGATGAGTGGGAGTCAATACACTATGCAAATGTCCCAGGGCATTCTCATCTAGCAAATTCAGGAGGCAGAGATCTAGATGACCGCTTTACACAATAGAGGAGGAAATGCTGGCTCAGACTCCTCTTGTCCATGCACAGCAGCAAAAGCCAAAAGCAGGGTACAAAGGAAGAAGCCCTGAATAGAAGAGTAAGAGCAAGGAGGAAAAAGCCAGACACAAGATCTCAGAGCAGCTTGCATATGGTCTGTCCAGCTGCCTGAGCTCACACCACTACTTAATCTCTTCTTTTTAACTACCAGTCTTCCTACAGGAGACAAAACACTCTACTATTCCTTCCACCTGAATGTCTGGCCTTCCATTTCTATCTGGTTCTTCTGACATGCCACCAGTAAGGCATGCTCAGTCCATCCCATTAAAGCAGTATTTCCCACTCCCTCACCTAACTAGGACTTTCATCCTGTCACCTAGCCCACCATCTTGATACCATGCTTTGTCTTGTCACCACTCAACACAGCATGGATGTGTTCATGACTTCTCTCCCTCTATCTGTTGGGAGTTAAGTTTCATGAGAAATGGGGACATTCTTGGGTATGAGAGCTCTAGCTCCAGTCCTGCAGTAATGCCTGGTTGTGATTGTTAAACAAATGAAGAACCTTAGAAGATCCAACTCCTAGCTCTGAAACTTAATGGCTGCATTAGAAATGGATATGCTCCATCACTAATGGGTGGCAAGGAGTATCCTTTCATATGGACAGGGAAGCCCATACTTAACGGTGTATCACTATATGAACACTATGGTATCAACAGAGCCAACAGGAAGCTTCTAAGCAGGACATCATCTCAAGCTCTACTGGCTGTGCTCCACTCAGGTAATCCAGATTCTTGTGAAATGAGGCTTTCAGTGCCCTCTGTCGGAACCAAACAGAAAGCAGTCATGCTCTAAAGGCATGACTGAGAAGTCTGAAAAGAGGCACTGGGCATCCCTAGGATTCTTACCTCCAGAGCGGCTTTCCTTATGAGGCAGTGTTGCTTGAGAGCATGGACAGAATATCCAAAGGGCCCACTGAATCTGAAATGATGCTGGGCCAACTCTCTGTGAAGCATGAAGGAGGGCTCTTGTTTCCCATCAAGCAGTGATTAGCACTCCTGATTCTGTAGGTCGAAATTATATCTACGATAGGTGAAGCATCAGCTGAGGATGTATACTATTTCAAGTGAAACATAGGGACTATAACCAACTATGTCAACCCAGTCACAGCAACATCAAACTTTTTGTCATCTCTCAATTTCTCACACAGTTGGTCCTTTAAGTGCAGTAATTTAATTTTCTCCAAACATGGCTACATACAACTGCTGAAGGGACACAGATGACTACAGTTACAGTGTCTCAGGCCCTCCCTAACCCTCTCCAACATTGTGCTAAGAGGGTCTAAAACTGTACATGAACAGGAATGAATGAAAGAGAGAGCCAGTGTAGTTCTGCCTTTGTTATTAAAGCATAAAGTAGTGGCAGAAATATGGTGAAAAAAATGATGACACAGGCTGCTTTGGAGGTGGCTGTAATTAGGTCACAAGAACGCTGATGAGGACACAGCACAGAGGGTTCTATTTACTCACAGTGAGTTAAACATTGTGTGGCGAGAACACCATTATTAAACAGAAAAGGAAGCTAGTACCAACTAGAGAATTCTAACAAGCATAGCCCAGAAATCACCTACCAACTCTTGGCACTGGAATGCTGGAAACTGATAGCATAGTATCTAATGACCTAAACTGATTTACATGATCCTGATTTGCACAGACCATATTGGCATACTGGAAACAGTATAATTTATGATAACCTCCCTGAACTGTGCACTGGCCAATCTGGTCTGCATTCCTGAATACAAAACAAATTACATACAGGGAATTGCACACATAGAAATTCACTCTCATTGAAAAATACTACACACACACAAACACACAGAGGCAGCCTTCCTTGCAGCCCATCTCTAGTTACCGTCCACCTTGCTATTCTTTGCAGTGTACTCGATAAGCTATTTTTCATATTCTAGTATACAAAGTAAACTCATTCCCAATCTGTCAATCTCTTCCCCAATACCATGATAGTAGACTCCATGGTACTAAACTTTGCATTCTTTCCTGAAGACTTTCTACCTTCCACAAAAGCACAAGAAGCGAAATCCAAACACAGGCTTGTCAAACACCCACTGGTGCATGGCTGATGGGTTGTGTAGGTTTCATAACAACAGTATGGCCACAGAGTGTATTTTCTTTCAGTGGAGAAGAACCCACCTAAAAATATGAGCACTTTGTGCATTGTCACCCTGGAAAAGGTATCACTAATCCAAACTCAGGTATGGCTACCCAGCTGCGGCACATTTACCTCAACCATGGAAAAGTCCTTGTATGGTTTTCAAAGGTCTCAGCTGTTCAGGGTGCAGGCCAACCTGGGTAGTTCCTAACATCTTTCTCTGCTTGTAATTGTATGAATCCATGGAAGAAATAAAATGCAAAGTTCATTAAAGAAATAATTGAATTTTCTACTTCTGCTGCCTTATAATAATCCTGCTAGCCACAGAATGAAGTTTGCCTTTTACCCAAAACAGCCCTTTATGGCATGTCCCATCTGTCTGGTCTTTGTCTGAAACTCAACAGTGATGACTTTGAAATGGCATCTCACGGTTGCTTCTATGTTTTAAGTTCTTCAGAAACTGGGGCATAGAGAATCTTTTCAGACAAGGTCAAAGTACTCTCTACACACTTGGGAGTAGCCTTGGACAACAGTTCAACCAGTCCTGGGCCTCATTATCTTCCTCTACAAAGTGTGAAAATGGTTGCAGAATAAATAAGATATTTCATGGAATGCCTATCGTCTAGTACCCGATACAGGGTAAGTCAAAAGTCAGAACCTAACTGGGTCAGGCAAGGTCAACAAGAGGCATAACCAGATACCAAAAGCTCTTTTATCTCCATTCTGTCTTACATAAAATAAGAGTTAGGGGTAATACAGAAAACGAGAAGGAAAGAGATGTTCACAAGCGAGAACCTTCAAACACCCTCCAATAGACAGGTACCACTCCACCCCAGCTGATGGCTGCAATCACACCATTGGGGTACAGGTTTGCTAGCTATTTCCATTTTTATTGTTGTTCCTGTTTGTGTAAAAGGAATGCCACACATCATGGTTTTATTAGCAATTTATCAACAACTAACCATTAACAAGAGTTTTTTAAAAAATGATAAAAAACAGTGGAAAGGTCAAACTACTATTGACCACATTCAGGCATACTATGTTTCATGAGCCAGAGATGGTTAAGGGTGCTGTCATTCTGATGACGCTGCAGCACAGTGAACTTTCTTCTCTAGTTTTCATATCTTCCTCAGTAAGAATTTTCTTTCTTTTCCAGGCAGATACGTGTTTACTGACTTATGCAGACGGTGGCATGCATTAACAAATACAGTTTCATATCAGGCAATAATATTGCTCTAATAGTAACGGAAGGAATCTCACTGCTGGTAGGAAAACTGGTCTCATTTCAAATTGATGAGAGCACTCATTCAGCAGCAAAACTTTAGGAAGAAATTTCAGATCTGGAAGTCAACCGTGTGATCAAATCCTCAGAGTGTGCATGGTTAACGCGGTAGTGTTAAACATCAGTCCTCACAGAAAAGTTACCCACTTACAAAGCTTTTGAATTTCAAAGTTAAACAGTGACACAGATTCATAAATCTCAAAGGTTAATAAAATCCCTCTCAACTTGAAGGATAAAAATCGTATAAAAGCGCTTTAAATTCATCTATGTAATTAACTATCTAGATTTATATAAGGGTCTGTGGTGTGTGTGTGTGTGAGAGAGAGAGAAGGAGAGGGAGGGAGGAAGAGAGGGAGGGAGGGAGGGAGGAAGAGAGAGAGAGAGAGAGAGAGAGGGAGAGAGAGAGAGAGAGAGAGAGAGGGGGGGGGGGGTTGGAGGTATGCACCTATCTGTGTGGAAGTCAGAAAACAACCTTCTTGTTCTTTCTTCATTTTTCTTCCACCTTTTGAGACAGGTATTTCACTGGTCAGGAACTTAATCAAGTCCCTGTCTAGGGAGCTCTGCCAGTCTGACTCCCTTCTCAGCATCTCTGGAATCAAAAGTATGCACCGCCAACAGCTTTTTTAAATTCTGGAGATCCAAAGTCAGATCCTCACACACTTGCCAGACAAGTGCTTTAATGAGTGCTTGATTTGCATAGGTTTTTAAAATAAACAAATTATATACATGGCAAAGTGACTACATTAAGTGCAAATACTTAATAAATTATCATAAAGAGGTGCACCTGTATAATTATTACACAAGTGAAAAATCCGACATCTTCTTTGTTCCATGCCCCAGTGTTAGGCTAACCTGTTCCCATAAGACTTAACCACCACAACTGGTTGGCAAGGGTACAGATTAAGCCTTGTTTGGATTTAAACTCTGCACCGTTGGAATTACACAATATTCACAACAAACAATGGCCTTCTTCTAGTCAACACCACAAGTCTTCCATTGCTTTATGGGCTTCCATATACAAACATGTTGCTATTTGTCCATTTTACTACTGCACTGCCATAAATGCCTATTTACAGACATCTTACAATTTCCTACTTGGTACTTCCATGAACAACACTCACATCAGCATCTCAGATAAGGTTTATGCATACATGAATATTGAGAATACTAAAGGGAATAAAGAAATAGATATGATGGGTTATGGGTATGCTTGGCTTTGATTGACAAAAGAATTTTTTCCAAAGTAATTACATTAATGGCTGCATTTTGCTTATAATTATCAGAGCTATTCAACCATCAGTAGGCTTCTTGCTAAAACCATCAACTCTTTTTGACAAATTGGGATCTGAAATTATTAAATAAGTTAAAATGCCTGTAAAAGGAACCAACAAATTTCAGAATTTCTTGATCTCTCTTGCCAGAAAAACCTTGATGTATCGTCTCAGATCAAATTTTATGGTAACATGCTGGACAATTCAGATCAACTGAACTTATATACATGTTTATATGTATATGTATATGTATATATGTATATATATATATATATATATATATATATATAAAACTCTTCAGGGACACTAAGATATCTTTATAAGGAACTAGATGACAGAACATCCCTTCACATTGTCTTAAAAGAAGATGAGGAATGGAAATAATAGAGCTACTTCCTCCCACCATAGCTAATATCTAACAACCACAACCCATGCATCCATTGCAGGGCCAGTGGATGTTGAGATGAGCTGATTATCATGGGCTGCTTGGGTGGTCAAGTGCAAAGGTAACAATCCTCAGAACAAGAAAAGCCGGGGGGGGGGGTCACAGGCACAGAAAAGAGGTAGACAGAGCAGAGTCCTGAGAGATGAGGGCGGGTGGCCTGAAGACATAAATTTTATGACTGGGAGCTAAAACAATGACAGTATGTAGCTCCTTAAAGCTAAAAACCTTAGGAGAAGGTTCTTCCTAGGGCCTACACAGGGAACAAGCCATATCCACACCTGACTTCAGTCGATTAAGAATGCTTTTAGACATCTAGAAAGGTGATTTTATTATTCCACCAAGACCGTGGTGATTTGTTATGGCAGCCATAAGAACCAAAGTGGTGGTGACCTTCTCACAAGTGAAGATATGTCCTAAGACCTCCCAGGCATGCCTGGAACTGTACACAGTAAAACTGGAAGTTATAATGTTTTTCCTATGCATGAATATACTAATTTGGTGACGTTTTTCAATCCCCTGACAGTGGTGATTATTGCCTGAATACATGAACTCAAGAGTAAGTAACAGCCATGACTCACACTAAGTAAAACATGTCAACTGAGACTTTCAAGGGCTCTGAAGAGAGCCCTTAAGAATTATATAGAGTAAGCCAAGCGATGGTGGCACACACTTTAATCTCAGCACTCGGGAGGCAGAGGTAGGCCGATCTCTGTCAGTTTGAGACCAGTCTGGTCTACAAGAGTGAGTGCCAGGACAGGCACCATCTTAACTCAACATGTCTGGGCAATCAGTCACACTTGAGCAAGCTCTCATCTACACTGCCCTGCCCCACAGCCAATGTTTTATAACTTAAAAACTCTAGTTCTCATTCTAACTCTGCAACAAGATCAGATGTCACGACCCTTTGCCTTTCTGTTGAGATTCAATGGGATGACTGTCAAATACATTCAGTTGAGAGACGTTTGCTTCAATAAGAATAAAAGAAGCACCCAACAGAGGCTTGAGAAATGAAAAGTATGAGTGCAGGCTGAAATCAGCTCAGAAATTAATATCCTCCACTTGCTCACGACACTGGTTATAAAAGACCTGAACTTTACATGCTCTAGAAATGGTGCGGGAGAATTGTCTGTATTCTGTCAATCATGTTTTAAATAAATGCTGATTGGCCAGGCAGGAAGTATAGGCGTGTCAACCAGACAGAAAGAAGAGGCGGGGCAATGAGAACAGGAGAATTCGAGGAAGGAAGAAGCCCATTCCTCCAGTCCTGCCCAAACCACCAAAGAAGCAGGATGTGGCCTACCCTGCTGAAAAAGGTACTGAGCCATGTGACTAACATAGATAAGAATAATGGGTTAATATGAGCTACAAGAGCTAATAAGAAGCTTAAGAGAATGGGCCGATCAGTTTATCATTAATATAGTCCTCTGTGTGATTTTCTTTGGGACTTACAGGCTGTGGGAACTGGGCAGGACAGAAACCCCGACAAGCAGGCCCCCATGTTACACAGAGACATATGCCTTCAAGCAATACCCACAATCCTCCCTTGTCTTGCATCTATGGCCAACGGAAGCATATGCACTGAGCTGGTTACAAGTTTTCATAGGCAGCAGGCCCCCATGTTACATAGGGACATATGCCTTCAAGCAATACCCACAATCCTCCCTTGTCTTGCATCTATGGCCAAGAAAAGCATATGCACTGAGCTGGTTACAGGTTATCATAGGCAGCAGATGTGAACATCATGATAAATGACTTAAAGTATACTTCCTCCACATCTTGGCAACTCACCAAGAGCTGAATACCTGCCCCTGGGGTGCAGAAAATTAAAACTATACTGCAGGAAGGTTTACAGCTAGTAATTATCCCCCTACTGGAGAGTGGCCTCATAGACGATTTGCCTGGACAAAGTGCGTCCAGCCCTTCTCTCCTCCCCCTGGTCCCCATTTTGCTGGTTCAGTTTGTTTTGGATCTCATCTTCATCCATCATTCAAGCAGAGAATCCTGATTTTGTAAGTTTTACCCCTTAATAAATGACTGTCTATTTCTTAGTTCTGAGCTAGTTTGAGATTCCTTTTTTGAGCATCCAATCTCTCAACAATCAAAACTACAACTGCAAATAAAACCAACCAGGCCAACAAGAAAACATGGGTCTGGGCAGAAGTAACAGAATGATCTAAATTCAAATGAAAGTTACCTATGCATAAGTGCTCAAGTCGAAGAGTCAGTATCACCACCACAATGAAATAGAGGCTGTAGAGTTGTGGCCTGGGGTCTCAGCATAATAGAAGTTCACAGCACCAATAACTAGGAGCTCCTATCCCTCTCATCAGGCAAAGAAATATGCACAAAATCCATTCTAATTCAGGGAGGAAGGTCGGGAGTTCAGTGGCATCACTAACTCATGGCAAATTGTTAGTTGGCCTCAGGTTCATGAGACCTTGCCTCAAACAAACAAACAAACAAAAACCCTGCAGTAAATGTGTGGAACAAAGAGCCCTTCTCATTAAAAAAAAAAAAAAAACAATTATTAAAGACTCAAAGAGTTAACATTGGGTTGGCCTTTCCTACAAGAAACTCAGGCACACAATTGCAGAGATATAAGAGCAGCAAATGTCACTTGCTATATGTTGGTCACAGCATCTCCACATAGGATAGGGGAGAAATGGCAGAAAGCATGAGCACAAAAGGTGTTGTATTAGAAAAAATCTAAGGGCAAAGAACTACATACAAGGCAGAAAGAACAAAGTGAAATTTAAGAAACAAAATAGTGCCGGTCAGTAGTAGTGTACAGCTTTAATCCCAGCACTCTGGAGTTCTCTGATTTGGAGGCTAGCCTGATCTACAAAAGCTATTTCCAGGATAGGCTCCAAAGCTACAGAGAAACCCTGTCTCAAAAACTGGGGGAAACAAAGTAGTTTTCCCAGGGAGGTCAATGAGGCAGCAAAACCCAAGTGAACGCAAACATGGTACATTTCAGAGGAAGAGAAGAGACAGCAAAGCACTATAATCACAGTGAGGGCTCAGAAGTTCATCCAGGAGACGGTGGTGAGATCTGCCACACTCAGGGAATGGGGAAGGGGAGGGGGCACATGTATTCATTCATGTCTTCACTTAGCAGACATTTGAACACCAACATTGAATACCAATTCTTCTCCTGATACCATCACAGGTGCTAGAAGTCAGCAATAACAACACATGATGAGAAAAAGGAAAAAAAGAAAAAGAAAAAACAAAAAAACAAGGAGTAAGAAGGGGAAGCAGAGTCAGTAATGGATTGTACTGAGGCTGAGATCCAAGGATCTTAGTCAGCTGGACTGAGAAGTGTCTCTGAGGAAGGAGCAGAACCCACAGATGACACCACAGGCCAGGTTCTAAGAGAGTCCAGGGTGGCCATACAGAGATGGGAAGATACCAGGAGGCAGTCCAGGGAGATAAGAGTAGAGTGGTGCCCTGGGGTAGCTCTGAGTACTCTTGGGAAGGAAAAAAGAAACACAAAGGGTAACATGAAACAAGGGGCCAAAGTCAGGGTGTGACATCTTCTGAGGGAATTAGTGGGAAGGGAAGAGTGACTAGGTCAAAGAATAAGACAAAAGAGGCAAGGGTTGGAGACCCTTGCTCACAGGGTAGAGAATGAAATGATGATTAGCAGTGTGAAATAATAAGTTGAATTAAGAACTCAAGGTTAAAATAATCAAAGAAAACACCCCCAGGTACCATCTTCCTAATGAGCTCCCTTGGCCCTCTTCAAAGGGCTCTAGCAATGAAGAAATCCATGCATGGTGATCTAATGTATAGAACTGGCATTCTTACTGTTATGAGTCAGATCTTGATTTCATAAAGTTTATGTACTGATCCCGTTTCCATCCTTAGAAGCATATGATTGTAAAAGCAGCTCCCTTTCCATTTATAGCTCTTTCTAATTAGGGAAGACTCTAGTTGCATCCAATTCAGTTATGTCAGATTTCCAATATCATATGCTTGTATTATGTTGTATGTAGAATTTTAGTATGCCAACCACTGGGCTTCCTTTTAACAATTTTATTTCACGTTAAGTAGACTAAAGCTAAGAGAAGGGAAATACCATGCTCCAAGGAGTCAGCTATGCCTGCCTAAGCTGACTTCACAGTCTGGAATGCCTGATTCTGCTCACTGCTCTAGTTGTCTCATAGTTGGCACTACAGGTAATCAACTAACTAATCAGACTGCCAAACCTTAGCATCCAGAATATCGGCAGCTCGGCAGATTCTGGGTTGGCTCTCAGCAGACCCACTGAAATTAACCAGAGCTGAAAAATAAGAAAGTCCACTGAAAACATGAATCATACTTCCACAAATTTAAGCAGCAATGCTCTGTTATTTATGGCACCAACTACGAAGAAGTCAAAACCTTAAAGCTGTCAATCAGTGGAGTGTAGGGAGCACTGTGATGATTAACAATTGAGAGAGGACCATATCTGCAGCAACATACAGTGTATGTGACAAAGAGATGACTTTTGACTCCTGGTGGTCACAAAGCCTCCTCTGCAGTCTATAGATCTTGGAGTCAGGGCATGCAGGTCATCCTAGATGATTACCACTATATCTCAGGACAATAAACTTCTGCTTCCACATCTCTTCCTGGGGAATTTCATACCCTTTCTGGACAGCTCATTTCAGCCACGCATAGAACAACCTTCATTATGAGGGACTCAACATCTAACTTCTGGCCATAACCCTGATCAAAACCAGGGGCCATTGAAACTTTTTATTTCATGTGCCAGTGACAGCCCTGAATGTTTGCTGAAGCTGATCTTGTGCATGCTGAGCATCTGTGTCTCCAGGGTAAACATCCCAATTCTTCCTACTACTTCTTATGTAACCAACTTGAGCTGGCAGTGATGTTCACCAATGTCTTGCTAAGCATGCTGACTCATCTCTAGACCATTCTTACAGTATACAGACAATAAATAAATAAATAAATAAATAAATAAATAAATAAATAAATAAATAAATAAATAAATAAATAAATAAATGCTACGGGCCAACTAGTGCTTGGGAAGTGACTTTGCCATTCTGCCTACACATTTTTGCTCCTGTGCTCATGTCACCTTGCACTCAACAATGTAGTTTGTGACTCAGACACTTGAGTTTATTCTTACATTCTATGCTGACAGGTATAGCATTCACACTCCAATCTGGGGATGTTGTTCTAAATATTGCCTTTATTCTCACATTTCTCATAATTTTCTCAACAGTTTGGTAAGATCATTACATTGATGACTCCAGGCATTCCTTCAGTTATGTGGTTGAACCTGGTATTTTTTTTTAAATTTATTTATTTATTAAAGATTTCTGCCTCCTCCCCGCCACTGCCTCCCATTTCCTTCCCCCTCCCCCAATTAAGTCCCCCTCCCTCATCAGCCCTAAGAGCAATCAGGATTCCCTGCCCTGTGGGAAGTCCAAGGACCACCCACCTCCAACCAGGTCTAGTAAGATGAGCATCCAAACTGCCTAGGCTCTCACAAAGCCAGTACGTGCAGTAGGATCAAAAACTCATTGGCATTGTTCTTGAGTTCTCAGTAGTCCTCCTTGTCCACTATGTTCAGCGAGTCCGGTTTTATCCCATGCTTTTTCAGACCCAGGCCAGCTGGCCTTGGTGAGTTCCCAATAGAACATCCCCATTGTCTCAGTGTGTGGGTGCACCCCTCGTGGTCCTGAGTTCCTTGCTCGTGCTCTCTCTCCTTCTGCTCCTGATTTGGATCTTGAGATTTCAGTCGGGTGCTCCAATGTGGGTCTCTGTCTCTGTCTCCTTTCATCGCCTGATGAAGGTTAATATGCAGGAGGATGCCTATATGTTTCTCTTTGGGTTCACCTTCTTATTTAGCTTCTCTAGGATAGCAAATTATAGGCTCAATGTCCTTTATTTATGGCTAGAAACCAAATATGAGTGAGTACATCCCATGTTCCTCTTTTGGGGTCTGGCTTACCTCACTCAGGATAGTGTTTTCTATTTCCATCCATTTGTATGCAAAATTCAAGAAGTTCTTGTTTTTTACTACTGAGTAGTACTCTAATATGTATATATTCCATACTTTCTTCATCCATTCTTCCATTGAAAGATATCTAGGTTGTTTCTAGGTTCTGGCTATTACAAACAATGCGGCTATGAACATAGTTGAGCATATACTTTTGTTGTATGATAGGGCATCTCTTGGGTATATTGCTGGGTCCAGGGGTAGGTTGACCCTGAATTTCCTGAGAAAACGCCACACTGCTTTCCAGAGTGGTTGCACAAGTTTGCATTTCCACCAGCAACGGATGAGTGTACCCCTTTCTCCACAACCTCTCCAGCAAAGCTATCATTGGTGTTTTTTTTTTCAGGTTATATAATACTTATAGGATTTATTTTGTTCTTTTTTTTTTAATTTATTTATTAAAGATTTCTGTCTCTTCCCCGCCACCGCCTCCCATTTCCCTCCCACTCCCCCAATTAAGTCTCCCCCCAGCCCGAAAAGCAATCAGGGTTCCCTGTCCTGTGGGAAGTCCAAGGAACCCCCACCTCCATCCAGGTCTAGTAAGTTGAGCATCCAACCTGCCTAGGCTCCCACAAAGCCAGTGCGTGCAGTAGGATCAGAAACCCATTGCCATTGTTCTTGAGTTCTCAGTAGTCCTCATTGTCCGCTATGTTCAGAGAGTCCGGTTTTATCCCAGGCTTTTCCAGACCCAGGCCAGCTGGCCTTGGTGAGTTCCCAATAGAACATCCCCATTGTCTCAGTGTGTGGGTGCACCCCTCGCGGTCCTGAGTTCCATGCTCGTGCTCTCTCTCCTTCTGCTCCTGATTTGGACCTTGAGATTTCAGTCCTGTGCTCCAATTTGGGTCTCTGCCTCTGTCTCCTTTCATCGCTTGCTGAAGGTTAATATTCAGGAGGATGCCTATATGTTTTTCTTTGGGTTCTCCTTATTTAGCTTCTCTAGGATCACTAATTATAGGCTCAATGTCCTTGGTTTATGGCTAGAAACCAAATATGAGTGAGTACATCCCATGTTCCTCTTTTTGGGTCTGGCTTACCTCACTCAAGATAGTGTTTTCTATTTCCATCCATTTGTATGCAAAATTCATGAAGTCCTTGTTTTTTATTGCTGAGTAGTACTCTAATATGTATAAATTCCATACTTTCTTCATCCATTCTTCCATTGAAGGGCATCTAGGTTGTTTCCAGGTTCTGGCTATCACAAACAATGCTGCTATGAACACTGTAGAGCATATACTTTTGTTGTATGATAAGGCCTCTCTTGGGTATATTCCCAAGAGTGGTATTGCTGGGTCCAGGGGTAAGTTGATCCCGAATTTCCAAAGAAAACGCCATACTGCCTTCCAAAGTGGTTGCACAAGTTTGCATTCCCACCAGCAATGGATGAGTGTACCCCTTTCTCCACAACCTCTCCAACAAAGGCTATCATTGGTATTTTTGATTTTAGCCATTCTGACAGGTGTAAGATGGTATCTTAAAGTTGTCTTGATTTGCATTTCCCTGATCGCTAAGGACGTTGAGCATGACCTTAAGTGTCTTTTGGCCATTTGAAGTTCTTCTGTTAAGAATTCTCTGTTCAGCTCAATGCCCCATTTTATAATTGGGTTGATTAGCCTTTTACGGTCTAGTTTCTTGAGTTCTTTATATATTTTGGAGATCAGACCTTTGTCAGTTGCGGGGTTGGTGAAGATCTTCTCCCAGTTGGTGGGTTGCCTTTGTGTCTTAGTGACAGTGTCCTTTGCTTTACAGAAGCTTCTCAGTCTCAGGAGGTCCCATTTATTCAATGAGGTCCTTAAGGTCTGTGCTGCTGGGGTTATACGTAAGAAGTGGTCTCCTGTGCCCATGTGTTGTAGAGTACTTCCCACTTTCTCTTCTATCAGGTTCACTGTGTTCAAACTGATATTGAGGTCTTTAATCCATTTGGACTTGAGTTTTGTGCATGGTGATAGATATGGATCTATTTTCATTCTTCTACAGGTTGACATCCAGTTTTGCCAGCACAATTTGTTGAAGATGCTCTCTTTTTTCCATTGTATACTTTTAGCTCCTTTATCGAAAATCAGGTGTTCATAGGTTTGTGAGTTAATGTCAGGGTCTTCTATTCGATTCCATTGGTCGACTTCTCTGTTTTTATGCCAATACCAAGCTGTTTTCAATACTGTAGCTCTGTAGTAGAGTTTGAAGTCAGGGATGGTAATGCCTCCAGACGATCCTTTGTTGTATAAGATTGTTTTGGCTATCCTTGGTTTTTTGTTTTTCCATATAAAGTTGATTATTGTCTTCTCCAGATCTGTGGAGAATTTTGATGGGATTTTGATGGGGATTGCATTGAATCTATAGATTGCTTTTGGTAGAATTGCCATTTTTACTATGTTGATCCTCCCAATCCAGGAGCAAGGAAGATCTTTCCATTTTCTGGTGTCCTCTTCAATTTCTTTCTTCAAAGACTTAAAGTTCTTGTCAAATAGATCTTTCACATCCTTGGTCAGAGTTACCCCAAGATATTTTATGCTATTTGTGGCTATCGTGAAAGGTGATGCTTCTCTAATTTCCCTCTCTGTTTCCTTATCCTTAGTGTATAGGAAGGCCACTGATTTTTTGGAGTTGATCTTGTATCCTGCCACATTACTAAAGGTGTTTATCAGCTGTAGGAGTTCTTTGGTAGAGTTTTTGGGTCATTGGTGTTTTTTATTTTAGCCATTCTGACAGGTGTAAGATGGTATCTTAATGTTGTCTTGATTTGCATTTCCCTGATCGCTAAGGACGTTGAGCATGACCTTAAGTGTCTTTTGGCCATTTGAAGTTCTTCTGTTGAGAATTCTCTGTTCAGCTCAATGCCCCATTTTATAATTGGGTTGATTAGCCTTTTACGTTTTAGTTTCTTGAGTTCTTTATATATTTTGGAGATCAGACCTTTGTCTGATGTGGGGTTGGTGAAGATCTTCTCCCAGTCAATAGGTTGCCTTTTTGTCTTAGTGACAGTGTCCTTTGCTTTACAGAAGCTTCTCAGTCTCAGGAGGTCCCATTTATTCAATGAGGTCCTTAAGGTCTGTGCTGCTTGGGTTATACGTAAGAAGTGGTCTCCTGTGCCCATGTGTTGTAGAGTACTTCCCACATCCTCTTCTATCCGGTTCAGTGTGTTCAGACTGATATTGAGGTCTTTAATCCACTTGGACTTGAGTTTTGTGCATGGTGATAGATATGGATCTATTTTCATTCTTCTACAGATTGACATCCAGTTTTGCCAGCACAATTTGTTGAAGATGCTCTCTTTTTTTCACTGTATACTTTTAGCTCCTTTATCGAAAATCAGCTGTTCATAGGTTTGTGGGTTGAAGTCAGGGTCTTCTATTTGATTCCATTGATCGACTTCTCTGTTTTTATGCCAATACCAAGCTGTTTTCAATATTGTAGCTCTGTAATAGAGTTTGAAGTCAGGGATGGTAATGCCCCCAGACAATCCTTTATTGAATAAGATTGTTTTGGCCATCCTGGGTTTTTTGTTTTTCCATATAAAGTTGATTATTGTTCTCTCAAGGTCTGTGAAGAATTTTGATGGGATTTTAATGGGGATTGCATTGAATCTATAGATTGCTTTTGGTAGAATTGCCATTTTTACTATGTTGATCCTCCCAATCCAGGAGCAAGGGAGATCCTTCCATTTTCTGGTATCCTCTTCAATTTCTTTCTTCAAAGACTTAAAGTTCTTGTCAAATAGATCTTTCACTTTCTTGGTCAGAGTTACCCCAAGATATTTTATGCTATTTGTGGCTACTGTGAAAGGTGAGGCTTCTCTGATTTCCCTCTCTGCTTACTTATCCTTAATGTTTAGGAAGGCAACTGATTTTTTTGGAGTTGATCTTGTATCCTGCCACATTACTAAATGTGTTTATCAGCTGTAAAAGTTCTTTGGTGGAGTTTTTGGGGTTGCCAATGTACACTATCATATCATCTGCAAATAACGAAAGCTTAAGTTCTTCCTTTCCAATACGAATCCCCTTGATCCCCTTATGTTGTTTTATTGCTATTGCTAGAACTTCAAGCACTATATTGAAGAGGTATGGAGAGAGTGGACATCCTTGTCGTTGAACCAGGTATTTTGATGCTTCATGCCAAATCATAAACACAGCTACAAGCTCCCCACAAACTAGATCTCCTTTTTGTCATTAGGGAATGTTTTCCTTACCAGCTTGCACCCAGAAAAAAAATATGTATTACAGGGATCAAGGGTAACAACTATAAAGTGCCAAATTACTCCCTAGCCTCTGAGTACAGTGGCGGTGTCTTATGTTGTGATTTCCAGACAAGTAAACACACATAATCTATTCAGAGGCAATGCTCTAGAATTAGGAAGAGAGGAATGAGATGAAGCTGCAAATACCTTCCATGTAGGAAACACTATCTAGAGAGAAGCCAATACAGAAAAGACAACCAAGGAAATGGGGGAAGATCTAGGAACACAATCATCATCTGAGCAACCTGACCCAACCCTTCTTTCAGCCTAGACTGGCTTTAACTTTCTTGTATTAGCCACTTGTATTACTTACTTTTCTTGTTGCTGTGGCCACTTGACAAAAACAACCTAAAGAACCAAGAGCTTAACTCGGCTCAGTTTACTAGCTTCATTATAGCAGGAAAGTCATGATGGCAGGAGTTTAAGGCAGCTCGCCACATTACATGGCATCAAGCAGAAAAATATGAACACTCATACTCAGCTTGCTTTCTCCTTTTCATCATTACAGGATCCCAGGTCTTAGAATGGTGCCACCCACATGAAGAGTGGGTCATCCAACCAAAATTAAACCAGTGTAGGAACTCCCTTACAGACCAGAGGTTTGTGAAGAAGTTTCTCCCCTAGGTGATTTTTGAACTGATCAAGTTGGTGAGCATTAAACCGTTTCATTAATAAATACACCCCCAAATCTGTTCAGACTAATTTATACCACTGAACAAGAATCACAGTTCTATAGGAATGTTTCCCCAGTGTTAGACCTTGCAAGCCACAATATCAGCTTGGTCAGAAAGGGATACGAGAACACAACTGAATAGCGGTTAAAGCCCAGACTCATGAGTAGAAAAGGTACTGAGAAAAAAAAATGACTGTTGAGTGGACAGCATTACATAGGACACACATATCATCGCCCCACTACCACCCACACCCACACACGGCACAGGAAACGTCATGGAGGAGGGATTGCAAAGAATATAACAACTAAAGAATAAAGAGAAGGGCCATGATCAACAGTCTTATGGGCATGACATGCCCATGACACTTATAAACTCATAACAGCTACAACTGCTTATAGAGAGTCCACACAAGACTGACTCAGTAAATTCACTCATAGATAAAGGAATTACAGACTGCTGCTAACCGCAGATGAAAGCTACTTAGAGAAGTAAAAATTCAATGTTGGCACTGATGCTCCCTCCACTGAGTTACTCATGCTCAATGGAGAGAAATGCACCCATATTCAAGATAGCTCTAGTTAAACTCAATACATTATTAAGCAGAAACAAAAGACACTAAAGTTGGATGGAGACTTGGAAAGAGCATATGGGGGTTGGTGGGCATGAGTGACAGTCAGGGAGGGTGGAGGGATGAATGTATCTATGATGAATTATATGCATGTATAAAACCAACAAAAATAAATTATTTTTTAATTGAAACAAAATTAATTTTACAACATTACTAAATAAAGATTATGTGGCATTTGGTACAATTCCTTGCCAAAATCCAATACCCCGCCCCCCTATGGTATCAGGAAAAAAATCTTAAGCTTTTAAATCTAAGCTGGTCTCTATCCTGACTGGCTTAGAGGACTAGGGCAAGTGAACAAAACTTTTATCCTGTTCTTCCCACCTTTACAACAGGGCCATTCACTGTGCTATAATCACCGTTTAAAAAAACAGTCTGCAATGTCTGACACACAGAAATGGCAACAATGCCCGTTGTTTATATTGTCAATATCACCATTGCCTTCTTAAATTGTTATGCTAACTGTAAAAATACTTTTACTAATTCTTTTGAAAATTTCATGCATATGTGTATATGTGCATACACATACACACACCTTATCGTGATCATCTGCATCCGAACTCTCCCTTCCATTCCTTCTAGATTATTATGCTAATATTACTAGCTGTTTTCCTATATCGCCAAAAGCCTGCTTTCCCATTGATTATTATTTTTCTTCTATTTGGTTTGCTATGCTATGCTTTACTATGCTTTGATGTGGCGTACTGTGATGGGCTGCGTTCTGCTCTGCTGTGGTTTGTGGTAAGGTCTGATTTTGTAAAGGTGTAATTATGTTAAGCCATGCTAGGCTGAAAAGCAAAACTCACTCTGCCTCAGCCTCTAGAGTGTTGAGGCTTTAGGCACAGTCACCATGCAAGTCATATTTTCACATCTGGAACTGAGTTAGCCCTGGGGGCCTCTGCCTCTTTCACAGGGCATCTCTCACATTGACTCAGTTGAAAAACTTAACTCCTAGCTTTGCCAGGATCACATCAACTCACCAATTTCCCTCTGAACCATCTGCAGAAAGGAGTCCCTCACTGCCAGAGCACAATTTAATCTATTAAACTGTTGACGTGAAATCTCTCATGAGGCAAGGGATGTGACTAAGAGGAAGGAACAATGACAGGAGTGTGACGCTGGGTTCCTGTCGCCTCCATTCTGGGATGGACACAAATGGCTCCATTGTGAAAGACAAATGATAACTCTTCCAGAGGACCCAAGATCAGTTCCCAGCACCCATATCAGGCAGCTCAGACTGTAACTCCAATTCCAGCAGATCTAACATTTCTGGTCTACTTTTGCAGACATATACACAACTACACACAATTAAAAACAATAACAATAAAACTTTAAATAAAAAGCAATCACCTCTGTTCAGCAAATGCATAGCTCTGTCATATTTATATTCAGCCTTGCTAACTCAAGCTCCAAATGTGGAGCAGAGGACCTAATTAAAAGGTAGCCTTGAGCTGTCAATAAAATTACATACAAAGGAAATATTCATATACATAGTATAATTTTGTTGAGACAGTCTGTCATGTAAGATGCTTTTTCTAATTCAAGTGTGGGACAAATTAAAATAAAAAGTCTCCACATCTACACCACCCTTGCCTTCCTCCCTCCCTGAAGCAGTGACACAATCACCAACAATCAAGACACACTCAAAGTTGCTGGCTGGAGAAATGGTGAGGTTTGTCTTTCCTGTTCATTTCTGGAGAGTGGCAGCAATAGTCATTCATGTTTATTTGTTCAGGGAAGGCAATTCCTTTGCCTCATCCCCAAGCTCTCTTGTCAGTGTGAAGGATCATCTTTCATCCCCAGCCTCAGCCTGACAGTTCCTACAAGACTCTCCCCCAGGACCCTGCCTTTTCCACCATAACACATATACCTGTCTGTCTCCCCCATGAAACAGTGTATGTCTAGATGTATTATCTTTTATTTTCAGCACTAGGATTACTGAGGATGACAACAAGCAAGAAAATGTTGAGGGTGTAAACAAACAAATGAATCAAGTATCTGGTTTCAGAAAAGCCAAGCCATTCACCAAGGTTCAACTTTCTCCCCTGTGTTTACACAGGGACCATGTGACCAAACAGGCTTTGGACATCTATCTTCCAACTTCCTGCCACTACAAAAACTTATATTTTAGTTTTAGTCTAGTTTTTTCTTTAACTCCTTGCCTTACTGATTTGCTCCAACTGCCTGTGGAGATATGCCAGATGTCATTTCTCAAGACAGGCAATATTAACCCAATATTTTACCCAAGGAACACTAGGACTTCCAGGACCTTTCTAGGCCTCTAACAGATCGTCGCCCCCCTGCCCCACCTTCCCTTTCACTTGGCTTTTGTTCTTACCTTCAAAGCTCCCAGCAAATAAGTAAATCCAGGTGATGGCTGGGATACAGAGCAGAGTCAAAGAGGCAGCCAAAAATTTCCGTCTCCCTCTGCAAATTCCCAGCATCCTCTCAGAAGTGGCAATTTCTAATTTCAGCACCTTGTCTCTGTCCAAAGCATGAAGTCCTCAGTATCCCTCATAATACTTTCTGGAAGGAAAAATAGAAGAGGAAGAGCTGAATCCCATTATGATGAGCAGACGCAGGCAAAATGAAAGAAAAAAATATCCCATAGATCCTAAATATAGATTCCCAGGGCCATGGCTTCCTTCTCACCTTTCTATCTCAAGAGATGATAAATGATGCTATAGTCTTGTCTTTTAAAACAGACACCTAAATAAATAATGAGGTCTTCAAGGAATCTCTCTCTCCCTCCCTCCCCCTTCTCTCTCTCACATGCATTTAGATAGCATATATTATAAACAAAATACTAAACAGATATGCTATCAAAACCTAAGCTGATATCAAAGAATAAAGTGTCCTGAGTGACCAACTAAAGAACATGATCCCCAAGAAATTTATATGGACCATTGATTAAGGCAAGAAAAAAATGTTAGTTTAGCCATGTATGGTCAACATGGCAGACAGCTCTTGTGTTCCTAATAGAAAACACCCTGATAGGCAGCTGAAGCAGAATGAAGAACACACCTAAAGAACAAGGGCATGGTTAGATCACAACATAGCCTGTTGAAACAGGACTGTGGTCAGAGCAGCTAAAAATATCTCAACTGTGAATCGTCTGCATAGCCCCCTACTCTGGTAGATTCATAAAAAAAATAGAAACAATGATAATGAACAAGAGTTAACCAGCTTGGACCATTATAATAAATAATCTTTAAACCAAAGCAAAATGGCAGTAATGGGTTAAAAGAAAAGAAAGAAGGTTGCCGGGTGGTGTTGGTGCAGGCCTTTAATCCCAGCCTTTAATCAGGAGGCAGAGACAGGCGGATCTCTGTGAGTTCGAGGCCAACCTGGTCTACAAGAGCTAGTTCCAGGACAGGTATCAAAGCTACAAAGAAACCCTGTCTCGAGAAAAAACAAAAAAACAAAACAAAGATAGCGTAGAGAGCTCATGTAGAACTCTCAGCTACCACTCTGGCAACTTGACTGCCTGTGTACAGTCATGCTTCTCACAATGATGATAGTGGACTAAACCAGCTCCAATTAAATACTTTCCAAGAGTTGCTGTGCTCATGGCATCCCTTCACAGCAATGGGACACTGACTAAGACAGAAGTTGGTACAGGGTTGGAAGTATTGTTGTGATAGGCCTGACCATGCTTATTTTAGAGGAATGTGGACTTTGAGACTGGTTTAGGAAAACTTTAAGCTGGCCTTAATGGGCCATGCTAATGGAAGCATGAAAGATAGTGCTGCTGAGGGTGATTTGAACTGTGGGAGCTCAGCTCAAGGGGTTTCTCAGAAGGAGCATATTAGTATTAGTTTGTGGCCTAGAGACCCATTCTTATAACATTCTAGCAAAGAATGTGACTGCTTTATGTTCTTGTCAAACAAAAGTGTGCCTGAGGCTAAATTGAAAGTTTGGGATTAATAGCTTTGGCAGAGAAGATTTCAAAACTGCCTGGTATTGACTGTTTTGTGGTTATTAGTGGCCAGATTTATGCTAATCTATAATGAAAATAAGCAAGCAGAGAATAAAAAAATACATAATGTTTGAGAAAGAAACACCAGAAAAGAAGTTTTTAAGAAAGCCTGATGCTAAATGTAATAAAGGGAGTGGTGACCTCAGGGCAAGATCCTACCTAGCTAAACTTCCAACTTGTGAAAGGGAATTAAAATTTACAGCTGTGAGTGGTGGCACAATGAAGTAAAAATTATCCATTATCATCAAGTAGGATTCATCCCAGAGATGCAGGGCTGGTTCAACATACACAAATCTATCAATGTAATCCATCATATAAATAAACTGAAAAAAGAAATATCATCATCAGCATCATTTCATTAGATGCTGAAAAAGCATTTGACAAAATTCAACACCCCCTTATGATAAAAGTCTTGGAGAGATTAGGGATACAAGGGTCATGCCTAAATATAATAAAAGCTATATACAGCAAGCCGACAGCTAACATCAAATTAAATGGAGAGAAACTCAAAGCCATTCCACTAAAATCAGGAACATGACAAGGCTGTCCACTCTCTCCTTACCTCTTCAATATAGTGCTTGAAGTTCTTGCAATAGCAATAAGACAACATAAGGGATCAAGGGGAGTCAAATTGGAACGGAAGACGTTAAACTTTCGCTATTTGCAGATATGATAGTGTACACAAGCGACCCCAAAACCTCTACCAAAGAACTCCTACAGCTGATAAACACATTTAGTAATGTGGCAGGATACAAGATCAACTCCAAAAACTCCTACACACAAAGGAAAAAGGAAGCAGAGAGGGAAATCAGAGAAGCCTCACCTTTCACGATAGCCACAAATAGCATAAAATATCTTGGGGTAACTCTGACCAAGGAAGTGAAAGATCTTTTTGACAAGAACTTTAAGTCTTTGAAGAAAGAAATTGAAGAGGACACCAGAAAATAGAAGGATCTCCCATGCTCTTGGAGGATCAACATAGAAAAAATGGCAATTCTACGAAAAGCAATCTATAGATTCAATGCAATCCCCATCAAAATTCTTCACAGACCTTGAGAGAACAATAATCAACTTTATATGGATAAACAAAAAACCCAGGATAGCCAAAACAATCTTATTCAATAAAGGAACTTCTGGAGGCATTACCATCCCTGACTTCAAACTCTATTACAGAGCTACAGTATTGTAAACAGCTTGGTATTGGCATAAAAACAGAGAAGTCGACCTATGGAATCGAATAGAAGACCCAGATAATTATGGTATTTTACATCACAAAACCTGATTCAAATTTCAAGGATAACACAATCATGAGTATACTTCCAAAGGAATAAACTTGATACAGTAAGGCAAATATCTATCTAACCAGGCAGCCATCTGAAGTACAAGAATATATTCTGAGTATAATAAATATATAATAAAATATCCATAATAAATGATGAAACATGTATGTTTAATCACATGAAAAATAATTTTCATAGTAAAAGTAATTGCTGGGCACAGGACATGATAATTTCACTATATATCACTATGTATTTTCTAAGTGGTATACAAGTAGCACATATTCCTTTTATAATTTAAAAATATTTTAAAAATCTATTATAATGTTACATTATATTGTTTGTCATTCAAAATACCTCAGCACTGTTAGTATTTACAGGCTAGATACAGGAAGTTGATTTTTGTTGTACCCTAATTGTAAGCACCCCCTCCAAGCGACGATCCTGGACCATCACAAGGACTCATTCTCTACGACAGTCAGCTCTCATCACTACTAGAGGTCAGCTTTTCATAAGAAGCATAGAAGAAATGACGTATCGTATGTTCAAGATATGTGGACTGTATAGAATTACTTAATAGGAAGACATGGTAACATCTCTGAAAGTAAAAAAAGAAAAGAGTATCTAAGAAGAAAAAAATGGCCCCAAATCTTAAGAATATGGACCTGTCATGATTAGAGAATCAGTACCAATGTTCACTGTCCTAATGACTGGCTAAGTCTTGCCTTTCTCTTATACCATGCTATCCCTGCATCAGATGCTGTCCTGGAGTGTTTTTCATCCTTTCTAGAATCTGATAATGACTTTTGAGTCCTTGGTGCCTCTGTGAAAATATCCTAGTAAGTAAGGCTGATCTGGAGGCTTTTGCCTTCTACTTCTGAACACCAGTCTCTCTGGCCCTGGCCACTCTACTGAGCCTCAAATTCATATATACAGTAATAGATACACCTGTGTCTAGGACCCAACCCTTCCTTTCCCATCACCTGCTGCTGCCTGGACCTTTCCCTCCTAACAAATGTCAGCACCATTTACTTAGGTACTTGATCACTCTTAATTCTATGTTCATCTTTCTCACCTTGTCCAATCCCTATAATCCTTAAGTCCTGTCATTTTCACTTTAAACACATGCTTCAAATACATCCCGATTTTACCACTTTCTCCTGCCATCACATGAGGTATGGTCACCGCCACCTTATACTTAGTCCTATTATATCAGTCACCTAATTCAAATTTCATCTAAAATTATTCAGTGTTTCTCAACAGCTCTTTAAATGAATCCCAAATGCTTGGCCATGTCCATGATCATCTAAAAACTTCTCTAACCTCCTCTGACATTTCTGTTCTCTTCTGCTCAGCATGTTTCCCTTTTCACCTCTGGACCTCACCTCATCAACTCCGCCACTCTATTCTTGATGCCACAAATCTGAATCATCGTGACCTCTGCTCCACTGTCTTGCTCCCGTCCATGCAATCTAGTGCTTGGATGCTGAGATCAGAGAACTCTTTGCTAATAACTCTATACCTAGGGAGCCCTCCCCAATTTGTCTATCACCATGCCCTGGTCATTTCCTTCATAGTTCTCATCAAATTCCAAAGTGACAAAATTCTCTGAAAAAATGTTTTTCTATCAACCGTCATACCCAGTAAATTTTAATTTCCACCTGAGCATAAATTCTAACAGCTTCATCATTGGTGTACTTGTCCTAGTTAGAGTTTCTCTTGCTGTGATGAAACACCACAAACAAAAGCAAGTTGAAGAGGAAAGGGTTTATTCTGTTTACGCTGTTCATCATTGAAGACAGTAAGAACAGGAACTCAAACGGGCTGGGAATCTGTAGGCAGGAGCAGATGCAGAAGCCATGAAAGGCTGCTGCTTACAGAACTGTTATGGTTTGATCAGCCTACTTTCTTATAGAACCCAGCACCACCAGCCAAGATGTGGCCCAAGCCATTGTGGCCCTCCGGCATCAAATACTAAGAAAATGCCATACAGGTTTACCTACAATCTATGAGTGCATTTTCTCAATTGTAGTTTCCTCCTGAGATGATTTTATCTTCTGTCAAACTGACATAAAAGTTATCATCAGTACAACACTCGTGGACTCAGGCAGCAATGTCTAATGCTTGCTGAACACATAACAAAATGTACATATTCTGTACTTAGTCTAGAATTCTTTAAATGTGTATTTTTTTTAAACAGTGGTCTGGCAGCCAGGTTTGTAATATAGGAAACAAAATCTGCACACAGTTCCTGAAACAGGTCCTCTAGCAATGATATATCCTGCAGACACCGTCAGGTGCAGGGCAGGTCAGCGGCAAAGTTTGTTTTGGTAATTTTCTCTCCTTCTCTGCCTGCAAGAAAGACTACTTCACACTAGGTCTTGAATCATGTGTACATGTTCTGCACATTACAGCCATAGCATCTCCTGCTTAAGATAGTCTTCAAACCAAAAGCACATACAGTATGCCTAGAATAAACACTGAAACCCAGCTGCTCCTCGTATTGTAAAGGTCATTCAGGGTCATTTCCCACCGTCCCAATTTGTCCTGATCCCGCTGTGAAATCCAGTTCTCTGGCTGTAGAAAAGCATAAGGCTTTGTTTTGTTTTGTTTGCTTCAGAACCACTGTGCTCTCACAGATCAACAGCAGTGGTCTACCCAGAGCTTCCAACTCAGTTTCCTTTCACCTACTTCCTTCAGCTCTATGGCTCAGACATATTTACTGTCAACAGAGAATTCCACTCATCCTGCCTCTTTCATACGAAAATAAAACGTGATCTGCATGTGGTAAGAGCCACATGTGTCATTCACAAAACACAGGAATCTGGAAACATGGTTAAATTGTCAACTGTTACCTGTTGGTCACCCTAGAAAAGCCATTTCATAACTGCCTTCAGCACTTTGATGTGAAAATCCATGGCTATATCAAATGCAGGTGAAAGGAGCCAGAGAGAGACAATAAGATAAAAAATACACCAAAGGAAGATCCATGTAAGAAGATATAAAATTAAGATTAAAATTGATTAAAATTAAAAGTGCATTTACAAAACACTTGTCCAATCAAATTCTAGGGCTAGGGAAGACACAAATGACTTCTTGATTTCTATCTGTGAATCAGAAAGGAAGGGGAAAGCTAACAATGTGCACCGCGTGCTGTGCGGTTGCCTCCGGGCCACTTCTTTGTAAAGGGAGAATTACAGAAATGAAAAGAATGTTCTTTTATCTGCAGAAGGGAAATGGAAAACACTCTAAACTCATCATTCAGTATGTTACTACTCCCTCTAAACCAACCATATTCATTGTTTAAAAAGAGATGACCCTGTGGGGCTGGAAAGATGGCTCAGTGGTTAAGAGCATTGCCTGCTCTTCTAAAGGTCCTGAGTTCAATTCCCAGCAACCACATGGTGGCTCACAACCATCTGTAAAGAGGTCTGGTGCCCTCTTCTGGCCTTAAGGCATACAGACAGAATATTGTATACATAATAAATAAATAAATATTTTTTAAAAAAAGAGATGACCCTGTGAAAAACTTAAACAGTAGTACTTACACCCACATACTTCCCACAAGTGACTAAACTGTGGCTTAAAATATCAAATGAAAAATTCTAAAAATTAGTTTACCGCGTGATATTCATATACATCTGTGTGACGATGTATATGAATGACCCTAGTATCCTGAATATCCAAGCAGTATATGCTACCTGCCTGTTAGTCAACTACCAAATGTCTCTGCTAATCACTTAACAATTGTCTCGGTTATGAGATCAACTAAGAGAGAATCTTAGCAATGAGGGAGATGAAAACTAGTTAGGCAGCTTAGACAGGAAACCCCAAAGCAACAGGCTCAGAAATATCCTTGTCTGGAGAACGAACTTGTGACAAAAATAATGAAATTCTGTACCAGACATTAATTCTTCCTGATGAACAGCTTTGGAATTCGATATCTAGATATTCATGGCAGAAATGGACTGTGTCTATTTCCCAATGTCAACCCATCTCCTAAATAATGTTTGCGTCTCCAATTTTGATCTGATAACATTACCATTATTATTGAAGGCCACTGGGAATATCAAGACTCTATTCAGGCTCATTAAGAACCTATATTTTAAAAGGAGCTATTCCAAGAATACAATCTACCTCTGGTTTTAGCCATGACTTTCAGATATGCCCCAATATTAGCATAATACGCACTACCAATGTACTCCCTAGAGTTGTCAGTCCAGATAGAAGCTGGAGAAATGGCTAAACTGTTGTGTACTGCTCTTACAGAGAACCTATGTTCAGTTGTAAGCATCCATATTCAGTACAAACATCCAGCTATAACTTGAGCTCCAGGAAATCCAACAAACCTTTTGTGGATCGCATGGGGACTTACACTCAAATGCATATGCACAAACACACACACACACATACACACACACACACACCTGCACAAACATATGCATATGTGCTAGTGCACATGCACAAATACAAAATATAAAGTTTTGAAATAAATATTCTTTAGAAGTTAATCCAGTGTCCTTTGCTTTACAGAAGCTTCTTAGTCTCAGGATGTCCCATTTATTCAATGAGGCGCTTAATGTTTGTGCTGCTGGGGTTATACGTAGGAAGTGGTCTCCTGTGCCCATGTGTTGTACACACACACACTTAGACAATGGGGATGTTCTATAGGGAACTCACCAAGGCCAGCTGGCCTGGGTCTGAAAAAGCATGGGATAAAACCGGACTCGCTGAACATAGTGGACAAGGAGGACTACTGAGAACTCAAGAACAATGCCAATGAGTTTTTGATCCTACTGCACGTACTGGCTTTGTGAAAGCCTAGGCAGTTTGGATGCTCACCTTACTAGACCTGGATGGAGGTGGGTGGTCCTTGGACTTCCCACAGGGCAGGGAACCCTGATTGCTCTTTGGGCTGACGAGGGAGGGGGACTTGATTGGGGAAGGGGGAGGGAAATGGGAGTCGGTGGCGGGGAAGAGACAGAAATCTTTAATAAATAAATAAAATAAATAAATAAATTAAAAAAAGAAGTTAATCCAGATGTGTCTGTTAATCATCTAGCCAAGGGATTATTCCTCAGAAAGACTGGGATACTAAGGAGATGAGAGGAATAACCACCCCTTAATGAGAATGTGATTTTCCTTCCCAGAAATCCTAGCCTTGGTGCAGGCCATGTAGCTCTGTTAAGTTAACCTGCTTTCTGAACTATAACTCAGAAAAATCTCCTTTCCTTTTTATTTTCCTTTTTTGTATCTCTTTACTAAACATGTTTTCCTAACGATTTGGGCTTTTCCACCCTCTCTGTGAAGCTGCCTGCCTTTCATCATGCAGCTGCAATGTTGACCTCTATTTAACCCCAAAGACATGACCTTGTCTCGTCCTCCTCTCCATAACCACATCCTGCAATGATGGAGAAAGGTCATTGGTTAATTAAATAAAGAAACTGCTTGCCCTGATAGGTTAGAACATAGGTGGGTGGAGTAAACAGAAGAGAATGCTGGGAGGAAAAGGAAGTGAACTCAGAGATGCCATGCTCCTCTCTCCAGGGCAGACGCACGCGATGAAGCAAGCCGCCAAGTCAGACATGCCGACTCTTTCCTGGTAAGACGGGTGCTACACAGTTTATCAGAGATGAGTTGATCGGGATATCAGAATTAGCCAGTAAGGGCTAGAGCTAATGGGCCAAGCAGTATTTAAAAGAATACAGTGTCGGGGGCTGGAGAGATGGCTCAGAGGTTAAGAGCATTGCCTGCTCTTCCAAAGGTCCTGAGTTCAATTCCCAGCAACCACATGGTGGCTCACAACCATCTGTAATGGGGTCTGGTGCCCTCTTCTGGCCTGCAGGCATACACACAGACAGAATAGTGTATACATAATAAATAAATAAATAACATTTAAAAAAAAAGAATACAGTGTCCGTGTAATTATTTTGAGGCATAAGCTAGCAGGCGGCCGGGGTGATGGGGAAGCAGCCCCGCTGCTCATATTACTACACTGCAAGCTGCTGAAATTTACAGCTTGCCTGCCATGTTGTTTTCTTGCAAATTCTAATAAAATGGTCCTCTACCTTCCTACTGAGTCCTTTTTTAAATTTTCTTATTAAGAAGACAAAAATTCAAAGGCAGGACCCCAATTTCTCTGGCGACATAGTGCTTGGTTCAAACAATCCTTAAATGGTAGCCTATTACTCTGTCACAACGCTGTCATCCACCTCACTTCATCTCATTACATAAGGATTGATCATCTCACATCAGAAGAATGCATCAGATGAATGCAGAACCAAAAGATTCTGGAAAACTGAGAGAGGCCATACCCACAACACTTTTATTATAATAGATTATTATAAATGTTAATCATTCTCAGTTATTATTGTTATTCTTTTAAAATACATTTAAAAATTACAAATCATCATAGTTAAATGTGTAACAAGGATAATAAATGTAGGACTCAGTACTGTTCATGCTCTAAGGCCGTATTTGTGTCTCAGAATATACAGTCTATAGAAAACTGAAAACAAGGACAACTACATCTCAATACTTAAGACCAGGAAATGATTCTTCCTGAGAACAACTTCTCTTGTAAAACCCACTCTCTTTCCTACAGTCCCATTAAAAGCATAGGGGTAAAAATGAAAAGGAGAAAACTGTAATTGTATTATTTTTACCTCACCAGGTATAGTCAAAATTAAGCATTTTAATATAAAATAAATATGAATCATTTTATACATTGTTTTACATCTATTTCTTTACATCTGCTCTTCGCTTACATCAAAGGCACATTTCCATAGTTCAGTAGCCAAGGTTCACAGTCAGAATGCTCCATAGTATGGTTTTTAAGATGCCCTAAGCATTCACACTGGAGTGTTACAGGAGGTAAGTATAAGTACAGACCACAGAATCGTGTTGAAGCAGAGGACCCAGAAGGTTGTGTGGTAATCTAGATGAATAAATAGAAGCAGTATTAGTCAAAAAGAAGAGAGAGAGAGAGAGAGAGAGAGAGAGAGAGAGAGAGAGAGAGAGAGAGAGAAGAGAGAGGGAGAAAGAGAGAGGGAGGGAGGGAGGGAGGGAGGGAGAGAGAGAGAGAGAGAGAGAGAGCTATTTCTGAGCTTAGGAAAGAAATCACTGGGCAACTATAATATATAGATAGCTGTTGACAGTTTCTCAAGGCCCTGATTCACAAAGGCATTATGGCCCACCTATGAGACTCTACTTACACAGAATGGCACTGAGACTCAAGGAGGTTAATGCTGAGTTATATGAAGGATGCACTGCTTCCCTCTTCATGCCTTCCCATCTGCTGCCTGCTTTACCTGCTAGGCTTCCCCAAGCTCTATTTCATCCAAATAACTGGGAGGTGATTCTGATTCCGCCCCTTGAAAGGCATCAGGCATGATCTAGAGACAATTTTGATGGTCACACCTGGAAAGAGAACCTAATGATTGGAGATCAGAGATGCCGATAAACATATTACAAGGCACCGATGAAACAGACCTATAAGGAAAGATCTCATAAAAATTGAGACAGGGCTGAGATGGACAGGCCTAGCCCAAGGTGTCACTCCTTCAGGAAGACCCTTCCCTTGTAGGCAGAGTCAAAGGATGCTGCAGATGAGCACATGTACAGGAAGCTGTGTGAATTTCCTGGAGTTGTCTTTCCTCTAAAGTGGTCTCTCCAGGGGTAGGGAGGTGAAATATACATCTATTGGCAGCCAACCAATTTCCATAACTTTCTCACTTTGTACAGTCTGGGTTTTGTTTCATAGAGGCAGGAACTCTAGCTTAATAGCTGTCAGAGACAGAAAGTAAAAATATTATTCCTGACATAGAATTCTTACTGTGACAACACAGGTTAGAGAGACCCAAAGCATAGAAAGAATGTAGAAGAAATGAAAATTCCATTTCTGATGTTAACATCTTTCAAAAGTCCACCACCAAAAAAACCTTAATGTAATTAGACCCTCTAAACAGAAACCCTTATCCAAACATCACACTGCAACTTCAAGAAAGTGGAGCTTCGGGTTTTTCTCCATGTCCATGTTTATCAGTCCTTACTCACATTCACACACCCAGGAAACCAACCTTTGAAGTGTTTTGATCTTGATTCTTGTGATTTTTTTTCCATTCTGAAAAGATGTGATTTAAACAGGCAGGCTTCACATTTTCATTCTTCCTAAGCAACACCTCGAAGCTTTGAACATGGGTTGCCACTAGAGACACTTCAGCATTCCTGAAGGACTTCCTGGTGTTTGACTGAGAGAGTCCTTAAGGTAAAGAAAACTACTAGGAAAGGTACAAGGAAATGGCTGGGATCTGAGGACAGGATCGGGCCACTCTGTCCCAGACAAAGGGCAAAGAGGATCTTCAGAAAACAAACATGACAGATAGGGGGAAAACACAGGAACTCTGGATGCAAAGTGAAGAAACTGAATTTAGTTCTCCAGACCCTGGGCAGCTAAAACACTCTTGAGTAACAATGACATATTTGTTACTTCTGTGTCACTGTAACAAAAACAACAGAAGGGAGGAAAAATTTATTTAGGCTCAGAGATTGAAATGGTAGAACCCAACACAGACATGAAAAAAATTTACAACATTATGGGCATCAAGCAAAGGCTCTTCCCAGAGAGCACCTAGGAGCCGGAAGCTGGGATCAGGCATCATCTTCCAAGGCTGGCTTCTCCTGTCTCCTTTAGTCAGCCAACCCTGATCTCCTACAGATTACATAGCCTTCTAAAGGAGTACCACCAGCTGGGGAAAAGGTCTCAAAGCATCAGTCATGTAAACCATGATAATCTCAAATCAAAATTCCTTAAATGACCTTTTTACGTATACAGTTGTTTTCCCTGCAGGTATACATGTGTATGGTATGGGTACAGTACCTGCAGAGGTTATAATAGTGTGTAGGATCTCCTGTAACTGGAATTACAAAGGATCTGAGTTCTGTGTGGGGGTGCTGGGAAATTGCTGTAGGAATTCCTATTGCTAGTAGCCTTTGGGTTACCTGCCCACTTAGGTGAGGCCTCATATACTACTTATGCTGATGTAAAGCGTGCGTCCAATCTCTTTTCTGGCTGTAGGATTTGGTTGCTATTCTCTGGACCAGCAGAGGATTGTGACTTGTGAGTCTACCCCTAAATAAATAATGCTGTATTCTTCTCAATTCTGAGCTAGTGTGGAATTTTTTTTAAGCATCTTTCTTCATCTGGTCCCCACATGCACTGAGACTCCACACCTACCAGGTGTATGGCCTGAGGGCCTAACTGGTCCACAGCCAAAAATGTCTCCCAACCCTTCCCACTCGGCTTGCTTTTACCTAAATGGTTTTTTGTAAAGCCCCCACCACAGCGGAGTTAACTGCCTTGCAGTGACTTGAAAATTTCCCAAGCTAGCAACATCCCCTCCCCTACTGCCACGATCCTTGCCATGTGGCATCTCTGGTACAGCTTCCAGTTTATGCTCTCCGTCCATGAGTTCTGGGCTTCTTGCTCTGTGTATGGAATTGATTTAGTTGCTGTAAATTTGTCAAGGAAAGCGTATTTCTCAGTATTTAACCAGTATCAAGGCAGGAAACTAAAGTGGCTCAGGACCATTCCTATCGCCACTGGTTGCATCCCTGATAGTTGCAAAGCTGCAACCACGACACCTGCTGGACAATAAAGATTACTACACCTAAAAGAATTTACCAGCTCTCATAACATGTAATTAATACATCAATATTGCAGACTACATCAACATTGAAATATTAGTAACATTTTTGCTAATATCATAGATTGTATTCTGCAAGGCTTATATGGTTATGGTGATACATCCATTTATTGGATATTGGGACTCATTTTTTTTTCATATTATATCCATAAGAAAGAATGTGGCACTTTTAGAAATGATACAATATTTAATAATGAACAGCTAGTTGACAGAATTAATACCATCGAAAATCAAAAGTTACCTGAAAAAATTAATACTATTGAAAAGGGTGACATTAAATCCGCAGACAAAATTGAATCCATGTATAAGGGTACTGATAAATCTTCTGAAATAATTCATACTGTTAAATTTGATAATCAATTTTCTTTAAAAAGTTATGATAGGTTAGCAGATAGAGTATCTTTCCAGGATGGCAATCTGCATATTATCCAAATAATGTCCAAACATGAGGTGTTATCTTAAAAGGAGAAACTTCAGACCTTAGAATCACATGTGCAGAATGAGGACTACAGACTAGGTGCCTCAATGAAGTCACTAGAAATATATACAGGCCAGGAGATTCAGGCTTAACAAAACACAATAGTAAACAGATTTGAAAAGATTGAGGAAATTATTGGAGCTGATGAACAGGAAAAGAGGGCACAAGGACAGGATTCAACATCGCTAGTAGCTGTCATACATGGCTTACCCACGGTTTTAGCTTCCTACCCTGTAATCTACTCTGACAAAGCATGAAGTTCTAAAGGTCCAAAAGGATACAAAGAAGATAGATGGATATCCATAGGAAGGAGGATCTAAAAAACCCTGTCTGGAAAAATCCAAAAAAAAAAAGAAAAAAAGAAAAGAAAAGAAATTGAGCAAGCCTAATTATCACTTGTATTACACATTTTTTAGGGATATGATAAAGACATGGACTTCTGACATTAAGACAACACCAAATGAATAGATTCAGTTATTTTCAGCAGCTGATATTCAAATGTTATTTCAGGGAAGAGGCAAAAATTTAGAACCGGGAAAGTCAGAAGGGCTTGAGAAATGCCAATATCAAATTCTTGGTGTGGGCACTTATGCTGACCCTAGGTTCAAGCTCTTTAGGATTAACAAATCTTCTCCCTATATGACAAAGCAGCCTTAAATACTTGGGACAGGATTCAAGAACTAGGAAAACTAAATGAATCATATAGGGCCAGAGAGAACCCATTAGTGACTTTTTACAAAGATTAACTAACACTGTACAAACAGGACTAACAAACCTAGATGCTAGATGAGTACTTCTTGAATCTCTAACTTTTCAAAATACAAACTTAGAATGCAAAAAGATACTTGGGCCTTTAAAGGTGAGATCAGCACTTATAGATGAATGAATCCTGCATACAATGAACATTGAGACATTTAACTATAATACTGAATCTTAGGTAGGAGAAGCAATTTCTAAAAAAAAATGAGGAGACAACAAAATGCCAAATGCTTTAATTGTGGTAGAATAGGACATCTGAGAAGGGATTGTAGACAAGGATTTCCAAGGAATGGCAAAAATAGGAGGACTCAGCCTTCAGGTATATGTAGAAGGTGTGGCAAAGACCAACATTGGATCAATGAATTCAGATCAACAAAAGACAGACAAGGTAACCGAATACCATTGGGAAACTCCTTGAGGGGCCTCTTGCAGGTCCCCAAGACAAAAGTGGCCCAGTTATCGCCAGTCACTGTGGAGGACATGTGTCATCAGGAAATTTAAAAATCCAGAGCCCTCTATAAAAGACCATACTGCTCTCGATGGTGGAAAAAAACATGGAGGATAAATCAAAAATTCTGTTAGGAAATGGGAGACATATATTCTGACAGACTTCTATAAATAATCAAAGACCAAAGTTGAGAGTGCATATAAATGGTATTGTAATTGCTAGTTTGATAAACAAAGGTGCAGATAGGAATCCTGGCATCCAAATTGGCCTCTTCAAGAAGAGAATATTCAATTACCAGAAATTGGAATCCTGAAGCTATACAAAGCACAAGACTGGTTGACTTCATAAAGCCAGAAGGTCAGAGAGAGAAGCTGAGGCCATATGTAACTAATATTGAAGTAAATTTATGGGGTCTGACCTATTGCAACAATGGAATACCCACATTACCATTCCTGCAGTCCCAGGAACTCATAATTCTGAGAAAGATATTATAAGGTACTATACAAAGGTCACCAGCCATTCAGGCCATACAAGAATGCAAAGCAACTACCAAATTTTTAGAGGAACCAAAAACCCTATCTTTAAAGTGGTTAACTGAAAAAAATCAATATGGGTTAAACAATGTCATCCAGCTGAAGAAAAGCTGCAGGCTTAAGATTAGCTAATACAAGAGCAACTGGATGTTCACCATATTGAAGAAACAACCAGTCCTTGGAATTCTCCTGTATTTACTGTTAAAAAGAAATCTGGTAAATGGAGAATGGTGACAGATCTAAAAGCTGTCAACAAGGTAATTCAACCTATGGGTGCTCTACAATCTGGAATTCCTCTGCTTTCTCTATTACCAAAAAATGAGCTCTTATAGTTATTGACTTGAAAGACAGTCTTTTTCACTATACTTTTCCAAGAAAAGGATAGAGAAAAAATTGCCTTCACAGTGCTTACTTACAATCATTCTCAGCCTACTAGGAGATATCAATGAACTATGCTCCCACAGGAAATGCTCAATAGCCCTACTCTGTGCCAATACTTTATAAGTCAACTTTTGGAAATAATACATAAGCAATTTCCTAAGTCTATAATTTACCATTACATGGATGGCATTTTGCTCTCTGATTCAAACACTGATACTTTAGAAAGAACGTATGAAGCAGTAAAGAAAGTTTTGCCTAAATGGGGATTACAAATTGCTCCTGAAAAAAATACAGAGAGGAGATTCTGTCAGTTACCTAGGTTATAAAATAGGTTTACAGAAAATTAGAACACAAAATGCACGAATTAGGAGAGACTGATTGCAGACTCTTAATTACTTTCAACGATTGTTAGGAAACATTTCCAGTCTACAACCGGCTGTTGGGATAACACCTGATCTAATAATTCATTTAAACAAAACCTTAGATGGTGATAAAGTCTTGAATAGTCCCAGAGAATTAACAGCTGAAGCAGAAAAGGAATTGACAATTGTTGAGGAGAAATTACAGGAAGCACATGTGGATAGTGTGAATCCAAATCTTAATTGTATTCTAGTCATATTGAGTCCAAGAGTCCAGGACAAAGATGGGGCCCCATAACAACAACTCCACCTGGTTGATAAGGCATCATTATGCTGATAGTGCTACTATAAAAGCTGTTTTGGGTACCAGCTGCTCAAGATAGTTCCAACTTGGTTAGCTAAAATGGTGCAATGTTTTACAATGATCTGGCCAGAACGCAAATAGAAACCTCAGAAAAACTCTACTGCATACTCAGAGACTATGCAATTAATTATACCAGACAGTAATCTTGGAACTTAACCATCATTTTACTTTGACAGGATCCCATAGAAAGAATATCACCCCCATTATAGCTGGAAGTAATTCTAGAAGACGTGCCCTCTCCCAACAAAGTTTGTCCCCATGGTTAGGAACATCATTTAGGGGTTGATTATAATTGGTATAGGGTTGGGGGTTGGGAGAAAGCTATATAGGCTCAGAAGTCTCTTTGAAAAAAGGGGGGAATTGGATGGGATAATAAATAAGAGTGAATACATGTATATTGGTACAAACTTAAACTATATTGAATGTTTCTATTTTCATCTATAATATTGTGTATCTAGGCAAAGTTATTGTCATATTGTATGCATGCATGCTTTTACCCCTGCTTAAAACATTTTTATATATTGATACAATTTTAGGATATACTTATTATATTGCAATGTATATTTCTACCTCTAATCAAGATATTTATACATTGTTTACATTTTGAGGCCATTGTCCTCATTCGTTGCACAGTTGTTTATTGTGTGAATATTATAATATTCTAATATGAAGTCTTAGTCCTTAAGTTATATAGCTATTAAGAATTATAGATCAATAGTCATCTATGTTTGTCATACTTATAGTTAGACTTAAGAACTAATCAGGTTCTTTAAATACATAGAGATTGTATTCTGCATAGACAGATAATCTTCAACCACTTCAAAGACCTGAAGAATATAGAATTTAAATAACTTATAGTTCTGTTGACTTGAGACACTACTGCTTCTGGCAGCACCAATCTATGCCAGAAAGAAGGTTGAACACCAAAGACACTCCACTTGGAGTCTTGGCAACACTGGCCTTTTGGCAAGGAACTGCCCATGCATCAACCACTGACAAAAATGCATGATGTCTGGACAGGACAAGCAGAATATAACAAAAAAGACTGTCAACTCTTGCCAAGACAGGGTAAGACAGTTTTGAAAAATTTCTTCCCTCTGAAAATGGTCTGTCAGTTATTCTAGGCCTTAGCCAAGGTTGGTTCTTCCAATATTGCAAATGAGACTTTAGGTGATTGCCCAGGTAGCCAGCTGTTTCTGTCATTTGTTGCACATTTTTGGAAGTTGCTTGATTACACTTCCTGCCTACTCAAGTAATATTATTTCCCTTCGCGGATCTTCAGTGGGGTTGAAGACTACATAATTGTAGTTACTTTCCTCATGACTTGGCCAACTTAAACTCATTAGGATAGGATAATTATTGAAGCATTTATCACATGTTTCTTGCTTGCTATATTTGTTCTTATTGTATATAATTTTGTATTATGCTTAGAACTCTCTTATTTAAACAAAAGGGGGAGGTGCTGTAGGAATTTCTACCACCAGTAGCTCTTAAGTTACCCATCCACTTGGACGTGGCCTCTTATACTATTTATGCCGACGTAAATCACACATCCACTCTCTTTGCTGGTCTCCATTACAGCAGAGGATTGTGTTTTGTGAGTCTATACCTAAATAAATAACCCTATATTATTTTCAGTTCTTAGCTACTGTGGGATTTCTTTTAAGCATTCTTCTTCAGGAACTGAACCTGAGAACACTAAGAGAAGCAAATGCTCTTAACTGCTGAGCCATCTCTCTCCGCCCCACTTAAATAACTTTTAATGAAACTCCAGTCTGTAATTCAAAAAGCCATTTTAAAAATCAAACATTCTAATATAATATAGTGTAATGTAAAGATAAAATAATTTGATATTTACATGCAGAGAAAATAAAAGTAGGAACATATTAAAGTCCCTGTTTCCTTTTTGTTTTTTTTTCTGTTTCTGTGTATGTATCTGTTGTGTGTAGGTGTTCTAGGACACTTGTGTGTGCATATCTGCAGAAGCCAGAGGTTAACCTCAAAAAAATTTCTCAGAAGCTGTCCACGTTGACTATTCAGACAGGGTTTCTCAGTAGCCTGGAACTCACTGAGTAGGCCAGGCCCTAGAGAACTGCTATCTATTTCTCCCCAGTGTGAAGATTATAGACATATGTGACCACACCAGCATTTTCCCATAGATTCTGGGTGTTAAACTCACGTCCTCATACTTGCTCAGCATGGATTTGACCAACTGAGCTGTCTCCCTAGACCCCAAGTCTTTGTTTTCTATTAGTAACCCATTGTGTTTCTATGTCTGCATGTGTTTTTAACAGAAAAATTGTGTACAATAAAGCACTAATTTATAGCAGACAACAGTCTACAGTCAATCTGTGCTGTGGTGTTTCAGGCAGCATCCACTAGTGCCACACAATGTAACAGCATACTCAGTATAAACTCCATGTTGTGTTCAGAGTCTGCACTGAAATCATGCAGCATGACATGGAAGGACACTGACAAATACCTCAGGTATGTCACACAACCGAATTCATTTTTGTTTGTTCAGCATTTAGAAACTTTGCTATTTCCAATTTTTTCATAACCTCCACATTGCGTCACGTATGGAGTCACAACCCTCCATCTGAGAATCTGTAACACAAAACACTTGGGGGATTGTTGTATTAGTTTGTCAGCATTGCTATTAAAAAGTACCACAAAGTGAGGAGCTTGAACAACAGAAGTTCAAGATCATGGTGTAAGTAAGGCATTCCCCTCTGCACGTGCTAGGAGAAGCCCCGCTCCAGGCCTCTCTCCAGTTGCTAGTAGTTTCTTGGCATTCACGTTGTGTATATGTCTGTATCTCTTTCACACTAAGCCAAAAGTCCAGTCTGATCCAGTACTACCTGATCTTAAATAATTATATCTTCATCTATACAATAAGAAGATTGTATTCAATTACAAATCAAAAATAATATGAATTACTAAATCCAATAAATACAGTCCTATTTCTGAATAAAATACCATTCTTAGTCATATGGAGGGGGGACCTTTATTGGCACCATCATGCAAATAACACAAAAGAAAACCACAATGGGAAAGAGGAGAGAAGGAAGGGGGTGCTAGAAGTAGAAAAAGAGGGAGATGAAGATTTAAATTCCATGGGGTCATCTGATACAGGGCACAACTGACATGGACAGCTGGAAAGTAGACAGGAGGATCAGAAAGGTTATTCAAATTCCCTCTAATATTCCAAACAAAGAAGAAACACGGTCTTCTGGAGCACTCAGCACCAAATCACTCTATAAACTAGCTAGGTACTTCTTTAGGCTTTGCCCTCCAAATTCAACAGGGAGCTCAAAGAACTCATCTCCAGCACCTCAATCAGAGCACCTGTTTTCCCTGCCAGAATTTATCCAAAGATATAAACTACTCCTCTGCAGACCCATTCAGGATCTAGAGCAATTCCAGACTTTTCTCACCTCTAAGCAAGAGCTAGCTGCCAAACTCTCCTACTACTTTCAAAATCAGAGATGAAGCTTCAATGACCCTGGTTTCCATAAAAAAGATAAAATTGTTCAGTGATATCTCACTCATGACACAGATAGATGAGGCACAGTCCAAAGAATTTTTAATAATTGCTAGTTCATTGGTTGTAGGGCTTTTAGGAGAACCCAAGAGCTTTGATAAGACACAAAGCTGTTTCCATCAGAGAAGTCCAGTTAAACACTCTTCACTCTTATTACTCAATTCATAATCTTGCTGTCTGGCTTTAAGAATCAATACATGATTTGCTTTTTAATAAATCTGTTTTCCTCTAGATGTTGTTTCAGTCCCCTGGTCACTTGAAAAGAGCAGGATAAGGTAAAATGTTTCTTTTGCAGCATTCACTTTTCAAATCTATAATTTTACCCTGGTATGTTCTAGAAACTGGCAAAGGCAAATCAGGAAAGACAATGAGGAATCAGAGACACAGGTTCAAATAACAATGGTGTTTCTAGCTGGCATCACATGGGACAAGTCACTGAACAAAGTTATATGAACAAATATCAAGGAGTCAGCCAAGGAGCCATAATTCGCCTAACAGATCAAAGGCATCCAAGTCCTTCCCATGTGCCAAACACTGGGTCAAATGATTAGCATTAAAGAGATTTGCAAAACCTGTTTTCTGCTTGAAACTTTCCCACTGTTTTGTACAAACACATAGCACACCCATAAAAGTAATTATATGTAGTATAGTCATTATTTATTGGCATACTCATATAGAACATGAAACTAAATATAGAAAGCAATGCCAGCTGTGAAGATGAGAGCAAACAAACAAGTAATGTAAATAACCACTGAAAACAACTGGACATATGAACAGACTAAAGACAGCAAGACCACTGTGCAAGGTCTAGAAGTGAGCTAGGGTACATCCTCCTATCAAAATCACTTATGTAGATAGGAAAAGAGACTCACAAAGAAATGTTCTGACCAGTAGGTTATCCAGGACACAAATGTGAAATAAACCTAGAATCTAAGTACTTGCTTACTTCTGCTATTTCTGTTTCATCAGCAAATTAATTCCTATGTATAAAAAAATGGAATGAATATATATTTTAAATGTATATTTTATTAATTCTTTGAGAATTTCATTCATTATATCTGAGAACATTCATTCAAGATCAAAAGAAGAAAAATCCTTCAAGAATCTGTTAGTCCATTTTGGAGAAAAGGAAGAAGCCAGGGAGAGAAGATGAGAAGGACTGAAGAGGGTGTGATTAAGGCATATTCATATATATGAATGAAAATATCATAGTGAAACACATTGTTTTGAATAGCCAATATATGCTAATGGAATATTAAAGAACACTATATAAAGAGTATAATTTTTAATAGCATACTCAGAAACCACAGACTTGACTAGGGACATGGCTCAGTCAGAAGAGAGCTTGCCAAGTATGAGGGCCTGAGTTTGCTCCCAAGAACCATGGAGAAATGCCCAGCATAGTAGTACATCTTTGAGCTACCAATGGTGGGGAAGCAGAGACATCCCTATGGCTCATTAGACAATCACCATAGCTGGATTGCTAAGCCCCAGAACCCAATGAGAAACCTTCTCTAAAAAAACAGAGAAATAACACAGTGATGGCTCCCAAGGAATAACGTGAGATTGACTTCTGACCTCCAAACGCATACACATGAACACCTGCACACATAAACACATGTACAAACACGCACACATAAAGTAGAGAAAATAAAAAGAAACCATAAAACTAGAACAAAGGGAATAAGAGTGTAAATTTGGGATATAACTTCTGAACCATTAATCACACAAAGGTTAGTTAGCAGTGAGAAGTGGCAGTCAGCTAAAGATCTGCCATATTCTTGATCTAGTTTGAGTGAGTAAATGTTGAAGACAAAGATCTCTAACACAGTAATCTGCTTTTTAAAATCCACTTTAGTGTTTAGGTACCCCAGTTCATGACTCAACAGTGCAATGAAGGGCAAAACTGCAGGTGCCTGCCAGTCTACCCACTAGGAAATCTGTTCTTCTGCTTCAAAACATAATTGTTACTAATAAGCACAAAATGATTCTTTAGATCATTTGATGTATGCATGCAGAATTAATATTTACATGTATGCAATATACTTTATATACCCATATATTACATAGTATATACTATACAAAATATATACAGTATGTGTTTGCATAAAAATAACACATATTCAAATAATTTTACCCATTTCTTTCAGGAATTAAAAAACTGATGTACGCACAGCATCAGACTATAGAGGGACTTGCAAAGCACACCATGAAACCTTTGTTTCATGAAGAGAAATATAAAAAGTTACCTTTAGGCTATGTGTATATAGTATGTTCAAAAAAACCAAACATAAATGCACTTCGTCCTTAGACTCCAGCCTCACAAGGGAGACTTCATTATTTATATGCAAACATTCCATTCTAAAATCTGGTTCCAAGCCCTTCAGATAAGGGAAATTTTGTGATTGGTAGCTCTTTATATGAAGATTAAGTTTGTCTCCTATGAAGCCAGCACTTTAAATTCTCTACCAGCATCTAAATCATGTCCTGGAAGAAACGCTGACAACCTAGACAATGGGTACTCGGATCTGAAGAAACCCAGCTCCTTAAGCTTCTGTAAACATCTACAACAGCATGTTCACTGATCACAGGGACAACTGAACTGGGAGGGATGACAATCTGTCCCTGTCTACAAATACTTTTAGGCCCTTTGTCAAACAAAGCGAGTTTGTCTGCCAGATGACATCTCAATTTTCCAAGTTCATTAGCAGCTCTTGTCAAAGCACTTAAAAAGAAAAAATGCTAGTTGTCAAAAAAAAAGGAAATAATAAATGTTAATCTAATTTGTGTGCTAGATCCAGGCAAACAAAAAGTAAATAGCTAAAGACATGGTGTCGAAAGTCGAATAACCAGTCCAGGTGAAGAAAGAAGTTAAACACTGAAGAGACTTTGCAAATTGTTTAAAATATGCCCATTTCGAAGCTATAGGCAATAATACAGTGCCTAAAAACCAAGTCTAAAATCTGATTTACTATTTTTAATTTTTAATCTAATGGGTCACCAAAAATAAAAAAAATAATAAAAAATAAAAAGATTTTAAATTGAAAAGTCAGGTTTGGTAGGTAATGAGATGGTCTTCAGAGAAGCCCAATGTCTGGGAGAGTTATGGAGCAGAGAAGATCCTAACAAGCCCCACAAAATGACTTCAGCACTTAGCATGGAATTCAGTGAATGGTGTACCATCAGTACTTCACCCCCTTACTCATCAGTCACAACCGTCAAGACTACATGCTACATTTACTTTGACACAGAGTTAACCAGTTTGATCACCACAGTAACCACAGCTACACATGCATTAAATGACATACTTTTATGGAGTTTTTTTTCATTTTTTCTTTTATTAGAAACAGGTTTTCTTTCATATAATATACTCTGGTTATGGTTTCCTCTCCCATCTCCTCCTGATACCTCCCCCAACTCCCCTCTGACCCAAATCTACACCCTTTCTTCCTCTCCCCTTAGAAGAGAGGCATCTAAAAAACAATAAGACATAACAAAACAAAACAAACAGAAGAAAAAGAACAGAAAAAGCACAAGTGGAAAAAGAGTTACATTCACACACACAGAAATTCCATAAAAACACAAAACCAGAAAACATAACATATACACAAAGGACCTATAAGGTATGCATAAATAAATATAAATAAATGCCTTGACAAAGATTTGTGAGACAAAGAACCTCCAAAATGACACTGAGTTTGTTTAGCATTGGCCATCTACTGATGGACATGGGGCCAGACCCTAAGAGTATTTCATATGCCCAGTGAGACACCATTGGAGAAACTAAATTTTTATTTTCAGTAAGTTAGCAATTGGAGATTGCTTCAGGATTAGGGATGCAGCTTATGTCTACTTTGCCTCTCAGCACTGGAACTCCATCTGGGTCACATTCTTGGTGAGTTCATATGTGCATCAGTACTTACTGTATTTAGAAGGTCTTGTGTCCTGGTATTCTCCTCTATCTCCCCTCAAGTATTCTCTTCCTGCCTCCCTTTTTACAAGGTTCTCAGAACTGTGGGAAACAGTGGACAACTTGATGGAGATAGCTCATTTAAGGTTGAATGTACCATGGTATCTCATTTTCTGCACATCATCTGGCTGTGAGTCTCTGTATGTGTTCCCATCTTCTGCAGTAGGAAGTTTATTTGATGAAGGACGAGCAAGGCACTGATTTATGATGCTCCATTAGCATAACAGTATTTGGTCCCTGATCTATCTAATCTCAGGTTCTTGGCTACCAGAGAGCAGTGCTGGGGTAGGATTCCCTATCATAAAGTGGTCCTTAAACCCAGTCAGACACTGGTTGGTTACTCTCACCAGATTTGTGTAACGATTGCACTATGCAAATACATCATCTTTGTAGCTCAAAGTATTTGTAGTTGCACTTTCTCCTTTGGTATTGTGTAGAATACTACACAGCACCATGAACACTAGTCAACAGGGGCGAAAGCAATAGGTAAGCACCAACTCAACTTCTCGTCCATTGAGTTATGTCGGTATTGGCTTCAGCAATAGGGCCTTACCATCAGTTTGTGGACAATAACCAATAGTCTTGGCTTTTGAGGGTTCCCATGAGGTCCCTTTGGCCAACAACTCAATTTGATATAATTCATTCCTAGAACTGGAAACTTCATTTGGGGATGAGAGATGTCTCCTTCTCCCCTGTAATTTGTCAATTCCACTTAGATATCCTTCATACATGTATATTTTATGAAGCTTCTACTCTGTTACGTTTCTTTCTTTTTATATGTATAACATAATTCATTATTGATCCTTGGTAATTTCACACCATGTACCCCAATTCCACTCCCCTCTCAGTCCCTCTATATCCTCCTCTTACCCCTATAGTATCCACCCCTCAAAAAAACTCCACTAAAAATAAAACAGCATAAAAAAAATCAACTCACTCCTCTGTCTTTCCAACACCACTGCATTCATCCTAGTGACAAGTGCTGTGGGGTGTCACACAGTATTATAGCCTTTTGTCCCATCAGCCCCATCCACAAAATGTTCACTGCAATGAGCCATTGGTCTGGTTCAAGGCCTCTGACATACCATCAGCACTGGACCCTCATTGAAGCTTCCCTTGGATACCCTGCCTGTATTAGGTTTCTACACAACCCCTAAAATGGCCCTTAATTTAAGCTGTTCCTCCCTTTATATTTCCTCTCCCACTCCCTTCTTACTTCCATCTCCTGGTTTAAAAGACTAGAAGGGAGGGGTCTCCCTAGGAAGGGGAAATAGACTACACAGCTATGGATGGACTCGCGTAGGCAGCTGAAACAAGACTATATGAAGTTTTTGAAGAACAGTTTCAAGGAAAAAAGAAATAAAAAAACTCACCTTACAGGGAACATTTTGCAAGGCTGATTAAGTGAAAAGAATGTCAGTGACTGTGAGGAGGTTCAATGTTGTACTCCAGAGCCTAACTACAATCTATCTTTATATCTTTTAACAGACAGTCCTTGCCCACCTCCATGTCTTTAACATCCTTGTACTAACAGGTCAAACCTTTTGGTGTAGTAACAGACAACCAGTTTCCTTCTGGCAAAAGGTAACAATGCTATCAGACAACATCTAGGGCCTGCTGTGGGAATTCCCTATTGCTGTAACCTACCTACCTGATATTTCTATCAATGCACTAAACGTGCCTTGACTTATTACTTGCTTTTTTATTAATAAAAAATTAATAAAACTGTGGGCATGCTGAAAACGGGATTTGGATTTTGTAGGAGCCAGTCTTAATAAGCTAAAAAGGCAGTTCTTTACTTCCAAACATTATCACCTGCCAGAGTAGGACTCAGCCATCCATAAGTTTAATGGAGGTCTGAGTCTCAGCAGTTTACCCTGAATCAATACCTAGTTGCAGGAAGGACCAACAAAGAATTCCTGAGCACCACCCAAGAACAGACCATCCAAAGGAAAGAATCAGCTGCCAGCACAGTCAACAGGACACCCCTAGACAAATGTCAGTCAATCAGACGTCCTGAACCTTAGAAACCCCTCAGCCCGACCTTTGCTACTATAAAAAACAAACTCTAACTGAGATTCCAATACCCTGGACATGCGGAGAGATCAAGTTTGCAAACGTGCATAAAACAAAGACTCTTTGCTTTTACATATGGGACTCGGTCCTTGTTGGTTTTGGGATCTGGGCATAACAGAGTTAACCGAAGCTATGTTCCAGTGACTCTAGAATAAACCCTCTTTTATCCCCTCTGAAGAGAGAACTGTGTTTTTATGTGGATGAGTTTTATAAAACAGAAAGTGTGTGTTTCTGCTCTTTCCTGGCTGTGTGATTGTGTCAGTCAGTTGCCATCGCTAGGCCTTGATTTCTTCCTGTATAAAACAAGACAATAACTATATATATATATATATATATATATATATATATATATATATATATATATATATTCCTCAAAAAGATTCTGTGAATTTAGTAAGTTAATACATATTTATGAGAATATATTCTGTTCAAGTTGACAAAGGAATTCATTTGTATACACATGTACAAGAATGAACTATTTACCATTCACTGAGATTCACTAAGATTCACTTCAGTGATGACTAAAGGGTTGAAGGCATGGATCCAGAAAGATCAGAAGAGATGGAAGACAGAGCCCTGGACTTATATCAGATCTAGCTAGTTGTAGTTTATTTTTTTCACCATCTTAACAGAATCAAAGCAATGTAATAAACTATTTTTAAGTTCAGTCTGTCCATTTTTGTTTTGTTTATAAATTGTACTTTCATTACCCTTCTTTAAAAATAAAGAACTAGCAAAGATACATGGGGAACTAACTTCACACATACCCCACATCTCAGAGTTCTAAACAGGGGAATGACAACACTACCTATGTGCTACTGGAAAAATTAAGAGTTAAACCAAATACCGGGTACAACACTCAACGCAATTTTGGACATACACGGTTCCCTGCTGTTATCATTTCACTCACTTGTGAAAGTAATGTCTTTTGTTGCTCAGATAACCTGAGGAGAATCCCAAGAGAAAACCCCTGATATTTAATTAACTTTGGAAATAATGAATGACTTGGTAGAGGGGATGATTAATGGATCCTCTAGACACAGGAGTCAGGCCAATATTCTCAAACAAGTCAACAACAAAAGGCATTTTGACCTTACATTAAAGCCAAATCTGAAGGGACTAATCTGATTTCTGTACCTCCCAATCATACACACTTACACATCCTGCAAATTCAGTGCCTCAGGACTGCAAGCTATGCTCCAGGGAAGACTCAATTTCCATTATCCTATGTGGGGAGAGGCATGGATTTCTTAGCAACCAATGAACATTCCTGACCTCTCACATGAGTTGTCTTTTTCTCATTAGCACTTGTATGTGAATGAAAGCGATTGCCATTTGCCTTAAGCATGGTTAGAATCCAACTGTACAGAAGGAGCTATCCTGAAGCCAAATAAAGGACTATTTTGTTAACCCTGGAAAACTACTATAAGAAAGGATCTCTGTACTATCCTTTACTTAAATGGACATGAGGCATCTCCTGTTCTGTTCTCTTTGTGGGAATAATCTCTTTGGACTATCTACTTCTCTACAGAACTTAGAGGAACTCTTAGCAAATTAACCCTGGCATCTAGAATTTCCTAAATATAATCAGTGTTCAGTTATCTAACCAACTGTCTAGCAAACTTAAGTGAATGGACAGGTAAAAAGCTAGACTGGTGGACAACTGGAAAATAAAAAAATGAGTATACAGTAAGATGGGTGTTAAGCTGGGGTCAGGACCACTCCCACGGGGTATTTAAGGGGCCTCCTAGAGGAGAAACACATGGTTTTCAGGTCTGCATGGTCTCCCTGCTGTCCTGTCTCTCCGCCATGAGCTTAGCCACCCAAGAACATCATTCTTAATAAAATGATGGGTATTTAGATTTGGTTTGATTCGACCTAATTAGATTTCTTGTGCCGGCGGAGCTGCTCTATTTTTATCATATGGAGTGCTCCACCGTAGGGCCTTAAATATCCTGTGGGAGTGGTCCTAACCCTCTCCCCACAGAGAGGGTTCAGGGCCTGGCATGCTGGGATTTGGAGTCCAGAGCAATGCAACTCCCAGGCCAGGGGCTGGGGCTATGCTCCTGATTTAACAGTGGGTATACAGATGGACAATTGAAAAGATGAGAAAATGGAAGGATGAGTGAGTAAGTAGATAGATAACTGGACTTGGAGAAAGAATGGATGAAAGGGCAGACTGATGGATGGGTGACTGGATAGATAGGAAAATGAATCAGAAGACAGATGGACAACTGGAATAATATGAAGATGAGTAAATGGATGGAATGATGGATAACTGAACAGAAGGGAAGATGGGTAGATAAGTGGGTTCACAGAAGAAAAAATGAATGGATGTGAAAGGGATAAGATATGATTTAGGGATGAATAGATAGACAGACAGATAGGAGAGAGATAAGCAGACCTATGGATAAATGGAAGGATATGAAGATGGATCAGTGAGCACGTAGATAAATTCATAATGTAGTAACTGAAAAGATGGGTGGGGATGTGGGTAGACAGAAAACAACTAAACAAATGGGAAAATGACAAGTAAGTAGAAAGACAGTTGGATGGATCAAACGCCGGGTATCTAAACAGATAGATCAATGGATGGAAAACTGTTAGCAAAACAGGTAGACAGGATGGCAGCTAAATAGATGGAAACTTGGGGGGATAAATAAGTACAGAGGCAGACAGTTGGATGAATGGGAAGTTGGATGGGTGAGTTGGTAAACAGACAGCTATGTGGATGGGAAGATAGGGAGAGATTTACAACCTGATGAAAACTAAAAATAACAATGCCAGGAAAGAGAAATATGTACTAATGCCTTAAAGCTACTTCTACAAATCCAAGCAGGCAACATAAATTCATCCTACTCAACAATACTGCTATATCACAGAAGTACAGAACTTCATTCTTCTGAACATTCTAGGAAATCTGCTGTCTTCACCTTACATCTTCTCTTTCAAATTAGGATTCTTACTAGTCTAGGTGTCAATCATCTCCACAATTTCCATAGCATCACATATTTGGAAGTGTCTTCCAGTTACACCTAGAAGCATCTGGTGGTGTAACATGGAATATGCAGCAAACTCTCTTAAGAGTTTTGGCTGCTTTACCAGTGTAATGTACATTGTTGAGATTCAGTAAATGTTAATGGAATTCAAAAGTCTGCAAAGTGCTATAATTGACTGTTTAACAAAGTAAACAGCTAAAATAGAGGGAAGATGTCAGAAGTTTCAAGACCAGCCTCAGGCTTGTTAACCACAAAATATCTAAGATACATAGCATATAGCTATTCATAGCAATGACTAAACACGACAAAATGACGAGTGGTATCTGCAAAGGGAAACAATGTAAGGTTAGGTTAAGAAGAAAAAGAGGAAAGGGGGTTCAGCCAAGAGCCCTCCCCAGCAGAGTCACACAAGATGCACTGAATTCCTCCAGCAGTCAATGATGACACAGTGAAGACATGTGTATCACTGATACTCATGGGTAGACAGGACTGGACAGGTAGGCCTCCTTTACCTGACAAATGGCAAATTTGCAGACTCGGGAAGTGAACAACATGGATACAATAAACCAGTCATATGAGTTGGGAGAACAGTTCAAATTTCCAGAAGATGGTCTTAATCTTGTTCACACTTCTTCCTGAAGACAGAAGTTAGGACACTATGCTATGTCTCAGGTCCAACAGGATTTAGGGCAGAGTATTCCTGTTGGTATTCTTTTGCCATTCCAATAATGTTGTCCTGGTTCCCAGCAGCTGTAGGTTTCTCTGTATGAACTGCCTTGGATGCTTATCTATCCAAATGTGGTAAATCTCCCAACTTCTGAAGGCAGAGCCTATCTCTACAAACAAATTATATAATATATAAGCATCTTTGGTTCAACCTATGAGTTAATAATAAAATAATGAATCACCTTTTTTCCACATTAGTCTCCAGGCTCAGAGGGTAAGGACTATATACCCTATCATTTGACAAATGTGCATTTGTCATCTCCTGAATACCAGGTGATGTGTTGGTCTACTGCTTATGTTGGAAAGCATGTCATGGAAGAAGCTACTTACCTCATGAAGTCCTCAAAACAAACGAGAAAGGGGCCAGAGTCCCAAAAGTCCCCTTCAAGAGCAAACTCCCAATAACCCAAATTATTTCCACTAGGTCCCATCACCTGAAGTCTCTATCATCTCTCAGTCATGGGCTAACAGTCACTTGCCACATGGACCTCTGACTGTCATTTATCCAAACCATAGCACTTGAGATACAAATAAGAAAAGTGTAACTAGCAGATCTCAGGGCCTAGTTCACTGCTGCTTTGTACAGCAAAAACTTTACAAGCACACACACACACACACACACACACACCAAGTAACACCTCCCATGAAGCAAGTCATATGTATGAATATTTGAGAAAAACTACCTTTATTTTCACCATGGTGCAAGACTGAATATTTATGCTTAAATTTTTCAAATCTCAGTTTAATGGACTGACTCATAGAGGTAAGTCTCTGCTACACAAGCACAAGGACTTGAATTTGTATTCCAAGCACCACGGCACAACAGCATATATCTGTAACTCTCGTACTGGCTGGAGGACAGATGTAAGTAGATCTCATGGATTTCCTAGCCATCAAGTCTAATTGAATCAGGAAGTTCTGGTTCAAGGAGAGACTGCATCTCAAAAAATTAAGGCAGAAAATAATGGAGAAAGATTCTTAAGGTCAGTCTCTGAACTGAAGTATATGCGTGTGTGTGCACGCACACACACACACACAAACATACATGAACACACAATTTTTAAAAGTAATTAAACTAACCCCATTGTTCTACACATCACTTGGGTTTCATTTCTCCAGACACAGAATCGAATAAAACTCTGAATATTCCCTTCCACCTGTACAGTTTCCTCAGCTGATTTCATCAGGCTCATGATCACTGGTATCATTTAGATGTTGGCTACCCCACAATCTATATCTTTCAGCCTCATCTTTCTCTAAGCTGCTGGCTTATGTATAGCTTCCCAACCCAATACATGTATTCGAACATGTCTAAAAACCACCAACAACTCAATAAGAGTCAAACTAAACTCCTAATGTCTTTTTGCAAGCCATTTACTCTGAAAGAAAGACATTAGAAGAACATCAGCAATCTTCCACATTAGCATAAATGGGATGCTGATGTCCCCCAAACACCACACCCACACCTACTTCTAGCATCTCAAACAACAAACCTTTCTTTTTGACTCCTTTCTCACTAGTCTCCACACTCCAATATCAAGAAACCCAGCTGAATTTACCTGAAAACATGCTGGTGCTCAGATGGTTTCTCATTGTTTTCTTTCATTCATTCACTCATTTTGCCAGTGTTCTTGTGATCCAAAGCACCAGCATATCCTGTCTCTCATCTTTGATTCCTAATGGAAGTCACATATTCTACAATGCCTTTTCAAATTAATAACCAAAAAGATTGTTTTGAAAAGCAGGCAACATTCCTCTCCTCTGCTTGTCCTCCACACAGCTTCCAATGGCTCTCCCAAATCATTCAGTAATCTCATTCAGAATTTTCTCTTCCTTATGTTCTTAGCAGCATGACTATTTGGGGGATGCACATTCTGTTCTGTAGGAGTAGTTGAAACCCAGTGACCACACTCTTTCCTACAGCTCTGCAATCAAACAAATGTACCTTGCTGAGGTTTCTTTCCAGTATTTGGACAAAGGCACCTTAGGGCTGGGAGCAACAATGTCTCTTTTTATCCCCACTCACCTGCAAACTGACAGGACACACCCTACTCACACAGTCACCACCTTTGGGTCTCAAGTGTCTCATATAAATGCAACCCACCATTTTGCCTGATGATACAGGACTGTAACCTCAGCTTAGGCAGGAGGATCAGATCTTCAAGATCTGCCTGGATGGCAGAGCAGGTTCAAGGCTAGCAAGGGCAATTAAGTAAGACTCCATCTCAGAATAATAGCAAAACAATTGGTTTGGAGATATAGCTTAGTGGTAAAGAGCTTGCCTCGCATGTAAAAGTGCCTGGAAAAAAACCCAAAGTCCAATATTGTGCATAGCATGATGCAATCCCCACACCACTGTCAATGTCAACTTCAGCTCCTGTCTATGTCCGCTCTCTGTGATGTTTTGTTATTTTAAAAATAAATTAATGTGAAATTCCCAGAAAATAAACTCTTTAAAACAGCACAGAGATATATAGTATACTCACAGTGCTGGGAAGCCACAACCATTCAATTCCAAATTTTTCTACTGCTCCCAAATAAAATCCCCAATTTGATGCTATCCATTCTCTCTCACACACACCCAGGCTCCAGTAAAGACAAATCAGCTTCTGTAGATTCACTTATTCTGTATTTTACAAATGAGATACGACAATATACAGTCTTTTGTTTCTGCTTTATTTCACAGTCCCTTCCTAGAATTTAGATTATGACAATAATCTGTCTTCATTCATCACTGCAAATCCAGTGTCTAAGAATAATGCTGACCAAAATGAACACTGGTTGTGTGGATGGGTGGTATAGGACAATTCTGTATTCTGTCAATTATGTTTTAAATAAACAGCTGTTTGGCCAGTAGCTAGGCAGGAAGTATAGGCAGGACAACCAGAGAGAAAGTAGAGGTGGGGCAAGGAGAACAGGAGTATTCTGGAAGAAGGAACCTCTCTCTGCAGTCCTGTTCAGACACCGAAGAAGCAGGATGTGACCTGCCTCGCTGAAAAAGGTACCAAGCTATGTGGCTAACATAGATAAGAATAATGGGTTAATATAAGTTATAAGAGTTAAGAAGCCTGAGCTAATGGACCAATCAATTTATAACTGATGTAGACTTCTGTTGTGATTCTTTGGGGATTTACCAGCTGTGGGAACTGGGCAGGACAGAAACGCCAACAAGCAGGCCCTCCATGTTACGCATGGCTGTATGAGTACATAGGTGGATAAACAGGTGGATGAATGTTTGGACAGATGAATGAGTAGAATGAATGATGACTGTTGTATGAATTGATGAATGTATACAAGCAATACATTACTCAGAAGGAAAAAAGAAAAATGAGAGCCCAAAGAGGACTTATATAAGGTCCACTTTGGGAGTTGAGATAACCAGAGAGAAAAACCAAAAGCAGAAGTGCCTAAGGTAAGCTACACTATAGAACCATGCTAGTCCAGTGTCACCAGACAGTTGGCATACAGAGTAGACTGCATTTTGCAACCTGCATATTTCAAAAGCTACACTTGCAGAAGCTTCAGCAGCAACCTCTTTAAACAGTCATCTATAGGAAGAAGACAAATAGCTCTTTGAACACATTCCAGGAATATGACTGGAATATTATAACAAAATCGCCTGCACTGCAACATCTCCCAACTATATATACACTCTTTGAAAACAGCTTGTCTCATTTTTAACATATCCCACCCAATGTGTCATAAATTGCAAATCCAAATTCACAGCACCACTTCCAAGTCCACAGTGCATGAACTTGCTCACCTTGATTTAGTTTTAACAAACGCAGTGCAATGTGGCTACCATTATGTCAGAGAACTGTTTCACTGTCCTAAAATCCTGTCAGCTAATTCATCTTTCTCTCCTCTTTAACCTCTGACAAACAATATCTTTTTATTGTAGCCACGTTTGCCTTTTCCAGGGTATCAGTTAAGATGCAATTTTCAGCAGTTGAGTCTGGCATCTGTCACTTGGTAATAGATCTGGATGTCCCTTCCCTGTATTACATGGCCTGACTGATTATTTACTTCTTCTATTATCTACATGTGTCAGGCTATTTGCACACACATTCTCTGAAGGACATCTTGGCTCTTCCCAAGTGTGGAATCTGATGAGGTTCATCCAGTAAAGTAATAAGAAGATGGTCAGCTATGGGAGGCTAGGATGAAAAGAACTGGGCAATGCAGGGCAAGTGAAAGGAGAAAAAATGTATTTTAAACGATCTTCTGCAAAGCACAACAATGGTTGATGGTACACCACTGTATTATTAAAAGGATTTCAACAGAATGAATGTTTTTTATTCTCACCATAAATATTGATAACAATGTACAGTAATATATTTGTTAAGGATTGCACTGAAGCAACCTATAATACATTTATACCTCAAAATATGCTAATGGGGACACATGACTTAGCTGTCAATCTAAAAAATAAATTTATTTTCTAAAACACATGAAAATTAAAGAATAAATAAAATCCTAAGATAAGTGACTCTGTTCCATTTCACTCAATAGTCTCATGAAGAAAACAATCTTCACCAGAGAAGAATAGACACACCAATTACTCAATACCAAAAATTAGCCCTAATACATACAATGAATATTATATGCACTGAGCAGGTTGTATTTTCAAATATACATATGCATGTATACACACATACACATGTGCATGTAATAATAATTAATGTAAAAAGAGCCCAAAACTTTTGAAAGAATGCAAGGAGAGGTATATAGAAGTAAAAAATATTTTAAAAAGTAATGAAAATAAGTTTCATAATGGTATGGCTACCGTACGACAAAAGAAGACCTCTCACTCTAAATGAAATTTGCACTGGGAAAAGAGAGCAAAATCCAACACAGTTTGCAACAGAATCACAATACTTTTCAATGTGTGTATGTTACTGACTCTTTCCTAGTTCTATATGCTAAGCATTGCTGTTCTTTTTTAAAAAAAAAATTACTTACTTACTTACTTATTTATTTATTTATTATGTATGCAATATTCTGTCTGTGTGTATGCCTGCAGGCCAGAAGAGGGCACCAGACCCCATTGCAGATGGTTGTGGAAGAGCAGGCAATGCTCTTAACCTCTGAGCCATCTCTCCAGGCAAGCATTGCTGCTCTTTTTTTTTTTTTTTTTACATTTTAAATTTATTTTCCCCCTTAATTTTTATTTTATTTTATTTTTTTTATTGAGAAAAGGAAAAAGAAAAAAAGTTTCTGCCTCCCCCCAGCCTCCCATTTCCCTCCCCCTCCTCCCACCCTTCTCCCCCTCCCCCCACTCCTCTCCCCCTCCCTCTCCAGTCCAAAGAGCAGTCAGGGTTCCCTGCCCTGTGGAAAGTCCAAGGTCCTCCCCCCTCCGTCCATGTCTAGGAAGGTAGGCTCCCACAAAGCCTGCTGTTCTTATGTTGCAAGTTGAGAGACTGGGGGGTGAACAATTTAACTTGACCAAAGTTACACTGCTGGTATGTGATGGTAATTTACCAGGACATAGTGAATGCAAGACAATGTAATAATACTTTCTGAACCTCAGATAAAATCTCCCTATGAACTGTGTAGAACCAGATTTTAAGGGCAGAAACGTGCACTAGCGAGCAACAGAATTTTTCACAATGACATAAGAAGTTCTGTGGACCAGTGTGTCTCTCTCTGCCATAGTGTTCCTGACAGCAAGAGCCTAACTATGCTGCATCCAAAAAAGCAACATGGAGTAGAGCTACAGGTAACCTGAGATGACATGAAGGCTAATATAGTAGCCGTATCTGTCACTGCACCATGCGCTAGCCTCATGCTGATCCACACATGGTTCCCATGCAAATGGAAGATGGGTAAACTTAAATCCAAAAATTCATGCATACCTCTGAGCCATTCTCTTTGTGGAAGGGATCCTCTAGACTGCTTCCTAAAAGCAGTCAAAGGGCTATTACCATACGAGCTGTAGCAAGGTCTGCTTTCATTATGACCAGTATTACTGTATTTCTTACAAATAGCTCATTAAGGCAATTATCAGTATTAGCACAGTAACCTAAGCATCAGTTCAATCATACACATTAATAAAGCACAATTTAGCAGAGCAAGTAAAGGCATGAATGGACAGGCTCCCTTGTGGGGACTCATGGCTCCAGCTGAAAAGAATCTCTGCCGCGTGCTAGCTAAGACTACAGTGGAGTGCGCTCATCCCAACAGCTCTGGGGGTGACACTTGCAAGGTAATTTAGTTTTAACAAAGCCTGAATCTTGAAGGATTAATGGGTATTTGATGATTAGAAGTTCCTAGGCCTTACATGGAATAAAAGGACTACTACATCTTGACAACATGAAAGAATATACGGGAGTGACACAGGGAAAGAACCAAGGTTTGACAATAGTGGTAGCAAGTAGGGCCAGGGTGTAGTGTTAAGTTATTTGGGTCCTTTCTAGTAGGGAAGGGGGTTCCATCAGGCTTACATAATGATACCAGAAGCTGCTTTGAGCTTTACAAAAGCACAGCAATGAATGAATGATGGTTGAGAAAACAAAGGAGATCATGTCACAGGCTAATTCAATCTCCCATACCAAAGCTGATGACTGACAGAGAAGGAAAAGGTCACAGGAGATGTTAGATAGAAAAGGCCCCACCAATTAAATGGCAAAGTAGAAAAAGAACAAAGAGAAGATGACTTAGCGATTTTAACCTAGGTATAAAAGGACATATATCATTTAAAATAACTTTTGTCAACTATTCTGATAGATTTATTCTGGGCAGGCAAATACACAGACCCTTTAACAATATATGCTTGTGGATAGTTAAAACTCAGTTCTCCTTACAATCCAATGACACTTAATACCTAAATCCTAGGCACATGCCACAGATGGTTGACTGGAGGGGACAGCCTGTGCTAAGCACTAACACACTTTCAAAGTCTCCTCTGCTTGTTTGTGCTTTTGATGTGGCATCTCGCCTGCCCATAATTCATGACGGTCTTTTGGTTTTGTTTTGACAAGGCTCCCTTCGGGATGTCATATCTTTATTCATTATATCCCAGATCCACATAGAAGCCATGCCTTTGTCTCTGTATAGAGTGGCATCTTTTCCTTCCATTCACGTGTCCAGTGAAACCCTATCTCTAAACAATAGCCTAATGTGCATCTCTATCCAGGCTGCACTATCACTGGAGAAGGCTCATTCCGTAACTTATGCATCTCTGATACACTAGTAGATACAGACGGCACAGAGCTTGTGAGTCACTGGGCCATCTAGCAGATCCTTGAGGACACCCCCAGGAATACTGGCCCATTACTTGTTTGTGAGTAGTAGGCCATTCCATAAACAGAGTCAAGCCTCCACAGCTGTTCAGGCCAGAGGACAACATGGAACAAGACATTTCTTCACAGTTTATTCACTATCCAACAAACAAGTATTGAACCCCGAAAACACACCAACATATTGCCCTGTGCTGGGCAATGAAGTAGAGATGAGAAGAAACCATCTGTCCTTCAAAAAGTGCACAGCTTCCTCAGGGACAAAAAATGTAAAAAGACAAAATGCAAACCTGTTTGATTTCACTAGTTCTGCTTATGCTCTGGCTTTTCCCCAGTAGGTAAAAGCTTCAGCTCCCATCCCTGTTCCTTCAGCTCCTACTGCCATCCTCTCAGCTCCTACTCCAGTTCCTTTAGCTGCTGCTCTGGACCCCACTAAGAAATCCACACCTTCCCGACCCCAACAGACAGATATTTCTGCTCCTTTACTTCCTGCTGCCTTGCCACCTCCCTCCACTGACTCTTGAGCTTCCCTCTCCACCAACTAATTACTCCATCAGCAGTCATTCTTCCTCTCCCTGGCCAGTAGTCACCGAGCACTGGCACCCACCTTTACCCCTCCTCTCACATGCTCACGTGCTGCTATGGAACCCAACCCTGACCAAGCCAAGCCGGCTGCAGTTCTCCCATTGCGAGAGGTGGCATGGGTAGATAGATTGATTAGGGTACACGTTCCTTTCTCTGTCTCAGAACTCTCCCATATAGAGCAAAAACTGGGGTCCTATATGTCTAATTCTACCACTTTTATAAAACAATTCCAATATATTACCCAGCCTTATAATTGTAAGTCCTGGTCTCTGGCCTCCATCTTTGTGCCCCGGAGGAGGGTCAAGACAGGCTGCCAAAACCATGACCACTTGCTCCCCCAAAAGTCTCCACGTGGTCTCCTTCCTCTCCACCAGTGGTCGCATTCGCAGCTTCCCGGTTCCCCCTTGGGGACACCCGAGCGTGCAGGAATCCCATTAAATATTTTTAATTTGGCTTGTTGTGATTTGGCTTGATTGGGATCTTTGCATCAGCAGAGAGGTTGCATTAGGAAAATTCCTAACAATAATCTCACCTTCATGATAGCTATATAATTCTATCTAATAACCTACTTCCTGAAGAGTGCAGGTGAATTTGGGAGCAGGCCAGACTACATGGAGATGAGACTCGCCAAAATCATGCAACACACCATCCAGGGGCACAGGCAGTTGTAGCAGGAACCTCACAGGGACTATAACACTCCAGGTGGGATTTCAGCTAGGGACTGTTCCTGACTTGCCTCCTGGCAGGACTCCACAAGGCTGCCCTCAAGTCAGTAAAATATAATAAGTTCTCAGAGGCCATTCAAGATATGAAGGAAAAGCCTTCTGTATTTTTGGAGCACCTCACTAAAGCTCTGTTACAACTTAGATCCAGAAACCACAGAAGGCAGACAGTTCCTCATGACTCATTTTTTTTTCTCAGTGCTACACTGACATTAAAGGCTAAACTTAGACGTCTGGAGAAAGTCTGCCCCTTGATGCTGTAGGCAGAAGTCTTAGAGTTGGCTTTTAAGGTGTACCATGCGAGGAATGACAAGGCCTGCCATAACTGTCATGTGCTATTCATGGCCCTCCAAACAGCTGAGGTGACAGACTGCTGAATTCGTACTCTCCGTGCTGCTCCCTTGCTCCCTGGGGCTCGAGAACTGCTAGTGTTTCAAGGTAGAACTGGTAACTGGGCCTGAGCATGCCCTAATCCTCATCTTGGTCCTGTGAGACTTTGTCTGAGATGTCATAGGGAAGGACATTGGGCAGTCAATTGTCCTCATGCACACAGTGGCATGGAGAGATTAAACCTAGAAAATTCCCAAGTTGACCTTCTAGGTCTGGCTATGGACGAGTGAGGCTGCCCAGGCTCCTATGACCCAGCCACAACCGTCATCTATAACAGGAAGGCATAGATAAACATCATGGTATCAGGACGGCAAATCTCCTTTCTCTTGGACAATGGAGCCACATACTCGGTACTGAGGGAATTCATGGGGCCTACCTCTCCTTCTAGTTTCCCTTTTGTCGGAGTAGGGAGACAGCATTATCTATCTCAGCAGACCCCACCACTTAACTGTGGTATTAGGGGTATTTATTTCACTCACTCATTTTTAGTCATTCCAATCTGCCCAGTACCTCTTATGGGAAGAGATTTTTTTTTAGCAAAAGTAGAAGCTTCCACTTCATTTGCTCCTTCCATTCACCTTACTCCAGACTCTCCAAAAGCTCCAATCCTCCTTCTCCTAACCTCCCAACCTCCCAGCCCCAATGTGTCTTTCCCTACAAGCCTCAGGTAAAACCCCAAGTCTGGGACACCTTAAACCCCTCTGCTGCTAAACACACTTCCCCCATTGTTATCTAATTACAAGATCCTACTAAGTACATTTCCCAAGCTCAGTAACCCCTCTTTCTCCAGAGCCTTAGGGGACTTAAGCCTATTATCTCTCACCTTTTGAGAGATACCATCCTCAGTCTTCAGGGAAGGTAGAGGGAACTAACTTTTCCTTTAAAAATGTTCTTGCACCGGGCGATGGTGGCGTACGCCTTTAATCCCAGCACTCGGGAGGCAGAGGCAGGCGGATCTCTGTGAGTTCGAGACCAGCCTGGTCTACAAAGCTAGTTCCAGGACAGGCTCCAAAGCCACAGAGAAACCCTGTCTCGAAAAACCATAAATAAATAAATAAATAAATAAATAAATAAATAAATAAATAAATAAGTAAGTAAATAAATAAATAAATAAATAAATAAAAATGTTCTTGCTAAGATATCACAGGAGCTTCACCTCGACTTTTGCTTCTGGCCCTTCTTAGGCTTAGGGCTCTCCCCAAAAGGCCCCTTCTCATCTTGCCCTTTGAACTCATGTATGGGCAGCTGGTTTTACCCACCGGCCTCTCACCTAAAACCTCTCCCCTTCCTGATCACCTGCTTACTCTGCTGGTATCCCATCTTCACTCCCTATTATGAGATTTTACTGACTACTCAACATGTGCCAAATCATGCCCATTGCCAATTAAAATAGGGGATCAGGTACTATTCTCTCTCCCAGACCAACACTTCTCGCCTCTTTCCCCTAAATGCCATGGCCCCTTTAAAATAATTCTTGTAACTTTCACCACTGCCAAGATGGAGGGACTTCCTTTTACTCTTCCAGCTCAAGATACTCCCTCATAATGGTAACTAAAACAGGGCCCTGTTCTCTTAAGTTCCAGAGGACACCAAGATCAGCCACTCTCTCCAGTTCCAGAAAAATAAGTCTTATCACCATACTCATCTCTCCTATGCCAAAAATTCCATATACTCTCCCTATTCCTCTTTCTCCTATCTGCTTTACCAACTTCTCCATATCTCCAATGTCATGCTTAAATTTCCACTTAACCACCCAGCTGTTATTACAGGAACCATCATTAAACATAGAGCCAGAGGACTGTCAAAATCCCAGGTGGTAAGAAACAATAATGAGTTTGCAGCCCCAAACTCCAAAAACTCACAAAACAGACTTTAACATAACAGGTTTATCACTGACTGCAGCAATGTCTCCTGAATGTTCAGGTAATACCATGATGCTAAAGGAAAACAAGTGCCTTAAGATTTGCTTCAGGTAAAACATTAAAGGATCTAATAAATCCCCTTTCCAATAATTCCCCTTTTTTCCTCCCTCCTCCCCACTGTCTTCCATTCCAACACTATATCATCATAATCATAAGCTTTTAATATGTCTAAAATTTATTTCTTTACAAACATTTTTTCATAAGATCCAAGAAGCCAATTGGACGTATCTAAACGGACCAGACTTGCCCAGAATAAGTATCGGTTAATTCTTCCCTTATCATTCCTGGTCTCGGGAACTCCTGGGAAATTCCCCCCCCCCCAAAAAAAACCCTCTACCTTCCATCTTGGGACTCTCTTCCCTTAATCACTGGGATATAAATTTTTTCCATACATAATTTTCTGCCTTCCCAGCATCTTGCAAGGTCCAAGCTGCCAGCCAGCCAGTTCCATAGAGCCCAGAAAAACACAACAATAATCAGCCACCCCAGGACGTGGTCAAGCATTTGCAAAAAGCAATCTCTAGAGGCCTGACGGTGTCCACAAAATGAGCATGAAGCAGTCAAGAGGGACCTTATGATGTCCCATTCCCACCCATTAAAAGCCCCAAACTCCCAAATTTTTGCCAACTTTTGTCCCATTCCCACCCATTAGAGACCCCCAAACTCCCAAATTTTTATAATAAACAAAAGGATGGAATGTAATTATCCAGCCATAAATAAGGCTGCACTTCCTGGTTCTAGAGCCATGTACATGCAGACAAGCCCTCAGACAGAAGTGCCTGAATGTTAAAGGGCTGCATAACCCACGTGCACATATGACTCAGCTTAGCCCTTGCGTGCATGCATGAGCCCCATCATCTGTGTCATCTGCGTATGACATAGCCATGTCAACCCCTTGTGCATGTGCTAAACAGGTTTTAAAAGCTGGATGCGTCACCCTTCCCCCCACACACACACGGATTCCCCAGGTCTGTACACAGCCCCTCCAATAAACTCCTAAGTGGGTTAGTTGCATGTTTTGTGATTCCTTCTCACTTGCACCAGGTAATTTCAGTGGCTACCGACCTGAAAATATGGAGATATGTTGAAAACCCCACCTAGACACAATACTGGGAAATAACAAATAGATTTGCTCTAACTCTGTTCTCCATGGCAGCATTTCAGGGTTCTCCATATTTCATGTTCTCTATGTGGCAGCATTTCAGGGTGTTATGTGAAGGTCACAATAAATGCACAAACGCATTTTTTGTGTGTGTGAACACCAGAGTCTCAGATACCCAAGAACTTACGTGCTTTTTCATCTTGACTAATAATGCCAGCATTTCCAAACTTTTGCATTTTGCATCGTACCCTACCTCTACCTCATGGGAAAACCTCTACATTAAAACAAATGTCACAATTTAACAATCCAATGAACAAGCAATCAATATACAGTGTGGTGGAAACAATTACTGACTATTTAAATCACCCACTCTTGCAACAATCCCCAAAGCTATACATTATTTTCTAAACTTGATGTCTAGCTATTAAGATTAAATCTGAAATGTAAAGAATAAGATAAACTAGGTCTGCCTGACTTCTGAAACCAATAATCTTTATAAGACTCCTATTTCAAGTTCAGTATTGGATTCAAAGAAGGCTGGACTAGACTGATGGCCTCTCCAACTGTTCAGAGAGCCTCTAACAATTAAGTCATCCTCAACCCGACCTCCTCTGTTGGGAACTGTGTGGCCTAGTCTTGGATCAGCATAAGACTACCTGTCCAATGGGTTTCCTCAAAGCAAGGCAAATGAGGAAATGGACAATCACTTGGCAAGGACAATAGTTCATGTGACAGCGTTGGAATTTGCAAAATTCGTTCAGCTTGCAGGCTCTTTTCTCTCTCATTACTTTGGTGATTCTTTGGGAGGATTTTAGTTTTACTTTGTCAGTCTCACATGCAATAGCTGTAAATTTTCCCTGGAAATTCTGCCCTTTCTCAAATATTTCCCCTAAGTTTCAATAGAAGGCTAATGCTTCTCAAATCTCTTGTCTGGAATTATTAACTATAACTCCCAATCCTGAGAACTTCTCTGACTCAACAGAAATAGTTATATACATATGAGAAGAAAACACTTGAAACATTAACCATGTCTCACAGTTCTGGAAAGCAGAGTAAGGCTGCATCCACAGAATAGGGAAAAAGCCTCAGGTACACACATAGAGTCAACTGTTGAGAGTTAAGTTCTCTGGATACCAATCATAGAATCAGTGGTAGAATCTGGTATGCTCCAAGAGGAAAAAACACAACGCAAAATGTGGGATATAGATAGATACATCTTTGCCATACTTATATTGGTGGAAGAAGTATGGCATAGTGACATGGAAAAAGTATACTTTGTCAAAGTCTGCCTTTCACAGAGAGACTAAGGCATGGGACTCTCTTGTAGAAAAGGGAACTGTATAAAAGTGTATCTTGCACACAGAAAGAATTGTCTGGGTTTGAATATTATTGTCCTTAAAGCATTGTGCCAATGTGGTGTGGGAAGTCCTTCTGTATATGTGTTGCTTTTTTTTTAATAATGAATAAAGAAGCTGGCTTGGCCTGTGATAAGGCAGAGTAGACCTAGGCAGGAAAAACCAAACAGAATATTGGGAGAAAGAAGGCAGAGTCGAGAACGCCATGTAGCTGCCAGAGGGGAAAGATGTGAGCTGCCAGCTGGAATCTTGCTGGTAGGCCACGAGCCTTGTGGTAAAATATAAAATAATAGAAAAGGGTTAATTTAAGATATGAGAGTAAGTCAGAACAGTGATTTAAATAATATAATTCCTGTGTGACTATCTCAGGAGTCTGGGCAGCCAGGAAACAAACAAGTGGCCTCCTACAACACCCACGTATATTATTTTTTAACTCTGTAACCTCAGGCAGCTGCCAACTGACATAGGTACTGCGAGAGCAGGGTATGTCTGACTTTATATTTAGTTAAACCTGCAAAAATGCTGAACTCTATGTCTAGAATAAAGTAATATAGGGAGATGCGAAGGTGTATTTGAAGACGCATAAAGGAGAACAATGGGGCTTTCATAATGATCGCAATGTATTCCTTAAATTATGATGCATTTCTTAAAGTCAAAATTAGAAGTCAATAACAAAGCTATTCATGCAACCCTGGTAAGGAAAACTAACTATAAATAAGGATGGCCTGAGTTATGTGGGACCACTTGAGTGCAATCCACTTGGTAGACAGAAGGTGTTTTTTTTTTTGTACCGATGCTTCTTCCCTGCCTCAGGACTTGAATTTGACGCAAGACTGGACTCTTGACACTCCTCTACACAATCAGCCCCTAGAGCAAAGACACTGGGTGCCTTTCAGACTAGCAACATATTTCCAATGGCACCCATTGAGGCTAAACATGTCTTAACTCTTAATATATTGGTATCTATTGTGATGACTATGGCATCTAGTTTCATGGGTCAACCTGTCTAAGCTAGAAACTTCAGTGGCTTGTGTTCAGTGATTAAACACAAGTCAAGAGTGATTATTTTGTGGGTATCATTAACACAGAGTTAGCTTTAAAAAAAAAAAGTTCCCTAAAACTATACCAATGAGCATCAGCCAGTCAACTAAAGCCTTTAAGAGCAAAACTGGAGATTTCTGAAAACCTCTCTCAGTTGTAGCTCGATCCACTGCCTTCATGCATGTCAGTCTACTGTACTCACAAGGTAGTTCTTTACAGCACAGCTTCTAACAACATGCAAGTGTGCCTGTGCATATGTGCAACATCTTACTAGTTCTGGGTTTCTGGAGGACTATGCCTGGTAGATTTAATATTTACATAATAAAATTTCATGTAAACTATTCTATTTGATCCTCACAAGAACTCACGGCTGGAAGCAATTGCCAATCCTGGTGGCCCCCTTACATATCCAAGAGACACACAGACATCAAGTCTGGGCTGTAAATTTAAACTCTGACCTCTGTATTCACTGCTGCCTAAAGAAACTATACCCCTAATGGGAATACCAGAGAAGAAGAGGAAAGAATTTGCTGCCAGCTACACTTTGAGATAAGACCCAAAGAAGATGCAAACTTACAGACTGAAGAATGGGCTAGGAAATGCTAGGATATTTCTCATCACCTTGTCTATGCCAAGGGCACTCTCATCTGCACCCTTATCAAACTGTCCAGTTGTTCAACAGAAATGCCAAAATCATTGTTCTTCATTAATTCCCTGGAAACCTTCATGCAAACCTCATTAACAGGCTTAGTAATTGCTCTTTGAATATTGCCCATTTTCCAATTATATTCCTTTCCTTGTGTCAGGAGAATGCTGTCAGTGGAAATGTGCCATGTTGCATTGGTCCATTTTATTTTTTATTTTTTTTTTTTTTTTGGTTTTTCGAGACAGGGTTTCTCTGTGGTTTTGGAGCCTGTCCTGGAACTAGCTCTTGTAGACCAGGCTGGTCTCGAACTCACAGAGATCCGCCTGCCTCTGCCTCCCAAGTGCTGGGATTAAAGGCGTGCGCCACCACCGCCCAGCGCATTGGTCCATTTTATGACAAGTGAGTAAATGCCTTGTTTTTGACAATGGCTCCCACAATGCAAAAAGATTCTTTCACCAAATCTCCATTCTTGGGAGTTTCATAGTGTTTAAAAGGCAGGCACCTGACTGTCACTGAATCTCTGGTCCCCAGACACAAGCTCACAACGTCAGGAAACATATTGGCTAAGCAAAAGGGCAGGTGGGGGAATCTTCACACAGACTGCAACAAGGATCTGAGCTCTCCATTTTCTGTGAAATCTCACAGACAACAAAGAAAGGGCTGCATGTGCTTCCAGCCATGAGATGCCTAAGCAGTATCCTGGGGATGTTCAGCCTCTTGCTTCTGCAAAGACCCAAGAATGTTTGCTGAACAGGGAAGTCCTCTGAGAGGAACTTGGGAAGTCCGGGATTCAACAACTAAGCACTTCTTATGAGACTATCAACTGCACATCAACTCCAAAATCAGGCAACCCTCTCCTGAGGCCAATTATCTTCAAACTTTTCCTCTTTTGCATTCAATTTTCTCATTAAAGGAGCACATAAAGATGTGGCCTGGTGCTCAGTTGTCTGCACTGTTTCACAAATAGAACATTTCCAAGTAATGGCAGCTCGTGGCCAGGCTGAGTGAGCATCCCTGTGGCCTGTGAGAAAAGAAATGAGAGGAGGTGGGAAAAACAACCTTTGAGTAATGCAGGGCAGTGTCTAGATTTTCATGATTAGTTTCATCCTAAACAGTTACCTCAGATTTACCAAAGACACAGATAGTGCCTTAGACTAGACTACTCAAGCTGCTTGCTGTAACAAAGCATCATAGCCTGGGCCACTAGAAAACGGGTATCCACTGCTCCCGGTTCTGAAGACTGAACAGTCTCAGATCAAGGTACTAATATCTGATGAGGTTCTGTTTATCAGGTTACAGACGGCATCCTTTCACTGTGTCTTCAAACCGTTAAAGGAGCTCTCCAGTGTCTGCCTTCTAACAGCTCTTACTTATCCACACTTGCCTCAAAAAGGCTCCATTTCTCAACACCATGGTTACACTAGAGGTTAGAGTTTCAGAATGGAGAAGGTAGGTGAGCAATAAATTTTGAAATGCCAGTAGACAGTCTGAGATATATGGACAGACAGACAGCAAGAGACAATGAACATGTTATTGATTCTAAGCCAAACATGTATGGCCTCCAATTACTTTCATATAAGTTAGCTTAAATTCTTGAATAACTTCTAAACTGACTGTCAAACCTCTCTATGTACCCGTATCAAAAAAAAAAAAAAGTCAAGCTATTTTCTCTTCAGTCCGATCTCTCCTTCAGTATAACCGTTCCCTGGCGGTCTGTGTGTATAAATAAATAGAGCTCACACATATAGAGGCATACATATGTTTATGTGTATGTGCCATGCAAGTGTGGCCATGTAGTCAAATCTGTACACTCCTTTGTTAGTTAAACAAGTTTCTTCCTAGAGTGGCACTCACCCTCAGCCCACTGAAAGGCTGGGTACAGGCATGTACTCACACTACACCCAGAAAGCTGATTCTGTCCCAAGCCTTTGCATATATTAATTCATTTTATGCTCTCAACAGCCCCCCCAAAGTAGGCAGTGGAGCCCCTCCACTGTAAAATCAGAAAAAAAAAGAAATGATCAGTATAAAATCCACCAACCAGAAAGCGGTCCCAGAGTCCAAGGTCTTAGGCCTTGCTCTGAACTGTTTAGAACCCTGTCTGGTGTTGCTATGGACACTTCCTTGAGCTGCCTCCCTCTCTTTTCCACCTGAGCTAAAGATCTCCTACAAACCTCACGTTTGGGTATCTGTCTTGGGTGTTATCACCCCCAGCAGCACTTAGTCACTATCTGTCTCTCCTTTCTAAATCAGAAAACCCTGAGTACAGACCCACCATTTCTGTGGCTATGGAACAATTCACAATGCAACAGGACTTTCAAATCAGCTCAACAACACACAAGCAGAGTCCAAGAAAGATAACAGAGCAGAAGTCCAGCTGGAACTGTATTCATCTGCCTTGTCAAGCTGGGGACAGAAGAATCATGCTGGCTGAACAGCTGCCTCATGAATCTGCCCTCTCACGGCAGAAGGATTCTCCCTGTGTTTGCACGCAGCAGCTCGCCTTCTGGTCGCAAATACTTCATTGTCATTTTTATTAGTTATGCCTTACCACTTCCTCACTAGGTCAATATTATCAAGGGGGGTCAGCAGAAAGGTAGGACAAGATCATTGCCCACTTATGACAGATGGAGAAGCTTGGGGAAGCGGGGGAGGATGACAGGACAGTGAAGGCAGCTTCATTCCACGGAAGAGGGACCTTTCCAGTAAAGGGCTTTAGGTCAGGCTCTAGTCCTGGAAGCCTCTGCCAAGACTGCTCATGTCACTGCCCCTGAGTTATTGGGTGCTTCTCCTTACAGCCCGCTCCACAGGACTTAGACGCTCCCTATACTGCTGGTACGATGGGAAGCTACTTTCCTGCATTTGTTCAGTGCATATATAAAGACCTGAACTCAACTTATCTGTTTATTTGTTTACAGTCTGTTGTTCTAAGCAGAATATAAATGGACTCTCTAACTCATTTTCACCTTCTCTACAGAGTACCAGTTATTTCTGCATCTTTAGGACTAAAACCTCTGAGAGAAGCAACTTACAGAAGCTTGGTTCCTGGTTTCAGAGGGATTTTACTCTACCAGGTGGGAAGCCATTGCATTAATCATGGCAATGGGAGCACGTGGTGGACACTCATCATGTGGTGCCACAAACGGGAGCAGAGTTCAGGTTGGAAGCACGGAAGGGTATAAAGATCAAAGGTCTGCCCCTCGTGAACCACTTCCACCATCCATATTCCACCTCTAAAGGCATCAAAGCCTCAAAATAATATCTCAAGCCAGGTACTGAGCATCCAAAACACAAATGATAGGTGATAATTCAGCTTCAGGTCATAACAGGTCATAAGTCTTTTCTAAGTGCACTCACTTGCCTACTCAGGCTTTGGATAACTGAAGGCCAATGTGATAAGGGAGGTCTCCATCAGTCTGGGTCACTAGGACACTGCAAAGCAGAGACAAGTATGCATATTCCCAACACACCAACTGTGCAACTGTAATGTAAATAAACTACCCTAGTCTATGCATTCTTGGGACAACTCAGGCTGACTAATGTAATTCTTCCTATTAAACAATAGTAAGAGACGAGGTCAAATTAAGAAAGCCCTGGCATCTTACGCAAATGCTGCTTTCATTAGGGAAGAGTGATAAAGTTGTCCATCTTTTCCAGTTTTTATTGACTTTATAAAACAGAAGAAAAATGCTAGCTACTATATGAGGGCTACTATAGGGCTAAATGAGTTAACAAGTAAATATGAGAGCAGAGCTTGGCATTGAGTAGGCAATTACAGACAGCCTGAATTCAGCATCTATGAACTCAACTAAAAGAAGTTTAAAATATCCCCCAAAGAAAGAAAATTACATCTGCACTGAATACATGAAGATTTTCTTATCGTTATTTCCTAAATATAATAAAGCTACTATTTATAGAACAGTTACATTGAATGAAGTATCTGAAGTAAACTAGAATGGATCATCTAGCTACAAAATACTATGCTGCTTCATATAAAGGATTCTGGTGTGCAGGGATGTTGGTAAATGCTAGGCACTTGGAATCCAGGCAAAGATACAGAGGAACAGGGATACTGTCTTCCAATACCAAAACTGTGAGCACCTAAAAAGTAGCAATAAAGAAAGACCTATTCAGGAAAAATCATTCTGGTCAAGAGAGTAGAATCTCTGGGGAGAGACCTAGTATTCCAACTGGGTCAACCACGCAGCCATGGATGGCTCTAGGAAGGTGGGTTCATCTTAATTCATGCAAAAGAGATGAGCGGATTATCCCTTTAATGAAATACAGTACTTTTCCTTCCCAGAAGCCTTACTCTGAGCAATTTTCTTCAAAGTACAATCAACGCCCAATTTTCTAAAATACTAAGAAAGAAAACTTTTTCTTTTCTTCTTTTAATCTATATTCTAAGCATGTTTTCTGTAATGCTGAACTTCCAAAAATTTTAGGTCTCCTTACCTTTTCTATAAAGCTCTCCTACTCACCATATATCTGCTTGTCCACCATGTCTCAACTCCATGTCAGCTTAAATAGCATGGCTGGTTTGTGGTTTTATTTTATTTTCCTTCTTGTCTCCATTCTTATTCTTTCAGCAGCTGCTAAGATTTACAATTTTCCTGCCCTGGGGTGATTTTCTTTTAAATGCTAAAAGTTTTCCTTAAACTTATATTTGAGTATTATTGAGTATATATAGTGCATATATTATATATCATGTATGTTTTATATATTGAGTGTATATTAGTAAAATAATTTAAGATATATGTGTATATATATGCATGCATATATACATACATTCATAGATACACATATATATCTTAATGAGACTAAGAATCCCAAAAGGGTTTGCCAGTTTATCTAGTAGCATTTGCTGACCACAAAGGAATTTCTTAAACCTCCAGTATCATGGGGGCCGTATATCATCATTATTTTTCTGACCCGCAATGCCTGGGTAAGTAAAACTATGACTAACAAACATTTGCTTAAGTGACAAAGTAATAAAGGATCCAAGAAAAGAAACAAAGGAACTTTAGACCTTTTCTTTCTAAGCAGCTGCAGAAAACGCGCCTTAGAACCTATGGAGAAAGAGAGTGAGATGCCAGGCAAGGATACTCCAAATGACACCTTGTTCTATCCTTACACCCCTGGTCTGTTTGCTGCTCCAGGGGGCCATGTTTCTCACAACACAAAGATGGGATGGATGTGTATGTATATATGCTTATATTAAAGGAGCTTAATTTTCAACACAGTACTGGAAATTCTAGACAATCATGAATACAATGAGCAAACAAAGAAGAAAACAGGAGGAATTGAATTAAAAAGCCTGCAGTAAGTCTAAGTACTTTAAAATGGCATTGTGAAAGAAAAGGGAAAGTATAAACAGCAAGGCATCAATTACCCACAGTGCACTTAAGTCACTTTTTAGGTTACACAAAGCTTGCTGCTTTGCTTACTAAAACACTTATTTTTAACAAAGCGAAAAGAAACTCCCATGATCAAGTACTGAATATAATAAACATAGGCTATGTTCTGTTAATGATTCTACGTAACTATATATTGCCATTCTGGCATGGTGCCTACTACATTGCCACAGGATTACACATGTCCTTGGAAAGCACAAAGGTATCTATGGAATTACACCTGCAGGTGAACTTGACTTTCATATACTTACCAGTCTCACTGCCATGTCTCTTCTGTGCTTCTTGCCAACTTTGGAAGTGGCTTCAGATTTATTATTTACAGCAGTGGTTTTATTTTTGTTTTGTTTTGAAACACGCTGTCACACTGAAGCCCATGGAACTCACTATGTGACCCTCCTCTTTCAGCCTCCCAATGGCTGGAACTGTAGGCATGAGACACCGTGCCATGTTTAGAAGCTGTTCTTCCTTGCAAATATATTATTTTATAAATCTATATCTACAACTTAGGAATTTGAATACAAAGATCATCAGGATGTGAAATTCAGTAAGATCTGAATCTGCACACTCCTAGCTTTCCAGTCACAGGTTAAAATTGGTCGACTTTAGCAACTAGAAAGAAACAGTGGCCATGTTACAAGCTTTGATCGATGAACTAAATGAGCCTGTAGGACACAGAAGAAAAATCTTTAATTTTCAATATTCTCTGGTCACAAGGATCTAGAACACTACACTTAGTAGGATCCTGCTGTGTCTCAAAGTATGTGTGGAATGAGACACACATACCATTTGTAGGTGAATGTTTTGCATATCTAAGAAGTGTCCCTTTACTGTCTAATACACACAGATAATGGGGTTGTCCCTACAACCCTGCCTGACAAATAAAAATGTTATACTAAAAAAAATAGCAGGAAAGAATACTCATTGCTCATGCTTGGCTTCTAGTCCCATATGCATGTACTCATATACACACAGGCACATACAAATGCACAGGCACATTTATGACTTCTGCCAAGAGGCTTTCCAATTAAAAAGGGTCAAAAGCTTGCACCCAGACCAGATCATACACTTTGATTATCAAAAAAAAAAAATGTGCGTGTACAAGGGAATGAGTTTGTGTATATACAAATATGTTCACAGTACCTTTTACTCCTGGCTTCCATGCCTATGTCTCTTGAAACTGTCTGCAATCTAAAGACCTAAACCACATGTTTTCTTTGTGTCTGCCTAGAACACAATACAATGATAAGTACATAGAATAAGCTAATAATAATTATGCATCTAAGTTAATAGTCTCATTACATAGAGTAAGAAAAAAGTTACACAACAGCAGGCCAAAGTTCACAGCAGTACACATAACTGGGATTAGAAATTAAACAATCTATCATCCCAAAACAAAGGCTCACCCATTCCATCAGACATGCCCCATCTCATAATGTGTTCCTAGTCTTTGTCCTCTAAGGACTGAGCGAATGATGCAACCTATACATGGTGTAACTGTGCATAATTCCATGTACATGCAGCCTCCTGCTCCTTCTGCCCCTTATTCCCTCCCCTTAGATAGCAAGGGATTTTCCAGGCAGACGCTTTGTGGACAGAGTTCTCTCTGCTATCTTCTGAGTCATATGCATTCCATGCCTCTGTGTTGATGTCTTCATAGTAAGTCTTTTACAGTTACCCCAGAGATCCACACAATCAGTGATGATAAGTTCCCCACTTGCCTTGGTAGCAGCTATTAATAACTCCTACTATTTATTAAATACCCACTGATATCAAGACATTGTTCTGGATACTTCGGCAGGTACTTAGAGTTTCATCACTGAAACAGAAGACCTGGGACAGGTAAGTTTTAAAACAAAACAAAAACAGGTTTGATTGATTTGCAGTTCTAGAGATTTACAGGTCTGGTGCAAGAGATTTCCTATAGATAAATGGCATTGACAGAGTGAAGACAGATCATGGGGTCAAATAGGAAGGCATGTAACTCAGGAGGTTACATGTAACACAAAGGTACATGAAACCCTCCCAAGGACACTCCCTCTCAGTGACCTAAAGAGCTCTCTCTAGAACCCACCTCTTACAGATCCCACCACTGCACAGCACTGGGGATTAAGTTCCCAATCCATAATCCCCATGGCAGTCAGAAACCCCACCTGAACCACTGCTAAATCTCACTTACATCATTATTCCATTTAACCCTGACAACAGTACTTGAAGGCAATTATAACTAACTTCATTTTGCAGATGAACAAATAAAAGGTATCAGCCACATACAGTCAGGCCCTTGGGCTTATCTAACATTTTATTGACCGATATTTTTTTTAAATACATGTACTTCCGTAGGTCCCTGACTTCTCTATCCATTTATTTTTGTCTTCCTTTCACTGATAAGCATCCACTGAGGACTTGTGCTAAGGTGGCATTATTCCCATTTCACACATAAGGATTAATTTAACAAGCTGTAGAATTTAAATGTCTAGCCAATTACAAAATCTAAACACTGTCTACTAATAATAGCACCAGGATGTGACAGGAAGCAAGTGTGGAATTTAGCAGATGTGCTGCTAGCAGGACCTGGGCACACTTATACAATAAATGATTGTTTATAAAGCTGAATGATAGCTGTGGTCCACCAACACAGCATGGCAGGGTTTTGAAGGACAGAGAAACGGAGTGAGTGGCATTGTAGGTAAAGACTAATGTCAGATATTACTATAGATCACCCCAGACACAACATGCTTGGCCTTTATTTTCCTATATACAAAGGGAAGAAAACAGATACAGTCATCTCCAGGAATGAGTTTTCAAATTTTACCATTTGTGATTTTAGCGGTTGATGATTTAAATGAGCAATACTATGACTAAGCCTCCCAGATAATCCTCAAGTCTACCTGCAGAGAATAGTGGCTTTTGCTACAGAAAACTACAAAGAGACCACAAATGACCATGCCACCATGGTCATATTACAGAGAGCATTTTATTCATTTCAGGATGTGAGTGGCCGTCAAATCCCCAAATATGAAGTGGTGACAGAAATAGAGGCACAAAGCTCACCATGTTTCCACCCATCACCTACCAATCCAGACTCCATCATACTGGAAGCAACTAAAGTTCCCAGGTGCAATTGGCAAGAATAAAATGTGAGCATGCAAGCATCATGATGGGAGAACAGATGGGAACAGTGAGCAGAAATGCTGCGCCTTGGTAAGAAGGAGATGGCGACACTGATTGACTGATCAGAGCCTGAATGGGAGAGGTGGAGTTTAGGAAATATGTCCCTTCCATCATGTATTCATGAACTCCAGTGCCAGGGCAGACAGACACACCACCTAGGATACTGAATGTAGAAGTATCCATTCTTGTCAAGTAGTCATAAAGGCCTTTCTCCTCCTAAGTGTTCAATCCCCTGTGACTTTTCTCTTAGAAAGTCCATGAGAAAGACCTCTAAGACTGACCTGGTTCATAACAATTATTTCCTTATCTCAAAAATCATTAACTTGATGCAAAGGTCTTTGCAAACTTCCAAATAAGGTAACATTTCTAAGATCTAGTTGTAATGATTTCAGCCACATAACGCTGATACTTCCCAGTTCTAAGGATCATACAGGTGCAGACAAGCCCTCAGGCAGAAGTGCCTAATGGCCCCCAGAGATGTTAAAGGACCCAAGTGATCCAAGCATATGTGTGGATTACATTATCCACGTATGATTCAGCTAAGCCCTTGTGCACATGCGTGATTGCATCATCCACGTATGACTCAGTTAAGCCTTTGCACGCATGATAAGCCCTGTCATCTGCGTATGACATAGCCACATCAAACCCCTGTGAGCATGCACTAGGCAGCTTTTATCAAGCTGGATGCACCACCATCTTCCTCTCTCTCTCTCTCTGCACACTGACTTCCCAGGCCTGTACAGGCCCCCTCTAATAAACCTAAGCAGGTTTGTTGTGTGTTTCGTGTTTCCTTCTCACTCATGCCAGGTAATTTCATTGGTGCCATGAGACTTGGGAGGCTCTCCTGCCATGAGCCCCTCTCCCGGGGTCAGGATCCAGAATCAGGTATTTTTCCACAACAACCATGTGTTCCATATGCCTGAGCGCGATTTCTCCACACAACGCTGGCTCCAACTGGTGAATTTCCCCCATTCTGGTCAGCTTAACCACTTCTCCAAACTTAAGAAATAGACCATTGAGCTCCAAGAAGTCTTCTGGTGTTCCTAGAAATGGGAAGGACAGCCCCCAACCATGGTCTTTATGGCTACAGTTGAGCCCTTCACTGACATTCATTTCTGAATTGCTTCCCTTAGCTAAAATCATAAGTGGATGATACGGGATTGGCCCTCCCATGACTGGAGGCCCAAGGTCCTTCAGATTCTTCTTTCTCTTTTCTTCTTTTTCTTTTCTTTTCTTCCCCCCTCCCCGCCCCCACCATGAAAGGCCACTCGGAGCAGCCTCTGGCCTCTCTGACTTCCAAGTCACCCCAACTGAATCCAATCAGGCTGTAGCACCCCACCCATAGGCAAAGGACGCTCTCCTACAGATCTGTATCCTGAAGAGTTCGATGCCCATTTACACCCTGAATATAAGGGGAGAGGTCCCATTACAGGCCTTGTGGTATTGCTGTTTCATGGGTTTTCACAGTTTCATCTATGGGTAGCAAGCCATCCAAGCCCATCAATTCAACCTCTCCCCTGGGGTGCCTTTTAGAGGCCCTAAACGCCAAGCCTTCATGCCCTACTTACAGATTCCCACATTTGTCCATCTTTGTTTAAAAAAAAATGTTAAAATCCCTGCAGCTCAAAAATTGTGATTTTTCCATATAACATGAGGCTGCTACCATTTTGACTGAGGTCAGGTGACCTTACCACCATCTTAACTGAGGTCAGGTGACTTTGCCACCATCTTAATTGAGCCAGGTCAGGTGACCAAGTCCCAACATCTTTACTAAAGTATACCCTGCCTGGTCCCCAGTTTACTTACGTTTTTGTCTCTAAACTCCTCTTGTTGACTCTGTTGCATGTGTGTTCTGTGCAGTGGCATGCCTTTGGTAGGGCCCACCAAGAGCAATCACTTCACCCAATTCCTGTTCACTGTGTATCTGTCACAGTCATTCTGACATAAATATGCTACGGTTTATAGAAAATATAGAAAATACATGTCTAAAACTTTTGTTTTCACATATCCAAAAAATTCTTGTGAGTCCCAGGGAGCCAAATCGAAGGATCCACCTTAACCAGGTCAGATACACCCTTCTCAATTCCCTAGTCCTAATTTTTTTTTTCCTAAACTTAACTTTGTCCTCTGTTCTGTCAATACCTTAAACAAGTGTACGAGAGACCAGATATTCCCATACTACAAACACCAAACAGGAACAAACAGAGCAGCTACACTAGGTCCCAGCTTTCTCAGGTCCCCCCACCCAGATGATGCACACAAATAAGCAGGAAGCAGTCTTGAGAATCTGCCACCCCAATTCCTTTACCCTGCTATGCCTAAACTCCTGCCTTTTTGTTATAAAAATGAGATGAAAATGTAATGGTCTGCTCTGTCCCTTTAAGAGACAAGCCATGCCCACTACCTCCCCCATCTGCCGAAGCAAGCTGATCTTCAGCTTCCAGTCTGAGTCCCTTCTCTTTTCCGTCTCTCCCCCGAAGAGGCAGCTTCTGCCTGGCTCCATTCTCCCCACTTCTCCCCTTCCTCCCCTCTCTGTCTCTCTCTGTTTCTCTCTGCTCTTCCCCCTTCTTTCCTTATCCCCTCTCCCCTTCCCTTCCATAACCCACTACACAAATATCCAACCTTACTCTGCATGACATGCCTATCTAAGTATCTGTCTCTTGCCAGCTGTTTGGCTCCCTGCCCAGGACCAGCTCTCATGGCATGCCCATCCATCTGTCTCTCTTCATGGGACTGGCTGCCCCACCAAGGTCTCTCACCCACCACATGGCTCCCTGCCTGGGACTCATTGCCCCCCATGGCTCCCTGCACCATCCCTGCCTGGGACTGGCTGCACTCAGGAACCACTGCCCACTGCCTGCCCCGACTCAGGGACCTGTGGCATGATCTCATGTCCCATTGCCCGCAGCAGCCACTCGTGAACCTGTAGCATTTCACTTAATCCATTACACTAGGAACCAGGGCCTGATATTTTGGAGCTACTAAAATAACAGCCTTTCCACACAGTTAAATGGAAGATCTAGAATTGCAAGCTGAAAATGGCCTTGGAAATCAGTTCATTTAGCCAGGGACAAGAGACTTGCCCAGCAGGATTACCCAGAAGAGCCACCCTTGCCAAAAAAAAAAAAAAAACTATTTGAAAACCACAACTTCTTCCAAGGCAGTGGAGAGTTTGTTTTAAAGAATACTGTTCCCTCCCCACCAAAAACAGGCAAAAATAAACCCTACCATATATAAATTATTAGCAGTGACAGTAAAAATGAACCACATCTATACAAAAGGATATGATTTAAAACAAAGAAGAAAAACAAAACAACAATGTCTAAGTTATCCTAGTAGAGCAGGAGAAACTCAAGATTGCACTCATTCACTACTATACAGCTTGAACTCAGGACTGCCGCACCGTAGCCTGTGAAGGAGCCACAGTTGTGGGAAGAAAACAGTCTTGTGCAGAGATGTTTTTTTAAAATATGCAGTTGACACAGAGCAGAGAGCATTACAGACAGATTAAGATGACGCTAGATGAACTGCCAGGCTCAGAGGTTCTCACTGTAAGAGCAAAGCAATCACATGGGCAGTTGCTGGCAGATTGCCTGGCACACCCCAACTTCCAGTTCTGTGAATCTGGATGCAGCTCATGAGTAGACACTGAGAAAATGGTTCCCAAATGATGGAACATTACTGTTCTGAAAACAAAACCTAAAAAGTCACTGCTCTGGATGGGCCCTGCAGCGAGAACCAGAGAATAGAACAGAGGATAGGGCTGAGAGATAAGCACTGAAGTACTCAAGCAATTTGGGCATAAAGAAAAAGATGGCGGGGGGAGAGGGGGACAGAAAAAGAAGACGCGTGCAAAAGAGATGGAAGGTAAAGAGGGCGTCAGAAGACAGAGAGTAGTGAGTTCTGGCTCTGACAAGGTCAATTAGAGGGTACTAGCAAAACAGGTGGGAGAAGGTACTCATAACCAAGTCAGCATCTCCATCTATGGTAAACCACAGAACCTGGAAGTTACTTGCTTTGAAGTGCTCACTGACAGTGACTGTGATTGGATGCAAAGGTTTTGCCCTCTTATTTCAACTGGGAAGTCTCTGAGGACAGAGATGGCCAAGAGCACATTAAGACTACAGCAGAGTTCAGAGAAGAGTAAATGGGAAAGGGCCTTTAAAACCCACACTGAGGTTACTGTAGGAGCCAGCCATGAGAAGCTAAATAGAAACAGAGCACCCAAAGGAAGATCTTTACTTCCAACCATTATCACCCGCCAGAGTAGGACTCAGCCATAGATAAGTTTAAATGGAAGCCTGAGTCTCAGCAGTTTACCCTGAAGCAATACCTGGTTGTAGGAAGAACTGAGATTACCACCCAAAAACAGACCCTGCAAAGGAAATGCCTAACATTCCAACCACTGTAGATAGGATCACCTGCCAGCACACACTCACCAGTACACCCCTAGACAAATGTCACCCAATTAGAGGTCCTGAACTTCAGAAACCCCTCACCCCCACCTTTACTACTATAAAAACCCAAATCTAACTGAGTTCAGGGCTCTCCATTTATTCCAATATGTTGGACATGCAAAGAGACCGAGTTTGCAAATTTGCATAAAATAAAAGGCTGTTTGCTTTTACGTACGGGACTTGATCTCCTTGTTGGCTTTGTGGGACTTAGTGGATTTGGGCATAACAGTTACCCTCTGAAAGCACACAACAACCAGGGGAACAAAACCATGTGCCAAAAAAGCTAATGTTCTTGTTGGAAACTCCTCTGTGAAGCTTGGTAGTAGAGGATAAAGGGGAAAAAGTAGGGTTCAGAATACAACTCTGGGCTACAACAAGTGCCAGCACATTTTCCTCAAAAAGCCCTGAAAGTAGTTCTTGATGCCAAGGGCATCCCTACTGAAAGACATTAATAAACAAATGGATGGATGGATGGATGGATGGATGGATGACAAGACATAAAATCAGTGTGGTTCCTTGCCTTCTCTCAATGACCTGGCTTATCACTCATCTGGCTCACCTGACTCATCACCCTTGCATATTCTTTCTATCTCTCTCTCTCTCTCTCTCTCTCTCTCTCTCTCTCTCTCTCTCTCTCTCTCTCTCTCCACAATGTTCTTCTGCACTTATTTAAAGGGGCTTGCTTCACTCAGTCATAGATCGAACACGACCTTCTCAAAGAGAGTTTTCTAACTAGCGCTGAGGATAAACCCAGAGCTTTGGACACACTAAGCAAGTCCTCTACCAGTAACCTACACACCCTGCCAACAGAGACTTAAATTCCCTTTATAAAATCATGAGTTCCTACCCTGCACATACGCCCAGTCAGCCTCTACTGCCCTCTTCCTTTCTCATGTTGTGTAATGCACTGTGCTCTATCCTATCCATCTGTTTTCTAGAATATGCAGTTCACTGAGAACGGGATGCTGCTTGTCTGTTTTCTGCATACCTGGAGCCTACTACAGCTCCTGATACCCAGTAGGTATTACATGTTTACTGAGTGAATGGCTGCATTATCTTAAGTCTCTGCAACTCTCCCAGCCAGAACACAGAGTCTCTCCCTCTCACACCTGCTCAGCAATCAAATGGAAACTGATGACTGGCAGAAAACTCCAGCCACCATCTGGCTGTTCAAGCACCCCTCCTGGGTGCTGACAGAGTGATCCTAGAGAAGCTAAATAAGAAGGAGAACCCAAAGAAAAACATATAGGCATCCTCCTGAATATTAACCTTCATCAGGCGATGAAAGGAGACAGACACAGAGACCCACATTGGAGCACCGGACTGAAATCTCAAGGTCCAAATCAGGAGCAGAAGGAGAGAGATCACAAGCAAGGAACTCAGGACTGCGAGGGGTGCATCCACACACTGAGACAATGGGGATGTCCTATTGGGAACTCACCAAGGCCAGCTGGCCTGGGTCTGAAAAAACCTGGGATAAAACCGGACTCGCTGAACATAGTGGACAATGAGGACTACTGAGAACTCAAGAACAATGGCAATGGGTTTTTGATCCTTCTGCACGTACTGGCTTTGTGGGAGCCTAGGCAGTTTGGATGCTCACCTTACTAGACCTGGATGGAGGTGGGTGGTCCTTGGACTTCCCACAGGGCAGGGAACCCTGATTGCTCTTTGGGCTGATGAGGGAGGGGGACTTGCTTGGGGAAGGGGAGGGAAATGGGAAGCGGTGGCGGGGAAGAAATCTTTAATAAATAAATAAATTTAAAAAAAAAGCCAAAACACCCCTCAAAGCCCCCAAACAAAACAAAAACACAAGTGGAGAAGTAAAAGAGACAAAAGAGAAGACACATACAAATAAACCAAGGACACCTTCATTAGAAGCCAGTCTTGACAGCATCCTGGCCTTGGGCATCAGCCTCCACAGCGGTGAGAGCCATTTCTCTGCTGTTTAAGCCCCTGTCTGGAATTCGTCATGGCTAAACAGCCAATTAACAATCACCTTCCCTCCATCTTCTACCCCTGCCCTAGAGTGGCCCACAGTATTCCTTCCTCCAGGCTGACCCCTCACTAGCCCATCACAAAAAAGTTAGCACAAAACGGAGAACTAGATTCTTGAGTTGCCAATGACTGCAAATGACGGGAAACTTCAACAAGCTGTCCCACCTCTGTCAGGAGGTTCCGTGCCAAGCAAGGCCAGCAACAGTAGGGTTGTTTCAGCAGGGTAAAGTGTTTACAATAGTGTCTGGCCACTGGATGTATTTGATGAAGGTTAGTCATTACTATCTTTAACTTTTTTTTGAGATTTTATTTTTATGTATAGGGTATTTTTGTCTGCATGTATGTCTGTCTACTATAAATATGCAAAGTGTGAGGCCAGAAGATGATATCAGAACCTCTGGAACTGGAGTTACAGATTGTTGTGAACCACTATGGGAATGCTGGGAATTGAACCTTGGTCTTCTGGAAGAGCAGCCAGTACTCTTAACTGCTGAGTTCTCCAGCCTAGACTGTTGCAAGGAGAGGGCTGCTTGTTCATCCCGGCTGCCCAGAACCAAAACAATCACACAGAAACTATATTAATTAAAACACTGCTTGGCCCATTAAAAAAAAAAAGATAATGAAGACTAAAATCAACAGGGATCCAGAGAGATGCCTGGACTTAAGACTTTATTCAGCAGGAAGAAATATCCACCCTGCCCTGTGGTGGGGTGGAGGGACCTCAGAGGGGCAAGACCCTGTTTCAGGAATTACAGATGATTTGGCTAAGGGAAGGAAGAGGTGGAGAAACTCCCAGTAAAGATGCTTTGGCTACCTAATGGTGTGAGGAGGTGCTGAAGATGGTCCATAAGAGTGGCAGATGTAATATACTGTTTGCATATCAGTCAACCAAATAAGAAGAACTAACTGCACTTTTGGCCCATTTATTACAGTGATGGGTGTGACTGCACTACAGTTTCCAAGAATAACCCACAGCCAACTTCATCTTTGACGGATACTCCATCTGACCCTTAAAAAACCTGAGGTTGCTATATCCAACTTGTCTCCAGGAGTCTGAGAGGTTGACCTCTCGCCTACTCACCCCCAACCCAAGGGGAAGTGCAGCAGGACAGAGCAGCACATCAGAGCAACAGGGTGCCCTGTAAACAAGAGAAGCTTACTCCCCACAGTAAAAACAAGACTGGACTAGCAGATTAGCACCTTCAAGCATGCAAAAAATGGAAGGTAGCTCTCTGGGGCCTTTTCAAAGGGTGTTAATCCCATCCCTAATCATGAACCAAGCATGCTTCAAAACCTCATTATAACATCACAACTGGAGTGAGGGTTTCAATGCATGATCTGAAGATACACAATATGGCCACAGGAAGATATGTTAATGTCAATAAAGATGACAATAACTATATTGATGTTCCTATTTAGCAGAGATTATGAGTGTACACAGTCAATAAGAGACAAAGACATCATGAGGAAAGTTTTACTTTTGGGTCTCTGTTTATACCTCTCTGTCCACTTTTTTCTGGTCCTCCAGCCACATACTAAAGCTGAGGAGTACAGGCCTGAAGAGCTGGAGAAGTCATGGAAGAGTAGCAGAGAGATACTGGGAGGGTGAACAGCAAGCTCATCACGGTGATGCATTTTTATTCTTTGCTGTGCTAGGACCTAATGTCCACCAAGACGCAAGTCCCAGAGGCCTACGGGGCCCACAGACGTTCTCTCAAGGTTGACAGCAACTTCTTTGCTCCAGCTGATAAAGTACTAGTTTTACATTTTAAGTAAAAATAACACCATGAACATGCAAATAAGATGGTTTCGGTCTCCTCCAAGCTTTTCACCTAGTGCTGAGGCCATCATAACCCCAGGCACAAGCACACAGCAAGGGGAAAGTATGTGATATGGGGTAAGATCCTTGTAAAAGACACATGCATACAACAGGTCTGAGCTCTCAAAAAGAGCTTCTCAGCTTTGCTCATGAGCTCATCCTTGCATGGCCCAGACCTGATCCTCAGCCAAGCACATCATTTAGAAATACCAGGCCCCAGGGTACTGAGTGACTAGTTTCTCCCATTACAAACCTCCGCAAATTTTCCCCTGTTCTTATAGTTCTTTCTTCCTTTCACCTAATTGCCATTCAGGTTTCAGGATTCTGGATCACAGCTCTTCCTGATAGAGCATTTTCTGTGCCACTAATGCCAGCAACCACCACACTGACAATACTCTATGCCACCTCTCCACATGCTTCTCATTCAGCTGTGGTTCTGGAATCGTCAGAAAGTACCCAGGCAGCTTTTCCTTGCCTGTATACGGAAAATAAAGAGTACAGTCAGCAATCCCAAGCCTGAAGAGACAGATACATCCTACCCATAGGACTGATTGGTCAGAAATGGACATGAGGGAGCCTGGAGACCCAGGTCAGAAATTCAAATATAGAGACCATGACAAGGTCAAGTCTTAACCAACATAGGATTAGTCTCCTGGATTCGGAGTGGTGGCTCTGCAATTTTGTTGCAGAACTCAACAGAATAAATCAAGAAGGGTCATAAGGGAAAGCCAGGGAAGCTATATTCCACACCTATTCATATCTGGGGCTTCTGGCAGTCAACATGACACCTTTTCTGGGACCCAATGTAACTACAGAGGTAAGAGCAGAACCTGAGGCAAAGGTCCTGATCTACAGGCAAAAACTACAGGCTGACTGGGTAATTTGGGATGGCCAACTGATCCTCCAATCACAAGCTCCTATGGAACCATGCCTGGCTAAGAAAGAACTCAGTATGTGCTACATACTAATGGACTGTTTATGCTGAGCTCAGCAGACATTTTTCCAGCACTATGGTATACCCCAGACATGGACCTGGCTTAGAGATAGGTAGACATGGGTTCTTGATTTAGAAAGCTCCACAGCCTATGTTACTCTAACCACAAAACATTGCAGACAATATGCCCTACTGTGCCCTTCTCTAGAGGAAAGATGAGGTTAGCTCAAAAAGCTGCAAAACAGGTCAAACTGGAGAACTAACCGACTTTAATGTTAACCTTTAATTATATACTGCCATCGATTAAATATCTCAGTATTCGGAATATATTTTATCAGTTACAGAATATATTCAAATCAGCAACTCTATATTATGGGCCAAGCTGTGACCCTCCAGAAGTCATTTGTGACACTCTGGAAGTCATGTGTCAACGTATAATCAATCTATAATCCCTAAAACTGACACTGAATTTGGAGACAGGGTCTCTAAAGAGATGAGGGATGTAGAAATGGATTGTTAGAGTGTAATTAATTGAATCCCGTGAAAAGAGTTCAGCACACAGGTACACGGGGATGCAATATAAAGACACAGAGAGAAAGTGTTCTTTTCAAGTCAAAGGGTAAGGCCTCAAAAGAAACTAATCCTACCTGCTGATAGCTTGATCTTGTTCTTCTGGCCACAGAATTACAAAAGAAAAAAAAACAAAATTAATGTCTGTGGTTTAAGCCACTGGGTTTGGAATCATTTGCCATAGTGGGTCTAGTAAAGAGTCAGCCATAAGAGGTGTAGTAAGTCCTGGTGTTTAACTGCTGTCAATTTACTACAAAAATACTATGACTGCAAGAGGCTGGATGATTCTCCCAGGCTTCTGCACTACTAGGAAGCAAAGCTGGATCCCAGAAAATGAAACATCTCTCACTAAGCCCCAGCACCTGGCTTGTACTCAGTATCTACCGTAGGCCAACATTCTTTCAAGGTGCTAAGAACAAAACAAGGGCCTAAGAGACAGGTCTCCTTCAAAGTAGAACTTTAAGACACATGGGGAAGAAAAGCCCCACCAATAAGTAAGAAATTTACCATCAGAAATAGCTGGAAAAGGTTGGGACTATGAGAGACATACTTCCTCATTCAGCTTCTACTATAAACAGAGTACAAACCCTGCTTTCTTTAGAAATTAATAACAATAATACAGTTAAACCATAAAAGTGAACATATTAGAGAAAACTATTGTGGGAAAACATCACTCATTCATCTCCCTCTTCACTAAAATCAAGCACAGGAAAGTTTAATCTTTGCTAAGAATTTCTACTATGTCAATATTCCTCAGCAACAAAGAAATGAATGAAATAATGCCATTAGCATTCCTAGGCAGGGTTAGGTTTGGGGTTATGCTTAGGGCCACAGTCATCAGAAACATGGATTGTATTTTCTTCATCATGGTGAACACACATGAGGTGAGCTACAAAGGATAATTCTCATGGAACCAGATGGAGCAGACATTCATATCATAACAGATGTTTACACATGTCATTATGATGTTTATTCAGGCTATATATGACTGTGATATTTCTTTTGTGGAAAAGCAGCCACTTGCTCATCCCAGCTGCCCGAAATAATCACATAGAAACTGTATTAATTAAATTACTGCTTGGCCCATTAGCTCTAGCTTCTTGTTGGCTAACTTACATTTAACCCATTTCTCTTAATCTGTGTATCACCACATGGCTGTGGCTTACCCACTAAAGTTCTGTCATCTGGTCTCTGGTGTAGCTACATGGCTTCTCTCTGACAATCTATTGTACTTTGTAGCTAGGGGGATCCATGATAGAAGGTAAACATTGAGAAACCTATAATTTTTACCCTCATGTGTAGCTAACTGAATAACCAACCTGCCTCCATCTTAGGCTTAAAAACTATCTTAATGTAAAGACAAACATTACCTTCATTCCTACTTATGATTAAACCTCTGCTTCTCGGGGACTGGGCTATGCCCCACCTGAATGTAACCTTCACTACAAATGGTTCTGTGCTGCCTGTTTCAGGAACGGCATCATGTCTTTTTCAAAAGTTTTATAAACATCTTGAAACCCTACCTTTGTTTCAAAAGGTTATATGACTACTGGTTGTTATGACTATGCTGTTTTATCCATGCAAAACATGTCTTTGTTTCAGGAGGGACTAACTTACAAAAAGGCCTATTTTGTTCACTAAACCTCCCATTTAGAAATTCCCTAGCCCTGGGCTATAAAAGCCTTGTCTTCCTCACATCCAATGCTGACCTCTTAAGCCCTGCTTTGAGGGAAATAGCCCTTATACAGGAAAAGTTTGCTTTAACTAATTGCTTGCCTTAGTCAATTTGACCTTCATGATTTGGGTCTGTGTTCTTTCTCCCCCCACCATTGGGATTAACACTATCTCAGCAGAGATCAACTGTACTGTTTACCTATAATGGCGCCTGAGAAGATGTCACAATTTTCACAATCTCTCAAGTTCAAGTTGCATTCACAGCCACAGTAATTGATGTGCCTGAAAGCATTCAGGATAAAACCAGAAAGTCTACAGTCCCCAGCCCTGGGGCCCTGGGCTGCCTAACAAAGGCAGATGAGAAATGAAATTTGAGGGCCTAGCAGTATTTGCCATATGTGTTATTTACATTAAAAAACATGCTGGCACTACTACAACTCAATAGCTTCGAGAGTCATGGTAACTAAGAGCTGAGTTAGAAGCTCAGCTGTGCAGAACACTGAGCATGAGCAAACTTCAGCCTGCTATCTTTCTAGTAAGAAGAGATACACTAGTATCCTTGGGCCCAGGGAAACAGGAGTTCTGGATGAATGAGCTCCTGGCCTGCACATGATTCACAGTAGAAACTCAGGTTCACTTCTGGATAATAATCACTCCTCTGTGTGATGAGGATCTGATGAGAGTAGCAGGCAGAATCATTCCATTCCTCTTCTGTGCAGTACCACCTGTCCTGACCGAGCCTGAGTTAGTAAGGTCAAAAGCAAAGCTCTGGACCCATATATGCAGTTTTTCAGGCAAGACTGTTGTATGTTCATACATGTGTGCAAAAAAAAAAAAAAATGCTTGTGAAAAAGAAGCCACAACAACAGCCTAAGAAAGGGAACTACAACCATTCATGGCTGTCAGCAACTGGAGTACACCAACCAGGTTAGCTCTCCCTGCAGAGATGGTCTAAAACATCAGAGGATATGGTTCAAATTTGGGACAACCACAAATATCTACCTTATTGGATAACAAAGAATTAATCTATCTGCAGTGTAAAGATGAGGCCTGAGAATAGCACTGCTGGTCACTATGAACTGAGGGTCAGAAAGAGAGGTTTGGTGAGCCTGGCTTGGGTACACAGTTTACTGTGAATAAACAAAGGCCTTGGGTGAGTATGCTTAACCCCAGGACACTACAGGGAGTAAGAACCAAGCCATTTAGGGCCTATAAGGCCTAAACTTACATCCAGACAGTACAAGAGGTCTTGACAAAGAGTGTGGGCTCTGCCCCACTGAATGGTTGCCGTTTCATTATTAAGCGGGATTTCACTTGTCTTTACCTGCAAGCCCCATTGTGACATCTCACAGCCCAGCCACAATAGCTTCTTGCTGTTTAAGTCAGTTCCCACCCTCAAGACCTTTATATTTGCTGTGTACGCTGCCTAAAATTCTTTCCTGTCCTGTCTTGGCAATGATGGCTTCATCAGAGGCTCTGAGTATCCTTCCAACCCCAATCCCACTTAACAGACCTTCCTAGATAACCTAGCAGTTCCTGCTATACCCACCTACTAAAGCACACCAATCTGGATTATTTGCACAAATACATTAATCTGTTTTTAAATGCATTTTTCTAAGACTCAGATATAGAGTAAGTGCCTATTACATGCAAGGCCTTGGATCTTCTGTGTGTGTGTGTGTGTACTCTCACTCAGATATAATATCCAAGGAATTCCATTTCTCTAAAACAGTGCCTCATCCATAACAGGAACAAAAGTATTTGATAACTGAATGAACTTAAATGTCTGAGTTTTGCCAGCTGCTGAATGGCTAGCTATCTGTATATCGTTTGCCAATGTCCTAACGATTAAGTAAAGTAACAGTAGGATTCAAGCTCTTGTGTTAGTCCACTGCAAAGGACAGTTCCCAGAGTCTAAAATGGACACATGTCAGCTGCTTTCCTCCCTTAAACCAAAAAGTACAAATTCTTACCCTGGCTCCATCAACACTGGTTGATATGTGCAATTCCTTTGGTGGTCGTGTCAAAAACACAGGGTCTTCTCTTCTGTAACACACACACAGGAGAGTGGGAGAGAGAGAGAGAGAGAGAGAGAGAGAGAGAGAGAGAGAGAGAGAGAGAGTCAGAGACAGAGAAAGAGAGAGAAAACAAAGGCAGACACGGAAGTGAAAAGTCTTTTAGTGGCGTGAGAAAGTGAAGGAGGCAACTAACAAAGGCTGAGCCTTTAAGAAGTAACTCCAACAGGAGCCAGAGACCTCTGTAGAACCTAGGCACTAGTCAGCCTCCAAGGGAGCAAGCGCCAGCCAGTGGCCTCTGTCAGAGCAGGCCCAAGACAGCGACCCCAGCAGGAGTAGCCCCAAGCAAGACACCTTCAAGGGAGCAGGCCCAAAGAACATCCAGGATTGCAGAGCGACCTCTAGGAGCACTGAACAACCTCCAGGAACACTGACTGAACTCCAGGGTGACTGGAACCTTGGCCCTGACTGCATCATGAGGAGAAACCATCTGAGCCTTGGATGCACTGGCACCTGTTAGATTGATCACGAGAGACACAGCACCAACAAAACCAATCAGATGAAAAGACAGGTAGACAAGGTAATAAACACACTCAACATCACAAAGAGCAATGCAACACCACAAAAACTAGTGGCCCTACAATAGCAAGACTTGAACACCCCAATATAGATAAATCAGAAGAAAACGACTTAAAAAAAATAACTTTAGGAGAAAGTTTGAGGTTCCTAAAGAGGAAATAAAAAATTCCCTCAAAGAAATGGAGAAAAAGACAAACAAAAAAATTGAAAGAAATCAATAAATCCCTTAAAGAAAATCAAGAAAAAAAGCAATCAAATAAATGAAAGAAACGATTCAAGACTTGAAAACCAAAAGAGAGACAATAAAGAAAACACAAATTGAGGGAACTATAGAAATGGAAATTATAAGAAAAAGATCAGGAACCACAAATGCAAGCATAAAGAGCAGAATACAAGAGATGGAAGAGAGAATCTCAAACGCAGAAGATACATTACAGGAAATAGACTCATTAATCAAAGAAAACATTAAATCTAACAAAAGCTTAACACAAAATATAGGAAATATGGGACACCATGAAAAGACCAAACCTCAGAATAATAGGGAAGAAGTCCAATTCAAAAGCACAGAAAATATATCTAACAAAATCACAGAAGAACACTTTTTGACTAAAGAAGGATATGCATATGAAAATACAAAACACTTACAGAACACCAAATAGACTGAACCAAAAAATAGTTCCCTCGCCAAATAATAATCAAAACACTAAACATGCAGAATAAAAAAAGAATATTTAAGAGCTATAAAGAAAAAAGGCCAAGTAACATATAAAGACAGACTTATCAGAATTACGCCTGACTTCCCAACTGAAACAATAAAAGCCAGAAGGTCCTGGTCAAGGGTTATGCAGACATTAAGAGACCACAATGCCAGCCCAGACTACTATACCCAACAAAACTTTCAATCACCATAGACATACAAAACAAGATATTCCATGACAGAACTAGATTTAACCAATACCTAGCATAAAGCTGCCTGCACAAAGTACTGGAAGGAAACCTCCAAACCAAGGAAGTTAGCTACAGCCACAAAAACACAGAAAATAGATGATCTCACATCAGCAAATCCCAAAGAAGGGGAAAGCATACAAAATAACATCACCAACAACGAAAACTAAATTAAAAGGAACTAGCAATTATTGGTCATTAATGTCCCTTAATATAAATGGACTCAACTCACCTATAAAAAAAAGGCTAACAGACTAGATACAAAAAAAGAATCCATCCTTCTGCTGCATACAAGAAACTCACCTCAACCTCAAAGACAGACTTTGCCTCAGAGTAAAGGGTTGGGATAAAATTTTCCAATTAAATGGACCTAAGGAACAAGCTGGTGTAGCTATTATAATATCTAACAAAATAGACTAAAATCAATCAAAAGAGACAAAGAAAGACATTTCATATCAGTTACAGAAAAAATCCATCAAGAGGAAATCACAATACTGAACTATGAATCTATGCCCCAAATACAAGGGCACTTTCATATGTAAAAGAAATACTACTAAAGCTTAAATCACACATAAAACACCACACAATAATAGTAGGAGACTTCAACATCCCAGTCTCACCACTGGACAGGTCAGACAGAAAATTAAAAGAGAAATAAGGGAACTAACAGATGTTATTACTCAGATGGACCTAACAGACATCTATAGAACATTCCATCCAAACATAAAAGAATATACCTTATGAACCTTCTTAGAACCTCATGGAACATTCTCAAAAACTGACCACATACTATTTAACAAAACACATGTAACAAAACAGATATGAAAAAACTGGAATAAGCCCATGTATCTTATTGGATCACCATGGCTTAAACTAAGAAGAATTCAACAGCAACACTAATTTCAGAAAACCCACAAACACATAAAAATTAAACAATGCTCATTTGAATCATCAATAGGTCACAGAAGAAATAAAGGAAGAAATTAAAGACTTCCTAAAATTCACTGAAAATGACCACACAACATACTCAAATTTATGGAACACAATGAAAGCAGTGTTAAGAGGCAAGTTCATAGCACTAAATGCCTACATAAAGAAACTGGAAAAATACAACTAGTGAGTTAACAGAACACCTGAAAACTCTAGAATAAAAAGAAACAAACTCACCCAGGAGGACTAGATGGCAGGAAATAATCAAATAGAGAGCTGAAATCAACAAAACAGAAACAAAGAAAACAATACAAAGAATCAATGAGACATAGAGGTAGTTCCTCCAAAAATATCTACAAAGTAGACAATCTAACTTTATCCAAACTAACCAAAACACACAGAGAGAATATCCAAATTAACAAAATCAGAAATAAAAAGGGGGACATAACAACAGACACAGAAATTCAGAGAAACTCAGAGAATCATTAGGTCAAATTTTGAAGGCCTGTATTCCACAAAATTGGAAAACTTAAAAGAAATGAAGAATTTTCTGAATAAATATCACTTACCAAAATTAAATAAAGACCAGATAAGCAAATCAAACAGATCTATAACTGCTAAAGAAATAGAAAGAGTCATCAAAAGTCTCCCTACCAAAAAAGAAAAAAAAAAACAGGTCCAGACAGTTTCAGCACAGAATTCTGCAAGATTTTCAAAAAAGAGCTAATACCAATATTCCTCAAATTGTTCCACACAATAGAAAAGGAAGGAACATTGCCAAACTCTTTTTATGAGGCTACAATTACCCTGATATCCAAACATTAGTAAGCTAGAATTACAGACCAATCTCGCTCATGAACATTGATGCAAAAATACTCAATAAAACACTCACAAACCAAATTCAAAAACACATCAGAAAAATCATCCACCATGATCAAGTCAGCTTCATCCCAGATACAGGGATGGTTCAACATACAAAACCTATCAAGGTAATCTACCATATAAACAAAGTGGGGAAAAAAATATCTATCTTACACCTGTAAGAATGGCAAAGATCAAAAACACTGATGGCAACTTATGCTTGAGAGGTTGTGGAGTAAAGGGAACACTTCTGCATTGCTGGTGGGAATACAAACTGGCACAGCTCCTTTGGATATCAGTATGGCGATTTCTCTGAAAATTAGGAAACAACCTACCTCAAGACCCAGCAATAACACTTTTGGGTACTCAAAGGACATGTGATCAACTATGTTCATCATAGCCAGAACCTGGAAACAACCTAAATGCCCCTCAACCAAGGAATGGATGAGGAAAATGTGGTACATTTACACAATTGAGTACTACACAACAAAATAATAATAATGACATCTTGAAATTTGTGGTCAAATGGATGGATCTAGAAAACATCATATTGAGTGAGGTAACCCAGACTCAGAAAGACAAATATCATATTACTAACTCATAAGTGGCTTTTAGACATAAAGCAAAGAAAAAACTGCCTACATTTCATAAGCACAGAGAACCTAGACAACAAAGAGGACCCTAAGAGAGATATACATGGATCTAATCTACATGGGAAGCAGAAAAAGACAAGATCTCCTAAGTAAATTGAGAACATGGGGACCATAGGAAAGAGTAGATGGGGAGGAAAGAGAAAGGGAGGGGAGGGGAGAAAAATACATAGCTCAAAAAAAACAATAAAAAAATTTTTTAAAAAAAAAGAAGCTACCCCCACTCCCACCTCAGAAAACTGGACACAGGTGAGAGGGGCCACCTCCAGCATTCATGGGTGGCAGCACAGTGTCCATAAGGACAACTGAAGAGCACCATGGACGCCCTCCCTGCCCAGCAGGGCACCTTCGACCTCCCTGGGACACTGAATAAACTCTACCATTTTCCACACAGCCTGTGGGCAGAAGTTTCTACAAATTGCATAGTCATGCAGCAGTCTGCAAACTTTTTTATGGAAAAGGTCAGATTTTAAATCCGTAAAGCTCTGCCTGGCACATGATCCCAGTTGCAGCTATGCAAGTCGGCTGTGACAGTAGGCAAGTTGGAAAAAAGATAGAAAATGTGTGGTTATGGGCCAGCAAGGCTTTACTGGTGGACAGAGAAATTAAAATTGAGTCATTTCCTTGTGACAGAAAAGAGTATTATTTTAATGCCTTGAGAGACCATTTAAAATATAAAAGCTATTCTTACCTCATGAAGACAGACTGGCCCCGTTGGAAGACTTACCACCTCGTTTGAATGTAAGGGTTTCCTTACATTCTATGCTGCCACGTGGCTGCCAGACTGTCTCCTCTACTCAATTTGCAGTCACTTGTAGAACACTGGGGTAAAATAACTGATGATGTTTCCTTGAGTTAGGGAATGTGGCTCAGTTGGTAGAATGCTTGTGTATCACACAAGAAGCCTTTGGTTTGACCCTCAGCCCTGCATAAAAGTCCCAGTGCTAGAAAGGATGAGGGAAGAGGCTCAGGAGCTCAAGGTCTTTCTCAGCTACATAATAAGTTTTTTACTCAGTCTGAGCTACATAAGACTCTTTTTCAGACAGAAAGACAGACAGGCAGGCAGGCAGGCAGGCAGACAGACTGCTTTCTGATTTTTAACAAACACCTTTGGCAGCATAACTCAGAAACATTCTACAATAGCCCATCCCACTAGGGGTGGGATCCAGCTGCCAGTTCTGAGTTGCCGTCTCTTCCCTTATCACTCCCTTGAGGGCTCCAAGATGTCACTGATGGTATTCCAGAATTAATTTCATTCATCTTCCCATGACAGCTCCCCATGGTTTTTATTTGCATCAAGGGAAAGGGGAAAAATGAAAGGAATGAATTACTCCCAGGACAGAAAAATCCATGTCATGTCAGGAAAGAAAACACAGATATCCAGTACCTCAGCAGCAGCTTCAGAAATAGCCCTGACAACAGACCTACGAAGAAAACAGAATATACTGTGGCAGAGGAAAGGGGTAATCTGTGCACCTGGGAGGGTTGGTTCTCTCCCACATTGCTCATTCTAAGCCGAAAAATTAAAGAGTTCAGACATGCCTTCATCTGAGCATATTAGCAGAAAATACTGTCCTCATACTAAGAGTCTCACAAATCACAAAAGGAGAGCATCTATTGAAAACAAGACTTACTCACCCAAGAATTAAAAGACGAATGCTGGAGGGGTCCACTGACTCCTTAATAAAATTCTTAATTTCCACTGACTCCTTAATAAAATTCTTAATTTCCGTACAGCCAGAATGGCTTGCCTTAAAATAACCCATTTACATGATTTTTTTAAAGAAAAAAGTGATTACTGCCTGGCTGCCAGGTATGAAGCCCTGTCACATACATCACTCACTCACAATAAAGAACCATGCCCCTCACTGACCCATGGCAATCACCTGCCAAAGTGGGCAGGAGGCCTGTGTTCATAAAAAATCCAAGTACTTACTATTGCATAGAATATAAAAATCTGTTCACTCCACTCACTCATGTATTATGAAATTATTATGGACCAATCCATAGGCCATATCATTAGAGAAACAGCCTCCACAGGGAAGAAGGTCAAAACAATGTTAACCAACATAGGAAAAGCATGTGTCCATAAAGACTGGCCTTAGCATTCTATCCAACTTCAGAGTTACCCGACTTAATAATTTCACCAAACTGGCACCCAAATCTACCAGGTGGACATCCAACACCTTAAAGTCTAGACAAATAAAGAGAAGTCCCACAAGAAAGTATTTAGTTCCAGAAAGCAAAATTAGTCCTAAAAATGAACAGTCATGATAGTTTTACAGTCTTTAGGACCATCTCATATCTATATTAATTTAAAACTGATTTTGAAGCCTATCTCTTCAAATACTGAGAGTGATGTAATTCAGTCTCTCACATCAATTTTGACCTATGAACAAAAAAATGTTAAGACCTCTATGACAAGGGAAGTCGAATGTGATCTAAGAGATTTTAGCATATTCTCTAAATGCATCTAACAATATAGTATTTCTAATAGCTTTTGGATATTTGCCCTCCTATCCTTACAGCAGTCATAGGTGAGTTCCCATCTCTAAGTTCCTATCCCTCCTAATGCCTCTGTCTAGCAGACACACAGACATCCGTTTTGAGGCAATTCTAAGAGGGGCTCTTTCCCTCAAAGCTACAAAAATTCAACTAAATTAGCCTTTAAAAATACATCTAATGACTTATGATCTGTCTATTCCTGTCAGACAAGGTATGATATGGTCTACAACTTTTGCTCTTGGTCATTTCAGTCTGTTATGATTCAGACATCATATGTTAAATATTTAACCCCTCCCCAGATGATGGCGCTGTTTGTAGAGGCTGTGTAACCTTTGAGAGGTGGGAACAAGGGAAACAGTTTGCTGGTGTGGACCATAAAGGTTTTAGTACAACCCTGATTCTTGCTAGAGCTCTCTTCTTCCTGGTCGAGTTAGGAGCAAACCTGGCTACATACTCCCACCAATCTGGAAAGCAACTGGTCCATCCCACATGCCTTTCCCACTGCTGGACTGTGTGAGCCAAAAAGAAAACCTTCCTCCTCTAAAAATGTAGTTCAACAGTTCCTGCCAAAGGCTTACCATCTTATGATTCTGACCAGGTCATGGGTTTATCCTTTGGCCAAACACTAGAACAATCATCTTCACCCAATCTCTTACCCAGAGCCCTGTATCATCCTCCCTGAAGGCATCATGCATGGGTGTGACCATGGTTCCTCTAGAGCAGGACAAATGCTAAGGCAGAAAACCAAGAGATACCCAGAAGAAGAGGAGGGACTTGCCTACACCATGGATACTAAGGGACGAATCAGGACTCCAGCACAAACCACACATTCCAAACTAGTGTCAAATCATTTGAAAATGCAGGAATGAGTCAGAAGTCTTAAAAACAGAATTTCTTGGCCACAAATAAAGTCTGAAATATTTAACAACTGTCTATAGCTCTTCAAAGAAAGCCAGGCTCTTTTTACAAAACGGCGTTTATAAAATTAAACAAGGTTACCATTATCTAAATAAAAATCCTTTTCACACTAATGGCTTCTCTCCATCTGGAAAATCAGAACATTGTACTTGAAGTAGAAAGAAAAAGCTTTTTGACCTATTTTTGTCCCTACAATAATGTAAAGCACCAAATCCTATTTCTTAAGAACCTCCAGTACATGTTATTTTGCTGGCTATTCACAACTCTAAAATGACACCTATTATTCAGTTAGAGATTATGATCTTGAGCAGTAAGGCATTTTTAATAAAAAATAAAATTAAAAATAGATTTGCCACAGCCTTTTTAATGAAACTAGCAGTTCTCCTGGCTTACAGGAAAAAAATTATATATTTGGGAGAATTATTTTATATGATGTGCTGCTTTTAAAATGTCACAATATTCACTTCAAGAGCAACTGCACATTACACACACACACCACATCTCCAATCACCCACTTTAGGGATAGGCAGTCAGCACACAGGCTTCTACCAGAACAAATCCCCTGGAATTCTGCAGTCTCGAGAGCCAGGGAATAGCAGCTGAAGCCTGCCAGACATGTGCCAAGTATGGAAATGAGTCAGCCCTGTACTGTCCAACAGGACTTTTGGGAATGATATACAAAATTCAACACATGTGCCCTCCACTGCATTAGCAATTCATTGTATGTGGCACAGAGACCAAAGAAGTATATTTTTAATATTAACTAATTTCAATTTAGTTAAAGTAGCCAGTCACATGTGACTACTGACTACTGAATTGGAAGACAGTTTGGAGGCTACCCTTGAGAGTTCTACAGCATGGTGGATCTCTTGCTTCCTATTTTCTACCCCAGCAGAGACTGCCACACACATTTCGCCATATAGGCCTGTGCTTGCTACTCTGGACTCTAGCCGGCCCTTTACAGCCATACTCCTGGTCTCATGCTCTGAACCCATGCAGTCACCTCTTCTGGGAAGTCTCCTCTACTTTTCCCCTATAAACTCTCCACTCAAGAGGGCAACTTTTCTCTCCTTCCCCACTGCCTTATGGGTCACAGCAAGTCCCTCTCACCATGAAAGGCAGTAGACTATTGTGATTATGCATGTATTCTGCAGGCAGTTGCCCAGCATAAATCCTGTCTTTGGCATAAACTCACTATCATCTCTCTGACTTTGTGTAAGTTATATGCTCTTTATAAACCCTAATGCTCCATCTGGAAAATGGGCTATTAATGGAAACTTTACTTTCTGACTGTTCATTAGCAGAGTGCCTGGCAAGGAGCAAAGACTCAATAAAATTGATCACTCAGTCTTATTTTTCATTACATTATTAGACTGTGTAAGAATGACGCAGATCTCTGCCATCCCTGGAACCTAACATAACAGTCCTAACATACAGCAAATACTCATTAAAGATTAAAGTTATTAACAATGCCTCCAGTAGATGGATGCCAGGCCTGAGCTCAGTTCTAAGGATTCTCCTAATGTTGAGCAACCTTACTCTGAAGGTAGTGCTCTAAAGTTATATACAGATTTCATCAGAAGTGGGCAGGGTAGGTGAGGTGAGATCACAAAGCCAACAAAATTTATGCACAACTAATTCAATCTGCACACAAAGTGGCTGGCCATCTTCACTGCCTCTCCTTCCACTACCCCAGACCCTCTCACTCTAAACAGGCCAAATCTGTAGCAAAAAGTGTTATGACTGGAAACAAGCCTTATCATGCCTATTAGGACTAACATAAGCAAAGACACCCTTCCTTATCCTTCGTGATTACTCCACCCCATCCTTTCCCAGATAGCTACTGGTTCTGGGGGAAACATTCTAACTTACTAGAACATTCCTATAGCCCGGGATTCCTACTCTGACCCGGAGATGTTCCTGGCCCTGAACGATGGGCTCTCCTATGCTCTTCCAGGCTGCTCGGTTTTATTGAAAGCAAATATGGATAAGCAGCAGGTGAAGCAAGCACTAAAAGTGATTCAGTGTTCAAAATAGAGCCTTCTAGCCCATGAGGACTCCCAAGGAGACTGTTCATTTCCCAAATTTTCCATCTTTGACTGTCTTCTGGTGTAAGTGATACGGCACAGCTGAAGGGCCAGGAGCTGAAAGGAGCAAGGTGGGGGCTCTGAGCACACAGCAAGCACTGCTCAGGCAGAGAGGCAGTTCAGCAGTTCTGAATAAAGGGGGAGGCAGCCCTGGAGTACATAGTGCAGAGCGCCTATGAAAGAAGCTAAAAAGCCTACAGATTTAGTGGAGAGCATGACTGAGAACAGATCAGGAACAGCAGCCAGAAGGCTGAGGTAGACAGTTGCCTTCTGGTTCTCTTCTCTCTCTGGGCTTCCATTTCCTCCTTTATAAAAGCAGATAGTAGTTTCTGCCTATTGGTTTTTCTTTTTTTTTCTTTTTTTTTCTTTAAAAAAAAAAAAAACAACCCAGGATAGCCAAAACAATCCTATACAATAAAGGAACTTCTAGAGGCATTAACATTCAAACTCTATTACAGAGCTACAGAAATGAAAACAGCTTAGTATTGGCATAAAAACAGAGAAGTCAACCAAAGGAATCGAATACAAGACCCAGATATTAACCCACAAACCTATGAACACCTGATTTTCGACAAAGTAGCTAAAAGTATACAATGGAAGAAAGAAAGCATCTTCAACAAATGGTGCTGGCATAACTGGATGTCAACCTGTAGAAGAATGAAAATAGATTCACATTTACTACCATGCACAAAACTCAAGTCTAAGTGGATTAAAGACCTCAATATAAATGCGACTACATTGAATCTGATAGAAAAGAAAGTGGGAAGTAGACTGCAACACAGGACACCCCTTCCTACATAAAACCCCAGTAGCACAGACAATAATGGCAACATTGAATAAATGGGACCTCCTAAAACTAAGAAGTTTCTGTAAAGCAACGGACACTGTCATTAAGAAAAAAAGGCATCCTACTGAATAGGAGAAGATCTTCACCAACCCGGCATCAGACAAAGGTCTGATCTCCAAAATATATAAAGAACTCAAGAAACTAGACTTTAAAATGCTAATTAACCCAATTAAAAAATGGGGCACTGAACTGAACAGAGAATTCTCAACAGAAGAAGTTCAAATGGCCAAGAAACACTTAAGGTCATGTTCAACTTCCTTAGTGATCAGGGAAATGCAAATCAAAACAACTTTGAGATACCATCTTACACCTGTCAGAATGGCTAAAATCAAAAACACCAATGATAGCCTTTGCTGGAGAGGATATGGAGTAAGGGGAACACGCATCCATTGCTGGTAGGAATGCAAACTTGTGCAACCACTTTGGAAAGCAATGTGGCGGTTTCTCAGGAAATTCGGGATCAACCTACCCCTGGACCCAGCAATACCACTCTTGGGAATATACCCAAGAGATGCCCTATCATATGACAAAAGCATTTGTTCAACTATGTTCATAGCAGCATTATTTGCAATAGCCAGAACCTGGAAACAACCTAGATGCCCCTCAATGGAAGAATGGATAAAGAAAGTGTGGAATATATACACATTAGAGTACTACTCAGTGGTAAAAAAAACAATGACATCTTGAATTTTGCATGCAAATGGATGGAAATAGAAAACACTATCCTGAGTAAGATAACCCAGACCCAAAAAGATGAATATGGTATGTACTCACACATTTGTGGACTCTAGCCATAAATCAAGGTCATTAAGCCTATATAGTTCACAAGTCCAGAGAAGCCAAATAACAAGGTGATCCCAAAGAAAAATATTTATAGATCCTCCTGGAAATTGGAAGCAAACAAGATTGCAGGGCAAAAGTTGTGAGCATGGGGGTAGGGGCAGGGGCGGGAGTGAGGTTTGGGGAAAGGAGAGAGGGGGAGAGGGAAGGAAAAAGGGAAGGACTGGCAACAGCTTGGGAGAGTGGGAGGGTGGAGATGGAGGAAGGGCAGATATACGAGCAGGGAAGAAGATACCTACATTAAGGGATCCATTTTAGGGTTGGCAAGAGACTTGGCTCTAGAAGGGATCCCAGGTGTCCACGGGGATGTCTCCAGCTAGGTCCTTGGACAGCAGAGGAGAGGGTACTTGAACGGTCCTTGCCCCACTATCACGCTGATGATTATCTCGAATATCACCATAGAATCTTCGTCCAGCGATGGACGGAGATAGAGACAGAGACCCTCATCAGAGGAAAGGACTGAGCTCCTAAGGTCCAGTTGAAAGGCAGAAGGAAGGGGAAGCAAAGAAGTCAGGACTGCGAGTTTCTGGTCCACCAACTGAGGCAGTGTGCCTGTTCTAATGGGAGCTCACCATTAGAACAGGGTCTGAATGAGCATGTGATCAAACTGGTCTCTCTGAATGTGGCTGACAATGGGTACTGACTGAGAAGCCATTGATAAAGGCACTGGGACTTGTTTTTACAGCATGTACTGGCTTTTTGGGACCCTAGTCTATATGGATGCACAGCTCCATAGGCCTGGATGTAGCGGGGAGGGCCTTGGACTTCCCACAGGGCGGGGTTCCCTGCCCTGTCTCAAGCAGGGTGGGAGAGGGAGGAGGAGGTGTGGGAGAGTGGGAGAGGATTGGGAGGAGGGAAGAAAGTGTAAATAATTGAATGGAAAAAGCAAAAAAGAAAATCTCAAAAAAAAAGCAGAAACTTCTTTTTGCTTAAACACTATCTTAGGGGAAAGTTCTAATGCAGAAAACACAGAGGTAAAGAGCTGAGAATAGAACATAGTTTGGAAATTCTGGGTCCTACTGATCTGAGTCCTCACCCTCAGCCCTGGACCCAGTCCCAGAACCCATGAGGTGCAAGGTACAAGGTTGAGTAGTTAGATTATCTACTTAATATCAATCACATCAACCTTAAACATTTCAGGGTGTTACCTGTAACAAACCACATCTTGTTTGTTCACTAGCAGTAGCCAGGAAATAAGCTTATTGCAGTTTGCTAAGCCTCTCTTCCAGTGGATGCCAACCCTGGCATGCAGTGCAACTCAGCTGCTCTTCATGAGCTCATCATGCCTGCAAAACCAGTACCACATGGGAGATGCCAAGCCCAGCTGCCACACTCCGTACTGGACTACAGCTTGTGTGACCCTAAGGAAAGACTTCCCAGAAGATTTCACCTCAATAATGTTGGTCCCTTACTAATCACAGCTGATTTTTCAACCTCAACTAACCCGCTTCCATTTTCCCAGCAAAACGCAAAAGATTTCACATTCACAGATTCTTAATTGAAAATATCACACAAGAAACCTTGATAGAGCCTTTGCTTCCCTTTGAAACTTCACAGGCCAGGCCTCATTGTCTGCCTTTCTCTCAGCATCATCTTCCAAATTCCCACAAAGGCTCATTAAGCTCTGAGCACTCAATGGCTTTTCCAGACAGAGTTGCAGATGCTGTCACAATCCTCACCAAAAATTACATGGTCAGCTCTATCACAATAAATACCCTGTTGCCATGACGAATGTCATAGCCAAAACCAACTTGGGAAAGAAAAAGTTTATTCATCTTATATAGTCCATCATCAAGGGAAGCCAGGGTAGGATTTCAAGGCAGGTCCTGAGGCAGAGACCGAAGGAGGAATGCTGCTTTACTGAGTTGCTTTCCTTTTTCTGTTCAGCTGTTTCTTAGACAGCCCAGAACACCCGCCAAGGGACGTATTATTCACAGTGGGTTAGGCTCTCCCAGAATCATTATCAAGAAAATGCCCCTATAGACATGCTCACAGATGATTCCTAAACTGTGGTTCTTTCTTCCTGTCTCCCTGGGTCTGCAAAGTTTACAACCAAGATTAGCCACGATGGGGCTACACTGCTGCATTAGAAAATTTTATTACAAAAGTGTCAATTAGGGACTGGAGAAATAACAATGGCTCAATAATTAAGAGCACTTGCTGCTATTTCAGAGGTCTAGGTTCAATTCCCAGCACCTAAATGGTGGCTCGCAACCTTCTGTAGCTTCAGTTCCAGGGTATCCAATGCCACCTTCCACATTCCACAGATACCAGACATGCACCTTGGCGCACACACATATATGCAGGCAAATCATCCATATACGCAAAGTTTAAAATAATAAATAAAAATAGAAGAAAAGGAGAAAGGCAGCAAAACCGGAGGGAAAGTGTGGAAGGGGAATAGGTCAAAGGTATTCAGAATAAAATTGCTATGTATCGTTAGTCAGACAGCAGAGAGCAAACAAAGACCAATTTCATTCCATCTTTGCCCTACTCAGTCTTATACCCTTCTCGAGATTATTTTGGAACAGTTCCCTAATGCACTATAATCTTGGAAATGAGTACTTAAAAATCTTTTTCTTTCAGTCAAAAGCTCAACATCATTTTCAAAAGCTCACAAAGAGAAAAGAAGCATCGGTCTCACCCTCTGACACAGCACCAAGTCAATCAGTTTCCCTCTCTTACAATGGATGTGATAAAACTTACCTTCTAGAGCTTCCTACCCTCTGCTTGCTGTCATGTAAAATGTAATCACCACCTCTCTGGTTCCTGTGATCTGGAAGCTAGATCTAAAATCTTTATCAGATTCAAGTCTCCTCAAGAGACACAGCATCTGGCAACCAATGATTAGTCTGTCTTTATTAGCCTATTTTTAACATTCTTACCCATCTTCCAAAATATCTCATATCTATACAGTTATATGCTCCTATTTTTAACCACATTAAGTCAAACTCATTCAGAAACTTGTTTAACAATGCAAGTTTACTATTTAAAGAAACCAGAATTCTAGAGAAAGCAGATTTCACAAATCAACATTAGGCGGAAAACGATTCATGCTGGGCCTTTGGGCTCTGTTGCTTTTTAAACAAAATGTGGAGCTGAGGAGAAAGTTCAGTGGGTAAGAGCTCTTACTGTAGAAGTAAAGAATGGTCAGGACTACCTAAACCCCAGAATGGGGCAGGGCAGGTGTTTTGATCAGCTTTGAGTTAGAAAACTTAGCAAACATGTGCCAGGAACAGTGTCGTGGAGAAAACAAGTAGCTGCTGATTAAACAACCAGGAAGATTAAGCCAGATGCCTTGTGATACACAGAAGGATTCCAGACGGGTGTACACATTGTAGAATCTAGTCTCTATCATTCTGTATCTCACTCCCCTGAGACAGGGTCTCTCACTGAACCTAAAGTTCACTGTTTACACTATGCTGGCTGGTGAGAGGTCTTGGGATCTACCTATTTTATCTCTGCCACCTCCCCAACTAGTGCTGGGGTTACAGATACTCCATCCATGCCCAGCTTTTACGTGGGTTCTTGGGATTTAAATTTAGGTCCTCAGGCTTGTACAGCAAGAACTTATATACACTAAACCAACTTCTCAGCCCCATGTTTTATTTAAAAGAAAAAAAAAGCTGAAAGACCCAGTGTAAAAAGGAGCTGCGGGCTATGTTCCTGCTGCCCGGCTCCCAGCTGCCTGGCTAGCTTATGCCCCGAAATAACAACACACAAATTGTATTCTTTTAAACACTGCTTGGCCCATTAGCTCTAGCCTCTTACTGGCTAACTCTCACATCTTGATTAACCCATTTCTATTAATGAGTGTAGCACCACGAGGTGGTGGCTTACCGAGAAGGATCTTAACTGCATCCATCTTGGAGAGGATAGCTATGGTGTTGTGTCTCACTGCCTTCTTCTTCCCAGCATTCTGTTCTGTCTTCCCCCTACCTATGTTCTGACCTATCAGGCCAAGCAGTTTTCTTTATTAATCAACCAATGAAACAACAGATAAAGACACTCCCACATCAACCCAGCATGAACCATTTTTTCATCTTAACTCATTCTCTCATTAGCTTCTTCCCCACCTCTGTCTAAACCACTATTTAAGTCATAACCCTTGGTCAATACTCAAGTATTCATCAAATCACTCCTGCCACCCCTGCTGATGCTAACCAATGTTTACAACCAACAATATGCTTGAATGCAGCCAGAGCACAGAAAACCATTCACACCCCTCCCACTCCCACACACAAGCATCTTAGTCTCTATTCTGCTTCATGACCAAGCACTTACTCCATGAAAAGCAAAGATGTCATCCAGCCAATTAATATTTCTGTGAGAAAAGCCAGAAATATAAGAGGCCAACATGAAATCAAGCAACAAGTTGTTATTCAAATCCATCTGTGGCTCTCTTTTGATAGAATGATGTGGTCCTCTATGCTGAGAGCTCACAATATTAGCACATAGGCATTTAAGTGGAGCATCTATTTGGAAATCTCTACCTAGTGTATTTTAGACCCTGGGTACTTTTTTCTTTACCATTTTTTTCTAGTCATTTACCATATTTAGATTGTAGGTACACCCTGGAGAAAACAAAATTGGAAATGGGGTGGGGAATGGTGACTTCACCCATCACATTCCTAAACGGTTACTTAAAGAAGAAAGAAGAAAGTAATTTTTCTCTACCATCAATGAGAAGCAGGAAGAGGCCCGCCAAAGCTTGTCTAGCACAAGGCCAGCCCTAACTGACATGGCTCCACCTATCCCAATAAAAGAATGGGGAGCTATTCCTAGAGTCACATGTTAAAAGTGACAACTTTCAGTGTGCAAGGGGCACATAAATTACACTGTGTGCCTCTCTTCCAACTAAGGGCCCCTCATTCTGAAAACACTAGTATGTTCTTAATTACTCAAGTCGCAAACCCCAGAGTATCACAAGAAGAGGGGACCTGGATTCAAGTCCGTGGTTGACCTCTAACTAAACAAGGACCTTTCTGGGAATGTGGTCTATTCTCGAAATGGGAAGGCCATTTCCACTGCCTCCTAGAATTCTCAAAGGTGAAAGACTAACTGAATGATAAATATTAAAATCCTTTCTCTGACACCCTACCCATCTTAACTCTTCCTCCCATAGTCTATGGATACTCACCTACTCAACCCCCTCTCATTACTGATGCAAGAAGACCTTGTACCAATCCATTCTGGGAAACTTCCTGATTATGACAGAGGAGAGGATGGGTACAAAAGCCTACCTGTATCCCAGCATCCTCCCTGGTAAAGGAAATAAGGATGAAGTTACCAAAGACACTACATATGAAAGTCAAATACAGTGCCTGATACTTGAAAGATCCCAACAAATGTATAGTTGTACTGTTACTATCATCACCACTGATAATGGACACTATAAAATAATCCCACACTAGCTCAGAATTGAGTATAATAAAGGGTTATTTATTTAGAAGTAGACTTACAGATTACAGCCCTCTGCTCGAACAGGGAACAGGAACCAAATCCAGAAGCTGGGAAAGAGAGCAAGCACACACTTTACACTGGCATTTATAGTATAAGAGGCCATGCCCAAGTGGGCTAGTATCTTAAAGGCTACTAGCTGAAGGACTTCCCATAGCACCTCCCCGTTTTGTTTAAATAAAAGAGTTCTAAGTCTAATACAAAACTATACACAATAAGACCAAATATCAAGTATAAAAATTAGAATTACAACCAGGATAAACAATACCAAACCAGAAATATATGCTAAATGTTTCAATAATTATCTTATCCTGAGTCTAAGTCTTGTATTAGAAATAGCTTGGCCAAGTCATGAGAGGAAAGTACCTACAACTATCTAGTGTACAACCCCATTGAAGACCTGAAAAGGGAAATAATATTACTTGAGTAGATAGGAAGTGCCATCAAACAACTTCCAAAATGTGCAATAAATGACAGTGTCAACTGGTTACCTGGGCAACCAAACAAAGCCTCATTTTCAATGTTGGAGCAAACAGCTTTGGCTAAGGCATAGAATAACTAACAGACCATTTTCAGAGGCATTGGTTTATAAAGAAGCTGCTTGAAGCAAATGGCAAAACAGAGTAAAGCCATGTGGAAATTCCAAGCAGAGATAGAAGAGAAATAGGCAGAGTCATGGAGAAACCATGTAGCTGCCACAGGAGACAGATACCTCTGCAGAGAATGCCAAATCTTTGCTGGTAGGCCACGACCTTGTGGTGATGCACAGATTAATAATGGAGATGGGTTAGTTTAGGAGAGAAGAGCTACATAGAAACACACTTAAGCTATTGGTTTCTTTTTCTTTCTTTCTTTTTTTTTTTTTTTTTTTTTTTTGGTTTTTCAAGACAGAGTTTTTCTGTAGCTTTGGAGCCTGTCCTGGAACTAGCTCTTGTAGACCAGGCTGGCCTCGAACTCACAAAGATCCACCTGCCTCTGCCTCCCGAGTGCTGGGATTAAAGGTGTGTGCCACCACCGCCAGGCCAAATAATATAGCTTCTGTGTGGTTATTTCAGGTCTGAGTAGCTGAGAAGGAACAAACAGCCTCCAACAATACACCACTGTACACCATCAAAATGTTCATTATCAAAATGTACAGTCCCACAGGAAGACTTTCTCTTCTGATGGTGCAAGCAGCCCCCAGAACTCTATTTGGAAGGACAATATGGTCAATAGACTCCTTGTTAGATCCTTGAATACCTAAGTCTGTGTCAAAGTGAGAGAGACAAAATAGGCAGCATCAGTGAATAGTTGGCTTCGGAGCTCTCTTCCTGATAAGTAGGGGATATAGCATTCTGCATCCTTATGATAATCCCACCCCTGCCTTGGTGTGCCTTGCCACCCACTCCTACTTCCAAGAAACTACACAAATTATAAAGGAGCTTTGAAAATTCCAACACCTGAGCAAGTCTACTTCTGATGAATGATAATGATAAGGTTCCTATAGCAACCCTGGATTCTGGATTTGGGTTAAAGACATAGAAGGATCAATGGACACCTGGCTACTGGTAAAATGTCTTTAAATTGTACATGATTTATTTCTCTTCACTGTTACCAGCAAGTCCTAATCCTTCTACAGCCCATGCCCACATTAGGATGTTCACATACCAGTCAATTTTGATATTATGAGAGAGACTGTTGACTCCGTTTTCAACAAATTTAAAATCAGTGAGTAGCATTAAAAGTTTACATTCAAACAACCAGGATAAAACTTGATCTCCTGAATCCCAAACCAGTGCTCTTCAAGACTGCCACCACATCCTGAAACAGTGCTTCTAGTCTCTGTCACTCCAATCTACCTCTTTCCCTATTCTTGCTCACACTGAAGCACATACAATCTTGACTCTTACCTTTCCAGCTTCTAACACATCTTGGTTTGTTTCAACAAGCATTAAATGTTTGACTTGGCTCTCCAATTGAACTGTGCACTCTTTAAAATACAAAACGGGGTAGAGATTTTAGTATATCTTTGGGCCACCTGTTCAGTGATAATAGTATTAATCTACTAAAGTGATAAGATTAAGAATATGAAGTTTAGACTAGGGGGACAGTTCAGTTGGAAAAGTGCCTTCCTGAGTTCAATCCCCAGAAGCCAAGTCATAAACCATTTGTGCTGGCACGGGCTTTAATCTTAGTCCTGAATGTGATCTACGGCTTGCTTGGTGGTCAACATGCCTACTCCAATTAGCAAGTTCCAAACTCATGAAGCACTCTGCCTCAAGACAGACAGTATCTGTGGAATGATACCTGAAGTAGACTGTTTATTTTACTCATTTTACTCTTTTGGCCTTTGGGGAAATGGGGCACCCAGCTCCAAATAAATCACACACGCAGTTTATTCTTAGTTATGAATGTCCAGCCTTAGCTAGGCTTGTTTCTAGCCAGCTTTTCTTAACTTAAATTACCCCATCTATCTTTTGCCTCTGAGATATTTTTTCCTTTTCTTACTTCTGTAATCTAACTTTCACTTTTACTCCATGGCTGGCTGAGTGGCTGGCCCCTTCTTTTCTCACTCCTTGATTTCTCTTGCTCCGAGATCATCTTTCCCAGATTTCTCCTCCTATTTATTCTCTCTACCTGTCCTTTCTCTTGCCTTGTTATTGGCCACTCAGCTCTTTATCAGACCATTGGGTGTTTTGCACAGGAAAAAGAACTAAACAAATGTAATATAAAAGAATGCAACACATCATTGCATCATTAAAATAAATGTTCCACAGCATAAATCTAACAGGAGGGCCAGTTTTTGGTCCTGCCTGGCTAGCTTACACCCAAAATAATCACACAGAAATTATATTAATTAAATCATTGACAGACCCATTATTGGCTAACTCTCACAATTGATTTAACTCATTTCTAATAATCTGTATGTCACCACGAGATCATGGCTTACCAGGAAAGATTCTAACCAGCGTCAGTCTCAGGCAGAAGCTTCATGGTGTCTGCCAAGCTGCCCTTCTTCCCAGCATTTAGTTCTGTTTACTCCAACTACCTAATTCCACCCTATCAACTAGGCCAAGGCAGTTTCTTTAATAACCAATGAAAGCAACACAAATACAGAAGGACATCCTACACCACATAAACAAATGTAACATATCTTAAAAGAATATCCCACAAGTTGACCTCTGTACAAACAAGCATACATATCACATATATGAGAAAGAAAGACAAGAACAGAGAGAAGGAGGGAGGGAGGGAGGGAGGGAGAGAGAGAGAGAGAGAGAGAGAGAGAGAGAGAGAGAGAGAGAGAGAGAGAGAGGGAGGGAGGGAGGGATTAAGCTTTATAAACAGAGAGATAGGCTTGAATCCCTGTTTTGTTACTTTTTATCTGTGTGATTCTAATAAGGTTCTTTACCCTCTGTGTCTTCATTTCTTTCTGAATTTAATGAAATAACAGCACTTACAGGATTAAAGAGGGAATTAATCAAACCTTAAGTGATAAAACACTCATCTCTTGGAAACTCTATGTTATTTTCATCATTAATTATTATATATCAATATTATTAGTCATCATCATTATAATTTCACAGTTAATAAAACTTAAAAAGGTTCAGGGTCTTAGACTTATGTTAAATCAAATACAAGCACTGTAGCATTAGTCAGAAGGAATTCAAAGATAACACCTCATTTTCTCTTGTAGCCCTCCCTAGGTATAACACATAGGAAGTACCTAGAAAATTTCAGGAAAAGCTGAATATGAGATCTACTGAACCATCTGGTCAACCCCTTACACCTTGTCCAAACATAGTTCATCAGTATCATTCAGTGCAGAGTGGAAAACTACCCATGCCTACAGTAATGGATGTTTTATCACCACAGGACTGTGCCCCAGGATTCAAGGTCTACTAGGAATACACATATGCTCCATCAAAATTTGGTTTAGTGTCTCAGTGAAAACAGGAAGACACCACACCCCAGAGAATTGAAGGTATGTACCAGGGAGAAGATATTCAATGTAGAATGCTCTTGAGTGAATGCTGTCAGGAATCCAGAATTCCATTAGTAGGTATCTCCCTCAATATAAACAGAGAAAACTGCGGCCTGGAAAAGTAAAACTTATACATATGATCCAATGGAAACAGTGGGTGGAACCTCACCGGCTCCCTAGATTTCCTGCCACAAGCTGCTTTTCCTTGAACAGTACTCAAGGTCAAGCTTAGGCAGGACTGATGCAGAGAAAGTCCCAGACTCAGGGTTAGAAATATACATTCTGAAACTGAAGACTTCTATGCTTTCCATTCCTTTTCCCCTATTGTCAGGTCCACAAAGCATTCCTGATTTCAACCTATCTACTGACTGTTAGGAAGAGGTTAAGCCTTTACCCTGAGTGAAAGAGGAGCATACGGCTCTAATTCAGATGTCCTCAAACTATGGGTTGCATCACCTTTGGGAGTCAAAAGATGCTTTCACTTGGGTCACCTAAGACCATCAGAAAACACAAATATTTACATTATGATTCATAACAGTAGAAAATAACAGTTTTGAAGTAGGAACAAAGATAATTTTATGGTTGGAGGGTCATCACAACATGAGGAACTATTTTAAAGGGGTGCAACATTAGGAAGGTTGAGAACCACTGCTCTAGGTGTTTAAGGGCTTCATATAATATCACACAGAGAGTAAAGTTATTTCCAAACACAGGTGATAGAATTTCATAGCTCTAACTATTATACAAAACACCATGTACCACTATGATCCTCAACAGGTGTAGGGGTGTGTGGGGAAAAACAAAAAAAAAAAAACTTTGAAAACATTTTTATCACAGAATTGTGAAATTGAAATAAGCATTAAAATTAGTGCCTTTCCCACCATGCTGAATTGGAAAGAACTTGTTATTTGAAGTATACACACATAGACAGGGACTTTGTATCCTCAACATCAGCCTTGTGGCCGGCATTGAAAATTGACTGGATGTGGCTGTATGTATGTATGTGGGGGGTGGAAAGGATGGATGGACAGATAAGTGGATGAAGAATGGTGGGGAGATAGAGAGATGGATGGTAGATGGATGGACGGATGGATGGATGGTGGATGGATGGATGAATAATTTGAGCCTTTCCTTCTTTTCTTTGTTCCAGAGACTCTGGGACCATCAACAAAATCTCTCAGTTCAGCCATGGACATGAAGAAATGCTTGAAAGTGGAACTGGCCTCAACAGGTCCCAGCAAGCTCCCTCACAGAGAACAAAGACCCATCCACCCATACCCATCCCTGCCCCCACCCCCACCATCATGACCCAGATTGACTTTGTACCTGGATACTTCTCTTACATGCTAAAAGAGACCCAAGACCATAATGCAGACTCTTGGAGATTCAGCAGACTACCAAGGTACTCTGGAATTTACCAAAACCATCCATCTATACCAAACTAAGTAAGTAAAATAAAATATCATATTTAAGAATCTAAAAATTCTACAAAGCGGTGCTGATGAATGTAATTATTAATGTGCTTTTTAAAGACATACCTTGCCCTGGACACAAAAGACACAGCCACAGTGTCTTAACAAGTCAGGATGCCTTGTTAAGTATAAAACAATCTCTAAAATAAAAGTGACTATTAATTACTTTAGCAGTTGATTGCAAAAGATAAATAAATAAATCTTGTCCTGAGAGCTTCTACTACCCAGCCCTTGTTATGGCTCCAGACTGAAATTTCTCTATCCTCTCTCATCAGCCCCTTCCATCATGATCCCTATTTCTTAAAAAATGCAAAGTAAATCCCCACAGTGTTCTAATCAAATTCTCTTGCTCTCTTGAAGGACAACCTTTACAGAAAAGAGGTCACTTGATAAATTCCAGGAAAGCAAAAATAAAACATAATGAAAAACATAGTCTCATCATCAAGGCTAATTACAAAGGAAAAGTAAAGAGCTTTTCTCCCTCAAGTATGTGGTTTAAAAAAAAATCTTAAAAAAAGCAATCTAATAAAAATGAGCTATAGTTCTAGTCTGAATAGGAAAGAAGTATCTTGGGAGAGACAGTGGTACTTATAAAACCAAAGATTTTAGAAAGTCATTCATAAATTAACTGGTGATACATCTAAAAATAATGATGAGTCAACTAGATCTAAGACTCTGGAGAAGGTACTATGGGGCCCCACATTGAATCAGGTAGCACTGTACCCCTCGGCAAGTTTATGCTGGTCCAGCTGGTCTGGCTGACCTGGCTGGTCCTGGGATTATAAAAGCTGAAAGGCTGGAATATAGGAGACATTCTGGGAAGAGGATGATTTCTAGCCAAAGAGCCTCAGAGGTCTTTCTAGACAAGGAAGCACGGAAACTGACCTGGGAGGGTGGGTAGAACAATACACTGATAGAATCCTGTTTCCTGGCCATAACATTCTCTGGTTCCCTAATTTATCGGACAAGAGAATTCAAAGTCTGGAAAGCCCATTGCTCTTCACCCAGACTACTGTCAAGTTCACATCATTTCAGAGCACATGTGTTAAGACCCAGCTAAGAGTCAGTATTAAATCCAGTCTCGGGTGGGGAAGAATTCTATGTTATCAATGGTGGTGTCGACTGCACTGGAGAATGGCAAAGGAACTAGCAAAGTAATACCTTTGATGATTCTAGAAGACTAGTATGTGGGTCAGTAAAGTAAAGGAGAAGACCTACCCTCAGGGTGGACAGCACTGGTCAGTCACGTCAGGCTAGATGTAGCAAGTAAGTGGAAGGAACCGGGGTGATTGGCTTCTGAATCATCTTTCTGGATACATTTTGATGTAGCCCTTGGACACCAGGCTCCAGGTTTGATACCCCTAAACTCTGGAACTTACACCTTGAGCTCTGAGTCTCCCAGCTACTGGACTGAGTCAGCTACCAGCTTCCCAGGCTCTCTTGATTGTTTGCACAAGACGACCGTGGTACCTTGCACCCTCTGTGAGAATGAAAGCAAGTTGCCCAGTAAGTTCCCTCTTACAGATAAACACTACACTAATTACATTCTCTAGAGAACCGTGATCCTGAGAACCAGGATATCTATTATAGACAGTTCCTGAGAACCAGATTCACATGAGCATATCACTTTTCAAAGTGGGACAAGAGGAGATTCCTTACTTAGTCAGACAATGACTATTTGTTGCAGACCCATCTTGGAATACAACTTTGAATAAAGCAAAAACACATGACCTCACTGCATATTTTTACTCATTGAGTCTGTGTAATAACTAATACCATTAAGCATTACAACCCTCTCTCCTTGCTGACAGGAACTTGCAGTACATAAAAGATTAAGAGACACACACAACAAGTCAGAGGTGAGCATCAGCATGCTAAGAAATAGCCCCACACTATCACATCAGCACTGCTTGCCAAGGCAGGGCATCAGCCTATACTAGCACCAGTGGAGAAGGATGTATAAAGAATGGCCTCCACCTTTAGGAAAGGGTTAAGGCATTAGCACTAGAATAGAGCCAGGCTCACATAGAAAACATCTCAGAGGGTTCCAAACACAAGACTGACTAAAGAGTAGAAGTGGATGTATCTATCGGGAGTACAAGCACTTCTGGAAATGTTTACCTCTCAGCTACATATTCCTCCAAAAAAAGAGAAAGAACTGTTTCCAATTGAATGAGTTGGGAGACAAATCTAAGGAGTCACTTCCCTCTCGGGGACTTAGTGGGTTCAAATAAAGAGGATGAGAAGAAACTTGGTTGATCTCCCCAGCTCTGAGAAGTAACTAATAGAATAATCAATCTACTAGATGTCAGCAAACAATACCAGGCACAGAGAGAAAACTGTGAGAACTGCACAGTGGACCCATTTCCAGGTTCTGTAAAGAAAACACTCATGGGAGGAACTGAACAGAGCTGTGAGCCTGGAGCAGGCTAGTGTTTCTACTTTTAGTCCAGTGAAAGCAGGAAAGCTCTCTCACATAGCTGAACAATGGTGACTTGCAAAGGTTTCTGTGTGGATTTTAGAAAACAGATTTGAGAACACTTCACACTTTACCTGGCACAATATAGGCTGCACAAAGGACTTATGTGTTTCAATTTGCTTTTGGTGTTTTGCTTGCTTTTGTGATGTTAAGGATCAAACCCAGGGTCTTGTGGATGCTAACCAAGTGTTCTTTTCAGGGCTGCATTTCTTATGAATGTGGAGGCCAGATTTGGATACCCAGTGTCATCTTCGATCTTTCTCCAACATATATTTTGGGAAAAAATCTTTCAGTGAGTCCAGATATCATTGACTGGCTATCCAGGAACCTCTAGAAATCGCCATGTCTCTGCACACACACACACACACACACACACACACACCCTGCACAACAGTCATATACACACATCACCATGCCCATCTTCTATGTGAGGGCTGCTGATCCTGACTCTCAAGCTTGTACAAGGGCAAGTATTGTACTGACTGAGCCATCCCCACAGCCCCTAGATGTGTTTCCTTAGCGCAGATTGGGGGAATAGGAAAAGGTCCCTTTAAGACCAGCTGTCCAATAAGCCCATATGCCATTATCTTTCTGTTTTACTTGCATCCTCCAATTTTTGTTTTGCCGAAAGCATGCAGAAAAAAAAAAGTTAAAGTCACATAAAGTCAGGTTCAGAGGGCAGAAAGAGTACAGAGACCAGTGGAAGCTCCTTGCATGGGTCACATATGTCCTTTTTTCCAATCTGGCTGTGCTACCAAAAGAAGCAATGTTCCTCAAGGACAGCAGAAAATCGATTATGAGCTTTTGATACCCAGATAGTAAGGAGACCCCAAAAGACTGGAATTCAAAAGATGCAAGCAGTAAATATCCCCACTGGACACACAGTTGCAAGAAATCATGTGGTCCGAAGCACGGGAAGTTGAATGCACATCAGGGAAAAGAAGTGAAAGAAATGCTTACTTAAATCTTTCGCAGAGTGATTTAGAAGTGTCTGCCATTAGGACTTAGAGCTCTCCCAGACAAACAAAGCTCTTATTTTAAATAGAAATTGATGATCAATCGGGTAGGAAGGGAACCCTGGCCAATCACACAGCAGATCTTGCCTTGGTCGCAAGGCAGCATCTATTGTCAGGTCCTGGGCTTGATGAAGCATGCCGGCTCCAGAGATCTAGATTGGGGCCACAATACTGATGCTGGATAACTGTGCTTGTTGTTTTGAGAACAGTGCCTCAGGAGCCTTTAGCTAGAAAACAGTGGGCATAAGTCACAATTTAAGCTAAAGCCTTCACCTACTACTGTGGCCTCAAGTAGTACAAAGGGAATCCCCAGAAGACATCTGGAAGTTGTGTTAGTGGGACTCCAAGAAATTGCCTCGCTTAAAGGTTCATAGCCACTTCAGTCTTCATAGGTGCCACATTCGTATCCTTAACACTGGACAGCTCATCCAAGACCAGACATCGGAAACCTCTGGGTTTGGGAAGAGGATGTAACATCTAACGGAACAGAGAAAGACTCTCCCCACTATCCCTGGAAGCATGCTGGGAAGATGCAAGTCATCACTGAGGAAACAGCCTCTACGCCCATCAAGCAAAACCCACAGGACATCCCAGGGAAGGGGTCTACAGTATCTCCTGAGCAGTGGCCTGAGACAGCTCTAGCCTTGAGCAATACAGTTTTATGTTTTCTTCTTCTTTTTCTAGGATTGAAATGGGGATCCTCCTCCCTAGCAAGGTCATGGCTTCTCCTGACACAGCAACTGCCACCAGAGCCATGAGAGACAAAGCTAAATCCCACAAAAGGCAGTGTCAGGCCAGAGGCCAAATTTCAGCTCTGTTTTACATTTTCAGTGGCCACATGGTGTTACGCCTATACTTCATGTTACAAAGCAAAAGCTCTTTTTCATTAATATAGTAAGTCTATTAATAAATAAAGGCCAGCACATGGTCAAAATTAGCAGAAGTAAACATACCCACAATGTTAACGATGAGTAATGCTCCTCTTATAGCAAAATATGTATTACTGGTCAATGTGCCAGGCATTTGCTAATGAACTTTTTTTAATCTTTATTCTAACACAAGAGAAAGAGATAGGGGAGGGAGAGAGGAGAGGGTGTGTGTGTATTAAAGTCTGAACCCAGGATCTTATGTATACTAGTCAAGCGCCCTCCACTGAGCTCCATTCCCATGTTTTGTTTGCGTTGTAGCCTAGGTTGGCCTTGAACTCATCATCCTCATTCCTATCCCTCTCATTCTGAGATTACAGATGAGCATCATCATACTCAGAAAGATATAATCATCATCACCATCATCTCATTATTATTGTTATTTTATAAAAGACAAAAGTGAGACATATCAGTCAATAAATAAGTTTGCCCAAGCATGTTTCAAAAAAGCAGTTAGTAAATTTATTGCCCCAGGCTCTCCATAAGGCAAAGCTGCAACAAGAACATTGTCATAGACATATTAGAGATCAAGTACCACTCTTACATCCAAATGCTGTTTGATCTAAAGCTGAGCCCCAGTGTCAGCCTCACCCCACTCCTTTCTCAAGTAAGATTAACATAGCCTCCCTGTGTTAACTAAGAGAATGACGGGAATAAACATGGTGCAGAGTATGCTAGTGTTCTACTTTCAGTGCCTGCTGAGCCCAGCCACCAGCATTTGCCTCAAAACAGCACCCTGGTCATACCTGGATGATGCAATCTCCTTTTCTAAAAAACCTGAGAACCCAGTGAATTAACAGCTTTCAAAACATTGAAAATCATAGGCCTTAAAATTGAAGACACCAAAAGCACCCTGGGGTTCTGAGGTACCAAGAAATTGTCTGATTGCCAGTCCAACAAGACAAATACCTCCGGTCACCAGATAATACAGTATGTGTACAGGTAACAGACACTGTTGAGCCTCAGCTTCAGTGAGGACTGCAGGTTCCCTTGATTCTTTTTTTTTAAATATTTATTTATTTATTATGTATACAATATTCTGTCTGTGTGTACGCCTGTAGGCCAGAAGAGGGCATCAGATCTCATTACAGATGGTTGTGAGCCACCATGTGGTTGCTGGGAATTGAACTCAGGACCTTTGGAAGAGCAGGCAATGCTCTTAACCTCTGAGCAATCTCTCCAGCCCCCTCCCTTGATTCTTATACTGCCTGACAATAGCTCACAGACTAACAGATGCAGAGAGAAGAAAGGTGGGACCTTAGACAGGTCAGGGAGTTCCTTCAAATCAATGATGACGCTTTCAAGTTTTGTGCTCCCTGCATGTAAACAGATCCCTTTTAGATCAGTATCCGAAACTCTGTCAAATGTCTACAATGTCTCAAGGAGGACATGGAGGACCCTATTATCAGAAGGGATAAAGATTCAATGAGTATAATGATTACAATGAGTCTAAGCACAATATAGACACAGACAAGAGCTGAAGTGGGGAAGTCAGCGCTGACTGCATATTGCTAGTTCACTAGCAGCATGGGTACAATACCATTGGCCTTAAAGTCCAAAACATGCCAAACTCCCCTTGACTATTTCAAAAATGCATGCCTTGGAATTCCCTGAGAATAAGGCCAGTGCCTGTACATCACCATATCCCCTATGCCACACACAGATAAGAAACTAAAATGCTGTATTCACAGATGTGTGGATATTCGGTGAGTGAATGGGTAGGCAAGTGGATGATGTGTGCAGGAAGGTGAGCTGATGGATGGACGGACGGACGGACGGACGGACGGACGGAAGGACGAAAGCGAAATAATTGTCTTGAATTAGCAGAGGGAAGAGAGACATCTGGACTTAACTAGTCAATCAAAATCTACATATCAAGCCTTTCCCCAGAGGTCCTTGGCCACATCACCCCCATATTTATTCTCAGAAGCTAAAACATTCTTACCCTACACTTGCTGGGCCACAGGGCTGTGCTCATCTGTGGTCTCACCCTTTGGGTTCATCTTTCTGGCTTTCCTTCCATGTATCTCTCTTGATTACTTTCACCCAATTCTACTCCTAACCTGAATTCCTGGCCCTGCCTCATGTCACTTCATGGCTTCCAAATAAGCCATGTTTCATTCACAGTTCTCAGCACCATACGGAACACACTGAGGCAAGTCTGTATGCTAAAGTACTACTGACATCTGGTGTAAACAGACTGCAGTAGCTTTCACTTCCATCCAGAAGCACGATTTCTCTGCTCTCTACTCATAACCAGGCCTAGTGTGAAACTCCTGCGAACCCACCTCTGGAAAGGAAGGCTCAGCAAGGAACTGTAAATGTCATTAAACTCACAAGATCCAAGTTTTTTCCACCCAATGAAATTGCAGCCCAACTCAACTTAACCTTCTCTTCTTCCCATCTTAACCTTGAAATATTTTAACCATTACACAAAGTAGATTTTGTTTCATTTGTCAGGAAACATAATAGAACGTCCTGTGACGAATACTGGTTTTTTTTTTTCAAAGTGACATTGGCATAACTTCACCTAATGGAAAGAAATGTCTTCAATCTAAATGAGTCATGTGGTGGAGACAGTGCGTTTGAAAATCCGCATATGGTTTGACCCCTTTAGGAAGATCTGGAGAAGGGGAAAAAGAGCTATTCTGTTGATAGCTGACAAACAGAAGAATGAGACCTTCATTTCTGCAGCAAGATCTAATGCTGTGAACACAGAAAACAAAGAGAAACAAGGAACTGGTTAAAACCTCTGAGATTAGTTCACTCTGGGCAAGAACCGAGTCAAAATACTTCCTTGTTGTAAGATATAGGATAGATAATCTACAGAGCGGATAAGGTAGCCTGGCCCTTGTGAATTCACCCAGGGCTTTGAGATTTAAAACATTTAATCTATGTCTCTGGGTGGACCCAGAGCTTGATACATAGGAAACACTCAATTTTGGCAGTTATTACTATTTAAGGATAGCCTTGTAGGGATTGGTACTGTCCTATATGGTAGCACGACTCAGGTGTGACTTTTGAGATTTAATTTAAATGCAGTGTAAAACTTAGTTCCTCCTCACACAAGCTGCCTCGCAAAGATGTAGTAATTAGCTATAGCAGAGAGTGCACAGAAAGAGCCTTTCTAGAACACAGATGTTCTGCTCAGAACAATGGTTCAGAAATAAAGAAACAGCATGAGCTAGAGATTTGTGTGACTTCTATCCCAATTTCCTCATCTGTAAAAAAGAATATTGTAACCAAATTATTAGATACTATTGAGTATATCTGATGCACGAGTATTGTACACATGCAGCAGATGGTACCCTAGAACAGGGACAAATATATAGAGAAGTACAAGAACGACAAACAAGAAGATTATGGAACGTACTTCCCATGGGGTCAAGCACGCAGCTTGTAGCCGGTTAACTCTTCAACACATGATCAGGGCATCAACAATGCACTAGTCACTCTTCTAGGCAGCAGGGAGATGTAAAGAAGAAGAGTGTCGTTGTGAACTTAATGGTCTTAATAAAGATGCTGCCCTTGCTTATACAACTATATCAGCAACACATCCATTCTCCTACCCACTAATGCCTCCACCAACAGAACATGAAGATAAGAAGTAAAGTTACCTAAGATGGAGTACCTGACAAAAGGGCACTAGTTGACAGAGGTTTCTGTCCCACCTGGTCCCGCAACCATTCAGTTCCAAAGAAATACACAGAGGTCTATATTAACTATAAACTGGTTTTCCTATTAGCTCAGGCTTCTTATTAACTCTTACATCCTACATTAACCCATAATTCTTGTCTGTGTTAACCACATGGCTTGGTACCTTTTATCAGCAAGGCATTCTCATCTTGCTTCCTCTGTCTGGGTGATGACTGCAGACTGAGCCTTTCCTCTTCCCATAATTCTCCTGTTCTGGTTGGTCCACCTATAATTCCTGCCTGGCTATTGGCCAATCAGCATTTTATTAAAGCAACACAACTGACAAATCTTTACAGAGTAGAAGACCATTGTCCCACAGCAATGGGTGGGTGGGTGGACAAATGTATAGAGGAACAGACAGACAAGATGGGAGTAGAGCTGAAAATAGCTGAAGCAGTGACCTAAACTCCTGGGATCCAGGACTAAGTATCCCCTGGTAAGTGGATATGGCTAAACTGGGGCACTCTTGCCAGGCAACACTAATAAATAATAAAGCAGTCTGCAAACAGCATCACATATAAATGCTTCCTCACTGAGAGCAGAAATCTTGCAATCCAAATGACTGGGATACACATGCCCTTCATATCCAGCCCTTTGGCTTTTATTCTGGGATCTTCTCTGACTCAACCTGTCAGCTGGGGCTGCTCCCTAAGCTAAGGAACAAAACTCCCTTAGACTAGCCCTGGACAAACAGATTTTACTCATAGCCTGGGAAATCCTACCAAAACCTGGGCTCTCCTGTGACTTGAGCAGTAGATTAGGAAGATCTCTGCCAGGAAGCAAGTGCCTCAGTTACATTTCTTCCTTCCAAAATCCATAGCTCCTATCATTTGATTTGTAGCTGCCTGATATAACAAAGTAGGGCTGGGTCCATGCTGACACTCTGGATCTGTTCTTACCGACGGATAGCTTCCCCACATGATCACTAGTCCTCTAATCTTAGAGTCTCCTTTCATTTGATAAGGAAAGGCCACATTTACTTAACAATATTATCAGCAAGATTAAACGGCATCAATTAAAAGAGACCTACTAGTCGAGGCTGGGTACTTTATAAGGAAGATAAGGTTATTAGATCATAGTTTGGCAAGTTCAACAGCATGACACCAGCATGGAGCTATAAAATCCTTCTAGCTTCATCACAACATGGCAAATGGCGCCCTTTTAAAGCAAATGTGAGGTGGAAGTCAAAAGGATTCAAGAACTAGAGTTGTTAGAAAATAACCAATTCTCAAGAGAACACACTTGCTCTATGGAAAACTCACTTTAATCCTTTTTGAAGGCAACAGCCCAAGGGCATAGCACCTTTTAAAAATCCGCTCTTGAATGTTACCCCAATGTTCACAGAGCACTCGGATGAACAATCTTCTAGAACACAAACCCTTGGAAGTCACATTCAAAGTATATCCAAACATCAGTAGCTAATAACTCAAAATAAGCTAACACACATTCAATTCATTGAGACAGAGGAAAGAGGAGATATGGTCCAAGTTCTAGTGCTCACACAATCTACAGGCATCTGGTCTACCTGTGCTTCACTCGCCTTCACCAATCATTCACAAGAGGGGCCCCAGCCCAATCTTAACTATTCTCCCTGCAGTCCCTGGCACAACACTTTTCCAATTTTAACACAACTCATCCTACTTAAAGAGCACAATGTGTATGAAAAGACAGTACAAGAATCAGTCACATCTTTAATGCCCAAAATCTAAATTCCAAACAGTTACACAGGACAGTCATTCACAGATTTCAAGTGTTTACAGCAGGTGGGGACATTACCATGTAGTCCTGGAAACTGAGCAGGGAACTCATCTTACCAGAATAAATAACCATAGATTAAGGTAAAAATATTAGTGCTAAGTATGCTTCAAAGACACAAAATTAGATGATGTTTAAAGTTCTTTCTCTGCCTGATAGTCTACAGAGGTTCTTGCTAAGCTAGAAGGACAGGGTTATTTCCCAAGTGTCCTCATAGATCTCACCTTACACCCAACATCTTCCATGCTATGGTCTCCACTCGTAGTAACCCTTCATAGATCGTCCTTACTAGAGCCACAGGTCATTTCTGTCTCTCATATAAACCAAGTTTTTCCATTTAATCAACAATATATATTTTATTATATTCTGACTGCCCCAAGCCCTTGGTTGGGTAAAGCAGAAATCAACAATCTTTTCATATCCCTTGGGCTATGTATTTTCTGCATGTTTACTAGATATCCAGCTCAGTATACAGACATGACAATAATAACCCTGGCTGACTCTTCAAGGTATAAAAATGATTTCTGGGTCTTTAATGCATGTGAATCAATCTCAGAATTAAAAATGCTGCCATGGGACATGAACATGATTATGAAAAATACCAGTAATTCAGGACAGGAGTAGAATTATGGAGACAGAGACAAGAGAAACAGGGTCAAGAACTGGCTTACGAAGAAGAAGAATTTTAACAAGACATATAAAATAGGGAAGAAAGAGAGACCCCTGCATTTAGAATCCCATATTTCTGATCAGGGCTTCTCTGTCCAGCCCATCTATTCAGATATCTTTCTTTGTAGTTCAGACTGGTCTGGAACTCATTGTGAACTAGAACTCAGCCACAGCAATCCCCCTGCCTCTTCCTATTGAGTTGTGAGATTGGGCATGCATGATGCTCAGCTGTGGCTGACCTTTTTTAGATCCACTAAAGATCCCTGCAGTGCCCTCCCAAGTTTCTCAGTCCCTGGGCCGCTCTGTGCTTGATCTGACCCTTCAGCCTGTTTATGTTCCCAATTCCCTGGGCACTGACCCAAAACAGCACTCTCTAAGTCGGTATTAAGTATGGCAGGGCTAAAATTAGGGCTATTTCCACAGATATCTACACTTCTGTGGAGCAAAACTATTCAGCTCTTAAGTGGAATGAAAGTCAGGTTTCCATTCTGACTGCAAAGTAACTCTGGGATATGGTAAACCCAAACCAGTTCATGTGTGCCAGCACTTCTGAGCATTCCAAACCCCTTGGTCTACAAAACATCACATAGGTAAGGCAAGGAGGAATACAGCAACTTGGAACATTCCTGGGCTAACATGTGCCACCAGGACCTAAGTTTTCCTTCCTCATGCTAGAGGAAAGGAATTTCTTTCCACCCCATTCCAGAAAAACAAAGACTAAAGAATCCACTCCCCTGCAAGCCATCGTACCACTCAAAGTCAAGAGTTAAGAAACTCTTGAACTTGTTCAGAGAAACATCCCAGGACTGTGCAGCCAAAGATGAAGATGAAGTGACACCAGACCTACCTAGCACTGATCACCTCCTTCCTTCTAGGCTCTGTGCTCAGAGTTTCAGCACATAATATCTGCACCCAAGCTAGAGATATAGATGTGTATCCCCAAAGTAGGTATGTTAGAGCCAAACCATTAGCACTTCAGAATGTGACCTTATTTGGGAACAAGGTTACTGCAAATAAAATTTAGGTGAGAAATACAGGGATAGGATAGACCCTTAGACCACATGGCTGATGGTATAAGCAGTTACAGAGGGAAACATGGGGATAAGGCCTAGTGAAGCCATTGATGCCTTCACCAGTCAAGGAGCACAAAAGACAGCAGTAAGTCATAGGAGGCTAGCAAGACACAGGACCTAGGTGGTCCTGACAATTCTCTGAACTTAAGACTTTTGGCCCCTTTACTTGTGAGACAATAAATGTCTATGAGTCTGAGCCACCACTTTGAAGCACTTTATTAAGTCCAATTCCAGGAGACTCTCTGTCCTTGTTACAATGTCATGTGACCTAGGCTCTCACCAGCTAGATTTTCCATGAGGACAGTAAAGCCTCCTTTAACAACAAATAACACCAACAGTGATCCTGAATGCTTTATACATAGTAACTCATTTAATACTCAACAACCTGCTGGGTCTGGGGCATGTTATAGAAGAGGGAACTCATTCAGAGAAGTTAAGTATCTTGCTCAGTATCACAAGGTTGCATGTGATGAAATCTGAATTAAAGTCCAGACCCAGGATGTTCTTACCCAGCCATAACTGCCTAAGTCAAGAAGCAAGTGATTGATGGAGACTTACACTGGTGGTCGGACTCTTTCCATTTTGTATTTATTCTGCCTGCACAGAATGCTTTGCACTAGTAACCACACACACACACATATATACAGACACACATACACACACACACACACACACACACACAAACTGAATTAAACTGCAGTGGCTTCCACACATCTCATAATTTCAGCACCAGTCTATATGGTAACAGGGATTAGGAAAAGAACTTAAGCATCTCCAAGGTGGCAGAGGAAAACAGCCCACCTCTCACAATTTTTTTTTCTGTATCTGAAATTCAATTAACATTTAAGGTATACCTGTGATGCGCCAGCCCTGTGTCAGGAAAGTACACAAGTGACAGCCCCTGCTCACTCACCAGAAATTTTGGTTAAGAGTCAGAAATGAAGTTTGAACCCAGGTACGGTTGCAGCACAGTGTGGTTGAACTGAGATCAGCACAGAGAGAAGGGCTTCAGGGCAGGGCATGGAAACCTCAACCTTTCTTTTCCAAGACTGTCATGATGCAGGTATTCTTATACAGAATGCATCTCCCCTCTTCCGCCCTCTCTGAAACTTTTTTCCCAAAACAATGAGCTTTTTTTTTTCACTGAACAAATCACACTGAAGAGGTGAAGAAACTCAACATTAGACTAGAGATTATTGCTATATAATGAAGGACATAGAGTTTAGTTTATCAACTTTAGAAAATACTTAAGAGCAAAGCTAGATAAGTTTACAGCCCACCAGCAATGGTACTGTGGCAGTTAAATTCTTCAATACAAAGCAAATAGCACAGGGAAAGGTGGCGAAGATCTAGAAGTATCTGGAAGAGAAAGTATCAAATTACACAGCCATTATTATTACCTATGCAGAGAGCTGGTGTGACCATCATGAGAGCTATGTGGCACAGCAAAAATAACCAACACACCCTTAGACTTGACCATGCCTCCATCAGTGACCTCATTAAGTAGGCATTTGAGCATCTATGCCCTACAGAGTCTTTCTTAGAACATATGAGCAGAGGGCTTAGAGTCTTGCCCAGCACAGGGCAGACATGTAATTGATGTACTCAGTCTCCAAATAAGAGTTCAACATAGAGCCTGGAAAAACTAAAGGCGGTTGCCCTTCTCCTTCAGCACCACCATGGCCACCACCTTAAACTGTATTACTTATGTTCTTGAACCTGAGTTTCCACATGAAAGCACCCTACAATGTAAGAACTAAATGTTCAACAGAGGGCATCCAAAGGCCTCACCCACCTCCTGCTGGTAACTGGAGGAAGAGTCGGAGCAGAGTGAGAGGTAGCATCAAGAACTTCACATAACCTAAGAAAACAAGCCTTTTTCATTGAAGCCAATATATACATATCCACACACACACCCACACACAAAAGCTGGTCAACTCACCTCTGCCCAAGCTCCTCATAGAGCCCTGACAGTCCTTAAGGACAGAGACTTAGACACCTCTCTCAGCTAAGATGACAAGCTCCTAAGCAGAGAGAATCCACACAATTGAAGCACTCCTGCAGGTCTGACTACGTGTTTGGTGTTATTCTGCCCTGTCCACAAAAAGCCCTTGGATCAGTCTGAGTACTTCTTTTTTTAGTGCCTCCAACACTACATAGAAGCACGCCTAGAGAAGCAAGCAGGCACTCTTCCTGGATGAGAGACACATGGTAGAGTTTATTTGTGTCAACTTTTCTGAATAGTATAAAAGGGAACACAGGGCTGGAAACAAACTCACGGATACATCCGTTCATGGGGACCTTTCTGGGAAGCTGGAATGCAGATAGTAGTAAAATCTAGGTCTGAGCTAAGGGTCCTGACCCACACAGTCTTCCAGGGAATACAGAGCAAGTATGCTGGGCTCAGAGTTAGTTCTCTGTCTTCCTAGGATCCAGTCCCCACAGAACTGTGGCACTGAAACGGAAACTAGCTTTGATAGTCCTCCTCTACATTCCCACTGCACACTGCCCTCTGCCCTCCCATCACACTCCCCAAGCAGGCCCGAGATCACTGGTTTCTCCTCCTCTGCTGGCTGGATCCATCCTTTCCCATGTCACCTCTGACCCTGACATTTCTCTTCCTTTCCCACCTCCACCACCCCTCTTCTGGTTCTCTGTTTTCCTTGCTCCCCACAGGTCTTGTTTTTCTTGGCTGATCTGTTGCATTCTTAAGCTCCTATACCCCTGAGTATGGGCCACCAGGGAGTATAAAACAGTATAGCACTCATCAGGACATGCCTGTCAGCCGGGACCTAGTATGAACAGACTAGGGAGACAGTTTTCCTTTCTTTAATCCTCTCCTATTCAGGGTAGCTGTGGTGAGGAAAGATGCTTCGTAGGATGACCCAACCTCATAACTTCTCCCTCAAATAATGTTTATAAATACTTGTTTTCATTTAAAGGGGCTGATTATAAATGGTTAATAGATAATGGTCATAGTCAAGGATTTCTAAAGAAAAAAAGAGGAGGATATGACATAGAAATGAATACTGCGTTGGTATGGACTTTGGTTTACTAATACAAATTTCAAGTCAATTTTGTTATATGTATATTTCTACTCCTGCTTAAGGTATAATGTTTATACAAATCATTTAAAAATGGAATATATAATTAAAAATTATGGATTAATAGACAGTCATCTATAATAGTCAAACTTGTAGTCATGTTAGTTAGCTTTTCTAGATGTTTAGAGAGATTTAAGATGGATAGGTCTTCTTCAAACCTTCCACAGACCTACAGAATATGGCATTTAAAATGTTTTAAAAACTTAAAGACTTTTTCAACAGTGAGACATGTCTGCTTCTGGTAGTACCAATTACTTCAAAGAGGTTGAGGGGCATTAAAGAACCTCATTATGGAATTTGCCTTCAATGTGACAAGGCTAGTTATATGGGTAAGAAATTGTTCTTGCCTGGACTGCTTGATGGTATGCTGTAAGAACTGGACATGCAGGACCCACAGAAAAGTGACTGCTGAACTTTCCAAAAGTCAGGATGGTCCTTCAGGGTTCCTGCTTCACAGAAGAAATAGCCAGACATTCTGCAGAAAACAGAAGAAAGCAACTGACAAATGTTTCCAGTACAAGGCAGAACAGATCTTCAAATTTCCTGTGTTACTGAAAAGTCTGCCAGGTATTATAGGCCTGTAAGATAAAGATGGATATTCCAATGTTACAAATGAACTTTGGGTGACTTTCCAAGCAGTGAGATGTCTCTGTCATTTCTAGAACTTTGGAAGTTGCTTACAATGCATTTCCTGTTTACTTAAGTAATATTATAGCATTCGGGGTCTTTGACGGATTGAAGATTAGATGGTTACAATTATAGTTTTCCTTAGTTATGATAAAAGATAAATTAAATATAAAACTTTAGACTTACAAAAATAAGATAGATGATATTTTCCTTAATTTGCCAAATGTAAACAAACTAAGTATTGTAACTATAATTCTTGTTTGATAACTATTTTGTACATGTAATTTTCCTATGTTAAAGTTAAAACCTTCCTTTTTAATTAGAAGGAAAAGAGGAGATGATGTGGGATGTCCTTCTGTAAATATGCTGCTTTTATTGGTGGATGAATGAAGTTGTTTTGGCCAGTTGCTTAGCAGAGTAAAGCCAGGTAGGAAATCCAAACAAAGATATATAGAAAGAGTAGGCAGAGTCAAAGAGACACCACGTATGTGCCAGTGAGCCACAGCCTTCGGCAATACATAGATTAATTGAAATGTGTGAATTTAAGATGTAAGAACTAGCTAGAAATATGCCTGAGCCATTGGCCAAACAGTATTGTAATTATTATAGTTTCTGTATAATTATTCAGATCTGGGTGGCTCAGAAACAAAAGTGCAGTCTCTGTTTACAACTGGTGCCTCTGGGTATTTCTTTGGGACTGAAAGGTTGTGGGACCAGGCAGGAAAGAAACCTATATCTACAGAGTCTGATCCAAATAAACAGGTCAAGCAAATGTGACAAAAGAAACTTCCAATCTTCATGTTCTAGCTATGCTTATTATTTTGAGTGGACCATAAAGTGAACGGCATTGGCCCCGTTTTCCCCAGAATTATTTAGGGGTGAGGGGAGTATGTTAGTTACACTTCTCATTGCTCTGACAAAATAACTGACAAAAGCCACTTCTGGAGTAGAGGGGTATTGTGCCTCATGATAAACAAAATGTGGTGGCAAGAACATGAGGTGGAGATGGCTATGCCACATATAGTCAGAAAGAACAGTGAGATAAACATTCTACCTTTCAGTCTAGTATGCCAACTCATGGAGCGATGCTGCCTGCATTCAGGTGGGTCTTTCCAGTGCAATGAAGCTAATAAAGATAACTCCTCACAGGCATGCTCAGGGTTTTCTCTCCTGGGTAATTCAAAATCCCACCAAGCTGACAATCAATACTAACTACCACGTGGAGTCTTCCTCAAAGAAACATGCTCTTCAGTTGATAATAATGGGCAAAGCACAAATAGTTCTGGAACTATTCACAGGAAAATGGGAAGCCTCTGGTTCAAACCCTACCTCAGCTGTGAAGTCTGGAGCAGGAACTTGGCCAGTCTGTGCCTCAATTTCCCTGTCTGAAAACCATGAATAATAAACTACCTTCTGCACCTGGATGATCCAAAATCTACAGGCAGCTATGTTTCAGTTATGGGAATGCTTAATGTGTATCAAGCCTTCAATGGGCTATTCTAAGTGCTTTACTCTGAATAGTGAGCACAACCTGAAAAGATTCAGACTGCAGTGATCCCCATTCTGTTCAGGATCAGAGAAGTCAAGAAACTTACCCAAACTCACACAGCTAGGTAGAGGGTACAGGACTTTCTTCCCCTGCAGTTCCAGAGTGATGCCAAGCAGTCTCTGCTACAATGCTATGATGCCGTTCCCTGAGGACAGCAAGGCATAAGTTGCTCATTCTGTAACTGGGATCATAGCTATAAACCACACTGGCTTCATTTCTAAGAATCCCTGACTTTAGACGGGAGATCTTATTTGGCATTTGGGTAGTTAAATTCTAGCTCCAGGAGCGTGGAGCCTTCTGTATGCTTGTGTTTCGCCCACTTCCCACCCCCACCACTGTGATGAAAGAGCAGGGCTGAGGGAGCTGCTCCAAGCTCTGTGAGACAAACTGCAGTCTCTGGGCCAAAGAGGCCAGGAAGATCTCCATCCCAAAACTGTTAGCAAAGCACTCTGTGGCCTGTAGCCAAAGCTGAGTGACAGCCACCTGTCCTTGACTGGGGAACTATGGGGCAGAGAGCCACATCACAGAGAGCAAAGCTCCTCAGCCTGAATACGTGTCACCTCAACCATCCAAGCGGACTCCAGAGGTGAGGGAGGCTGCCTCCTTAGTGACCATGCCTGATCCATCCCCTGAGCATTAAACTCAAATGCTGCAGCAACAGACTCAGTCTCAGTCTGACCTGCAGCAGGCAGGCGACCAGGGACTGAAGCTCGCACGGTGAACACAGCACTTTGATGGGAGGGAGATGTTGAGCTGGCCAAATTGAAGACAACTTATTGTAATTTGTTATGTCATGTTAAGTTGATATCTTTGGGAGGACTGCTCTTTTTTTTCTTTGAAGGGAAGCAGAGGACTAGTAGATCTGGGGGTGGTGAGGGAAAGAGAAGGAGGACTGGGAATAGTGGAGAGAAAATAAAACTGGCTGGGATGTAATGTATATAAAGAATAAAAATTAAAATTAAAAAAAAATGAAGACATCCCTTGCCAGTGCCTCACAGCATTTGCCATCAGCAATCAGAAGGAAAATCCCTGCAATGAAGGACCATCCTACCTCCTGATCTGAAGCCTCCTGTAGCCCCTACCCAAGACAGGCTCTACAGGAAACTCTGGCAGGTGGAATGTAGCCATCAGTTCTGGGCCAGGAACATGCCCGCCCCTGAGTTGCAGAAGCAATGGTTGGGTCCTTACAGATGTAGAGCAGTCTCTCCCAAACATCATTCAACAATAATGTCAATCTAAAATCAAGATGCACACCGCTGGGAGGAACGTGGAGCAGTGGTGGAGGCCAGGGCTGTCTGTGGTTTCGGTAATGTTCTGTTTCTTGGTCACAGAGTTGATCACGCAGGAACACGGCTTTTGGGAAAGTGCACCAAGCTGCACAGCTGATAAGCTTAATTATCAACTCAATTAGTTGAGAAGTGCCTCAGAGATTAGTGAAGTACACCCCTGGATGCATTTGTGGAGGAATTTCCCGAGACAGATCACAAGGGCTCTGATCTAGTCAATGACAGGTTCAAATTCCCCCTAGACTGCCAGGAGGTGGTAGAAGTCTCAGTGGTGGGGCCTGGCAGAAAGAAGTGGACTGCTGCGGAGTGGAGTGCCTCTGAAGGGTAAGTCTGGCCCTGATCTCTTTCTGCTCATTTTTCTGCTTCCTGGCTGTCACGCAGTGTGCCTAGCTTCCCTGAGCCGTGCATGCTCTTCCTCCATAGTGTCTTGTCACAAATTAAAAGCAATACAGCCATCTCACTGTATACTGAGACCTCTGAAACTCTGGTTCAAAATACATGCTTGCCACTTTAAACTATTTCTCTCAGGTACCTGTCATCACTACAGAAAGTTCAAATGATACTCACATGCACCAGCCTTTGTGACAGTTCACAATTTGGAGGAAGAATTCTAAATTTAAGCTGGGCAAGGTGATACATAATCCCAGCACAAAGGAAATACAGGACAGAAACTCCAACAGGCCAAGATCCCAGAGGCACCAGATGATGCAGAGGCCATGAAGGGGAGCTGCTACTGACTTGCAAAACCCACCTTCATATAGAACCCAGGACCAGCACAAGACAAGTTGCATGGCTTTCTGTCCAGCTTAACGAGTAAACTAGTCCAGGCCTGCAGCAGGCTCTGTACCCCTGAGGTCTTGTGTTAAGCAGCCAGGTCAAGTCACATACAGCTCTGAGTGAGCAGGTGGAGAACTCAAAAGGGGAATGAACATATGTACAGAAGGCTGGTCTAAACCTCACTATCAAGAAATTCTGAGAAACAGAAGGTCAAAGAATTAGATTCATAACAAATTTTATCATGCATGATTATAAACTGATCCTTTCTAAAGGCACAGAGGAGCCAGGTTCAAAAGTCTGAGTCTTAGCTTACAAAAATACAGTTTAATTCCAAGTGATAACTGTACAGAATCATGGCAATTTGGTTTGTAAGTGCTATCAAAATATAAGCACCAAGTTTGTATGGTTCTCTTGAATAGACCCTTTTCCCTAGAAATGCTGAATAAAGACACCCACTTTGATAGAGACTATGCTTTGAAAAAAGACCCACATACAGTATACATTTCAACCATGTGAGCGAGTTAGGCAAACAAGCGGTAATAAACAATGACAAGAGGTTAAAGCAACAGTTAATGAAAGAGGAGTCCTAAGAAGAGGACATGCTAACGCTGGCACTCTGGGTCTGATGTCCAGAAGATAGGCTAACAACAAAGAACTCAAGGGCAGTGCTGTACCCAGGATAAATAAATGGTATGGGATTCACATGCATGACATCCAGTGCATGAGGAAAGCAGGTACCATACAGCTTCTTCACCAAAACAAGGGTTTCCCATCAATTCTGCCTATGCTGAAAGTCAGTCCAGGCTATATCCAAATTTTTCCAAATGGCTCCCACTTCTGCCTCTTGCAGTCTCAAAGGAATGGGTAAAAGACAGCCCAGTCATCCAGGGAACTTGGCCTAGGAAAACCACCAAGATGAACTTTGGCCCTAAAACTAAAAGCTGTTTTATATCAGTAAACCAAAACAGCAGCATTGGCCTTCACAACTAGGATGACGATGGCTAAGGCTAAAATCCATTGTTATGAAAGTGCCACACTTCCATGGAGCAGCAGACATGGCTGATGGGGGATTCCCCTCTGTATGCTGTGATTACCATTAACGAGTAAAAACTGGTTTGAGCCTATAGCAGGGCAGAACAGAGGTACGTGGAGAAACTAAATTGAATGCTAGGAGAAAGAAGGGGGAGTCAAGAGAAGCCATGTAGCCCCACAAGAGAGAGAGACATGAGACAGAACTTTGCCAGTAAGCCACAGCCATGTAGCAATACACAGATGAATAGAAATGGGTTGAATTAAGATGTAAGAGTTAGCAAATAAGAAACTAGAGCTAACAGGCCAAGCAATGATTTAAGTGATATAGTATCTGTGTGATTATTTTCAGGCTGAGCAGCCAGGAACAAACAAGTGGCCTCATACAACACACGGCTAGTTTAAGGACTAAAACTACAACTGCACACCGGGCATCACTTGCTAAAATAACAGGGTAAGTCTTTGCACCTGCCCCTGACATTCTGTGACCACCTTGAACTCTGAAAACTTCAAAATATTGGCATTTTAGTAGATGAATTGGGTACTCTTATAACTTATCCCTCCATAACCCAGTTTTCCTCACAGAACCACAAATCTCCCCAGTGCTCCTCCTCAGATCCAAGAGGGCTGTGAGACAATGCACAGCTAGATGAAATATGTTGGAAATGAGAAAACTAGTCACGGTGGGATGCAGATTTCATCAGGATTGAGTTAGAACACTCCTACAAATCTGCTTGGCCCCAGCACTGGAGTTGCCTGGCTAGCAAAAATCAGCAACTAGATCTTTATGTCCTAGTCTGCTTAAATGCAGACCCTTCAAGGGCGTGACAGTGGGACAGCACACACATTTGCAACATGCAAAGATGAGGCAAGTGCCATTCAGTGGCTACCACTCTGCCACCATGCTGGAAAGTTTCACTTCATCTGAGAGCTGAGAAAAACTAAAAAGAATTAAGTGAGTAAACCATCACAGGACTAGAGGGAATCAGAGCAAGAGAGACTGAGGATGAAGTATTCCAACACACCCTGACATACTGTCTCCAACTGTAGTTAGAGTCAAGCGCCTCCTTTTTTGCTTCTCATTTCTATTTTGATGTAGCAAGATCTTGCTATGTTGCCCAATAATTCAGCCTGTTCTCAACCCCCTCCTACCTCACTGTCCCTAGTACTGAGATAACAGACATGTCCCACTACCGCCAGTTATGTGGTCTGTCTTTGAGACAGTCAACAACATGGGAGTTAGCCTGCACATCCTGATAGAGATGAGGTGACTCATACCAGTTTCCCAGTGCCCATGAGACCCAGAGTGAATGGACCTCTAATACCTCTCACTACTTTTCTAGGCATTCCTTCCAGACACAGGACCCCCATTATAGTCTCTCACTCAACAACTGAAGAAGAGCTTAGGGGCCTCTGCTTTTTCCTTATGACTCGTTCTTCCACCTTCTTCCAGTGTTCAAAGTCCTCTCCACAAACTCCTGCTTCAAAAAGCAAGCTCAGCAGGTAAAAACGCTTGCTGCCAAAAACTGGCAGACTTAGATACCCAGAACCCAGGCATTCAAGTCAGATGAGATGACACACTTCTGTAATCCCAGCACTCCTACGGCAAGGTGGGAGGCAGACACAAGAGCTCATGGATCAGCTATCCTGGAATACAAGGCATGGCAGAAACAAGAGGGCCTCAGACTCAACACGGTGGAAGAAGAAAGTAGACTCTCAAAGGTTGTTCTCTGACCTCCACACATATGCACATGGGCACATACACACCACACACACATACGCACACACCATTTTAAAAGCTAGTTTTAAATGTATGTTCTACCCCCTGCATATGCAGATTTCCCTATCATCTATTTATATGTTAATACATTACCTTTCTTTGTGGTATTTCACTCTAAAGAAGGCATGTTCTCCTTGTTTTTATACAAACTGATTGTGAGCTTCACAAGGACAAAGCCAACAATAACTTCATCCACTAATGAACCCACAGTGCTTAGGACAAGTCTCATATCAACTGGTGCTCAACAAATAGCTGGAAAATAATTAAACAAAAGAATGAAAAGGAAAAGAAGATCTAAGTCTACCACAGGTTGGTGTCAGGTGGTCATACAACATCAAAGTGTCATCCAATGCCTTTCAGTGAACTCCCTCACTAATTCTTCATAGCGGAACTGTGCCCTCTTTCTCTCCAGGTTGCTAGAAACACAAGATTTGGAAGTAATTGTGTATTTCAAAGGTTTCCCCGAATTGCTGTATGTCACAATTTTTCCCTGGTAGCATTAAAGAAAGTGCACTTTGCACAGGGCTAACCCTAGGAGTGAGTCAGCCTGAAGGAGCTGCCCACTTATCAAGCTCCACATGCCTTCTGAGGGCCATGCATCATGCCAACTCCAGCAAAGGGCTACCCAGAAGGAGGCCTGTACCACCACCAAGCCCTGTGCATTTGGCTAGAACTTCAGAACTATGCAGGAAATCAGTAGGATACCAGGTAAAGTCAGACTGGGAGACCATGAAGGTTACATACCACCGTCATGCAGAGCTGGCAGAGTCTCAAGGTCATGGCTTACACTGCAGGCTGACAACATAGCCTCTCATCTACTAGCCCAAGAAGAGAGGTCCATACCTCCTTCAAATCACTGTCTTGCTGACACACAGTCACTGACTCCAAAGTCAACCTTCCTAGAACAATGACAAACAACTGAAAGCTTACAAATGTTTGAATTGCCCTCTTCCCAAGCACAAAGGGGGTGTCACCTGAACCTCCATAGCACAAGTAGTACATGGACTGTGAAGTTTTCTGCATGGGGAAAAACATTTTTTTTTTCAAAAAATAAAAGCACAGGTAGCACCTTTTGAGGAATACAACTGAGAGCTGTGATGTATGAGCCCTGAACTCAGTAGGTTTGGTTTGGGTTTGGGTTTGTTCTTGTTGTTGCTGCTGTAGGCAGTGTGAAGGATCAAACCCGGGGTCATGCACAAGTCAAACAATCATTCTCCCTACCACTGAGCTCTATAATTTCCTTTCTAAGGGTCACTTAGAGTGACAATAGTTCTCATCCCTTTCTAAGATCTTCCCACAAATTTCCACTCCATACCTACAAAACCCTCTCAATGATCATGCTAATAATATTCCCAATTTTACAACAAGGAAACTAAATTCCAAAGTGACTTAGTGGGTTTTAAGCACTATGCTTTCTTCCAACTTCTCCCCCACAGGGTCTTCATCACTCTGAGTTTGAAGCCCTGTGCTATATATAATTCATTGCTCGATCACCCTATAAAAGGAAGAAAAGGGAAGCAGATTGTCATCCACCTATAAGAAACTAGGAGGACACTTGGGGAGAGCAGGAAACTTCACCTGGGCTTCCTTGCTCACTTTATATGTATAAAGGCAAAGAGGAAGAAGACAGAGAGGGATACCTTGTAGCTGTTGGGCTTTCCTTCTTCTACAAAGAAAGCAAGAAAGGACCCCAGGGCAATTGTTTACCTCACAGTTCATGTTATTCTAATACTCCATGGAGATACTAAAGCTGAGATTATATGTAACCCACTCAAGTCCCACATGCTTTCAAACTCAGGGCTGCCTGGCTCAAAGGGTCTTCCACAGGCCACACCAGGCTGTCAGACTTCAGCACAGGAGCATAGTGGACAACCTTGCTTAAGCCAGACAGATGACAAAGTGAGATCGAAAAAACTGAGTCTGTCCATCTGTAAAAATGTTTATTCCACAGAGGCATCGCAGGTTGCCATACAGACTTTGCAACCTTAACAAAGAGACACCAGGTTCACTGATATACTTTGCAACCTAGAAAAAGCTGGATATGAAAAATGCCAGGAGAAAAGTAAGGTTCTCCTGGAGGCTAAGGAGGATTAGGAGTAGCTCAGCTGCCTCCAGAAGGTCAATACTAGCACCCTAGTAACCCCTGCATTGTACTGCAGGGCTCTCTGGCCTCCTGACAATGTAAAGAAATTAAAACCTAGAAGGTTAGTTCAAAGTAACAAGCTCCCCCTTGAGAGCTAGGCCTCTCTTTTCAAAGCCCATGGGGTCAGGGCTGCACAGAGATGAAGAATGTGAGGAGCAATAAGAATAAAGAATAATGATATAAATGTATGAAACTGTCAGCTGGTGTTTCCTTGTATGCTAGCCAAAACTTTATTTAAAATAATAAAAAAGTACACAAGTTAATAAATAAGTCACAGAGAGCTCCCTTGTTCCTTCTACAAAAATAGGATGCTGAGAGGGGCCAGCACCCGTGAACCAAGAAGCAGCCCTAATGAGATATCAAATCACCAGCACCTAGACTGTTTCAGTGGCTGATGCTTGGTTCTATTCCTCTCAAGTCTACCCTACCTCCCAAAGGGAGTCTGATGCAGTTATTCAAGACAACCAGGTTCTTCTGTACTGAGTCCCCAGCCTGAGTCCTAAGATCATCCTATCAACAGACCCAGGATACTAGCACCTGTGGCCCCTTGCTACAGTCATCCTCTGCCCTCTATCATGAATATCCTTCAGTCCAAGAAGGAACATTAGACACCAAAGCAATGACTCACTGGTGCACCCAGTAATTACCATTCACACGAATGCCTAAGAAATTGCATTAATTTTAGATAAGATCCAAATGACAGCTTTTAAAAGTTAAATGAAAAAATAATCTGAAAGTATTAGAGAACATGTAAAATCCCAAAGATAAACAATGTTTTGAGTCAAAATATTCAACATCTTCAAAAATCCCTCCCTGTGGCTTTCCCAACTGCCTCCATTTCTCTTCCATTGTAAGCAATGGCATGTGCATGGTTGGTAAGTGTTTAACAAGCTTGTGATCACATGCAGGGTCTACGTCAGACAGTGGTGAGGATACGGTTAGTATTTAGAGCCCTAAACACCTACAAACAACCTTCAAATGAATCCTCACACAGTACTGCCCACAGTCTAAAATAACATCATCTACTTTACAGATAAGGAGATGCCTATCATCTGTCCAGAAGCTTAAGGTTGTTCCCAAAGTCACATCAAGTGCCTGACCAGATCTGCTTAGTCCTAAAGCCTGAGCTTTATTCAATTTCCCACACCTTACTTACCCACAAGGAAACTCTGTTGCAGATCTGTCCTGCATGACAGCACCATTGCCTTGTTTAAATCTCCACAGCTGTGACTTCTTGTAATAAGACCCTCACAAGATTGGGCGCAGCAGCATTTCCTTATGGAATAGGAAGCGAGTACTCACAAGGTACACAAGGCCTCTTCCCTCCCGGTAAATTCACAATCCACTAAAGACTGCTGCTGAAAGAGATTCTCTGTTGGTGGTACAGCTGCCCATAAGCTGCCTGTACCTCAGAAGGTATCCCCAACTTCAGTGAGACTCACAGCTCACCAGACTAGACTTTGGTAAAAAGGTTTCTGTGGTCTGCTGTTACCCTCGATCTGCAGTGAACAGAAACACACCCCCAAGGAAACATCACACAATGAACATATACTGAGAACCATGATAATCAACAGGTGACACCTACTCTGCAAATTCTCACCACGCTCCCTTCAGAAGCACCACTGCTCTGCTTTTAATTACAAGAGCTGCTCCCAAGCCCCCTCATTCAATATAAAGAAAAGCGTTCACATTCAGCTGTTTTGTCTTAGGTTTTATTGTCACACTGGCAAGTGCAGCTGTCTTGACAATTTTTGTGGCAAAGGTCCAGGAATCCAGCTCCCTCCTGGGTTAGGCAGACTTTCTGCACCAACAGCATTCCTCAGCTCCACTTGTGACATCTTTTTCACTGAGAGAAAAGAAGGCACATTTTCTTCAGTCCACTCATTCATAAGTTTGAGATGAGGAGATGGCTTAACTTGTGCTGTAAAACCATGCATGATGGTGTCCTTAAACAACCCCTCTCTTTTTCTTTTTTCTTGCCTTCTGCAGCTCCAACTTCAGAAACTGGGGTAAATCAGGCTTCTTGGAGGGGTCCTCATTCAGTCCACTAACATTCAGACCACTAAATAAGAGCAGAGAACATGGGAGGCAAGCCATGAATCTGGAGTCACCAAGGGATCTTACAGTGCTCATGGACCAGGAGGAAAGGAGACCTAAATGTAGTTAGTAGTGTACGCTTGTGTATGGTGGGTTGTATGTAGATGTGCAGGTATACATGCCGAAGTGCACACATGAAGAGTCCAGAGGAAGGAGTTTGGTGTCTTCCTCTATCACTCTGCACTTTACTGTCTTCGAAAAGATTCTCTTGCTGAACTAGAAGCTTACCAGTAGCAGTAGGCTGGCTGGCCAGTTAGCTCTGGAGATTGACTTGACTATGTCCCTCAATATTGGGGTTATAGGTACATGCAACAATGACCATCTGTCAAACTGGTGCTGGGGATTTCAACTTGGGTCTTCATATTTGTAGACCAAACACCCTTACCTACTAAGCAATCTCTCCGGCCTCAATTTTGCTTTTATTTTATAGCATTGCTACAGGCAGATGCAATCAGCTATGTTTGCTACAAAGGGATGGGGCTTTTAGATGAGGACTTAAAAGAAAATGACAGTGGGGGTAGGGGGACGTGGCAGGACATTTTATTTGTTGTTTCCTTGATGCTTCAAAGTTTGGCCCAGTAAATGCAGTGTGGTTCAGGAAGGCTGAAGGTTCCTTGTCCCTATGGACTGCATACCTTCAGTACAGAGGGATGAGAAACAGAAATGCGAATGGACATGACTAGCCACATCAATACTAATATAGAGGACCCAGATTTTTCACCAAGCTGGAGCTCTGCCAAACCCAGCTGATAAAATCCCCCCTGCTTAATAGATGTGTTCTTCTTTTCCATTCTTTGAGTATCTAATTGTGTGCTAGGTACCATACTCTATGCCAGCATCACGAGAACAAATTGTGAGGATGCCAACAACAAGAAGGGAAGGTGTAGGGAAAAGAATGAAACTTTTATATCTACAACGAATAACTTTAGCAAGTAGCTGGCTAGCTCTAGATTACTTAATTTCTGCAAAACACAATCAACAGCACCATTTGGTTTACCTAATTAACATTCCCAATTAAAATTAAACACACATCCTAATGTGGGGTTTCCTCCTTTACCTTTATAAACTGCCATTTGCGCCTATGTGCTCCATGTCTGTCTCCTCTCTATCCAGAGACAGACCCTCATCACTCTGGGACAAATATCCCTGCCCCTTTGCCTTGTCCCCTTCCCGTTCTCACCTCCTAATCTAATCTATTCAGACCTCCCCTTGCACTCCTCTTAAAAATTACACCTGCAAGATCAATTAGCCTGAGTCAGAAAGCAGTCTCTTTAACTTTTCTTCCCTGCTTAATAAAAGATTTCTCTGTGAAAACATGTATTTGGGTGTGGTTTGTGCCTAATCCGGGGTCCAGGAGAAAGCCCCTGCTGTTCAGGAGTTCCCTTTGGTCTTGACTCTTCCCATCAACACCACTAAACTCCAAGACTTGCTCCATGCAGGCCCATCTTATCACATATAGCCTATTAATACCCACTGCAGCAAATGTTGACTAAACATCTCTTCACTCACACACATTCATGGCTGGAACAGAACTCAGCTGATGGGCAGATCTGACTTCCACAAGTGGTGCAGCTTAAGGTGGCTCTATGCCTCTCATTCCTCAGACCAGAAGGCTAACAGAGCACATTATTTTCATAGTAAACACAAATACTTACCAGAAAATAGAAACATTCGGATCTTGCAAAACACAGACTTAGACCTAGAACCTCCACTCCCACCTATGGGTCAAAACTGAGGACCACAGTAAAGGCCAAATTCAAATGTCAAGGAACCTGGGCAGGAATTCAGAGCATAGAGGATTGAGGCCATTCATGCGAATTGTTTATACCATGTACCTCCTGGGTGCCTCATACATACAAAATGATCATTAGGTCTTGAATAAATGAACAAATAAAGGAAAGAATGAAGACTGAGTACTCTTCAGAGCCATGTCAGGACACATGCCAATTTCACCAGCAGCTACTGTGAATCCTAGGTGCAGTATGCCAGAAGTACTCTTGTTAAATATTAGTTTGCCAAGTCCCTGGGTTCCATGGTACTTTAACTGGAGAGGAGGCCATTCAAATCCTTGTACACTCATACCGTTATTTTTTCGTGAATCTGATTATGAAATAAATCAATATTCCTATTCATGCCAGGAGCTCTTTGCACACATATCATCACCTCTGTCACCACAAAAGGGAGCAGTGATTTGCATAAGAGGGAGAGGGGAAGGGAAAGGATCAGAGGGAGAAAAGTAAAGAAGTGAATTTGCATCCAATCTACAGTGGTTAATTTCCCTTTAACAACCCAACTGAGACTAGAGGTGTCAGCAGCACATTAAAGTCCATGAACTTATGAGATGATGCATAAGGGAAAAGGGCTCAGTTTAGAACACCTAAAAACTAAAGTCTGGCCAACCAGCACGGAGATCTGATCTCGGCACCAGGAGAACCATCACTGGGGTGAGTTTCGGACCCGCGGCAGCAGCCCAGGACAGTGAACTCAGACAACTCAGACGTTCCTCATCCTCCCTATACTTCCTGGGCTTCCTGCTGGGCCTATACTCCCCACATACTGCCTCTCTCTTCCTATCCCACCCAGCTTGCATCCAGAACCCTCCCCCCTTCTGCCTCCCTTCCCTCTTCAGGCACATAACATCACCCAGCTCAGCCTGTCTGGGCCCTGGGGCCGAATCCTGAGGGCAACCAGGCGGGCGGGTGGGAGCTCCTTTGTATCAATAGCCTGCCTGCAGCAAGCAGGCGCTTTGTTTTTGAGCTACCCAACCAGCACGGAGATCTGATCTCGGCACCAAGAGAGACAACATGGAGCACCAGGAGAGCCATCACTGGGGAGAGCAATCACTGGGAAGGTACATCAGTAGGCAAGGAGACCTGATCCTGTAAAAGAAGATCCATAGGGGAGTATTCGGAGGAAGAGATGGGCAGGCACCAATGCAAGAATTCACCCAACAATCTGAAAAACAACATGAAAAAAACAGAACCCAGCAACCTCACAACAGGAGGACATGAACACCTTAATCAAGAAGATGTAGAAAAAATTGACTTTATGAAAGTGATTGACGCCCTTAAACAGCATGTAAAAAATGCCTTTATAGAAATGGATGAGAAGTATAACAGCTGGGAGCCTAGGCAGTTTGTATGCTCAACTTACTAGACCTGGATAGAGGTGGGGGTTCCTTGGACTTCCCACAGGACAGGGAACCCTGATTGCTTTTCGGGCTGGGGGGGGGGACTTAATTGGGGGAAGGGGAGGGAAATGGGAGGCGGTGGCGGGGAAGAGACAGAAACCTTTAATAAATAAATAAATTAAAAAAAAAACTAAAGTCCGCAGAAAGGCATCATTTTCCATTACAAGGTAAAGGCTTTAAAAAAAGAAGAAAAAAGAAAGGAGAAAGGAATGCATTTTAATTAAATATGAAGACACCTGCTCCAAATGGAAAGGCAGTAAAATCACATTATGCCATACTGCAGACCCTAAGAATGCTTGCAATTCTTTCTGGAACTCAACCAAAGTTGAATCTTAACTTATTCCATTTCCCACTCTGAATTCTGCTGACACCAGAGACATGGCACCTCAAATATGTACTGAGACACAAGACAGAGGGAAACAGAAGCCTGCCATCATCAGCTTATCTTCACAGAAATGACACAGCACATTAAAAGTGTTGCCACAAGCAGGAGAAAAAAAATATGTAAGCTAAAAGTGGCGAGAGTGCAGCTAAGAGAAGTATCCTTTTAAACAGGTAATAATCGCCAAAGGCTTCACATGCCCAAGGCACTTTAGATTCTCTGTGCTTTCCACTTTCAAAGAATGCTCTAGTAGATCACTAAATTAAGATATACAGAGCACCAAACACACGACACACTCTAGTAGACACAAAATGATGCATCTATACAACATGAGGCATCTAGTTTGCTACCTTCTCTAAAAAGCCCAAAAGCCACAGATTAACCATGAACTAGAAGCAATGGCTAAAGGCATTTTGTGCAACTCCAGCATCAAACTTTCCTGTGAAGGCATGTTGGATACACGTCTCAGCCCCACAAATACCTCTGTCCCCTTCACAGATGTGTTGAGAAGGAAGTGGAGTGACCACAGTGAAGGTTCAAGGGTCTACTGAGTTCATAGGGAAAGTTAAAGCCTACCCATCTCTGTTTCCAGATCCAAACCCAGGAAGCTATCACTGTGGGCCTGGACCATGCCACTCTAAGACTAAAGGAGCTGTGATTGTCAGACCACACCCTCAACCAAAGCTATATCTTCTTTGTTTTATCCTCAGCCTCCCATATATAGAAGCCCGTCTTCCCAGTATTCTGAATTAAGCTACACACCTCCATACCTAGGGTGTATGGGACCCCAGTAGCTAAGATACATACACATGGTCCAAATAAACCTTGACTGGTAGGACAGAACAAGGAACAGCAGACATTCTAGCTTCCTGACTTTTCCAGTACACAGCCAGGACAAAAGTCACTGTAATCCTTAAAATACAGCACCAGGGAAGCTATCCACAGCCGCTTCTCCTAATTCCCTGGTCGCCTTGCATTATTCAGTGTTGGATTTTTACAGCCCATGGGGTTCCATTGTGGAATGGATTTTTAGAAACCCCCAGCAGCCTCCAAGAACAACAGTTCCACCTTCCAAATAAAGCTGAGTCAGAAGACTTGGAAGCAATACCTCTCTACTCCCTTTGGCCTAAGCCCAGCCAAGAGAGAACATGGCTGGGAGTTCCAATTCCAGCCACATAAATGCACTGTGTGACAAGAAAACAAACCCCAGCATATCTCGGTGTGCTCCTCTGTGTATCAGGTAGTTTGACACCCACTCATCAGGTTGCGGCGAAGACACAATGAGAATCATTAATCAAGTGGTTGACATATTGCCAGTGCTCCAAAAATAATAGCGTCTTTTTAATTCACTGCATGGGAGTCAGTTCAATGAAAGCTTATACACTGAGCTTGATTTTTCAGAATGCTTCAGCAGCTGATAATTATCAGCAAATAGGACAATATTTTAAATTAAAGTTACCCCAGCAAATATGATCACCCTTATTTTGTGTTATAACACAACAGAAATGCAAGACACGAGGTTATGCCCGTCAACAAAGGAAGAATAGGGAAGTAAGTTCACCTGCCAGAGGTGAGCAGGCAAAACTGGGTATCTGTATCTCTGGGTATCTGTATCTGTCAGAAAGGAGAAGAGGACAGGAAGGAAGTAGGAGGAAAGATTCACTCTAACCATGAATGTATCTAAGTCTACAAAGAAAATGGAAAAGCAGAAGATTCATATGTTTCCTCTGTTGCCAGCATCTCTAACAAGAGAAGATGCAGGCTGAGGTAACCAGTGAAAAAAGCCAAGATGGAGTGAATTCAGGCTCTGGTGAGCTGCTGCTGTACAGCAAGCTATCATCAACCAGCAGCCCAGGGCAGCAGACCTGTGTGAGCTCAGCTTGTGCAGCTCTGGCGTGAATCTGACCATGGCATAATAGATACTCAGGGCATCAACTTGCAAGGCTGCAGTCAGTGTCACCAGGTGGTGTTCTTGTGCATGGAGCCCTGGGAAAAATCTATCCATAAGCTCATTTGAGTGTCCATTCATTTCCTTGTACCTGAGGGACCTGTCTGCTTGTTGACTGATACCTAGGGTCACTTTCAGGCCCCGAACCAACTGAAGTTCCTTGCTGTGTGTACTCCAATGTGTGGCAACTTCATGAAGGCAGCAATAGTCTCATGCAAGAGTAACAGAATGGAATGCCAAAAGTGCCCTTCCAGTCCCTCGGTCACTGACTATTGATTATGAATAGGCCAAGTCTCTTTGTACACAGGTGGGTTTATCTAGAAGGCCCCCAGAGTATCCATCTCCTGCTATTACAATCTGGCTCTGTTGCACTGTTTGAAATTTCTGCAATTAGATATTTATTCTCTTGGTTTTCAAATGAAAATTGAGCAAAGGAGCTTAAGTGTGAGAAGCAACAGAGCCAAAGTGCCTTCCTGCCAGCCAGCCCTGATGATAGACTAGGCAGAGTTCCCCAAAGAGAAGAAATCTGGAGTTAGTGCTCTGCTTTCCCAGCCTTCACCCTAAGTCTCCATCAGGACCTACACAGGTTAAAGGCAGGACCCCCCTGAAAGGCCTCTACGTCCCTTCGCCAAAAGTACAGAAATAAGAGCAAAGAAAATTTGACTGGACACACCCATACTGGCAAAGCATCTGCTGCCAAGAAGCGAACATGTTACAGCCTTTAGATCAAGCCCATTCTTCTGGGAAGCTTTACATGCCCACTTCTCTGCTTTATTTTGCTTACCCTCAAAAGCTGAAAGTAGTAAAAACTCTCACTGGTGATATATGTGGATGAAATCCTGTAGACCTGTCATGCCATGTAGGATGGGGCTCTTCTTTTGCATCTTAATAAGACTGAGTGTACTCTGCTCTTACACAACCATCCACCTCAGAACTTGATATCCACCCGCTGAAACTGTCTTCTGCTGCTGTTCCAAAGGAGCACAAAGTTGGACACCACAATGAGTCAGAACAGCGAGGCATGATGAAAACATGCAAGGAGGCAGAGAAGCCCTTATCTGGCTCCATTTTATCCTTGCCAGAGAAGGTGAAAGCTCAGGGTGAATGCCAACCAATGCACAGATAGATGAATGGTGGCGCTTTATTACGGAGCCTAAGTGACTGCAAACAGGCCATTATCAAATCTCTTTGGTGACAAAGCTCCATGTGGAAGGGGACAAATAAAAATAAGTACATTAAGCACAATAAATCACAGGGACCTGTCGTTGAGACCTATTATCCCTGGGGCATTACTAGGCTGTTTTCCTCTGGGCTTTCAGCTATTGGATCCTGGTTTATTCCTCATTGTTTTAATATTGCATCCATTATTCTCTGCACCATGAAGAGCCTGCTGTTTCTCTGCACTTCTGGGTAGCAAGGGCATAATTTGTTTTATGACTTGCTGAGGAGGGTGGCTGGTGTTTTTTCCCCCTCATCTTTAAAGGATGCATACAATAATCATAGGAACAAGACCCTGATTTAAAAAAGAAGACCTGACCGTGCCATTCCTTCCATTGCGGTCCAGTGATATGATCACAGCTGTAGCAACTCAAAGGCACCCAATAGGAAGGCTCTGTAATTTCTTTGGGGGGCATCACCTGAAAAAATGTAAGTCTTGTTTCAAAGAGTTACTGAATCATGACAAAGGTAGCCTGGGCTCGGGAGAGCCAGCAAGCAGCTGGAACTCCAAAGTGGAGGTTTTACTACTCCATTGGTGTGACCTTGGACAAGTCCCTTGATTTTTCTGGACCTATAACTAAAAGGTATGAAACCATAAATTTTATGGTTTGTCTTATTGTCTACACAATAATCCAGCTAATCCACATGCCTCTTTAAAACCCTAGAAACTCCTATCTTTCAACGAGACACAGAGGAAGTATGAAACACTTTGATAACAACACTTCTATTTCCTCCTTTCTCCCCACCAAAGAATGCCTCTGAAGAGAAAAATTATGTAATGGCCCAAATCTTGTGCCAATGGTTCCTTCTTCTCCCTGCCTTCTCAATCTGTGAGATTGTATTTTTCTAGGACAGCTCACTGCATATCTAGTCAAGTCCTCTTCTGATATTATCCATCAGGAAGTAAGCAGAAGGAAAAGTGCTTAAGGAGAGGCTGTATTGGGTCAGATCACCACAGCGGAGGCCATTAGACTCTTCCCCACTGGAAGTGAACAAGACAGCAAATTCCCTCAACTCTTTTGCAAGATGCCTGCCAACTACTGCATGTAGTGAAGAGACATCAATATTCCTTCCAGGTATCCCCATTTCAATTACTGTATCTAAATCTCCCCACGAAAAAGAACACTTCTTGCAATGTAACACTTCCAAGTGTGGCTCTGTATGAGGCCAGCATATAACCAAATTGATCCCAGAACTTCATCATCCATCTGAGAGGCAGTGACATAAAATCTGCCAGCTGACAGCACCCAACTATCAAAATACTCCATAAAGGACTCAAATTCAGAAAAGGAAAGAAAAAAGTTACAAGCTTTCCTGTGTTAGAAATAGAGCTGGGTTTTACGGATCATCAAAGCTTGTTGAGCAGCCTCTTGGTAGTGGAATAAAGATTCTGTCTAGCCAAGCGATGCCTCTGGTTTTGCAAAATTTGATGTAACAGCCCAATAAATACCAAGTGGAGTTAGATATATGGTAGTTTTTAGCCCAGAACTGCAGGTGACAAGCAAAAAAAGAAGAAGTGGCTTTGCCTAGAAACAAAAGGGTTAGGAACAGCCTAACCTGGTCATTGAACCCTGCCTCGCTGAGTAAAAGTGTTCCACGTAGAGACTTTATTTTATTATCCTCCTCACCCCAGGGGGGTTGGTGTACAATTCTGGCACATTGCAGATGGTCAGCAATTGCAGGTCAATGAAGGAGTCTGGGCAAAGTGACATTAACTACTGTGGCCTTCAGAAATGCTAATCTGATGATGAAAATTAGGCTAGCATATATTTAACAAAGAAGTTGAGATTTCTGCAGCAGCTTAAGCATCTTTTAAAAAAATGAAGAGCTATATGCAATCGCACATGCCTGAAATACAGGCATTTGATTGGAGAAGTAAGAAGACAATGAGTTCAAGGCTAGCCTGGGCTACACAAGACACCGTCTCAAAAAAAAAAGAGCTACAAAACAAACAAAACACAAATTCAAGACATGCCTACCTCTGACATTTGTGTTACAACTGAAGCTAAAAGAAGCCAAAGAAACACACACACACACACCCTTGAACTGTAAGTGTGAAGGTTTCCAGGGTTTCCAAGGTTTGTTTGTGGCTTTGGTCCCTCACCATTACAAGTGATTAGAAGATTCAAGAAAGAAACTTTTTTCTTAGTCTCTGTCCTCAGTGAAGCTCTTTTGAATTCCAAAACCTAAATCACAAAAATAAATTAATAAATGCAGAATGTACCCACATGTTATGCTCCCCATAAAAGATTCAAAAGCTGGAATGCATACCCCAGGATCCATACCAATTTACACCAATGGCAGCAGTCAGTGCCCATCAATTCAGTCAGAGAAGGCAACCAATCCATAAGTCTAAGGGTGTAGACCCCACCACAGTGATGTGTCCCTCTCAATCCAGGACCAGAATTCTCCGAGTCCTACCTAGCACGTAACTTCAGTCAAAATTCAAATTTTACTTCTCAAAGAACTTTTCATTTAAAAAACTCACAGAGCCTATCATGGGTAAGACCCAGAACCTGGTTTGATATCATAGACTTCATATGGGGGCCTGTGCCATCACCCTGCGAATACATACAGATGCTTATTACCTACACTAGGCGTATGTCGCAATAAACCTATTGTAAAAGGAAAATGACGTATGCCATACACCTTACCTAACAAACTCAGCAGTGTGCTACACTTCAGAGCACAGGTAGTTTACTGCTTTGGTATACTGGATGACAGACAGCTACAGCTCCATGCTGCTTTACACCATCCCGTGGAGACTCTACTCTGTATCACCCAGGAAAAGATCACAGTTCAAAACCCAAAGGCATATCACATCCACATCATACCAAAGTCAAAAGATTCTAAACTGAACCTTATAGCAAGTCAGAAGCCATCTGTGTTCTAGGATACCTTCTCACAAGATTGTGCTTGGTCTCTGAGCTGAAGGTGGGAAAGGATGATAGTCCCTGTTTCACAGATAAGAGACTATGAAGCTGAGAGGACACAGGTTTTATTGTCACCCTTTCTGCTTCCAAAAGATAACCCACAATATCTCATAAAGAATTCTTAAGAATAAGGTTTTCATGGAAGTGATCACATTAAGATGAGTATTAGTATAAGCCCTAACCAAACAGCTGGTACCAGCACAGAAAGAAGAATTTTGAGGCTGAGAGATGGTTCACAAGCATAAGGAGCAGAATTCAGAGCCCCAGTACCAACATAAATGCAAGCAGGTGTGGTAGCCCACCTGTAATCAAAGCACTGTAGAAGCAAGAAATTACCAGAGCAAACTGGTTAGCCAGCCCATGAGGTCTGGGTTCCACATTATATACAATGTGGAGAGCAATAGGGAAAGACACTGCACAACAACCTCTGAACCTACATGCACACATGTGCATGAACACACATGTGCCCCTTGATAGTCAGTCTGATTCTCTCAGGGATGGAATTGCTTTCCACCCAGATAACCTCTAAGCAAGAGGTGATAAGTGCATTGTAAGTACATCTTGTAGCAATGATCTTTCTAGAGCATTAAGCTTATAATTTTTTTTGGTGACAGGTAAGGAAAATTAAAATGAAGGATGCGGGGTTGACACAGAAAAACTACAACTTAACAAGACAAAGTCTACCGCCACATCGCTCATCTGATGATCCATTATCACCCCACTCAATGAGTACACGGCAATTAAAACAACAGTTAACACACTAGCAAGAAGAGTGACAAAACAGATAAATGGGCTGGTCTGTCATCTGCTTAATGTTAAAGATGATAAGCTCAGAAACACATGAACATCATTTCAAAACAAAAGTAGCCCTTTTGTGATTTGGTCAACTCATCTATGAACCCCTACCTTTTGCAAAATGTGATCCCTAAGACACAGAAAACAAGATAACAACTGTCATACATAGACACATTAGCTCTAACACCTGAAGACTTCAGTAAAGTTTTTGACCACAGAGAATCAGCTACCCTATGCCAAGAATAGAGAGGACAGTTCTCGCTACCACAAAGTTGTAAGTTAGGGCCTCTGTACGCTCATTTTACAAACAAAGACCACCCTTAGGATTTGTTTTTTAATGATAATGGCAATGCTACAAGTCCAAGAGTCAGCATTGAGCCTAAGCAGATAATAAACAATGACTTCTCGAATTTTGCATGCAAATGGATAGAAATAAAAAACACTATCCTGAGTGAGGTATCCCAGACCCAAAAAGATGAACATGGGATGTACTCACTCATAATTGGTTTCTAGACATAAATAAGGGTCACGGAGTCTACAATAGGTGAACCTAAAGAAACTAAATAAGAAGGTGAACCCAAGGAAAAACATATAGTTATCCTCTTGGCTATGGGAAGTAGACAAAATTGCCGGGGAGAAAATTGGGATCTTGGGGGTGGGTGGAGTAAGGGGAGATGGGGAGAGAAAAGTTAGAAGGGAAGGAGGGGGGGACTTGGGGAAACAGGAGGATTGGGATAAAGGAAGGTTGGACAGGGGAGCACGGAAGCACAATTCTTAGTTAAGGGAGCCACTTTAGGGTCGGCAAGAGACTTGACCCTAGAGGGGCTCCCAGGAACCCATGGTGATGTCCCCTGTTAGTCCCTTGGGCAACTGAGGATAGGCAACCTGAAATGACCCTATCCTATAACAATACTGACGAATATCGTGCATACCACCATAGAACCTTCATCTGGTGATGGATGGAGATGGGGACAGGGACCCATACTGGAGCACTGGTCTGAGCTCCCAAGGTCCTAATGAGGAGCAGAAGGAGGGAGAAGATGAGCAAGGAAGTCAGGACCATGAGGGGTGTACCCACCCACTGAGACAAGGGGGCTGATCTAGTGGGAGCTCACCAAGACCAGCTGGACTGTGACTGAAAAAGCATGGGATAGAACCAAACTCTCTGAACATGGCAAACAATGAGGGCTGATGAGAAGCCAAGGACATTGGCACGGGGTTTTGACCCTACTTCATGTTCTGGCTTTGTGGGAGCCTAGCCAGTCTGGTTGTTCACCTTTGTAGACATGGACGGAGTGGGGCAGACCTTGGACTTTCCACAGGGCAGGGAAACCTGACTGCTCTATGGACTGGAGAGGGAGGGGGAGAGGAGTTTGGGGGAGGGGGAGAGGGGTGGGAGGAGGGGAAGGGAAAGGGGAGGCTGGGAGGAAGCGGATACTTTTTTTCCTTTTCTCAATAAAAAAAGAAAAAGAAAAAAAATTGTCCTGATCCTTACCACCTCATTCCAAGCATTTTAAGATAATTGTCCTGACCCTTACCACCTCATTCCAAGCATTTTAAGCAGATAATTGTCCTGACCCTTACCACTTCATTCCAAGTATTTTAAGCAAGCCAGTTGTCCTTCTGTACCTGTCCTCTCTGTTCCCTCAAAAGGAAAAAGTGTCCCCAAACAGCAGCCTGCAAAGACACCATCCCTGGGTTGCTTTGTCTACATTGACAGACCAGAATGTGCTACAAATTTGTGTTTCGAAGTTTGCGCAAAACTGGTCAAATATTACCTACTGAACAGCATTAAAACACATCCCTGCTAAGGGTAGGATTATGGCTCCTTGCCAAGCTCAAATACTGAGATGTCTGTAAATGAAGTCAGCAAATCAGGATGTGACTGTGTTTGGAGAGGAGGGGTCTCATGGAGGCTACAAGGGTAAAATACAGTCATTATCCTCACCTAGTGTGGTTTCATCCATAAAAGAAGGGCAGATTAGAGATCCATAGACAAAAATAAATAAAGATAAAGTAAAGACTAACAAAGGAGGCAGGCCTTGGAAGACACAGTCCTGCCACATTATTGCCTCAAAACTACTAGAAAATAAATTTCTGCAGCGGTGATAACACTTTTCCTGGAGAGTGATGAACTAACATCTATTCACCCAGATAGGATACTAATAAACAGATCAAAGAAATTACCCCATCCCAGCTCAGTTTCATAAACCCAAGTTTATTTGGCTAATTTATAATAGGAGCATGGGTGAAGTTGTTTATAACAGTAAACACAGAGCGCCACAAAAAAGTCCCACCCCAGATAGGTAATGACCTGGGGAAAACTGTATCACTGGAATTCCCAACCCAGTAACCTACTATATGCTGGAGCATCTCCCAAGACCACATACAACTAGAGAAGGAATGGGTGGGAGGGAGAGACTAGAATCACAGAAGGAGTGTTCACAGGCCCAGTATTGTGAGGGTCTCATTGAACATCACGCTGCTTGGATTCAAAGGATAATCACCAGTTTCTACAACAGTTGTTGAAGTCCTCCCACACACCCACATACAGTATTGTTATATCATCCCTGGCAAACTAATCTACATGGGGCCCACTATTTTTAAGTTACCTTTTTAAGATGTTTAAGGAATAAAACCATGTTAAGGGAGGAAAAAGTCACAAAATGTACTGTGTTGAGGATTCCTTGTCCTTTCGACTAAGGTTTTGACATGACAAATGTAGGGAATGGAAGGCAACTCCCAGGCCATCCTGTCAGTGGCTACGTGGACATCCCAAGAGGAGAAGCTGGTGGCTGGGGGCAGTAGAGGAAGCACACACAAGAGAATAAGCATAGTGGCATCTAAACTTCAGGTATGCTACAGAACTATGGAAAGTCATTCAAATATGACTCATGACCTTTCCCAACCTGCTCCTGAGATGTGACTCTTCTACCAGAATAGGACTATTACTTTACCAGATAAGACTGGGAAAAGACACACTCCCCTTCAGCTGAGATGGTGAGTTGGGTAAGATGGAACACAGGCTCCAGGAACCCTCACAGTCACCCAATAGGGAGAGCTTTCCTAAGAGTGAAGACAACATGAGGAGAAAGCAGAAGAAAGGATCAACTGATGTACAAGGACACTTAAGAACCTGCCTGGCATACCCTGCAACGTACCCTGAACTCTCCAGTCCAGAGACAGGACTGCCCTTCCCTTCCCCTTTCTGCCCTTCCCTATATAATCCTGCCATTTTGGCTACACCTGTCCTTTTTTATCATTTTTCACCCTTCACCTTCCTAGCCTCTTGGTCTCCTGCTCTCACCTCCCCGTTGTCCTCACATGGCCCGGCTTAGGGTCATGTTCACTGTGGATTCTCCAGATATCTCTGCCTCAAACTACACTCTTCTTCATATCTACAATAAATCTTCTCTTCTCCCATATCTAGGAGAAGTCATGTCCTCCTTTTATTTATTTTTTCTTTCACCCTCCACCATGACCTCGGGGCAACAGTATAACCCTTCTATTTATTGCTAAGGACATGCAGTCAGTACAGTTGAGAATGCTTTAAGAAACAAATTCACATCATGCTAGCTACCCCTGCAGGAAAGGAAGGCTCTCCAGGTCCAGTAGAAAAATACCACATTACACCAGCCCAGTCTACACCACACTAAAATAGCAGTATCACCATTTATTGGTCAAACAGTACTTCTGAGTTTAGGATAAAGCCCTGAAGATAAAGAGCCTTAGGTACAGTGGGAGCTGATGACAGGTAAACCACAGGCTAGTGAGAGAGGCAGAATTGTGAAAAGGGGGCAGCACTCAGCAGAACAGACAGTACCAATATCATTCAGCACCCAGAACCAGGAAAGCTAGGAAGGGCTTCTTAGGCTGGTTTCAGGTAGGAACTAGAAATGTTCCATGCAGAAAAGGAGGAAAAAGTTGAACAGGCAAAGAAAGTAAGTACAGACCTTGTCAAGTTTGGGCAAAATAACTAATAAATAGGGAAACTATGAAGTTAGGGATTGGAGGTCCCTAAGTGGGGAGTGGAGGGAAGGAGATGAAGCAACTGTGCTGGAGATGGTTCACAATAAGCTTTGTGTGTCCCATTAAAAAGGTAGAAGCTTTCTAGTCACTAGCCAGTGAGGGCAAATCCACAGACTATTCTAGCAAAGTTCTTACTCCCCAAAGGTAAGTAGAATGCCCTACTTAAAAAAAAAAATGTGGCTGTCTAGAATGGCTTACTCTAACATTACACAAAGAATGTCCCCACAGTCCAGCAGAAAACAACATGGCAGACATGAGGGTAGAGGTCAGAGCCCTGACCAGGCTTCTAATGTGAAGCACAATCCAGATGGAAGAATTCTTAGCATCTGCTCTCAGCCCCTGCAGGTACCATAGAAGCCACTTGTGAAGAAAAGAAATTTCTCTATTATGTCTCTTACTGAGTATCGGACAAAACCCAGGAAAAGATTGTTCTATCACTCTGGGTCCATTTAAACAAACCTCTAATGAGAGAGGCTCAAGACGACCTCACCAAAGTCCCGTCCCCATCACAGCCTAAGGAGAAACTATTTTTAGATTATGGCTGGGTCATGAGTTGACTTTATTCCAATGAGGCTGCCTTTAGGATGAGTAATGATAATCATCTCCAACATCAATGTCAAGCTTAAGTTGAGCCAATGATGAAGACTGGAAAAGTTTTCAGAAACATCTGTTGGCCTCTGTCCTGTGGCAACAATTCCATCCAGGGATTTTTTAGACAATGCATACTGCTACACTTGAGAGGGTCCTCCAGAATTTTCCAATGTGCCATTGTCAGACAATGGAGCCTACCTACTGTGAGGTATTTGGGTTAAGCAGCGTGTATTAGTTACTTTCTTCATTGTGTCTGCAATGACTTTGCTAAAAGACTCTAGCTGGTTTCTTCTCAAACCTCCCAAGTTAGATATCTGTGCTTTTGTCAACCTCACCTGGCCTGACTTCCCTAGAATCCTTTCACTCATGGTTTAATTACTTCACACCCAAGAGCCTGACTTTAATACTGCCTCTTCCACAGAATTTTAGAACAATTCCTACTTCTGGTTCCCATGAACACCTTCAGCTAAACACTCCCCAACATCATCCCCCGCTTTCTATTCGGGCCCCGCAACTCATCTGTATCTTATTTTGTGCTTCACTCAGACACATTTTCCCCAAACTCTCCAACTTTGTTTCTTAACGTCAACAGCAGAAGTCTCTAGTCTTAATTCAACACGTGTCTGTAAAGGATCTCTAAGTGCTAGAAATTTATGGAATGCTCCCATGAATTTTAAGATGGGTGTGGCCTCAGCACACAATGAGAGAAACAGTAAGGGATGACAACACCAGGGCTCTGCTCTGGATTTGGCATGGCCCCCGTCACTCTAATCATCTCATCTCAGATTCACAAGGATTCAAATGGAATATCATCCTCCTCTTCGATCCCTTCAGGCTACCAAGCAGTGTGCCAGTGTGCATCTCTTTCTGTTCCTACCTTTTTAGCATTTACTTCCCTACATTGGTCAAGGACATGAGTGAATGATCACTGCACCTCTATTCCTGCACATGGAAGAATCTGGTGGATGTTGGCTCCATGAGCCAAGGGAACACCATAAAGACATGGAATGTCACAGAGCCTGTAGTCAGGAAGGAAAGACTGTAACCAGACAGCAGAACAGTAAGGGTCTAACTAGCAAAGGAAGTAAGTGTATCAAAGTCATCTAAGAAGGCAAGTAGAACTTGGGAGTCACACAGGCTGAATGCAGAAAAGCCAGGGCAAGGCCAGCCCTCAGATAACCAGACTGAGGAAACATAACCACTAAGAGCTGAGTCCTGGTGACCTAGTCAAGAATGAGCCCCCACATTTTATGGGGGCTGTGAAAATAAAGTCACTAAAAGGGATTCTAATGGAGGCTTGTCTGTACTAAGGTACACTGAGTACATATGAAACACACTGAAGTAGAGAGTATGGAAAGACAGGAGAAAAACTGAGGACAGAGCAGAAAAATAGGGTGTATGAGACTGGAACCAAAGGCTGATAGAGATGGAGGATAGGAAGCCTGAACTCTAGTCCCACCTTCCCAGTGAAGAATCCTCCTTACCTCATTGGCCTCAGTATCCAAGGCTTAGGTATGAAAGAGCTGATCTCAGGCTTCAACTGCCTCCCTTAGGCTGAATGAAGGAACTGACCTGGGGACTCAGCTACCTCCTTCAGACTGAATGGTGTCCCAGCACAGCTGCTCTGATCACAGGGAGAAGCTGTCCATGCTAAATTAAGTCATGATCCTGAGGAGTTCAGATGAAGCAACTCAAGTTAACACAGATGGGCAAAGACGTCTACTGGGCAGAGGCCTCTTCCCTGACCTTTTCTCACTGAGGCAGTGTCTCTCCCTTCGATCCTGGAAATCTACTTCACCCTCCTAACACAAAAGCCATGGCCCCATCACAGTCATGACATAGCCACTGTCATTAGCACTAGAGATGCCAACATCCCCAATCACTCTAAGGCTTGTATTGAAAATGCTTTAAGACATTTTCAACACATCTTGTATCTGAATGTGAACCAGCTTGAGGGTACACACATTCTTCTCATTCCAAATAAGTTAAAAATCCCTATATATCAGAGGAAAGAGCATAGGGGCATTCCATTATGGCACTTACACACAGAGATAAGCCTTCAGAGAATTTATTTTGTTGATCTGAAATGCCAATGGCAAATTGAAAAGAAAAGCTCTGTAAAGTGGCTGCAGGTAGTTCAAGTTCATCCCATGTACACTGGGATCTGCTGAAATGTCCCCCTCCCTGGTCACTGCACCTCAACAGTGAAAACAGGGCTACCCTTTCATTCACTAAATTGATCATTTGGGGCTGATACTGTAACTACTTACTTCGGTGCTTAGTAAAGCACCAGTCATCATACTAGAGGTAGGAAAAAACCCACCCCATCCTTCTGCTTGTGTCTCCCAAGGAGAACAGTAAATGCCTCTCCCAGATAAGAGCCAGTATCTGTCGACAAAGCTGGAACACACTGTTGGCTTATTAAGGATCCATACAACTGTTCTGGAAACTAATGTAGGGGGTGGTGATAGCTTCCAGTCAGTCACACATGTCAACCTTATTCAAAAGAAAAAAATATGCATCTATATGTGTGAAGCAGTAGTCATCACTAACAGTAAAATAACACTCAAGACCCAATCCCTTTACAAATAATTTTAAAAACCTAAGAAATGCACAAGGCCTTCTGCTTCAGCAAATCCTCCTAATGCTAACGCTAACCATGGAGGGCTGGCGAGATCGACCAAGCTATTTCTTTCCAATTGGCCTTGGTAATTCAGAAAAGGACCCAGTGAAAAGCAAAGCTCTCCCAGTAGTCAGGGCTCCGTTTCCTTTGGCATCTGCTACCTGTCCAAAGCAAAGCCCCATAATGTGACAAGAACAGCTCCAATTATGGATGAGACTGTACTTTCCATTCTACCCCAGCCTGTGAGCCTGTGATTACCTGCAACTCCAAAATTACCTCTGCTGCCTTAAATGCCTCTAAGTCACTTCATTCCTAGAACAAACTCTCTTCTGAGGATTTGATAAAAGATATAGGTACTTGGGGGTCAGAGACAATACAACCACAAAACCCCCTATAGGACTGTAGCACTGACAGAATGATTGGCTAAGAGTGCGCTGACAAGCCTGATGATTGAGTTCCATCCCTGGGACCCAAACACTGCAAGAAAATTCCCAGGAGTTGTTTTCCAACTTCAACAAATGTGCCCTGGCACAAGTACAAATGAGTACACACCCAATTTAAGAAAAAGACAAAAGAAGAGTCAAAACTGGAACTATGAAAGTCAGAATCCTAGGAATACTTAGCTAACTTAGTTACTTGCTCTGGTGGCCAGTTAGTGAGCATGACCATTTAAATAACTCCTGTTCTGTAACACATCTGTATTGGGCTTCATGACAGGTAAGCCAAGTTGGCTACCCAGTAAAACATTCTAGTTTAGGATTCAAAAGTCTTGATATTACCTAATAGGTGAATCTCCTCAAAGTGTCCATTAGGACTGTATTCATAAAATAATTTCAAATACAATAAAAATGGAGGCCCATAATAAATCACTTCTGTAAAATAAAAATCCTTTCATAGCTCAAACAATTAATTATATTAAATTACTTGGTCTTAACAAAAGATTTTATACACCAAGTTCTCAAATACAGGACTCCCCAATTTAGCTTCAGTATTAACATAATAGCACAGATTCACAGATTCACATCGCACTTGAAACTTCTACTTTGCAATAAGCAGTGCTCTGCCCAAGGGAGACCAGAACCAACTCAACAACAAGGTGTGGTGCACTCTTCCTGACGATGTGACTTCCACACTTTCATCTTCATCCAACCTCTCCCCTACAAGGTCAAATGGAAGGACTTCCTTCTGAAGGTATCAGGCAGAATCAATTCCTGTTTTTATCTACTTCATTTTGAAACAGTTAAAATGATCATTGTTTTTGCTTTGTTTTCTTTTTATCACAAAGCTCTTCTTTCTCAAGTAGTACCTAAGTGGTGTAGGAGGTCCTTCTGTATCAGACCCCATGGTTCTCCTGCCCAAGGACGCTGTTTAGACTCAGGCCGGGGTTAAAGTAGCCGAGTGGCAGGACACAGCCCCATCCTCCTTACTACATAACATTCCAGGGTCAATCTATCTGCAAGCAAGCAAGCTTTTTCATATGTTCATGGCCTCACGTACAAGAGGTTCTATAAAGTTTGCAACAAAGAGCAAAGGCTGACATTCTTCTTAAACACACCTTTGTACTGTTCAGGTCTCTTCCAATTCAGAGCAGAGAACTAAAGCCCTACTTGTTGATCTAAATCTTGCTGTTAACTAGCTTAGGTTGGGCCTCTCCCTATTCAGGAGTCTAAACTGCTAGATATAAAGTAAGCAATGCCTTATGGACAGATGCTACCCAGAATCTTAAAGCAACCCATCCAATACAGGCATAGAAGATGCAAAGCAAACGAGCAAGTACTAAAAATACATGTAGACACACACACATACACATACACCTTTTATTACCTCTGTCCTGGCTCCTGATCTTAATTAAACATACATGGTCCTGGAAATTACAATCGCAACTTTGAGTTTCTGTTCTTTCTAATACCCTCAGAGAGCATAGCTCCACTATTGATCCTCTTCCTTACCACATGCAGGCAGTCCTAGAGAGTCTAGACTAAGAGGATTTGCCATTAGGAATGCAACCAGCAGCAGACAGAAAGCATTAAAAATTGTGTCCAGAGCTGGAGAGATAGCATGGCAGTTAGGAGTACTTGCTGTCCTTGCAGAGAACCTAGGTTCAGTTTCCAATATCCAGAGACAGCTTATAAGTCTATAACTATAACTCCAGGGAATTCGGTGTCCTTTGATGTGGGATTCCCCTCTGTATGCTGTGAATACATTTTATTAGCATCAGTTAATAAAGAAGCTCCTTTGGCCTATGGCAGGGCGAACATAACAAGGCAGAAAATCCAAGCAAGGATAGAGAAGGAAAGAAGGTAGAGTCAGAGAGATGCCATGTAGCTGCCAAAGGAGAAAGACAACAGAACCTTACCAAGTAAGCTACAGCCTCATGGCTATACACAGATTAATAGGAATGGGTTAATTTAAGATGTAAGAGCTAGCTAGGAATATAACTAAGCTGTCGGCAAAACAATGTTGTAATTAATATAGTTTCTGTGTGATTATTCTGGTCTGAAATTAAAGTACAGTCTCTATTTACAGTCCTCTTCTGGAACCTGGGGGCACAGGCATGTATACAGTATTTTACAATCAGGCAAGACACTCAAACACGTAAAGTAAAAATAAGTCTTTAAATAAAATTAAAAATAAAAATTGTGACTATATTAAACATGTAGACATTTTTCTCTGTCATTTACTTTCTAAACATCACACTGTAATTCATGTATCATTTACATTGGGGTAGGTATTATAAATAATGTAGATGTTATAAAACTATATAGGAGGTGTACATAGTTTATATGCAAACACTAGACCATCTTAGAAAAGGAGCTTAAACATCTGTGAAAATTGGTATTAAGGGGGAGGAACCTAAGAATCAATCACCTACAGAAACCAAGACCAAGGAAAAAAACTAAAGTTTACCACTGCAACACACAAAGGTTGACAGACATGTACATGCATACTCCCATTTTCAACAGTATAAACCTCTCCTAACAACAAAGAAAGTTGAGACTAGAATGGAAATGATTATGATACTGAAACGCTGTTAAGGTGTGAAACACAGCCACAACTCTATCTGGATCTAAAGCTGACAAAATAAATTTAGTCTAATAGGAGGCAGTTTTGGCCTCACCATACTGTATTATGTGTTAAGTAACTGAGTTCTTTATCACACTGCTGTGTAAAAACACAATGAAACCCCGGATGTCACTCATGTACACAGAAGGCAGATGTAGGGTTGAAAAGGGACCCTTTATTTGCCTGCTAATAGCTTTTGAAAGGACATGAAAAATTCTACATGGAGAACAACAGACACCAAAATATTTGTCTATATTTAATAACAATATGGGGTAATCAACTAGTTTCTTAGACTTGCCTGACAACCATTTTTGCCCTCTTTTGATTATACAGAGAATGAGGATAAGATACAATCTCTAGCATGGGGCCCTGTTAAGTTACTAACCTCCCAACTCCAAGTTTTCCTTTCCTAGAAATTCTCCTTTTCCAGCTGCCATTCCACATGACTGATGTACAATGGGGTACATGCTGCTGTTTCCCTTATTCCCACTAACCTGGGAAACTAAAAGTCGTCCTTTGAACACACCTGCACAGTAGTACTCAGCTTGCAGGAGTGGATGTCTGTCTGCCACCCGTGACCAACAATGAGTCAAATGAAGAGCCTCCATGACCTGCACACAGGGTAAGGCACTTGTACCAATGTTCAAAAGCAATCACTCCTTTCCAATAGAAAAGTACAAAATCACTCCTTTCTAATAGAGAAGTGTACAGCAGTGAAGCCACATAACCCAAGCCATCATCATTCCTGCCTCTCTGAGAATCTCTAGCCACAAGACACATCCACCTTGTTCACCAACCCTACAGAAGGCCGGTATTCTGCCTCAGGTACCTCCTCCCCCTCTGCCAAAGGGCTTCCCTCAAATTCCTAAGACTCCCGTTATGGCTTAGAACCACAGATCAGATGCTCTCAGGCTTTCACAGGCTGTTACTCAATGACAAGTCTAACCACATTCCCCTTTTCCAATCTCTTACCTCTTGGTTATATTACACCTATGAGAATCAATTTGTAAAGCCTTAATAGAAGGTAAGACTCTATATTTATCATTTTTCATAGACCACAATAGCAGTACTCCTTAAACTACCTACACATACATTATACTTTTGAGTAAAAGGTCGCAGATGCAATCTAACAGACCCCAGAGTTCCAGGCAATGAAATGACTTGCAGAATTTTGCAAGTTCCAAACAAAATTAATTCTACATGCTGAATCAGGCTTCTTAAGACTCCAGTAGTGCCTAGATCTTGATGTATGTAATTTGTCCTTTGAGTGCCAATATTTTGGAATGGGCAGTCTCTTAAGACTCTTCCTTCTTACCTTGTGTGTCTTTCATAAGAATTAGCTGCTAGCGGGGCGGTGGTGGCACATGCCTTTAATCCCAGCACTTGGGAGGCAGAGGCAGGCGGATCTCTGTGAGTTCGAGACCAGCCTGGTCTACAGAGCTAGTTCCAGGACAGGCTCCAAAACCACAGAGAAACCCTGTCTCGAAAAACAAAAAAAAAAAAAAAAAAAAAAAAGAATTAGCTGCTATGCACAGACTTGGGCCAAAGGGCTTTGTTCTTCAGGGAAATACAATTATCTTCTAATTCTGTTAGAAGAATCCCAGACACTAATGATTTAACACTGTTCAAATTGCAGAGAGCATCTAAGCCCAACCATGCTGTCAAATGATATGTTACCATCTGTGTAAGGAATGTACTTTTAAGAAGATGACAGCAAGAAACTTGATGGAATTAATCTCAGAGATGTTTTGAAGAAGTGTTATTTTTGAAATCTGGGTTATATAGTCCAAAAGTCCCCCTCATCTCCCAAGGAGGAGGGGCTGGGTATGTCACTCAGTAGAAGTATGAAGCCATGAGTTTGAACCTCAGAACTACAAAGGGGATGGAGGGATAGTTACAAGTAATATTAGGTAATTTAAAATTAGCATGACCCCATGAAAAAGGCAGGAGTTTACAGGAGACTATCTTCCCAAAATGTATAGTCATTATATGCTTAAAACACTATAACTGAATCTGACCAGCTTTGTAGTTAACAATCAAGTTGTCCACATGACACTGTAGATAAAACCAGGCCCATCACACAAATATTGGAATCCATTCACTAATGCAAGCACAAGTTGGGTACCAAAAAGTTACAATTATGAGCTTTAACAAAAAGCCATGGCTGTTTCTAGCATCTGTTCTTGGTCTTTGTGCTTTGGTGGTGGAATAGAAAACCAGTCCGCCCTAGTGTCCTGTAGGTGGCTGGAGGGCTGAGACATTGTGAAAAGCAGTCTCCTCCGTCAAGCATTGACTAAAAAACAGGAGAACCTAGGAAAACGTTGGAAACCTAGAAAAGAATTCTCATGACCTATTAGAGGATTAAACCTTTGATTTTATTTCTAAGGTTCTTCCAGTTTAAACTTAAAAAGTCAAAGGAATCCATATCCTTTCACATCTAAAATATCAGTCCACAATTCAGACCACTCACAAGCTGTCTGTGCTGACCCAGGTTGGAGGGAATATCTGCTTTAGAAGCCTCTCTGTCCTACTAAAGGAGTTTGCTGCCTTTCTTTAACACTGGCAAATTCTGATAGCTTCTGCCCCTCTGAATGGAATTAACAGGCCCCAGCTCGACAAAATGTGTGTTCTCCTCAAGCAATTTTCACTAAGGTAAAAAGCACACTTCAAAACTAAAGGTACACAAGAGATGTGTGACACCGTCACGCAAGTTTTCCTTGAGTCTTTTTTCTCTCCTAGTGAGGCCCCAGCCTAGGTGAGTAATTCATCCATGTCATCCATTTGTAATGATGAGATGAGAAAAGAAACCATCATTTGTCCTTTTCCGAATTTAGAACCTTGCCCTATCTCGAGTCTATCAAATTGTTCCTGAGGTGGGAAGGCAGGAGAGGCAAGGAGGAACATTAGTCTCAGGTTACTGCATCCACCAGAGATTAAGCACTTTGGGTCCCCACTATGTCAATACAGGCATCTGCACTTAGGTGATGTGCACCCCCACCCCTCTCTACTCCTTGTGTCCCCTTGAAGGGAGAGTCTGAGTTCTTTCTTGAGAGACTTACGTAAGACCCTGTAAAACTTCCTGTGACATTCACTGAAAATGTAAGCTGCTATTTTGCTCCCTCGGGAAATCATTTTAAAGGACTGAGTGACAAAATTCACAGATTCAGAATTGAGCAGAAACCTACTCAACCCAGGTGCACCAGCACAGGAACAGGAAAAAAACGCATCCCTATTAAACAGGGTCACCCAGGGGATGGACTGAATGTGCAAGAAACAATCTGTTCCCTTTGGCGTGACCCATTTAAAAGCAGATTGTTTCGAGGAAGCCCATAAGTTTAAAAAAATCTCACTCTGGCAAAGACATGGCTTGTAGAAAGAACTGTGGTTACATAGTGGGAGCGTTTCAAAGCGATGAACAGCACAACTTCATGATGCTCAAACTTTAGTCACCATCCCAACGTCCAGAAGCAATGGCATTCACAAGAAATTCTGTCTAGACCAGAACGGATCAAGAATAAACTTGATCCCTACAAGAAGTTTAGTCTAAAAGGAAGGATCAGGTGTGTTGGCTGTTCTTCCTCTTGTGGGTATTGGCGCAAACCATCCACTCTAACCTAAAAAGCTTCTTGCAAAATGTGGATGCACACCCCCAAACCGTCCTCTCTTCAATTAATTGCAAAGCAAGTTCTAGGGGCAACCCATCATGAAAGGCGGGTAGGTGAGCAGGGCAGAATGGCGGGAAGGGTCCTAGGGTAGTGGGAATAGAGCACCTCCAGATGTTAGAGAACTCCCACACATAACATCCCACCCCACCATTGTCTACCTACATCTGTCCGCCTATGAGCCTGTCATACCCTGAGACAGGTCCTGAGAACAGCAGAGATTTAGGGTCTTCAACCTCCTGTTTTTCCAGAACTCAAAGCCAAGTCAAAAACGGTGTGCCCTCCGTCTTCCACAATAACCTAAGCACACCGGGTATCAGCCACAGGTATGGGTAGCTTGTTAGGGCACTTCTCACCAAATCGCCTCACAAAGAGGTTCTCTCGCAACCTAGGGCTCTTACCTTGGCCTTGACTACCCAGGAAAAAGAACACTCCGGAAGAGCTGACACTGGAAAGCTTGGTGACACTGACGCCTAAGAAATGTAGGGGGTCCGGGTCGGTATCCCAGCAGGTGCCGTTTTAACCCGACGGTCGGTGCCAAGTGTAGACTTCGGGACAGCCTTAGGCTCCAAATATCACAGGAAAGGTCCGGGTAGCCGCGACAGAGCACTGTCCCTTCTTTCTCCTCCTCCTGGGCTGCTGTCGGGAGCTGTGTCTCGCCAAAAAGACTCTTCCAAGCCGGGAGCGTCTCGCGTGGGCAGGGGCCTGGGGCGGCCCAGGGTTGGGTCCCGCGGGAACCAGCGCCGGGAAGAAACGCGGAGCGGACACCCTACCGGCTCCACCTAGCCGCTTAGCCCCTTCAGGGCAGGGCCTGCCCACAACCCTCCGGCGAGGCGAGTGAGTGCGGCCGCGCCCCGGCACCAGCGCCCCGGCTCGGGAACAGCGACCAGGCCGGGAGCTGCTCAGCGGGCCCTGGTGGCGAGAGCAGCGAGCGTGCACAGGGACCGGCGGTAGCTGGTCCCAGTGACCCTCCCCCCACCCGGGCCTGCGCGCCGGCCCGCGAGTGCACGAGAAGCGGGAGCTGAAGCGGGCCTCGCCCTGGAGTGGGGCGCGGGACCGGGGACTTGGGGCCGAGGTAGGCGACCCTTGGAAGGTCAGAGTCGCCGGGGCGCGGCAAGCGGGACGCAGCACTGTGGGTGCGGGGAACCCGGACGGGCGGCCCCCACCGCCGCCGACGCCTCCGAGACGCGCCGGCTTCCCGGAGCGCTCGGGTTTGGAACCGCGCGTCGGCTGCAGCCGCCGTGGGCAGCCTGGAGCCGCGAGCGGAGGGCGCGCGATCCCCGCTTCCCGCGCGCGGCCGAGCGGGAACCTCTGTGCGGGGACCCGCGTGGGAGCGCGCTGGCGAGCGCTGGGGTTCGAGCTCCGGGCTAGTCCTGCGGCCGCCGCGTGCTTAAAGCGTCCGGCTCGCTCAGCAGCTGCAGTGACTGTGTGTCAGTGTCATGTCTGTGCAGCTGGGGGTGGGGGATGCAATCCGGATTGGGTTCCAAGCTGGGGAGGGACCGGAGCATGCCTCGGGCCCCGCCCCCACCCCCGTGACCTCACGGACGACCAATGGACAGAGCCAGGAATAAGCGTCTCAAGTGCCCGCCCTACCTAGGCTCCACCCACGGCCAGGCGCCTCCCTCCACTCCTTGACTCTCCGGATAGCAGGAAGAAGCAACACCCGGAGCGGGGATCCCGGGCCGGGTCGTGGGGAAAGAGAGCTGGCTGGAGCTCCCCACCCTTCTTCTCCCACTTGGGCCGCTCCCGTCCGCTCCGGGATTGGAGGAAAGAGGGGGAAGGGAGGCAGACCGGATCCGCAGCTGCTGCTGTAGGACTGCCTGCCGTGGGGGTCACCGTGCCACCCACGATTTTACAAAATAGCGGTCTTTAGGAAGTAGGAAGTTTCTCCTGCTCTTTCTTCTGCTGGGGACAGGGGTATGAAGCAGCTGGAGCTGCGAAAAGTCCCCGCAGAAGGTTTTGACTGCATCTATTAGGATTCTGGATCCAAGAATCCTCTGCAAGACAATTTTTTTCAGGGGTATTTACATTTTTGTGCCCTCCCCAATACACACAGATGGGCCCCTTTCTAATTTTATTCTTGCTCAAATCCCCGCGTGCAACATCCCACTGGAGGGACTTCCAGCCTCCTGGTGTTAATGGTGAGGTTGGGGAGATGCCGAGAGTCCGCCCATGCAGCGGAGGAGCGCAGGAATTTTGTCTCGGTAAAAGGGACGGACTGTCCCTCCGGGGGCGGGGGGGGGGGGGGGGACCTGAGGCTGAAGCAGAGTCTGGGAAGAGAAAGAAGATACCGGCGGATGGACAACTCCAACTAGAAAACCGAGCTCCGAGAGGGCAATCCAGCTCCCAGGTTTTTTCCTCAACTCGATCCCAGGGTTTCTGGGGTCCCCTTCTTTCCCCCACCCCCCACCCCTGAGTCTTCACCTCTCCACCACACTACAAGCCTTGAGTCTCCGCTTTCCCCGTGCCTCTCTGCAGGCAATCCACACGCTTTCTTTTAAAGACTGGGAAGGATGGAGAGTGGAGGGGTGAGCAAAAAAAGCCTCCTAGCCTTTCCACCCGAGGTGGGGAACCACTCTTCCCTGGGAGTCTGCTCCACACACACACACACACACACACACACAGCCGCTAGCTCTGGCCTTGGTACTTACACACCAACACTCTTCTGCTCACTCCAAGTTGCCCTCCAGTCTCTAGAAACCAATACCCATTCCACCACCATCAGGGTCTCTCCCCTAGTTCCCGATAATATTTACCTAATCAGTGGTAGCCCCAGTGGAGAAGGCGAAAGGAAGGTAGCGATTGCACAGCAAAGTCCCTGGCAAAGAATTAAAAAACTTTTGCTTCCCAGCTTTGGGATAGTAAACCGCGATGCTGGGGCCCAGATATCTTAACTCTGCCGGGATGACTTTCAACGTGAAAAAAAGCAGATCGTATCTGGTGTTGATGCCATTATTGTGCCGGAGAAGAACATTATATGATAAATTATTATCTATTATCCTTGAAGCCATTAAAGTGTCAAAGTTTAATGTCAAGCCTTTAGCTGCCTTGAGCTCAAAAGCAGCTCAATACTTCCTCTGACGTACAGCTTTGTTCTAGAACGCCCAGTAAACAAGGAGATCGTTTTATTTATTTATTTATTTATTTATTTATTTATTTATTTATTTATTTATTGTGTGGCGCGAAAGACTTTCCTACTCTGTTCCTTCACCCACACACCAGCTCTTGCCCTGGAACTTGATAGAGATAAATAAAAGATAAACTTTTTATTTATCGCCTGGCTTCACTTCATATTAATGGTGTGAAAGTGCATTATTACAATACATTAACATGTTAATAAGGGGAAGAGAAGAGAGTCTTGGAATTTACAAGCAAAGGAGAAAATCTAATTGACATAAGAAACTCAAAAGATAAAGAATGTGGAAAGAAACCTCTGCACTGTAATAACATGAAACATCTTCATTGTAATAACACAAGAGTGGTACCTTGTCAAGATCTTTGAAAGATATGAATAGGGTGCTGGGAGGGAGCATTAGTCACTGGGATCAGTGAGGTACCATAGTTACTAGGGGCTTCATGAAGTTGGCTATCATGGGCTATTAAACTCCTTAGTTGCTGAAAAGCTTCTATCAACTCAAGGTTCCAGTTGTACAGCAGCAGTGTATGTAATAGGCTAAAGGGAGAATGCGTTAAGACAGCACTGGTTAATTCCTGTCATAGGAAGCTCCACATTGTAGTTTTTCCTTTTTGGAAAACTGTTAAGCTCTTAAACCTCCCAGTCTAAGTGTGTGTGTGTGTGTGTGTGTGTGTGTGTGTGTGTGTGTGTGTGTGTGTGTGTATGTGTGTGTGTGTCCTGAAGTTGGAAGTGATTGCCTAGAAGTTATAGGTCTTAGACACAAACCAAGATATAAATGTCAAAAAAATGATTTTGACTTTGAAATAATATAGTACGAAAAATGCAGGATAAAATATGTAAGGAATATATCTGTTATTTCTAAAAAAAAAAATCAGCCTAGGTTCAACTGAGAAATGGAAAGTACAGTACCCTCTAAACCAACTGCTATTTATCCTCGCACCAACATTGCACCTGTTACTGAAAAGTCTGAACCCCCCCACCCTAACCCCCAAATCTCTCTCTTGGTTATCTTTTCTCCTCTTCAATAGGGTCATACAGAACTCATCTTAGGAAACCCGAGGTCTTAAAACAGCCACTAGGGGCCCCTAAAGGCTTCTCTCATCTCCCTGGTTTCTGATCGGCTTTCCTGAGTACTTGCAACTGGGATCTAAAGAGAAGTAAAGAATGAGCATGGTGTGGAGACAAGTCAGGCCTTTGACTTGGGAGTCAAGAATTTTGTTTCTTCATTTTCTGATATCTAAAGCCCTCATTATTCCACAAAAGGAATTTTGCATCCATTGATGGCAGCATCTCAAAGTCAAAGAAACAATGTCTACCTTTCCAGACTAGACTCAGTCTCTGATTTGGTACATTTTTCTAACTATCTGACTATTCCTCAAAAGCTGGGTAGTTAGACTGAATCTTTGCAGAGAGAATACCTAACAACTTGAATACCAATGCAGCTACCAATAGAAGTCAAGCCAACGTCAAATTGTGTGTGTGGGGGGGGGGGGGGGGTGTAGAGGGCAGACGTCCATGTTAAACTGGCCAGAAAGCCTCAAAGAGCTTCCTCTCTCTACCTTCTCAACCTTAGGATGACAGACACACACTACCATGCCAACTTTTTATGTGGGTTCTAGGAATCCTAACTCCAGTCCTCATATTTGCAGAGCAAGCCATTTACCACATTGAGCCATTTCTCCAGCCCCACCTTGGAGACTGGGTGCTAGTGAGTTAATGATGACATTAGTGGGGATACTTGAGTACAGTGGGAATGATTCACATTGGAGACTGCAGCAAAGGACACTGACCAGTCAAGAGAGAAAGGTTGCAATATCTTAATAATGTTGCATTTGCCAAAAACAAATATCAGGTAACCTTAGAAATCACATAATCTCATGCCCCATCTTACCACTCAGTAAGGTTAAGATGTCCTTTTTGAGAGTTGAGTACCCATGTAGCTCAGGTAAGAGAAGCTCCAACCAGTGCTGGAGAAATAAATATCTGTAAACAATATTCTATGTAGGCATGTTTCCAATGAAAATTTACTCACCAGGCATGAAACATTCCTGTCATTCTGGCCTATAATAAAAAGACATTCCTAGGCAAAGCAAAATGCACCCATCAGGGAGACACAGGGAAGAAGCCACTTACTTGGTGAAGAATTAAAGAATGTTAATATAAGTCATCAAATTAACACTAATGGAAGTGTAATTTGAACATAATTTAACTGAAAACCAAGCAAGTCCAAAAGTGAGACATGAAACAGAAAATGAGAATAAAGTCTTTCTGTGTGAAATGAAAACAATATTTTATGTTCTCTGCATCATGTTCATTAAGTAGATTGAATACAGGTGATCCCAAAATAGCATTATTAACTTCTGGGAGACTTTCTACCTCAAACTTCAGAGCCTTATAATTAGAATGGATTTGGCTCTAGATGGAAGATGCAATTGTCTGTAGGGGTGAGGGTGTATTCACTCATTGGCTGTGAGAGGCCATCAGAGTCCAACATTGTCAGGTAGATAGCTCCCTGGACACCTTAAGAAAGAAAAAAAAAAAAAAAAACAGGAATGTCAGAGCCCTCTCTGGAAAAAAGGATACATTGGTGCTAGAGAGGTCAAAAGAAAAGACAAAGCAAAATTCTCTTCTCAGGTCCCGGCAAAGTGGGACTTCAAGCTAGTATGGCATAAGGCCCCGAAGCAGAAATATACATTGTAAACATGTTCTGGAAATAATAGATAGGGATGTATAGCTTTCAGAATTGGTAAATGAGTTAAAAGGGTAGAAATGACTGGGTGGGCATGTTTACAGCCCCTGCTACCTGCCCTCCTCTATTTGTTTACAAAAGAAACCAAAACCTGTAGAGTGAGAACACCTGCTGGTTTAGTGGGCCTGTGCTGGAGCCTGGGGTTCTGCTTACTAAGCAGAGCTGTCCACAGACCACACATTAACATTAACAGTATCTATCCTCCTTTTCCTGTTTTGCTGTGTTAGGATACCTCAAAAGGTAAATCCAGAGGAAAGGATATGAAATTGGAAAGCTAAATTGGAAAGTAACTCCAAAAGAAGAAAAAAAAAGGGGGGGGGGGGTCAGTGTCCACAGCGGCCATGTGTTGGATGCCCAATGTGATAGTATACATAGATGGGCCTTTAGGAGCTAAGTAAATTGTGAAAAAGCTGCCCTCATGTATGGGGTAAATGGCAGTTTTATAGGAATGCATGAATTCACTCTCCTCTGCCCTTCTGCCATGTGAAGACACCAAAATGTAGGGGAATGTATTACACCTGTGAAGTTGCATAGACGCTCTGGATGGGTAGAGCCTCAATAGGGCAGCTTTGGAGGGGTAGAGCCGCAAATAGTTCCTGTTATGCCCAAATTCGCGGGGTCCCCACAAAAGCCAACAAAGGAGATGGAGTCCCATATGTAAAAGCAAAGAGCCTTTATTTTAACCAAGTTTGCAAACTCGGTCTCCCCGCATGTTCAAAATATTGGAATATCCTGAGAGCCTTGAGCTCAATTAGAATTGTTTTTTATAGTAGTAAAGGTGGGGGTGAGGGGTTTCTGAGGTTCAGGACCTCTGACTGACCTCTGTCTAGGGGTGTCCTGGTGAATGTGCACAGTCAAAAGATCCTATCTACAATGGTTGGAATGCCAGGCATTCCTTTGAATGGTCTGTTCTTGGGTGGGGGTAATCTCAGCTTGTGGTTCTTCCTGCAGTCAGGCATTGCCTCAGGGCAAACTACTGAGACTCCGGCCTCTTATTAAATTTACCAATGGCCAAGTTCTACTCTGGCAAAGAACTTCCTTTGGTTGACCTGTCCATATTTAAGCTTATTATGGCTGGTCCCCACAGTTCCAGCGAACCTTTCTTTTCCCTTTCACCTCCACCCTATGAAAAGACACAACTCCTAACTCTATTATATAAAGAAGACCCTCAGCAGAGAGAGAACTGGATACTGCCTTGAACTTGGAGTTGCCAGCCTCCAGAAATATAAGAAATACATTTGTATTGTTTATAAAGTACCCCATCTCAGATATTTGGTTATGACAGTGTTAGTGAACCAAGGCATGGAGGAAGGGTGTAAGGAAGTGAAATAGAGAAGGAAAAAAGACTAATAAGGGATGAATGAAGAAGTGCTCAGCCTGAGTCAGCCCTGAGAGGTTGCTGAAAGAGATGGCACAGAACAGTGGCATCCAGAACTTTCAATGCAAAGTTCTATACCTGCACTCTTTAACATGGTAGTCATTAACCCATGTGATTATTGAATATTTGAAAAGAAGCTCCTGTGATGTTTTACTCAGTTAATTGATTTAAATTAAAGAAATCATATAAGACTTAGTGGCTACTGTGCTGGACACTGCAGACGTGTGGAACACAGCTCAGAAGTATCCCACCAATCTGAAAAGCTAGAGCAGCAATTTATCCATCAAGTCCATTCATGGGTTAATGGTTGCCCCTGGCAACTGACTAACTCACAGCTTTTCTCCTGTGTTCTTATAGCCAGAGAATCACCTCAGAAGAGTTCCCAGTGCTTAAGGTGGGAATGTTTTAGGGTATATGAAAACTGCCCACCATGGTTAGATGTGATCACCAAGGTGAACCTCAGGGAGTGCAAAAGACAATGACATCATTTGCCATAAGAAGTGCTATGGATGTAACTTAGTTAAAAGAGGGCCAACCTATGTAAGGGAGGCACACAATCCTGCCATGCCAGCCGCTCCAGAACTAGAAGTTGGAAAAACAGGACTTAAAGCTTATGCTAGGCCAGATTCAGGCTCACCAAATAGAAGACCCCGGAGTGGGGAGACTCCCCCTCAAGTCTCAAGATAACATGACACCCCAGGAACTCATGAGAGACCATCCTTGCTGCAATCACACAAGGTTTATTGACAGGACAGGAACCAGCACGCTGGGGCCAAAACTCATTTCCCACTCAGGGGTAGAGGAGTTCAACCCTGAGAAGCTGGGAGAGGGGGTATTTAGAGGAAGAAACCACAACCCAAAGGGAGTAGGGAGGGCGTCATTGGAAAATTCCGAAAATACCAATGATCATTGGATAATTCCGAAAATACCAGTGATAATCACAAGGGGGTAACTCCCTGTTTCTCAATATTATAATCTAACTTTATGGTCAGCTAGTTCCTGGAACAGAGTCACTGAACTGACTAACCTAGATTTTTGGTTCTTTTCTCCCTGCTAGATTTTTGGCTCTTCTTTTCCTGCTAGATTTTTGTCTCTATTCTTTCTGCTAGAGGGGTCTGGATTTATCTGGGTCTTTCACAAGAATGCATACGACAGTGCATTAAAATGATAAAGGCAATTGAAAATAAAATCATGGTTTTAGTTTGAAGGTTCAACATTGGTTCAGGACTGAGGATGGTGCAGTTGAGGTGGCCCAGGGTTCTTGTCTCTGATGGAAGACTGCTCCAAGTATTCCATTGTTATCAAAATACTCACAAATCCATTGCTTTTGTTTGTCCAAAAGCCTCATCTCAGTTCAAACTCTCATCTCTCTGTTGGGTCTATAGGGGTCGTGCAAAGACAGGGACAGACCACCAAAGTCTCGTAAACCAGAAGCAAACTTTAATACAGGGGAAAAGTACCAGAAACAGAAAAAAATCAAAATTAAAAAAAAATCTTCACAGGCCACAAAAAGCTTATTGACTAGCTGAGACCACAGCCAGAGATGGATTTGTTAGGCTGTGGCAAAGGTTGGTTTCTGGACAAACCTTTTTATAGTAAGGGGCACCAAACATTAGGTCTGCACAAAATATTTTTTACAATATTGAGGTAAAACTCAGATATAGATGGTCTTACTTTACAATCTTTATTAACATAGTTTTTTAGTTAAACTAGTTCTTGTAATTAATCTATTATCTTCCCTGGTATTTTTAGGCAGTGTTTACTGTAGCTCTGTGCTCTCCCTTTTGATGCTGCTAGTTGCATGTAGCAGGGATAATGCATAATCCAAAAGTTAACTTAGCTCATATTCATTGTTAATCACAGATGGCCAGGGTGTTTTCTTATACTAGTCTCAATTTGCAGAGAGATATTGTGGCCTTGCGAACAAAGCTATGGGTTGTAAAACAGAATAATCCACTGTTGATAGTTGGTCCTTAAACTGCTGAGAAAGCTCCTGACAGCCTGCTCTCATTCTCCTGGGCTTACAACTTTATATTTCTTTATTTCTATATTCTTATTTCTAAAATATACATTTTAATATCCTTATTCTTGGACCCTTCACTCTTACCCAGCAATATAGTAAACCATCATCCATAGCTTCTTTAAGTACCCTCTTCTTTCCTTTCTTTCTTTTTTTCTTATTTTTTTTCTTTGAGACAAGGTTTCTCTGTAACTTTGGAGCCTGCCCTGAAACTAGCTTTTGTAGACACCAGGCTGGAACTCATAGAGATCCACCTGCCTCTGTCTCCCGAGTGCTAGGATTACAGTCGTGGTGTAACTGGAATGACCTCTTCACTACCAAGCCACATAAACTTTACACAGAGTCATACAGTGGTTGGCTAAAGATTCAAGATTATCCCTTACCTTTTGGTTTCTGTGTGTCTAATATTAATAAAATTTTGGTCACCAGCTTATATTTTTTGAGAATTTCATATAGTTTATTATGACCTTGAACTTACATCCACATAAGCAAGAATGACCTTACACTTCTCATCCCCCTGCATCAACCTTCCCCCATGGATAGTTTATTTGATGCTGGGAGGCAGTTACTCTCCAAACGAGCACCATCCTCAACTCCACCACATCATTTAACCTCTACTGATGAGGGTGTGCCTTTTTAGAAGTCTCTCCTTATTTCTCCTCATGCCACTGACCCAACCTTCCATATGCTCACTTCTACCCGTCACTGGCTCATTGTACACATTCATTTTTCGATTTCCAGTTCAGTTTTTTTTTTCTCTTTCTCTTAGTCCTTATTTATGCCATCTGCTCCCTCGAATTCTTATTTTCTTTGTCTTGACATCCTGGCCTTTTAATTCCAGTTTATTGATGTCAAGCAGAATGTAAAATATTACTTTATTTCCTACAGCAAATCACTTAGAAGAAATTTCTTAATTCCTCAATTCCTATCACTGAGTCTTTACAATAGTCTTCCCTTTCTCTTATTCTGTAGTAGTTTCTCCTAGCATTGTACAGTTATTGTTTCCTTCTCATGTATTCTCACAAAAAGAACAAGTCATCTATTTCTAGGTTTTATCAATTTTCTATGTTGATGGCTTTCTCTTATCCCATTTCTCAAAGTGGCAACTGTAAACTGTATTTCAGATTGACAGCTGGGCAGAAGGTTGGTATGTACAAATAGCTCCTGACCCAAAACTCCCTGCCTAGATAACTTGCTCTCTGTGTGGCTTTCTGAATTAAGATCAAATTTCACTTTCCTAACCACCTGGGTTTCTGCTATTTAGAACACATAAGGTGTGTGAAATTATAGCTTGCTCTTCCTCCTCTTTCTGTGTTCTTCTCTTCTGCTTTGCTGCTGAGCAGTGAACCATGAAAGTTCTGCTGGGTCAAGACCTTGAGTATCTCAAACAGAAAGTAGGTGACTTCAACTGGCCAGTATTAATGGCCTGTGACTCTGAGTTTTTCCTTTCACACAAGCAGCTGTATATTTGGTAAAAATAATGACTCAATGTGAAGTCCACTTTGGGGTTGTATTATATAGCTTCTTTTTGGGGGCTCACATGAGTATTTTAGCAGGAAACAGTGAAAGACTACATGTAATTGGCACAAAGCTCTTTTATGTACTTGAAAGAGAAGGTTCCATCCTATTTCCCGCTTGTGCCATGGCTCTGGTATCTATTTAATAAGTAATGGACTAAAGGTCCAATGCTCAATCTAGTTTTAATGAAAATTCCCTGCCTCTTCCCATCTCCCCAGTACAAATAGGCTAAGGCTGGGCAGGATGTGGGAATTCAAATATTGATTTTTCTCTTGGAAGAAGCTTCTAACTTCAAGAGAGCTTAGGAAGACAGATATGGACTTGGGATACCATCAAAGCCAGTAGATAACCCAAATGAATGGTTGCTACAGAATCATACCCCTACTGAGACTAATGTGGTAATGACTAAACCATTCTTCCTTTCTACTACATCCATGCTGGAAACTTGTGGAAAACATCTCTAATGGAGACACCAGTACATAGTCTAATCTTATTCCTTTAAACTAGAATCAAGCCTATTCTTCCAACTTTGTGCCAATAATGAACAGAGTATGTTGGAGGAGAGAGCCACTTGTTGATTCCCAGCCACTTAGCCTCCAAATAATCACACAGATACTTTATTAATTAAATCACTGCTTTATCCATTAGCTCCAGCTTCATATTGGCTAACTCTTACAAACTAATTTAACCCATTTCTATTAATCTGTGTATTGCCACAAGGCTGTGGCTTACCAGGAAAAGTTCCAGCATCTGTTTTCGGTAGAGCTATATGTCTTCTCTCTCCTCTGCCTCCTTTCTCCCAGCATTCAGTTTAGTTTTCCCTGCCTACCTAAGTTCTGCCCTATCAACATGCCAAGGCAGTTTTTTTTATTCACCATTGGTATTCATAGCATTCAAAGATGAATCCCACATTATCTCCCCTTTTCTGTTTAAATAAAAAGGAAGGTTTTAACTTTAACATAATAAAATTACATATAACAACAGGTAGCAAAGAAGAATTATAGTCACAATATTTATATTTACTTTATCTTTTATCATAACTAAGGAAAACTATAACTATAAATTCTTCAACTCCATCAAAAACTCCAGAAGAATATAATATTACCTAAGTAAACTAGAAGTACATTGTAAGCAACTTCCAAAACTCTAGAATTGACAGAGACACCTCATTGCATGGAAAGTCAGCCAAAGTTCTTCTGTAACATTGGGGCATCCATCTTCAGCCTACAGGTCCATAATATCTGACAGACTTTTCCATGAAGCAGGAAAATTCAAAGACAGTTCCACCTATATTGGTAGTTTGTCATTCACTTTCTTCTGTATTATGCAGAATATCTGGCAGACTCTTTCCTTTCTCTGTGGATCCTGCATGTCCAGTTCATCAAGAAGTCCAGGCAAGAGCAGTTTCTTGCCCAAATGGCTAACCAACTCCACATGGAGTATCTTCAATGCCCATCTTTCTCTTGAAGTATATTGGTGCTGCCAGGAGCAGACGTGTCTCACTGTCATGAAAAGTCTTAAATTCTTAAAACATTTTAAATACCATATTCTGAAGGTCTCTAAAAGACTTGAAGAATACCTATCTAATTGAAATATATCTCTATAGATCTAGAAAACGTAACTAACATCACTAGATGTTTGACTATTATAGATGATTATCTATTAACCGATATTTCTTAATTATACATTATATTTTAAATGAGCTAGACAAACAAAATAGCCTAATCAAGAGTAGAGATATACATATAACAAAATTGACCTTAAATTTGTGTCAATAAACCAAGATCCATACCAATGAAAATCTCTATAGCATATTCCTGTTTAAATGTAAACAAACATTTATAAACAATATTTGAGAATATGGGCATAGTTCTCTAGACTACTTCCTGCTGATTGGGCACTGTTAATCAAGTCTTCCATGGTATATTCTATGTGCTAAGTTAATCTCAGTTAGGAGTTCGGTGAAGTAATTGGGGGGGATGTTCATAGTGACCTTTCAGGGGATCTTGATACATCAAACCATATTAGTCTGGAATGAATCCGCGTGGTCCCATCCTCTGTGGAAACAAAAGAACCTCTTTTCCAAAGCAACATATCCTTAGACCCAAATTTTAGAATCAAGATACCTTTATAATATACATGCTGGTTTAGCTTAGCAGACCATAAAATGAAATGTCTCTCTTTATTAGCTCCTTCACAGTCAAAAAATTCAAAGCAAACACAATAATATACATAATCCAGATTCTCTGTGTATTCTCCATCTTTACATGGCTTATTTGCTTTTACTCTATAACTTTTCAATATTTATTTTCTTTACTTTTTAGTCTATGTCTGTACTCTGTCTCTTTAAATACTTTACTTTTTAAAACAATTTACTTTTTTTATAACTATCCATATTCTTTTTCTTCTCTCTCCCAAGCCTACATATATTTGTCCAACACTGTGACCATTTAGAGGTCTTTTCCATCTGAATTTGTCTTTATTGCATGTCTGTAATTATTTTCTTACCAGAAGCACTTCTTAAAATGCTAAGCCCTTCTTATGAACTTTTTTAAATTTAATCATGTCTATTTTTTTTAAATATTTGTTTATTTATTATGTATACAATATTCTGTCTGCGTGTATGCCTGCAGGCCAGAAGAGGGCACCAGATCTCATTACAGATGGTTGCGAGCCACCATGTGGTTGCTGGGAATTGAACTCAGAACCTTTGGAAGAGCAGGCAATGCTCTTAACCACTGAGCCATCTCTCCAGCCCCCCTTCTTATAAACTTAAGCTGTGCCATTGCTAGGGGAAATACAGCACTGCCTGCTTGCCCTGCCCTGCCCAGCATGGTGGAGCTGCTTGAGAGCCATGCACAATGCCCCATTTCTAGGCACATAGCCGGTCCATGTTGCCTCCAAGCAATGTTGCTCACAAACTCCATTCAAAAGCTCAGTTTCCTGAAAGAGCCAGAGGTTGCACTGGCCGCATGGCCCAGAAAACCAGAATTTCAAAATGGTGCAACTTTTTTTGCTACCACTGAGTAAGAAAACCCTTTTTTAAAGGAGCTGTGGCACACCACCAGCTAACAGCCAGAAGCTATGTTCTCAGGTTTTTAAGTGGATTTTAGTTGGCCATGTGGGTGCCAATTTGATGGAGGAGAGAGCTGCTTGTTGGTTTTCAGCCACTTAGCCCCAAAATAATCACACAGATACTGTATTAATTAAATCACTGTTTGGCCTATTAACTCCAGCTTCTTATTGGATAACTTTTATAGATTAATTTAACCCATTTCTCTTCATCTGTGTATTGCCACAAGGCTGTGGCTTACCAAGAAAATTTCCTGTGTCTATCTCCAGTGGGGCTACATGTCTTTTCTCTCCTCTGCCTCCTTTGTCCCTGCATTCATCATTCAGTTTAGTTTTCCCCACCTACCTAAGTTCTGTAGAAGCAATTTGTGAAGACTGAGCATTCCAGATGGAGGGAACAGCATGTACAAAGCAATGAGGCAGGAGAACTCAGCGTGACTGAGTGACTGAATGAAGGCCAGTTATCTGGAGCTTATTGACTAGGAGGGAGACTCTTGAAGAAAAGAATGGGAAATGAACAGCTGTTTGGGATATTTAGGGAAATCAACAAGAGATAAACAAATGGATTGCCAAGTAGCAGTATGGTCTCATTGAATTTAGCACAAATTAATGCTGACCCAAGGCAGTACAGTTCTGGGACTTCCTCCAGCAGCATTTGCACATTCTGCTTGTCTTCAGTTGGTCCTCAAGAAACCCAACTGAACCTTTTATGATGGTCCAGCTAGTACTCTTCACTCTACCCTTCTCAAAGCTAGGTTGTGAAGGCTGCTTTACCTCCCAAATAGGCTGACCTTGAGCTATAGCCTGGGATCTTCTGCCTTACACAGGGGAGTGATATGAAAATCATCTTTCTATGTTATTTTTCTTTCCCATCTCCCTCCCTCTGGTGTGTGTGTGTGTGTGTGTGTGTGTGTGTGTGTGTGTGTGTGTGTGTAATGTCCTTTCAATAAGTATGAACTTGCTGCAAAAACTTCCAACCAACTAACCTTCCTCTTGGGGAACCCATGGCAAATCCCAGCTTCCATTTAGAATAGTAGTTCTCAACCTTGCTAATGTTTCAACCCTTTAATACAGTTCCTCATGTTGTGGTGAACCCCAACCATAAAATTATTGTGTTACTACTTTGAAACTATAGTTTTTCTACTGTTATGAATCATAATGTAAATATGTTATGCTGGATATCTGATATGGGATCCCTGAAGGGGTCATGACTTCACAGGTTAAGTACCACTGATTTAGAATAAAAGCCATAGTCTAATTTCTAAACCATTTGCCCTTATTTTATCCAAAACATCCATAAGATGTTCTCATTCTGGAAGTCATTAATTACGGAATGGATAGGATCCGTATAGGACACCTTTAATACTACCAGTGGAATGACTAGAGGTATTTCATAGGATCCACATAATCTCTTATTCCCCAGGATTTAGATCTTGATAAAACAAAAAAACAGCCATAACCTCCCCACAGAGGCAATGTTCATATCACTCATGCATATAAAAATTAAATCATTCTGCTCAGTCTTCCTTTTGTCAGCTTAATTTAAACCCACAAAACCCTTCTTTTGGTAAGTCACATGTTTAAGTCCTATGTAGGGCCTGGGTCTACCCTTGTTCTTGGGGTTCATCTTGAGGACAGTTTCTGGTCAGCCAGCTAAAACATTCTGTTTGTTCCTGTGTCCCCTCTGCCCTGCCTGGTGATTAGCTGTAGGGCATTGTTGACTCCATCTTTGGTGTGATAATTTCCCACCTGCCTGGGTGGAAATCCTTGTGCAGCAGTGAAGTATATAAGGATTTCCCCAAGGTTGAATAAATGGCATTTGGCTGATCTCCTCTCGAATGACCCAGGTCTCTTTGTTCTTTCAATCTCCAGGCCCTTGCCCAACTTGCATACGGTACAGTGGTGTGCGAACTATACCAAGGGGGTAACACAAAATCTGGTGTTATAATTGGAGGCCCCACTGGGATATTCAACAACTACAGTTGGAGACCCATCTGCGAGATGGGGAAGTAGTGATCCCTGAGAGGTTGCCCTCAGAAGGCTGGCCAGCAGGTAAGAAATTGAATGGTGAGGGTGTATTGGTAATGGGTGCAAGTAATTCTGTTTCATTATTGATGGCCAATAAAGGGCCAGTTGGTAGTGCTTTTAGAGAAGCAAGGCAAGGAAGGCACCGGTATTAAAAGTAGACAGCCAAGAGTTCCTTAAGACAGTTTTCTTTTGTGTAAGGTAGTTAATTGCCTAGTTTTTTGAGAGAGTTTAGTCCCTGGTTTCTACATGCAGGGGTTATAATATTATTGATTGGGAGCAGGTAAAGGTAAAACCACTGAAAGAATGAGGGCCAGAAGAATTTCCCATAGCGATATTTTCACTATTGCGCATAGTCAGAGATGCTCTTCTCAGTGATGATGTAAAAGTAAAGGAGCAATTAGAGAATTTGAATAAAACCTTTGAGGAGATTCAAGATGTAAAATCTGAGAGTACTAAAATGAATATAGAAGAGGAAGAGAAAACTTTGGAAAAGGAGATTGCACTGATAAAAAAGTTAGTAAAAGAAGGAAGGCTGCTTTGCAGAGCCTGTCTTTTGGGAGGAGATTGTTATGGAGAGGTAAAATACAGGAGGATTGTAATGGATTTTCCCCCAGAGTGACCTTGTCATGTTAACTGGTGAAGGACAGTATGCTGGCTTAGCAGCACAGATTGCATATGATCCTGCGATTTATGCTCAGATAGCTGCCACAGCCATTAAAGCTTGGAAAACTTTACCTAATAAAGGAGCAGGTGAACATCTTTCTAAGACCCTTCAAGGATCTTCAGAACCTTATTCTGAGTTTATTGACTGCCTGCTACAGGTGGGAAGTTGCAATTTTGGGATGTGGACTATGCCGGTCTTAAAGCAATTGGCCTAAGAAAATGGTAACATACTATCAAGAGGCTATATGCCCCCATAGAAATGGGAATTTAAATGATTTTATCCAGTTATGCAGAGACATTGATGGTACTCACAGGATGGGTCAGGTAAATGTTTCTGCCCTTAGGGAGGGTCAAGGTGGAGCTAGATCAAGGAATTGCTTTCAATGCAAATGATCAGGACACATTATTAAAGGAATTGCCCTGTGGGTAAAGGGAGGTTAATCAGCCCAGGGAAAAAGCCAGGTGTGGTGGTGCCTGCCTTTAATCCCAGAACTTGGTGGGGGGGGATCTCTGTGAGTTCAAGGCCAGCCTAGTCTACAGAGTGAGTTTCTGAAACAGCTAGAGGCAGGATGCATAGTTATCATCCACTTCTTCCTAAAATACTTCTATCTTTGTTATTAAGAAGAAGTCTGGTATATGGAGGTTGCTGTAAGAAAAGCTTGCCTCTGCTCATATTCATTACAAACCTTTGGAATGTTACCTGATATATACCCCAGCAGAAATAACTTGGCTGCAAAATTTTGCTAAAGATTGGACCTTTTTTATGCACTAATCCCCACAGATTTGATAATCATTATCCTTCTGATAAGTTGGTCATCTTTTTCAAAAAATCATCTGATATGCTTACTGAAGGGTCTTCCACTGGGAGAGCTGTGGTAGACTCCCCTCCTGATTTTGGTATTCAGCCTGTTAATACTAAATCTGCTCAGGTGGCTGAACTGATTTCTGTACAAATGGCCCTAGAGAAATATGCTGATATTCCATTTAACCTTTTTAGTGACAGTCAATATATAAGCAAAATTCTTGCACCTTTGGAAACTGCAGCTTATATTGCCTCTGTATCTCAAGTCCAGATGCAGTTATTGGCTATTCAAACTTTGCTTTGGGCTTGATCTGTTTTCATTTACGTAGGGCATTTGTGGGCTCATACTGACCTCCCTGGTCCCTTGAGCAAGGGGAATGCATTGGCTGATCAGCTTACCCACCAAATTTGTACAGTTAGATAAGAATCTTATGAAGCTGCAAAAAAAGCTCATAATCATTTTCATCTCAATGCTGGGTCTTTAAGATTTCATTTTAAGATATCTCGAGAGCAAGCCATTGATATTGTTAAAAAAATGCTTTCTGTGTACAGAACTTTTAACTGTTCCCCATTTGGGAGTTAATTCTCGTGGACTTGCTCCTAATCATTTATGGCAAATGGATGTCACCCATGTTCCTTCTTTTGGGCACATGAAATATGTGTAACCATAGATACATATTCTCATCTTATCTTTGCCTCAGCTCATACAGAAGAAAAATTACGGGATGTTAGAAGTCACTGTCTCCAGGCTTTTGCCTACATGGGAGTTCCAAAAACTGTAAAAACTGATAACGGGCCAGCCTACACCAGCGATGGCTTTGCTAAATTTTGCTCTGAGTTCTCTATTTCTCATAAAATGGGAATACCCTATAATCCTCAAGGACAAGCTATAGTGGAGCTAGCGCATCACATCGTGCACTCAAAGCCTATTTGCATAAAACTAAAAAGGGGGAATATGTTTCCACCCCCAGAGACCATTTGTTTTTTATTTTATACATTTTAAATTTTTTGACTGTTGATGCCTCATGTCAAATGGAAGAATCTAGCAGACAGCACTTGGTATGGTCCAGATCCTGTACTGGTATGGGGAAGAGGGGCTGTTTGTGTTTTCCCCTTGGATGCTGACAATCCAATATGGGTACCTGAGCATCTGGTGTGTGCTGTGGATTTTCCTGTCCAGAAGCCTGAAGACAGGACAGAGCCTAGAGATCAAATAAACACTGACAACTGAAGAGTTTCTGGATTCCTGAGGAGCTTGCTGTGGTGGTCCGAGTGCTAAGGAAGTGAGGTCAGACTCGACAGCTCTCCTCTCCGGAGCAGATGCAGGAGAGACGCCATGCTACCTGCTCCAGGGAAGACGCACACTATGAAGCTCCGACCCAGGATGGACTTAGGCTAGAATCTTCCCGGTAAGCGCACCTAGGGGTGCTACACAGATGATTAGAAATGGGCTAAATTAATATGTGAGAATTAGCCTAGAAGAGGCTAGATAGGAATGGGCCAAAGCAGTGTTTAAAAGAATACAGTTTCCGTGTAATTATTTCAGGTAAAGCTAGCCGGGCAGGCGGCCGGGTGGCGGGGACACAGCCCCACCGCCCATATTACTACAATCTTGTATCCTGCTACATTACTGGAAGTGTTTATGAGTTGTAGAAGTTCCTTGGTAGAATTTCTGGGATCGCTTATGTAAGCTATCATAACATCAACACTGAGAATTGAATAGATATGGAGAGAGTGGTAGACAACTTTGTCTTGTTCCTGATTACAGTGGGATTGCTGGGAGTTTCTCTCCATTTAGTTTGATGTTGACTGTTGACTTGTGTATATTGCCTTTATTTCATTTAAGTATGTTCTTTGTATCCCTGCTCTCTTCAAGACCTTTATAATGAAGGTAAGTTATATTTTGTCAAAAGCTTTTTCGGCACCTAATGAGATGATATGTGGATTTTACTTTTTAATTTGTTTATATGGTGGATTACGTTTTCATAATTAAATTTTCATATATTGAACCATCTCTACCTGCCTAGGTTGAAGTCTACTTGACAATGGTGGATGATGGTTCTGATGTGTTCTTGAATTTGATTTTCCAGTATTTTATTTAGTATTTTTGCATCAATGTTCATGAGTGAGATTGGTTTGTAATTCTCTTTCTTAGTAATATCTTTATCTGGTTTATGTATCAGGGTAATTGTAGCCTCATAAAAAGAGTTCCTTCTGTTTCTATTGTGTGGAACAATTTGAGGAATATTCGTATTAGTTCGTATTTTGTGTAGGATTGGGTTTGTGGTTAGGTTGGTGAAATCTTGATTTGTCGTGGAATATTTTGTTTTGTCTTTCTATGGTGATTGACAGTTTTGCTGGGTATAGTACTCTGGGCTGGCATCCATGTTTTCTTAATATCTGCATAGTGCTTGACCATGACCTTCTGTCTCCAATGAGAAGTCAGGTATAATTCTGATAGCTCTACCTTTACATGTTACTTGGCCTTTTTCCTTTGTAGCTCTTAATATTCTTCTTTATTCTTTATGTTTAGTGGTTTTTTTATTATTGTTTGGTGAGAGGACTTTTTATTTGGATCCAGTTTATTTGGTGTTCTGTAAGCTTCTTGTATCTTCATAGGCATTTCTTTCTCTAGGTTTTGAAAGTTTTCTGCTATGAATTTGTTAAATATATTTTCTGTGCTTTTGAGTTGAACTTCTTCTCTTTCTTCTATTCCTATTATTAGATTTGGCCTTTTCATGGTGTCCCATATTTCCTGGATATTTTGGGTTAAACTTTTGTTAGATTTAACGTTTTCTTTAACTTATGAGTCTATTTCCTCTATAGTATCTTCAGTGCTTGAGATTATGTCTTCCATCTCTTGTATTCTGCTGTTCATGCTTGCATTTGTGGTTCCTGATTGTTTTCTCATGATTTCTGTTTCTACAATTTCTTTAGTTTGTGTTTTCTTTATTGCTTCTATTTCAGTTTTCAAGTCCTGAATAGTTTCTTTCATATGTTTGGTTTTTTTTTTGTTGGTTTTCTTTAAGTAATTTCCTGATGTCTTGATGTGGGAGTGTCATATATCAATCTGTTGATTTCTTTGGCTAAGCAATAAAGAAACTGCTAGGCCCATTTGATAGGCTCACCCTTAGGTAGGTGGAGTAAACAGAACAGAACGCTGGGAGGAAGAGGAAGTGAGGTCAGACTCCACAGCTCTCCTCTCGGGAGCAGACGTCCGCCATGCTACCTGCTCCAGGGAAGACACACGCGATGAAGCTCTGAACTAGAATCTTCCCGGTAAGACCGGTGCTCACAGATTGTTAGAGATGGGTTGATTGGGATATCAGAATTAGCCAGTAAGGGCTAGAGCTAAGGGCCAAGCAGTGATTAAATGAATACAGTGTCTGTGTAATTATTTCGGGCCATAAGCTAGCCGGGCAGGGCAGGCGGCTGGGGTGTTTGGGGATGCAGCCCCGCCGCTCATATTACTACAATGTCTTCCATTTTTTTGTCTTTTCCTCCTTTTCTTTGAGGGAATTTCTCATTTCCTCTTAGAGTTTCAAACATTCTCTTGAAGTTATTTTTTTTTAGGTCATTTTCTTCTGCTGCATTCATATTTGACTGTTCAGGTCTTGCTGCTGTAAGGTCTTTAGGTTTTACTGGTGTTTTGCTACTCTTTGTGATGTTGCATGTGTTCTTACCTTTTCTATTCGTCTTTTCTTCTAACAGGTGTGGTTGAGGTTTTCCGAGATTCTGTTGAATAATCTTCTAGGTGCTAGTAAATCCAAAGCTCAGAGGTTGTTCCCTGTGGTACAGTAGGTTTCATAGTTCTAGTTCACCCATTGGTTACTCTGTGTTTCTGGAGATAGTTCAGTGCTCCTGTGCTTTGCTCTGCTCCCTTGGAGTTTGCTGTCTCAGGCCTACGTTGGCCTAGGTTGCTGGCTTTGCCTTGTTTCTGTAAATCTTGGTCTGGAACCCCTTCTTCACAAGTCCCTGATTTGGAATTGGACCTGGAAAGGTTTCTGGCTCTGGTCTACTGCCTCAGATGTCCCAGGCTCAGGTGGGCACGAATCTGCAGAGGACCTGCTTACAGCCTCAGGGGTCCCAGATTCATGCTTGGAACTGCAGAGGTTCTAGGTTTCTGCCTATTTCCTTTGATGTCCCAGACTAATTCCCAGACCCATAGAGGTCCTGGCTCAGGCATATTTCCTCTGAGGATCCAGACTCACTCCTGCCCCCACCAATATCTCTGGTTTCTGTCTATTCCCTTGGAGGTCTCACGTTCACTCATGCTCAGACTGGCACAGGTCCTAGCTTAGGCCTAGTTCCTCAGTGGTCCTACACTCACGCCAAGACCCATCAGGCTCCTGGCTTATGTCTACTCCCTTGAAGGTCCCAGATTCATGTCTGTGTTGTAATAGGAGTGGCAGGGCTGCATCCCCAGCACCCCGGCCACCTGCTAGCTTATGCCTCGAAATAATTACATGGCTCTTTTAAACACTGCTTGGCCCATTAACTCTAGCCCTTACAGGCTAATTCTCATATCCCAATCAACCCATCTCTAATAATCTGTGTAGCATCAGTCTTACCGGGAATGATTCTAGCCTACGTCCATCCTGGGTCAGAGCTTCATTGCGTGTGCCTCAGAGAGCAGAGCTCTCGCGTCCACCCGGGAGAGGGGAGCATGGCATCTTTCTCTCAGTTTATTTCCTCTTCCTCCCAGCATCTGTTCTGTTTACTCCTCTCACCTTATGTTTTAACCTATCAGGGCCAGGCAGTTTCTTTATTGCTTAACCAATGAAATCAACAGATTGATATATGACACTCCCACATCACGTCCGGACCCTCAGTGGTCTCTGGATCTGGCTCTCTCACTTAGCAATTACTCCATCTGTACCTGTTCTGGTGGAGATCGCTGACTCTGGATCTGGTCGCTGGCTCAATCCTGATCCACCAGTGTCCTGGGATTTGGTTGGCTCCTGGGACTGGGTTTGCTCCTGACTTCTGTTCCTGGTAGAACTTTTTCCCTCTCTGTTCTAGGTAGCTGGTTCAGTCCCACTCCAGTTCCAGTGGGGATTGCTGACTTTGGATCAGTTCACTGGCTCAGACCTGGTCAGCCAGTGTCCTGAAACTTGGTTGACTTCAGCGACTGCATTTGCTTCTGGCTTATACTTGGTACCAATCCTATGTGGATGCTTTTCCGTCCTTTCGTTCTTCCTTACTTCTTTGTTTGTTTGTTTGTTTGTTTCTTTCTTTCCTTCTTTCTTTCTTATTTCTTTGTTTCTTTATTTCTTAAGTTTACTTACATATGTATACAGACGATTGTAGGCTTTGCTTAATAATGTTGTCTAATATCGTATGGCTCTTCCCAAACCATAACATATCCAAGTATTTTACAGCTGCTCTTCATGGTCCTTGTAACACATGCACTCTTTCAGTTGCTCTTTCAGATGCTTTTTTGAGTCCATAAGACACTTAGAGGTTAGCATTATATCATCTATGTAATGAAAGTTTTTCACAGAAGGTGGGAAGGATAACATAACAAAGTCCGGAGCTACTCTTCCATGACTAAGAGTGGGATGGTAAAGTAACCTTGAGAGGATACTCTGCAAGTGAACTGTTGTCCATTCCAGATGAACTGGTCTCAGAGTTCAGTAATAGGTAATTACCACACACTCTTCCACACACATTAGTAAGGTTTCAATAACGTATGAAAAGATTTCTTACAATCTCTTATCTGTCCCTGTTGTTTCCTCAGAAAGTGATGCTGGCTGGTAGTGTGGATGGAAGAATATGCTTTAGCACTCTGTTATACACTATCATTGCTTTCTCATTAGGGGTGCTGATGCAGGGATGCTGAACACATCCATTGAGGGGCTGGGTAGGGCTAGCTTATACTGCTTTGTTTTGCTTAACCTGAGGCCAAGCAAGAATGGAGCTGTAATATCTCAGCCATGTTCTTCTGCAATAGGCAGGTACTTCAGCCTCATGAGGCCTAAAGACAGCAATGTAGACAGCTGTCGCCTTTCCATTAGTCACACCTAGTTGCTGAAAGACTATTGTACTGTGAAATCTCCCTCCCTAGAGAACTTTCTTGCAGAAGAGAAATGCACAGCATGTCACCTGGGTGGACAATATCTGCCTATCCCTTAGGCTGGCCTAATTTTTCTCAGTCCCTTTGCTCTATTCTTTCTACCTTTATTAAACTGTTGTTCAGATTTAAATATTTTCAGATTCTTAAAAGCATTGACTTTAGCTTCCAGCCAACTCCTTTTCCTTAGGACCTTTGTTTAAATACTCTTTGCCATAGCTGCTAGAGTGATCTGGACAAACTGCTTTCTTTCTTTCTCTATCACCCATTCTTGACTTATTTAGCATTATTTTTAAATCTGGCTTACACGGCAGTCTCAGTTGTCTAAATTCTACCAATGTTTTTCCTACTTCCTAAAGATCTTCCTACTATGTCTCACCATGGGGTTCAGCAAAAGCCATTGAAGGGCTTTATCAGTCCAAGGTCACCGCTGAATTAATTTTTCCTTCAATTTCCCATTAGTTCCTCATGGGCCCAGTCACAGAGCTATTAAACACTGCCACATATATGCACAGTTCCTTCCATAGCATCTGTCCCTCTTCTATCTTCCAATCTCTGATATTCATGGGGACCTCAAAACAGTGATAACCAAGTGTCACTAATGACTCATATGACCCTGTCCATCAAGACCAATTACCCCAGATTACATACACAGTCTTTGTCTCTAAGAGGGGTGGGTAGTTTTATTATTAACTTTCTCTGCTTTCTCCACACTCTGACTGATCTGCCTTCACATCCCACAATACCACGTGACAGGCTGTTTGGGTACTTTTTCATGACTTGTTTAAAAGTCTTCATTCAAGCATCCAGATGCTAAGTATTCTCTAGTAAACATCATGTCTCATAGTGATCCACCACAAAGGCTCCTGTCTGCATACCAAATCACATGTTTCCCCTTCCTCTGTATTAGAAGCTGGGCCTGGGAGATAGTTTCTTTCACTTCTACCTTGATTCTCCCTCTTCTTTGGTGTCTGATTCCTCTAGGTTCTGTGTATTTTGGACACAGAAGGGACTATTTTGCACAGACCTAATTTGTATTCTTTACTTTACTCACTAACCCTTTACACAAAAATGACAATCTGATGTTTCTATCTAATTCTTCTTCATTTTTCCTTGGCCAGTTAAGAGCCTAGGGTAAAGGATAACATCCACCTATCTTTTTTTTTCCCTATAATTTCCCTCTTTTGTGGGCATGTTCTTTCTAGGCAAAGAACTCAGCTTCCATTGTGGGCCTAATGACCGAGAGCAGGGGTCACACAACAGATCCTGTTTACAATCTTGTTTTAGGGTTTGAAACCCTATTTTCTAATTTGTCATATACTCATATAATGGATGCCATTCATTAAGTAGGCACACCACTCCTATGTGTAATGATCTGTTCTATCTCTTTAAGGGACAAGCCATGCCCACTCCTTCCCCCATCTGCTGAGACAGGCTGATCTTCAGCTTCCAGCCTGAGTTCTCTCTCTTTTCCATCTCCCTCTCAAAGAGGCAGCTTTTGTATTTCCTCACTTTTCCCCTTCCCCCTTCTGTCTCTCCCTTCTCTCTCCCCCTTCTTTCTCTCTCCCCCCTCTCTGCTCTTTTCCTCTCCCCCCCCTCATAACCCACTGAAAAAACATCTAACCTTACTCTGCATGGCATGCCTATCCATGTCTCTGTCTCTTGCCCTCCGCCGCGTGTCTCTGTGCCCAGGACCAGCCACCGCTTGGGGACCTGCAGCCATCCCTGCCTGGGACTGGCTGCTCTGAGGGCCCACTGACTGCAGCCACATGGCCTGCTGCCACCTCTGTGGGACCTGCAGCATTTCAGCTGCCTGCCACTGTTGGGGATCCGCAGAATTTTTAATTTTTCCATTACACTGGTGCCATGACTCAGAAGGCTCTACCACCCCGAGCCCCTCTCCTGGGGTTGGGATCCTGAACCAGATTTTTGTCCACAACAGCCATGTGTTCCATATGCCTGAGCGAGATTCTACAGTGTGATTTCTACTCACACCGCCGGCTTCAATTGGTGATTTTCCCCCATTCTGGTCAGCTTAACCATTTCTCTGAACCTGAGAAATTGATCATTGAGCTCCAGCAATCCTCTCGTGTTCCTAGAAATGGGGGCCTTCCCCCAACCATGGTCTTCAAGCCTATTGTTGTGCCTTTCACTGGCATTCATCTCTGGATTGCTTCCCTTAGTTGAAGTTGTGTTTGGAAAGGCCTGGTGTCATTCCATCCATAACTGGGGGCCCAGGGTCTCTCAGATTATTCTTTCTTTTTTTCCTTTCCTTTTCTTTTTTTCCCTTGCCATGAAAAGCTGCTTATATCAGCCTCTGGCTTCTCTGGGTTCTGAGTCACCCCAATCAGATCCAGCCAGGCCTTGCCTTTCCACTTGTGGCCTTGGGGGGGGGCACCTTCCCACGGGTCTTGCAAAGATCGTATGCTGATTCACACCCTGCCCATAGTTGAGAGGCATCTTACTGTGTGCCTTGTGTTGATGCTGTTTCATGGTTTTTCATGGTTTCAACTGTGGGTAGCAAGCCATCCATGTCCATGTCCATCCCTCCTCCCCCTGGGATGGATGCCTTTTAGAAGTCCTAAAACCACAAGTCTTAATACCCTACTTCTTCAGCTCTTATCCTCCCTTTGCTGGTGTCCCACCAGATCAACTTTTATGGGAGCTTTCTAGCTACTGTCAGTGGGAGCTTTTTAACTACTGTCAGTGCACAGGCAAATGGAAGGAGTTTTCTCAAACTGTCCCTGCCACTACTGCCAACAAGATTGGCAACTTTTTTTTCAATTCCAGCCCTTTGCTCTTCTCTGTGGCTTGTGGCATGGTGGCTCAGCCACAGGGAAGATCATACCTCTAGGTCTCTCTTATTAAGCTTAAAATCTCTGCATCTTGGGCTGGAGAGATGGCTCAGAGGTTAAGAACATGAACTGTTCTTCCAGAAGTCCAACCATGTGCCATTGTTAAAAACTTCACATACCCTACCTTTACTTGGATATAGACTCAGAAACATGGTTTGTTGGACTTAAACTTCAGAGACTACGGACATAGTATTCCTGCATCTAAAATACTATCTGCTGAACACTCCTTAGACTCAGTTATACTCCTAATTAGTTTGACTTCTATGCTGTGATGCCATTGTCTCTTTGTCAGCTGGTGCCAGCTGACAAAAGAACAAAAAAAGGGGAGGGAGGTATTATAGAAAGGCTGAACATTGATAGACTGAGCCACAATGAGCCAGCCTATGTCTGACATCTTTCAGGAATGCCTGCTGATTTAGTAATCCATTTCCTGTGGGTATAATTTTGCTTTTTTCCTTTTATCCTCTGAAGAATTTGGAGGAGACAGGTACCTTCTGAGTTAATTATATGAGCACAGTTAGGGTGGAGAGGAGTAGCAGGGAGGGAGAATAGGGGAATAAAAATACAAACGTCTCTGGGAACAGCAGTGGGATAAATTAGTAAGAAGGCTGAATAACTCAAGTTTACAAAACAGTAAATAGTGGAATCAGCAATTTAGGACATGGATTATTTATTTTGACAGGTGTAGTTTATCTGTTCTCACTTACAATAATTATTGTTGAGACTCATTGTCCTGTCACCCCTCGTCTCCCTGCAGCTAAAAGTAAATTTGGCTGGTCTTGAAGGGGGAATGAGATGATGCATGTTAATTACCAAATGGGAAATCTATACTTGAGCCACTTGCTGGGAGGGAGGCCTGGGGAATTGGATCCCACAGGGGTGCAGCCAGGCCTTGAAATAATACTTTGAAATTCTTGAGGGATTTTTTTTCCTATCAAGTTTTCATTTGTATCCAATTCGTTAATAGGCTCACTTTCCTATTTATTTTTACTCTACCCTCTATTCATATTTGGGTATCTTTTGAGTTGAAAGTTCAGAATAACATATACTAAAATCAATGATTGATCTTTAGGCAAGATCAATATGGACCATTTATACATGGATATGTTCATTGTTTTGTCCAGAGAATTTGGGCAGGCAATAATATTTATTGGTTAAGCCTATGGATGCTGAAGCCAGCCAAATTATAACCTTTAGTTCTTAATTAATGTGCTAGTTATAACTCTATTTTTACTATCAGGTCCATGGGGCATGAACATAAGTATATACAACAAAAGGTTGTTAGGGTATTAGATTAATTAATGTGACTAGAACTGTTGAGCTCAGCTACAGAATATACCAAACACTATATGTTACTATTGTTGGTATTTTTTTACTACTATTAGCATTTTATTTTATTTTATTGAGAAAAGGAAAAAAAAGTTTCATCCTCCTCTCAGCCACTTCCCTCCTCCTCCTCCCACGCCTCTTCCCCTCCCCCCACTCCTCTCCCCCTCCCTCTCCAGTCCAAAGAGCAGTCAGGGTTCCCTGCCCTGTGGAAAGTTTAAGGTCCTCCCCACTCTGTCCAGGTCTAGGAAGGTGAACATCCAAACTGGCTAGGCTCCCACAAAGCCAGAACATGAAGTAGGATCAAAACCCCGTGCCATTGTCCTTGGCTTCTCATCAGCCCTCATTGTTCGCCATGTTGAGAGTCCGGTTTTATCCCATGCTTTTTCAGTCATAGTCCAGCTGGCCTTGGTGAGCTCCCAATAGATCAGGGTTTTTGTATAAGAAGGTAACACCAGTATCTACTTCATGAAGTAGTCTATAAGAATTTAAAAATATATTTTATACAGAATATACTTCATACAATTCTCTGTAATGATTCCTTATATTTGGTACCTATTATGACTTTGCAGTAGTAAAATTGTAAATTCAAACCTGTCTTAGAGCTAGTTGCAGGAAGTATTTTGTAGAATTTAGTCCCATAGACATTTTCTAAGTATCCACTCTTGGGCAAGTCATGGTCTGTAAGACTATGATTCTGACTCTCAGAACAGGAAGGAAGACACAAGTCAATATAATAGCCAGACTAGAAGAGGCTGAGAGATCCTCTACTCACCCCAGGCAAGATTGAAAAGAAAACATCCCAATTGTACTTCTTTGAAAGACATCCTGAAAAGGCTGTTCCCTAAGACCCCTTTAGAACCAGATAACTGATCTTTTTTCCTTATTGAATCTGCATCTCTTATTTCACAAATGAGCTGCATATCTGCCCACTTCATAATAATGGTGGGAAACTTTGGCTCTGATTTTACTTTCAAACTTGACTTAAGGACATGGTACACATGATATTCTCTCTCATATTCATAAAGGACAATCACCCTTGGTTGGTATGTAATTGACTTTGCACAATTCCTTGGGAAAGCCCAAATCTCCTCAGTTTCTCACTTGGCTTGGTGATATCTCAGCTCAGAACAATTCTGTAAATTGAAATAGCCTTTGGCATCTCAGTGCCCTCAGGAGAGGGAGATAGAAGAAATTTGTAGAGACAATTGTTGTATAGAGAGACTTTGTTCCAGTTGTTCCTTGTATCTTCTAATCCTTCTGGCCTTATTCTCCATGATAACACTTGCCATGAAAAGCTGCTTATAGCAGCCTCTGGCTTCTCTGGGTTCTGAGTCACCCCAATCAGATCCAGCCAGGCCTTGCCTTTCCACTTGTGGCCTTGGGGGGGAGGCATCTCTCTTTTTGTCTTTAACCTCATCTCTTTCCACAGATTCAGAATTGTATATCAAATCATCTCTTTTACAACAACATTACTAGGGCCATCTAAAATGGTAAAGTTTTGTTCTCTCTTCTGCTTCTTTTCTGCATCCTCAATACTCTAAAGTACAGAGTTGCTCAAGGCATAAAATTCAGGGCTACTTTCTGTATCCTAACTTCTCCTTAAACTGATAGTAATCAAACTTTCAAAACTACCTCTAAGTGGGTCATGTTTTTAACCACATCATTCTCTTTCAGCATTCCTATGGCACAATCAACTAGTCTTTCCATTCAATTCTTATCACCTGCACTCAACTGTCTACAACAGCAGAGTGATCTTTTAAAGTCATGAATCAGTATATGGTGTGCTTTCTCTTAAAATCTGCTGATGAACTTCTACAGTTTTAAACTCATAACTCCCTAAACAAGGCTCCCAGTAGCTTATGTGACCATCCCATAGTCATGTCTTCCAATCTATCTTTTCCCATGTGTTGTTCAGACAGCAATTTCTTCATGCTTTTATGCTTCTCCTGTGGAATGGATGTTTAAAAGAAATCCCACACTAACTCAGAATTGAGAAATAGATGGTTATTTATTTAGGGGTAAACTCACAAATCAAAATTCTCTGCTTGAACAGTGAACAGAGATTGAATCCAGCAATTCCGCTATCAGAAAGAGCAGCCAGGGAAAAGAAAGAAGGAGTGGATGCAGGCTCTGCATCAGCATATATGGTCTAAGAGGCCAGGCCCTAGTAGGCTGGTAACTACAAGCTATAATACTTCTTATAGCACCCCCTTTTGTTTAAATAAGAGAGTTCTAAGTCTAATACAAAATTGTATACAATAAGAACAAATACCCTATCCTAACTAGTTTAAGTCTTGTATAAAAAATAACTTGGCCAGGTCATGAGAGGAAAGTAACTAGAATTATCTAGTCTTCAACCTCATCGAAGATCTGAGAAGGGAAATAATTACTTGAGTAAGCAGGAAGTACAAAGAAATAACTTCCAAGATGTGCAATAAATGACAGAGACAACTGGCTACCTAGGCAATCACCCAAGGTCTAATATGTAACATTGGAGCAATCAGCTTTGGCTAAGGCCTAGAATAACTGACAGGCCATTTTCAAAGGCAGGAAAATTTTGAAAACCATTTTGCTCTGTTTTGGCAAGATTTGACAGTCCTGTTTATCCATTTATGGATACTATGTATCTTGTAAGAGGTTGAAGCATGGGTATTGCTTTGCCCAAAGGCCAGTTTTCCAGGAAGAAAACAAGCTCCAAGTTGAGTGTCTTTGGTGCTCAACATTCTCTTGGGAATAAATCGGTGCTGCCAGGAGCAATTGTGTCTCACTTCAACAGAATCCAAAGTTATTTAAATGCCATTTTCCACAACTCTTTGAAGTGGTTGAAGATTATCTATTATGCAGAATATAATATCTATGTATCTAAAGAACCTGATTAAGTATGACAAACATAAATGACTATTGATCTATAATTCTTAATACATATTTAACTTAAAGACTGAAACAATAAACAACTGTATAATAAATGAGGACAATGAGCTCCAAATGTAAAAAAAAATGTATAAGTATCTTGATCAGAGGTAGAAATGTACATTGCAATATAATAAATATATATCAATATATAAAAATATTTTAAACAGAGGTAGAAGCAAGCATGCATACAATATTCAATATAGCTTAATTTTGTATCAATATCCAAGAATCTATACCAATGTAGTTGTCTATAAATAATAACTCACAAGTATTCACTGTATTACTCACTATTATTATTTGTGTGAGTAAGCTCATACCAATCTATTCTCCCATTCAATCCCCCCCCCCTTTTCCCAAAAAGATCCCTGAGCCTATAAAATTCCCCCCAACCCCCAACCCTATACCAATTATAACCAACCCCTATGTGATGTCCCTAGCCCTGAAGACATACTTTGTTGGGAGCGGGGACGTCATCTTCTAGAATTACTTCTAGCTGTTATGGGGGTGATGTTCTTTCTATGGGATCCTGTGAAAGCAAAATGATGGTTAAGTTCACAGATTCATGTCTGGTATAATTACAAATAATCTCTGAGTATTTGGTGAGAGTCTGGCACCATTTCATTTAACGAAACTGGAACTATCTTGCGTACCTTGTACCCAAAACAGGTCTTGTAGTAGTGCTATCAGCATCATGATGTCATATAAACCAGGTGGGGTTGTTGTTGTGTTGCCCCATCTTCTTTCTGGAAACTTCAAAGATTACTGCAGGAAAATTCATCGCTCATTGTGCAAAACTTAAAAATTATTAATATAGACACATACAGACATATATTCCATGAAAGGTATGCTGAAGACAAAAATAGATATGAAGAAAAGTAAATTTTTTTCTAAATTCTTTTTTCTTTCTGTCCCATATCAGACGGCTCTTGACATGAGACAGAATCTTTGGATTTTTCTTTAAACAACATGCTTGTTTTTAAAAGAGAGAGCTGTTGTCCAACTCCAAAACCAGCTCTATATATTCATATATATATAAATGTATATTTTTAAACAATTGTGCTTACAAATCACATTCAGTTTTCTTGATGATCCCTATTGGGTAGTTATTTTTCCATTTGTCAGTATTCAAACATCCAGGGTCTCTTGAATTTTTTTTTTACACATAAACTATGTCTTTATTTTTTTAACTTTTTATTTATTTAAATAATAAATCTCTTTTTGAGTGAGGTAAGCCAGACCCAAAAAGAGGTCTCTTGAATTTTTGAAGATGAGTATTTTCCGACAAAGACAAGAACAGAACGCTGCCCCAGCCTATATGAAGTTTCTTTACCATCTGTATAGTTGTTACCATTGTGGAGGCGCTGCCATTTCTCTTTTTCAAGAGGTTTCTCCTTTTCACACCAAATCTTTATTAATTTTGGTGGTATCCTGATGTAGGAGGGCTATCTGTCTATGTTACTTTCATTGGTTAATAAAAAAACTGCCTTGGCCTTTTGATAGGCCAGCCCTTAGGTGGGTGGAGTAGACAGAACATAATGCTGGGAGAAAGAAATAGAGTCAGGCAGGCACCATGGAACCAGCCGCCAGGTCAGGCATGCTGAATCTTTCCCAGTAAACCATCACCTAGTGGTGCTACACAGATTATTAGAAATGGGTTAATCAAGATGTGAGAGTTAGCCAATAAGAGGCTGAAACTAATGGGCCAGGAAGTGTTTATTTTTTATTTTTTTATTAATTAATTTATTTGTTAAAGATGTCTGCCTCCTCCCTGCCACCACCTCTCATTTCTCTCCCTCTCCCCCAATCAAGTCTACCTCCCTCATCAGCCCAAAGAACAGTGAGGGTTCCCTGCCCTGTGGGAAGTCCAAGGACCTCCTACCTCCTTCCAGGTCTAGTAAGGTGAGCATCCAAACTGCCTAGGCTCCCACAAAGCCAGTACGTGCAGTAGGATCAAAACCCAGTGCCATTGTTCTTGACTTCTCAGCAGTCCTCATTGTCTGCTATGTTCAGAGAGTCCAGTTTTATCCCATGCTTAATCAGACCCAGCCCATCAGCCAGGCAGTGTTTAAATGAATACAGTTTGTGTGTTGTTATTTCTGGGGCTAAGCTAGCCATGCGGGAGCTGGATGGGATGAAAAGCAGGCCAGCCCGCAGCTCTATCTACAGTATGCATAGTTTTCCTTTGTTGTGGAAACACAGCAAAACTCCTTTTCACAACATGGCATATCTCCTGACTTCCATTGTGAAGTCAGCACATCCTTGAAATAAACCAGTTGATTGAATTCAGAATACCTATCTATTATCCAATGTCTTTCTGCTGCTGTTGTCCCTTTCTCATTAGTGTTAAGAAATTTCAGTGTTAATAAAGCATTATGTAATCTATTTCTGGAGGCATTTTCCACCCCTTTCTGTTTGTTTAACATATCCTTGTAAGTCAAATTGATCGTTCTATAACTGCCTGACCTGTAGGATTGTATGGCATACCTAATATACCTGTAATATGCTTAATATTATAATAAGCAAAAAATTGTTTCATTTTCCTAGAGACATATGCTGGACCATTATCTGTTTTTATTTGTGCAGAAATACCCATGATGGCCTTAACTTCTAATAAATGTGTGATTACTGAATCAGCTTTTTCTGAGCTTAAAACAGTTGCCCACTGAAAACCTGAATAACTGTCAATTATGTGGTGTAGATATTTTAATTTTCTAAATTCTGCAAAGTGGAACATATCCATCTGCCAGATTTCATTCCTTTGAGTACAGGGTTAGTCCCTGTAGGTAGTGGTGTTTGGTTATAGAAAGAGCAAGTAGAATATCTCTTTATAATCTTCTTAGCTTGTTGCCATGTAATAGGAAACTCTTGCTTTAAACCTTTGCTATTGATGTAATGTTTTTAATGAAATTCTGTGGCCTGCAACATGCTTCCAATCAATAGTTCATCAATTTCTTCATTATCTTGTGCTAGAGTACCTGGAATACCCCTATGGTATCCGATGTGTGTTATCCATATAGGACAAAGCCTATTTCTAATTATATCTTGTACCTAGATAAATAATTATGTCAATTCTGTATCATCTGATATAAAGTCAGCGGTTTCAATATGCAAGCTAATTCTTAGTTCATATTGTGAATCAGAAACGATATTAAGAGGTTCTTTAAAATCCCTTACCTTGATCCTACTTCATGTTCTGTCTTTGTGGGAGCCTAGCCAGTTTGGATGCTCACCTTCCTAGACATGGACGGAGGGGGGAGGACCTTGGACTTTCCACAGGGCAGGGAACCCTGACTGCTCTTTGGACTGGAGAGGGAGGGGGAGAGGAATGAGGGGAGGGGAATAAGGGTGGGAGGAGGGGGAGGGAAATGGGAGGCTGGGAGGAGGCTGAAACTTTTTTTTCCTTTTCTCAATAAAAAAAAATGAAAAAAAATCCCTTACCACCATGAGAATGGCATGGATTCTGCCTTCTGAACATAATTATGAGGACTTTGTTTCACCTTACTTAATTCTTCTGATTTGTAACCTGCCCTCCTGATTTATTTGCATCAGTATAAAATGTATAGGATCCAGTTATTGGAGCATCATGTACAATTCAGGGAAGAATCCAAGAAGTTTTCTTCATAAGATAAGTCTATCATTTTTGGGATAGTTGCTATTAATTTCTTCCAAAAATATTAGCAGAAGCTCTTGGTCACGTTTAATTGTCTTCCCAAAACTTTTTTATTTCATCAATAGTAAAAGGCACTATAATCGCGGTCAGTTCTATACCTGCTAATTGATGAACTCTCAATTAACCTTTTATAAATTAATTCAGAGACTTTTTCCACATAAGTTTTTAATTTTTAACTTGGTTTATGTGGTAAAAATATTGATTCTAAGATAATGTCATCCCTCTTCATTAAAATTCCTGTAGGAAAAATTCTGGAAGGCAATATGACTAGAATACAACTAAGATTTGGATTCACCCTATCCACATGCACTTCCTGTAATTTTTTTCTCAACAATCGTCAATTCCTTTTCTGCTTCAGCTGTTAATTCTCTGAGAGTATTCAAATCTTCATTACCATCTAAAGTTTTGTTTTAATGAATTATTAGATCAAGTGTTACCACAACAGCCAGTTGTAGATTGGAAATGTCTCCTAACAGTCATTGAATGTCATTAAGAGTCTATAACTGGTCTTTCCTAACTTGTGACTTTCATGTCTTAATTTTCTGCAAATCTATTATTTAACCTAGGTAATTGACAGAATCTCCTCTCTCTACTTTTTCAGGAGTGATTTGTAATCCCCATTTTGGAAAAACTTTCTTTACTTCTTCAAACTTTCTTTCTAAAGTACCCATGTTTGAATCAGATAGCAAAATGTTATCCAAATAATGGTAAATTATAGACTTAGGAAACTGCTTATGTATTATTTTCAATAGTTGACTTACAAAAGTTTGGCACAATGTGGGGTTACTGAGCATTTTCTGTGGAAGGACAGTCAATTGATATCTCCTAGTAGGATATTAATTATTATAAGTAGGAATTGTGAAGGCAAATTTTTCTCTGTCCTTTTCTTGTAAAGATATAACGAACAATCAATCATTCAAATCAATAACTATAAGAGGCCATTCTTCTGCTAATAGGGAAGGCAGAGGAATTCCAGATTGTAGATGGCCCATAGGTTGAATAACCTTATTGATAGCTCTTAGACCTGTCACCATTCTCCATTTACCAAATTTCTTTTTAACAACAAATACAAGACAATTCCAAAGACTGGTTGATTGTTCAATATGGTGAGCATCTAGTTGCTCTCGTCCCAGTTTTTCTAAAGCCTGCAACTTATCTTCAGCTAGAAGCCACTGCTTAACCCATATTTGCTTATCAGTTAGCCATTTTAAGTTAGAACTATTGGTATCTCTAAACATTTGGTAGTTGTTTTATGTTCTTCTACAGCTTGAATGGCTGGTGATTTTTGTTCATAGTACCTTATTATATCTTTCCTAGAATTATGAGTTGCAGGGGCTGCAGGAATGTAAATCTGGGTATGTGATCATTTCAAAGCTAACTAAATACATTTGGTGAAATAAACAGAATGCATAGATCCTTTGTTAGACAAAATATCTAGACAAAATGTATTTTGTTGCCTATTTATGAATTTTTTGAAAACAAGAAAGAGTCACTTATTTACACTGTTAAAGAAAACTATTCTTTACATTATAATTAATAGTAACATTTGAATGCTTTTTTTCTCAAAATTTTAAATAAGACAAGGGTACTTGTCTTAGTCAAGGTTCTCTGGAATCACAGAACTTATGAAATGAATATCTATCTATCTATCTATCTATCTATCTATCTATCTATCTATCTATCTATCATCTATCTATTAATCTAATCTGAAGGAAATTTATTGGAATGACCTATGCTGTAGTCAACACAACAATAGCTAGCTGTGTACAGAAAGTCTAAGACTCTAGTAGTTGCTAAGTCTAATATGGCTGAATGTCTCTGCTGGTTTTCTGAATATTTTGAAATATCAAAGAATTAGGTTTCAATGCCAGCGAAGGAATAAATGTGTTAGCAAGGTGAAGACAAGCAGGCAAAGGGCAAAAGCTTTCTTCTTCTATGTCCTCATATACATTTCCAGCAGTATAAAAGTATGGCTCATATTAAAGATATGTCCTTAAGATACCAAAACTACAATTGAGCATTCGTTGGACACATACCCAAAAGTGGTATTATTGGGTCTCAAGGAAGGTTGTTTCCTAATTTTCTGAGAAATCACCACATTGACATCCAAAGGGGCTGTACCAGCTTGCATTCCAACCAGCAATGCAGGAGTGTTCCCTTTACCTCACAACCTGTCAGGCATAAGTTGTCATCAGTGTTTTTGATCTTGGCCATTCTTACAGATGTAGGATGGAATCTCAGAGTTGTTTTGATTTGCATTTCTCTGATGACAAAGGATGCTCAATCGTGCCATAAGGACATGTGTTCAACTATGTTCATAGCAGCATTGCACGTCATAACCAGAACCTGGAAACAACCTAAATGCCCTTCGACCAAAGAATAGATAAGGAAAATGTGGTATATTTACAAAATGGAGTACTAAACATCTTGAATTTTTCAGGCAAATGGATGAAGCTAGAAAACATCATTTTGAGTGAGGTAACCCAGACCCAGAAAGAAAATTATCACATGTAATCACTCATGGGTGTTTTTTTTTAGCATAAAACAAAGAAAACCAGCCCACATATCACAATTCTAGAGAACTTAGACAACAATGAGGACCCTAAGAGAGACATACATATATGGGTAGTAGAAAAAGACAAGATTTCCTGAATAAATTGGGAGCATGGGGACCTTGGAAGACAGTTGAAGGGGAGGGGAGAAGCAGGGAGGGGAGCAGAGAAAAATGTAGAGCTCAATAAAAATTAGGAATGAAAAAGCTAGTCAATAAGTTTAATAAGAGTGCAAAGTTTGAGGTCAATATGGCAAATATTAGCAAATAGTTGGAAAAAGAAATTTTATTAGTATCTTTTAAAATACAACTAAATTTAACCAAAGTCAAAGTATGTACACTGAAATTCTTAAAACATTGCTAATATAAAATAGCCAGCTATGTATAAATATAAGCCACAAGCAAGTGGTGGTCATTGGTTTAACATTATCTATCTATCTATCTATCTATCTATCTATCTATCTATCTATCTATCATCTATCTATGCATCTATCTTTATATTTATGCATAGTTTATCATGTGCATCTCTCACTTGAGTGTAAGCTGTTTGGGGTAAGAAATTTTTAATGTTTCATTTACTGATGACTCTTCAATGTCTATTACTAGTATTCACCACTGTCATTTTTCATTTAATATGTTTGCTGAATAAATGATTGTGCCATGCAATAAAGAAACTTTGATTTCTCTTTGTCTCAAAATGTTTCCGATGATTAAGAATAAATCTATCACTCTCATTTCCACAGTCTTCTAGTCATTGATATTCTTATAATTCCTATAACCAACTAGATACATAGTTCCTTTTTTTATAGTCTTCACTTTCTCTCCTGTCCCATGCCTCAGGCAAGAACTGTAGACTCTAATTAGGCTCTAACTATAAGATTACTCTAACTAACTAGAAGCTTACTAATCAAATAAAATGCATTGTAGTAATAAGAGCGGCAGGGCTGCGTCCCCAACACCCCAGCCGCGCCCAGACGTGTGGACAACTGAATCCACTGAAAGCATGAGAAAGCTTGGGAAAGAGTAAAGCATGTTTTCTTGGTAGCTGCAATTTCTCGGTTCTACTCTGCTTGCTAGAGGCAAGCAAGCGCTCTCATCTAAGAGAGGCTTCCTGACTCAGCTTCAGATGCAAAACCCTGCAGCTCATTAAGAGGTCCTGCCATAAAACACTTAAACGGTGTTGACGAAAAGCTGAATGCATGCTTTTCGGTTTTCAGCCGTAACAGGAAAAAAGCTGCGCCATTTAAAAATGCCTTGGCTTTCTGGGCCATCCTGCCAGGGCAAACTCTGACTGTTTGAGGCAGGAGGGCCGACTACAGAGAGAGGACTTGTGTGTTGTCTGTGGACATAATGCTGCAACTTACTTGCTGGCAGGGACCTTGAAATGCCATAGCGTTGTGGCAGTAAACATGGATACAGCCAGTACCTCAGCCATGAGGCTGGAAAGCTAAGGAATGGGCTGGATCCAGCCGTCAAAGCCACGGCTTTAGTCCTACTGAGATTGCTTGGTAAATTAAAGACTCATGTGGTCAGAAAAACAGAGAGAGATACAGTAAAGAGAGATTCAAAGACAAAGAAAATTTCTAAATGGTTTACTGTGTGTTAAAAATATTGCTAAAAGTTGAAGTTCTTAAAGTTAAAAAAAAGGAAGAGAGTTGTTGTTTGTGGTAGTACACACCTTTAATCCCAACACTTGGGAGGCAGAGGGAGATAGACCTCTGTGAGTTCAAGGTGTAGTAGCAAACACCTTTAATCCCAATGCCTGGGAGGCAAAGACAGGCGGATCTCTGAGAGTTCAAAGACAGCCTGGTCTACAGAGTTATTCCAGGTCAAAGATATACGCTCAAAAAGCAAAAAGTTAACCTAGGAATGTCACAGCTTAGATTCTTAAGCGCCTAGTGATTTAAAGGCGCAAATAAAAAGTGCTCTTCTTCCAAGAAGTGTAAGTTGCCTCATACAAAGACTTAACAGCCTGTTGAAGGTTTGAGAGAAACACTTGCTTCCCCTGAAGTTTAACTTACTTCTCTATTAGATATAAATTTTAACACATGCCATGTTTACTTTATAGAATCATTGTGATCATCAAATGAGATGTAGTAGATGCTATATTCAGAGTATTGTTATTAATCAGCCACCCATTTTGTTTCTAAAATTTGAAGCATGTCCAAGCCAGGTGTGATCATGCATATTCAGCATTCAGCAAGTTGTGATAGAGGGTCTTGAGTTTAATGCTGGCCTGGTCTACATGGTGAGAAGCAAAGAAAACCTCCAAATAAACAAACAAAAATCTCAAAGTAAAAAGTGCCCAAAATAAAGTATTCATATTCATTGTTAAATTTGAAGTAAATTTTTTGAGTATAAGATACTTTCATATAAGCTTAAAAATATATTTTGCTGCTTTACATTACAGGACAAATAACTCATATCTTTGATTGTCTGAAACACATATTCAGAATTATTTGTGATTATTTCAGCTTGCCATGTGGGTAGAAGCCATTTTCCCAACTTCTTTTCTTTAATTTCACTCTTGGTTGTTTATTCCAACTGCATAATCCCTGCCACAGGCTTTTCTATAAATTAAACAATTTTTTTTTCAAAACAGAACAGAGTCCAACAAAAAGCACCCAATATATGGAATATAGAAAGATTTCACACAAACTAATGGCAGACATAAATCTCCCACTTAAAAGTCTGTATATTGTTAGACACAACATTATGTAGTCAGAACATGTTCAGCTAGTTTGCAATGAAATATGCATGGTGAACTCAATTATTTAGCAACAACAAAAACAATAACAAAAAAGCATACTTCTGGTTCAAATGATAAGAAGCACCAAATGATGGGAAGCATCATTAAAATGAACTGTATATTGGGATGAAATAATATATGTATCAGGATTGAGAGCAATGCCATTTATGTATAAGCTCTAAGGAGGTCAGATCAATGACAAGAAATAGCACATCCCTCCCATGTGTCTCCACAGTTGTTCTAATCTTCTGTCTTCAACATTCCCTCTATGAAATTGTGTTTTTCTTAGCAAACTTACCTGGCTATAGATTGACTCAAAGCTCCTCTACCACACTAATAAGAAATTCACGCAATGTTATTTCCACTACAAGCAATTGTTTCTATGCTACTGATAAGTAGAAAAGTAAGACTTAGGAATATATTTAATGGAAAGAATACATTTCCAACTTGTCTAGCTTCTAATGGATTCTGAATATCAACCATGTAACCAAACCTCAAAGCTAGGAAGTGGGCAAGCTTGAGTTTCAACTCAGAACTGACTCTAGACATTGTTCTTTTCAACAATCACACTGTTTCTTGTGGGAAAACTCACATAATGCTCATATAAAGAATCTAGATGGAAACCAGTGATTACCAGAAATAATAAAAGAATGCCATTTTGTACTGTGGTTTGAAATAGTCTGTTCCCAAAAAGAAACAAACTCACCCAAGAGAACTAGATGACAGGAAATAATCAAATTAAGAGCTGAAATCAACAAAATAGAAACAAAGAAAAAAATAAAAAAGAATCAATGAGGCAAAGAAGTGGTTCTTTGAGAAAATCAAAAAATAGAACAACCTTTATCCAAACTAACCAAAAGGCAGAGGGGGAATATCCAAATTAACAAAGTCAGAGATGAAAAGGGGGTCATAAACTGTGCAGTGGTGGTGCACACATTTAATCTCAGCACTCGGGAGGCAAAGGCAGACAGATCTCTGAGAGGTTACGGCCAGCCTGGTCTACAAGAGCTAGTTCCAGGACAGGTATCAAAGCTACAGAGTAACCTTGTCTTGAAAAAAAACCAAAAATAAATAAATATTAAAAAAAAGAAAAACAGGACATAACAACAGATGCAGAGGAAATACAGAGAATCATCAGGTCATATTTCTAAAGCCTGTACTCCACAAAATTGGAAAACTTAAAGGAAACGGACAACTTTCTGAATAAATATCACTTACCAAAATCATGTCAAGATGAGATAAGCAAATTAAATAGACTTATAACTAGTGAGGAAATAGAAACAGTCATCGAAAGTCTCCCAACCAAAAACATCCCAGGACCAGAAGGTTTCAGCTCAGAATTCTACAAGATTTTCAAAGAAGAACTAATATGAATACTCCTCAAATTGTTCCACACAATAGAAACAGAAGGAACATTGCCAAACTCTTTTTATGAGGCTACAATTACTCTGATTCCTAAACCAGAGAAAGATATCACTAAGAAAGGGGAGATGGGGAGAGAGAAGTGAAAAGTGGAGGATGGGAAGAGCTTGGGGAAATGGGACGGCTGGGATGGAGGAAGAGTGGATATGGGAGCAGGGAAGTATATATCTTAATTAAGGGAGCCATTTTAGGGTTGGCAAGATACTTGACTCTAGAGGGGTTTCCGGGTGTCCAAGGAGATGTCCCCAGCCTGTTCCTTGGGCAGCTGACGAGAGGGCGCCTAAACTGGCCCTATCTTATAGCCACGCATCAGCATACCACCATAGAACTTTCAACTAGCTATGGATGGAGATAGAGAGACAGAGACCCACTTTGGAGAACTGAACTGAGTTCCCAAGGTCCCAATGAGGTACAGAAGGAGAGAGAACATGAGCAAGGAAGTCAGGACAGCGAGTGATGAGCCTACCCACTGAGATGGCAGGGCTGATTTAATGGGAGCTCACCAAGACCAGCTGGACTGGGACTGATGGAGCATGTGATCATAACGGACTCTCTGAACATGGCTGACAATGAGGGCTGACTGAGAAGCCAAGGACAATGACACTGGGTTTTGATGCTACTGCTTGTACTGGCTTTGTGGGAGCCTAGTCTGTTTTGATGCTCACCTTCCTAGACCTGGATGTAGGGGAGAGGACCTTACTTCCCACAGGGCAGGGAACCCTGACTACTCTTTGGACTAGAGAGGGAGGGGAAGGCGAAAGGAGGAGGGAGAGGGAAATGGGAGGAGGTGGAAAATTTTAATTAAATAAAAAGAAAGAAAAGAAAAAAAGAGAAAGAGGATTACAAACCAATCTCATTCATGAACATTGATACAAAAATACTGGAAAATCAAATTCAAGAACACATCAGAACCATCATCTACCATGATCACGTTGACTGCATCCCAGACAGGCAGAGATGGTTCAACATATGAAAATCTAATTATGAAAACACAATCCACCATATAAACCAACTAAAAAATAAAAACCACATAATCATCTCATTAGGTGCTAAAAAAGCTTTTGACAAAATACAACATACCTTCATGATAAAGGTCTTGGAGAGAGCAGGGATGCAAGGAACATACTTAAACAAAATAAAGGCAATATACACAAGCCAAAAGCCAACATCAAACTAAATGGAGAGAAGCTCCCACTGAAATCAGGAACAAGACAAAGTTGTCTATCCCTCTCTAAATATCTATATAATATGGTTCTTGAGATTCTAGCTAGAGCAATAAGAAAACAGAAGGAGATCAACAGGATACAATTTGGAAAAGATGAAGTAAAACTCTGACTGTTTTCTGATGATATGATAGTTTACATAGGTGATTCCAAAAATTCTACCAAGAAACGTCTACAAATTATAATCTCTTTCAGGAATGTAGCAGGACACAGGATTAACTAAAAAAAATCAGTAGCACTCCTGTACACAGATGATAAATGAACTGAGAAAGAAATTAGAGAAACATACCACAAATGGTATAAACCCAACAAGTGGAAGAGTTGTATGAGAAGAAATTTAAATCTTTGAAGAAAGTGTAGTAATAAGGAAGCGGCGGCAGGGTTGCGTCCCCAAACACCCCAGCCGCCTGCCTGGCTCGGCTAGCTTATGCCCCAAATAATTACACGGACACTGTATTCTTTTAAACACTGCTCTGGCCCGTTTCTAATCATTTGTGTAGCGCTAACTGGGAAGATTCTAGCATAAGTCCATCCTGGGTCGGAGCTTCATAGCGTGCATCTTCCCTGGAGCGGGCAGCATGGTGTCTCTCCTGCGTCTGCTCCAGAGAGGAGAGCTGTGGAGTCTGCGCTCACTTCCTCTTCCTCCCAGCGTTTTGTTCTGTTTACTCCTCCCACCTATCTCCTAACCAATGAGCCAAGCAGTTTCTTTTATTTCTTAGCCAATGAAAACAGATTGATATATGACACTCCCACATCACTTCCCCTTTTTCTGTTTAAACAAAAAAGGAAGGCTTTAACTTTAACATAGCAAAATTACATATAACAAAACAGTTATCAAGTAAAAGTTACATCAGAAACATTTATACATATAACAAAATTGACCGTAAATCTCTATCAATAAAGCAAAATCTATACTAATGCAAATTATTCATGTCTATATCATATCCCCCTTTAAATGTAAAAGAACATTTATAAACTATATTTGGGAACATGGGCGCAGTTTTTTCTCTCCAAACTGCTTCCTGCTGAATGGGGGCGTCGTTAATTAGGTCTTTCATGGTATAACCTGTGTGCCAGGGTCATCTCAGTTGGCAGTTGAGCAAAGCAATTTTCTGAAGATGTTCACAGCAACCCTTCAGGAGGACGTGGTCCATCATACCAAATCGGAATAGAAGAAATCCATAGGGTCTCATCCTCTGTGAAAACAAAAGAAGACTCTCTCCAAAGCATCATATCCTTAGACCCAAATTCTGAAATCGTAATACCCTTATATCCATTCTGGTTCCACTTGGCAGCCCATATAATGAAATGTCTCTCTGTACTTAGCTCCTTCACAGTCAAAAATTTTAAAGAAAACACAATGTACATAATCCAGACTCTCTGTGAATTTTTCATTTTTACGCGGCTTATTTTTCTTTATTTCTTTTAATCTCTTAACTATCTGTACTCTGTCTCTTTAAAGACTTTACCTCTTTTTTTTTAACCATTAACTTTATTCTCTATATTCCTTTTCTTCTCTCTCTCTCTCTCTCAAGCCTACGTACATTCATCCAACAGTGTGACTCATTTAGTGGTCTGAATCTGTCCTATTGTGAATCTACAATTTTTTACTATCCAGGAGCACTTTTGATTTGCGCCTTTAAATCACTAGGCACTTAAGAATCTAAGCTGTGACATTCCTACGTTAACTTTTTGCTTTTTGAGCATATATCTGTAGACCAGGCTGTCTTTGAACTCACAGAGATCTGTTTGTCTCTGCCTTCTAGGCACTGGGATTAAAGGCGTGTGCTACCACACCTTGAAGTCACAGAGGTTTACTTTAAGAATTTTAACTTTTAGTCTGCATATATTTTTAACACGCTGTAAATCATTCAGAAATTTTCTCTGTCTTTGAATCTCTCTTTATTGTATATCTCTCTGTTTTTTGACCACATGAGTCTTTAATTTACTAAGCAATCTCAGTAGGACTAAAGGCGTGGCTTTGCCGGCTGGATCCTTAGCTTTACAGACTCATGGCTGAGGTACTGGCTGTAGCCATGTTTATAGCCACAACTGGCATTTCAAGGTCCCTACCAGCCAGCGAGCTACAACAGACAACACACAAGTCCTCTCTCTGTAGTCGGCCCTCCTGCCTCAAACAGTCAGAGTTTGCCCTGGCAGGATGGCCCAGAAAGCCGGCATTTTTAAACGCGCAGCTTTTTTCCTGCTACGGCTGAAAACCGAAAAGCATGTGTTCAGCTTTTCGTCAACACCATTTAAGTGTTTCGTGGCAGGACCTCTTAATGAGCTGCAGGCTTTGCAGCTGAAGCTGAGTCAGGAAGCCTCTCTTAGATGAGGCGCTTGCTTGCCTCTAGCAAGCAAAGTAGACCAGAGAAATTGTCACAATCAAGAAAACATGCTTTACTCTTTCCCAAGCTTTCTCAGGCTTTCAGTGGGTTCAGTTAGCCCCACGTTGGGCGCCATTTGTAGTAATAAGGAAGCGGCGGCAGGGTTGCGTCCCCAAACACCCCAGCCGCCTGCCTGGCTCGGCTAGCTTATGCCCCAAATAATTACACGGACACTGTATTCTTTTAAACACTGCTCTGGCCCGTTTCTAATCATTTGTGTAGCGCCCCTAGGTGTGCTTACCGGGAAGATTCTAGCATAAGTCCATCCTGGGTCGGAGCTTCATAGCGTGCATCTTCCCTGGAGCGGGCAGCATGGTGTCTCTCCTGCGTCTGCTCCAGAGAGGAGAGCTGTGGAGTCTGCGCTCACTTCCTCTTCCTCCCAGCGTTTTGTTCTGTTTACTCCTCCCACCTATCTCCTAACCAATGAGCCAAGCAGTTTCTTTTATTTCTTAGCCAATGAAAACAGATTGATATATGACACTCCCACATCAAGAAAGAAATTGATGAAGACACCAGAAAGTGGAAAGATCTCACATGCTCTTGGGTAGGTAGAATTAAGATAGTGAAAATGGTAATCTTGCCAAAAGCAATCTGCAAATTGAATGGAATACCCATCAAAATCCCAGTATGATTCTCCACAGACCTCGAAAAAACAGTACTCAACTTCATATGAAAAAGCAAAAAACCCAGGAAAGCCAAAACAATCCTGTACTAAATAATAATAGAGGAACTTTTGGAGGCCTCACAAGCCCTGACTTCAAACCCTACTACAGAGCTACAGTACTGAAAACAGCCTGGTATTGGCATAAGAACAGACAGGAGGACCAATGGAACCAAATTGAAGACATGGATATTAATCCACACATCTTCGAATACCTGATTTTTGACAAAGGAGCAAAAAATATCAAATAGAAACAAGAAAGAATATTTAACAAATGGTGCAGGCATAACTGGATATCAACATGTAGAAGAATGAAAATAGATACGTATTTAGCACCATGCACAAAACTCAAGTCCAAATTAATCAAAGACCTCGACATAAAACCAGTCACACGGAACCTCATAGAAGAGAAAGTGGGAAGTACACTAGAAAAAAATTGGTACAGGAGACCACTTCCTAAATATAATCCCAGTAGCACAGACACCGAGAGAAACAATAAATGGGACCTCCTGAAACCGAGAAACTTCTGTAAAGCAAACAACACAATCAAAAAGACAAAATAACAGCCTACAGGATGGGCAAAGATCTTCACCAACCCCACATCAGACAGAGGTCTGATCTCCAAAATATACAAAGAACTCAAGAAATTGGCCATCAGAAGAACAAATAATCCAACTAAAAAAATGGAGTACAGACCTAAACAGAGAACTCTCAACAGAGGAATCCAAAATGGCTGAAAGACACTTAAGGAAATTCTCAACATCCTTAGTCATCAGAGGAATGCAAATCAAAACAACTCTGAAATTCCATCTTACACCTGTAAGAATGGCCAAGATCAAAAACACTGATGAGAACTTATGCTAGAGAGGTTATGGGGTAAAGGAAACACTTCTGCATTGCTGGTGGGAGTAAAAGCTGGTACAGCCTTTTTGGATGTCAGTTTGGTGATTTATCAGAAAATTAGGAAACAACCTTTCTCAAGACCCAGTAATACCACTTTTGGGTATATATCCAAAGAATGCTCAATTGTGCCATAAAAACATGTGCTCAACTATGTTCATAACACCATTGTTTGTCATAACCAGAACTCGGAAACAACCTAAATTCCCCTTGACCAAAGAATGGATAAGGAAAATACAGTACAATTACACAATGGAGTACTACACAGCAGAAAAAAAATAATGACATATTGAACTTTGCAGGTCAATGGATGGAGCTAGAAAAAATCATTTTGAGTGAAGTAACCCAGACCCAGAAAGACAATTATCACATGTACTCATTTTATAAGTTGTTTTTAAACATAAAGCAAAGAAAACCAGCCTACAAATCAGAATCCCAGAGAATCCAGACAACAATGAGGTCCCTAAGAGAGACATACATAGATATAATCTACATGGGAAGTAGAAAAAGACAAGATCTCCTGAGTAAATTTGGAGCATGAGGACCTTGGGAAAGGGTTGAAGGGGAGGGGAGAGGCAGGGAAGGCAGTAGAGAAAAATGTAGAGCTCAATAAAAAGCAACAAAATTTGAAAAAAAAAACCATTCTGTTCCCATTTGATATAAGGATTTGTAATGGTTTCCATGACCCTCACCTAGCTACAAAAATAACCACTGACCCAGTTGCTTAGAACTTAAAGAAAATTAGACAAATGCAATTAATGAATCAATTGTGTTCGAGTGTCTTCTGTTTGTTCAGCCTTACGCTGGAATCTAGGAAATGATGGAATATCAAAGTTCTTTGGAAAGCAGGAAGAGAGTATGAAACAGTATTATTAGAGAAAAACTACTACACAAGAGGGAGCAACTACAAAGAACATAAAATCTTAATATGGGGAAGAGACTTGAGAAAATTAGTAAGTCTTCACTGCCATAAACATTGAATACAATGTATGTAATAGGTAAGAGGGCCACAGCCAATAATCTTTTTCTATAAAGCTAGAAGATTCCAGGTTTTGTAGGTTATAAGCTCTTTGTTGTAGCTACCCAGTACAATGATGTAGTATGAAAATAGCCATAGACAATACATAAGGGATGAAAGAAACCAAATTTCAATAAAACTTCATTTGCAAAATCAAGCTACAAAATGCATTTGATCTATAGTCTGAACTGGCTTTGTGGCTGCAGATGACCTTGAACTCCAGATCCTTCTCCCTTCTGTAAAAGCCAGCCATTGTAACCTAAATATGAAAAGATTACCCAAAGGAAATTCATTACTTCAAACCATTATCACCTGCCAGAGTAGGATTCAGCCATCAACAAATTTAATAAGAGGCCTGAGTTTCAATAGTTCACCCTGAAGCAATACCTAGCTGCAGGAAGAACCACAAACTGAGATTAACTGAGAACCACCCAAAAACAGACCATCCAAAGAAAATACCTAACATTCTAACCTCTGTAGATAGGACCACCTGCCAGCACACACTCACCAGGATACCCCTAGACAAAAGTCAGCTAATCAGGGGTCTTTAACCTGTAAACTCCTCACCCTCACCTTTACTACTATAAAATTGTATTCTAACTGAGCTCGGGGCTCTCTGTTTATCCCAATACATTAGACATTATAGAGAGACCGAGTTTGCAAACTTGCATAAAACAAAGGCTCTTTGCTTTTGCATACAGGACACAGTCTCCTTGTTGACTTTTGGGGGACTGTGCGGATTTGGGCATAACATTTGGGGACTTGTTTGAGATCCCCCACGCCCAATGGGACTACTACTGTTGAGCCTTCAACCATCCTGTAAGTTTTCTGTGTTTTGTTTCATGTCTCCTGTCTATGTCTCATGTCTTTCTGTGAGCAGGCCCAGGAATCATTAAGTGTCTGAAGATTGTCTGTGAACATACAAAAAGATCACAGGCAAGATATGTGAAGGAGACGTTCCCACTGCCCTTCTGCAGAGGGTGATTCTCTCTGTTGAGATCTGCTGGTAAAGGTCTCAAAGACATGCTTGGGCCTGGATAAAAATGCCCCAATGTTAGCTTGAAGTAATTGCAGAAAGAAACATGTCATTGCATGCCCCCTGCCCAAAATAGGTTGCTGAGATAAGGTGGAACTCCCTGGCATGGGACACAAGATAACTAACTACCTATAGTGCCTGTTAATATATAGGTCCAGAGTTGTCAATTAATATATTTATTAATTTGAGTAGTTCAAGGCCTCCTTAAAACCAGGGGCTAGCAGGACCCAAGATTGGGTCCTGTCATTGGTGCTTGTGAAGGGGGAAATGTGGGAGCCAACCATGATAAGCTAAGTATGGGCAGGTCACCCAAAGAAAGTTCTTTACTTCCAACTATTATCATCTGCCAGAGCAGGATTCAGCCATTGAAAAATTTAATAAGAGGTTTGAGTCTCTGTAGTTTACGCTGAAGATACCTGGTTGTAGGAAGAAACACAAGCTGAGATTACTTAAGAACCACCCAAAAACAGACCATCCAAAGGAAATGCCTAACATTCCAACCACTGTAGATAGGACCATCTGCCAACACACACTCACCAGGACACCCCTAGACAAATATCAGCCAATCAGGGGTCCTGAACCTCATAAACCCCTCACCCCCATCTTTATTGCTATAAAACTGTATTCAAACTGAGCTTGGGGCTCTCTGTTTATTCCAATACATTGGACATGTGGACTAGTTTGCAAACTTGCATAAAATAAAGGCTCTTTGCTTTTACATATGGGACCCAGTCTCCTTGTTGGCTTTTGCAGGGACTTCCAGACTTGGGCATAACACCTTCATCTTCCAAGTTGTCGAATGACAGGCTTGTACCACCACATCTGGCACATTCATTGAATTTTGAAGTCACCAATGTAAGCTTCCCAGTACTCTATCCTTTAGAAGATAGGTTTGCCCTGATTTCAAGCTATATATAGCCAAATCTCAATTCCCTAACTTTTGCCAAAATAAACCATCACTCTTGGCTTGTATACCCATGTTCCCCATTTACTGTATAGTTTTAGAGAACATAGAATTGGCTTGTAGTACTATTCTATCACATAATTCAGGGCTCAAAAACTCACCCAGACTAAGGTAATACTTTGGAGAATTGTCACATTTTTGTATCTTAACCTCCTGAGATCATAGAAAGTCGCACTGTGCAGACCATGCACTAAATCAACAAAACAAGAACCTCGAGATGAGTACTAGACATTTAGATTCTTTTTGCTATACCTCACATGATTCCAAAGTCCAGAAAAGTTTGAGAGTTAATTATTGTTTTTGTTTTTTGAGACAGGGTTTCTCTGTGTAACAGTACTGACTGTACTAAAACTCACTCTGTAAACCAGCATGGCCTCATACTCGCATAGATCCACCTGCTTCTGCCTCTCATGTTCTGGGATTAAAGGTGTGTACCACCACTGCCTCCTGGCTGAGAGTTACTATGTTGAACTCTATACTTACAGAACCTCTTAGTGAACACACAGTTACAGACTCTGCTGAAACAATGAAGCAGAAGAGCTGAAACACGGAAGAACCAGAAAGCTTTTCTCAACACTGTCATACTCTTATACTTCTTGACTTTTCTTAATTTTCTTCTTGTCTCCTGGTCTTTGACAAAGGCTTTTGAATTCCCCAACCTACCTTCCTCGGCAGAGCAAGGCACTTTATCTCATATACCTTTAAGATCGATCCATGAGCATCTTTCTCAGATATTTGCATGATGGCACATCAAATCTGTGGTCATGTTACTAGGCTCATCCCTAGTTCCCATGGGGTTAACAGTTTTTAAGAGTTCCCTGAGACCACCCAGTGAGACATCCTTCTGATCTGTTTAACTCCTGAGAAGTTCCATACAAGTTACCTCCTCAATAAACACTGGTCATCTATTGAAACAAGAAGTCTGTAAGTGAAAGCGATAACTTTCCTTTGTGGGAGATCATTAATTGTGCCTAGAAAGTACTCTCTTGTGCTCCAGAAAGGGATGGAAATGAATAAAGAAATGAACAAGAGTTGTTTTCCTTGGCAATGTCTTGCCCACCTGCAGGGTTTCCATTCTTTTCTCTTCAAATGTCGTCATCTGCATTGTAAAACAGGAAGCAATCTGCAGCTTGAAGAATGAATGAATCAGAATAGACAGAGAGGATGCTACCCTTTCATTAAGGACTTCTCTTTCTTTTTCTTTCTCCCAGCCATCTAAGAGGCAATAAATAGCTCCTTTCCCTCCAGGTCTAAACCATAAGACCTTTTTTTCCCCCAGCTATTTCAAATTATTGTCATTCTTCTCTCCTCTGCCTTCTCCATTACACTGTAATATTGCTATGAGTAGATGTCATGGCACATTAGCCTACAACATCATTAGTTTCTCCTCAGCTTAGCATAGGGCCAGGAACAGTGGTCAAAGGAAGTTTGTTTGGTTTCAGAAGTAATATTTTGAAAAACACATACTAAGAGCTTCTAGTTTTGAGTGCCAGCAATTTGCTAAGTATTGAAATTTACATTTTGAAGAATTTTGTTCTTTGTTCTCATTTTTGCTGTCAGAACAAGCTGTTGTTATCCAATTATCCTGTCAAGAAAAAAATATTATTATTGTTATTGTTATTATTATTATTTTGTAGTATTGGAGGTTATACTAGGTTCTTATTAAAGCCAAGTTTGTTCTCTGCCACATTCCCAGTCCCCAGTTACTCACGCATGTGGTAATCACAGCACGTCCATGATCATGGCTTAAGAGGTTTTATTTTTTTTTAATCCTGTTATAACCAGCAGCTGCTCACGAAAGACATGACAGTCACATTCAAGGACTTTGACTTTACACTAGTGGCCCAATTATACAAGACTCTTGAGTTTGGAGGTAGCCAGTTGGAGGTCATGTTTTTACCAGTGTCACTGATGACCTCTATTTCTGCAGTGTCACATTTCTGAGGTTCCTTCTATCTTCTAGAGGCTTCCCAAACTTTTACCAGCTTTCCAACTTGCTCTTGCAGTGTCTCATTGAATCTGATACACCTGAGCTAGTGTTCTCCATTCAATTTAGGAGCATTCAACTCTTCATTGCTGCTGTATGTACATTTTGTGTTTGTGTATGTGGTGTGTGTGTGTGTGTGTGTGTGTGTGTGTGCAGTATGAATTTAGTATTTGTGGCAAGTATGTGTTTTGTGTTCATGTATGCATGCTGTGTGTATATATGTGGTGTGTGTGTATGGTGTGTGTGTGTATGTGATGTGTGTATGTGTGTGTATGGACATGTGTGTGTATGTGATAAAAAAACAAATTTAGCTACTTTTAAAGTTAATTTTAAAAAGTGTACTTCTTACTTTCATCATAAAGAATGCTTTTCATTTCCAGTGAGAAGTATCATTGCTTTAGTCACATAGCTGGAAAGATGGTCAGAAACCCTGTAAGGCAGAGTTGGTCATGCTGTTTTCAGAGGACCTCTAAGATAGAATGAAGAAGACTATTTGGTAAAATTGGTTCAGTACATAAAGCTATGCTTATTCATGTGACAAACAGAGAAATTAAACTTTATTAAAATGAAAAGAAATAGTCAAATTTGGAGTTTCTTAATAAAAATGTCTGGTATTTAAAATGTGAATTGGTAAAGAAAAACTGACCTTGCTCCATGTTAGCCACGAGCTAGGTGCTTTTACTGCATATCTTATTAATCCTGCCAAGGAAAAGATAAATATTCATATAATAGTTTTTAGAATTTTGTCTCACAAATATTTATTGAGCACTTCATATGTGTCTGAATTAAGTTTCAAAGAAGGTAAGTACTTACCCAGAATTGAAATTTATTCTTGGTCTCCTACTTTTTCTGATAACTGTATTATTTTTCACTGCAATACTTTTACATTAGAAAAGAAAAATGAGACCTCAGAGGCTTCCTGAGACACAGACATTGGCAGTACAGGTCAGACCAAGAAAAACTCCCAAACACTCAGACAGACACTGCAAGGATTGGACTAAGATACAAAGACACTGCTGGCTTCTTTTGAAGGAAGAGATGGGTAGGTGCCAATGCAAGAATTTATCCAACAACCTAAAAAGCAACATGGTAACACTAGAACCTAGTAGTCACACAGCAGGAAGACCTGATCATCCTAACCCAGAAGAAGGAGAAAAGGACTTTAAACGTAACTTTATGAAAATGATGGAGACCTTTAAAGAGGAAATGAAAAACTCCCTTAAAAAATTGAGGAAAAGCTGTCCACGCGCCAACCATGGAGCCTTCTCCGGCCGTGCTGACCCGGCTGCTATGTGCAGGTGTGTGGCGCTGGCCAAGTTTTTTGCAGAAGGCAGCCCTGGGCGCGGTGGGGCTGAATGGTAGGACGGTGACCGGAGCCCAAGTCCCCTGGTCAGAGAGCCCCAGGACGACGACGATCTCCAGAGCATGATCCTAGCTGTGCCCCTGCAACATTTGGACTTCTTCAATGTCAAGGAGCTGTTTTCTGTGAAGAGCCTTTTCGAGGCCCGAGTACACCTGGGCCATAAAGCCGGTTGCCGGCATAGGTTTATGGAGCCATACATATTTGGGAACTGCCTGGGCCAAGACATCACCGACCTGGAACAGACAGCCTTGAACCTACAGCTGGCCTTGAATTTCACCGCTCGCCTGGCCTACCGCAAGGGCATCATCCTGTTCGTGAGCAGGAATCGGCAGTTCTCTCACTTGATCTAGAAGACAGCCCAGGACTGCGGAGAGTACGCCCACACGCGCTACTTCAAGGGTGGTCTGCTGACGAACACACACCTCCTCTTTGGGCCCACAGTCCGCCTGCCCGACCTCATCATCTTCCTGCACACGCTCAACAATGTCTTTGAGTCCCATGTGGCTGTGAGGGATGCTGCCAAGATGAACATCCCCACAGTGAGCATTGTGGACACCAACTACAACCCGTGCCTCATCGCTTACCCTATCTCTGGCAACAATGACTCGCCCCAAGCTATCCAGCTCTTCTGCAAGCTTTTCCGGACAACCATCAACAGGGCCAAGGAAAAGAGGAGGCAGATGGAGGCGCTGCATCGGCTGCAGAGTTCCAGGGTGTCTGAGGGCAGTGGGACATCGGCACCTGATAAGAGCCATTACCCATGACGGGAACCTCTGCTCTCACACTAGACAGCCAAGCCTGTTCTGAGCAGGAAGCTCCTGTCCAACCCTGCCTGTATCCCCATCCTCAGCATCAGAGTCCTATATTCCCAAGGTCTGGCCACCCCAGAGTCCGATCATCCTGAGTTAAACCTGGTCTGCCTTTTTTCTGGGAGCAAACTCAAGTAAAGTACATATCCATGTGGCCTCTGGCATCCACTAAGACTTGGACATAGCTAGCCAAGTGGAAGGCACTGTTTCTCTTTTGTCAAGAAGCCCTTGCTTCCACTTTGGGTCTGTATCAAGTGGATTTTCAATTAAAATTAATACTTCATTCTCTGAAAAAAAATTGAGGAAAAAACAAAAAATGGAAGAAATTAATAAATCCCTCAAAAGCCCCCAAGAAAACAAAGAAAAAGCTATGAAACAGGTGAAGCAAACAGTTCAAAACTTGAAGACTGAAATAGAGGCAATAAAGAAAACACAAATGGAGGGAATTCTGGGAGTGGAAAATCTGGATAAACAAACAGGAACTACAAAGACAAGTATAACCAACAGAATACAAGAGATAGAAGAAAGAATCTCAGGTGCTGAAGATACTATAGAGGAAATAGACTCATTGGTCAAAGAAAATATTACATCTAACACATTTTTAACACAAAACATCCAGAAAATCTGGGACACCATGATGAAAAGACCAAACCTAAGGTGTTGAGGAAGGATAAGAACTCTAGCTTAAGACACAGAAAATATATTCAACAAAATCATAGAAGAAAACTTTCTCAACCTAAAGAAGAATATTCCTATGAAGGTACAAGAAGCTTACAGAATATCAAATAGACTGGATCAAAAAAAAATCCCCTCACCATATAATAATAAAAATGCAACACATACAGAATAAAGAAAGAATATTTGAGCTACAAAAAAAAGTTCAAGTAACATATAAAGGTAAAAGTAAACCTAACAGAATTATGCCTAACTTTTCAATGAAAACCATGAAAGCAGATGTCCTGCAGACACTAAGAGACCACGGATACAAGCCCAGACTACAATACCTAGCAAAGCTTTCAATCACCATTGACGGAGAAAACAAGATATTCCATGACAAAAACAGATTTAAACAATACATATTCACAAACCCAGCCCTAAAGGAAAACCCCAGCCCAAGGAAGTGAATTGCACCCACAAAAACACAGGCAACAGATACCTTCCCCTAGTATAACCCAAAGAAGGGAAACACACAAACACTACTACCAAAAAATAACTGGAACTAAAAACCACTGGTCATTAATATCTATTAATATCAATGGACTAAATTTACCTATAAAAAGACATAGGCTAAGAGAATGGATATAAAAGTAGGATACAGACTTCTGCTGTATATAAGAACACACCTCAACCTCAAAGACAAACACTACATCAGAGTAAAGGATTGGGAAAAGGTTTTCCAATCAAAATGGACTTAAGAACCAAGTGGAGGTAGCTATCCTAATATCTCACAAAAATATATTTTAAACTAAAATCAATCAGAAGAGATGGACACTTTATACTCATAACAGGAACAATCCATCAAGATGTAGTCTCAATCCTGAATATCTATGCCCCTAATACAACAATATCCATATATGTAAAAGAAACATTATTAAAACTTAAATTGCATTTTTTGAGACAGGGTTTCTCCGTGGCTTTTGGTTCCTGTCCTGGAACTAGCTCTTGTAGAACAGGCTGGTCTCGAACTCACAGAGGCCTGCCTCTGCCTCCCAAGTGCTGGGATTAAAGACGTGTGCCACCACCGCCTGCCAAAAGACTCTTAAGGTCATGCTCAACTTCCTTAGCAATCAGGGAAATGCAAATCAAGACAACTTTAAGATACCATCTTACATCTGTCAGAATGGCTAAAATAAAAAACACCAATGATAGCCTTTGCTGGAGAGGTTGTGGAGAAAGGGGCACACTCATCCATTGCTGGTGGGAATGCAAACTTGTGCAACCACTTTGGAAAGCAGTGTGGCGGTTTCTCAGGAAATTCGGGATCAACCTACCCCTGAACCCAGCAATACCACTCTTGGGAATATACCCAAGAGATGCCCTACTATACAACAAAAGTATATGCTCAACTATGTTTATAGCAGCATTGTTTGTAATAGCCAGAACCTGGAAACAACCTAGATGCCCTTCAATGGAAGAATGGATGAAGAAAGTATGGAATATATACATATTAGAGTACTACTCAACAGTAAAAAACAATGATTTCTTGAATTTTGCATGCAAATGGATGGAAATAGAAAACACTATCCTGAGTGAGGTAAGCCAGACCCAAAAAGAGGAACATGGGATGTACTCACACATATTTGGTTTCTAGCCATAAATAAAGGACATTGAGCCTATAATTAGTGATCCTAGAGAAGCTAAATAAGGAGAACCCAAAGAAAAACATATAGGCATCCTCCTGAATATTAACCTTCAGCAGGAGATGAAAGGAGACAGAGACAGAGACCCACATTGGAGCACCGGACAGAAATCTCAAGGTCCAAATCAGGAGCAGGAGAGAGAGCACGAGCAAGGAATTCAGGACCGCTAGGGGTGCACCCACACACTGAGACAATGGGGATGTTCTATAGGGAACTCACCAAGGCCAGCTGGCCTGGGTCTGAAAAAGCCTGGGATAAAACCGGACGCACTGAACATAGCGGACAATGAGGACTACTGAGAACTCAAGAACAATGGCAATGGGTTTTTGATCCTACTGCATGTACTGGCTTTGTGGGAGCCTAGGCAGTTTGGATGCTCACCTTCCTAGACCTGGATGGAGGTGGGTGGTCCTTGGACTTCCCACAGGGCAGGGAACCCCGATTGCTCTTTGGGCTGATGAGGGAGGGAAACTTGATTGGGGGAGGGGAAGGAAATGGGAGGCGGTGGAGGGGAAGAGACAGAAATCTTTAATAAATAAATAAATATAAAAAAACCTTAAATTGCACATCAAACCCCACATACTGATAGTAGGAGACTCCAACACTCCACTCTCACCAATGAACAGGTAAACCAGATAGAAACTTAACAGAGAAATAAGAGAACTAACAGATGTCATGATTCAACTGGACTCAACAGACATCTATAGAACATTCCACCCAAACACAAAAGAATATACCTTCTTCTTAGCACCTCATGGAACCTTCTCTAAAATTAATCACATATTCAATAACAAAGTAAACCTCCACAGATACAAAAAAATTAAGAGTAAACCCCTGTGCCTTTTGGATCACCATGGATACTAGCTATAAACAAAGGATAGGGAGCCTATAGTTCACGATCCTGAAAAGCTAAGTAATAAGGTGAACCCTAAGAAAAACATTTGTAGGTCCACCTGGAAAGTGGAAAGAGACAAGATTGCCTGACAAAACTGGGAGCGTAGGGGTGGGGATAATGGAGGGTAGAAGGGGAAGAGGAGGCGTAAGGGGAAGGGTGAGGAAAACTTGAGGGAATGGGATAGTTGAGATGGAGGAAGGACAGAGATGAGAGCAAGGAAAGAGATATTTTGATTGTGGGAGCCATTAAAAGGTTATCAAGAAACCTAGCTCTAGAGAAATTCCCAGGAATCCACAAGGATGAACCCAGCTAAGACCCTAAGCAACAGAGGAGAGGGGGCTGGATCTTGACTTGCCCTGTTGTCAGACTGATAAATGGAAATAGAGGCGAGACCCACATCAGAGCACTGGATTGAACTCCCAAAGTCCAGTTGAAGAGTGGGAGGAAAGAGAGTGTGAACAAGGAGGTCAAGACCATCGTGGGCACACCCACTGAAACAGTTTACCTGAGCTAATGGGAGCTCACCAATTCTAGCCGGATTTGGAGGGAACAAGCATAGGACCAAACTATTCCCTCTGAATGTGGTTGACAGTTTCATGGCTGGGGAAGACTGAGGGGCCACTGGCAGTGGCACCAGGATTTATCCCTACTGCATGTACTGGCTTTTTGGCAACCTATTTTCTTTGGATGGATACCTTGCTTAGCCTAGATATAGAGGGGAGGGCCTTGGACCTTCCCCAAAGCAATGTGCCTTACCCTCTCTGAGGATTGGATGGGTATGTAGAGGGAATGGGAGGAGAGGAGGGAGCAGAAACTTGGATTGGTATGTATAAAAAGGTAGTTTATTTTCTTTTTTAAAATAAATAAATAAATAATGAAAGAACCAAAAAAAAAGAAAGACAGAAAGAAAGGAAGGAAAAGTCAAACAGTTAATCTGGATATATTATTGTGGTATATTTCCTCATCTGCAAACCTCAGATATCTATACACACATACACACAACTTTCCTTTTCTTTTTTCTTTTGGTTTTTTGAGACAGGGTTTCTCTGTGGCTTTGGAGCCTGTCCTGGAACTCGCTCTTGTAGACCAGGCTGGCCTCAAAATCACAGAGATCAGCCTGCCTTTGCCTTCCAAGTGATGAGATTAAACAACTTTTCCTTTTCTTCCAGGACTTCTGCTAGTACATTAGGACCACTTGGAAAATTGCAATCTGTCTTGAACTTGCCTACAATTATATCAAAATAGATTATTGATAAAAGCAACAAACTTTTGTCAATGATTTACCCATTTGTACATTGTGCCAAGTATATAATACCATTTAATGCTAAAGAAACCACCCAAGCAAATCCATAGTTATCTTCATATCTCAGAGGACAGGTTAGAAGAGTTAGGTGACTTGCCCATGGTCACTCATCTGTGAGTGACAAATTGTTCTGTTCACCTTTGTACCAGCTATGATTGTATGATGTTTTCCAATGCTGACCTTCTTAGCCATCACACAGTAACAAACATCAATAATTTTGAATATAAATTTTGGAACAAAACTGAAAATCCTCTGTGTTAACCTAGTTTCCTCGAAAATTAAAAAAAATAATATTACTCAGGTTTTTTTCAGGATAATACCTTTATTCATAGTACAAAATATTCCTTGGAGTGAGGTGTGAACATTAATTTGTAGTGGAGCATTCTCAGATTGATTCATGGCTCCATGAGATAGGCCTCTTTGTTTCGCTAACCTGGTGTCCGGGCATGTGCCACTCTTGATGAAGATTTCTTTATGTGAAGATTAAACAGAACAATGTATAAAAATGCCTGGAAGATTACCTAGCTCAAACTGAGCATCATTAAATAGCCTTGTTCCATGAAAACAACTATTACTGTATGCAGCAGAATTCATTTTTATAATCAGGATATACTGAAACTTTTAACTTCAAGATTTAAAAAGAATAAAAATAAATTTAAAAAAACTTCAAGACTTTTAAGATAACAACTCTCTCCCCTTCCCTGAGAAAAAGGAAGAAGGGAGAAAGAAAGAAAGAACAAGAAAAAAGAAAGGAAGGAAGGAAAAAAGGAAGGAAGGAAGAAAGAAAGAAAAGTAGTTCATTGACTCTGAAATTCTGCATCATAGCTTTGTTCCCTTTTCTTTAGACTTGGCTTATATCTAAGCAGTACTGGGAAGTCATCACCTCAGAGAAAATGAAAACTCTCAGCCTCAACTTTACCTTGAGAACAGGGAGAATAGACTGTCAGAGCTGGGGGACCTTTGGTAATATATCACTCAATGAGGAGATCTATCTATCTATCTATCTATCTATCTATCTATCTATCTATCTATCTATCTATCCATCCATCCATCCATCCATCCATCCATCCATCCATCCATCCATCCATCCATCTATCTATCTATCTATCTATCTATCTATCTATCTATCTATCTATCTATCTATCTATCTTCTATCTATCTATCATCATCTATCTATCTATCTATCTATCTATCTATCTATCTATCTATCTATCATCTATCTATCATCTATCATCTCACCTTGCTTAGCCTAGATATAGTGGCAAGGGCCTTGGACCTTCCCCAAAGCAATGTGCCTTTTCCTCTCTGAGGATTGGATGGGTATGTGGAGGGAATGGGAGGAGAAGAAGGAGTGGAAACTTCCCTCCCTCCTTCTCTCCCTCCGTGCCTCCCTCCCTCCCTTCCTTCCTTTTTCTCTCTTTTTTGAAAGTTAAGGGTTTTTCTTTTAAAATTGTTTTTATTGAGCTTTATATTTCTCTCCACTCTCCTCCCTTCTTCCCTCCTGCCTTATACCCTCTCCCATGATCCCCATGCTCCCAATTTACTCAGGAGATCTTGTCTTTTTCTACTTCCCATGTGGATTGGATCTATCTTTCTTTTTCAAACTTTCCCTCACTTTCTCCCACAAGTGAGGTTGGTTGAACATTTGTGTGTGTGTGTGTATGAATGTAAATGTTGTGCCTGTGTATATTAATATGCTAATGTGTCAGACCTGCAGTACATGTCCCAGCCACTATCTAAAACTCCACCACAATGAGTAGTATAAAATAAACAACCCTTTGTTATGCTCAAGCTTACAGCGTTTGGGCCAAAAATTCAGGCAGGAAATTGGGGTGTGTGTGTGCGCGTGTGTGTAAATGGAGACCATTCATTCATTTCAGGACAGCCCAGATCTGAATAATCGTACAGAAACTATACTAATTGCAACGCTGTTTGGTCAATGACTGATGCATATTCCTAGCTAGTTCTTTTTTTTAATTTTAATTTTTTTTATTGAGAAAAGGAAAAAAAACAAGTTTCCACCTCCTCCCAGCCTCCCATTTCCCTCCCCCTCCTCCCACCCTTCTCCCCCTCCTCCACCCCTTCTCCCCCTCCCCCCACTCCTCTCACCCTCCCTCTCCAGTCCAAAGAGCAGTCAGGATTCCCTGCCCTGTGGAAAGTACTAGGTCCTCCCCCCTACGTCCATATATAGGAAGGTGAACATCCAAACTGGCTAGGCTCCCACAAAGCCAGAACATTAAGTAGGATCAAAACCCCGTGTCATTGTCCTTGGCTTCTCATCAGCCCTCATTGTTCGCCATGTTCAGAGAGTCCGGTTTTATCCCATGCTTTTTCAGTCACAGTCCAGCTGGCCTTGGTGAGCTCCCAATAGATCAGCTCCTCTGTCTCAGTGGGTGGGTGCACCCCTCGTGGTCCCGACTTCTTTGCTCATGTTCTCCCTCCTTCTGCTCCTCATTGGGACCTTGGGAGCTCAGTCCAGTGTTCCAGTGAGGGTCTCTGTCTCTATCTCCATCCATCACCAGATAAAGGTTCTATGGTGATATGCAAGATATTCGTCAGTATTGCTCTAGGATAGGATCATTTCAGGTTCCCTATCCTCAACTGCCCAAGGAACTAACTGGGGACATCGCCTTGGGCTCCTGGGAGCCACTCTAGGTTCAAGTCTCTTGCCAACCCTAAGGTGGCTCCCTTAACTAAGAATTGTGCTTCCGTGCTCCCCTGTCCAACCTTCCTTTATCCCAATCCTCCTGTTTCCCCAAGTCCCCCCCTCCTTCCCTTCTAACTTTTCTCTCCCCATCTCCCCTTACCCCCATCCCACCCCACCCCCAAGATCCCAATTTTCTCCCCGGCAATTTTGTCTACTTCCCATAGCCAAGAGGATAACTATATGTTTTTCCTTTGGTTCACCTTCTTACTTAGCTTCTTTAGGTTCACCTATTGTAGACTCCGTGACCCTTATTTATGGCTAGATGCCCTTCAATGGAAGAATGGATGAAGAAAGTGTGGAATATACACACATTAGAGTCCTAACTAGTTCTTATATCTTAATCTAACCCATTTCTATTATTCTGTGTATCGCCATGAGGCTGTGGCTTACTGCTAAGGTTTTGGCGTCTCCTTGACAATACCTTCTTTCCTCCTCTATCTCTGCCTGGATTTCCTGACTTGCTATATTCTGCTCTGCTAGAGAATGAAGCAATTTCTTTATTAAGCAATTGGTAATAAAACATATTCATAGTACACAGAGGGGAATTCCACATCAGGAGGGTCTTTGTTTTATAATATCTAGGACTTTCCTTGAGGATACTCAAAGAGACTACTAAGACTAAAAAATATAGGGCCTGGAATTGTGTCCGCTAATGCTTAGACACTAACAACCTTCCCTATGATAGAACCTTACAGTATGATTCCCATTTAAGAAAGTGCTCCACATAAACACTCCAGGCCAAGCAGGTATGAATGTTTGACCTTTGATAAACTAGTGTTGCAAGTTACAGTTGATCTTGTTGCACTCTGTTGAAGGAAGATTTAGATCTACCCAATAGCCTGGTATGGTAGCATATGCCTGAAATCTTAGCACTTGGAGGGTGAGGCAGGAAGATCATGATGTTGAAGTCAGTATGGGCTATATAAATGTTGCTTGGCTAGGTGGAGGAATGCTGATATTACACTGGAGACAAGGAACAGAAATTTTTGTATATTATCTTTGTTAAATTTTATTTAGCCACATAGGTAGGTAATGTTTACAACTTTATCCAAACTTTCCAATCACTGTTTCTGTTATCTAGTCTTACTGTTTGTCTCCGTTATCTTGAGATAGTTCCCAAGTCCTTGGTGCTAAGCAGATGGCCAAATTTTACTGTGCTTCTATGTACTTTTCAAAAATCAAATAACTATATTAAATGAAGCAAACAACATCTAAAGTTAATATGTTCAGGTGGAAATGGCAAGCCTCTCAATAAACAAAACAGGACTGAACCACCCCCTGGTCTTGTCATGCTAGAACCCTAGTCAGATACAGTGTTCTTTGAGATATTTCAGCAGAGGTTAGGAATAATAGAAATTTTCTGAGATCATGAAGGCCTGTGCTTTCTTTGGGAGACAGTAATATCAAGGTCATGACCAGGCTTATATTTGTGATTTGAGTAGAAACAACCCAACTGGATGTAAACTTCTGGAAGCAAGCAGTTGAAACGACTATTATCATTTACTCTCATGATTTGGATAAAACTCATTTCAACAAACATGAGATTGATTTAATCTTATAAATTCTATAATCATGGATGATGTGAAACTGGCATTTTGTTAGAATTATCTTATTATAAATTGATCAAAATAAAAAAGAATTGATTATTCCACAAGTGTATTGTAACTTTCTTCAGTCTGTTTCTACATTCTCTGTGAAATGTATCATGGTGAAGGTAAGAGGAAAAGGAAAACAATTAAAAATTGTTAAGCATGCCCTTAATGCTATAGTATTTACATGCATCAAATAATTGCACTTGCATGGTAGTTCACCAAGCATGCATCAAATCATTGTACTCAAATGGTAGCTCACTTAAGAAAGCAGAGCCATGAAACGAGAAGTGGTCAACGTAAACCTAGTAAGTATGTAGGAGGGTGTATTAGTCACCTTTCTGTTGCTGTGATTAATAACTTGACAAAATCAACTTGTTGATGGAAGAATTTATTTTAGTGTACACTTCCATGATGGGGGAATGGAGGTATAGAAGTGAATGGTATGGATATTGCCAGAAAGGCTGAGAGCTTACATGTTGAACTGCAAGCACAGAGTGGAGAGAAATGGTACAATGCCCAGCATTAGAAACATACTTCCTGCAGTGAGACTGCATCACCCGAAAGTGCTCAAATAGTGCTAGTTAATAGGGAGCAAGTGCTCTAATGCCTGTGACTATCGGTGATATTTCTAATTCAAACCACTACAAGGTACAAGAATTTGACCCTATATTGAGATGAGTCTAACTTGTAGGGGAGGGGACTAAAGTTCAGGATTAGTTAAAAATGCCTACAATTTCAAAATCAAGATTTATATACACTTCTGTCTGGTTTCTAAAACTCTGCTCTTTCTTTTGTGTTATCCTAATGCCATTGTTAGCAGTGTTGAACTTAGTGGCAAAAATGAAAGGAATTGGACCCATTTCTAAGCCAATGCAGATGTCTAAGACAATACCTCCTTTGAGAGAGCTGCTAAGCAAGTCTCACTTTACCTAGAGAGTTGAAGAAACTGTAATTTTTACTACTGTAATTTGTCCAGTGTTTAAACCTGTTCTTAGCTGTCTTTTTTCCTGGAAATAAATAGTGTTGTTCTGAAATATCAAAATAAATGTTTTTATAATGGAAATATCAATTTATTTCCATAATAGAAAATTGACTATGCTATTGATCCATATGTCTCATCTGCCGAGTTTCCCTAATTATAAAATTGAAAGGCATACCCAGTGGCATCGTAACTGTCAAACCATTATTGATGGAACGCTGTTTTTCTAAGTCTTGATATGAGCTGCTCTAACAACAAACTGGCATGCAATTGAACACAAAATTAAATATGTTTCATTTACTAAGTAAAATGGCTTTTGTCTAATCCCTCTCCTAAGAGTTGATTAATAAAATAATCCTAGGAAATGTTTACTTCCCAAGAGATACTATACATCACCAAGTGCCAGCCTTAAATCACTCTTACAAGACTGATATTTCCCATCTCAGATTAATACTGTTTTAGTTTTAGAAACTGACTGCTCTCTGTAGTTGTTTTGCTATCCTGTCAGAGATTTTTTTCTAATCCTTGTTCCACTTCATTTTATGAACAATAACTTTCTCACATAAATGTCAACAATTACAATAATATTTATCCAAGCAGATTGCTACATGATATTTTCAAAAGCATTTCATGCGTTTCATGTGCAATTAAAAATAAAGATTTCAAGATGTTTCCTTATTGGATTTCCCCTCTAATTTGGCAGGAAATCCAACTTTAGCTTGTTCCAGGCTATGATTATGATGAACTTTGCAGAAACACACACCATTGTCACTAATAAATTCCAATTATACCACATGCTTCTGAAATGGCCATTTCCACGTCCATACACCACAGACATTAGCTACGAAACAGTGATGGATTCTGAACTGATGCTTTTATGTTTCATGGAAGGTTCCCTCGACATAGTGATATATCTCATATCAAGCATTCAGGTAAGAAATGAAAGTCTGTTTATCTCAAGTAGCTCATACATAAGGTACCCAAATTCGTAAGAGCTAAATATTGCCCACATTATCCCAATTGCTTAGCATGCATGTGTATTTTGAATCTGAAGCCCACGTCCTTCATTAGTTCTGGCAAATTTCTTACTCATTTAGTTATTATTTTCCATATATTTTCTCTTCTAGAGTTTCTATTTGAAAGAACTTAGGCTTTTTTTTACATTTTCATATTTTTTTATCTTTGTACAGTATTTTAGTAGGATTCCTAGGCCCTACCAGTTTCTCACTTTATTCTCTATGTTCCTCAAACCACTTGCTGTCTTGAACTTTAGGATTACATTCTCCACAAATCTTGTGGCCCTTCTGTCTTAGGAGTTTGTTAGATCATGGGCATGTTTGGGCATAAGAAAATACTTTTTTCCTTTATTTGAAAGTCTTTTTGCATTTTGTTTTTCTTTCTTGTACTTCTTTGGGGACTTATTATCTCATTTGTCAATCTTTGTATATATCTTTATACATGCTTCCTCTAGGTTGGAAAACCATGGAAGGAAGGTTGTAACACATAATTACAATCTGAGTTGTAAACCAGCAGAAATTTATTCTTTTACAGCTCTGGATGTCTTAAATCAAGGTGTCAATCAAGCTATGTTCCTGTTTAAAGCTCCAGGGAAATTTTCCTTTCTTTCTTTTTTTTTCTTTTGTATTATATATAATAAAAAGCACTGACCATGGAATCTACCATATTTTAAGGGCTAACTAAATACATGTTGCTGGACAGCAAAAAAGAATTTTGGTTATTCCTTATTGTTTGTGTGTGTGTTTTGAGACGGTCTTTCTGTATACTCCTGGCCATCCTGGAACTCACTTTATAGACCAGGCTGGCCTCCAACTCATAGAGATACGCCTATCTCTGTTTCCCAAGTGCTGGAATTAAAGGTGTGTGCCACCACCACCTGTCAAACTTTTTCATCTTGTGAAATTAAAAATCTGTATAAACCCATCAACTTCTTGTGTCCCCTTCCCTACTCCCTAATTCTGAAAATGAGTATTTTATTTGTTGTTTCTATTATGTTGACTACTTATACTTAATATAAGTAGAGGCATATAATATTTGTCCTCTTGTGACTGTGTAGTAGATGTTATCCTCCAAGCCAAACTGCTACCAGTGTCATAATATCAACTGTGTTTATTCATGGGAATCTATCAGAATTGAGTCTGTTAACTATTGACATTTCCTCCTAGAAAGAGGCGGTGCTCAGTCATTGAACCATCACATGATTGTCTGGTCAGCCATTGTTTTGTAGTTTGCAATGTATTCATCTTTAACTTCTTTGCTAAGTATGTTCCTATTGCTTATGCAAGAAGGACTCTTACTTTTTCTATCTTCTCCTAGTTGCTAGTGGAAGTTGAAGTTCTTTGGCTTGATTTTGAATGTCTCCTAACTCCTGATTCCCTCACCAACCATTCTTTTTCCCCATGAGTGACAATGTCTCTGTGTCCACATTTCATATTTCTCTTTATATTAGAATCCCAGTGATACACTTGGGTCTACCCTATTCCTTTCTGATTTAATCTTGATCATGTCTGCCAAGGCTCTATTTCCAAATAAGTTCACAGTCACAGATATCAGGAGTTAAAACCATATGATGCTTTATGTTACTATTCAGCTGGAAAGGAATGGAAATCATCAAGGAAATAGGTTTACAGGAAAATCTGTCCTTACTTTCTATTTGTTTTCATTAGTCTCTAGCAGCTGGGGAGGAATAGGGAATGGTTAGTCCAGAGATGTTTTTCTTCCTTGGTATTACCTTGATTCTGGGCCTTCAGTCAAAACAAGTTTGACCAAATGACACATAATTCTTGAAGAATTGAGAAGGGATGTCTCCTGCCCTACACACCCAAGAGAATATAGACTAGATAGAGGTTTTTTTTTGATACTTAAATTATAGGATTTTCCAACCAATCACTTTGATGTTTTCTTGAGGATACCTTGATATTTGTTTAAGAGCCCTTTCCTGTGTCTCATGTGTATCACTTATAATCTTGGATACTTCCAGACCCTCTAAGATACTGCAGTTATTTTTAGTCCATGTTTTTATTGGTCATTCTGTTCCCATTTGTTTCTTTGTCTCAGATTCCTCTGATCCAGTTGTTATTTGTTGATTTTTATTCTTGCTACATATGTAATCTCTTTCACATCTGTTTCACAGTTATAGGACTGAGGGTTACAGGAGTACACAGGGTTGTGCAGTTGATCTTTGCTCTTGTTCCAATTTTTATAAAACACTACCTAAAATGAAAGTCATCTGCTGAGTTGGAAGAAAGGGTAATGGGAAATAAAAAAAAAAAAAAAACAAAATAGATTCCTTGTCAGACTCAGTCTTTTCTGCACTCTCACCTCTCCAGAATGTGCCTGATCCCTTAATCTGGGAAGTTGTAGAGCATATCAGTTGAATATAAGAATGTAGAGCTGTAAACAGCCGATTTCTAATCATGTCTTGCTTGGTATTGACTGTAGAATTCTGAACACCTTAAAAAAAAACCCTGCACACATTTCTTTAAACAAAAGGAAGAGAAAGCTAGTTCTTGTCTCCTTGGAATATGTAACTACGTAAACGAATGCAGACAGATTGTAAAAATATAAAAATTTATAGGCAAACATTAGCCCGAGGCGAACACGCCCCCTAAGGGGCGGGACTTATGCCTACAGGAATATTTAAATGTTAGATGAGATGATTCATGCAGTTTTCTCTTTCTCACATGGGTATTTGATCAAAGGAAACTGTAACTAGGCATCTTATGAGTCAAATACTAGCTGCTCTTTCAGCTGAAGGGACTGACTTTGATTTAACCGTCTTATGAAGGTGGACCCTTCCCTGGCTTCCATAGCAAATTAAATTATATTGTGGGTATAATTTTTCAGTCCTGAAAAGCTGGTCATTTTACTAGTTCTGAATTCCCACTGCCATCTTCTACTCACTGACTGAAGAATTTCAAATACTGAGACTGATATCCTGAGAACATTCCAGCATCACACTGTCTAGCTGGTTTGTTAGATTCTGTTTCTCTATGTGTACAATGAAGATGGTGATGATTTTTTAAATTGATTTTTATTGAGCTCTACATTTTTTTTCTGCTCCCCTCCCTGCCTCTCCCATCCCTCTTCAACCCTCTCCCAAGGTTACCAGGCTCCCAATTTACTCAGGAGATCTTGTCTTTTCTGACTACTCATGTAGATTAGATCATGTATGTCTCTTTTAGAGTTCTCATTGTTGTTCAGGTTCTCTGGGATTATGATTTGTGGGATGGATTTATTTGTTTTATGTTTTAAAACCACCTATGAGTGAGTACATGCAATATTTTTTTTCTGGGTCTGGGTATACCTCACTCAAAATGATGTTTTCTAGCTCAATCAATTTGCCTGCAAAATTCAAGATGTTGATTTTTTTTTCTGCTGTGTAGTACTCCATTGTGTAAATGTACCACATTTTCCTTATCCATTTCTTGGTTTAGGGGCATTTATGTTGTTTCCAAGTTCTGGCTATGACAACACTGCTATGAACATAATTGAGCACATGTCCTTGTGGCACAATTGAGCATTTTTTAGATATATACCCAAAAGTGGTATTATTGGGTCTTGAGGAAGGTTGTTTCCTAATTTTCTGAGAAATCGCCACACTGACATCCAAAGGGGTTGTACCAGCTTACATTCCCACCAGCAATGCAGAAGTGTTCCCTTTAGTCCACAACCTCTCCAGCATAAGTTGTCATCAGTGTTTTTGATCTTGGCCATTCTTACACGTTTAAGATGGAATCTCAGAGTTGTTTTGATTTGCATTTCTCTGATGACTAAGGATGTTGAGAATTTCATCAAGTGTCTTTCAGCCATATGAATATACCTTGAAACTTTTCTGTGTCCCTGGACTGGTTTCTCTCCAACCTCCCAGTCCTTGCAGCTGCTTAAAAAAATAAACTTTCAGAGGATTAATAGTAATTATAATTGCTTGACTGATGGCTCAGGCTATTATTGGCTAACTCTTAAATATAAATTAACCCTTTTCTAATAATCTGTATATTGTAACATGTCCCATGGCTTACTGGTGATGCTCTGGCATCTTACTCCTCTGGCAACTACTGATATCTCCTTGACTTGGCATTCTTTCTCTCTGTATCTCTGCTTAGATTTCCTGTGTAGCTATATTCTGCCCTGCCAAAGGTCAAATGGCTTTATTTATCAAGAAATAAAGGCAACACATATTCGCAGCATATAGAACGACATCCCACATCTCACAAGTGATTTTTATTGTTTTTTTGAACATATATACCTGACAGAAGCACCTTTGAGAGAAAGGACCTATGTTGGTTTATGCTTTCAGAGATTCCAGTCTATAGTTCTTGCTTCCACTGACTCTAAGCTCACAATACAACAGAATATTATGATGTTATGAGCATGTAGTCACAGCGGGCTGTTTTGTTTGAAGCGAAGAGAAAGCAGAGAGCAAGAATGGGGCCAGAAACCAGAGAAAATATTTAAAGACAAAAGACATGGCCCCAAGATCAACTTCTTCCTGCTAGGCCCAATATCTTAAAGTTTACACCATCTTTTAAAGCAGTGCTCCTATCTGGGGATCCACACCTGAATCTGCAGGGGAGATTTCACATTCAAGCCATGATATCATATGAAGCTGTTGTGAAGTCTAAGTGAAACGCTACACACACACACACACACACACACACACACACACACACACACATATATGTATGTATATTCCATGGGAACTTCTATTAGGGTAGGGGTCACCAGACACACTGTAGCTATACTGAAAATATTTGATAAATCAATGACTATATAAAACACCAAGGATGATGGCTGCCATAACAACAGACCACAGACTGAATGGTCTAAACAACAATGAAAAAATTGTCTCCCATTGTTCTGGAAGCTTGAAGTTCATGATCTCAGTTGTTAAGGCTTCTCTTCCTGGTTTGCAAGTGGCTTTGCCTGCTTTCTCTCTGTTGATGCATTCTTCCTAATCTCCTCTTCTTGTAAGCTGTATTTGAGTAGGGCTTACCTGCTTGACCTGATTTTTCTTTAATTACCTCTACAAATGCTCCACTGCCAAATACAGTCACATTCTGAGATGTTGGGGGTTAGAAATCAAACCCAGGAATGCAGTGCTCCACAGTGCCTCAGAATGAGTCATTTTTTAACAGCCTTCTTTTCTATCTGCAGCCTTCTCTCTCTCCACTCCCAGCAATAGGTTGTGCTACATAAACAGAATCTTACAGATTAAAGTAAAACCAGTATAAAATGCCTTCTGAAAAAAAATCAGATGAATGTACTAATTTATAAAACTGTCTATCGTATTTAAAATCTCCATTGTTCCTTTAGAAACAAAGAAAATAGCAGTTCTTCAAGATCCTTTCTGCTGGGCACATGCTTATGTGACTTCATTCTTACTAGGTAGACATCATTATTTCATTTTGGGATGGAAAACTAGACTTTGGATGACATGAAGTATTTGTCCAAGGACTTTTTTAAATCCCATATTTTTTCCTAAGCTCTATAAGCATAAATCGAGACTGTCTTTGAGGGCATAAACATAGGACAGCTTCAGGGCTCTATACAGAAAGCACTGAATTTATAGTAAAGTAGGAGTGGCCACATCCTTCAGTAGATTAAAAAAGTCAGTCAAGAAGTGACAGATGTCATACTTGAGTTCAACACTAACTTGTTTAATTTGCTCTTATTTTTAATATAGAATTTCACCCTGTCCCAAAGTAGAAAGAAGCTATTCTTCCACCCTGTTTGAAAAGCTTTTGAAATTTCAGAGCTGGCCTGGGCATGGGGAGATGAATTGGGGATGATTGGTGAAGTGGAGGAGATGCTCCAGGTCAGAGGTCAGAGGTGATAAGAAACTTTCCCTTACATGCATAAGGATGTATAAAATGAAAATACCATTAGGCATCTACAACACAGTATCTACCCAAAAGCAAATGAAGTAAAAGTCAAGAAAAGAGGTTGGTCTGCAAAAGCTTTGCAAGTTGTGGAAAAATTTAAATACCATCTTAGTGACTCATCCTTTGTTTTATGCTTGACAAACAAGGAATTCTGAGGACAGAAGTTTTCTTCTGGGTTTAGGGTCAGAGGCAAGGTAGCGTTAGGACTGGGGCTTTGGGAAAACCAGATGGTTGCTCTGTCTTGATCAGATACCTTGGCATGACCTGGCAGTTTATCCTGTGTCAGGCTTGTTGTCTTCACACAGGGGAGAAAGGCTGACACCTACCTGAAGGAGAGGTAGGGTCAAATGAGATGAATGATGCCTTTGTGACAGAAGCTGTGCTGTGGCTTTCACTTTCTCACCTAGGGCAGGGTGGAACTGATCCTACAGTTTCATGGTCTCATGAGTCTTTGTGACTGTTGCTCCCTTCCTTTGTCTTCAATTTGATGTCCTCTCTCTGTATAAATGGAGTAGACTTCTAAATGTTATTCTGTCTCCAAAGTAAGAATTTAGGTGTGTAGATTCTTTCTGTGTCTTCTAATTTCCTTGTAAAACACATCCCACACATCTTTGTCTAATATGCAGGTTCATCCCAAATTGACATTTATTATTTCACCATTCTCATATTTCCCTGAGTCTCATCCCGGTCGAAGTGTCTCCTGTTGTAGAATTATTGCTTTAAGGAAGCACCATGCTCCCTGGTCTCTGTAAGGTATTCTTTTTTTTTCTTTCTGGAAATACCTTACTGCCTCACAGCTTCTTGCCTTTACTCAGTGTGCAGTCTTAACCTTGGCTTACAGGAAATGGGATAGAAATTTTACTTAATAAGGTGGTCATGAAATTCAAATAACCTAATTCATACATGCTCTCAGACCAATAGTAAGTTCTCAGTAAATGTTTAGACTGCCCCTACTTTACTACTACCATTGCTTTTTAGAACACCAAAGAAGCAGAGCTCAGTCTGTGGGAGGTGGGATTGGAGAAATTTCTATGGAGAAAATATGTAATATTCTTTCTATAAGCTAAAGTAGGGGAGATAAGAATGCTGAAAAGCCTCTCAGATTCAAAGGTAGGGCAGTACAAAGTGGGTATGGGGAATGGAAGGTTGATGAGTGTGGTGGTTTTAATAAGAATGGTCCCTGTAGAGTCAAATGTTTGAATGTTCAGTTTCCAAGGAGTAGAACTCTTTGAAAAGATTAGATGAATTAAGAGGTGTGGCCTTGTTGAAGGAAGTATGTCACTGGGAGTAGGCTCTGAGGTTTTAAAATCCCATGCCAGGCTCAGGTTCTTTTTTCTCTGACTGTCTTCTTTAGTTTAATATTATTATCTGTGGTTGCATTTATTCTTTTCCTAGAAAGCTGAATTCTTACAATGTGCAGTGGATTGGGAAGGGCTTTGGAGACAGGGGCAAGCCAGGAAGTGTACGTCCCAGAATGCTGATGCTTCTCCACATCCCTGTGAGTTCCCTGTCACGAGCTGCCTTCTTCAAGTGTAGATGGAAAGAGTGGGCATATATTCTCCCCTATTTTGCAGTCCCTCCCTTGTTCTTGACCATGATGCAGCTGTAGCAAAGAGCAGGCATTTAACCATTGCTGGACAAGCATTTGACAGAATTCACGCTGGCTTTAGCTATTAAATTGAAAGATGGCTAAAAATATAGATATCAGAAAGGGTAAAATTCATTTCAAAGGCTCGACTAATACTCATGTGAGTGTCCATGTGCTAGTTAATGTGTTGGCTTGCAGGCTCCCAGGAGATTCTGCAGGTAGGCAGGTAGGTGGGGAGGCACTCAGTTGACTCACAGTGGGATAATCATCCAAACCTCCAAATCTCAAGAAAAGTTTCAGGTACAAATGTTTAGCAGGAGAGACATAGTCAGGAACTGCCTGGAACTACCAGGACTGCCTTCCCAGCACTCACACTCACAGATGACATATTTATTCTGTCAGTGATTCTGTTTCCTGGACTGAGGCTGCCACATGTCTTTTAAAAGATGTCACCAGTGTTCTGTCCTCTGTGTGCAAACCTTGCCACCTGGAGAAAAAAAAGCCCAGAATGCTTTTGTGTTTTGTTTGCTTCCAGGGTTCCATTATAGGATCCTTCTGAATAGCCACAGAATTCCACAGAGAGGGACTGGGTGATGGAGAACAGAACCCTCCTGAGGCCTGAGACGTCAATTAGAACCAACCCTGCAGTACCATGACCTAACAGAGCTCTCAGGATTCACTTCTCCCTCTGTCCTTATTCAAGATGAAAATCACTTTATTAAGTCTTGTGGAGTGTGAGGATGGGTGCTCTTGGGACTTAGGTTACTTATTTTATGGGAGAGAAAAATTTGCATGAGAAACCTGGCTCTGATATTCAGTAATTAATAAGTGAATTTCAACTGGGCATATTTGATCCCAAGAGACTTGCAACTGTAACTTCACTTGATATGGACCACAGTTAACTCTTCTTGGGTCCAAATACACGGACAGTTGATATCTGCATTCTATTTTTACATGATGAGATGGGTTTGGGGATGTAGCACAGTCGTAGAGTGATTGCCTAGGAAATGCAAGGCTCTCAGCTCTGAAAAGATGAAGAAAAAGTTAAAATGATAGGATGAACTAAATTATCCCTAAACTTCTGCCAGAATTGCCATTTGAGGACTTTAATAAATTTATAATGACAAGGATTCTAGGGTTCCTAAGACTGACCAAGCTTAGATGCAGCGTTAGAATGTATTTTGTGTCCAGCCCTCTAGCTGAAGATTGAATGGTTTGGGTGCAGGCACAGACATGTGTTTTTTCTCTATGTTTTGGCAACTGTAGTCACCCTGCAGCCATAAGGCTGATGTTCTAGAGCCACTGAGATACAACATATAGGGGATTTTTGTACTTTCTTAACATCTTACTAAGGACAACCACTAACTTCTACCCAAATTCCCAGCTCCCATTTTGGATTATAGGCCATGCAGACCACAAGCTGCAGTATTCAGATCATTCAGGGACTGAGGAGAAGACATTGTGTTACACCTTTTGATTCCCCCATATTGCTAGTATACAGCTCCAAAGACACAGTGTACTTTAGGGAGGGAATAAACCCTTTGATCTCTGACTAGACTGACAGTAGGCCAGGAACTTGAGAGTGTCCCAACTTTCCCTGTCTGAAAAATGGGAGCCACAGCTAGTCTCACGTGTTCTATGTCACTAGCAACATTTTGTTTAAAGCTCACAAATGCTTTGAAGATTAATAAGGGCAGTGCTTGGATTTAACATTGACAGGAAGCCAGCAGTCCTATGTGCTGGAAGGAGCTTAGAATAAGAGATGATCTGATTCCATTCCAAGTACTGAAGTATCAGACATCTTTGCAGAAACCAAAATATATTTTGAACTGAGAACTGAGAAGAAAGGGGGCATTTTAGAGGTTTGAGGAATAAAAAGGAGGATTGGAAGAGATGGTAACAGAATATCCAGGTCCATTTGAATGAGGTTTGTAAATGAGCATTCATTTCTATCATCTTTTAAATTTTTGGTTATTTATTTTTATGAGTATGAATGTTTTGCATACAGGCAAGCATGCATTTAAGTGCATCACACGCAGGCATCAGATTCCCTGGACCTGGAGTTACAGACAGTTGTGAGCTATCGTATACGCACTGGGAATTGAGCCTGGGTCCTTTGCTAGAGCAACAAATGCTCTTAACCACTGAACAACATCTTTGCCCTTACTTCCCATCATCATCTTGTTTTTGTGTTTTCCAGTGGGATTCAACTTCCTGAGGTAGGCACTGGATGAGTTCATTTGCAGTGGGCCAGGACTTCTGTTTTGTAAGATGAATAGAGCGAAAATAAGAGAGGAGAGGTAGGCCAGGGGATAAAATATGCAAAGAAACAACTCTGAATTCTTAGGAGTTGAAACACACTGGTAGAGAGGTACACAGTGAGATACAGAATGAAACAAGGTTGGTTCACTAATTTCCTACTTGCTGAAGTCATTGTTCTCTCCCAAAGAGGGCAAATGATAGATGCACTATGAACATGGAGAATTGTCAGAGGATACTGTACCAGGGAAGGCACATTCATTTACATCACCATCAGAGCTGTGGAAGTTTGTTTTCAGCGTCTTGCAGAGCAGAAAGGGACTAGCTGGATATTTGTGACTCTGATACCGTTTCTTATTCAGGGTCTTATTTACACTTGTGCTCTGTTTTTGTATGTGTGTGTGTGTGTGTGTGTGTGTGTGTGTGTGTGCATGTGCATATGTGTGTACTAGATACCAATCAACTCTAATAAAACATGCATAAATATCAAACATTCAAAATGAGTCTTAAACATAAATATAAGTGAAAGGTCTAACGTTTTCTTGTTCCAGTTAGAACACAGTTTTCCTTCCCTTAGTAACCCCTGCTCTGCAGATTGCTCTCCAGCTCCCAGCTTCATAAGATTCACCAGCAGATCTTACCCATAATCCCCTATCATGGATCTTGAGGAGGTTAGGCACTTCACCAATTTCTAGAGGATGCTAGTGCTGTTATCCAAAACCTTACTTGAGGCAGAGTAACTCTAGACTTCAGTGTGCACTACAGCTCTAGTGATTTGTGACACACACTACTGATATCTTTTCAATGGACAGAGAAGAAAAGTGAGGAAAGGAAACTTTAGGCACCAGTTTATGTAACTATATTGTGTCATATACTTAATGGGGACTGTTTTTACTCCCCTTGACAATAATTGTTACACCCATTTCACCAATTGGTAAAAGTAATTGTGTACTTAGATTCATGTTGTAAATAAATGCAGAATAAGCAGTAAAAAACTAGGTCAGTTCTCATACCAAACATAATAACATGTTAACTATAAACAGTTTAGAACACAGTAGCATGTAGGCAGATTTTTCTAGCCAGCTCCTAAATCATGACTTGAAGACTTATTTTTAATTATGAAAGCTTGACAGATAGCTTAGGCTTTCCCTACTAGCTCTTATAACTCAAATTAACCAATTTCTATTTATCTACGTGTTGACATGTTCTGCAAGTCTTGCTCCCTCTCTGTCTGGCTCACAGCCCTCCCTTTTTCCCAGTTTACTGTGTGCCTAAAAATCCTGCCTTGCTTTTTATTAGAGCATTCAGTCTTTTATTAAACAAATCAGAATGATATATCTTCACAGTTTATTAAAAGATTATTCTATATTTCTCTATTCTTGTCTAAAAAGGAAAGGGTTGAATTCTAACACAAGAAAACTTTATATAATAATAATTATCAGGTAATAATTACATTTGCAATGTGCAGTCCATTTGCATTTGGCAATTTTGAAGAAAATACTTTACTATTTATGTTATCATAGTGAGTTCAAAGTTCTATATCTAATTTATCTTTTATGATAACTAAGGAAAACTATAACTATGACTTTATCTAGTCTTCACCCTCATCAAAGATCTTGAAAGGATATAATATTACTTTAGTAAATTAAAAGTACAGAATAAGCAACTTCCGAAACTAAAAGAAACAACAGAAACAACTGGCTGATTAGACAGTCACCCAAGATTTCTTTGCAGTATGGGGGCATCCATCTTTGGCCTACAGGCCTAGAATATCTGACAGATTTTTCTGTGAAGTAGAAAGTATTGAAGGACTGACTTACCCTGTCTTGGAAAAGTTTGGCAGTCACTTTTCTTTGTGTCCTGCTGGTCAAGTTTAGAAAGCATACTGTCAGCAGTTGGGGCAAGGGCAGTTTCTTGTCCAAAAGGTTTGTTTTTGCCATAAAGAAATCAGAATCCATATGGAGGTTCTTTGACACCCATTATCCTTTCTTTGAAGTAAATTGGTACTGACAGAAGATGTGTCTCACTGTCATAAAAACTTTGTTATTGCAACATTTTAATTCCATATTCTGTTAGTTGTTGAAGTGTTTGAAGATACTTATCTATCTAAAAGATATCTCTATATGACTTTGAAAGTATACCTAGCATGACTATAAGTCTGATAGTTATGGATGACTATTCACCTGTATTTATTTTCTTAAATAACTTTCAAAGACTAAAACTTAAATAACCCTTTTAAGTAAGCTGTATTTCTACAAGAGTAGAAACATATTTACAATATAATAAAGATAATTTAAAATTTGTATCAATATACATAAACCCATATTCATAGATGCTTTTTTAAATAACAAAAATAATCTTAAATTTCTATCAATATACAAAATTCATACCAATGTAAAATATTTAAGACTTATAGTTGCCTTTTTAGTTTAAAAGTAAATTCAATAATCTACCCTTTTTATCATATTATTTCTATATTCTCCTATTTTTTAGAAGATCCCTGAATATAATCTCTTTTGTTTAGCTTTTTTTTCTGTCTAATTTACCAATAACAACTTGTAACCAACCCCTCTAAACTTAACTATGACAAACATCTATAACCTATAGAATACCATAAACCATCCATCCTATCTCTTGGAAATATGTACATCATGTTCTCTAAACTGCTTCATGTTGTCTTGGGCACTGGCATCTTTAGGAAAACCTGGGAAAATTGGGACAATAATCAAGTCTTGGGATAGTTAGGTGCATTATTTGTTGTTAAGTCTCTGTGCAACGGGAAAGTGCAAAGCTTACCTGAAGTCCTGGCTGGAGTAGTCTATGAGACTAGACTGTCTCATTAAGCAGCCTTTAAGTTGTTCTGGAAGTGGAACTCTGAAGAAACTGTAACAGAGGCATTCTCACCCATTTTCATTGGTGTCTTGTCCCCTTGCTCTGAAAACACATAAACTTTCAAACATATAAACATACATATCTGCATTAACATAAATATGGAATGTACATTGTACACAAGTTAATCAGGTCTCCCCCAGTCAAATCTGATCTCTATTAATCTGGAAGGAATCCAAAGCCTTTTGTTTTGTGTGAAAACAGCAGCTTAATCTCTCCCTCAGCACCACACATTGTCTGACTTCCATTTTTAAGTTAAAACATCTATAAAGGTTGGTTTAATTTAGTATTTTTCATAATCAAATATCTCTCAACAACTATTGTTTATTGTACATTAGCATTTAAAAAATTAAAAGTTAACAAGACACCATAGAGGATCCAGAGGTAAATCTCACATCAATTGTACATTTTATTACCACTCCTACAACAAAGCAAGGCACAATCTATACTGTGGAAACTGCATGCAATTTGATGTAGCATGTTGAAGCAATTCTCATTCCAGATGGACCAAGCTCCCTAAGCAGAAGTTGGATAGGGTCTGGCTACGTATACTTTTCAAGTCTTCAGTGAGTTCCTTTGGCTTGCAGAGTATATTTAGAGGAAATCTAACCATTCCTGTCCCAATGCTCCTATCTAAAAGTTCATTTATGGCCTTTCTATTGTGACATCTTCCTTCTTCCAAGCTGGCACAGGTGATAATATGTCTGCAGCCAGTTCTTAAATATCATATTATCATTGTTTGAGCTTCATGTCCTCAGCTATACTACACACACACACACACACACACACACACACACACACTGTATCCTCCTCTCTCTTATTCTTTTCCTTCCAACTTCTCCCCTTTTTTCCATAACCTCTTTATTATTTTTATTTTATTTTTTCCTGTTCTTTTAGTTTTTGCTTTGGAAAACAAAAGAGCCCAGAGAGAAGATTTTAAGAATGATTCAATATTTACAAAGCACATACCATGTGTCAAGTTTGATGCTAAATAGCTATTAGAGTCTTTGCTTGATAGATATGGAGGAGCAGAGAAATAATAAAACAGAATCTGCCTCTTCACTGTGAAATTAAGATTTGTATCTATTTTATTGCCGTGTTTGAATTTTTCACCACTCTGACTTTTGAATAGGCACTTCATTTATTTATTTATACTGTGTATTTGATTTCCATTAAATAAGAGATATATATGTATGGGAGGAAGATTAGAATTAAGAAGCACAAATTATATGGACCCTGTTCTAGTTTCCTTTCTGATAATGTGATAAAAGTATCCTTACAAAAAGTAATTTAGGAGAGGAAGGGTTTATTTGCCTTCTAATTTCAGGTTATGGTCCACCATTATGGACTTTCTTTACATGCACATAGTTCCAATTAGGTTTCCATATGTTGTTAAATGAGTAAGTGCCAATATCCTACCCAACCATAACCACAGAGTATATGGATTCAGAAGTTCAAGAATAATAAAAAGTTGCCTACATATATTCCAGTCATAGGGTTTTTTCTCCTTATTAGAATTGATTCTTCTCCTCTTCCTCCTCCTTTTCCTTCTTTTGCTTGTTTGTTTGCTATAGCATGAATTCTAATTGGTTTTAATTATAAAAACTCAGAATCAGCTTTCAGGGGTAAAAGCTGAAAAATCAGAGAAGCAGAGAAGCCAACTACTAGTTCTTAACTTTACCTTAGAAAACTTGATAGACCTGGATGGAGCTGGGGGTTCCTTGGACTTCCCACAGGACAGGGAACCCTGATTGCTTTTCGGGCTGAGGAGGGGGGGCACTTAATTGGGGGAGGGGGAGGGAAATTGGAGGCGGTTCGCGGGGAAGAGACAGAAATCTTTAATAAATAAATAAAATAAAAATAAAAAAAAGAAATCAAAAAAACCCAAAACACATACTTTAACCTACATGTATGTGTTTTACTCAATTGCAAATTTTTAATTTTTAACGATTTATTTTTCTTACTTTATATATATGGACATTTTGCTTTTATGCATGTCTGTGCACCATGTCCATGCTGTGCCCATGACTAACTAGTCCTATGTAACTATAATTATAGATGGTTGTAAGCCTGTTTATGGGTTATAGAAATTGAACTTTCATCTTCTTCAAAAGAGACAAGTGCTCTTGACTGCTGTACCTTCTCTCCAGATCCCTCAAATATTTAAACATACAAAAGTTCTTATATATTTTTCTATGTTAAACCATTTGTCAAAATAGGGACTTGCAAAGTAAATAGAAAAAATGCAAATCAATTAGTTTTAAAAAATACCCCTAAGGATATTTTCCTACCTTTCTGATATAGAGATGCAGAGAATGATTCAGATAGTGATTTTAAGCTTGATGTCTGAAGAGGAGCCATAGAGATGTCACAAATAATGAAAGAATTGTGTCCAGTATCATGAGTTTAAATGCAGCAAAATCCTTAAATTCTCATATTTGTTTTTCTGCTGTATTGTGTCCCTGTGACAAATTTAATTCAAAAAAGAATTTTGTTCTAAAAATAGTTTCAAAGTGGTTATAAATAATGGAGATTGTAGTTCCTGTTTCAGTGTAAGTCACAAAACAAGATAATATCTACGAAGTGTTTGCAGACATTGGGCAGCAGACAGAACTATCATTTCTCAAAGGAGGTGAGTGATGGTCTGGGCTTCTCTCATAGAGGCACTGTTCTGGATGAGCTGCATGGTGGTATTGCTGAGGCAGAGAAACAAGGGTTGGGGTTTCAGGAGACTGGACTGGTAGCCCACTCCATAAGAAGAAACTTCTCACTGGAACTGCTAATCTATCCCAGAATCCTTGGCTAGAAGCTCATAGGCCCTAGGGAAGAACCTGTTATTTTGTTAAATAGACATAGTTAAACTACCTTCTAAATTTTTATCTTCATATTCAAAAATTGGAAAGCTCCCAGTCCTTATCATAAAAGCTTCTTTGTGCAGTGTGTAGTGGTTAATACAGATTCACAACATGTCAAAGTTTTATGAAGTGCTCAGACCCAGTCTTTAGCAACACTCCTTGATTCCTGCTGAAGATGGGTAATTAAGATTGTGAGGATGGGAATGACTGCTATGGAAACAGTCTTCTCTACACACAGAGATGCTGCACTCATAAAATCACATCTATAGTTTTCAAGTCAAAGAATCCCACAATGTCACACCAAGAAATAAAACTCTTATAAGAGATTTATTGGAGAGAACAAAGTCATGGCTGGGACAGCAGAGGGCTCATTATTGGGGTCTTTTGAGCATGCCCTGTGAGCTAGTGGAAAAGCACAGTACAGTAGGAAGTATTGACTGTAGCCAACTTTGAAGCATTGTTATGCTTCATTGTTGTGGAGCATTGATAATGTTGAGTCATGGAGGTGGGGATTTCCAAGTATCAGGGCCAGAGCAGGGTAATTTTCCACTGGCCTGTTACGTACAGTATCATTATTGTGTCTCCAGATATCCCATAGGGCATGGAAAATGGCAAATTCAGCATCTTTTCATAGTTTTTCTTGTAATACTCTGATTTTCACACAAATACTTTACATCACTGAATACAGAGAAGCATAACATGGCTACTGAAGTCAGATGTGTTTGGGGTTCTTTCTAAGTTCTACTACTCACCTGCTGTGTGCTTTATATATAGTCCAGTAATTTTCTCTGCTTTGATTTCCTCATTTATGAAACAAGCATAGCAATAGTCTTTACCTACAAAGTCATTGTGAAACTTTGTGAGTTCATATAGAGCCATCTTCAGTGCTATTGATTCCAAGACTCTCTAAGGTACCAAAATTTACAGATGCTCAAGTTCCTTATAAAGAATGGCCTAACATCTATATGCTATTATATGTATCTATCTCCCTATATGCTTTAAATTTTAAATTACCTATAGATTTTTTTAATAATACCTACAACATATAAATGTTACAGAAACATTGTTTTTCTAAGTATTTCTTATCTGGACTGGAGACTCTGCAGATGTGCAATTCATAGGTATGAAAGGCCTGTGAACAGCACTATTGAAATATAACAGAATGGTATAGAGATTATTTAACATCTTTAAAAACAGTCTTTCACAAGGGGGATTATATTGAGTAAAATCAGTGGCTCTCCACCCTCAAAACCCTGTGATATGAGTCATCAATCTTGGTCACAAATAATGAAAGCTGAACTCTGTCTAACTTTGGCAGAAATGGAAGTTCAGGTGTAATTTAACTTCTGGTATGTCTTCATTATGGTATCTAAACTTAGCTACAATGAAGTAATAGCCTTGGAAACAACAACCTCATCTGGGAATTTGATAAGGATTTATGTGTAAGTTGACTGTTTTTAATATAAATTTTTTGGGGAAAGCACTTCCAAATGTTGATTTCCATTTGAAAAGTTAAAATCTTTCTTTCTTTCTTTCTTTCTTTCTTTCTTTCTTTCTTTCTTTCTTTCTTTCTTTCTTTCTTCCTTTCTCTCTCTCTTTCTCCCTTCCTTCCTTCCTTCCTTCCTTCCTTCCTTCCTTCCTTCCTTCCTTCCTTCCTTCCTTCCTTCTTCTTTTTTCCAAGACAGGGTTTCTCTGTAGCACTGGAGCCTGTCCTGGAACTTGCTCTGTAGACCAGGCTTGCCTCGAGTTCACAGATATCTGTCTGTCTGCCTTCTGAGTGCTGGGATTAAAAGTGTGTACTACTACTGCCCAGCACATTCATTTCTCCCATCAAGTAGCAAATGTTTGCTAAGAACTAATTATGTGAGTCCCTGAAACATAAAAGACGGCATTTATATGACAAACAAAAGCAAGTCTTACAGAGTATGTATCAGAGTGGTGTTAGGCAAGAGATTCAGTGACACTAACTAGTAGATGACAGAATGTGTTAAAAGCAGAGCATGGCAGCGAATGAATGTCAGCATCTATTCCATTCTGAAGTAAACGCTGTAAGATTTGTTCATGGCATGGAGTGGATGAGAGGGGGCATTTTATAGACTGAAAACCAGCTTAATGTTCATAAAAGGAAGGAGAAACGTTGCAGTTGGTGTAGAATTTGCTAGGGCTCTTGGGCTTTTCTGCACTCTGCATAATTGTGCTCATGAGTTCCACTTTTGAGGATACAAATTACAATAAGCTTTTGTATTTAATGATATGGCTAAGAGAAGTATTGCGGGCCCCAGAGAGCACATGAGTATGGTGGTCCCATGTCATGTGGTGTGTGTGTATGTGCCTTCAATGTATTTGCCAGCCAGAAACTCCACTCTTAGTTCCCCAAGAACTGTTACAGGAGGACATTTTGATGTGAGACTCAAGTAAAGAATAGTCTATAATATTCCTAATGCCCTAGGAAGGGTCAGCTAGTTCCTGTATAAACAAGCACTCTTGCAGCAAGGCCTGATGGTGTATGCCTTTAATCCCACCAATCAGGATTAAGCTTTTAGCAGTAGATCTTTGGAGGAAAATCTCATCCTACCCTATCCAGATGGTTATGTAGACTGGTGAGGACCAGGTTCCTTTGTGATGAATTTTCCTTTCCCATTCTGCTCATCATTTTTGTTGCATTCTTGTCTAAGTATGTCCATTACAATAATCAGAAGACAACAGAATACATAGGCACTCATGATTGGCATCTCTTGTGAGCTCTGCAGTGTGATGTATCCAGCACGTATGATGATGTGTAAATTTGGATGAAGCTATGAATTTGGTCATCATTGACACACTTGGAAAAAAAGGAACTTCAGTTGAATAATTGTCATTATTGATTGCTTTTTGGGGATATCTGTGGGTCTTTTTCTTGATTGTTAAATGATGGAGAAGAGTCATCTGTCTATGTGTTACTCTCATTGGTTAATAAAGAAACTGCCTTGGCTTTTAGATAGGGCAGGATTTAGATAGGTGGTGTAGACAGAACAGAATTCTGGGAGAAAGAAAGCATAGTTGGTCAGATGCTACAGAGCCAGCCACCAGGTCAGACATGCTGAATCTTTCCCGGTAAGCCACCACCTCGTGGTGCTACACAGATTATTAGAAAAGGGTTAATCAAGATGTGAGAGTTAGCCAATAAGAGGCTAGAACTAATGGGCCAGGAAGTGTTTAAAAGAATACAGATTATGTGTTGTTATTTCGGGTGTAAAGCTAACCATGAGGGAGCCAGGCAGGATGAAAATCAGGCCTACTTGCCCCTTACTACACTAATTGATAGAGGAGGCTTTAGTCAACTGTGGGAAGTACCATCCCTAGGCAGGAGGGCCAGTGCTGTATGAGAAAGGTGGTTGAATATAAGCCTGGGAACCTGCCATTAAGCAGTGGTTCTCCATGGTTTCTGCTTCAATTCCTGTCTCCAAGTTCATTTGTGGCTTCCTGGGGTGATAAATTGATATGTAAGATAAAATAAACCATTTCTTTCTCAAGTTGTTTTTGGTCATAATGTCTGTAACAGCAACAAGAAAGCAAACTAAAATGCAAGGCAACTTTGACAACCTTATGCATTTGTTCTTTTTGTGTAAACCAGTGGATGTGGTCGCTTAGCCAGGACTTGAAAAATCCTGCACATTTTCATATTTATACTTAGAGCACATGATTGACAGATGGGACTCCTACAAGAAGAAGCTAGTGAGTAGAATGAAATCATGGAAACAGACAGAAGTAAGTTTGATCCCATCTAGTTGTTGAGCTGCCACATCTTAATCTTTCTTTCTGCATTGTAAAAAAATAGGACTTGACTTTCAGGACATCTGCAATGTGATTGAATAATTTTATATATGAAAATTCGGACATAACTATGTACAATTGGTAGATAACAAGGGCTGTTATAGCAACAGTAATAAAAGGAGTCATCAGTTTTAACTTGGGAATACTGATCAGTGAAGATACTCATGTGTTCCTGCTGGCCACCCTGTGAGACACAGATACTAGTTTGACTGAATCATGACATAACTCAAGGTATCCTCTGCTTTGCAATGAGGACAACAAAGAACAGTGAGAGGCACACTAGATTTAGAATCACCAAATCTGAATTGAAGTGACAGACAACTCTGCCACAGATTAATTTTGTAATCCTAGGCAAACAATGTTATCATTCATGACCTGGGTGACCCGAGGCCAGTCCCACGAGGGATGGCACAGGGTGACCTGAGGTGGGATGGTCCCCTGGTGGGTGGGACAGATAGATACACCATGCAGAGAGAGCTTAGGGATAGAGTTTATTTAGTCAGGGTAGGGGAAGGAGAGAAGGGGGGAAGAGAGAGAGAGAGAGAGGCAGAAGCTACCTTGCTAAAAGAAGAATGGACACAGAGAGAGTGGACAGGATAAGAGGCAGGAGATCCACTTGCCTCATCTGGAAGGGGGAGATTGGGAGTGGGTGGGTCTTGTCTCTTAAAGGGACAGGGTACCCAGGTGACCAGCCAAGCCAGATTTACTTTTATAACAAACATTTTATAGTTTATGGGATTGGGATGTTGGGTTCTAAAGACTGCTCTCTGCTTATTTGTGGGCATTGAAATCTTTCTTGGGTGGCCTGAGAAAACTGGGTGCTGGCCACATCCTGTGGGAGCTAGTTAGCTTTACTCCTGTCTAGGATTAGTTTTTGGGAACTGTTTGGTGTCTCTTGTACCTGTCAAAGTATTGGCAGCTCAGAGGACAAAATAAAGTTTAAGAAGAAAAAAATTTTCAGAACCAAAGATTTGATAGAGGTGTTTCTGACCTGTTTAAGGTGAATCCTTCAATTAGGCTCCCTGGAACTCACAAGAATTTTTTGAGTTTGTGTAAACATAAGTGTCAAGTTGGGAGCATAGGTCCCAGCCCCTCGCATCTATCCCAGCCCCCAGGCCTGGTCTGGACTCCAAATCCCAGCAGGCCAGGTCCTGACCCCCCCGTGGGGGTGGGGTCAGGACCATTCCTCAGGGTATTTAAATGAGCCCCCAAAAGAGGAACACGTGGTTTCTTTTCCTTCCTTCCCGTGATTGCATTTGCATGGCTTCCCAGTCCCCCCCCCCCGGCCCCCCCGAGAGTGCAGAACTCCCATTAAACCTGGCTGTTTCTTAATTTGGTTTGATTGGGAATTTTGATTCAGCAGGGAACTCATATTAGGAAATATTTCTAACATTTTTGAGGTCCCACAGAGATAGGGCAGGCCTTTCCACATGGCTGGCTGTGTGTTGAAAGTTCCCCCAGTCTATAGTTTGAGATCTCTATGCCACGCTTAAAACAAGCTTCTGGGCTACAGTGGCTGCATCTTGGTGAGTCCCTTTTCTTGTCTATCCTATAGGGTTTTGGGGGGACCCATTTGTATTTATTTTTGTCATTTTCAGATTCCTGCTGAAGTTGTGAGCTCACTCCAGGAATTCGATTCCCAGTGGCGGTCAAACCTGCAGGACTGGGCTTGGCTGAGGAGGAGATCTGTTTGTCCTGGGACGCTGGGCATCCAATATCCGTGGCCCCTTTTGGATCTAAGAGCCACTTTGGAGGACACTCTGAAATGGACTTAGGCCATGTGGTTGGGCATAGACTCTAAAATGGGCACTTACAGTTCAAAGCCACATCTACTGTTGCCCCTGTAATACCTCTTACAAAAATCTTTTTAAATTGAGCCTGTCTGATACAAATGAACAGAATATGTCCATGATTTTTGGTCTCTGTGATACCACCCCCCTCCCAGTAGCCAGTTTCTCATAGTACCATGCTGCCAGAGGCACTGGCCCCTCCCCCACTCCCTCAAGCCCACACTCCCCAACCTCCTTCTGTGGAGCAACATTCTTTCCCTTCCCAATTTGGAGGTTCAAGGTCAACTTCCACCTTCCTCTCCCCCTCCTACCTCACTGCTCCACTCTTGGACCCCCTCTGCACACTGGGCTAACCCCTCCCATGCTCCCTTTTCTCTTCCAAATCTCTCTCAGTTAGGAAAGCAGCTAGGCTCCTTTTATACTAATTTTTCCTCTTACCCATTTTATCTCTTAGTCAGTACCAGATATTAGGAAAGAGTTAAGAAAGGTTGAGGAGGGCCCCCAAACTCCTAAACAAAAATTGGTGAAAATGGCCTTTAAAGTTTTTAATGTCCAAGAGAAATCAACTGAGTCTTCCCAACAGACAAAGCTACAACAATCTACAGGCCCAGGCCTTAGCAGCTGCCCTAAGGTCACAGGAAGAGGGACAAAGGAAGCCAACCACAGGGCTCCATCAAGTGTGGCTTAAATGGTCACATGGCACGATATTGCACTATAGCAATATACATATATATATATAGCAGGCACTATACCTGCTCCGAGGTTGTGCCCTATCTGCCAACAACCTGTCCACTGGAAATCACGATGCCCCATGAGGGCTTGTCCTCTAGCCAAGCCACGGAGGTCAAGCTTCATCGCCATTGGCAAGTGAAGCTGTGCCAGCCTTCAAGCATCTCAGCCTTGCAGAGAATTGATGCTGCCCAGACTTGGTTTATTCCATAACCCTATCGAAGCCTAAGGTGAAGCTGCAGGTAGCAGGTAAGTATTCTCACTTGGGCCTTAAGTTTCCCTCACCAATTTCAGCTATGGTGGTAGACAGGACCAGTTCCTCCCTACTTAAAACTTTGCCACTGCCCTGCCTTCTTACAGGACAAATTTTATCTCATCCTTTCGTAGTGATACCTGCTTGCCCAGCACTTTCACTGGGTCAAGACATCCTTAGCCACTTCCCCAAAGCTTTGTTCCGCTTCTTGGAGCCCCTTTTAACTCCACCCATCTCCAAGATTCTATTTTACAGGTTCATTCCTCCTACCAAATGTATGCCCAAGCCAACCCACAGGAGCTCTCTACATACACCAGCTCTGTGGACACCAACCAGGCAAAGATTGGCAGGTTAATTTCACCCATATGCCTACTCATAAAAAAACTCCATTATCTCTTAACACTTGTGGACACTTTTACAGGATGGATACAAGTGTTTCCGGTCTCCAGGGAAACAGCGGATGTGATGGCTCAGGGTCATGGAGTTCGTGTCAAAAGCTCTCAACATCTTCTGGACAATGGGACTCATCAAACAACAACTAACCAAGCTCTCCATTGAACTCAGGTTATCTTGGCCCTCACCTCAGGGCCACCCCACATTCTCCTATAGGCCTGAGCTCTTTTGAGCTGCTTTGTGGCAGGCCCTTTCTCCTTAACCAGCACCTCCCAGTTCAAACTCCTCCACTGGGGGATACCTACCCTACCTCTCCCTTTTAAGGTCCCTTCTCCATCCACACACTGACAGCTGTCTTCCTGCCACTGCACCAGTGGACCCTAATGCCCCTAAACCTGCCCTGTTGTCCCCAGGGGACAGAGTACTCCTCAAACAGTTAATTTCTAGGTCTCTCAAACCTCGGTGGACAAGACCCTACATGGTAATCCTCACCATACCCTCGGCTGCCAAGCTCTTGGGACACCCATGCTGGTACCATCTCTCCAGGCTCAAGTGGGCACCTACTCCAGATACTTGGTCTGTCCAGCAGACAGGACCTTCCACCCTCCGGTTTTCCAGAATGCCACAATGAAGGGCCTACCTGCTCCTCATTCTGGACACTCATCTTTGGCGATAACAGTTTTTTTTCCCTAGACACCTGCCTTCTCATCTCCCCCAAGGAACAGATGCCTGCCATCTTCAGGATGACAGTTCATGGGATGCCTCTCCAGCCACACCTCTCGCTGAATGTGGACACCTAGCTCTCCCCTTCCCCATGCTGTAGCCCACAGGAAGTAGCCAGATTGAGTCTATGCCTTTTTTTTCCAAAGAGAGACTAAATGTTTGTCATAATTACCACTCCAATTTTCCGGTCACCCCTATATCCAAAGAGTCTGGAATTTAAGTTGGGAGAATAGGCCCCAGCCCCTTACATCCATCCCAGCCCCAGGCCTGGTCTGGACTCCAAATCCCAGCAGGCCAGGTCCTGACCCCTCCCTAGGGGTGGGGTCAGGACCACTCCCCAGGGTATTTAAATGAGCCCCCCCAAAGAGGAACATGTGGTCCCTTCTTCTTCCTGGGGGGGGGAGGTCGTGTTTGTATGGTTTCTGGGTTTCCCCCTTAGGGCAACCCAAGAGGGCAGAACTCCCATTAAACCTGGATATTTTTTAATTTGGCTTGTTTTGATTTGGCTTGATTGGGAATTTTGTGTAGGTAGGGAGCTCACATTAGGAAATATCCCTAACAATAAGTTTTGGAGACGTACATTGTATAAACAGCATCATATTTATAACATAATGACTATGACAGATGTTTTTGCACAATGAAAAGTATCTTTAGATAAATGACCAAAGAGAATTTAAATTCTTGATCTTGCAGTAGTGGTAGTGGCAGTCCTCTGCCAGATTTAGATTCATAGCTTATCAGCATTTTATTGATAATGTTAAGACTGTGAAAGGCAGTGTGAGAGAAATTTGATAATTTGCGTTTGTCTTCATACCTCTATATCTTGTAGCTACACACCTTAATAACTTGCATTTGTATATTTTAAAACACCTTCTATTTAGAACATGTTAAGAGGTTGTACTGAAATTTGGTGAGGTTGTCCTTTTAAACTGACAAAACCTATCAGCTATCAACTGTATCAGAGATGTTTTTGAAGGATAAAATTTTACTTGAGTTATTGATTTTATAAAATCACAGAGAACTTATTCGATCGGCTACCTAGAATCACTCTTCAGGGTCCTTCATGGTTGTCAAGGCTTTTAGGGCTGTATTTGCCTTCTGCTGTTTGAAGCAGGGCCTATCAAGGTTTTAGAAGATCCTGAGGGTCAAAAAATGTGTAGGGAGACAAGCCTGCCTGTCTTCAGCTAGGCAGTCAATTCCACTTCTCCTTTGTCCACCGTCTGGAAATCTTCAGCAGTATGGATGCAAGGCAGTTCTTTTCAGTGTTAGTGCTTCACTTAATGAAGAAAATTGCTTGTGCCCATCTGTCCTCTGTCTTTTTTTGGAGAAAATGGGTTGTTGTTGCTAGGAGTTAATCTCTCTCTCTGTTATGAAAAGTCTTTTAATAATTAAGCACTTAAATTCCATATTTTCCAGATCTCTAAGTAGTTGAGGGCTGTTTATCAGGTATTGGTAAGTTGTAACTTCAGCATAGGATCTGCCTGGAGAGCTGAATCCAAGTTTGACTATACTGGTTTTTAATTTAAAAGGTAAGATTTGTACTTATGAAAGACAAAGAAGAAAAAACTATTTGCAATAGAAGCTTAATTGTAGAATTGACAATCGTGGAGAACACCTTATAGGAAAGGCTGTAGGTTAGCTTTTAAAATGTTTTTTAACTGTAAGTACATGTGCAGACATACATAGTTGAATTCAATTTTTATACATATATACATATATTTAGAGTTAAAGCTAACTTATGTTCATAAATAAAATTAATTCAAAAGTCACATTCATGCATACACACATATATTTAGCAGGAGTTAGGTGAAGTAGATGTTTTAGTGAGCCCTATGGAAAGCATGCCACTGTGTAAAACACACAGGTAACAGAGTCAGTAAGAGGAATTTACAAAAACTTAAGTAAGCAGCGAGACCAGGCAAGAAGTACTTCAGTAAAGATGGCAACTTGGTTACCTGCCCTGCCCTTAGTCAAGATGGTGGTGAGGTCATCAGATCATAGATATACATTTAAAATAGACTCACCTCTGTGTGGTCACAATGTTCACACATTCTTTCATATATAAAGTAGATAGGAAAATTACTCAGTGCCACCAGCTGCTGCACTGCCAGCTGCCTTGCCACCAGGTGCCATGCTGCCAGCTGCTGTGGAGAGCAAGGGCTGGGAGTGGAACAGCCACCTTGTGGACCTGGCCAGTTTTTCCAGTTCCTGCAGGACCAGTGGTAGTGGTGGCAGAGACGGGGGTGGGAAGTGGGACTGCCCAAAGAATGGAAAATCAGACAGGCATGAGATGCAGGCTGGACAGAGTTAAGCTTTGCTGGATAGGAACATTTTAATCTGCCTGTTTGCTGATAGAAATTAGAAAGCTCTCATGTTGGGGTCTGCAAGTAGGCCACTTGATAGTGCAAAGTTGAGTAAGGGTAGGAATTTGTAAGTAAGGCATTAAGTTCAGATGTTTTAGGGTCTGTAAAAGTATCCCGGGGGTGCGGGGGGATGGAGGTTGGGCTGATAGTTTTAGGAGCTTTATTCCCCATGGCCAAGAATGTGAGAGAGGTGAGACACAAGGGCTGTCTGTAGACATCTCTGAGACAGAAAAAGAATTGTCAGGTCCATTTGAGGCCTGTTGGCACAGTGATTGAGCACCAGGCAGGGCCACTCTGAGTGTCCCGAGATGAGGACAACAGTCCCAGATGAGAAATGAGATTTCAGTCGTCACCAGAAATGAATATCAGTGAAAACTGACTTGGACCTTACCATTTAGTCATGTAGCTATGGAGCAGGCACAGGTTGTTGTAAAGTGGTCAGAGTCCAGAATCCCTGTATGCCTCAGGCTTTCCACCTGTAGGCAGGAGGGAAGGCAAAGAGAGCCTGGCTGAGTCACGCACCAATGCTATCATTCCTGAAGCAGGTGACCTGAGGCTGGTCCCATGAAGGGCGATAGAGGGTGACCTGAGGCCACCTGGGTGCCCTGGTGGGTGGGAGACAAACAAATACACCATGCAGAGAGGGCTTGGGTATATGGTTTATTTACTGGGGGGTGAGAGAGACAGAAGCTGCCTCTCTAGAAGAAGGATGGACAGATGGGAGAGGAGGCAGGAGATCTTCTGGTTTAGTCAGGAAGGGGGAGATTGAGAGTGGATGGGGCTTGTCTCTTAAAGGAAGAGGGTACCAGGTGACAGGACAGGTCAGCAGATTTACTTTTATAACACATAGACAGACAGACAGACAGACAGACAGACACACACACATATAAAACAAAATAACAAAATCAAAATTTTAATATTATACAGACATACATAGCAATGAATATACAGAATATAGTTTTGATGTGGGAAGAACAATGATCTGGTCACTACCTCCCCATCCCTCCAGCAGCCAGTTTACCTAAAGACATCAGGGGTACTTTTCTAGTTCATGCTTCACTCTCTTTATGCCAGTCTTCTCTTCTAGAGAATTCTGATTTATTCTTTGTACTTTCTCACACATTAGTTGAGAAGATGAACGAAGCTTGTATGTGGACAGTGTCATGCAGATGGCCATGACTGTAATTTCCTTTTGCAATAGTATGCAAATAAGTATGTCATTACAGACTGTAGATCTTAAGCTCACTTGCTGCTTTTTTGTTTGTTTGTTTGTTTTTTTTACCAGCTATACACCCCAATGCTACCAGTCATATGCATTTTCTTTTCCTGCTTTGTGTCTCATTGTTAGGGTGATGACTCCTTTAAATTTCACCTAATTTGTTATTGAAGGGAACCCAGCCTACTCTGGCAGGCCTTGACCCTCTTTCCCCTCCCCCATTCCCTTTGCTTTGGTAAAAATAAATTCATTAGTTTTCATTCCCAAAGCAAGGTCTTTCCCCATATTTGTTTACTTTTCTATGTCAGACTCATTCCTGAGGATGAGTACCAAAATCCAGCAACATAAAACTCCCTTTGGTTCACATAATTAACATACCCCATTAAAGTTAAACACCTCCTCCTAACAGGAGGTTTAGCCTTTTTCCTTTAAAAACTACCTTTTGCCTATGTGCCACTCACTCCTCTCAATCCAGAAGCAGTCCTTTGTTCTGCCTGGATAAATATCTCTTCCCTTTTCTTTGTCTTTTTCCTCTACTCCCTACCCCCTACATCCTTTATCACTGCATCCTAGTCTATTCTAACACAGATCTCCCCTTTTCATCTCTTGAAAATTATGCCCGCAAGGTCATTTGCTGCAATTTTCTGCTAGAAAAGAAGTCACTTTGACTTGTCTTCCTGGCTTAATAAAGGATCTCTCTGTGGAAACAGATGTTTAGGTGTGGTTTGTTCCTAATCCAGGGTCTGGGAAGAAGCCTTTGCTGTTAGAAGGTTCTCCTCCAGTATGGATTAGCAAACTAGGTAAGTCAGATTTCTTTTGTGTGATATTTACTAGAAATCATTGTGCTTGTCTTCGTGGGCAGACTGTCAGCTATACCAGCACACTTAGAGGCATTTGCTGACAGATGGGGTAGGGGTTCCCATAATGGGTTATTTCTTCTATTGTTACACTAATCATGAAACACACCCTTGTTTTATAATGAGTATGTTTTTGCTGAGAATGGAGTTTTGAAGGGCAGTGCTTTCTTGTAGCAACTTCTCACTGTGTGGGGCCTGGCAGTACAAGAACAATTCTCCTACAGAGCGTTCTTTCACGAAGAAGGATGCTCAGATGCTCAGAAACAACAGAAGATGTGAGTGGTCAGTGACTGATTCATGGTCTAAGTAAATGTGAGTGAGGTTCTGAAGGCACCATAAGTACTGGGAAGGCTAAGATGGCCGGGAGGGATACGGGTTGTTGAGGGAATATCAACACAAAGTTGTACACATGCAGGATGACACTGGGCACTTCCCTGAGTCTTACCCACTTTCTTTGTATTGAGGCTTCCTGTATCACCTTTCTCAGCTCATTTTACATTAATCCTCTCTCTCCAGAAGCTCTCAGGATTCCCCCCCCCCTTTCGCATCTACAGCAATAATTCTTACCTAGCTGCTCTCCTGCAAGCACAAGAATAGTTTAATAACCTGGGGCTCTACTTGTCTTAGACTGTACAAACACTTTTTTAATAATGCTCTTGGCAGCCTGAGACCATTATTTTTATATGATCTATGCTGTTGTGGGACATTATTCCTTGAGAGATGTGAAGAAAATCCCAGTTAAGGAATCTCATAACAGATCAAAGTATGGGTACCACTAAAATACAACTTGGTGAGCCAATGGGTTTTATTGGGGGCTACTTTCAAAAATATGGGCCAGATTTTATTTAATGGAGCAGAAATTACGCTAAAGATAGTTGCATAACTAAAGCCCACTCTAGCAAGTGTTGTCACTCATTATAAACTTAACATATAGTATCTTATTTATTTGGATGCTAGAAGGTCAAAGAAGCTGGGAATCTGGATCATCCTATGCAACCTTCAGGCAGCTAAGCTGATTTACGAGTAAGTATTCTTTCCAGGTAGCTAATTTGGCCCGAACCTCTTTCAGGTAACTCAGTAGGTTTGAGAGCTTCTCTGAGCAGTCGATAACTGCTATTTTGGGGGAAGGAAAGACATAAAGAATCTTGTCAGTTTCAGGTACTTCCTAAAGCTACTTTGAGTTGTTCACTTCCTGAGCTTAAGGGGTTTCCCTGCAGGATGGAATGTTACCTATCCCCTTAAAACAGTGGTTCTCTATTTGTGGGTTGGTAACTCCTTTGTGGTCAAAGAGCCATTTCATAGGGTCACATATTAGATAGTCTGAATATCAGATATTTACATTATGATTCATAGCAGAAGCAAAATTACAGTTATAAAATAGCAGCAAAATAATTTTATGGCTGGGAATTACCACAACATGAGGAATTATTTTGATGTGTCACAGCATTAGGAAGGCTGAGAACCACTGCCTTAGGATATCCTATTGTTTCACTTCCCTGGAAACATTCTGTCTTAAAATATGTCATGTCACTTTTCCTTCAACATCTGTGTCTTAATCAGTTTCTTCAGAAAGCATTGGGAATCCTCCTGTCTATCCTACCTCAGAGGTGTTCCCGCGAAGCATGTGACTTATCATGTGGGTGCTGGAATTTGAATTCCAATCTTTGTTTATACAAGTCCTCTTTGCTGCTCAGTCATTTCCAGTTTCCTGATATAAATTTCTATATTGTTCAAATGTTATTCTTTTTACTTTCTATACATTTCCAGTCACCCTCTTCTGTGTTCATGATTTCTGATATAAACATTTTTCCTCACCTCAATACTTCCCACCATTGCTCTTCCATATATGAACTATATTTTTCTTTTAGTGACTACAGAAATTTTCCCTTGTCATTTTTATACTTGAAATATATTATTTCTAGATGTCTTGTTTTGCTTTATTTGGACTTGCCTGTGGCTTTGTGTTATCAAATCTAGAAATTTTCATCTGCTTTATTTTACCTGCTTCTTCTGATTTTCTTTTTTTGTGTACAAACACATTCACCCATGTGTTGCCCTATTTGATGTTGCCCCATGGTTCTCAATGAGAAATTTTGTTTTGATTTGTCTTTTATTCTTTGAGCTTCACTTTAGGGGATTTTTATTGACATGTGTTCAAACTCACTGATACTTTCTGTGGCTTTGTTGTGTCTGCTGAACCCTTGAAGCGATGTTTTCAGTTTTAGCTTTTATTTGATCGTGTCTTGAACTCTTGCTTAAATTGCCCACATGAATGTCTTCTACTTCTTTCATCATATCACTTAATATATTTTAAATTCTCCATCAATTAAGTCTGACACTTGAATCATCTTTCATTGTGATTCTGTAGACTGTTTCCTTCCTTCACATCTTTTCTGTATTGTCATTGGGTTACCTTTTTATTTTCATGAAGGTGAAATACAGTATTGAATTAAATGGTAGGAGTAGGGGCAAATAAACCTCTGTATGCTTGTATGCTAACAAGCAAGCCCAGCTTACTTGTGCTGATCATATAGTTATAGGTTACAACCCTTCCATTGTCTCATTGAAGAGAAAGAAAGTAATCTTCATGAGTCAGGGATCTAAGGAAATAGGGAACTCTACAGGTTAGACTAACAGGAAAAACAAAACCGTGAAAACAACATCACAGGAGAAAGGCAGTCCCTTCGTATCCATGGGGAGTAGGCTGCAGAGTCCAGAATCAATAGAAATGTATGTCCTTTGTATTAAATAGCATGGTGTGCATGGAAAGTGGGGTGCAGAGATTGTTAGAGTTAAAGGTTGGATAGGACCTAAGAGAAACAGTGTCTTCAGTACATGATAGGACTACTGCACTCACAATTTCATCACAACTGTAACAGGTGGAAACTGTGGAAGACTTAAGCCCCAGGTGTCAGGAACCTTGGGGTCATTATGAAATTTTACCTAGCACAGTTGGATAAAGGGTATGATACTCAAACTTGGTTGCAAAGGAGAAGTATAATGGACTGATACAGAAGGTAAGAATTCTGTGGCATGTAGAAGGAAAAATGGTACAAAGAAGTAAGGGATAATGAGGTATAAACACTTTCAAGACCTACATGTTTTGCCTAAACTCAACAACTCACATTGTATATTCAGGGGTTTGTGTTTATAATATCTCAATAAAGCTATAGAAAGGATCCATGTCTTGTACTTGGAGTTTGCACCATCAGATGAATAATCTCCTGGGAGCTCACTTGGAGGGCACAGAGTCAAGTCAGCAAGATGAAAAAGAAAAAAAAATCCTGAATTTAGTTTTGAATGTCAGGATGGCTTCATCACCCGAGGTGGTGTTACAGGGAGCACCTGCCTTGTGTCTATATGGTTACTGGACTGATGAGTATGGTTGGTCTCTTCCAGGAGTGTGGTTGCTTTGATGCTAATGAACTATAGTTTCAATGAATGATATCTTTTCATAGGAGTGCTATGTATCTTGAATTATGCCTTGTAAAGAAAACCTTTCCTTCATTTTCTTTACCTAAACTAAAAAGGTTAAAAAAAATCTCAAAACACAAAATCCCCTACACCTTTCTGATTTTATTCTCAGGAGAGAGGCTGAAGTAATTATAGATCACTTTCTGCTTGGACTGTCATTTTGCTGGACATTTTTATCGAGGATATTTACATTTCTGTAACACATTTGGAATAAATGAAGCAGCCATTCTACAGGGAAATGGAATTGATGGTTGCCATGAAAACCGTGTGAAGTCACAGAAAGTAGATTATCTCATAATATATTACCCAGTGTCAGAAACAGGCAGCCGGACTAGAGAGTAAACTACCAATCAACGAGTGACAATTCGGAGCCAGAGAACAGGAGCCAAATAGAATGTTGCCTTCAAAAGATCACGTTCAAGCTAATTTATTGGTTCTTTTGTGTGATGCAAACCTATTTCTTTAATTGCATTCCATCCATATAAATTTTCTCAACCAGCTCTGACTTCTATAGAAGAAACTGGACATGAAAATTCTAACTAACCCGAATAAAAAATGGGATACAGAACTGAAAAGAAAATTCTCAGCAGACAAAGTTCGAATGGCCAAAAGACACTTAAGGTCATGTTCAACCTCCTTAGTGATCAGGGAAAAGCAAATCAAAACACCTTTGAGATATCATCTTACACCTGTCAGAATGGCTAAAATTAAAAACACCAATGATAGCCTTTGCTGGGGAGGATGTGGAGCAACGGGAACACTCATCCATTGCTGGTGGGAATGCAAACTTGTGCAACCACTTTGGAAATCAATGTGGCGGTTTCTCACGAAATTCAGAATCAGTCTACCTCAGGATCCAGCAATACCACCATACTACAAAAGCATTTGTTCAACTATGTTCATAGCAGCATTATTTGTAATAGCAAGAACCTGGAAACAACCTAGATGCCCTCAATGAAAGAATGGATAAAGAAAGTGTGGAATGTATATGCATTAGAGTATTACTCAGTGGTAAAAAAAATGACATCTTGAATTTTGCATGCAAATGGATGGAAATAGCAAACACTATCCTGAGTGAGATAACCCAGACCCAAAAAGATGAATATGGAATGTACTCACTCATTAGTGAACTCTAGCCATAAACCAAGGACATTAAGCCTATAGTTAACAAGCCTAGAGAAGCCAAATAACAAGGTCAACCCAAAGAAAAACATATATAGATCCTCTTGGAAATTGGAAGCAAACAAGATTGCTGGGCAAAAGTTGGGAGCATGGGGGTAAGGAAAGGAGTGGGGTTTGGGGAAGGAGAGAGGGGGAGAGAGACGGGAAAAGGGAAAGACTAGAGAGTGCTTGGGGAATGAGGAAAACAGATATAGGAGCAGGGAGGAAGATATCTACATTAAGGAGCCATTTTAGGGTTGGCAAGAGACTTGGCTTTAGAGGGGATCCCAGGTGTCCACAGGGATATCCCCAGCTAGGTCCTTAGGCAGCAGAATAGAGGGTACCTGAACTGACCTTGCCCCACTATCACACTGATGATTATCTCAAATATCACCATAGAGTCTTCGTCGGGAAATGGATGGAGATAGAGACAAAGTCCCTCATCAGAGCAACGGACTGAGCTCCCAAGGTCCAGTTGAAGAGCAGAAGGAGCGAGAAGATGAGCAAGGAAGTCTGGACTGCGAGTTGTTGGTCCACCCACTGAGACAGAGTGCCTGTTCTAATGGGAGCTCACCAAATACAGCTGGACCGGGTCTGAATGAGCATGTGATCAAACCGGTCTCTCTGATTGTGGCTGACAATGGGGACTGACTGAGAAGCCATTGATAAAGGCACTTGGACTTGTTTCTACTGCATGTACTGGCTTTTTGGGACCCTAGTCTATTTGTCTATTTGGATGCAAAGCTTCCTAGGACTGGATGTGGGGAGGGCTTGGACTTCCCACAGCGCAGGGTTCCCTGCCCTCTCTTAAGGAGGGAGGGGGAGGGAAGAGGGTGGGAGGGGAATGGGAGGAGGGGAGGAAGTATACATTTTTTTGAATGGAAAAATAAAAAAAAACAAAAAAGAAAAGGATAGAGAAAAGTTTGCCTTCACAGTGCCTATTTATAATAATTCTCAGCCTACTAGGAGATATCAATGGACTATTCTCCCACAGGGAATGCTCAGTAGCCTCATCCTGTGCCAATACTTTGTCAGTCAGCCATTGGAAATAATTGGTAAGTAATTTCCTAAGTCAATAATCTACCATTACACGGATGTCATTTTGTTATCTGATTCAAATACAGATACTTTAGAAAGGATGTTTGAAGAAGCAAAGAAAGTTTTGCCTAAATAGCGATTACAAATTGCTCATGAAAAGATTCAGACAGGAAATTGTGTTAATTACCTAGGTTACAGAATAGTTTTACAGAAAATTACAACACAAAAAGCACAAATTAGGAGAGACTGTTTGCAGATTCTTAATGATTTGCAAAGATTATTAGTAGACATTTTGAGTCTATGACAGCTGTCCCAACTGATCCCATAACACCTGATCTAGTAATTCATTTAAACAAAACGTTAGATGGTGATAAAGTCTTGAATAGTCCCAGAGAATTAACAGCTGAAGCAGAAAAGGAATTGTCAATTGTTGAGAAGAAATTAAAAGAGGTATATGTGGATAGGATGAATCCAAATCTTAATTGTATTCTAGTCTTATTGCCTTCCAGAATTTCTCCTACAGGAATTTAATGCCAAGGGATGATATTATCTTAGAATGGATTTTTTTTACCATATAAACCAAGTAAAAAAATAAAACTTTATGTGGAAAAGGTCTCTGAATTAATTACAAATGGTAAATCGAGACTTTGTCAACTAAAGGTATAGACCCAGAAGACATTATAGTGCCTTTTACTGTTGAAGAAATAAAAAAGTTATGGGAAGACAATGAACCCTGGCAAAGGGATTGTGATAATTTTTTGGAGAAATTAATATCAATTATCCCCATAGTGATAGACTTAATCTTATAAAGAGAACTTCTTGGATTCTTCCCCAAATTGTAGGTGATGCACCAATAACTGGAGCCCATATATTTTATACTGTTGCAAACAAATCAGGGAGGGCAGGTTACAAATCAGAAGAATTGAGTAAGGTGGAACAAAGCTCTTATAATTATGTCCAGAAGCCAGAATTATATGCTATTCTTATAGTACTAAGGGATTTTAAAGAACCTCTTAATATAGTTACTGATTCACAATATGCAGAAAGAGTTGTCTTGCTATTGAAACTGCTGAATTTATACCAGATGATTCAGAATTGACTTCATTATTCATCCAGTTGCAAGACATAATCAGGAATAGGCATTTTCCTATATACATAACACATATCCAATCCCATGTGGTTCTGTCAGGTCCTCTAGCAAAGGTAATACAGAAATTGACCACTTATTGATTGGAAGTCTGATGAAGGCCTCAGAATTTCATAAGAAACATCACGTCAATAGCAAAGATTAAAAAAAAAAAAGAGTTTCCTATTACATGGCAACAAACTAAGGAGATTAAAAAGAAATGTCCTACTTGCTCGTTTATAGTCAAACACTGTTGCCTGCAGGGAATAACCCTAAGGGTAATCAAAGGAATAAAATCTGGCAGATAGATATGTTCCACTTTGCATAATTTGGTAAATTAAAATATCTATACCACACCATAGACATATACTTAGGCTTTCAATGGGCAACTGCCTTGAGCTCAGAAAAAGGCTGATTCGGTAATCACACATTTATTAGAAGTTATAGCCATCATGGGCATTCCTGCAAAATAAAGACAGACAATGAATAATGGAAAAAACTTCTGAATTGAATCAATAAGTATATTTCAAGGATGTGTTGACCTCACAATGGAAACCAGGAGATGTACTATGTTGGGGAAGGGGTTTCACTCTTGTTTACACAGGAGAAGAAAAATTATGGATACTATCAAAATTAATAAATTGAAAAAGAGAAATGACAGCTCATCTGCAATGGTGACAACCATACAGGTGGCAATTAAAACAGATAGGGCTGGGGCAGGGTTCTGCTTTTGTCTTTAAAGGAAAATACACATCCTCAGACATTAAAGAGGTCCTGGATGTTTGAATGTTGACAGAAGGAAAAATAACTATCCACTAAGGATCATCTAGAAAATGGAATATGGATTGTGAGGCCAGGTACTGGATATGCATACATTTACACACATAAACACATATACATTTATTAATATATTCAGATGGTTTTAGAGTTGGAAAATGGCTCTGTACTTCTCTAAATCCAAATTTGTTGTTCAAAAGTACATTCAGAGTTTCTCATATTTGGAGCTATCTGGTATGGGACAGAAGAATGACTTTAGGAAAAATTTTACTTTCTCCATCTCTATTTTGTCTATATTGTATTCTTCATTGAATGTATGTTTATATAAATGGTGTTTAAATTTTCCATGATGAACAATAGATTTTCCTACAGATCCTTTTCCTGCAGTAATCTTTGAACTTTCCAGGAAGAAGATGGGGCCCCACAGCACCAACTCCACCTGGTTGAGATGACATCATGATGCTGATATTGTTACTATAAGACCAGATTTTTGGGTACCATCTGCTGAAATGGTGCACCTTCTCAGGATGTTCTTTCCAGAACTTCAAATAAGAACTTTGGAAAAAAACCCTATCAACTCCTCAGAAATTGTTTTCAACTATACTAGACAGTAATTTTGAAACATAACCACCACTTTACTTTTGCAAGATCCCCTTAAGAAAATATTGCCCCCATGACAGTGGGAAGTAATTCTAGAGGACGATGCCCCCATCCCAAAAAAGTTTGTCCTTAGGGTTGGGAACATCATTTCGAGGCTTAGGGTTGGGAACATCATTTCGAGGCTGTTGAGTTTTACTTGTACTAGATAGAGGGTTGGGGTGAAAATTATGTTGATTATAAGAAAAAAAATAGGGTAGTAATAGCGGGTAATAGAGTGAATACTTGTGAGCTATTATTTATGGATAATTTACATTGGTATATTTTTTTGTATATTGATACGAGTTCAAATTATATTTGTTATTTATGTTACATCTATGCAAATTTATTCTGTCAGACTATATATATGCATGTTTATACTTCTGTGTAGGACATTTTGTATATTGATACAACTTTTAGGACATAATTTCATATTCCCTTATATATTACTCCTAACTCTGATCAAGATACTTATAGATTGTTTACATTTTGAGGTCATTGTCCTCATTTGTTGCACATTTATTACAGATTAATATTCTGACATGAAGTTTTAGTCTTTAAATTATAGAGGTACTAAATATAGATCAATAGTTGTTCATGCTTGTTGTATATACAGTCAGATCAACTAGGTTCTTTATAGGCACATAGAGACTCTATTCTGTCTAGATAGGTAGTTTTCAGGCACTTCAAGGATCTATAAAACATGGCATTTAAATAGCTAAGATTATGTTGACATGATTGCTCTCGACAGAACCAATCTATTTCCAAAATAATGTTGAGCACCGAAGTCACTCCACTTGGATTTTGTATTCTTCTTGGCACCTTTGGCCTATGGGCAAGGGACTGCCCATACCTCAACAACTGGCAAAGTACACGGTATCCAGAAATGGATAAGCAGGACACAAGGAAAAAGACTGTCACATCTTGCCAAGACAGGGTAAGATGGTTTTGAAAAATTCCCTGCTTCTGAAAATGGCCTGCCAGTTATGCAAGGCCGTTGGATAGCTTGCTTCAATGTTTCAAATGAGACTTTGGGAGATTGCTCAGGTAGCTAATTGGAAGCTGCTTGATTGTATTTCCTGCCTGCTCAAGTAATATTATTTTTCTTCTCGGGCCTTCAATGGGATTGAAGATTATATAGTTATAGTTACTGTCCTCTTATGATCTAGCCAAGTCATTTCCTATACAAGACTTCTTAGACTCCTTAGGATAGGATGTTTATTAAAACATTTAGCATATGTTCCTTGCTTAATATATTTTATGCTGGCTGTAATTCTAATTATACTTGACATCTATTACTAGTGTATATAGGTTTGTATTGTGTTTGGAACTCTCATATTTAAACAAAAGGGGGAGGTGCTGTGGGAGCACCTCTAAGATACCAGCCCACTTGGGCATGGTGTCCTATACTGTAAAAGCAACTGTAAATCATGTGCCCTCTCTCTTGGTTCCGGTTCCCACTTCCAACTGCTAGACTCTGTTCCTATTTGCACAATGGATTGCTATCTAGGACAGTGATCTGTTTTCCCTTAAATAAATAACCCTTTATTTTTCATAATTCTGAACTGGTATAGCATTAATTTGTGACTTCTGTCATGAGGAAAGTACAGGAAGGGTGTTTGTGTGTGTGCTGTGGATTGAGAAGATTTTGCTGATCATAAAGAAGGCATTTATATTGCATTATCTCATATATACTTCATATATACATGCATATGTACATACACGTAGATAGAAAATGTGGTGGGTGATGGAATTTTGCCTTTCATCTTTTACTTCTAATATAACACATGAAAGTGAAAATTCCAGGGTTGCTTGGTGACTGCCTGGTGGGATCCATAGATTTTCAGCTGTCTGTGTGTATGCATGCATTTAGATGCTCTGAGCATGTGATTTAGAGAAGACTGATGATTATGTGCTCAAAAGCCTTTATTTATTTATTTGCACATGCCAATTTAATTCCAAAGTGCTTAAGGCATTTTGAAAACATTAAATTAACTGTTAATCCTCTCCATGTCTCTATAAAAAAAGGGGGGGGGAAGTATCTTATTATAAACCAATACAGACTAAATCTGAAAAACTGACTTCACAGGGAAAGGGATAATTAAGTGGGATAAAAAGAGACAGATGAGTCAATGGGAATAAAAATAAAAGGAGAAAAAGATAAAAAGATTTTTTGGCAGTTCTCTGCAAATTAAGGAAACTTTGAGAAAATTTTATCAGCAATGGGATTTCAAGACATCTTGTCCAGCATTTCAGTGTGTGTGCTTGTGTTTTTATTTTGTTTTGCTTTGTTTTTTGCCTTACATATAAGATGACCTTGATTAAAGTATTTCCTTAATTAACTAAGAAGCAGGGTAGGTGAAATGTGGCAGATAGTTATCCAAGACTGCAAAATATAGTAAAGACTATGGGAGATAGTAAGGTTTAAGTGGAGATAGCAATCTGGGGTAAAAATGTGGTTGCTATGTTAGAGTTGGGATGGAAAAGGAGGGGTGATAGAGTCACCTAAAGAAACTCCTCTAGTATTTCTAGACTCCATAAATCCTGTGGTCTTCATGTTTTTCTAAACTGATACATAAGAGCTAAACTCCCAGTATGATAGTTTTAAAAGACTGTCAGTACTGAGCTACCTTCCAAAGACACAATCTTATAATATCACCTTATTGGGCATTGGGATTCATGATTTCAGGATCTGCATTATTTTTGGGCTGCTTCCCTTGATAACATTATGTCTCTTTCTCCTTTTTTTCTGCCTGGCTACTAGACAGTTGAGAATATATATCTATTAATATCTAACACACTTCCCTTTTCTAGTCCAGCCCTTCTTTCCTACTTTACACTTTAGTGCATCTTCCTATGTAAAGCTCTTCTTCTATAATGCTAGTCTAGCTATGTTGCCTCCCTTCTTTAAGTCTTCAAGTGGCTTCTCTTGTTTCAGGAGAAAGCACCATATAGCAGAGATCATAGTACTTCTATTCTAATTCCTCAATTTCCCATCCAAGTTTTATATCTGCCTTTGTTTTCTATTTTCTATGTGAGATCCATATTTGCCATCTGCCATCTCTGAGAAGACCAAATAGTATTATCCTTCTTTTTTTCTTTTCTTTTTTTGTAAGCTAAGGAAGATAGCTCAATGCAATTAGGATATGAAATGATCAGGTTGTAAAAGTTCAGTTTAGTTAACAATGTTTGTTTGAGTACCATGGGGCTAGTAGCTGAAGCCTTTAAATTGGGCCAGATGCCAAAACAGCCACAGTCAGTCCTGGGCCAGGAATCTTCAATCAGCAAGTGTGTAATGTACATTTATAGAATCTTGACTCCTTGTGTGTGATTTTTCTCCCAAGGAAATGAAAGGAAGTCTATTTTATTCTTTCCAAATTTTAGAAGCAACTAACTTGCTTCATCTCCCGTTGGATAGAGTGAATAAGTACACAGGAAAGAGACAATAATGAGGATGTCAGAAGATGGGACTGTGCATCTCTCTGATGACACAGAACAACTCACAGTCCCAAGAGCACTCTTTGAGATTCCATCATTCTTTTTGTCTGTATATATTTTTATTGCTGCTGCTTAGCACATTCTCTTCTTGTCCACTCTGGGTTTTTAGCCCACTCCTACTTGAGCTTCAAAGAACTCCTGTGAAAGTTAAATAAAATCTCTCCCAGTATAGAGTATCTTGAAAGGAGGAGTCCTTAAATACTGCTTAATAGACAAAATGAAGTGATATTTTATCTTGGTTTTGATGGAATGATAGGATCTGAATAACTAAGCCAGGTGTGTGATTGAAACAAGACAAGGCATGGTGATATGTACATTGATTTGGTGAAAGCACAGACCATGCAAAGAGAAGTTTTGAGATATTGCATTAGAAAAGTAGGAGGAGGTTAGGTCCAAGCATCTTCAGTATTCACCTAAACACGCTGGTAGGCAGTAAAAAGCCATTGGAGCACCAGAGAAGGTTAGAATAAACAATGCTACATTCCTGACCATTAGCTAATAGACTTATTTTGCAAATGAACTCTGGTGTCTAATATTTTCATCTGTAGAGGTTATTACGTGGTTATTACTATAATCTCCTTACCTATAAGTAATAACCTCCTTGCCTGTGTAATTTTTCTCAGCCCAGCATCTTGGCTTGCTCATATTGAATTTTTAATTGTTTTCTCTTAAAGAGAAGTATTAAATATGGTTGACATAGATATGAGAGAAATTCTTATAATGAAAACAGACATGGACTTTTTGCCATCCCTAAGGTCTTCCTTTAGAAGAGAATATACCTCTCTTCCATTTGGTACTGAAATAGCTATAGGTTTCTGATCTTGATAGAGAAAACCGAAGAACAATCTGAATACTTCAGCATTTTCTAAAGGTTTCAAGGGGAAAGTTCCTTGAATTGTCTGTACTGTTGGGTACTAGCTGAAAGAATTGGAAGCTGAATTGTGAGCTTTACTTATCTAATTGTGTTGCTTCAAACTTGCAAAATATCACCAAGAGAAGTTGACATGGGCTCTGAGAGTCACTGTGGTCACTAGAAGTTCTCCATGGGCTTTTGTCTTGAAGGCTGATTCCTCAACTGGTGATTTTATCTTGGGATACTGGGAACTTTTAGGAGGTAAGAAGAAGTTCATTAGAGATAGGCCTTTGAAGGTTATACCCCATCACTGGTTTCTGCCTCACTCTCTGCTTCACTGGGTACTCTGATGTGAATAGTCTCCAGTACATAACCCCTATGCAATAAACTGAGTTACTTTGTCAATGCCATCCTCACAATGACTGACTGAAACCATTTGAAGTCATGCCAGGCATTGTGATCATAGTGACATAAAAGTAAGAAATAGTCACATTTTACTCAACTTTTATACCAAAGCAATAATTTTAACCAATCTCCTCTATTTTTTATTTCAGATATGCTCAAGTAGGAGTGGGCTAAAAACCCAGAGTGGACAAGAAGTGAATGCTCTGAACAGCAGGAACAGCAGCAATAAAAATACGCACAGGCAACAAGAGTGATGGAATCTCAAAGATTTCATTTCAGATAGCCAATGATGACACTGAGCTTCTGATCCTCCTACTTCCACACTCACCCAAGTGCTGGGATTTCACTGTGCATGACTACACATGGTTTATGTTGTGTTGGGGAGTTGAACACAGGAACTCATGCATATTAGGCAACTATTCTGCCAATTAAGCTACATTTATAAACCTTTAATGTATTTTTAGTGACCATTTCAATATCTACTTATCAATATTGAAATAAACAGTATACATGGCTACTTGTTTTGTTTTCAGCTTCAGACATTATCTAAGAATTAGTTAGTGTTTATACCTGTGCCATTTTCTTATTTTTCAAATTTTCCTAACCATAATAATTTTAATTTGATCAATAACTGTATTTACATTTTCATGACCATGCAAATGTTATTCATGATTGAGCAACATAATAATTTATACTTTATAATTACTTTTCCCTTTGTGTACAACTATGTTCTCCCTGAGGCTATTACTTATTTTTCCTTATGTTTAGATTCCTATGTTATTTCTTAATCAGAAAATCAAACCAAAGCCTTTTCCATTTTTCTAAATATCTTTTTTTTTTGTTTAATTTTCAAGCAGATCATGTGTTTTCTATTTAACTGATATTTTAAAAGATCCTCTGAACTGTTAGGTGAGATCCATTTTGGATTAAAATCCCCTTTATGCTAGAAGCACCTTTATCAGTTATTCTGGGTTTATTTGCACCTGTTGCTCCCATGTCTAATATTCCATCTCTTTTTCACTGTTTATAATTTTCAGATTGTTGTCTATAGTCTCTCATTTCTTCCTAAGAAACAAGTCAGAAAATATTTCTAAAAGGTCTTTGCATGCCTGAAAAACATTAAATATATAGATTGTTGATTGATTCTTTAGCTAGGCATAAAACTGTAGTTGGGAAATGAAATTCTTTCTGTTTCAAAGATGTCCCCTTCCCACTGTCTTCTCATATTGCTATTAATAAATCTGGAACAGTTTTTACTGCTTTCTGTGTGAATGCCCCCTTTTTCTTCCTTATCTCATGAGTTAGAAGTCTGCATCCTTAGTGTTCTGAACGTTACTTGACTTCAGTCCATTTTCATTCATTGGTTTGGGTATTATTGAAATTTTCAAATGAGACTCTACTTGCATAATCTTGATTTGTTTTTATGTCTTCCATTAATTGTCTTTGTTCATTTGTTCCAAGAACTTGAAAATTTTTTAGTATTTGCCAAATGGAGAAAGATATAATATAATCATGACTTTGTGTGACCTTGATGATATCTGTAATTTTAAAACACTAAGTTTTTACTATCTAAAGTTAAAGAATACCACATGCTGCTTTGATATGCACCAACACAGTAAGATGATTATTACAGATGAGTAATTTATCTCTAGATGTATTCAGTCTCCATTACTGCAAAATGTTTCTCTGTTAACCTGCATTGCCTTATTCCATACCTTTTGTATCCGTCTCTCAAAACTACCATTTTACACTTGATTTTAATGTGTTTGAGATGCTTTACTCATGGAGCATTTTACTTTCTGCATTGTCTTATTTCACTTGTCATGGTGTCTTTTAAGTCATCTCAAGTGAAAGGATCTTCTCTAATGATACAAACAGAATGCTATTATATATAGAGTATTTATAGAACAGAAGTACTATTAATTATTATATTGGCCATTGGTCTCTGCAGGTTATTTAATCTTTTTTTAAAATTTTTATCTTTCCATTCAATTATTTACACTTCCTTCCCTCCTCTCAGTTCCCTTCCTCTCCCCCACACCCCCTCCTCCCTCTCCCACCCTGCTTGAGAGAGGGCCAGGAATCCTGCCCTGTGGGAAGTCCAAGGCCCTCCCTTCTATATCCCGGCCTAGGGAGCTGTGCATCCATATAGGCTAGGGTCCCAAAAAGCCAGTACATGCCATACAAACAAGTCCCAATACCTTTATCAATGGCTTCTCAGTCAGTCCCCATTGTCAGCCACAATCAGAGAGACGGTTTGTTCACATGCTCATTCAGACCCTGTCCAGCTGGATTTGGTGAGCTCCCATTAGAAAAGGCACACTGCCTCAGTTGGTGGACCAACTCCTCGCGGTCCTTCTGCCTTTCAACTGGACCTTGGAAGCTCAGTCCGTTCCTCTGATGAGGGTCTCTGTCTCTATCTCAATCCATCGCTGGACGAAGACCCTATGGTGATATTCAAGATAAGCATCAGTGTTATAGTGGGGCAAGGACCGTTCAGGTATCCTCTCCTCTGCTGTCCAAGGACCTAGCTGGGGACATTCCCGTGCACACCTGGGATCCCCTCTAAAGCCAAGTCTCTTGCCAACCCTAAAATGAATCCCTTAATGTAGGTATCTTCTTCCCTGCTCCTATATCCGCCCTTCCTCCATCTCCACCCTCCCACTCTCTCAAACTTGCCAGTCCTTCCCTTCTCGCTTCCCTCTCTCCCTCTCCCCTTTCCCCCAACCTCATCCCCACCCCTTCCTCTACTCCCATGCTCACAACTTTTGCCCAGCAATCTTGTTTGCTTCCAATTTCCAGGAGGATCTATAAATGTTTTTCTTTGGGATCACCTTGTTATTTGGCTTTCTGGGCCTGTGAACTATATAGGCTTAATGACCTTGGTTTACGGCTAGAGTCCACAAATGAGTGAGTACATACCATATTCATCTTTTTGGGACTGGGTTACCTCACTCAGGATAGTGTTTGCTATTTCCATCCATTTGCATGCAAAATTCAAGATGTCATTTTTTTTTACCACTGAGTAGTACTCTAATGCCTATATATTCCACACTTTCTTTATCCATTCTTCCATTGAAGGGCATCTAGGTTGTTTCAAGGTTCTGGCTATTGAAAATAATGCTGCAATGAACATAGTTGAAAAAATGCTTTTGTAGTATAATTGGGCATCTCTTGGGTATATTCCCAAGAGTGGTATTGCTGGGTCCTGAGGTAGGTTGATCCCGAATTTCCTGAGAAACCACCACAGTGATTTCCAAAGTGGTTGCACAAGTTTGCATTCCCACCAGCAATGGATGACTCTTCCCCCTACTTCACATCCTCTCTCAAAAAGGCTATTATTAATGTTTTAGATTCTAGCCATTCTGACAGGTATAAGATGGTATCTCAAAGTTGTTTTGATTTGCATTTCCCTGATCACTAAGGAGGTTGAACATAACCTTAAGTGTCTCTTGGCTGTTTGAACTTCTGCTGAGAAATCTCTGTTTAGTTCAGTGCCCCATTTTTTAATTGGGTGAATTAGAATTTTAAAGTCTAGTTTCTTGAGTTCTTTATATATCTTGGAGATCAGACCTTTGTCTGATGCAGGGTTGGTGAAGATCTTCTCCCAGTCAGTGGGTTGCCTTTTTGTCTTAATGACGTGTTCTTTGCTTTACAGAAGCTTCTCAGTTTTAGGAGGTCCCATTTATTCAGTGTTGCCCTTATTGTCTGTGCTACTGGGGTTTTATGTAGGAAGTGATCTCCTGTGCCCATGTGTTGCAGTCTACTTCCATTTTCTTTTCTATCAGGTTCAGTGTGGTCAGATTTATACTGAGGTCTTTAATCCATTTGGACTTGAGTTTTGTTCATGGTGATAGATATGGATCTATTTTCATTCTTCTACAGGTTGACATCCAGTTATGCCAGCACCATTTGTTGAAGATGCTTTCTTTCTTCCATTGTATACTTTTAGCTCCTTTGTCGAAAATCAGGTGTTCATAGGTTTGTGGGTTAATATCTGGGTCTTCTATTTGATCCCATTGGTCGACTTCTCTGTTTTTATGCCAATACCAAGCTGTTTTCAGTACTGTAGCTCTGTAATCGTGTTTGAAATCAGGGATGGTAATGCCTCCAGAAGTTCCTTTATTGTATAAGATTGTTGGCTATCCTAGGTTTTTTGTTTTTCCATATAATTTTGACTATTGTTCTCTCAAGGTCTGTGAAGAATTTTATTGGGATTTTGATGGGGATTGCATTGAATTTATAGATTGCCTTTGGTAGAATTGCCATTTTTACTATGTTGATCCTATCCATCCAAGAGCATGGGAGATCTTTCCATTTTCTGGTTTCCTCTTCAATTTCTTTCTTCAATGCCTTAAAGTTCTTGTCAAATAGATCTTTCACTTCCTTGGTTAGAGTTACCCCAAGATACTTTTTGTTATTTGTGGCTATCGTAAAAGGTGAAGTTTCTCCGATTTCCCTCTCTGCTCCTCTATCCTTTGTGTATATGAGGGCTACTGATTTTTTTGAATTGATCTTGTAACCTGCCACACTACTGAAGGTATTTATCAGCTGTAGGAGTTTTTGATAGAGTTTTTGGGGTCACTAATGTACACTATCATATCATCTACAAATAACGAAAGTTTGACTTCTTCCTTTCTGATTCGACTCCCCTTGATCTCCTTATGTTGTCTTATTGCTATTGCTAGAACTTTAAGCACTATGTTGAAGAGATATGTTGAGAGTGGCCAGCTTTGTCTTATTCTGATTTAGTGGAATGGCTTTGAGTTTCTCTCCATTTAATTTGATATTAGCTGTTGGCTCGCTGTATATTGCTTTTATTATATTTAGGTATGGTCTTTGTATCCCTAACCTCTTCAAGACCTTTATTATAAAGGGATGTTGAATTTTGTCAAATGCTTTTTCAGCATCTAATGATATGATCATATGGTTTTTTTCTTTCAGTTTATTTATATGATGGATTACATTGATAGATTTTCTTATGTGGAACCAGCCCTGAATCTCTGGGATGAAGCCTACTTGATCGTAATGGATATTTTTTTTTTGATTTGTTCTTGGATTTTGTTTGCCAGAATTTTATGGAGAATTTTTGCATTGATGTTCATGAGTGAGATTGGTCTGTAATTCTCTTTCTTGGTTGGGTCTTTGTGTGGTTTTGGAACCAGGATGAATGTAGCTTCATAAAAAGAGTTTGGTAATGACTCTTCTGATTCTTTTATGTGAAACACATTAAGGAGTATAGGTATCAGATCTCCTTGAAAGTTCTGATAAAATTCTGCATTAAAACCATCTGGTCTTGGGCTTTTTTTTTTTGGTTGGGAGTTTTTTTTTTTTTTTTTTATGACAGCTTCTATTTCCTCATGACTTACCGGTTTATTTGAATTATTCACCTGGTCTAGATTTAATTTTGGTATATGGTACTTATCTAAAAACAAATCCATTTCTTTTACATTTTCCAACTTTGTGGCAATTAAGCTTTTGTAGTAAGACCTATTGATTCTCTGAATTTCCTCAGTGTCTGTTGTTATATCCCCCTTTTCATATCTGATCTTGTTAATTTGCGTGTTCTCTCTCTGCCTTTTGATTAGTTTGGATAGGGGTTTATCAATCTTGTTTAGTTTCTCCAAGAACCAGCTATTTGTTTCATTGATTCTTTGGATTGTTTTCTGTGTTTCCATTTTGTTGATTTCAGCCCTCAGTTTGATTATTTCCAGTCTTCTCCTCCTCCTTGGTGAGTCTGCTTCTTTTTTTTTTTTCCTGGAGCTTTCAGCCGTGCTGTTAAGTCTCTAATGTGAGCTTTCTCCATTTTTTTAATGTGGGTGTGTAGAGCTATGAACTTTCCTCTTAGCACTGCTTCCATAGGTTTGGGTATGTTGTGCCTTTATTTTCGTTGAATTCAAGGAAGACTTTAATTTCTTTCTTTATTTCTTCCTTGACCCAGGGCGGTTCAGTAGTTGACTGTTCACTTTTTATGAGTTTGTAGGCTTTCTGGGGGGTAGAATTATTGTTAAATTCTAAATTTATTCCATGGTGTTCTGATAAGACACAGGTGGTTACTAATATTTTTTGTATCTATGAAAATTTGCTTTGTTACATAGTATGTGATAAATTTTTTAGAAGATTCCATGAGATGCAGAGAAGACTATGGCTGCTTTGCCTTTTGGCTCTGCCTATTCCAACATGGCAGGATGGAGGTCTGTTTAGCATGAGTCATGCTCACAGCCCCATTTTCAGGTACACAGTGGACCTCTGTTGCCATTAAATAAGTTGCAGAACACTGCTCACAAACCCCATTTAAATGCTTCATAGCCAGACCTCCCAAAAGAGTCAGAGCCATTTGTACTGGTGAAGCAGTAAACCACCGTTTTGAAACCGTGTGTGTGTGTGTGTGTGTGTGTGTGTGTGTGCTTTGGTACCGCTGAATTAGGAAGATCACTGTTAAAGGAGTTGCAGCATGCCACCAGCAAGCAGATCCTATCTGTAAAAAAATGTGGCTAAACTTTATGTTTTAGTGTCTAGAATTCCTTTTCTAGCCCTCTCAAGTTTTATGTGGGTTTTATTGACCAAGTTGGCATGCTAATTTATTGTATGGAGGCTGCCCTGAACTGAAATAATGACACAGAAACTATATTATTTAAATCACTGCTTAGTTAATCACTTAAGCATATTCCCAGCTAGCTCCTACATCTAGAATTAACCCAATTTTTATATTTTACTATGAGGCTCATAGCCTACCAGTAAGGTTATAGCTGGCAGCTTACATCTTTTTCCTCTGGCAGCTACATGGCATTTCTTACTGAGCCCACCTCCTTTCTCCCAGCATTCAGTTTAGTTTTCCCTGCCTAGTTCTTCTGCTCTATCAATAGGCCATGGCAGTTTCTTTATTTTTTAACAAATAAAAGCAACACATATACAAAGGAGTTCCCACATTATGCCCATTAGCTGAATCACATGAGGCAGTCCTGAAGAATGCCTTGATTTATGCAGAGGAATCTATTCTTAAAATATAATTTCCTTTGATTAACTCTCTCATGGCCTGTATCTCAAGTTTGTGTGTTTAGGTTGGAACTACTGAGTTCTATGTCCACATAGCCAAGCATTTAAACATTCATGTATGAGAGTAAGAGTCCTTGAGATGCTTCTGCCAATATGACCTTGATTCTTTCCTTCAAATGAACTCCTTACCAGTATTCTGTCTGCTTATCTTTCCCCAAAAGCCATACCTTTCCACATTGCTCCTTAAGGAGCTGCTACCCTTAGTCACCCTAACCTCCTCTCTCCTCAAAAATCTGCCTAAGTGTACCCTTGTTGGTGACAACTGCCCCATTGGTTCCTAAGAAGATTGTTCTTGTGGCTCCAGGATACTCTGCCTTGTAGACTGACTAAAGCGGTCATTTTTTGTTTTCTTTTGTAATCATTTATTTACCTGATTTTATTTTCATTTATTTATCTGCCACAGATATATTTAGTTTATAATATGTTTAGATGATTGGAAAAGAAAAAGGAAGAAACTCAATTTCAGAAACTTAGGGCATGGCCCATGCTATGGCTGTGCTAGTAAATGGCTGAAGCTAATCCTTGCACTTTGAGCTGTTTGGAGGCTGTTTTAAGATTCCAGCTACAGTATTTATAACCTATGATAGCTTCAGTTGGTAACAAAGGACTCATTGCTCATTCACTGCAGTGAGAAGGATCGTTTACACTGTGTGTCTGTGTGCTTGTATGTTGAGTATTTATAAACCATATGTTCTGAGGCTAGAAGCCATACCTGATGAACAAAATGTCTTAGGGTTTCTATTGCTGCAACAAAACACCATGAGCAAAGAGCAAGTTGGCAAGCAAAGCTTTATTAAGCTTACACTGCAGCATTGATGTTTATCATTGAAGAAAGTCCAGACAGGGACTCAAAACATGGCAGATTCCTGAAGTTGATAAAGAAGCCATAGAGTGAAGCAGCTTACTGGCTTGCTTTACATGGTTTTTCTCAGCCTACCTTGTAGAATACAGTACCAGCAGCCCAGGGAAGTCACCACCCACCATGGGCTGGGCCCTTCCCCGGTGATCACTAAGACTTAAATCACTTAGCTGGATCTCAAGGAGTCATTTCCTTAGCAAAGGCATCTTGTTCTGATGACTCTCGCTTGTGTCAAGCTGACACACAAAACCACCCAGTACACAGAATTATTTTTAAATGTGAGTGGTCTTTTTCCCCCAGACAGCTCATCTTTAGTGCTGTGATCTTATTCCTTTTTATCACTTCTTTCTCTGCCAGTTTCTTTGTATCTCTGCCATTCCCTTCCTCTATCTAGTGATTTCTGTTTTCATTTGATGGTGCATTCCCTGCAAGACCAGGCAGGAACCATTTTTGCTAAGGAAAGAAAGAAAGATGCATCAAAGACTGTAACTTTTCCTAGCCATGGACACAGTGGCCCTTTGGAAACTGTTAGTGCGAGATTTGAGCCCAATCTATAAGCAGTGTGAAAATAGGGAAACTGAGTAAAGTCACTGATGGGAGAGCAGTTTTGGGTGAGATGCTGAAAGTTTCTGGTGAGTTTGACCCAGCACCTGTGTTCTCAGTGTCACATCCAGAAAATACTATCTAATTTGATGCTTTTGCCGTGCTGAGACTATGAATTCAGCAGTCAAATTCATCAGAGCAGAGAGGAAAAGGACAGCATGATTGCTTCCAAATGAAGAGATCCTAGAGCGAATATTAAAATTTATATTTATTTTCTCAACAAACAGTCGTGGTCAGAAGGTTAAGGTTGTATTAAGGCAATACAACAAATAGGTTCTAAGGGTCATTTGCTGGTGTGTTAGTAAAGGAAAAACCACACCCAGGAGGAGAGGATCTCTGGAGTTTAAGTGCAAAAGAATTTTAAATCCTGTGTAAGCTGACTCTGCAGGCTTGCTAAAGGAGCCTGTGAAACTCCCCAGACAGAGGAGACAGAGATGAAATTGGAGCATGTCAAGATAATCTGTTTACTTCTTTACCTATCTGAGCAGTAAACTGATTTTTCAATTAGCCTCACTTGGCTAATAAAATAATAAGCACCACAGTAAAATGTGTTTAGAAGTTAAAAGCACAGTCAGGTGTCAGACATACCTGGATTTAAGAGAGTGATTTGCTCTTTACTTCCTGTGTAATCTTAGGCAAGGGAATTTTCATAAAGCCCCAGCTCTGTCCAGGAAACACATGGACCTCCTGCTGCAGATGCTTGCTTACAGCTTTATCCTTTTAGTTAAAAACAGGACAGTATCTTCCTTGTGGCTATACTAGGAGAGTTAGATCAGGTAACCCACATAAATTGCTTTGTTTGGTAGCTGACATAAGCCAGATATGTAGCAACTATTGGCTGTTAATTTAGTTGCATGCCAGGGATTTTAGTAATATTATTGAAGTTGATCTTCACATCCATCTTTTGAGTCAAGTTTTGCCCACTCTCATAGCTAGTGATGGAAACACCTTAGATGACATGTACATAGCCTCATTCTTGAGTATGTGGTCTTAATTAGTAGTTGTTGAATGACATGTGCTTTTTTCTTTCTTTCTGATATCCCTCCTCCCCCTTCCTCTACTTTGTCCTTTCTTCTTTTCTACTACTTTGTGTATTTATCCATTCATTTCCATGCACACATCCATCTACCTTTGTCATTGTCATCATCACTTTTATTACTCATCTTTCTGTCAATCTGTCTTCATCAGTCATTTCTCTCTGTATTTTTCATTGACATGCACACACACATGTCATTAACTCAGTTAATGACAAACTAAAACTCAGAGGTTATTAGACCCCAGATAACAGTTCTAATTTTCTATGTCTAGAACTGTCTCACTTCCAAGTATGACCTGCATTATCACAAAACTACAAGACTATGATTAAATGTGGTCTCAATTCTTTTTCAGTGCCGTTATTTAAAATTTCACTTTTAAGAAAGAAAAATAGGAAAGTGTCAACTCTCTCAGTTAACAACTTATCCATTTGTACTCCTAGAAAAGGAAGAGGGGATGATCACAAGACTCACTCAGTGTGGATATTCAGGTGATGGAAAGTTTGTTATTCAGTCAGTGTCAGAAATTAAGTTGGCTTCCTGTCTGATATAACTGTCCTTTTTCAGTACAACCTCAAGAACAATCACTGTTTTAAAAGCCTGGCCCAGAAACAAGTGGGACCCCGAAAAAGTATGACACATCCTGCACATTTATTTATAGAGATACTCTATGGATCCTACATAGTTATCTGTGGTAATAGAGAAGACTTGGCAACCCACAAACCCACAGCAGTAGGAAATCCTCCAATTGTAACACGTCAGCCTGGGAATGTATGGAATTCATTGGAATAATTTTGCATCTAATTAACTTTCCTAATTAAGCTTCCTATAAACCAGCATGACCTCTCAAGCATTTCCCTTTGAAGACATCCCTCAGTGGTAGGTCCGAATAATATGAAATCTGATTGCTGGTTAGTGCCTTTGCCAGTAATTGCTTCTTTCCCTATTGCTACCCTTGTCCAATCCTGCTTTGTCTCATAGAGATCTTTTTTCTGACCCCATGAGTAAATGAGGCCATGGAAAAATTCTTTTGGAAGTTCCCAGTCTTAATAAGTCTGTCCCAGGTTGCCGGTAGATATTTCTATAACTCTCCTTAGGACTTTCTGGAAAGAGATGAGTTGATGACGTAGGTGAGAACATTTGCTGTGCAAGCACGACTATCTGGGTTTAAATTGTTAGTACCAACACAAAAATTCCAGCATGGTTATGTACACCTGTAACCCCAATTCTATTGCTATGGGCACTAGAGGATCATTGGGGCTTTCTGGCTGCCAGAAGCCCTGTCTCAAGGGATAAGATAGAGAGTGACTTTAAATGATGAATCAGTTAAACTGTTACAACACTTTATTATTACACATCATCATAAACATTAATACATACACACAGACACACACACATATACAGAGACAGACAGACAAACACATACACACACACACAGAGAGAGAGAGAGAGAGACAGAGACAGAGACAGAGACAGAGAGAGAGAGGGAGGGAGGGATAGAGAGAGAGAGGCAAAAATCCCTAGAAATGTATCTTTTAACATAACAAATCTCACTGAACTTTTAAACCCCATGGTACCAATGCTTTGTGTTCAGATATTTGCTTTAAGAATGTGACCTTCTGGGTAGAAGGAAGGGGAGAAAGGGAAGAGGAGGGCAGAAGAGGAGGGTTGGGGAGAGCTCAAGGGAACAGGATAGTTGAGATGGAGGAAGGACAGAGATGAGAGCAAGGAAAGAGATATCATGATTGAGGGAGACATTTTGGGGGTTAGCAAGAAACATGGCTCTAGAAAAATTCTTAGGAATCCAAAAGGATAACCCCAACTAAGACCCTAAGCAATAGAGAAGAGAGTGCCTGAAGTAGCCTTGCCCTGTAGTCAGACTGGTGATTATCTTAAATATCACCATAGAACCTTCATTCAACAACAGATGGAAACAGAGACAGAGACCCACATCAGAGTACTGGACTGAGCTCCCAAGGTCTAGTTGAAGAGTGGAAGGAGGGAGAATATAAGCAAGGAAGCCAAGACCATGAGAGGTTCACCCACTGAGACAAGGTGCCTGAGCTAATGGAAGCTCACCAACTCCAACTGGACTGGGATCAAACTAGTCTTTCTGAATGTGGGTGACAACTGGGTCAGACTGAGGGGCCAAAGACAATAGCATTGGGATTTGTCTCTACTGCATGTACTGGCTTTTTGGGATCCTATTCTTTTTGGATATATACCTTGCTCAACCTAAATGTAGTAGGGAGGGCCTTGGACTTTCCACAGGGCAGGGTGCCTTGCCCTCTCTTAAGATTGGAGGGGGTAAGAGGAAGGATATGTGGAGAGAGTGGGGGAGGAGGGGAGGAAGTGAGAATTTCAATTAGTATTTTTTTTAAAGAATATGATCATTTGGCCATATTTTCCTTTTTGCATTAGAGAAATAAGCAGTTTCTACTCTATTAGAAAACAAACCACCCCTTCATGTCTTGTGTTCAACATCCCTTAGAAGACTGTGTTTTCTTCTTTCTTATGGTTGTCTATCAGCTTCCTCCATTAGACTCCAAACATACTATGGTTGTCTTCACTTAAAATTAAACCAAATATACAATACAAAGAATCAATAGACACATAATTGGTTCTTTGAGAAAATAAACAAGATAGACAAATATTTATCTAAACTAACCAAAAGTCAGAGAAAGAATATGCAAATTAACAAAGTAAGAAATGAAAGGGGATCATAACAACAAACATGGAGGAAATCTAGAGAATCATATCATATTGCAAAAATCTGTATCCACAAAACTGAAAAAACTAGAGGAAATGAACTGTTTTCTGGATAAGTACCACATACCAAAATTAAATCAAACCCAGATAAGCACATTAAATAGACCTATAGCCAAAAACAATTGAAATAGTCATCAAAAGTCTCCCAATAACAACAAAAACAAATAAAAAACCATAACCCAGGGCCAGATTGTTTCAGTTCAGAATTCTACAAGAATTTCAAAGGCAAAATAATACTGATATTTCTCAAATCAAGTTTTGGGGTGGGGTGGGGTTAGTCTTATTGAGACATTTTCATGCAAGTATTTGAAATAGTTTTATTAAATTTACTCTTCCTGCTATCTCTTTTCATCCCTCCCCTTTTCCATCAAACTTCATCATGTTAGTCCCCCTTTACTTTCGTGTGTTTTTTTCTGGTTTGTTTTGTTTAACACAATTATGACTCCATGCATTTTTTTTTACAAATGACATCTTTATTCATCTTAGTGATATTCATTTACATAAAGTACCATACTTTCTTTATCTATACATTTTGAGGGGTACCTAGGCTTACTGTATAACTTTGATAGTGTGAATAGTGTTGCAATTAACATGGGTAGGTGTTGGAGGAAGCAACTTGTTCATTCCCAGCTGCCCAGTCTAGAAATAACCACACAGAAACTGTATTAATTAAATCATTGCTTGGCCTATTAGCTCTAGCTTCTAATTAGCTAGTTCTTACATCTTAATTTAACCCATTTTTATTAATTTATATATAGCCATGTGGCTGTGGCTTACTAGTAAGTTTCCAGTTCATCTGTCTCCAGTGGAGGCTACATGGCGTCTCCCTAACTCTGCTTTCTTTCTCCCAGCATTCAGTTTAGTTTTCCTTGCCTAGCTCTATTGTGCTAAGCCACTGGCCAAAACAACTTCTTTATTCATTTACCAATAAAAGCAACACATATACAGAAGGTCTTCTCACACCAGGTAGGCATGTATCCATATTGTAGCTGACTTTGATTCCCTTAGATGTGTTCATAAGTGGAACAGCTGAGTCCCATGTTAGTTATATTTTTCATTTAAGAAAGTTCTCCATGGATTTCCATAGCATATTTAATAATATATATTCTTACTAAAAGTCTATAAAGCATCTAAAGGGAAAGCCTTAAAAAATACTATTTTCAACTCAGATAGTTCAATCCAGCTGTATTGGAGAAAGTTCAGGAATTTGCATTTAAGGTTTATTTACTTATTTTAAGAATTTTTATGCCACACCATGGCGGCACATGATTTTAATTCCAGTTCTTTGCAAACAGAGGCAGGTGGATTTCTGATTTTGAGGCCAGTCTGATCTATAGAGAAAATTCTAAGATAACCAGGGTCAACACTGGTGAACCTTGCTTTGAAAAACAAATGAACAACAACAAATCCCCCAAACATTATTCTAAATACTTTCAAATAATTAAAAACACCACACACAAAAGTTAAACATACCCAAAATCATACAATAAACTTTTATATAGTTTGGCATTTAAAATGGAAGCTGTGGAGTTTCACATTAAATTTTGTCCTTTCAGTATTGCATTTATCCACCACTAAAACCAAAAAAATCCATGACAGAATAAGTCATAGAAACTTAAATAGCTTTATATCTTCTTAGTTTTAGTTTATGTGTATGAGTATTTGCTTTTATGTATAAATGTACACCACATGCATGTTTTCTTCCTGCAGAGGCCGTAAATGGGCATCTGATCCCCTGGAACTGGGGTTACAAATGGCTATAGACTGCCACATGGGTGCTGGGAACAAGTTTGTGTTCACTGCAAGAGAAGCATGTGCTAACCTCTGCAGCCTTGGGAATTTGTCTTAAGTCAAATTACCCAGGAGACGCTATCAGTCAGTTACCATTGATGCCATTCTTTTGGTCCATGTATTCTTTGGCTAAGTGATGTTAAAAATAAGGGTTTTCAACCCAAGAACACAGAAAATATTTTCAACAAAATTATAGAAGAAAACTTTCCAACCTAAAGAAGAACATACCTATGAAGATACAAGAAGTTAACAGAACACCAAATAGAATGGACCACAAAACAAAGACCCCTCACCACATGATAATCAGAAACCAAACATCAAGAATAAATAAATAATATTAAGGCTTGAAAAGAAAAAAAAAACAAGCAACATATAAAGGCAGACTGATCAGAATAACACCCGACTTCTCAATGGAGACTCTAAAAGCCAGAAGCTCTTGGACAGACATGTTTTAGAAAGTAAGAGACCACAGGTGCCAGCCCAGGTTACTCAACCCAGCAATACTTTTAATCACCATTGCAGGGTAAAATAGTTAGCCAAAGAAATGTACCCTGAACCTAGTACCAAAGTCAGCTAAAAAAATCACACCCTGATCCTGAAAACAGAGCCAATGAAAAAAGCACACTCTGGCTTTGAAAGTAGAGCTGAAAGATTAAAAAAGGCCAGTGAAAGAAACATGCACTGGCCCTGCCACCAGAACTAAAGAAACCCACTCTGCCTCTGGCCAACTCAGCACAAACCTAACCAGTCCCTAAACAGGAAAACCAACCAATCCCTGAGCAAGAAATCCAGGCAATCTCTGAGCTCATCCAAGCTTTGGAATTGAAAACTGACCAATTCACAACCTGAAAATCTCCATCCTGTAAAAACTAATCCCCCCAAGCCCCATATAGGTTCTGTGCCTGTTTAGTTGGGTGCTGCCTTTTTTCACCTTGGCAGAGACAGCCACTCTCCTGGATTCTTCCCTCCAAATAAATCTCTTGAATAAATTTTTGATGAAGACCTTCTTTTACTGGAGTGGAGCAGAGCAGAATCTCTGCTAGGAAATTCTTTTTGCACAATGGAGCAGAGAAGCAATGGGCACCTCTGTTGGGAAACTCACTTATTGGGGTGTATCAGAGAAATAACAGACTTCACTGCTGGGAAACTCTTAGTAGAGTGGAGAAGAGATGCTCCACAGTTTTCTTGGACAGGAGCAAGATTGCTATAATCCTTTGGGAAACTATGCCCCATGGGAAGACAGCTGTAGATACAGCTTGGCTGGCAACAGTTAGTGATGTGGGAGTGTCATATATCAATCTGTTGATTTCATTGGTTAAGCAATAAAGAAGCTGCTTGGCCCTGATAGGTTAAAACATAGGTGGGAGGAGTACACAGAACAGAATGCTGGGAGGAAGAGGAAGTGAGCTCAGAGAGATGCCATGCTCCCCTCTCCTGGGCAGACGCGAGAGCTCTGCTCCCTGAGGCACACTTGATGAAGCTCTGACCCAGGATGGACGTAGGCTAGAATCTCCCTGGTAAGCCACCTTGTGGGTTACACAGATTATTAGAAACGGGCTAGTCCAGGTGCAAGAGTTAGCCTAGAAGAGGCTAGATATAATGGGCCAAGCAGTGCTTAAAAGAATACAGTTTCTGTGTAATTATTTCAGGGCATAAGCTAGCAGGCAACCAGGGTGCTGGGGACGCAGCCCTACTACTACAAGTTAGGATACCTAACTATAGCCTAGCTAGAGCCTAGCCAGATTGAAACAATACCGATCCACCACACAGACCTACAGAACATAGTAGTAGGAAAACTCTAACCTGAGAAAGTTAGCTGTACCCACAAAAACACAGGTAATAGACATTCTCACATTATCAAAATCCAAAGAAGGGAAACACACACAGACAGAGACATACAAAGACACACAGACACACAGAGACACTATCACCAACACCACCAAAGCAAAAATTAAGAGGAATAAACAATTACCTGTCATTAATATCTCTATAATACCAATGGACTCAATTTGCCAATAAAAGGACACAGGCTAACAGAAAAAAATGAGAAAACTGGATTCATTCTTCTTCTGTATACAAAAAAACACCTTGAGGATTTCAGCCCATATGGCTATATCTAGCAAAACTTTCAATCTCCAGAGATGGACAAAACAAAATATTCCATGACAGAACCAAATTTATGGTTGTCTTCACATAAAATTAAAACCAATACAAATACAATAATACAAAGAATCAATAAGACAAATAATGACAATGAGGAGATGTGTCTCATTGCCATGAAAATATTCCATGACAGAACCTAGCCACAAACTCAGCCCTACACAAAGTTCTAGAAGGAAAACTCCAAACTAAGTAGATTAGTTACATCCACAAAAACACGGATAGTAGACGATCTCACAGCAGCAAATCACAAAGAAGGGGAAAACAGACAAAATAACATCACCAGGCTGGACAGTGGTGGCACACAACTTTAATCCCAGCACTTGGGAGACAGAAGCAGCCAGATCTCTGTGAGTTTGAGGCCAGCCTGGTCTACAAGAGCTAGTTCCAGGACAGGCTCCAAAACTACAGAGAAACCCTGTCTCAAACCTCCCATGCTCCGCAAAACAAAGCAAAACATATCACCAACAATGAAAACTAAAATAACAGGTGCTGGCAATCACTGGTTATTAATATCCTTTAATATCAATGGACTCAACTCACCTATAAAAAGACACAGGCTAACAGATTAGATATGAAAACAGAATCCATCCTTTTGCTACATACAAGAAGCACACTTTAACCTCAAAGACAAACATAGCCTCAAAATAAAGGTAAAATTCTTCAATCCCATGGACCTAAAAAATAAGCTGGTGTAGCCATCCTAATATCTAACAAAATTGACTTCAAAATAAATCAATCAAAAGGGACAAAAAAGGACATTTCATATTTGTAACAGGAAAAATCCATCAAGAGGAAATCTCGATACTGAACATCTATGCCCCAAATACAAGGGTACCCTCACATATAAAAGAAACACTAGTGAAGCTTAATCATACATTAAACTCCACACACTAAGAGTATAAAACTTCAGCACCCCTATCTCACCACTGGACAGGTCTGTCAGACAGAAAATTAACAGAGAAATAAGGGAACTAACAGATATGTTATAACACAAGTGGACTTAACAGGCATCTATAGAACTTTCCATCCAAACATAAAAGAATATACATTCTTCTCAGCACCTCATGAAACCATCTCAAAAGGTGACCACATACTTGGTAACAAAGAAAACTTCAACAGATAGTTTCTTTATTAATTAACCAATGAAAGCAACAGATGGATACATGACCTTCCTCCATCATTTCCCCTTTTTCTGTTTAAATAAAAAAAGGCTTTCTCTTTATCATAGTAAAATTACATATAACAAAACAGTTATCAAGCAGGAATTACAGTTACAGTATTTATATCTACTTTATTTTTTATCATAACTAAGGAAAACTATAACTATTTATCCATTCTTCAACTCCATCAAAGACTCCAGAAGGATATAATATTACCTAAGCAAACAAGAAGTCCAAAACTCTAGAAATGACAGAGATATCTCGCTGCCTGGACAGTCACCCAAAATTCTTTTGTACTGCTGGGGCATCCATCTTCGGCCTACAGGCCCATAGTATCCAGAGACATTTCCATGAAGCAGGAAATTTCAAAGACAGTTCAGTCACTATCTGCTGTATCGAGCTGCCTGGCTAGCTTATGCCCCAAAATAACAACACACAAACTGTATTCATTTAAACACTGCCTGGCCCATTAGTTTCAGCCTCTTCTTGGCTAACTCTCACATCTTGACTAACCCATTTCTAATAATCTGTGTAGCACCACAAAGTGGTGGCTTACCAGAAAGGATTCTAGTGTATGTCCATCTTGGGCTGGAGCTTCATCACGTCTGGCTTAGAGAGGAGAGGCATGTCATCTGCCTCACCTCCTTTCTTCCTAGCATTCTGCTCTGTTTACTCCATCCACCTAAGGGCTGACCTATCAAATGGGCCAAGGCAGTTTCTTTATTAACCAATGACCTTCCTCCATCATTTGAGCATATAAAACCCAGATATAGGTACAAGTTAGATATCATTTTCCAAATTTTAATTTCAAATTCTAGAAGCAAACCTCTTTCAATGCCCAAGATAACAAGCTGAAAAGACCCCAGTTTCTGGACTGAGCATTTCATAGCAAGAAATACATGTATATTTTTATCTTCTTTGTTAAATGATCTCCTTAAATGGATTTACAGCTGAGTTAATTATGTAATCATAAATTTGTATGAAAGCCATGGTAATACTTCCTTAAATGAGCAAAGAAAAAGAATAAATCCAAAATTGAGCATTATGCACATTATAGCTCCCCCCAGGTCAATATGAACTACTTCAGAAAATACGAAGTCTTTCTTTTATTCATGTATTCATTTATTTATTTATATATTTATTTATTTATTATCATTATTAATGTCTATATGTTGTGCATCTGTATACATATGCTCCCATATTTTTTGGTTTGTGTGTGTGTGTGTGTGTGTATATGTTTCAGGTAGGGTGTACGCAATCTCTCTCCTCTCCTTTCTCCTCCCATCACCTCCCCTCTCCTCCTCTTTTGTCTTTTCTGTTGTTGACATGGATCTGATTTCAGTGATCACTTGTAGATTTTAGGCCCTTGTGTCCCAGGTCAAAACCCTGATTCTGGGGGACTCTGGGGGAACACATAGTTAGAAATAGAAACAGAGACAGTTTATTAAGAAAGGGAAAGAATGGGATTGGACAGGGAAGCTAAGTGGAAAAAAGCCCGAAAGATACCTGATCAGACAGCCCTGACCTTTTATGTGTTATTTGCATAGCACCCACCTCTCCAACATTTATATGTTGGAGGGCTTTTCTGAAGCATACTTCATTTTTTGTTTGCAGCATAAGTGGAGATGGGATTCCAGTATTTCTCTGTCAACAATTACTTATGTTACCCTTGAGGATTCTCTCCAGTCCCCAGACTTCTGGCACCATTTATTTTCTTTGCTTTAATATTGTTTCAAATTTAGTGTGTGTGTGGTGAGAGGGGCATAATGCATGTCACAGTGCACATGTGGAGAATAGTCTGCAGGCATCGTTTCTCTCTTTCCACCATAGGAATTCCAGAGGTTAATTTTGTCTTCTCTTTTCTTTCCTCTTTTCTTCTCCCCTCCCTGTCTTTCGTGTGTGTCTCATTCTGGTGATGGGGCTTAGGAACTTGGGCATATTAGGTAGATGCTCTGCCACTGAGCCACACTCTATACCCCCTTTATCCTGTTTATCCACTGAGCCACGCTCTATACCCCCTTTACCTACTTTATCCTGTTTATCCACTGAGCCACGCTCTATACCCTTTTTATCCTGTTTATCCACTGAGCCACGCTCTATACCCCCTTTATCTAAGTATTTCTTTATCCTGTTTATCTGCCTTTCACTTTGCTTTTGTGCATCTCTTGCCCTGATGTTTTACCTAACATATGCCAGATCCCATGTCAGTGCTTTTGAAGCATCATGGCATGGGGAAATTTGTTTGCCAGTATGAACCAGTTCTCTGCTTTCTGTTCCATAAGAGAGGAAAATGAGTCTCTGAAATGTCAAATAATTTGGTCAAGTTCATGGGATTCTCAACTTAGAAATTTTTAATGACCACATGGTTTCCCTCCCACAATAAACGTTTGCAGCACATGCGCTAGCTCCAGCTCCAAGTGGATTTGTTTCTGGGTTTCTCATAACGCCAGGTGTAGGAGGAAAGTGTGAAGCTGAGGAGGTGTCTGCAGCAGGGAAGGAACTCGGAAAATATCTTGTCTGTTGCCAACTCACACAGACAGAATCAAATTCTAATCAACGAGCATCTTGTAATATCCAAACTCTTTCTATCCTTCAAACTCCAAAGTAATTAACTATTCAAATAAACCTCAGTGTTCTTCAAGGCATGAGACAGAATATTGCTTTGTGAAGGAAGTATACATGTGGGACTTTTTGAAGAGAGAATGTTCCTAAACATTAAAATTTCAATTTTAATTTGCTCCACATTGGGAGAAAAAATATTATTTCCAATGTTTGGAATTATCTCTAGACAAGCTGATGTTTAGCTGGCTCACCCTTCTCGTGCATGGAAAGACTGTTGAGTTTATCTTTATCTTTCAGAATCTGAAGGCCACAGTCCACGTTGTGTTTATATAGAAAATTTCTCTTTCTTCTTCAGTTTGATGGAGGAGGTGATGAAGAAACATTTCTAGATGCTGCTTTTTTTTTCTGCATCCAATGTAAATATCTGATATTTGCCTCACACTATATTGGAGGTGATATTTTGATTACCACATTGCCACAGTAGTTGGAAACTCTAAGGAAACACACTAAAAAGGACTTCTATTCACATGTTTGGTGCCACATTCTTCTATGAATGCATTGATTGTTGTGTCTATTTGACATAGTATTTCTACAGTCATATAAGTTCTGACAAGCAGAATTCTAAGACAGATGTTCAAGCCTAAGTACATAATTTTCTGATTTCTAAGTCATACCTGAACCCAGGGGGAGAATTGTAGCACAGGAGAAATAATTCTTCATTGAATTTTTTTTTTGTACTTTATCTTTTTGTACTCAAGTTCACTTTTGTGCCCATTCTTTCTAACCTAGAAAGTAATAGAGCAATAGCTAGCAAAACACTTTGTGTTTAACTTCACTGCAAGGCTTAGGATGGGTGATTACAGGAGACTTATGGTATACCAGGAATAAGATACTATAATTGGTCAACTTGTTTAGAAAGTATTAAAATTTTGCCACCTGCAGTGACTGAAAGTTATCATAGTGACTCAAACTTGAGACATAATTAGGCTGCTTGTAAAACAATCAATGACAAGCGGCATGCAGGTTATGGTAGGTTATAGCTCTAACTGCAGTCCAGCCATGGGTGACATGCAGTTGAGAGAGCGATCATGTGATCAAGGTTCCCAGGTGGGGAGACACTGTTAGGAAAGAGAGGACAGTCCTTTTATTTTTCCAGCTATCTTTATAGAAGCATAAAAAAAGTCGAAAGTGAAGGTCAACACAATACCTTCCCTGTTTCATCATCAAATAATAGAATCATAAAATTTATCTATGTTATATCGGTCCAGGCCTCCACAACTTTTAATAGCAGGTTTGGACTCAATTCTAGGCAATCTTATAATTCAATTCAGGCATTGAGTTTAGAAGGATAGTTATTCAAATAAGTAAAAACTATTTTTTTTTTATTTTTCGAGACGGGTTTTTCCGTAGCTTTTGGTTCCTGTCCTGGAACTAGCTCTTGTAGACCAGGCTGGCCTTGAACTCCCAGAGATCCCCCTGCCTCTGCCTCCCGAGTGCTGGGATTAAAGGCGTGCACCACCATCGCTAGGATAAAAAGTATTTGTTAATGGTCAACATATTCTTTACTGTAAATTAATTTAACACAGCATCCTTTCTTATGTTTTCAACTATATCGTGAAGACATTTAATTCCACAAAATGGTAGAGTTATATAGAAATTCTCTGAGCATCTATCTAAATTATCCAATTTCAAAAATTTAAAAAGAAAAACAAAAAGACAACAGTGGCAGCTTACAAGGGTTTCCAAAGACCAGAAAGACAATAATATAAATATATTTATGAGGTTTTATTCATTTTGAAATATTTACTACTAAAATCTTTTGCATATAAAGTTGGAATCATTAACTCAGAAGAGTATTGATAAGCTGTTGTATCACAGAATCTGAGGAGGCAGCATGCATTGTACATGTCTACAAGAGCTTTATATCTAAGATTGTTTTCACCATCCATCATTGTATCCATGCATTTACCCATTCAAGTATCAAGCTATTCATTAGTCCATCCACCCACATACCCATTCATAAACCCATTCATTCAAACTCAAGTATTTATCCATCTACCTCTTCATCTTTCCTTTTATTTCCTGAGTTCCTTCCTTCTACATCCAACCAGTCACAAGATTATATATTGTAGTTTTCACCACATTAGCACCTTTTATGTCTACTTTCTATCTGTCACCAAGGACTCTGTGTGGAGCTTCCAAACCTTCTCCAGCTCAGAGATCTTCTTTCTTCTTAAAAACATTTATTTTATTTTAAAAAGAAAACACACTATCGTTTTTCATTTAACATACCAATCCCACTTATTCCCCTCCTCTCATTCCCTTTACCTACCCCCTCATCCACTCTTCAGAGAGGGTAAGGCACATTGCTTTGAGGAAGGTCTAAGGCCTTCCCTTTTATATCTAGGCTAAACAAGGTATCCATCCAAAGAAAAAGTTCCCAAAAATCCAGTACAAGAAGTAGAGATAAATCCTGGTGCCATTGCCAGTGGCCGCTCAGTCTGCCCCAGCCATGCAACTGTCAACCACATTTAGAGAGACTAGTTTGGTCCTATGTTTGTTCCTTCCCAGTCCGGTTGGTGTTGGTGAGCTCCCATTAACTCAGGTAGACTGTTTCAGTGGGTGTACCTATCATGGTCTTGACCTCTCTGCTCATATGCTCATTCCTCCCACTCTTTAACTGGACTTTGGGAGCTCAGTCCAGTGCTCCATTGTGGGTCTCTTCCTCTGTTTCTATCAGTTGCTAGATGAAGGTTCTATGGTGATACTTAAGATATTCATCAGTCTGATTGCAGGGCAACTCCTATTCAGGCTCCCTTTGCTCTATTGTTTAGGGTCTTAGCTGGGGCCATGCTTGTGAATTTCTGGGAATTTCTCTAGTGTCAGGTTTCTTGCTAGCCCCATAATGGCTCTCTCAATCAAAATATCTTTCCTTGCTCTCATCTCTGTCCTTCCTCCTTCTCGACTATCCTATTCTCTCAATTTTTCTTCCCCCCCTTTCCTCTACTTCTCTTCCCCTTCCACCCTCCCTACTCACCCCACCCCCATGCTCCTAATTTTGTCATGTGATTTTGTCTATTTCCCCTTTCCAGGTGGATCTATGTATGCTTTTCTTAGGGCCCACCTTGTTCTTAGCTTTACTAGGATCATGAACTATAGGCTCAATATCCTTTGCTTTATAGCTAGTACCCACTGATGAGTGAGTACATACCATATTTATCTTTCTGGGTCTTGGTTACCTCACTCAGGATGTTTTTTTTTTTAATTTCATCCATTTGCATGCAAATTTCAAGGTATCATTGTTTTTTTACAGGTGAGTATTTGTAATTTACTCCATTGTGTAAATGTACCACATTTTCTTTATCCATTCTTCAATTGAGGAGCATCTAGGTTTTTTCCAGGTTCTGGCTATTACAAATAACACTGCTATGAACATAGTTGAACAAATGCCCTTGTAGTATGATTGAGTATCTTTTGGGTATATGCCCAAGATGGTTATTGCTGGGTCCTGAGGTAGGTTGATTCTCAATTTTCTGAGAAACCACCATACTGATTTCCAGAGTAGTTGTATAAGTTTGCACTGATCTTCTTTCTTTTTTATCATTAATCGTTTCCTCTGTCCTGTTTGACCACCTTGGAATTGTGGTCATTTAGTTCCATTGCTTAAAAAATCCATCTAGACTTCTCTGCACTTTCTTTTTTGTTTGTTTCCTTTTTGAGACCGGGTTTCTCTGTGTAACAGTCCCAGCTGTCCTGGAACTTGATCTGTAGTCCAGGCTGGGCTCGAACTCAGAGATATCTGACTGCCTCTGCCTCCCAAGTGCTGGGATGAAAATCCTGTGTCACACCACCTGGCTTGATTTTTGTTTTGTTTTTTGTTTTTTGATTCCCTGCAATTTCTTCTTCTTAGCTATTTTGGTTCTCCATGGTCTATCTCCTTTACCTAGATTTTTATTTCCTCTCACTCTCCTTTCTCCACTCTCATTTCTTGTTTTTAGTTTAGTGCATATCTGTTAATAAATGTTTTCTGAATGGGTAAATGGACATCCACATCAATACACTTATTTAACACTGAACATGTCATTTTTCTCAAGGGTTTAATAACAATAATAGAAATAATGGCGAGGGCAGGTCACTAATATTGAAAGCGTATATTGGCCAGAAACTACAAGGATCATCTTATTTAGTCTTTTCAAAATGTCTCTACATTGTATATATGAGCGAAAAAAGACAGCTAATTAGCTAAACTAACTTTTTTGAGAAGTACCTAGATGTAACATATGCTCAGCCTTCCTGTCTTCAGAGGCACAAATTCCTAAGGTTGATGTTTACCACTTACACACTTAGGAAACATTTTTGACAGACCACAGTCTGTACACACCTCTTCATTCAGCAAATTCAACTTACCTCTAAAATTCCAGGTCAAGCGACTCACTGTATGTCTTCTGCTGTACTTTCATGTTTTCCAAATGCTAACTTTCTACATGCAATTACCTTCACAAGATTGGCCAACACAGTCCAAACATTCACTACAAAGATAAGGAAAGTGAGGATCAAAGCAGGGTAGGGGGATTTGTGCATGTTAATAAACCTCTATCAAGTGAGCAATTTATAACAGAAATGCAGGTCCCCTAAAGTCCAATCCATTTTTTCTGACCATAGCATTTCTCCATGGTTTCATGACTTTTGTAACTGTTGACAAAATTCGTCTTTCATATAGTAGCTGTGTGCCTTGGGTAAGACATTTTAACTTTCTGAGCCTCATATTGTTCATTGGAAATTGCATATAGCTATACTATCATACGAAGGTTTGTCAGGAAAATTAAGAGAATCTATGTAAGGCATTTGTTCTAGGGCCTGTTGTGTCATATAACCACAGGGGCAGTGTCCCCACCATAGTCTGCGTGACAGTCCTATGCAAAAAGGGTGACTTTTATTACTACTTTTTTCCCTGGGTTGCTTCAGATTCTCTCTTATTTCTTTGCCAGAGTCCACCCCAACCCCACCTTCTTTTTGTTCATGTGAATGCTGGAAGCCTACTTAACTGGTGGAGCTATTGGAGGAACTCTTTTGTGTCCTAACAGCAGCCTGGTGAAAAGGCCAATCAAGCAGTGTTCCCACCCTTGGATTGCCCTGCAAAACTGATTTGGACTTTCTAACTCATGTGTTTTCCCTGTCAATCTACTGACTGAAAAAATAACTAGAAATTGAGCAACACTGAACTAATGTAAGAAATATATTGTTGTATGAATTTAAAATTTAAAGGGCAAATGTCATTTTGAAGGAAGTCTCTTTATGAGGTTGTTTTCCTGTCTGGAACAGCAAACTGATCTAATCATCTGGAAAATGAATAGGAAAATACTAGGTGTAAGGATGACAGTCCTTAAGATTGAGGACATGCTAAGCTATTGTGCTTTAGGATTAGAGAATGTGATGGACCTGAATCCAAAATGAGCTTGGGAATTGAAACAAATGATTCTCAATTGGAACATAGGTTTGATAGGCATGTGCCAATCTGGATTCCTTTCCTTCTGTTTGGGCATGCTGCAAAAATTCCTTAGTTTTTATAAGACATTGGATTAATATCTAGAAAAGAGCGATATAAACAGCCCTTCTATTAGAGGATTGGGCCTTTATGAATTTTATGGAGTATTTGTTATGTGTCTGTCCTCAACATTTGAGTGATATCCCTGAGGAAGATAACATAAAATATCAATGAGCTAACACAGAGCAGATGCTCACTCCGTGACAGCGTGCTGTAAAGTCAAACATACGTGGCAGCTATTTGCATTACAATATTTTATTCGCTAAACACAAAGTGATGTTTGCTTTGAAATCTGTCTCCTTCTTATAGGTGTGGCTTTGAATTTTCATAATTTCAATATTTTCCTGACCCACTGAACTAAATATGGAGGAAATGGAGACATCTAAATGCCAAAACACTGACTTGAGGGTGGTGACTCTTCAAAGCTTTCAAGGAGGTGACAAAAATTTTCTCCTGAGACATATTTACCTGATCTCATGACAAAAGTTTCAGGGGTAGTTGATTACTTTCTTCCCTATATTATGCTTTCTACTTTCTTTTTAAAGGCTATGTTAAAAAAAAAAAAGTTAACATGGAGTCAGAATGAGGCAGTATGTGAAATGGGGGCTTATTTATTTTTTAAATATTCCTTGCTAAGAAAGTCCATTTTAATAACTTTTACTCCAGGTCTCTGAGACAGAATATATTACAGACAACCAAACACTTCTCTGGGGATTATATTGCAAGGAGATGCAGAGGGGATAGGAGAGCTCATACCAAGCCATGGAGTAAGAGGAGGAGACAGACAGGTCAAATCTCTATTCTCATAAAAACACAGTTGGATGCATAAGAAAGGAATGAGTTGAGCAGATGGAATAATTATTCACTGTCTACAGGGAAGGAAAGTGCAGTGTGATTTTCCTGAAGAGAACAGGGCCTCAATGACAGATCAACACAACAATTTCATTCAAATCTACTTTAGACAACAAGTGGGTTTGTTGTATGGGTTAGGAGTTCCTTTTAGAATGAAAGGTGACCCAAGTGCTCCTTGGGGGACTGGCTCACATCTCTCCCAACTCTGCCCCTCTTCCTCTCTGTATTTCTAGTTTGGTTTCCCCACCTAGACGTATTTCATTAACTGATGAGAGAGACACATATTTACAGTGTACCGAAGATTTATCCTACTGAAAGAAGATCTCCTTAGTGCTTATTACTGTTTGTATAACACTGGGGAAGGACCTTGTGAATCTTGTAAGTTTCTAAAACTTCTTTAGACTTGTAAGCCTTGTTTACTTCCAGGGCCATAGCAGAATGTTCTACTTTGGAAGAAGCAGCCAAACAGCAGAATGGAAATTACTTTAGATGAGGAAGGCAGGGAAAGTCTTTCTAAGCAGCTGCATTTTAAACTGAGTTCTAGAGTTAAAAGAGAAAACATGAAAAACAAAGACAGAAGACATCAAGATGAAAAGATGGTGTAATGGTATTTCATTCGTATTTTAATAAATAAAGCTTACCTGAAGATCAGAAAAGTAAAACAGTAATACTGGCCAGCCTTACAGACTAGGAACACACACTTAATCCCAATAGCCACAATGATATACATCTTTAATCCCAGTAGCCTCACTAGCTTGCCGTAGAAATTAGGCTGTAGTGTTGCATGCCCTTAATCCCAGAACCAGAAAGGATTATAAAACAGGAGGAGACAGCTCTCAGTCTCAGTCTCATTCTGAAGTTTTCTAGAGGCAGGATCACCATTTTTGGACCGAGATTGAGGTAAAAGCCAGTGACTGGCTGCTTTGCTTTTCTGGTCTTCAGGTTGAACTCCAATATCTGTCTCTGGGATTTTATTAATCATGTGGCACAAAATGGTGCCTGAAAAGACTCCCAAATAGGGAATTATTTCAGAGCTCAGCATCTTTGTGGAATGTGGGGGCAGAGGGACTGTAGTGGGTGAACTTTGGGGAGCAAGAGACAGAAACAAGAACAGATATACAATATGTAGCAAGACTGCACCAAGGAGTAGTGATACTGGTCCAGTTCAGAGAGAAGTGAATGAAATACATTTGAAATCTTTTAAAAATAACCATTGACCTAGAGAAGTATTGTAAAGAAGTCATGGAGTTGCTCCCTTTATCATTAATCTAGTTTCTTCTAACATTAATGTTTCCCTTAACCACAGTGTTTTTTTTAGCAGAACTCAGAAATTAACTTGAGAACCAGTCTAACAATACAACACCTGGCCTTCAGAGGATTCTAACAGGGCATGACTTACTTCAGCTAGGAAGTTGGTGTAGAACACTGTGTTGCTGCGCATCAGAAGTGGGTAGCAAGGGAAATGGAGATCAAGAAGAAAGTACAGGCAACAAGACAAGTGGGGTTCTGACAATAGGAATAGAGAAAATGGATGGCTTGAGGATTTAGGGTTGAATAGATAGCAAAAAGGAGCAATGGAAATGAAAAAGACAGATCTTGAACACCTGACTTGAACAATAGGGTAGATGCTTGTTATGATGACTAGACAAGGAGGAATTCAAGCAAGCTATAGGCAGTGCTGAGGGAAATCAAAGTTTCAGCTTAGAACTTGAAATAAAATATGAGATACTTTGGAGTTTATCAACGGTGATATTGCATATAAATATAATGTGTTCTGATTACCACTGAAAAGAATCTCTAGTTAGTGCCATGCTTGGATTGAACTTCTCTTTCCAATCCTTACTTTTAACATTTTAAGGAGAAGGGAGAAAGAAACATTGCTGGAATGTTGTGTCCTAGATTGGATTTCTGTTCACTGGATTCTATTAAATGGACTCAACAATGAATAGGACAGCTTATAGCAATAGAGAATGTGCTTTAGTGTAGCAAATAAATTTCTGAAAAGGCAAATGGAGGTCCAAATGAGGAGCAGAAGGAGGGAGAACATGAACAAGGAAGTCAGGACCGTGAGGGGTGCACCCACCCCTGTGACAGTAGGGCTGGTCTATTGGGAGCTCACCAAGGCCAGCTGGACTGGGACTGAATAAGCATGGGATAAAACCGGACTCTCTGAACATGGTGGACAATGAGGGCTGATGAAAAGCCAAGGACAATGGCACTGGGTTTTGATCCTACTGCATGAACTGGCTTTGTGGGAGCCTAGCCTGTTTGGATGCTCACCTTCCTAGACCTGGATGGAGGGGGGAAGACCTTGGACTTCCCACAGGGCAGGGAATCCAGACTGCTCTTCAGACTGGAGAGGGAGGAAGAATGGAGTGGGGAGAGGGGGAGAGGAGTGGGAGGAGAGGGAGGGAAATGGGAGGCGGGGAGGAGGCAGAAATTTTTTCAATAAAAAAAAGGACAAATCAAGTCATGTCATAAGAGTCAAATATCCAGAGACAAGCACCCAGCCAGACTTCAGCACTCTGCTCCTCACTGGCTGGACACCAAACAGTTTCCTTAATTGGAGTTATGTTTTAGGCTTGCTCTGTTTGCATAATTCCCTAGATGATTTGGTTCATTATTTAAAAATGTTGATTCTTGGGGTGGGAGCATGGTTCAGTTGTCAAAATGCTTGCTGCACTCCATTGAGGACATAAGTTCAAAATTCCCAGACTCCAGTAAAAAAGAATGGTGTAACGGTGGGTGCCTCAGCACTAGGAAGGATGCCTGGGGATTGCTGGCTAGACAACCTAACTAAATCTATGATCTTCAGGTTAAAAGAGACCCTATCTCAGAACATGAGGTAGAGAGTGACTGAAGAAGGCATCTGATGCTAACCTCTGATCTCCATACATGAGCATGTGCATGTACACACACACACAGAGAACAAAACTAAAAATAATGTTGATTCTTTTTTGCCCTTCTGGATTTCCTTAGTTACCAATGGCAGCTTCTTGTATTTTTAAAACAATTTTTGAAGTGCTCATATGAAGTCTCATTTTCTCGGAAATCATAATGAAATGCCAGTTTCTTTCTGCTTCAAAGTGAGAGAATTTCAGAACACAGTTAATTAAATGATCTGAACTGACTTAATTTAGTACAGAATTAAGGACTCTCAGCATGGGCTGATAACTTTGACCATCACATTAACCTGTGCTGCCTCTGAATCTAATGCTCTCAGTCCTTCACTACCCAGGCATCTTACTGCCATCACTGACCTTCAGCAGTAAACTCTTCCTGGTTCATTTTCTCATCAATTAGTGGCTCACCTAGCACTTTGGTGAGCTGTTGTTACATGTTCTCTTCTCATAGAGACTGGTCACAGCTCCAGGGTTTCTAGTGCCCCTTTCCTCTTCTGTGGGGTATCCCTTAATCCCTCCATTACCTTTTCTAATATTCCTGAACCATCATTGGCAAGTGAGGTGTTTCTATGCATGTGCACCAGATCTTACTGATGTTATAGTGAGTGCTTGCTCACTTACAGGTTCACTTTTCAGATCATTTTCTGTTACAAATAGGTCATTTTCTTCCTAATTTCACTGAGGTACTGGCAGTCATATGATCAGAGTTCCTCCACCATGTCTTTCTCCATCATTCATTCCTTAATTCTTGTTGCTTCTTCAGTCATTTAACTATGCTCTGACCTGCCCTTCCTCCATATATTCCCACTGCAAGAGAAAAGTGTGTGTGTGTGTGTGTGTGTATGTATGTATGTGTGTATTTGCATGTGCACATGCACATGCATCCCTGTTTAAATATGGAGTTCAGAGGTCAACCTTGGTTGTCTTCTTGAGTTACTATCTATCATTTGTTTTAGAGACTGGTCTCTCACTGTCCACCAAATGAGCTACGTGGACTGGCCAGTGAGCCCCAGGACCAGGCCTGTCTGTGTCTCTGCTATTGAATTACAAGTACAACACTAAGATTTTTAAAATGTGAGTCCCTGAGATTCTCTGAGAGCCTTTTTCCAAAGACCTGAGCAAGGTCTTTGGAGCTATATGTATTGAAAGTGACAGGCAGATAACTTATAATTGGTGTTTCCTGGATTGATAGCTTAGTGACCAGTTCCAGATGGTTGACATTTTCTCCCCCAATCACTCCCCACAGCACCATCCCCAAGTACAGTCATTATTTAGAGTAGGCTTGGAGAAAATTTGATCCCCATCCCCAAGTGCAGTCATTACCTAGAGTAGGCTTGGAGAGAATTTGATCCCAGTTCACAAAAATGATCTGTGCACTCTGTGCCATTGCAGAGACAACCAAGATGGGAAAGCTGGCTCCACAGTGTAATGGAAACTATCTGAACTACAGTCAGTCAGATGGGGGCCACACCCTCACTCTACAACTCCTAGCTTTATGTTTTTGAGGAAACAACAGCCCCTCTCTAAACCTCTTTTCTTTTTAAAGTTGTGATTATAATTCCTACTTTGAAAATTCACTGTGAAGATTCTAAAGTGTGTATGTTTAGATTCTACCTTATTTCCTTAAAAATAGTAAGTGTTGAATGCATGGTGGCTGCTATTAACTGAGACCCAGACCCAGAAAATCAAGTTCCCTGTTCAGTCTGCTTCTACTTTGAGTCAGTGTGTAATCACTCTATCAGGTTTCCATGACCTACTAGCTTGCACAACTTTCTAGGCTCAGTAGTGCTTATAGTAGTTGTATCCATTTTATATAGAAATCCTCAAAGTCTAGAGAGAATTAAAAATAACCAGAAAGACTTGTTACAAATGCAAATTACTGGCCTGTCACCAAAGGATCTGACATGAGAATGAAATTTTAGTAACTGGCCTGGATTATTCAAATGTAGGAAGATCACAGAACTCTGGAGATTATACACCAGCTACTCTTCCAGGAGCCTGCATATAGTAGATGCTACATACCTCTTCACAGTGAGATGAGATATACTATCAATCGCTACACAAAGAACACCCTTAAAACTCAGTTGGGGAATTTTAAGCACCTAGACTATACGTGTTAATGAAAGATCACTTTGGCTGCTGTTTGAAGAAAAATGGGAACAACAGGAGGATTAGATTCCTCTTGGGGAATTGCAATAAGCCATGTAAGAAGCTCTGTGAGAGGTGCAGGAGCCTCCATAGAGATGGCAGTGGAGATGGCTGCAAACAACAGTGACTTTCCTTTTCACATTTCTGTGCACCACTGGCAATTAAGGTGACTGCATTGTGCTCACTAGGGCTTCTGTTGGTTGCAGTCAGCTGGGTTTCATGTACCCATGCTCTTCCCATGATGTGTTGCATGCTTATAGGGGCTAAACCACGTATCCTTGTGTAGAGTCAGCCTCATTCCCAGAGCACCATTCTCTTTGCACATGCTTTGTTTAAGTTTCTATCAATTTCTATCTATGTTCTTTCTTATACCTCATTGGCCAAGTAAGTCACTGTCAAATGGTAATAGGGAAAGAGAACAAGAAATGGTGTAGCCATAGGAGATAAGGTGTATTTGTAAGGTTGCAAGATGAAGCACATCAGAAAATTGGAATTTCTTGAAAGTTAAAAATACGTATTTGGAGTAATAAGAATTTAGGAAATAATACGCAAAAATCTGCTCTTTGTTAATTTTGGAGTAGGTATGTCTCATGCAATACTTGGGACATGTTTATACTAAACCATATTTGTTTATTTGAAGACAACTGAATAGTCACCTAATAGTTTTGTTGGCTAAATCTGCCTTCCTCATATCTGAGAATATCATGAATAATCTCTCGTTTGCAACATTCTTTCACAGTTTCTACTATGAAATTGCTGCCTGTTCTTTTTTTTCCTGACTCATCTCCACTCCAAAGAAAAGTGGATATTTTTCTTCTCTTACTTACTTGCTTACTTACTTATTTAACTTTTTGATTGTGTGCACAAGTGTACCATGTCACAAGCATGGTGTCCAGAGGAAACCTTGCAAGAGTTGAACTTTTCCTTCGACCATGTGGTTCCAGGAATTTGACTCAGGTCATCAGGCTTGGTGGCAAGGACCTGCACCTGCTGACCAATCTTGGTTGCCTGACATTTAGTTCTTTGCTCTATTCCAGGTTCTAAGAGATACTGTTACAAAGCTTGCTATTTTTATTATTTCCTGCAGAAAATTTTTCTCTGTATTCTGCTTTCCTGTCTGGCATTTTCATGAATTTTGGTTTTGTATTTGTGATACCATCTTCTTCATTTTTTCTGAGTTCCCCTTTTTAGAAAAAGTGGGTTTTTTTTTGTTTTTTTGTTTTTTTGGCAGGGTTTCTCCATGTAACATTCCTAGTACTGTGACTAGCTCTGGTAAACTAGGCTGGCCTTGAGTTCAAGAAGATCCGCCTGCTTCTGCCTCCTGAGTGCTGTGATTAAAGTTGTGTTCTACTACTGTCTGGCTAGAAAAAGGTTTTAAAGTTTTAATTTTTATGTGTATGAGCATTTATACACACACACACACACACACACACACACACACACACACACACACTTTGTGCATGTGCCTTGTGCTCAGGGAGGCCAGAAGAGTGAATTGGATCTCCTAGATCCTGAGTTACACTTGTGAGCTGCTTTGTAGGTGCTGGCATATGACTCCTCTACAAGAGCAATAAGTGCTCTTACCCACTGAACCAACTCTCCAAACTCCACGTTTTCTTTCCAGATTTTGTTTCTTAATCTTTTTCCTCCAAACAGACTGGTAGAGACTACTGACACATTCCAAATGCTTGAAATAAACCCCAAATGAGTACGAAAGGATCACGGGGAGATTTAGATACCACATTTAGCAGGTAAACAAACCTAACCTATGATGTATAGGTTTCTTTATCCACACATTTCTCAGTAAGAGCTTTCAGCACTTTTCCTGTGTAGTGCTGAGTGTAAAAATTACTTCTGCTTTCTCTAATGACTCTAGGATAATGTAAAGTATTTGTGGTTCTTTGTGTTGTTCTTGGGATTGAGGCTTCCCAGACTAAGCTCTCAAAATTAACTCAGGTAAGATCTGTGATTGTAGCTTTAATTACTGCATGGACCAAATTTTTCCATGGCTGATATAATTTTTTATTACAATATAATCAGTAATATCATCCTTTTATTAGTGTGTCCCTTTCTTTGCAGTGTTGATGTAACCATTTAAATGCCTTTTAAGAGGGGATGATTGACAAGCCTGGCTAATGTCACTATTTGGGTGCCAGCTTCTCTTGACTTCCCAATACCATGCTCTTCCTGTCTGAGTTCTTCCTTCCTAAATCTGTCATTGTACTTTGCCAAAGTCTTATCATCTGCTTGATTTCAAAATAGCTGACTGCCCTTGGGTTTACTCCAAGCTTCTTTTCTAGATTTTATTTTCTTCTCCTTTTTTGTTTTGAGTGATCTCACCCATCCCAAGAAGGGTGTTAAATACCAGTATGACTATTTCTGACCCTACTTCCATTCCTTCAGACTGACATGTCAAGATGTCTATCTTCCATGTCCAAATCAGCACCTTATGGGCTTTTCAAGTGTAACAAGGAAAGTTATCAGTTTTATCCTTCAATTCTGTTGTTCTCTCAGACATCTTGTCTCAACAGATGTCAGTGTAAACCACTCCAAAACTCAAGTCAAAAGAGCTAGCAGTCATTGTCAGTTTCTTTATTATCGATTTCATAAGCTCAGCCCTCAGAAGAGGAAGTTCTGCTGGCTCACCCTCCCCCCCAGTCTACCACTACTTATCATCTGCCCTGAAGCCAGTTCTCTTCTCACCTATTTTGTAGCTTGCATGAGGTAACTAATTCCACTCCCTCTTCGTAATATCATTGCATATCATTTGAAGATACCCCACTAGCCCAAGCTATATTCATTGCCTGTAATATTTTTGTCTCACAATAGCAACTCCATTTTGTGAATTAATATGCTATGGTTGGATAAACATAAAATAACTTGCTTACAGCTGTACTGAATGGCCAAGCTTGGCATGAGTGTTCCTTTGCCTAATTGTAGCTCCAAGTTTAAGTGGGAGACAAGTTTCTCTGCCCAGAAAGGGAAGCAGGACTTGAATGCCAATTCTGCAATTTATTGGTCACGAGTTGCAGAAATGACTTTGCTATCTGAATCTCAGTCTGTTCATCTTAAATTGGAGGCAAAATTATTATAGATCTTTATAACAAGACTTTAACTATCCTAGAAAAAGATCCAAATATATATGGGTCCTTAATATATGCATACTTACTAGCTTTCAGCATTATAATTATAAAAGAAAGCTATCAGATACAATTGTTTGTCTGGTTTCTGATAGAGACTTTATGAGGCCCAGATAGCAAAAGAAAATAAGGACTTTTCCTTTGAGACTCTGAGACCTTTTTCAGTTAAAATATAGGATCTTACTATTGTTGCTTGAGAAAAAAAGTTAAAAGAACTTTTGAAATTATTTGTATCACATGTTGTCAACACTCAGACACAGGCATGATTTCAGGTATGGTGAACATCAAGGATCACCTGGTATCTTAACTAGAGTTTCTATTGCTATGACAAAACCACCATAAATAAAGAGCAAGTTGGGGAGGAAAGAGTTTATTAGGCTTATACTTTAGCATTGCTGCTCATCACTGAAGAAGTCAGGACCGGAATACAAACAGGACAGGAACCCAGAAGCAGGAGCTGATGCAGAGGCCTTGGAGGGAAGCTGTTTGCTGGCTTGTTTCCTATGGCAGCCCAAGGATGGCACCACCCACTATAAGCTAGGCCCTCCCCCATTTGTCACCAAATGAGAAAATGTGATGTGTGTTAATGCTTTTGTACACTGTAAAAATTTGTCACGTGTATTGCTTCACTAAAATGCTGATTGGCCAGTAGCCAGGCAGGATGTCTAGGTGGGCAACCAGACTATGGGGATTCTGGAAAGAGAAAAGGCTAGACACAGTTGCCACCAAGATGCAGAGGAAGCAAGATGAGAATGCTGTACTAATAAAAGGTATAAGCCATGTGGTTAATCATAGATAAGAATTATGGGTTAATTTTAGTTGTAAGAGGTAGTTAGTAACAAGCCTAAGCAATAGGCTAAGCAGTTTATAATTAATATAAGCCTCCATGTGTTTCTTTGGGACTGAATGGCTGCAGGAACAAAAATGTCTTAATGCTGAATCTCAAGGAAGCATTTCTTTATCTGAGGTTCCTTCCTGTGGTGATTTTATAGCTTGTGTCAAGTTGACACACAAAACTACCCAGTTCAGTTGGTCACCATGAAGCAGCTATACTGTGCTATCTGATGGCTCTGCTTTTCTTGTTGAATCTACTGACAGTGACTCCATCTTGCTCTCTCTTCTGTTCAAGTAGAAGTAGCATACCTTATCCAAAACTCTTCATCCTAAATCCCTGACAAATGGTGGCAAGATTGATAAGAGTCACCTTTAAGTATTAGACTTGTAATCATGAGAAGAAGGAGGAGACACAATGATTGGCAAAGTTCTGTGCTATGGTTCTTTCCTGAAGTTGGCATGGAGGAAGCTAGGATAACTCATATTCAAGAAGCTAGGTGTTCCAAGGTATCCCCAGTATGTAAGTGTTGTGATCAGAAGTGCAAAAGAATACAGGACAATTGGAAACAACGGATTACACTATATTCATTTTCCTTCTTGCACTATTTTCACCTGCCTATTTTTGGCCCTAAAACCCTAGGAATCATTTGTTTCTTCTCTGAGATGGAAGTTGAGAGCCAGGGCTTTATCCAAATCTAAACCCAACTTTAGTAGTAGATATAGTTTGAGCAATGGAGGAAGTCCTGGTAGCTGTGATGAGGAAAAGAAAACAGGCTTAGTCCTTGGAGGGTGGCAGAGGGGAAACGGACCATAAGGAGTAAACCCGAGGGAAATTTATTTACTTCTGCAGACAAGGCTCCCAGAAATGCCCAGTTGCCCATTTTCTGTTCCACCATCATCTCCAGTTCCCACTGTCACCCTAAAATGCTCTTTATGGTCAGGATGGTCTGTCCTTAGCAGAGTCTTTCACTACAGGTCATCTGTTGGTGAAAACCATCCTTAAGATATGGCTGCATCTGCTGTATCACATTAAGCTACACCTCATGGTGGGAGAGAGCTATGAAAATAGAATCCATTCCCAGGAAGCAAGCAGAATCCATTGCCCCACCTCTCCATCGGTACAGGAGCCAGCAGCAGTAGCACCAACAGGTTCTCCACACTCAGCAATTTCCTCACAGAAAACAAGATTACTAAGTGACTTCCACATCCTGCCTTCAGTTGCTTACCCAGGAGATCATACAGACCTTGTCAGTTGATGTATTTGCTCCGTCTCTATTTCATTCATTTTTCTTCTTGTCAAGGAAAAAGACCTAACCAACCAACTCACATTAATGTTTCTGAGCTCTGCAAATGACCAAATGCCCCAGAGATCCCTCAGTCTCTCTGTTCATAGTGCCCCCACTGGCTGTACTTTGTGTCAGTGCAGAAAGTGGAAATAACATGTAACATTACATGTTTTGGCTTCCTGTTGTTCACCATTCCCCACTGAAGATGATTAGGTGGTTTCTAACTTGGGACTTTGTGTTTCTGGAAGAGTATGGAATCTTCCTTAAAGGAGCAATTACATCAGTCCCCAAGGAGCTGTACTTAAAGCAGAGTTCACCCATAGATATAATTTCAATTAATTAGAAATTTGGAATGACTGCAGTCTTGGATAAAAGCTTGCTCTTATACTTTAAGGTCCAAGGGCAGTGTGCATTTGCAAGGATGCTCACTAGCTCAGGATTCTATGTGAAGACCAGAGATTGCCATTAAGTGTCTTCTATCTTTCCCACTTTATGTTTTGAAACAGGGTCTTTTCTTGAAACTGGCATTCAACATCTTGTCTAGACTGGCTGGTCAGCAATTCCATTGATATGTGTTTTTTCCCAGTCCCAATGCAGCAGATACAGATGTATAGAACAGTACCTGGCGTTTCCCAGTGCTTCTGGGGATCTGAACTCAGGTTCTCTAGTTTGCACAGCAAGCACTATATACTCAGTGAGCCATCGCCCAGCCCCCCGCCCCCCATACCGCCATGGTGACTTTAAACCCATGTAACCCAATGTTTCCAAGCTGGGTCACATATACCCATAGAGAGGGCATGTTACAAAGTGTGAAAATATTTCTGTTTGTCATAATTATATGATGTAGCTGATGAGTTATTGACGTCTAACAGGTCAAGGGTGGTGTACCAGGAACTATAATACACAGAATACTGCCACACAATAGCAAATTTTTAATTTCCAAAGGTCAGTAATATCAAGGTTGAGAGATCTGAACTGGACAAGAATGGGTTGTGGTTGTCTCATTAATTCTTTGATCTGCATATTCGCTTATCACTTGACTATGAAGAGGCCAGTATGTATCAGGCCCAATTCTACCAGTAGAATAAACTGACCAATGCAGTTAGGATGCCTGTTGTCATGGAGATGATAGTCTGAAGGGAAACATCAACAATAAGTACATACACACACACACACACACACACACACACACACACACACACACACATCTAAGAAGGTAATATTGCCACAAATACAAAAAATAAAAAGGAGCGAGTTTATGCTAGGACTTGAGCCATGTTAGCTAAGAGGTCACAGAGAGTCTTCCTGAGAGTCAGTATTTGTTGTGAGAGCTGAAATCTCTCTTTCTCTCCTCTCTGTCTGTGTGTTTTTGGGAGTAACCAAAATACCTGGAAAAGAATGAATAGAAGAGAAAGTTAGAGTACCTTGCCTGATTACAGAATACAGCAGTCACCAAACCTGTTTTGGAAAAGGCCAGATGGTAAATAATTTCAGCTTTGTGGCCCATACAGGTTTCTCTCAACTACTCAATTCTCCCATTGTCTTGCATAAGCAACCATACATGATACACAGACAAGTGGGCCTGGATGGTCTCCAATAAAATGTCTTATAAAGTCAGGGTATTTCCCCAATGTCTGGTGTAAGACACTGTAGGATATGAGAAAGATTTCGAATTTTAAGTGCCCATGGATAATTTTAAATGGGAATTAAAAATGTCATTTTGGACTGTCCTTCACAAGGATAATGCAGCAACTATCTTGGTGGCCTTAGCTCGTCATTTCATCTCTCTGGTCCAGAATTTCCTGGTGTTTAAAATAGAATTGGCATGTTCTCCCTAGATTGATGTTAGGCTGGGGTGACACAGATGGAGCTAGCGAAGTATAGTTTGCAAATGTGAGTTATCGTGACTGTTAAAAGTGTTCCCATCTGCGTAGGCCCTGAGCTCTCCTATATATCTCTACAGTCTTCTAGTATGAAGGATGGTGCTGATTCAGAGCAGGAGGAGCTTCCTCAAACTCAGGAGGTAAAATTACTCACTTGCCATCACATAAGGAAAAGCAGTTGTGTTTGGGTTCCCGCAAGCACGCCTGCGTGTTTTCAGCTCAAATATAGACTTCATGCTCAGTGCTGTGTGGGCCTGCTTCTCCCTTAGGAAGCCCACAAGCTTTATTTTCTCTGCAGAATATTCACTTCTCCATGAACAAAGCCATTTTCTTTGCCTCTCTTATGAGGCAAATGTTGACCTGATTGTCTAGCAACTTCACAAAAATCTCTATTATAGTTTTCCCAAACAAAGATCATTTCTCTTGCAATACACTCTACCCATCACTTTCCTCCCATTCTGTTATATTTAAAGATTGATAATGTACCACATATACTTACCTCAAATTATTGTCTAAAATCATTTTTCTGCTTACTGTCTGTCTGCCTCAACTAGAATATAAGCAAGTTGAAGGCAGAGATCCATCACATGCATGACTGTTTCTCTAAGCCCTGTTCATGTGTAGTTGACATTAAAATAATTATTCTAAAAGAAGTGAAGATGGAACAGATGCTAGGTTCTCCCAGTCAGCTGGGTCACCTGTGACCTGGCTGGTAGAAACTGAACTCTATAACAGACAACAGGAACCAAAAGCCACTAAAATAAATGAACATCTGTATTTCACTTACTAAGACCATTGATATTTCTCACTACTATAATAATCCATTGTGGATTTGTTCCTATTAATGGGAGACTCCCTCCACACTGTGATCCAGGAACACTGGCTCCTTCAATTTTGTTTTGTTGTCATCGCTAAGAATCATTAGTTCTCTGCTTCCAGTTAGCACTGGGGAAAGAAAAACTGTAGAAGGCATGTTCATCTGCCATAGCCCAGGGTTCAGAGGATTACCCTCCCTGCTTCTACTATCTTCTCTCTCTCTTTTATTGGTATGAACAGATTATGTCTTCACTTAGCTGCAAAAAAGACTCAGAAGTCCCTCTTGCCCCTGCTTTACAGCAACAGCTCCATACAAAGAAATACTCTGCACTCTCCACTCCAACTGCTGATAGATATTTTACTGTCTTTGTTGGATGGACTAGTTCTTTCATTTTATTTATTTCTCCTATGATGAAAACTTTGCCCAACCTGAATACTGCAAACAGCCAGTAGAGATCCTTAAGCTTCCCAGTCTAAAAATCTTTACCCTATATTCAAAGACCTTCCAAGCCACAAACATGGCCACTTTCCTTTTATCACCATTCTCAAGGTAGTCTATCTGATGTTTCCAGGAAACTAGCTGGTCACTAGTGAATCAAACATCTCAGAAAGAATATTCTGCTGACGTTTCCCATGTATTACTGATTCTTTAGATTCCCAAAACAGCTTCGATTTAAAGTCACCAATTACCTTTAGAATCTGATATTCTCTATACAGACTCCATTCTAAATGCCTCCTCTGCAAAATTTGACACCAAAAGTATGTCTTCCTGCCTGGATCTCATTATTTTCTGATATCTCTATTTTCTGTTTTTATCTTATCCCTCTGAGCATCCTTTCTCTGTTCTTTGCTTTCTACTCAATAGTGGTGCCCCTTGAGTTCCTCTCTCCTCATTTTCAAGATTTTCGGTTGAGAATTCCTCCTTTGTCTCAAACCTTATGTATTAGTCTCCTATATTACTATAACAAATTGCCACCCACTACATGGCTTACAATATCAAAAGTTTATTATTTCCTCTTTCTGATGGTCAGAAATAAAAAAAATAATGTGTTCATGGGTGTGATTTCAGCTGGAAACTTGGACGAGAGTCTGTAATGCCTCTCTTCCAAGATTTCAACACTCCTTGGTATTACTGGCTTATAAATAGAATTGAATCTATCTCTTCAGCTGGCTTTTTTTTTCTGTTCTTCTTTCTCCTATGAAATTAACAACTAATCTTTTCATAACCCACTTTAAGCCTAGGACTGTCTTGCCAGGCGGTGTTGGTGCACACCTTTTAATCCCAGCACTTAAAAGGCAGAGGCAGGTGGAACTCAATCTCTGTGAGTTCAAGGCAAGCCTGGTCTACAAGAACTAGTTCCAAGACAGCTAGGGCTGTGACACAGAGAAATCCTGTTTTGAAAAAAAAAAAAAGAGGACTGTCTTGTGTGAAGGCATCAATGTAATCATATCATCAAAGACCTCTTTTTATTGTGGTTATATTTAGACTGAGGAGTAGGGCCTTGGCATATCCTTTGCTGGAATACTACTCAATACACTGCACCTTCCAAATTTGTAAGGTCTTCATCATGTTTTCTTCTGAGCTCTCCAATGCATATTTCCAACTCCTTCTCCATGTTTTCAAGTACAAGACTCAGAGGAGCCTCATATACACATGGTCAAACTAGCATTTAGAATTTATTTCCTCAACTATAATTATTCTTGATTCTCTTTCATGGGAGATAGCTCACCATCTGTTCATTCTTCCAAGCTAGCAGCATGAAGCACATCCTGGATTTTTTCCTTTCTTGCCTCCCACCACCAAATCAGGCACAGACTGTGTGGCTATAGCTGGGAAATATACCCTAAACTCCTCCACTGCCAGTGATCCCAGCTTGTTACAGAACTCAAATTTTCTCATTCCTAGCTTGCCCACAATTTTTTCACTAACGTCTTCTTCTAACTTTTCCAGTTTATTATTAAAACTGTTAGCAGAGTTTCCCCCTAGAGCTTTTATCTGATATGGGAGAAGTCTGTTACTTCTTCATCTAAAATTTGAGTTTTATGAAAGTTTCAGAATCTTTTGGATTTAAGAAATGCCAGAGCCAGCATGTTCTTTAGATCTAACAGTACACCCTCATTTCAAACATGGGAGTGTGACACATATGAATATTCACATGAAGAGGGATAAAGATTGTGAAGAGACACTTAGAGGTTCAGCTGTGCTCTCCACCAAATTAGCTTGTGCCAAAGCGTGAAGGAACCTTTAGTTGTCAGGTTTTGGGATTGCATGAGGGCAGATGATGGCTTCTAGTCTTGTATATTTTTTGTGGAAGATTTTACTGGCTACTGATTGTCTCACCTGCTGGATTTTAAAAATTCCTTGCAACTGGCTTATGACCTTTAGACATGTACATATCTCTCATGACATTTTTAAATATTCAAAGCAGAAAGACTTTAGGGTAAAAAGACTTGCATAGATATTTGCTGTTTCTTATTGTGTTTTAACATAATTCATGAATTATATTTTTTCTTATTCTGGGTATCTGACCTTGAATAGCTTGGTCTTTAATAGTTACATATAGTGTGGCATGCAAGTTTCCTTAAAATACATCCCCGAATTCTCCAGAATTGTCCCTATCCCTTTCCTGTTATTTCCTTTACCTTCTTCTTGGCCCAGGCATAATCATCTTATTCAGGTAAATGCAAATCTTTGTATTGTGAAGTGAAGTTCTTGCCTCTGCCTAAAATTCCCTTTATTCCTATATTTCTGGAAATTAATACTCATTAATTCTTTCAACAAATATCTACAGAACCTAAAACTGAAGTTTTATACCATAGTAGAGAACAAGACAGAAAAACATTAACTTCACAGAATCTACATAACCTGCCGAAATATCAGTCTGGATATTCTGAATTATCCCTGTCAACTGTTGGGTCAACATAACACAGACTTTGTCACAGCAAATTGGTTTTCAGTGCCAGCTTCTACATTAGGACAGCGTAAGTTAGAGAGCAATCATAACTGTGAAATCCTAATGCAACACTTTAGGAAATATTATCTGTCCTGCATGGTGATAAGGAGGCTCCCTCTGGGCAAATACTTCTACACTCATGGAGGCAGAAAGAAATACTTGGTTATTAGAACAGTGGCTCTTACAACTCCTCCTTACAGGTGACATACTACATCTGGTTGTTATTTTTTGGCTAGAGCAGTCATGGACTTTATACAACTTTTGGAATAAGGAAATATACTCCAGAATATTTGTTGATATACCTAACACTATTTGTAGCTAGCATCCTCCTTTTATCAGTGGGGCATGAATGTTTTATATCTCCTTTTAGGAATCATAGGCAAGAATCCCTTAGCTCCTTATCTTACATCAGAGAGGCCCTGCTTTTACAAGATCTGATGCTTCAAACTACATTCCAGAGGCTCGGTTTAAGAATGGTTGGATCCCTTCATGAAAGATAAAGCTGAAATATAACTTATGGATCAAGGCAAAAGTTTATTGTGTGCATGAATGACTTAAATTTGCTCATATAGGTCTAAGCAAAGATAACAGACAGTTTAGTTTATTTGAATAGTTACGTAGAGCTCCTGAAATGTTTCCTGAACACCTACTGTGTAAAAGGCTCTGAAACACAAAACAACCTGACCCCTCTCTACCTCTCTCCTCCTGCCTGTGTCTTACTACACAGGTAGATGTTTCTGGGCTAAAGTTGCTACTACTTGAAGGAAGTTTTGTACTTGGTCTTCTTTGCTTATAATGCCTCCTCATCAGTAGCCATGAGACTATTCCTTTTCAGAATTAGAACCTTAACTTAAATATCATCATCTTTTTAGTCCTTCCTATTTGGCATTCTTTTCATATTCCTTAGGGCAAGAAATTGTCAGACTATAGTCTGTGGGCCTGATACTTCTCTCTGTAAGCCCAGGCTTACTCCTCATGCTTTTATAGGCATCTATGGATACTTTTATGGAAGTTGTGTTATTATACCAGATGCCATATGGTCCAAAAAACAGGAGAGTTCACTCTAGCTTCCTATAAAAAAGCAGGCTGAGCAAACAATGGGGAGCAAGCTAGTAAGTAGCACCCTCCCATGGCCTCTGCATCAGCTTCTGACTCCAGGTTCCTGTCCTAACTTCCTTGCCTTAGCATCACCATAGAAACTCCTGGACCTGCCACCACCAACTCACACTTGAACTAATGCATTTGCTCCCTCACTGTTTTTCCTGTGTCTGTTCTTGCCATAGTAGCTTCAAAAATTCACTGTTCTAACCTCCTTAAACAAAAGGTAATAATGTCACTATTTTGCCTAAAACCTTTTGAAGTCTTTGCTATGGGCCATATGGCCCAAAGAACATATGTCTGTGAGGGATCCGGTACTACTGAGGCAGTGAACTCTTGTGTTAGGATTTGCACTTTGATGTCCATTCCACCAAGGTTCATATGGTCAAACTTAACCCCCAGTGAAAACCTGCCAAGAGGTGAGGCCTTTGTGAGATGATTAGGCCATGAGAGCTCCGCATTCAGTATTGGAATCCATACCTTATAAAAGGGACAGGGGAGGTTACAGCAACAAGGTACCATCAGCAAAGCAGAGAGAAGTCCTCATCACACACCAGGAGGGCTGGCACCTTGATTTTGAACTTGCCAGCCTACAAAATTGTAAACCATGTATCTTACTGCTTATAATTTATGACTCCAAGGTATTTGTCTACACCTGCAGGAACGAACTAAGGCAGCTGACAGACTCTGAGCTCATCTCAACTGTTTTATTCTAGGCTACTTAAACTTCTTGTGATATCTTCAACTTATAGAGTGTGTCCCTCCTAAGAGTCCTTATGGCAATTCATTCTTCCTGGATCTTTTTGTGAATCTTTCCTGCTTTTGGTGTGTCTTGGTCACTCTGGTTTCTCCTCACCTAACCCCTTCTCAGAGAGATAATCTGACCACTTATGCATAAGAGCTCCCACTCAACTGCTATCTCGTATATTCTTTTGTGTTATTTTCCTCATCACACTTATCTCTCTCTAAAATATCCTATTTCATTATTTCTAAAGTTGTTTCTTATATATTTTGCCTTATCCAATACTATTTTCAATGGTCTTAGAATCCATATAGTGTATTGTAGGCACTTAAGAAATAACTTTGAAGGTCTGACTTCTACTTACTCAAAATGATAAATTTATTAAAAATCTATGCACATACTGTCTATTTATTCATTTTCTTATTTAATTCTCCTCACTGTCAGTCACTCTGCTAGACACTTCAAGTAGAGAGGGGAAGGTGTACTCCTGCATTTAGGTCACTTGAACTTTGAATAAGCAGATAGATTTCCCCGACTCGGCAAATGTTTCAGGCTAACAAGTGCCAGAGCAGGTCTGTGAGCAAGAACAAAGTCTTGAAAGAGAATGGGCATGGAGTAGGTTTTTATATCCCTTGATGAAATAGCCATTTCTCATAAGATGGATGCTTTGAGTTAGGTTTTAAAGGATAATTATGGTATAGTTACTGTACAAGGAGCTTGGAGAGATAGGTTATCAAGTTTAAAATTGAATTTTGCGGAAGTAAAAATGATACAGAAAAAAATACATTTTTCTGGTTGTGATCTGCCTAGCAGTCAAAGTGTGGAAAGACAGAGATGGAAGTTCTATGGAGGGAAAGAAGACAAGAATGTAGAATCTTTCATCTCTTGCAGGTGGTGATTTTTTTTTTTAAATTGGTCACCTACAAACACTGAGTGTTCTAATGCTACATGTGTGTTGGTGGAAGCTGCTTGTTCGTTCCTGGCAACTCAGATCCTAAATAACCACACAGAAATTGTATTAATTAAAACATTGCTTGGCCAATCACTTAAGTGTTTTGCTATCTAGCTTTATTTTTTAACCCATTTTTATTAATCTGTATATTGCCATGTGGTTGTGGTTCCATCTGGCGTCCAGCATCTGTCTTTTGTGGCAGCTACATGACTTTTCCTTGACTCTGTCTACTCTCTTCTCTATCTGCTTGTAACACCTGCCTTGCCCTATTCTGAGCTGCAATAAGCCCAAAGCAGCTTCTTTATTAGTATTCACAGCCTACAAAGGGAATCCCATATCACCTCTCCTTTTTTGTCTAAATAAAAAGGAAGATTTTAACTTTAACATAGCAAGATTACATACAACAAAACAGTTATCAAGCAAGAATTATATTTACAATATTTATGTCTATTTTTATCATAACTAAGAAAAACTATAGCTATAACTATATCTATTCTTCAACTCCATCAAAGACTTCAGAATAATTTAATATTACCTAAAAACCCCGCACAACTTTCAAAACTCTAGAATTGAGAGAGACATAGTGTTGCCTGAACATTCACCCAAGTTTTTCTGTAACATTGGGACATCCATCTTCAGCCTACAGGTACATAGTATCTGGCAGACTTTTCCATGAAGCAAGAAATTTTAAAGACAGTTCTGCCTATATTGGCAGCTTGTCAGTCGCTTTCTTTTGTGTCCTGCAGAATGTCCAGCAGACTCTTTCTGTTCTTTCATGAAGAAGGAACCCTGAAGGACCATCTCACCTTTAGGAAAGTTCAGTAGTCATTTTTTTCTGTGGGTTCTGCGTTTCCAGTCCAAACAACATAATATCAAACAGTCCAGGTAAGAGTAGTTTCTTGCCCAAATGGCTGACAAACTCCATAAGGAGGCTCTTCATGCCCATCATCCTCTTGAAGTAGACTGGTGCTTGTAGGAACAGATGTGTCTCGTTGAGAAAAGTCCTAATTTTTTAAACATTTTAAGTGCCATATTCCATAGGTCTTTGAAAGGTTTGAAGATTATCTATCTAACTGAACTATATCTCTATATCTAGAAAACCTAACTAATATGACTACAAGCTTGACTATTATAGATATTATCTATTAACCTGCATTTATTAATTATACATTACATTTTTAAATGAGTTGCACAAACATAATATCTTAATCAAGAGCAGAAATATACATATAACAAAAATGACCTTAAATTTGTATAAATAAACCAAGATCTATATTAATGCAAAGTATTCATCTTTATAATAGATGTGCCCAGAAGAACAGTGGTAAACAAAATGGGTCATCGCCCACTCCTGGTGACTCACAGTCACAAGAGGAGAAAGATCATAGTGCATAGTGTATCGGTGATCAGATATCCATGAGGCATGAGCAAATCAAAGAATGGTTGAGTGTTGACTCATGGGATACACATTTCAATTCATAAAGCAGTTATTGTTTTCACCAGCAGAGTTAGGTAGATTTAAAGATATTCCAAGTTCTTACAAGATAGCCCTTGTTGACTGAAAACTCTCTATGTAGACCAGACTGACCTTTAACTCATGGTGGTCTTCGTGTTTTATCTTCCATGTACTGAGATTGTAGGTGTATGATACTATACCTGGCTAGAGATGAACTCTTAATATTTCATTATAAACAGATAGCCCCATGACATTTAACTATTTCTTTTATTTATATATATCGTCAATACTAAAGATGTAGAACACTTCACATGAAATTGTAGATTTCTGAGTTCTCTAGAAATATTTCAGGTCTAGAAACACTGAATTATAACAACCAGAAAGAGCAGCTAGTGGTGTACCTTTTAGATGTGGTGTTTATTGCCTGGCTGCAGGGTTCTTACCATGTCTCTGCTGCTTATCCTCTTTTGGCTTCCTTCCTTTCATTGTTATCCATAGGAATCTCCGGGTTTAGACCCCTGCTCTACAGGTTTTTTAGTCACTTGACCTGTGGTCTAGGACTCCCTTTAGAAACCTTTGCAGATGCATTTCACAGCATTTCCAATTCCCTACTTACTAACTTTTTTCAGATTCTACCCCTTAGCTCAACAAGTTTCCACGCCTCTCTCACTCCTTTGAATTGAAGCCTTCTTATTACAACAACAACTCATCAAAATATTGAAACACCAACATCACTAATACATCATTGATTAACAAGTTAACATATGGATGTAATAGATTCATAAATTATAGGATCATATACAGCAATGAGAATCAACCATTCTCATATTGCTCTCATTCTAAGAACTATATTGATACTGTGGTTGAAGATGATTTACTGGATTTATGAGGCATTGACAATATGTAAGGCATTGTTCTATGTGGTCTATATGTATCAATACTTTCAATTTCTTTAAATTACATTTTCTAATCAGCATTGAGATCTTAGCTTTCCCTTAAACATTCTGAGTTGAGCAAGCATTTTTGAATGATATCACAATGCTAAGTATACGTATATGTTTCACACAGTCTTTTCTGGAGACGGTGACAAGCACTCTAAGAAGCACATCCATAAGGATCTGTGGGGGTATGGTTGAAAATTTCCTGAAAGCCTCAGGTGTTTGAACACTTTGTCTCCAGTTAGCAGCACTCCTTGGGAAGAGTATAGAACCTTTAGGAGATGGAGGAGGTATGTCACTGGAGGTGGCTTTTGAGTATTTATGACCTGGCCTTCCTTCTTGTTTTCTGTGTATGGATAAAAACGTGATAAGCCAGCTTTTTGTTTCTGCCACCACGCTTTCTCTACCATAATATTTTTGGTTTATTTTCCACACCATAATAGACTATTTCTCTGTAACTGTGATCCAAAATAAACCTTTTCTTCCATAGGTTGCATTTTGGCAGGGTGTTTAATCACTGCAACATAAAAATAACTAATACAGAGTTTCTTTATTGAAGGTTTAAGAAAGACACTAAAATGCCAGAAAAGGCTGAGCCTTTGGGTAGTCTCTCTTAGTATTCTACTCCAGTTGCTGTCCTCTATTAATTTTCTCTTAAGTGAACAGATTCTTTGTCTTATTAATTCAAGAAGTCAAGACATGGCAAGGCATACCTATCTACCTTTGATGTTTCTTACTATATGAAGGACATGAAAGGAAAAAGGAAGTGTTTTACTTTGGAGTTGTGTAAGTCTGGCACTTGACATCCATTATTTTATGCTGCCTTGTTCAGATGGACTTTTTTTCTTTTTGGATGAGTGAATAAAGATGGAATCTTATGTTCAAGCACATAGAATTGAGAACATTAAACTAGAGTTTGCATCTATGTGGATCTAACTTTAAATTTCATTTTCCTTACCTATTTGGTACCATGTTATACTATATAATGACATTAACTATCATGGGAAAGGTGGCAATCACATAATTTTCCCAGAAGAATTAAGAACTCTCTGATGAGAATGCCCTGGGTCTTTTCTTATGAGCATCACTGAACATCATGTTACAAGTTGATTGATTGATTTATGAGAATATTCACTCTATAGGGTTGTCCTGTCCTTGAAAGAGGTGATCTAACTTAGAGTCTTGAAAACAGAACATCTTTAAAGTACATTTCTAGACAATCAATATAAAAGTGGAACCATAATGCATTCTAAATCAATATAAAGATATTCTTTTTTAACACATGCAATGTGGCTGCTCTGATCCGTTTATATGGAGAAATGTCTAGACAGAAATGGAGGTCCCTGCAGTACCCTTCACCCTTTGTTTTTTGGTTTTTTTGAATATTTTATTTTAGAGCAGCTTTTATTCTCCAAAATCATGATGAGGATAAGACACAGAGTTCCCATACATGATACACTCTGCTTCCTCTATTATTAATACCTTATGTTATTCTGGAAAATTAGTTACAATTAATGAACCATAATTATACATTATTATTATTAGCTAATGCCATGTATTGATAGATTTTCTTACTTTCCCTCCAATTTTTTGTTTTTGTTCAGAATCCCATTCCAGATACCACATTAAATTTAGTCATCCTGTTTCCTTAGGCACTTTTTGGTTGTAATACTTTTTTCTTCAAATTTTCCAAGTTTTGATGACTTCAACTATTCGGAGAAGGATTATAAATAGCACTGAGGTAGTTAATTTTGGTCATCAACTTGCCTGGATTTAGAACCAGTTAAAGACAACTTACTGGGCACACCTGTGCAGGATGTTCATTATTGTGTTATTTAAAGTGAGAAGACCCTCTGCGGATGTGGGTGCTATCTTCTAGTGTGGCCCAGACAAAGAGACGTAGAAGGAAGGACTTTGCTTTTAGTTACCTCTCCTCAATCTCCTTGGTAAGTTCATCTGCAGCATTCCATTGCTAATACAAGAACCCAGCTTGTTCTGGCTTTCAAAGACCAGTGTTTTTCCTTTAGGTCTTCAGAATCCCATCTGGACTGCAAAACATCCAGCCATGTGATGATACTAGGGTATCAACTTTTTCAGTGTCAATACAGCCATTGTGGGACTACCCAGACTATATTAGATTGGCTTACAATCTAATAAATTACATTTAAATATATGTATGTTTATATGTATGTATGTATATGTATAACACACACGCACACACACACACACACACACACACACACACACACACACACACATTCTTTCCATGGTTCTATTCCTTTAGAGAACCCTGCCTAGTATTTTCTGATGTTTATTTTATGGTAAGTCTGGGGTTATGGGTTTGGGAGATCAGAAAGTCACACCATTTAATATATGGCATCAAAAGTCCATATTATCAGTGTAATCTACTATTGTTGCTGTTGCCTTGGTGACCTGGGTGCTTGTTGGAGTTTTCCACTGTCACGCTATTCTTGCTTTTCATATAGTCAGCTCACCTCACCCAGTGTGAAGCTACACTTCATCTTGAAGGTATAACATCTACAAAAGTTGCATCAAAGCTTCTTGTATGGTACTTCTCCCTCCTTTATTCATTCATTCAGTTGTTTTTTTCTTCATGTAATATGGAATCAATGAAATGGATTTTATGCTTTGATATATAATTTAATATTAGTTTATAAATGTTGCTTTGGTCACTGGAGGCTCTTTAACTTGGTTGCTCCATCCCTTTGAATAAACCTCCATTTCTGTGACTGGGTTTTTTTGTCTGGGAGCTCCTCTATTTTTGTATGGATGGTTATCGGTACACAAGTTTATAATTTTTATGATTTGCTTCTGGATTGCTCCGTTCTATACCTACACTTCTGATGTTCTGTTTGGTCACTTGGCAACTCTGTGTCATGTAATGAACACCATGCTTGTCTTCCTGGTTCTTCAGTTACTAGCTTGCTCATAGGGGTCTGGAGTACTGTTTCTGTCCCTTCTATCCACCCCCATGGCCACATTTGAATGTTGTCTCTATGTAGCTTGACTATGTCACTGAGCTGAAAGCTAGGATAGCAGCTCCCACCACATTTTTCTTCCACTCAATCACACTCCTCAAAGGAGCTATATCCATTTGCTTTCTCACCTCCCACACGGTCCTCCTCGTGCTCTTATCTATCTCCAGCACTCTACTGAAATACCTTATGAGCATGTCTTCCAAGATCTGCACATTGCTGTGTCCAACAATTCAACAATGCTTATGTTGCTTTGTCTCACAGCAGTTTTCAGCAAGATTTCCCCTTCCTTTGGTTTTGGAGGCCCAGTTTCTCTGCTTTTTCTTTTCCCTCCCTGAAGTCTCCACCTTAATCAGACTAAAAATGGTATTGCTTCAAATGTAACGTTATAAACATCTCCTAACTTTGCCCTTCTCCCAGGCAACCTCTTCCTATTAGCCTTATAACTTACAAAGTCTTGAACACAATCTTACAAAACCCAGTTGTCGTTTTGGAAGACTAATTAGAATCAGAGTCAGTAGAGATTTTGGAAGAAAGTTGCTGGAGGTACAGGCCCACAGGAGAAAGACTGGACTCACTGGGAACCACTATTCCACCATCACCAGCAAGCTCAGTTGAGGCAAAAGACCATGGAGCAGAAATCACATGCAGAGATGAAGACAGACATCTCACAGGTTTTCCCAAGTGACTTGGATCCAGTCACCACATCTGCTTTATTATCCTGCTAGTTTGGTGTTGGGGACCACTGTAAGCCTCACAGTCACTGGGAGATGATCCTTGTGAGAAGTGAAGAATTAGAGTGCTATCTTTGTAAGCAGTGGGTCAAAACTTTCCAGAGACTGACTAATGGTCTACTTTCCTTCCACATTTAAACACAGAACCATTACATTAGACCAGCCTATGTAACAGTTTACTAAACCAATAGATGCTCACAGCAAGATGGCTGCCTAAAATACAAACCTTAATGATGTCTTGTTCCATTTTACATCTATTCAGTATTTTGCACCCACATTTAGCATTTTCTCTTCCATATCTTGCTGCAATCAATTTTTCTTTATAGCTTTAGGAAGTTTGTCTGAGTTCGTTTGTGGAGAAGAGCTTGTGAAATGAGATAGTGCCATGTCAGAGAGTGAGAGGGCCTTAACTTTCTCCTTGGTTCCTCTAAAGACTTTTGACAGGCTTATTCTTGACTCTAGGTCTCTCTAGATCTACACTTATGTTATTTTCTTTAGACAAACTGTAACTGCAGATTCCTTCTCTGACACTTTGATATGTAAATATTTTAAGATTCCTCTTGCCAGGTTGAAGCTTAATAATGATCCTCCCAAGGATCCTGTATTAATTTCTTTAAAGTACACCCATCATAAAAGTTTGCTTCCCAGATCATGGTCTCTGGGAGGTTGGGAGGTTTTCTGATAGACACATTGCTCCATGTTTTAGAGCATTCTGTGTGAAGATATAAAGAAGTCGACTTTTTCTATGGTAAGTCCAATTAGTGAGCATGCATAGCCTTTAGCTCTTCAAACTCAAAGACCCTGTGTTGTAATGTAGACCTTAGACTAAGTGCACTTTCTCTCTCCCTCTCTGATATATTCCTGAGCAAAAGTTTGTTTGCATCTTTAGTTTGATTTGGTGTTTTTTTTTCTGACAGAAGCATAAAGTAAGTGCTCAATAAGTGTTACACACTCAGCATATTACTGTGCTACACTTTTTGACTTCAGAAGCCTCCCAGGAGCCTGGAGAGATGGCTCAGCCAGTAAAGTATTTGGCATACAAGTAAGAGGACTGGAGTTTGTTCTTCAAGGATTCATGCAAAATCTAGCTATGGTGGATAAATCTGTGACCTCAGTACTGGCGAGGTGACATAGGCAGGTACCCAGAGTTCACTGGTCAGTTGGTCTAACCAAACCGGTGTGCTTCAGGCTCAGTGAGAAGCCCTAACTCAAACAATAATGTAGAGTGCAATGGAGGAAGAAACTGAAAAGAAGCTGTGTCTGCAGCCTTCTCACTCCCAATGGATTTGTGATGCTGAACAGTGTTCTGGTCACCTCTACACATCTTATGTTTATTTTCCTTAGTCCTCAGTGCACATGGGAGACACACGTTGACTTACACATCAGCAGCCCACATGTGTATAAGTTGAGGAGTCTCTGGAGCATGGGAGAGCTTTCCGGACTTGCAGATCACAGAGCTGTATGTGGTCATCAGAGACCCAGGTACAAGACGAAGGGTCACTCATTCCTTTGCCACAGACACCGGGTGGAGATAACTGCAGGTGTCAGTCACATAGGACCTGTCAGATTTGACACTTGCCCACTTACCCCACTAGATTGAATGGTATAAAAGACAAGTGACTCTAATATCCACTGACCTACTGCCTCCTCCTGGTAGATTCCAATGTTACAGGGTCCAGAAATAAACCATTTCAATACTTCATAATTTCTAAATATTATTTTCTTTCTTCCTGATGTGTTACCTCATCTTTTTCATGATAGTTTTATTATCATATATTACTTATATATAATAATTGATCTAATTATAGCATTCTAATACATATACAAAATTTGTTTTTATCATATTAACTTCTAATTAACCACTCTAGTTCCCCTCCTTTCCTGCTGATCCCCTTCCTTTTCACAACCAGCCCCATCTTCTAAGTTGTTAAGCCAATGAGTCTTGTTACAATTACTTACAAAAACATGGATGATGTTATAAAGTTTTCCCTTTCTTTCTTTCTTTCTTTCTTTCTTTCTTTCTTTCTTTCTTTCTTTCTTTCTTCCTTTCTCTTCCTTCCTTCCTTCCTTTCTTTTTTTCAACAGGAACATGGATATCTTACCAATGGCGATACAATTGAAGGAAGTGTTTTTCTTTCCCTTCGTCAACCATTAACTCTGTACAAATCCCACAACTGCCCCCTTCTATTACAGGATGTTGACAACTCCAGTCTTAAATGGATTATCACAGCTGAGATGAATTTAAGAATTCAGAGGTCGTGACATACCCAGTAATCAGCTTTATAAACCACTCTGTTCCTTCTTCTCATCCCTACATTGTTTAATGCTCCTTCTTTGATATTCTCTGAGCCTTAGAGGGGTTATAAATATGTCTTATTTATGGCTAATATTCAACAACCATTTTGTCTCATTGCTTTGACCAGTTATGGGTCTCTGTGGTTGCCATTGCCTACTACAAAGAGAAAGTGTTTTAGACCAAAGCTTATAGTAGCACTTATCTATGGATATAAGCATAATTATTTTGAAGGCTTTTGATGGAGACATCACATCCACTGAGAAAAACAGCTGTAGCAGTACTTTCTCCTCTAAGGCTCAAGACTTCCAGAGCCATGGACTTTTGATTGGGTTTATAGTATGAATTCCCTCTAGTAGAGTGGGCTGCAAATTCAGTCTGGAAACAGTTGGTTATTTCTACAACAGTCTTGCCACTATTGCATCAGTGGGTACTGCTGTAAAATGGCATGTGAGAGACCTTAGTGGGCCAAGAGGCCATCAGGAGGATGAGAGCCAGAGGCCTCACTGCACTGGGTGTGGAGACAAATACACCATGTAGGCAGAGTTTAAGTGAGGAGTTTGCTGAGATAAAGGGAGTGGGGGGAGGGAAGAGAGAAGGAGAAATATAGAGAGAAGAAGGAAGAAGAACAAGAGGCAAAGAGCAGCCTGCTTATTCAGAACAGCAGCAGGGCAATGGGGGTATGGGAAGGGGAGAGATTGGAAGTGGGTGGAGCTTGTCTCTTAAAGGGACCTTTGCACCTATGTAAGAGCCATAGGATCCTGGGTTGGCCAGGGTACTAGCTGGCTTTATCTTGCCAGGTGACAGGGGCCAGTATAATGCCTGAATCCTAACAGGTAATCTTCCTGGTTATTTCAGATTATCCACAGGACCTACAGATGTGTAAGATTGTTCATGACAATTCTACCTCAGCCTGTACTGTACCTTCTGGTACTGAAAAGTCTAGCTGGCAAAGAGGGAGCTTCCAGTTCCAACTTAATTTCTCTATATTCTGTAAACCAGACAAGTGATATCTTCAGCAACAGGGTCCTACAATATAGTTGTGGTGGTACTCCTGGGATCTTCAATTAATAAGACATGACTTCTAGAAACAGCTTTATTTACTTATCCATGGCATCTCCATTCAAACTATTTCTTTCTTTTATTCTTTTTTAAATAATTATTTGATTAGCTCACTAAGGATCTGACTTCCTTCTGGAGCACCTTGCAGATTTAGCATGGCTTTTATTTCATGCTATTTTTAGAAAAGCTTTTATTTCCTCTTTTTATGGCGATATAATTTTGTTTTTGTATTTACTCTAATTTTCAATTGAATTTTTACCTCTTGCTGCTTTCTCTCCCTCTTTCTAACATTATTTTGTTCATCTCTTTTCCTTTGTTCAGTCTGAACTTTCTTCTCTTTTCCTTTCCCCATTTTCTGACCTCTTTATGTCATTCATTGCCTATTTTTAGCTTGACCCTTTTAAAATTCATAGTTTACACCACATTAGTTTTGTTACTTTCTGTTTTGTGGTCAATGGTGGCATAGTAATTGACTTTAATCTATTTCAAGTGTATTTCTATCTGGTTTGTTTTGAGAGTGTAGCTGATAGAGCAGTTAGTTTCCTCCTCTATAAATGGTACAGCTAACTGAGTGAATACTAAGAGGATTCCAATTAAAAGTGAAAGTGATATTCACCTAAAAAGCTCCAAATTTTAATGTAGAAATTTAAAAAAAACAAAGTTTCCTTGCCACATAATAATCAAAACACTAAACACACAGAATAAAGAAAGAATATTAAAAGCTGCAGAAAAAAAGGCAAGTGACATATAAATGCAGACCTATCAGAAGTAAACCTGATATCTCAATGGAAATAATAAAAGTCATAAGGTCGTTGTCAAGTGTTATGCAGACATTAAGAGAGGATAGATGCTACCCCAGACTACAATACCCAGCAAATTTTCATTTACCATAGACAGACAAAACAAGATATTCTATGATAGAACCAAATTTAACCAATACCTATCCACAAACCCACCCTTACACAAAGTATTAGAAGGAAAACTCCAACCCAAGTAGGTTAGATAAATCCACAAAAACACAAAGAATAGATGATCCCACAGTAGCAAATCCCAAAGAAGGGAAAAACACACACAATAGCATCTTCAACAATGAAAACTAAAATAACAGGAACTAGCATCACTGGTGAATGATATCTCTTAATACGAATGCACTCAACTCACCTCTAAAAAGACAAAAACTAACAGGGTTGATACAAAAACAGAATCCATGTTCCTTTTGCATACAAGGAACAAACCGCAGTAGCACAGACACTGAGAGAAAAATTAATAAATGGGACCTCCTGAAACTGAAAAGCTTCAGTATATGGTAAATTACATTGACAGATTTTTGTGTGGTGAATCATTCCTGCATCTCTGGGATGAAGTTCACTTGATCATTGTAGGGTTAAGCCCAGCCTTAGGGGGCGTGTCAGCCTCAGCCGAATGTTTACCTATAAATCTGTGTGCCCAGCCGCCCCTTCTGCTTCCTGTTTCTCCACGGGAACCGTGGTTCTGTAAGTCTAATTTCCCCAATAAAGCTGTGTATATTTTATACAATCTGGCTGCATTTGTTTACTCTGCTACATATTGGCGTCCAACTTCGGGCACTCTTGCCCCGCCCTGGCACGGGGGGCGCAAACTCGATCTTTACCAGCCTTTGCGAGCAAGATTAGCTACCAGAGCTCAGGAAGCGCGTTTGGATTCAAGGGCGTAGCCCGCTAGCTAACACAGCGCTCTCCCAGGTGCAGCTTTTTAGTTCGTGACTCTCCCCAGTGCCTAGTCTGAGATACACTTGGGCATACACGCCCATTGTGCCCTGCCTGCTCTCTGGAGCAATTAACCCCTCCCTGCTTGCCTTGGCATTTGGAGCAGAACCCTGGAAGCTCAAGTACCTGCGGTTTTGCAACAAAAGCCACCACAGCGGCAGATTTGGTCTGATTCAAAGTGACCCGTTCTGAGACCACTCTAACTCCTCAGGCAGAACAATAACTTTCAGTTTTGAGTTGATTCAGACCGGCTCTCCACGTGGACTCAAGTGGACTCTTTCACCACCACTGGCAGGTACTGGTCATTGCAGGTAAAAAAAAATTTTTTTCTTTTATAAATACAATATCTGAAATGATACTATTCGGGACTTCAACAGCCTTTTTGAGTGTACCATGTGGGAGATTTTACAAGAGGTGTCTATCACCCCATATCTATGGATCTTTCTGGAATTCGTAGTTTCCTTGGTACTATGTGGTTTGATAATAGAAATATGATAAAGTCTTTACGAGATGAATCCAGGGTTCTTAAGGCAGAGGTTGAACATTTAAAAACTATTGAGAATGACAACAATCTTCTCAAGAATCAGTTTGAAGTTCTCCAGGAAGAGAACAGATCTTTGTTTAACATGACTCGGTCAACTGAGCAAAATTTAGAAAAGGTACAGGCTGATGTTAAGGAGAAATTCATTACTATGGAAGAAGGAACAGCTGATTTGGATCGTAAGCTTCAGTCCCTTTCTGTAGGAACTGAAACATTAACTGCGAGAATCAAAACTGCTGAATGTGACAATCGGATTTTATCTAAAGCTTATGACAGGTTGGCGGAAAGATTGTCAATACAAGAAGGCATGGTTTATGCCATAAAAATATAGTCACTGATTCACAATACGCAGAAAGAGTTATTTTACATATTGAAACTGCTGAATTTATACCTGATGATACAGAACTAAACTCATTGTTTATCCAGGTTCAAGATTTGATCAGGAACAGGCTTTGCCCTCTGTACATAACACACATCCGATCCCATACTGGTCTGCCAGGTCCTCTAGCGCACGTTAATGCAGAAATTGATCAATTATTGATTGGTAGTGTGCTGCAAGCCTCTGAATTTCATAAAAAACATCATGTTAATAGCAAAGGTTTGAAGAAAGAGTTTTCTATTACATGGCAACAAGCTAAGGAGATTGTAAAGAAATGCCCTACTTGCTCTTTCTATAACCAAACGCCACTGCCTGCAGGGGCTAATCCAAAGGGCACCCAAAGGAATGAAATCTGGCAGATGGATGTGTTCCCCTTTGCAGAATTTGGCAAATTAAAATATGTTCATCACACCATTGACACTTATTCAGACTTTCAGTGGGCAACTGCTTTAAGTTCAGAAAAAGCTGATTCAGTAATCACTCATTTATTAGAAGTCATGCCTATCGTGGGTATACCTACACAAATAAAGACGGATAATGGTCCTGCTTATGTCTATAGGAAAATGAAACGGTTTTTTGATTATTACAATACCAAGCATGTTACAGGTATATCATACAATCCTACATGTCAAGCTGTCATAGAAAGATCAAATCGAATTATAAAGGATATGTTGAACAAACAGAAAGGGGTGGAAAACACCCCCAGAAATAGGTTACATAATGCTTTGTTAACTTTGAATTTTTTCAATGCTAATGAGAAGGGAACAACTGCTGCAGAAAGACATTGGATAATGGAAAAGTCTACTGAACTAAATCAACCAGTTTATTTCAAGGATGTGCTGACCTCACAATGGAAGCCAGGAGATGTGCTGCATTGGGGAAGGGGTTTTGCTCTTATCTCCACAGGTGAGGAAAAATTGTGGATACCATCAAAATTAATAAAGGTTCGGTTTGAAGAAGAGAAGCCACTTGGAAAAGATAAATAACAATTCATTCACAAGGATGGCGAACATATTGATGGTAAGAAATACAGATAGGTTGGGGGCAGGGTTCTTTACTTATCTCCACAGGAAAATACTCATCTTCAAAGAATTTAAGGGACCCTGAATATTTAATTACTGATGGATGGACATATTCTGTAATTATCAAATTTATATATATATTTATATGTATATAAGTCTTAGTAAACATTTCTTTATAAATATGTAGAGCTGGTTTTGGAGTTGGACTATGGCTCAGTCCCTCTTCAATCCCACGCCCGTTGATAAGAGATATTTCAGAGTTTCTGTCTCAGGTCAGGAGCCATGAAATGGGACAGAATAAGAATAATTACATACTTGATAAACTTTCTTTGCCTTTCCTCATATCTGTGTCTTTCTTTATATGTCAGTATTTGTCTTTGTTGTTAATGTTTAAACTTCCCATAACAAGCAACACATTTTCCTACAGTAATCTTTGAAATTTCCATATTGGATCCCACAACATCAAGTCAATCTTGTTTTTATGACGTCATGAATATGTTTTTTATGTGCTAAAATTAGACCTGTTTTTGGTACCAAGTGCACCAGACAATTTTGAATTGTGCACATTTTTGACAACACTCTGGCCGGACCTTCTCAAAACGCTCAGAGACTAGTTACAATTTTCTTAGGTCAAAGATTAATTTGGGAATTTTACCATCATTTGCTTTCACAGGAGCCCCTAAGAAGAACGTCGCCCCCATGTCAGCTAGAAGCAATCTTAGAGGACGATGTCCCCTCTCCCAACAGAGTTTGCCCTCAGGGTTAGGAACATCTTTTAGTGGTTGGTTTAGGGTTGAGGGGATGGAGAGATATTTTATAGAATTAGGGGTATATTTAAAAAAAGGGGGGGATTAACTGGTTTGATGGGATGATTGGTATTAGTGAATTACTGTTTTTAGAAAATTGTATTGGTACTGTTTCCTGTATATTGATATATTGAATATTGAATGTGAGTGTTCATACCTCTAATTATGTATAAGAATATGCTTATAACTTTGTTTATATTGTATTGATACATCTACCATTTTACAATGTACATTTCTACCTCTGATACTATTTATATAATAACATTGTTTACATTTGATATGTAATGACATTGTTTACAGTTGAAGATCATTGTCTTCATATATTGCACAGTTGTTTATTCTTTTAGTCTTCAAGTTAGATAGGTATTGAAAATTACGTGTTTGTCATATTTATTTTTAGGTTAGTCAGGTCTTTTAGATACATAGAGATTATATTTAGGATAGATAATATAATCTTCGGCCTCTTCGAAGAGCTGTAGAAAATGGCCTTTAATCTAACCTAAACTTCTGTGCCAACGAGACACAATTACTCCTGGCAACGCCACTCTACTCCCGAGAGAACGTTGAGCACCAAAGACACTCCACTGGGAGCTTGTCTTCTTGGCAGAACTGGCCTTTGGGTTAAGAAAAGCCCATACCTTTACTTCTGACAAAGATACAGAATATCCCTAAGTGGATGAAACAGGATTGTCTTATCCTGCCAAGACAGGGTAGGATAGTTCTAAGAAAGTTCCTTGCCTTTAATAATGGTATGTCATTTATGTTAGGCCTTAGCCAAAGTTGGTTGACTCAACCTTGCAAACGAGACTTTGGGTGATTGCCCAGGTAGTCAGTTGTCTCTGTCAATTGTTGAATATTTTGGATATCTCTCGTTTGTTAAGTAATATTTATTCCCTTCTCAGATCTTTGACGGAGTTGAAGATTATATAATTGGAGTTACTCTCTACATTATTTAGACTCCTTGAGGTAGAATGTCTAGCAAAACTTTTGTTCTCAATATTGTTTGTTATATTTATTATTTGTTACTATTGTTTATAGTTGTATTTGGTTTAGTTCTGTCTTATTTAGACAAAAGGGGGAGATGTAGGCTTAAGCCCAGCCTTAGGGGGCATGTCTGCCTCGGGCGAATGTTTACCTATAAATCTGCCGGGCGTGCGCCCAGCCGCCCCTTCTGCTTACTGTTTCTCTGTGGGAACCATGGTACTGTAAGTCTATTTTCCCCATTAAAGCTGTGTATATTTTTTACAATCTGTCTGCATTCGTTTACACCGCTACAGATCATGGTGGAGGATTTTTCTAATGAGTTCTTGGGTTCAATTTGCCAGTATTTTACTAAATATTTTTGCATCAATGTTTATCAGGGAGACTGGTCTGAAATTCTCTTACTTAGTAATGTCTTTATGTGGTTTGGGTATCAGGGTAATTGTAGCCTCATAAAAAGTTTGGTAATGTTCCTACTGTTTTTATTGTGTGGAACAATTTGAGGAGTATTGGTATTAGTTCTTTTTGGAAATCTTGTAGATATCTGAGCTGAACCCATGTGGTCTTAGCCTTTTTTTTCGGTTTGGAGACTTTTTAAAATAATTTATTTATTTAAGATTTCTGCTTCCTCCCCGCCACCTCTTCCCATTTCCCTCCCCCTCCCTCGTCAGCCCAAAGAGCAATCAGGGTTCTCTGCCCTGTGGGAAGTCCAAGGACAACCCACCTCCATCTAGGTCTAGTAAGGTGAGCATCCAAACTGCCTAGGCTCCCACAAAGCCAGTACGTGCAGTAGGATCAAAAACCTATTACCATTGTTCTTGAGTTCTCAGTAGTCCTCCTTGTCCGCTATGTTCAGCGAGTCTGGTTTTATCCCATGCTTTTTCAGACCCAGTCCAGCTGGCCTTGGTGAGTTCCCAATAGAACATCCCCATTGTCTCAGTGTGTGGGTGCACCCCTCGTGGTCCTGAGTTCCTTGCTTGTACACTCTCTCCTTCTGCTCCTGATTTGGACCTTGGGATTTCAGTCCGGTGCTCCAATGTGGGTCTCTGTCTCTGTCTCCTTTCATCACCTGATGAAGGTTAATATCCAGAAGGATGCTTATATGTTTTTCTTTGGGTTCACCTTCTCTAGGATCACTAATTATAGGCTCAATGTCCTTTATTTATGGCTAGAAACCATTTATGAGTGAGTACATCCCATGTTCCTCTTTTTGGGTCTGGCTTACCTCACTCAGGATAGTGTTTTCTATTTCTGTCCATTTGCATGCAAAATTCAAGAAGTTATTGTTTTTTACTGCTGAATAGTATTCTAATATGTTCCATACTTTCTTCATCCATTCTTGTTGTAATAGAGAGTGGTGGGGCTGTGTCCCCAGCACCCCAGCTGCCTGCTAGCTTATGCCTCGAAATAATTACACGGACAGTGTATTCTTTTAAACATTGCTTGGCCCATTAACACTAGCCCTTACAGGCTAAATCTCATATCCCGATCAACCTATCTCTAATAATCTGTGTAGCATCAGTCTTACCGGGAAAGATTCTAGCCTATGTCCATTCTGGGTCAGAACTTCATCGATCGCATCTGCCTCAGAGAGCAGAGCTATCGCATCTGCTCAGGAGAGGGGAGCATGTTGTCTCTCCAGAGAGCAGAGCTGTCAAGTCTGAGCTCACTTCCTCTTCCTCCCAGCATTACTGTTCTGTTTACTCCACCCACCTATGTTCTAACCAATAAAATGGGCCAAGGCAGTTTCTTTTTTTTTCTTTTTCTTTCTTTTTTATTTTTTATTTTTTTTTGGTTTTTCGATACAGGGTTTCTCTGTGGTTTTGGAGCCTGTCCTGGAACTAGCTCTTGTAGACCAGGCTGGTCTCGAACTCACAGAGATCCGCCTGCCTCTGCCTCCCAAGTGCTGGGATTAAAGGCATGCACCACCACCTCCTGGCTTGTTTCTTTTTCTTTAGCAATTACAGGTCTGTTTAATTTGCTTATCTGATCTTGATTTAATTTTGGTAAGTGATATTTATCTGGGAAGTTGTCATTTCTTCTAAGTTTTTCAGTTTTGTGGAGTTGAGGTTTTTAAAGTATGATCTAATATTTCTCTGGATTTTCTCCATGTCTGTTATGTCCCCTTTTCATTTCTGATTTTATTAATTTGGATATTCTCTCTTTTTCTTTTGTTTAGTTTGGATAAAAATTTGTATTTTTTGTTGATTTTCTCCAAGAACCAACTCTTTGTCTCATTGATTTTTTGCATTTTTTGTTTGTTTGTTCCTATTTGTTGAGTTCAGCTCTCAATTTGATTATTTTGTGCCATCTAGTTCTCCTGAGTGAGTTTATCTCTTTTTGTTCTAGAGTTTTCAGGTGTTAACTCATTAGTGTGGGGTTTTCCCAACTTCTTTATGTAGGCATTTAGTGCTATGAACTTTTTTCTTAACACTGCTTTCATTATGTCTCATAAATTGGGGTATATTGTGTGGTCATTTTCATTGAATTTTAGAAAGTCTTTAATTTTTTTCTTGACCAATAGTATTAAGGTATTTGTTGATTTCTTCCAATTTTTTGTTTGTCTTTTCCTCTATTTCTTTGAGATAATTTTTTATTTAAGGTCCTCAAACATTTTCCTAAAGTTATTTTTAGGTCATTTTCTTCTGCTTCTTCTATATTTGGGTTTTCAAGTCTTATTGTTGTAGGGCCACTAGTTTTTATTGGTGTTGTGTTGTTCTTTGTGGTATTGTGTGTGTTCTTACATTGACCACCCATCTTTCCCTCTGATTGGAGTAGTTTGGGATGTCTGTGCTTCTGGTGATCAATCTTGCAGTTGACAATGGATCCAAGGCTTAGATAGTTGCTCCTTCTGGTACATTCAGGGCCATGGTGCTAGTCACAGACAACTTTACTCAGTTGTTTATATCTTCAGCTCTCTACTCTTTCCCAACCATGCATTTAAAGAGATGATTCATATCAAATGCTGTGTATAGTACATACTCATTAAATTCCTATTACTTTATTCTAAAATATTTTTTTAAAAATATTTCTTTTCTAATTTTACATGCCAAATCCCTTCCCTCCTCCTGCTCACTCCACCTCTCCCTACATCTCTTCCCTCATTCACTCCTCAGAGAGGATAAAGATTCCTTTGGGGAGCCAACAAAGTCTACCACTTGCTTTGAGGGACAACAAAGGCTCTCCACCTATATCTAGGCTGAGCAAGGTATCTCTCCAGAGAAAATGCGTTCTAAAAAACAAGAACAAGCAGTAGGGATAAATAGTGGTCTCACTGCCAGTGGTCCTACCGACTGCCCCAACCATATAACTGTTAGCCACATTGAGAGGGACTAGTTTGGTCCCATTCTGGTTCCCTTGTTGCTGTCAGGCCAGAGTTGTAAGGCTTCCATTAGCTCAGGTAAGCTGTTTCTGTGGGTATCCCTATCATAGTCTTGTCCTTTTTGCTCTATTTTCATTCCTCCCTGTCTTTACCTGGACTTTAGGAGCTCAGCCCAATGCTTCCCTCTGGTCTCTGCATCTGCTCCCATCAATTTCTGGATGTAGCTTGCATGATCTCCTGAATAAATTGAGAACATGGGGAGCATGGGAGAGGGTAGAAGTGGAGAGGGGAGAAGGGAGGAGAGTAAAGAAAAGTATACATCTCAATAAAAACAATAAAAAACCCAGGATCTGTGTTCAAGGATGTCAAGGTTTTAAGTCAGTGGTTGTTACCACTGGGCTGGCTGTATTAGCAAACATTCATTAGTACCATGACTAGAAAGTAGACTTGCTATTGAACTTCTACTTTGCACTGGCACTCTTTTGGAGTCTGGGAACATAAATAGGAATAATGCAGTGCAGGCAGACATTTCCAGTAATTCACATGTTGTAGAAGGAATTATGAATAAAGTGAGTGGTCTAAAATGTAAACAAAATAAATGCTGAGATGAATGCCAGAGATTTTTCTGTGAACAAGGGGCTGCTTGCTCTAGACAGACAAGGTATACTGCTTCTCTTAACTAGACATTGTATGGCCAGAACCCAGTAAGTTAAGGTATAGGCACAAGTGCTCAATTCAGAGGGAATAGAAAGTCCAAAGCTAGCTGCTGGTTTGTTAGAGGAAGCAAAAGAGTAGGCTGGAGCCACGAAGAGCTAGGATGTACTTAGGAAAGAACTGAAAGTGAGGCTCCCTGGAAGCCCCTGTGGCCACTGAGCTTTTTTTTTATTCCAATCAAAGTAGATTCTGGAGTTAAAGAGTCTTTTCGAAATGAAGGTGGGTCCTACAAAAAATGAAGCAGAACAAAATGAGCAAGGCATTGTTAACTTCAGTGTTTTTATAAAACTTTCTCTTTATGGTTCAATGGATAGTAGGTCAGTGGGTTAGTGGGTCCTGTGGGACACTGTCAACCCACATAACTGCTTTTTGCTGCTAAGCACACAGTACACGTACTAGGTAAAAAGATTAATATCTGTGTATCTGTCTAATTGTCTACTTTTCTGAAATGTATTTGTATGCAGAGGATGGATCTGGTGTGTACCTCCACAATACACCATGATATTTTTGAAAGCATCACACAATGAAAGAAAGAAGTGGTGGAAAATAGGATAGTGGGCTAGAGAGAAGACAAAATTTATTCTTTCAAAATTCCCTTCTGTAATATTACCAATCCATTGGCCAGGAAAGCTCCACTTAAGTCTCAGCCCTTAATACTTCATGATGGTAATTAAATTTTAACACATTTTTGGAGGTGAGGTTTAAGGCTTAGCATTCTGACATGGAGAGTCAGAATTTGTTCTATTTAGGAGTCTGTTTGATTGCATTGTTCCCTTGTGTGGGGAACATGAGTGCTTGGCATAGCCTTTTCCTTACTACAGATTGAATAAATGTTTTTGGTTATTATGAGCATTGCATAATGGAAGCTAGAGGTCAGTAGACATCACCAACAACCAAAGCAGCATGCTGGCACTGCTCAGTGCATGATGATGGTCAGGGAAGGAGTCTATCCAAGTTCAGCACCAGCCTGTAGCTATTCTGGCATATGAAGAGATGTGATATGAACCTAGAAGAATGGCAAACATGAGGTCATGATTTAGTTTCACCTGAATAGGCTTACACTCTTGGGCCCTCCCATTGCCCAGAGCCGAGGACTAAAGTTTGTGCTAGGAGAGGTGATGGAAATCACGAAGGAAGATCACCTGTTCAGATGAGGAAATCAACTAACTCTTCTGCATGCTGTGTTATTCTGGGTATTCATGGGTGGCAGGATTCAAGATATAATAGAGGAAAATTTTATGGGTAAGTTTTAGAGATGTGGTCTACCCTGGGGCACTACCATAGGATAGGAGAGAATCAGTTTGGCAGGAGGAGATCCTGGCTATGTGTGCGTGCATTTTGGAACCCCCGGAAATCAGCTAGGGTGAAGAGATTTGGAAGTGAATAGAGGATTTTATGTGTGGCTTTGGAAACCTGGTGATGGGACTGTGGGTCTAGTATACAGGGTCCTAGAGGAATGATGCTCTCTGCAGTGCAGCAGAATGGAATGCTTTCCTCTTTGTCTAACCTTCTCTGCTTGTGACACTTTGACCCCCTAACAACCCAATTTTTCTTGAGTGCTAAATGATGGAAGACAAAAGACGAAGGCAGAACCCCAAGTACTTTATCTGCTCTTAGTTTCCTTAATTGTATATCCTACACATTCTTTATAAATAGATTTTAAAGTAAGACACTATGTTCTTTAAATTGTGCATTTCTGTTGTTATGGAAACGGCTGCTTTTATTTCTGCTACCCTCCCCCCATGTCCCTCAGCTTAGTTATAAAATAGAAGTTATTAACTGCTCTTTCAGACAGGTGAATTATCTAGTAACCTTGATATTTAAGACAATCTCCATGAGTGGATCAGAATAACCCATGACTGCCATCTCCGCAAGAAAGCATAAAGTGAGCAGCAGATGCGGTCCATCCAGGCTAACTCCTCAAATGGTAAATGATCCACTGCACAGATCAGAGACTGTTGGAACTTCAGAGGAATCTCAAAAGTGATAATCCTCATAATAATAATTTTAAATCACATTCCTGTGTGCATTCAATTCATTAATTTGTCTCTAAAAGAAACTGGAAATTAAATCATTTGTTCAGAAACACTTACTAAACATTAATGCAAAGCTGGGGCAGACACAGATTATCATTCCAGATCGTTGCACAGTGCCTGTCACACAAAAGAATGTCAGCACAGATTATTTATCTGTGAATGAATGAAACTGTTTCCTCCTCCAGGCTTTGAGGGTATACATGTTGATGGTGATGCTGTTCCAGGCACATGCTACAAATGGGTATGTACAAAATGTTGTGGGAGCAGATGTTGGTTCACATGGGAGCATCACTTACTGTTTTGTAAAAAGGAAGCAAATTAAAACTATGGTTATTCAGATATATTGTGTCATACTTTCCTCTGCACCAAAGCATTCTAGCCTGGGAGAAAGCTCTTTAAGATGTAGGAACTAAACCTCTCAACTGTTTCAAAAATTTTTAAATCTTACCAATTGCACAAGGTCCTTCCCTCCTCATGAAAATAAAAGCAATAAGGAGTGTTAAAGAAAGAACTCTTTGACCTGTTGATCTGCTTGTAAATCCTACAAAGAGCTCCAAGGTTCCAGCTTTCATGATTTCTCATCCACACTGGTATGGGCACTTGTGATGCAGCTGTCCTTGAGTCATCCATGCTACCGTAAGTAATCACTTATTTATACTATTTTAAGTAATCCCAATAAACCCAAAGCCCCACTCAGTTGGTCTTGTTACTGGTCGTTTTTTTTAATTGAGCTCTACATTTTTCTCTGCTCTTCTTCCTACCTCTCCCCTCCCCTTCAACCTTCTTCCAAGGTCCCCATGCTCCCATTTTACTCAGGAGATCTTGTCTTTTCCTACTACCCATGCAGATTAGATCCATGTATGTCTCTCTTAGAGTCTGCATTGTTGTCTCAATTCTCTGGGATTGTGATTTGTGGGCTGGTTTTCTTTGCTTTACGTTTAAAAACCACCTTTGAGTGAATATATGTGATAATTGTCTTTCTGGGTTACCTCACTCAAAATAATATTTTCTAGCTCCATCCATTTTCCTACAAAATTCAAGATGTCGTTCTTTTTTATCTGCTATGTAGTACTCCATTGTGTAAATATACCACATTTTCCTTAACCATTCTTAAGTCAAAGGACATTTAGGTTGTTTCCAGATTCTGGCTATGACAAACAATACTGTTATGAACACAGTTGAGCACATGTCCTGAGAATCCTTTGAATATATACCCAAAAGTGGTATTACTGGGTCTTGAGGAAGGTTGTTTCCTAATTTTCTGAGAAATCACCACACTGACACTCAATGGGGCTGTACCAACTTTTACTCCCACCAGCAATGCAGGAGTGTTCCCTTTACCCCACAACCTCTCCGGCATAATTTGTCATCAGTGTTTTTGATCTTGGCCATTCTTACAGGTGTAGATGGAATCTCAGGGTTAAAAGTTTTGATTTGCATTTCTCTGATGACTAAGGATGTTGAACATTTCCTTAAGTGTCTTTCATCCATTTTAATTCCTCTCTTGAGATTTATACTCCATTTTTTATTAGATTATTTGTTCCTTTGATGACCAATTTCTTGAGTTCTTTGTATATTTTGGAGATGAGACCTCTGTAGTGATGAGGCGAGCAGGCCTGCTTTTCGTCCTGCCTGGGTTCTGCATGGCTAGCTTTACACCCGAAATAACTACACACAAATTGTATTCATTTAAACACTGCCTGGTCCATTAGTTCTAGCCTTATTGGCTAATTCTCACATCTTGATTAACCCATTTCTATTAATGTGTGTAGCACCACGAGGTGGTGGCTTACTGGGAAGATTCTAGCCTACATCCATCTTGGAGAAGAGAGCTATGGCGTCTGCCTTACTGCCTTCTTCCTCCCAGCATTCTGTTCTGTCTTCCCTGCCTACCTATGTTCTGACCTATCAGGCCAAGCAGTTTTCTTTATTAATTAACCAATGAAAGCAACAGATAGATAGAAGTCCCACCTGCATCAGACCTCTGTCTGATGTGAGGTTAGTGAAGATCTTTTCCCATTCTGTAGGCTTTCGTTTTGTCTTGTTGATCTTGTCCTTTGCTTACAGAAGCTTTTCAGTTTCAGGAAGTCCCATTTGTTAATTGTTTCTCTCAGTGTCTGTGCTGCTGGGGTTATATTTAGGAAGTGGTCTTCTGTGCCAATGCATCCAAGTGTACGTTCCACTTTTTCTACTTTCCATTTTCTCTTCTGTAAGGTTCAGTGTGACTGGCTTTATGTTGAGGTCTTTGATCCATTTGGACTTGAGTTTTGTGCATGGTGATAGATATGGCTCTATTTTCATTCTTATACATGGTCAACAGGACAAAACAGTAGCCTATAGAATGGGAAAAATCTTCACCAACCCCATATCAGACAGAGGTCTAATCTCAGCCTCATAAAAAGAGTTTGGTAATGTTCTTTCTGTTTTTATTGTGTGGAATAATTTGAGGAGTATTGGTATTAGTTCTTCTTTGAAAATCTTATAGAATTCTGAGCTGAAACCATCTGGTCCTGGGCTTTAATTGGTTGAGAGACTTTGGGTGACTGGTTTCTATTTCTTTAGCAGTTATAGGTATATTTAATTTGCTTGTCTTGATTAAATTTTGGAAAGTGATATTTATCCAGAAAGCTGTCCATTTTTTTAAGTTTTCCAATTTTGTGGAGTACAGGTTTTCGAAATATAACCTGATGATTCTCTGTATTTCCTACATGTCTGTTGTTATGTCCCTCTTTTCATTTCTGATTTTGTTAATTTGGATATTCTCTCCATTCTATGCCTTTTGGTTAGTTTGAATAAAGGTTTGTCTATTTTGTTGATTTTCTCTAAGAACCAACTCTTTGTCTCATTGGTTTTTTTTTGTATTGTTTTCTTTATTTCTATTTTGTTGATTTCAGTTCTCAATTTGATTATTTCCTGCTGTCTAGTTCTCTTGGGTGAGATGGCTTCTTTTAGTTCTAAAGTTTTCAAATGTTCTGTTAATTCGCTAGTGTGGGATTTTTTCAGCTTCTTTATGTAGGCTTTTAGTGTTATGAACTTTCCTCTTAACACTACTTTCATTGTGTCCCATAAATTTGGGTGTGTTGTGTGGTCATTTTCATTGAATTTTAGGAAGTGTTTAATTTTTTCCTTTATTCTTTCCTTGACCCATTGATGATTCAGGTGAGCATTGTTTAATTTCCACGTGGTTGTGGGCTTTCTGGAATTAGTATTCTCAGACCCACAGAGGATTCTTGTTCCTGCCTATTCCGTTTGAAGTACCAGACCAATGCCTGGACCCACAGAGGTCCTGGCTCAAGCCTACTCCCTCTGAGGTCCAAGACTCACACCTGGACCCACAGAGATCTCTGGTTCCTGCCTACTCCCTTGGAGGTCCCAGCTTCATGTCTAGACCTGCAGAGGACCTGACTCAGGCTTAGTTCCTCAAAAGTGCTAGACTCATGCCCAGACCCACAGGGGTCCTGGCTTAGGTTTACTCCCTTGAAGGTCCCAGATTCACTTTAGGACCCTCAGAGGTCTCTGTCTTTGTCTCATTTTCTCAGCAGTTGTTCCCCTGTACCTGTCACTGTGGAGTTCCCTGTCTCATGTCTGCTCTGGCCCAGGTCGCTGGCTCAATCCTGATCCACCAATATCTCTGAACTGAATCTGCTCCCACTCCCATGGAGCTTGCTTTCTCAGGCCCACTCCAGCCTAGGTAGCTCACTTAGTCTCTTTATTCTTATCTGAGCTGAGTAGACTTTTGTTTACATCTTTCCTGGAATAGTGTCACAAAATAAAGGGAAGAACTCACTATGGGATCCAAGTTTCCAAAATTCTATTCTGATAGGTTTTTTTTCTTCTTTTGGTTGGTCCATCACACTGACTCTAAGCTTCGAGTTCTGAAATTTGAGTTGATAAAGTAGTCACCTGGTATTATTGATTAAACTTATGCACTGAAGTCCTGAAGCCCTAAAGTGATATATTAGGAGGTGTAGCTTTTAGGAGGTAGTTAGGTTATGAAGGTGGAGCCCACATAAATAGGATTAGTGCCCTTGTAAAAGAGGTCCTGGAAAGAAGACATTACTTATCTTTTCTACCGTGTGAGGATACCATGGAAGGACTATGAACCTGAAAACAGTCTCTCCATTTCTCATTGAACACCAAATCCATTGGTTCTATGAAACTGTAACATATAAACATTGTCTAAAATAGTCACCCATCCTGTGATATTTTTGTTATAGCCACCTTAATGAACTAATATGTCAAGGACTCTTGTTCAATCATGCTTTGAAATCTGTAGATCTCAAGTGGGCTTTAAGATTTTGAACCTGTCTAGGGTACAAAATGTATTATGTTTCATATCAGGAGTTTACAATATCATTTGAAAACTACAAGAACCAACTACATTGTTAAGTCAATTAAAAACATTTTTAAGCATACTATCTTCCTCAGTCTGTGGGGTGATGGTGATATGACAGAAAAGATCAATTGCACACATTCCTGAGGCTTATGTTCAGGAAGGGCTGATCAGGCATGAAAATAAACAAGTTTTATTGGCTCTATTTTTCTGTTCTATGATAAAGTGGCAAGGGCCATACAGAAAAAAAGCAAAATTGAAAAATAGGTGGTGTCATTGATGGGGAGAATTTCATTTACAAGTGGGAATTTTAGGCATGACTCTTGCTATAAAGTTGAAGGAAGAATAGAAGATAAAGATATTTGAGGAAAAGTATTCTAGGAAGAGAATTAAGAAGTGCAAAAACCCCAAGGCAGGAAGGAGTCTGATTAGCCATGCCTAGGAGGCATGCCTGCCTGAGACTGAGAGGGCAATAAGATACGAGAACAAAGTAAGCTCCAGCCAGAAATGTAAGAACTTCAGCTTTTATTGGAAGTGAAAGGAATATTTTGCAATTGGCTGAGCACAAGAACTACAGAATCTCATTTATATTTTATCAGACTCTTCATCCTGGCTCCTGTTGAGAACAAACAATGAGGAGCAAGCAGGGAAGCAGCAGGAAGATCAATCATCCCCATCAATCAAAGGAAGTTCACAATTTACCTCCATCTTCCCAGGGAGCCCCCTCCCCAACAGCCAGTATCATGAAAATTCAGAATCACTTCACAAAGCTGTTTTCTCTAGAGTAACCCCAACTTCCCGGTAGGGGAAATCAAGATGTTTCTCAGAAATCTAGATGGTTAAAGAACAGAAACTCATCATTCTGTGGGTGTACAGCTGGCAAGGAACTGACAGGAATAGAGAAATGTTTTCTGTCACAGATGTGGGCAGGGACTCTCTCCCATGGAATCCCTCAGAAACTAAAGGCTTTCTACATCTCTCCTACAAGCCTTCAAAGACATCTTGGTTTAGCAGAGGAACAATGAAGAAGACTCAGCTAAAGGGATCTCTATGTCATTTCTGTTCATGTCTAGTGTTCAGCACTTCATGTCATGGACACAAATGGAAAATCATATCTAGTAATGGAGATTATACAACACTGGGGCTGCTAAGTAGAAATAAGATGAACTGGGACAAAGAAATACTTGCTCAGAAAAGTGGGGTATGTATAATGCCTCTATGATGGGTATGTTGGTTATCAACCTTGACACACCTTCCAAGAGGGAACCTCAGTTGAAGAGTTGCTTTCATTAGGTGGTCCTATGGGTACATCTGTAGGGCATTTGCTTGATTGATTGAGTGGGAAGGCTTAGCCCAATGGGTGGAGCCATCCCTGGCAATGAGCCTGGCCTGTATAAGAAACTAGCCTCCAGGTTCTTTCCTTAAGTACATGCCCTGATTTTGCTAGATGATGCACTGTAACCTATTAGCTGAAACATACTCTTTCCTTCCCAAGATGATCTTGTCAGTATTTCAGTACAGTGACAGCAAGCACATGAGGAGAGTGTCCCATCTCTTTTGGTTCCAGGATCTCATTTTAGTTCATTCTCTTCTACCTTCTCCTCACTTTCCTTTTCCCTCTTTCCTTCCTATGTATCTCCATCTTATCTTTCTTTCTTCCCTTCTCTCTGAGATTTTTCACACTTCTCTCCTTTCACCAATATATAGTATATATCTAGAAACCAGAGAATTGTTGGGGAGCATTGAGTTGGAGTCAGCACCTATTCTATATTCCCTTTGGCCATAAGTAGATATAAGAACTGAATATCAAAGCAGAAGTGACACCTGCCACCCATGTGGGTAAATTGCCCTAGACATACAATGAGGAACTAGAAAGGATGAGCTAGATTCTAACAGTCGTGTGTACCACCTGGGGAACATGGGCCTGCTACACTTAAGGAACTAATTTACATACCTCTAAAATTGGAATGAGATCTTGCAGTAGGTGGCAGTAGGATGAGCAGAGCACTTTCGAGAAGGTTCTTTGGTGAATGTTAGGCTCTGCCTGGGAGCCTTCATCCTAGAGAGGTAGAGGAGGTTGAATGTATAGACAGTACCAGATAGAGATCCTGAAGGGCCAGTTTTGCACTATAATGATCTGTACCTATACCTTTAGGGCAGGAGCTTGGGTCAGTGGTACACTTCCATGGGGTCATGACTGAATTTCAATACCGCAGTTTGACACTGCAACTCCTTGTCTGACTTTAACCCCACTGCCTTCTTTTTTTTATGGAATCTCACAGTTTTGTTGGACTCATTTGTGCCACACAGGGAAGTAATAGCCCTACAATGTCTCCTAAGAAAAAAATTTCTCAGACTAGACACCTTGATGGGGACATTATTATATCTACTACACATGGAAAATTGATTTTGTGAGTGCATGTGAGCATGTGCGTGTGTGTGAGAAGCTTTTTCTACCAATTGCCTTGCAGTAGGTTGGACAAAGGTGATGTGGGAGTGATTTCTTATTAATAAAGAAACTGCCTAGGCCCATTTGATAGGCCAACCCTTAGGTGGGTGGAGTAAACGGAACAGAATGCTGGGAGAAAGAAAGCCGAGTCAGTGAGTCGCCATGATTCTCCCACTCCAGACAGACGCAGGTTAAGATCTTCCCTGGTAAGCCACCTCGTGGGCTACACAGATTATTAGAAATGGGTTAGATCAATATGTAAGGGCCAGTCAATAAGAGGATAGAACTAATGGGCCAAACAGTGTTTAAATGAATACAGTTTCCATGTAATTATTTCGGGTATAAAGCTAGCTGTGTGGGCGGCCGGGTGCCAGGAACGTAGCCCGCTGCTCCTATTACAACACAAAGGAAAGAATGCTTTGTATCCTGTTTGGTCTCTGCAGAATCTTTACTGATGCCTTGCAAGGCACTTTTGCTCTTCTAAGTTCCCAGGTGCAGGAAGAGGCGAGAGGCACAGTTGGTGTCTCCATACCTGTCACTCATGTCTCTCTGGCCAGCTCATTCTGTATGGAATAAAGAAATTCTGTATGGAAGTTCATTATTGAGCTAAGCTTTTTACTATTTCAAAGAATGTACAATGGAAAGAAATAGGGAGGGGGAAAGCAGTAGCACTGAAGGTTGCTTTTGTTATTTGGATTTCAGAATGAATTAATTTTTGGTTACTTTGGCTGTTGAGAAAATGTGTAATAGGAATAAAGATGCTTAATGCTTATTTGTGGACGAATGATTTAATCAGTGTGGGGACTTTGGAGTAGAAGGGGCTGGAGGAAGGTGCTTAGAAGTGAGGCTTGGATTTGTAAGTGAAGTGTCTTTTTTTAAATTTGGAACTCTTGCTTTTCTAGACTATATGTACCAACTGCTCTCTGTGCTAATGTAGCATGAACAAATCTATCCAGATTCTAATATTTATGTATGTGGTGGCTCAACAATCATGCTTACTGACATTAGAGACTCTATAGTGGACAGGATTTGAACAAATACAAACACATGGTATGTCTTCACAATCATCATGTTGAAAAGAGTGTGACTCAGAGAAGACTGGAAATATCATTCTCCCTGCAAAGGGACTTTCTGGCATTCCTCAGGTTCTTTATGTGCTTGCCACCACTTGGGGCACAACCTTGGGTCTGATTCAATAGAAATAGCATACATTATTGAACTAGTCATGAAGGGCTGTAGTTATGGGAAGTGGCAGGCTAAGAAATAAATTGGATTAAGGACAGTATATTCTTTTATCAGCATAAAAAGGAGTTGGAAGTTAGTGTGGACTTTCTGTTTCTGTTGAGTTAGACTTTGGAGTTCAACATAGAATAAGCAGGGGATGCCTGTGGGTCTCCAGTGGAAACAAGTCTGTCTATCATTTTTGTAGCTCCAGCATAAAACGAAGGACAGTCTGTTTGTTCAGCTTCCATTACAAAATACCAGACTGGCAGGTGCAAGCAGCTGCAATCAGTTTTCTACAAGTTTGGGAGGCTAGAAGCCCAAATCAGGGTGTTGGCAGGTACTTTCTCCTGAAGTCCTTCAATGTATCTGGCAGACGGCCACTTTCTGTATCCTTATCTGCCCCCCCCATCCTCTCCTTCTCCCTTTTTCTTTCTCTCTCTCCTTACTAAATACTACATGTTGACCGCAAACTTACGATTCTCCAGCCTTCTGTCCTGAGTGAAAGGAGCACAGGTGAGCATCTCCAAGCACAGCCTACTCGTTTCTTAAAAGACATATGCCATAATATGTCATAGCCCCATCATTATGATTCAGTCTTAGTAATTTAAAGTCTCTCTAAGTATCACACTGGGAATTAGGACATCAACATGTAAATTTTGGGAAGAGAATTCAGCCCACTACAGTGACTATGGTCCTCAGAAGGAACGACATATAACAAGAAAAATGCCTGCTTGGATAAACAACTGAAAAACTTTATCGAGAAACATTCTCTGGAAAAAGGTACATGCCCATTGTGAAGATATTTGCTGGGAGAAGTATCCATTGGGAAGATCCATGAAAAAGAATGTGTGTGTGTGTGTGTGTGTGTGTGTGTGTGTGTGTGTGATGTGTAAGAGAGAGTGTGTATATATATGTGTTTGCTCAATTCTCTAGAGGAATTTCTTTTTTAGAAAAAATGTTTCCGAGGGAAACTTTGACTGAAAAAAAGCAGAAATATGACCAGGGAGCATATATGCTTGGGGTGGGTTGCAACTAAAATAAAAACCATCCAAAGAAACCCCTGTGCGATGGGTTAAATAACCACCAGGTGGATATGTAGGGTAAATTGGTAATCATTAGGAAAATAGCCCCTGACTAGATTCCCACCATAAAAAGCAGGGCACTAGTATTTATTCTAGGTGTGTGGTGAACCATACATTCTTGTAAGTGTTTTATGTGCATTGCCTCACTGCTCCTCATGGTTCTTAGAATCGATTACTAGTATAAACTCCATTTTACAGACTAGAAAAATGACACACAGGCTTTAGTACACTACCCAAGACTTCACAGGAAGCTCTAGCTTTGGACCCAGTGTAGCCATGTAGTGTTTATTGAACACTGAGTGCCTCCCTATGGACCAAGAACTGGGCAATGAACTCTGGGTAAATAAGCCTGGTGTGTGTGTGTGTGTGTGTGTGTGTGTTTCTATGTGTGCAAAATATTCTTTTTCTATTTCTATAGTGGGAATCAGAACAAAATGTTTTTACGTGCTTCAAGTCAATTTTGGTACCTAGCAAGGGTGTTTTTGAAGGCTTGAGGCAAACAACAGCTCCTCTGGGAGAGACATCCACTGGGAAATCATGACTACCCATGAGAACAATCACAAGTGCATTGGGAACCAATCCCAGGGGAGGAAATACTCACTGAAACATCTGTTTGCTTGATAAGGAGCTTGCCTGGAGCCTCGTATAGTAGGGAGGACCTCCATCTAGGTTGTCAGTCTTGACCACATGAACTCCATAAGGCAATCAAGTCATGAAGCAACCTGACCACTGAAATGAGCTAGAGGAACCTGGTTGTAAGGTAAATTATATGGGGTCTGGTGGACATTCTGACTTCTCTTTATCTTCAGAAATCTTTACCGTTTACAATGTAACACATTTATATATTGACAGTACTAGGTTGAATTCCTGCTTATTTATTAGTTCATTATGGTGGTGCTTAGAAAAGCTGTGTTCAGTAAATTTCCAAATAAACAATAACCTTTGCTATAGAAGATACATTGACAACAAAGATGCATAAGGTCAGATGACTCAATCTGAATCTGGCCTTTTCTGACTATTCAACTTGGTTATATTGTTTGTTGATTCTGGGTCAGTTTGTGAATCTGTATACTGAGGCCAATGGCTCTTGGGTATATTAGATGATGCGATATCTGTGAAGTACCCAGAATAGCTGGTCATAGAGTAATTGAAACAGTCCCATCCCCCCATGGAAAATATAATCAAGTGTGGCATCCTTCAGTTACCAATGTTCCCCTCAAATATGCAAACTGGGGCCCTGGGTCAGAGCATCTACAGCTCAGATTTTCTTTTCTTTGCTGTCTCTAGAGAATCCGGGTTCTGTAGGATTTGTATGTTTCTGTAACTAGACATCAATTATTAAAATGATAAAATATTGATGAGTTGTTTTATAAAACAGACAGACTTTAATGTATTGATTACAAACTGAGAAAGACTTAGTGAGCTGTAAGAGAAGGAATAATTGCTCAGTGATGGTGGGCCAATTCCTTCTGTGGTCCAATTCAGAGGCAGTTGTGTGAATATATCCCTCTCAGGTTGGTTGTTTCCTACTGTTCTCATTTAAGCCGGAGGATGTTGAACATCTATCCTCTTTGGGATACTAAAAGCCACCACAAGAAAGATGGAAAAGGGGGCAGGACCCTCTAAAAACAACAAAGCCTTGGCCTATTGTTATATCACTTCCCACATGACCCCTATACACTCTGGAAAACAGGTGGCTAACTTTATAACTCTTCATTTGGAGGGGTGTGTGTGTGTGTGTGTGTGTGTGTGTGTGTGTGTGTGTAAGTGATTTGCAGGCCAGAGGACAACCTTAGATTTTGCTCCTTAGTCAATGTCTATTTTATATTGACACTAGCCTGGAACTTAGTGATTAGGTCAAGGAACTCCAAGGACTCATTTGGCTCTCCTTCCACAGTGCTGGGTTACAACTGTGCACCATCACATCTGGATTTTTTGTGTATGGGCTCTGAAGATTGAATTCAGGTGTTTGAACTTACAAAGCAAGCACATTACCAACTTAGCCAACTACCTAGCTATGGAAGGTGTCTTAAAAAGGGATTTGAAACTTTGTAGAGTCTGTCATTTATCACATCCTACTGACCTTAAATATCTCCCAGGCAGGATGTAGTACACCACTGTACTTCTTAGAATGTTCAACTAGGGAAGAGTTTACCACTCTCACTAATAAAGTTCTTATAGTTACTCAATGATACAAAAAATACAATCCTAAAGATTGATGAGGGACCTTGGCTCAGGGAAGTCAGTGAAATTATCCACATTCCCACAGCCTTGTGCTGGCAGAATCAAGAGATAAACCCATCATTTTAGGGAGATTTGATTGTTGTTCTTGCACCAACACCACATTTCTTTTAATTGTATTTGGAAGAGTTCAATGCCAAAGCAAAAATCATGCATTAATATGGAGGTAAGCTGGGGAGAGGGAAGTTTCTTGCCTCACTTAGTTTTCATGTCTGTTCTGTCTAATTCTTTCCAGGGAAATGTTGGCAGGCAGGGTACTAGAATATTTACAGCTAAAATTTATGGAAAACTTCCTGGTGCCTGGTAACCAAGCTACCTGTTTTGTTCTATGCACTCATTTAATATACAGTAGCCTTTGAAATTGGAAAAAGAAACTGAAGAACCATCAAATTGAATTGGGTAGCTAAGTCAGGACTTGAATACAAGATGGGCTTGGAAATCTTCACTTCTATCAAGCCTTAGTTTTGGCCCCTTTTCTGGTCTTGCTTCATACTCCTCTACTTGACAGCATAAATCCTGTTGCTTCTTGGAAATATTACTCTTTGAGTCTCATCCTGTTCTCTTTCATGGACTGCTTCCTGGATGCCCATCTTTAGCAGGTTACTAGCTGCTGATTTGAATGTGTATTTTCAAACATGTTCTGGAAATTTCATCTCCAATGCAATAACACTAAGAGATGAAATCCCATGGAAGATATTCAGATCATGAAGAGTCCATGTCATAAATGGGTTCATATCACTACAGGAGTTATGTCCCACTCTTGTTCTCAACATGTTCTCTTGTCATGTGGGGTCCTCATTACATATAGTCCCTCAGTTGTAGGTTACCCAGTCTCCAGAACTATACGTTTCCATTCACTGTAATTATCTAGCATCCTTTTTTTTTTTTACCAAAAGCACAAAAATGAATAAAGGCACCAATTGTCTAAAAAAAACCTTTCTTGTTTGCATATATGTGCATGCATATGTGTGTACATGAGTGTGCATGTGTGTATGTACACAGACCCGGAGGTACTACAACATGAATGTGGAGATCAGAGGAAAATGAATCCTTGTTTGAGATTCTTGTTCTCTTCAGTGACCTGCAAAACTTGGGATTCTCTCTCCTGTTTCCAATTTTCATTTCATAATAGGAGTGTTAGGATTACAGATATGATTTTATGTATGCTCTGGGAATGGGATTTGAATGCGTGTCCTCATGCATTCAAAATAAACCATCTAGTTACTGACTCATCTCCTCAGCAAAGGCTTCCAGTTATTTGTATTTGACACACTCTTCTTGGACTATCTCAGCTCACTGTGTGACTTTTACATGCATGACTATTGGTACCCTACAGGGGTCTGATTCTGTATCACCTGCTCTCAATTCTTTCTTACAGCAGAATGATGCAAAGCTTAGAAAACATGTTGAGAAGTACCCCCTCTGTCTGTATTTTCGATAAGAGATTTGGCAGCATCAATAATAGATCTTTCTTACATGGTTGGGCGGACTTGTGAGTGAAGCCAAATCTGAACATTCCTTTCTTTGGTAAGCTTAAAATCTGAAGTCACCACACTTTATAGTTGTGCTTCTGTTCTGTCTCGTTATTTCAGTAGTTTGTGGTTTGCCAAGAATTTGTTCATGTTTTTCCACTTAGACAAATTCATGTGAAGAGAGGGTGCTTATGATATCCCTATTTTATCCTTTTGCTGTCTGTAAGGTCTGAAGTGGTGTAGTCTGTTTTATTTATGTTGACAAATTTTGTCTTCTCTTTTTAGTTGGTATTTTTGGTTTCACTGATTTTTTTCTTTTGAATTTCTGTAGGTTATGCTTTAATTTTGTTTTTCTTCTTGACTTGAGTGGTTTTTTTAGTTTGTTTGTTCTTTTGTTTTGTTCTTGTTATTTTTCTGCTTCCTTAAAGTTAAAATTTTAGAGATTTATATTTTCTGATATAAGCACTTAAAACTATAATTTAAAAGATTTATTATTTTTATTTATTGTATGGGTGTTTGCCTTCCTATATATTTGTGTGTCATGTTTATGCCTGATGCTCAGAGAGGCCAGAAGAGGGCATCGGGTACCCTGGAAATGGAGTTACAGGTTGTTGTGAATCACCATGTGAGTTTTGGGAATGGAACCCACATCTCCTACAAGAGTAGTAAGTGCCCTTAACCATTGAAGCATCTCTTCAGCCTCCTACCTTTATATTTGAAGGATTTATTTACTCATTTCTGTATATATGTATCTATGTGTGAGTATATGCCTATGCATGTACATACACATGGGTACCAGAAGAAGGTATCAGAACCTTTGGAGCAGGAGTTTGTGGGCTTCTTATTTTTGTGGGTGCTAGAAAGCAAACTTAGGTCCTCTTCAAGAGCAGGAAGTGCTCTTAGCCATTGAAAAACCTCTTTCCAGCCTTTAAAACTATCATTTTATAGGTGATATTTTGTTCATGATCTAACAACAACAAAAACAAAACCAAACAAACACCCAAAAAACTTGTCTGAGGATCAGAGTGCAGACCTTGCCATACTAGTTAGCCATAGAGGCCAGGTAGTGTTGGCACACACCTTTAATCCCAGAACTCAGGAGACAGAAGAAGATGGATCTCTGTGAGTTCAAGGCCACCCTGGGCTACACAGGATTGAATCATTCTTTTTTTATTGATTTTTATTGAGCTCTACATTTTTCTCTGCTCCCCTTCCTGACTCTTCCCTCCCTGTTTCAACCCTCCCACAAGGTCCCCAGGCTCCCAATTTACTTAGGAGATCTGGTCTTTTTCTACTATGTAATTGTAGATTAGATTTATGTAAGTCCTTCTTAGGGTCCTCATTGTTGTCCAATTTCTCTGAGATTGTGGTTTGTAGGTTGGCTTTCTTTGCTTTATGTTTAAAAACCACCTTTGAGTGAGTATATGTGATAATTGTCTTTCTGGGTTACCTTACTCAAAATAATATTTTCTAGCTCCATCCATTTTCCTACAAAATTCAAGATGTCGTTCTTTTTTATCTGCTATGTAGTACTCCATTGTGTAAATATACCACATTTTCCTTAACCATTCTTAAGTCAAAGGACATTTAGGTTGTTTCCAGATTCTGACTATGACAAACAATACTGTTATGAACACAGTTGAGCACATGTCCTGAGGATCCTTTGAATATATACCCAAAAGTGGTATTACTGGGTCTTGAGGAAGGTTGTTTCCTAATTTTCTGAGAAATCACCACACTGACATCCAATGGGGCTGTACCAACTTTTACTCCCACCAGCAATGCAGGAGTGTTTCCTTTACCCTATAACCTCTCCAGCATAAGTTGTCATCAGTGTTTTTGATCTTGGTTATTCTTACAGATGTAAGATGGAATCTCAGAGTTGTTTTGATTTGCATTTCTCTGATGACTAAGGATGTTGAATATTTCCTTAAGTGTTTTTCAGCCATTTTAGATTCCTCTGTTGAGAGTTCTCTGTTTAGATCTCAACTCCATTTTTTTTATTGGATTATGCGATCTTTTGGTGTCCAATTTCTTGAGTTCTTTATATATTTTGGGGATGAGACCTCTGTCTGATGTGGGGTTAGTAAAGATCTTTTCCCATTCTGTAGACTGTCGTTTTGTCTTGTTGACCGTGTCCGTTGCTTTACAGAAGCTTTTCAGTTTCAGGAGGTCCCATTTATTAATTGTTTCTCTCAGTATTTGTGCTACTGTGGTTTGTTCCTTGTATGCAACAGAAACATGGATTCTGTTTTTGTATCAACCCTGTTAGTCTTTGTCTTTTTATAGGTGAGTTGAGTGCATTCGTATTAAGAGATATTGTTGATCAGTGATGCTAATTCCTTTATTTTAGTTTTCATTGTTGAAGATGTTATTGTGTGTGTTTTCCCCTTCTATGGGATTTGCTTCTTTTTCTTTCCTCCAAAAAGAAAAAAAATAAACCAAATCCTATTTGTGTTGCCCGTATACTCAGTGGATCATGGTCAAGCTCCAAGTGGTCAGTACCTTAAAGATTACTGGTTTTTTTCCCCATTTCCCACCAGAAACTATCAACTGTAAAGAACTACACTTTATCATCTTTATCATAATTCTTAAAGACCTTCTTTAATGGCTTCCTGTCTGGACTGTTTCTCTGTTTCTCTTTTCTTTTTATATGGGAAGAAAGGTTGTCACATCCTTCAGTGTCTTACATTCTCAATTATGAGTCGGCAGTCATCAATACCACTACAAAAGAAGCTTTCCTACCCTTAGCAGCCAGTGGAGGCATGGATCACGAATTTCCTCATGATTTTTACTGGCAGCATGGACCATGGACACCAGCACAGCCTCTAGTGGAAGCAGGGACCATGTAGATCTTACATGGAGGCTTAATCCAGAAAATGAACCATTATTCATCTCAAATATCTCTTGCTGCTTATAGACGGGAGTGATCTTACAGCTGAGCAGCATATAGGGGAAGAGCCTGTATGAGCTCCAGGCTGCAGCAATGACCGTGACAGTCCTACTTGGCAATTACATGTTCCTTTGTCCACTGCAGCCAGCACCCATCCTGTGCCCTCTGCTGCCCCATCCTAGTTCTGCCTCCCTCTGCTGGGCAACCAATGCTCCATTCTGCCCTCTTTCTCACCTCTCCATCACAGCTCATCCATCGAAGCATATTTCATTCATCCATCTCTCTCTCTCTCTCTCTCTCTCTCTCTATATATATATATATATATATATATATATATATATATATATATATATATATATATATATATATCCCAAATAGCTTTACATATAAATACTTATTATAACCAGTCATTGGTCTGGTTCAAGGTTTCTGGTTTTTGAAGCACCATAAACACTGGACTATCCCTGAGATTCTTCTCAGAATCCTTGAGATTCTTGAATCTCTCACAGCCAGGGTGATCTTGCATCTGGGCAGCATACCCTGAGGCAGAATCTGTGTGAGCTTCGGGCTGTTTAACACCTCCACACCCTCAGCACCAGGCACCCCATATGGCCTGCTTTCAGTGGTCCTGCATTCTTCTCCCTTAAGAAGGGTAAGCAACACAGGCCCTAGCATCCAGACAGGTGGGAACTCCCTACTCAGCCATGACATGCTCTTTTGCCCACTGTGGCCATACCCATTGAACTTTCGTAGTTTCACATCTCTCCTCTGTGACACTCTACCATCTTTTTTTAAATTTATTTTATTTTATTAAAAATTTCTGCCTCCTCCCCGCGTCCCTTTTCCCTCCCCTCCTCCCACTCCCCATGCCCTACTCCCCTCCCCCTCACTCTCCAGTCCTAAGAGCAGTCAGGGTTCCCTGCCCTGTGGGCAGTCCAAGGTCCTCCCTCCTCCATCCAGGTCTAGGAAGGTGAGCATCCAAATAGGCTAGGCTAGCACAAAGCCAGTACGTGCAGTAGGATCAAAACCCAGTGTCATTGTCCTTGGCTTCTCAGCAGCCCTCACTGTCCACCATATTCAGAGAGTCCGGTTTTATCTCATGCTTTTTCAGTCCCAGTCCAGCTGGCCTTGGTGAGCTCCCAATAGATCAGCCCCACTGTCTCAGTGGGTGGGCACACCCCTTGTGGTCTTGACTTCCTTGCTCATGTTCTCCCTCCTTCTGTTCCTCATTTGGACCTTGGGAGCTCAGTCCATTGCTCCAATGTGGGTCTCTGTCTCTATCTCCATCCATCGCCAGATGAAGGTTCTGTGGTGATATGCAAGATATTCATTAGTATGGCTATAGGATTGAGCCATTTCAGGCTCTCTCTCCTCAGTTACCCAAGGACCTAGTTGGGGACATCTCTCTGGATGCCTGGGAACCCCTCTAGAGTCAAGGCTCTTGCCAACCCTAAAATGGCTTCCTTAATTAAGATGGCTCCCATATCCATCCTTCCCTTATCCCAACCATCCCATTCCCCCAAGCTCTCCCCATCCTCCCCTTCTCACTTGCCTCTCCCCATCTCCCCTTTCCTCCATCCCACTCCACCCCACAGTTCCCAATTTTTGCCCAGCAATCTTGTCTACTTCCAATATCCAGAAGTATAACTATGTTTTTCTTTGGGTTCACCTTTTTATTTAGCTTCTCTAAAATCACGAATTATAGGCTCAATGTCCTATATTTATGGCTAAAAACCAATTATGAGTGAGTACATCCCATGTTCATCTTTTTGGGTCTGTGTTACCTCATTCAGGATAGTGTTTTCTATTTCCATCCATTTGCATGAAAAATTCAAGAAGTCATTGTTTTGAAATTTGGGATCAACCTACCCCAGGACCTAGCAATACCACTCTTGGGAATATACCCTAGAGATGCCCTATCATACTACAAAAGTATTTGTTCAACTATGTTCATACCAGCATTATTTGTAATAGCCATAACCTGGAGCCAACCTAGATGCCCTTCCATGGAAGAATAGATGAAGAAATTGTGGAATATATACATATTAGAGTACTACTCAGTGGTAAAAAACAATGACTTCTTGAATTTTGCATCCACCATCTTTTATTCCAATTTCATGAGATCATTTTTGAAAAGCATCTTCCCATAAGACCTTCTTTTTTTTCCCAATTGTTCTGGAGATACTGTGTGCTTTGTAAACTTATTTTCTGCCACATGTTACTGCTCAAAGCCTCTGTAGGTTTCTCAGAATGGTTCCCTAGTCTCTTGGGTACCAGCAAGCACTGCCATCTTGAATCTCTCCAGGCTGTATATTCTTATGAGACTGATTCACAGTCCATTGCACTAAGAGGGTGATGGACTACAGATTTTTATTTTGAAATTGTGATTTTACAATGGTAATTTTTTTCATTTCCTACTTCCAAAACCTCTCTTATATTGATTTTTATGTGTCCGTATTCTTTACTTACATTATCTTTTTTCATCTTTTTTTTTTCTTTAGAGATTTCACATCATACATTCCTATCCCATTTGATTCCCAGTCCACCCCAGAAAAAAAGTCACATTTGTGTTATCAATATACTTACCTGAGCACAATAGCCTGCCTATTTTAATAGAACTAAGTCGTTCCCCTCCAAAACCCCTGCTTGAAGCCATCTATTGTAGAGGGCAACACTTCATCATCCAACTACAGTTTTTAAGAGTTGTCTTTGATGGCTTCCTGTTTAGGGTGTTGCTATTTGTGTGTGTGTGTGTGTGTGTGTGTGTGTGTGCGTGCGTGCGTGCGTGCATGCGTGTGTGTGTGTGTGTGTGTGTATGGACGCATGTGCATGTTTTGTGGTGAGGGTTGAGGTGGAGGGAAGGATTGCCACAAAAGATTTACATGTCTCTCTTCCTCAACTGTGCATCTGCAGTCATTAATATCACTGCCAAAGTAGCTCATTTGCTCTTTATGTCCAAGGAAGAATGGACTGTGGTTTCTGTATACAGCACAGACAGAAAACAGGACCACAGACCCAGACAAGGCTGGCAGATACAGCAGGAACTATGAACATCAATATAACTTCAAGGTGCAGCATAGACCACTGACATCTGCTTGTCTTTCAATGGCAACATGAGCCAGGAATATCAGCAAAGATCAGGCTACAGTAAGACCTTGGATCCAGATATGGCCCTTGGTTGCAGTATGGAACAGGACAACCAAGGCAGCCATGGCCTTAGGTGGCAGTGCAGACCATTCGGATAAGTATGGTGCCTGGCAGCAGCTTGGCCCACAGATAGCAATATAACTTCAGGCCACAACATGGAACATGAGATCTGCATGGCCTGTGGTGGCAACATGGGTCACAGAAGTTGGATGTCAACATAGACCCAGACTGTAGTAGGACCACAGACCCAGATATGGCTGTGGGGTGCATTACAGGCCAGGTAGCACAGGCTGGGCATCACTATGGCCCCAGGAAGCAGACAGGCCATTCACATCAATGTGGCCCCCAGGGCAGCATTACTAAAAGACACCAATATGACTTCAGGCTGCAACACAGACCATGAACATCCATATGGCCTTAGGTGGTAGGACAGGCCATGGACATCAACACAGACATAGCCACAGTAAGACCACAGACAGAGACATGGCCCTCTGTGGCAGCACAGACCCAGATATCACCACATACTGATCTTAAGTATGTCTTTATAGCTTTCTGAATATCTGGTTTTCATTTTAATATTTTCTTTTAATGATTTAATTTCATTTATTTAAATTTTCTCTCTCTTTTGGTTAACTTACCTAGAAGTTTGCAAATATTTTCGAAGGATCAACTCCATCTCGTTAATTCTCCATATTTTATTTTATTTTTTTCATTAATCTTCAATCAGGAGGGTGGGTTTATAATCTGCTCATGTTTGTTAACTACTGTGTAATATATCAGTAACAGCTTATTAATTGTTATTGTATAATGTTTCCTAAAATATGAACATATGCATATATAATAAGTTTAAATGAAATTATTCTATAATGGGACAAACAAAAAATAAAATGGGGCAAAAAATTTTAAAAAGTATTAGGAATATATTGCCTATTTTGGATTTATTGGACAATGAAGGCCCGTAGATTCCCAGATATTGCATGATATTGCCATTCTTACTCTTGATTACCTTCCAGAACTTGATAATAAGATCATATTTATGAGGATGGTACATGTTTGAGTCATAGAACACAAGAAAATCAAACTGCTTCAGATCTGAATGCTTCAGCCATAACTGGCTGTCTTTCAGAGTACTAAAAGATTCTGTTTCTGCAGCTGAAGGAGAAAAGTAATCACTAGTCTTACTCCAGTTTTGAACCCTGCAAGCTATATCAATGACAACCCTGGAAGTATATGACCCCTGGTTGAAGTTGTGTCACAAATGTCATGGGAATAACCAGCTACTTTCTAATTGGACTTAGGGATCATTTCACAAGGTAGAACTCTTTCCTAACACCATTATCAGGGCCCTGAACTTGTGGCTAGACAGGATCTAGAGAAGACCCTACTGTTGACTAAATAGATGTAATAGTAAATGGAGCCCTAGTGATTTATCCTTATCTTTGCAGCACATCTCTCAAGCCTTATCAGAGGAGCTGCTTACAGGGGATGTTGAGTAACACAGAGAAACCATAACTGGGCAAGGCACAGAGAATAACTAGAGGGCTCAACCCTAAATGGAACATTTATATTACATTCTCTCCTGCAAAGACTCACCATGTAAAAAGGGATGGAAAGCTATAAGAGCCACAGACAGTGGGGACTATAAGGAAACAGTTTTCTATGTGCAACAGTGAAGAAAGTTGTACATATGACCTTACAGTGGTTGTAGCCTGTGCAAGTTCAAGTCAAATAAAATGGATACATTGAGGAGGATGTAGGCACAATGTCCTACTGAAGTTTGAGGAGCTATTTGTGATTGATAGCTTCTGGGAGAGGGATAGTTAATTTTCTTCTCGGATTTGACCCATTGGTAGATTTACCATACTCTAGTGTAAGTATATACATCCACACTATATGGGTAATGCAAATTGGACTCAGTGAGTTTAAAAATAATGACACAAAATTGGATGGATATTGAAGGTGGTTGTATCTTAAAGGACATTGCTAGGGGACAATGGTCTTGTACCTTATAAAGATTTGTCACTTGTACTGGTTTAATAAAATGCTGATTGGCCAGTAGCCAGGCAGGAAGTATAGACAGGGTGACTAGAACATGTAACATGAGGGCTGGCTTATTGGGGTTTCCATCCCACCTGGTACCCCACCACCGGCAAGCCTCAAAGAAAATCACACAGAGATCTCCATAAGTTATAAAACGGATTGGCCCATTAGCTCAGGCTTCTTATTAACTCTTATAACTTATATTACCCCATTATCCTTAACTATGTTAGCCACATGGCTAGGTACCTTTCTCAGCGGGGTAGCTCATGTGTTACTTCTTCAGTGGTCTGGGCTGGACTGGGAGGAATCAACTTCCTCCTTCCCAGAATTCTCCTGTTCACATTGCATCATTTCTAATTCCTGTCTGGTTTTCCTGCCTATACTTCCTTCCTGGCCAATCAGCATTTATTTAAAGCATGATTGACAGAATACAAACAATTCTCCCACACCAAGAACAGGAGAATTCTTGGAAAAGAAAAGGCTCAATCTGTAGTCATCACCCAGATGCAGAGGAAGCAAGATGAAAATGCCTCGCTGATTAAAGGTACCAAGCTATGTGGCTAACACAGACAAGAATTATAAGTTAACTTACAATGTAAGAGTAAGTCAATAAGAAGCCTGAGCTAATAGGCAACCAGTTTATAATTAATGTGGGCCTCTGAGTGTTTTCTTAAGGACTGGTTATGGGACCAGGTGGTATAGAAACCTCTGTCAACACGAGTTTTGGAAAGAAAAATGAATATGATCAAAATATAATATATGAAGTTCTCAAAATTAATACTACTAATTTTTAAAAAGAAGTGTCTAGCTGCCCACCTTTGAGCTGTTCTGTCAAAGGCCAAGTAGAACAGAGATGAACAGCTACCATTTAGTAAAAATATTAGCTCTGTAAGCTGTGAGTATATATATATTTAAGGCACTGAGTTTTAAGGTTGTTTGCTGTTTAAAATTAGATAATCAGATAACCAACAATGATGTTGGTATTTGATGTCTGACTCCAATTTTGTATCTGTACCCTCTTCCCATTTATAAATGTAGACAGGAAGAGGAAATAGGTTCATTGGATTTGCCTCAGAGAATTCAGCACTTAGCAGTTGTATTTTAGTCTTTTCTCACATAGGCATTTTATAACACTGGCTCACTTATTCACTAGTCTTATGTGGAAAGCAATATTATCCACATCTGTCAAGTAAAGAGACCATGGAGTCAGGAGGAATATAGAGTAACAAACTCAAGATCATTAATATTATTTGGAGTCAACGAGGGAGTCCAGAATTTGATCCTAGGCTGGCAAATCTCTAGGTTTCCCTCAAGGCCACAAGATTGTTTAATCTTATTATCTGCTGAAAATATTTAATCTGAAAAGCTTTAAATTACAAATTACAATATTTTTGAACCTTGAACACAGCACAACAGTGAGAACTTCCACGTGATGAAACTTTGTTTTGTGTAGAAGGTCATTTAAAACATTACATATAATTGCATTTGGTCTATGTGTGTAAGGTATAGATAAAAGACCTCTGGCATATTTCATCTCTAGGTATGTCAATACACATATGCAAATATGCCAAATATGGAAAAATAAAACCCCGGACATACTTCACATCCTGAACCTCTTGGGCAGTGCTAGTTAACCTGACTAATGATGCAAAATGCCTGGACTTTTTATCGCTGCTCACAACACCAGCTTTCAGTGTTAGTTATCAGCACCATCCTTTTAGTTTTGGAAAGAAGAGAACACTGCTATTTCCTGACTGTCTGTTACTGACTCCCATGTACCAGATTAAAGTGATGCTCCAGAAATGTATTGACTTGCAGGCATATGACTGGAGACCCGACCTGTGCTTGTCCACAAAAGGGAAATTATCTGTTGATCAAGATTTCTCCCATGCTGTACTAGAGCCCTAATACTGTTCATATGCATATAATTTATGTTCCTTTAAGCCACTTATTATCATGTCATTCAGCTATGATATCATCATTGACTAACAATGATCTTTTGAAGGTCAGAATGCATGCAAATCCATCCATACAAAAAGATTGACTTACCTGGGACTTCTTTCTCTCATTCATTTCCAGTTTATTCATTTGAGGCATTGGGGATGTCACTCAAAGGCTTTGTTCCTGATGAGCCAGCACTATGTCAACAAACCACCCCTGGTTACCTTCATATTTCACTTGAAAGACCTTTCTTCCCTATTCATTGTACATGGCAGTAAACAGATACACTAATGTTTGCTTTTTTTGAACATGTGTGTCTGTCTGTATTCATGTTTGTGTGAGTACCGGTGTTCTTGAATGTTGAAGTCAGAAGTCAGCCTCAGGTGCCTTTCCTCATGAGCCATCTTTATTGATTTCTGTGGCAAGGCTTTGGCTGGATTGGTTGGTCAGCAAGCCCCACGAACCCATCTGTTTTAGTTTCCCCAATGCTGGGGTTACAAACATATGCTACCATACCTGCATTTTTCACATGGAATCTGGAAACTGAACTCAGATTCTGGTGCTAATACAGCAAGTACTTTACTAGTTGGGAGATGTCTATAGTCTCCATGTTTGTAATTTTGAGATAGAGTCTCATGTAGCCTAGGCTGACCCTGAACTTAAACAAGGGCCTTACTTGTCACATACCATCTCTCACTCCAATGTTTAATGTCTTTTCTATATTACTAAGGACCACATTCTCTGTACTTCACTGCTGGCCTATTCCTAGAAAACTGATTCCTAGAAAACTGAAGAGATGGTTCAGTGATTAATGGAACTATCTGCTCTTCCAGAGGACTGAGGTTCAATTTCTAGCACCAATTTGACTGCTTACAAACATCTGTAATTTCAGTTCTTGGAGATCCCATGCCATGGGCACCAGGCACTTAAGTAGTGCATAGACTGACTATCTATCATCTATCTATCTATCTATCTATCTATCTATCTATCTATCTATCTATCTATCTATCTATCTATCTATCTATCAATCATCTATCTATCATCTATCTATCTACCTATCTATGCCTGTTTATCTATCTATGCAAAATACCCATGCACATAAAATAAAAATTTTTAAAAATTAAAAGAAGAAAACAGCCTAGTAAGTTACTCTTACTTCTTAAGCTGCAACTTTGTTTTTATGGAATAAAGTTTCCTGTTGTAACACCTGAAATGCCATTAGACTGATGAATCCTTCTATCAATAACACTCTCTGGTCTCCTATTCAGGATTCTGTCATGACTTGGGCTATCTTCACAGTCTCCTAACTACCACATGTTCCAACAGATGGTAGGTGGGGTGGATGTTGGGGTGGGTCAAGTTATAACCCTGGTTCTGGGCCTGGGCTGCTGCAGAGTTGGTTTGTCTGTCAGTTCTCTCTTGTTGTCACCTCCAGGGTGAGCTCTCCAACATTGCTCTGCCTAATGCACCCCTTGCAACAATGAGTGAGGTGTGAGGCCAGTTTTCCTGCCTTCACACCCTCTCGGTCTGTTCTCCCAAACCTACACCAACATTACCAAATCTATTGTGTTACCCCTGCAGGTACAGGATCTCCTCTCCTGAGTGCTGCAGCTGGTGAGGGTCAGGGAAAGCTCTCCAGCTTTTATGACCTAATAGCCAGCTCCTTCACCTATCTCTGACATTGATGGGTGCGGGGTATGGGAGAGGGAATCTTTCCTCTGCCCATGCTGTCACATGTCAGATGAGTAATGGTGACAACATTCATTTTCTCACAACATCAGGGCTGAGCCACCCTTACCTCCAAATACCTGGCCATCTCTGCTGTGATTTCTAAGCGAGAAGCAGGACCAGATTTCCTGGGTGCTGTGGCTGGTAAGGAGGAGGGTTAACTGTTTTGTCTGTTGTAGGTGGTAAGGGGTGAGGGATAAGGGGGCATCTCTCCCCCTCCCACTATGCAGCATGACAGATGAGTAATGGGATAGCTCTCCCATGTTTATGACTTCAGAGCTGGGTCATCCATACTTTTGCCAACAAAGTTGGCTCTATTATGTTACCCTGGTGAGGTACAGGGCCTGCTCTCCCAAGTGTTGCAGGTGGAGGGGGTCAGGGACAGCTCTCTTGGTTTTGTAACCATGAGGCCAGTTCTCCCATCTGCCCTAAGTGTTGATGAGAGGTGGAGGAGGGCAGCTTTCCCTGACCATGTTGCCACAAGACAGCTGAGTAATGGGGACAGGTCTCCCGTGCTCACCACTTCGATTCTGGTTCACCCACACCTCTGCCAGCAGGGTCAACCTCATTTATATATGAAATTTGAGGTCAGCCTGGACTACATAAAATCTTATCTTTTTTTAAAAGTCTCAATCATTTTTTTTTTTCAAGCAGGAATAACAGAGCTTGGAAGATGTTTCAGTAGATAGTGGACATGGCTCACAAGTATGAAGACCTGAATTTTAATCTCTAGAACTGAAGTAAAAACAGAGCAAGGCATACCTCCAAAGCATCTATAATCCATCTCTGCTAAGAGGAGATAAAAGATGGAAACAGGAGAATGCTGACAAGCTCATGGGCCAGGTAGCTAGTATGCATTGGAAAAAAAGCAATCCTGGCTCAAAATAAGATGGAATGTGGGTACTGAATTCTGTGACCATTCTCTGACATCATGCAAGCACTGTGACGTGTTCACCTGCACTCATATGCACACATGAACACACACATAATAAAATAGAATAATAGCAGTAGAAATAGAAGCATTTACTGATAAGATAGTATATTTTCAATGAGATAGCCAATTTTCCATTTGGCATGTGGTAAAAGCAGTAAATATTACTGATAATCACTCATCATTCATCCTGAATAATTTCTGTGCACTGAATACCATTTGCTCATTAAACCTCACAAAAGTTCGTGAGGTTGAAAATATTATTCACTAGCTGAAAAAAACCCGTGAACTTCAGGAGGCCTTGAGAGACTCTTAAATACATGTGTTTGACATGTTATGGGCACTTATGTTTGTGAGAATCCTTGCACAGCTTGCTAGATCTACTGAAGCAGCCTGGTATGCCTCTATATTTTCTGGAGGTTAACCCAAACATCAAAATTCCCTTGTCAAAAAGGACCCAGAGATTATCTCCAAAGATGTCATCTAGCTTACTTCCTTTGTAGCCTACCAGGTCATTCAGAGTCAGGCTGTGGCCTGGTTTATTTGTTTATTTTGTTCCACTCAGGGGACAAAGTGTCTTCAGGACTATTCCTAGATAGTATACAAAGTTATTTCATCTGCCTTACAATTAAGATTCAAAACTAGATAATAAATAAACCCCTCCCTGTATACCAATTCCAGTCAGCAATTTTCTTCTTAATGACCTGCTAATAAAGAATTCACCAAAGCAAACCATACTGTTAAATATAGAAGTGTTTCTATGTGAACCTGTTGGGAGCACTTTCTGTTTCTTTTTCCAGAACAATGTCTGGGAGCAGGTGTAGAATCTTCCCCCATCTCTCTCAACATGGTTTTGCCCTATTAATTAAGAGATATCTCTGAAATGAAAAATTTTAAGGAGGCAGATGTTCATCTCCCAGGAGTCACTAAAGCTCCATTTTAAAACTATAGTCTGGGACCACATTATAGTTTCTGTGAATTGGTATAGTCTGATGAGGATCCAAGCTCTGCCCATCACAGCTGGGCTGTTTGGGGATGGTACATTGTACCTTCCCATGGGGCCAGATGGACTGGTGCTCAAGTCAATGAGCAATACTCAAAAGCAAAACCAGACGCAGTATTTTAACAACTTGGTTGGTTGATGCATAGGATGGACTGGCTGTTCTGCTAAAGCTCTTTATGTTTGTAGTCTCTCTCAGACAGAAGAACCCTGGGAGGAGTTAATACCACTGTTACCATCCAGGAGAGGGCCTTCAACAAGGCCACTTAATCATGGCCTGAGAAGTTCACCCCACTTCCTCTCACTCCCAAACCTTGACTAAGTTCTCCCAACAAAGGTCCCTGTTAAAGGAGGAGTGGGCTGCTTGTTGTCCTGACTGCCAGCCTAGTTTACACCCGAAATAATCATACAGAAACTGTATTCATTTAAACACTGTCTGGCCCATTAGCTCTTACTTCTTATTGGCTAATTCTTACATCTTAATTTAACCCATTTTTGTTAATCTGTGTATCACCACGTGACTGTGGCTTACTGGAAAGATTCTAACCAGCGTCCATCTCAGGCAGGAGATCCTTGGCATCTCTCATCCTGTCCTTCTTCCAAGCATTCAGTTCTGTCTACTCTGCCTTCCTAAGTTCTGTCCTATCAACTAGGCCAAGGTAGTTTCTTTATTCATTAGCCAATGAAAGCAACACACAAACAGAAGGATCTCCTATACCAGGTCTTGAGTCCCCTGGCTGTGGTGACAAGGAATATTTTCATGTTCCTACTATGTCCCAGGTTCTGTTTGGGGCTTTTACAAATATTTGGCCCCTTTCAGTCAAACAAGCACCTTGCTGAGCCAAATATTGACACTTATTTGTTTTGGTGACCCATGGCGGGAGTGGAACAGTCTAGATGACTCTGCTTCTCTGTGGAGGTGATAAGGTCGGGGAGGGGAGTGGACAGACCTCTCTTTCAAGAGCATAGTAGAAAGTATCTTACTCTATCAAGGTTGAATTCTCCTTTGGGAAAGATAAGCTAACGAGAGAATCTCACTTTCCCCTCTCTCCCACAGATGCTGCACCCTTAGAACACAGCAGAGAGAATGTATGAGTCCCTGGGGCTTCCATAACAAAGTATTGCATGCTAGGTAGCCTAATCTCCTGCTCCCAAATCATTTCCCCAGTTCTGAATACTACCAACATGTTCAAGATGGTGTTTGCAGGATTTATCTCTTTTAAGGTACTAGAGGCCTGTAGGTAGTGTTTCCATTTTGTATTTCTATGTGGTTTTCCTTTTGTACATCAAAACATCATCTCTTATGATTCAATGCCTCTGTTTTGTACCTTTTTGTAAACTTTATCTTAAATTGTTGTCATATGCTCAAGTGTTGGGGTTTGGTATGTCAACATAGAAATGTAGGCAATGAGAGGATGAACAAGGAAGACCCAATAGTTCCTCTTCTTCTCCTCCTCCTCTTCTTCTTCTTCTTCTTCTTCTTCTTCTTCTTCTTCTTCTTCTTCTTCTTCTTCTTCTTCTTCTTCTTCTTCTTCTTCTTCTTCTTCTTCTTCTTCTCCTCCTCCTCCTCTTCCTCCTCCTTCTTCTTCTTCTTCTTCTTCTTCTCCCCTCCCCTCTACTCCCTTCCCTTCCTTTCCCTTCCTTTTCCCTTCTCTACCCCTTCCCTATTTTTCTCTTCTCTCTCCCCTCTCTTTCCTCTTCATAGTCCCCTTCCTTCCACCTTTCTTTCCCATTCTCCTCTTTTTTCTTTTTTACTTTTGATGATTCTTTGTAGATTTTACATCATGCATTTTGATCCTACTTATCTTTCTGTCTCCTCAAATCTGCCCTCTGCCCTTGTAATTTCCTCCCCAAATCAAAACCAAATTTAAAAGAAAATCCAAATCCAAAACCAAACCAGACAATACATCACAATACAATACAATACAAATGACGATGACAACAAGAAAAGAATCTTGTGTTGGAAGTGTGTTCTTTTGAGTCACACAGTTAGTTTACCCTCCAGTCCATTCATCTTTGCTTATGAGTGAGGCCTCTGTCTTCTGCTACATCACCAATAATGGGCTCTCACTGGGGCTCTTTTTGGATATCCTGTTGTCCTGCTTACATTTAACTTTTTTCTCAAAAACAGCAACAAAAAAATCTAGTTCAAATTAAATACAACTTGTTTACTTCTAGTATATAATTAAAATGCTACTTTTAAAGTTAAATAGGGCAGTACCCTTTTCCTAGCTCCTATCCATGAGGGTATGTGACACATCTAAAATGCAGTATAATGTTTTTGGACTGTATTCTATTCTGGGATTTTGGGTGTCTTGATTCTTTGGGGGAAAATTATATGCAGTGATCTTTACTTGTAAGAAGTTTAAAAAATGCCTCTTTAGGCCTCTTTAGGCTTCAACCCCTGAGTGCCACATGGAGTACCTCTACCACATTAGAGTGGCTTCACCACCTGAGTGCCACATGGAGTAGCTTCACCACACTAGAGTAGATTCACCACCTGAGTGCCACATGGAGTAGCTCTACCACACTGGAGTGGTTCTCCCCCTGGTGTGGGAGAATAGTCTGTATTCTGTCAATCATGTTTTAAATAAATGCTGATTGGCCAGGCAGGAAGTATAGGTGGGTCAACCAGACAGGAAGTACAGGTGGGGTGATGAGAATTGGAGAATGCTAGGAAGGAGGAAGCCCATTCCTCCCATTCCTGCCCAGACCACTGAGAAGCAAGTTGTAATATATCCAGCTAAGAAAGGTACTGAGCCATGTGGCTAATATAGTTAAGGATAATGGGGTAATATACATTATAAGAGCTAATACAAAGGCTGAGCTAATGGGCCAATCAGTTTTATAACTTATGGAGATCTCTATGTGATATTTCTGTGTGGCTTGCTGGCTGTGGGGTATCTGGTAGGACAGAAATCCCAACAAGCTGGCCCTTCATGTTTCAGCCTTCTGAGTGCCACATGGAGTAGTTAGTTCTACCACACTATAAATTTCTTAATTTGGCCTCATTTCTATAGTTCTCTTCTTTTCGTTAAACTCTTGGACACTATTGTTCTATACTTAGTTCCAGTAGATGTATTTTCTATTCTATTACATAAACAGACTTATATACTATAAAGCTTGCCTTTCGTATTTGGACTTATCTTATTTACTTTTTTATGATGCTGTTGAATTTATTGCTTTCTATATTTTATTGCAGGGTAGTAGTATTCCACTACATAGATGTACCACAGTTTATGGGTCTATTTAGAGCTATAGTTTTTGTTTCTGCCAAATAAAAATGTCACTGTTGTAATTATTGCAAAAAACTCAAGAACATTCTTGATTTTGCCTTATTCTAACCTTCAAATAGGATGCAATGTCTTTTTATGACCAATTCCACACAAAGCCTCTCTTAAAGAATTATAAACAGAGTCTATTTTTATTAGTTATTTTTCCAGTCTGGCTTTGAGCTTGCTTTCAACTCAGACTCTTAAGTGCTGGAATTATCAAGATATACCATCTCATCAAGCTCTTTCAGTTTTTCAGTGCTGAACATCTTATCAAAGTCAGGACTTTACACATATGGATCCACTGCTTAGTTACATGCACTGTTAAAGGCATCATAGTAATAATTCAGAGGTGCTTTGCATGGCTTACATGCAATAAGCACCAATTTACTTGATATCTCTATATATTCATTATATATGCACACATGTGTACATATGTGTTTCCTCATCCATGCATGCATGTACTTTTTATTTTCCTTATTTCTCCCAGGGGTTTAACTTCTAGGTGTTACCCTTGAGATCCTTGATTGTTTTCTCTTCCATCTCTATCATTCTCCCTGATTCTTGTTGCAAAGGATTGAAGGGGGGCGCTTGTTCATCTCAGCTGCCTGGCTTTCTTAGCCCCCAAATAACCACTCAGAAACTGTATTAATTAAACTATTGCTTGGCCCATTAGCTCTAGCCTCTTATTGGCTAACTCTCACATCTTGATTTAATCCATTTCTGTTAATCTGTATATTGCCACATGGCAGTGGCTTACGGGGAAAGATTCAGCATGTCTGACTCTGGCTGCTCCATACCGGCTCTCTCTTACTCTGCTTTCTTCCTCCCAGCATTCACTTCTGTTTTCCCTGCCTATCAAAGTTCTGCCCTATCAAAAGGCCAAGGCAGTTTCTTTATATATTAATCAATGAAAGCAACACATAAACAGAAGAACCTCCTACACCAGATCCTCTCTAAACTGATGTCAGGACAATTAATTGATCTCTGGTTGTATCAGGTTTACATCCTTATAACCATCACCTTACTCAACCAATCAAAACCGAAGCAACAGTCATCAGAACTTGTCTTTTTAAGTAAAAACTATTACCACTTTTCTATCATTTTTACTAACAGTAGAAGATGGTTATGTGGGCAGGTATTATGTAAAGATGTGCTACTTAGGTCTTTCACAGCTTCATTTGCTTTTAACAATAAAAGTGAGCTTGGCTTGAAGACTCCAGAAATCCACAAAATCCTGTTTGCAAAATAATGTCTAGAAAGCTCTGATAAGAGTGATTACTGTTAGTGCTCTGTAGTCAGCACCCCACCCTGAGCACTGTTGCTTACTAAGGGGGAAAATATGCTGACCAGGGTATTGTTAGATATTGCAAAGCTTTCAGGACAGCTTCTTGGCAAGGAATTGAGAAGCAGAAATGAGACCATCTGTCAGAGAATTTGCTGGCCCAGCCCAGTTTTGAGGTTAGGGCTAGATACATGAACTTGGGATGGATCTGTGCTCACCCCTCTGCCTTTCTGATAATCATGGTCTGAAGGGCATGTGCAAAGTCTATTTCAGTCTTGTTTTATCCCTTGTATGCCTCCATAATCCCCTTTCATAACGGCTTCTCTGCACCTTCTACTATGCCTTTCATCATCTATAGTAGCCTCAACCTTTCTTATGCTATCTAACCTTGGTTGTCAACTTGGCAGGATCTGAAATAGAGTAAAAGATACTCCTCTGGGCATGTCTATATGAGTTTCCAGAAATGACTAACTGAGGAAGATTCTCCCTCAGACCAGGAGGCATATTCCAGTGAGTGTACCAGACAGATGGAGAGCAGCATTGCCTTTGCTCCTTGCTCACATCTATCCTTGTGGCTGATATTGTTTCTACTACTAAAATCCTGCATTGACATCAGACTTTAGTTTCTTCGACCTTTCTTTAGACTGTCAATCTGCAATTGAAGACCATAGGCTCTTTCATAGGTCAATTTAAGACCTGGATTTATGAGACATTCAACTTTGTGAATTGAGAAGCATGTGGATATTTCCAGTATAAAGTTGATTATTGTTGGACTGCCACTGAGGCTCTTTCATAATATATGCACATTTTAATCAGTTTTGTTCTTCCAGAGGGCTTTCCTAATCCACATCCTCCAAAGTCTTCTTTAGTCTTTCTACTTCCGGGCCCTCTGTTCATCGTCCTGTTCTTGAGGATCATCCCTCCATCATATCACTTGGGTTCACTTTACATACCCTCTGGCTGTATATTTTTATTAACTCTTTCTGGGATTTTTCAAGGTCTATCTTCACGACTCTTATTCCTGATAAAAGAAAATCCCAAATGGCCCCCTCCATAAATCAAGTATTGCCAAATGGCTTGTATGAAATTCTTGTAGGTCATAAAGGTGTTTTGCTATAGTGAAAAAAACTAACACTGAATCTCTGTGGCTTTTAACAACAGAGGCTTAATTCTTCCACATACTCCCATTACTAGTCATCACTTAATTCTTCCGCATACTCCCATTACTAGTCATCACTTAATTCTTCTGCATACTCCCATTACTAGTCATCACTTAATTCTTCTGCATACTCCCATGACTAGTCATCACTTAATTCTTCCACATACTCCCATTACTCGTCATCACTGGCTGATGCCTCTCTATCCCACAAAGCACAGGACCCATGCACTGAAGTTTAGTAGTCACATTCTAATGGTCTTTTTGTCTAAGACAAGGTGAGAGAAAATGGTGGGTTGCTTTCTAAAGAGTTTCTAGGCAGTAATAGAGAGTGCCCATCATGTTATTCAAGCAACCCTCATAACAAGCATGACTTCGCAGGGCTCAGTATTTTAATCTTCTACTACAGTGGGAAGTAAATGTTAATAAACAGTGATTCTGCCATTTGACTATCCAAAGCCCTTGTCTAGGTGATAAGTTACATCTATTGGGAATTTTGCAAAAGATCTGGGGTAAAATCCTTTATTAGGTATATGGACTTGTCAATGTGTTTATGCAGTCACTCTAAATACCACTTTCCATCTCTCTATAGCTTACTCAATGACTCAATGAGAATATTTTTAGTAAGTGCTTATGTACATAACTGGAGCTACAAGTATTTATAATATTGCTTTTGGGAAGTGCACAAATGGATAGAAATGAATTAAAACTATATCATAAAAAGTGAAGTGTTTCACTGTATAAAAACTGCAATGAACTACCTTGATCATTTCTAACATTCCTTCTCTTCTTTTTTCCTCTGAAAAACCCTCTGTTGTGTTTTTTATTTTGGATTTGTATTGTTATATATAAAGATTCCACAAAGATGTAAGATAGGGTACAAAGATGAATACTGCTAACCTGGTTTTCCACTACACTAGTTTCTTTCTAGCACAGTATCCCAATCATAATATCAATGCTGACTAATCAACCAATCCTTTCCTATGCAATTTTTTTCAGCTTTATCTGTTCTTTCTTGGGGAAGTTAGTAGTAATGTACTGAAGATGAAATTTAGACCCTCTTGGATGCTAGACAAGTACTGAACCTCTGAGCTACACCCAACCCTCAGTTCCACTTGCATATTTAATGTATTTTTATGTTCATTTGTATATATGTATTTTGCTTACATTGCCTTGAAACAAGTTGGGAAATATAATTGTTTCCAGAAGTACTGTCACACACACACACACACACACACACACACACACACACACACAAAATAAAGATTCCCAAAACAAAATTAAAAGCCATTTGTCTCTATCTATCTATCATCTATCTATCTATCTATCTATCTATCTATCTATCTATCTATCTATCATCTATCTATCATCTATCTATCTATCTATCTATCTATCTATCTATCTATCTATCATCTATCTATCTATCTATCTATCTATCTATCTATCTATCTATCTATCTTCTATCTATCATCTATCTGTTGAAGGAGCTGTGGGCTGCGTTCCTGCCACTCAGTTCCTGGCCACCTGTGTAGTAATATGGAGCGGCGGCGGGGCTGCGTCCCCAACACCCCAGCCGCCTGCTCGGCTAGCTTTTGCCCCAAAATAATTACACGGACACTGTATTCTTTTAATCACTGCTTGGCCCTTTAGCTCTGGCCCTTACTGGCTAATTCTGATATACCGATCAACCCATCTCTAATAATCTGTGAGCACCGGTCTTGCCAGGAAGATTCTAGGTCAGAGCTTCATCGCGTGTGTCTGCCTAGGAGCGGGGCATGGCGTCTCTGCCGAGGCGTCTCCTCCCGAGAGGAGAGCTGTCGAGTCTGACCTCACTTCCTCTTCCTCCCGGCATTCTGTTCTGTTTACTCCACCCACAGGGCCAAGGCAGTTCCTTTATTAGCCAATGACCTTCCTCCATCATTTCCCCTTTTTCGGTTTAAACAAAAAAAAAAAGGCTTTAACTTTAACATAGCAAAATTACATATAACAAAAGAGTTACCAAGTAAAAGTTACAATAATCTTTATCATAACTAAGGAAAACTATAATTATAACTAACTATTCTTAACTCCATCAAAGACTCCAGAAAGATACAATACTACCTAAGCAAACAAGAAAAAAGCAACTTTTAAAACTCTAGAAATGACAGAGACATCTCGCTGCCTGGACAGTCACCCAAAGTTCCTCTGCACCGTTGGGGCATCCATCTTCAGCCTTCAGGCCCATGGTATCCAGCAGACATTTCCATAAAGCAGGAAAATTCAAAGTCAGTTCAGTCACTATCTGCTGTGTCCTGCAGAATGTCTCGCAGACTCTTTCATGAATCAGGAATCCCGAAAGATCATCTCACCTTAGGCAAGTTCAGTAGTCCTCTCTCTGTGGGTTCTCTGTGTCCAGTTTATGCAATAGTCCAGGCAAGAGCAGTTTCTTACCCAAATGGCTATCAAACTCCATAACGAGCCTCTTCAATGCCCATCTTCCTCTTGAAGTAGATTGGTGCTGCCAGGAGCAGAGTGTCTCATTGTCATGAAAAGTCCTCAGTTATTAAAACATTAAATGTCCTATTCTGTAATCTTTGAAAGACATGAAGAATGTCTATCTAAAATATATCTCTATATATCTAGGAAATCTAACTAACATGACTACAAGCTTTACTATTATCAATGATTATCCATTAGCAACCTATATTTCTTAATTATACAGTACATATTTAAATGAACTACACAATCACAATACCTTAATCAAAATCAGAAACACTTATACATATAACAAAATTGACCGTAAATCTCTATCAATAAAGCAAAATCTATACTAATGCAAATTATTCATGTCTATATCATATCCCCCTTTAAATGTAAAAGAACATTTATAAACTATATTTGGGAACATGGGCGCAGTTTTTTCTCTCCAAACTGCTTCCTGCTGAATGGGGGCATCGTTAATTAGGTCTTTCATGGTATAACCTGTGTGCTAGTTTCATCTCAGTTGGCAGTTGAGCGAAGCAATTTTCTGAAGATGTTCACAACAACCCTTCAGGAGGGCGTGGTCCATCATACCAAATCGGGATAGATGCAATCCACAAGGTCTGATCCTCTGTGAAAACAAAAGAAGAATCTCTTTTCCAAAGTATCATATCCTTAGATCCAAATTCTGAAATCATACCCTCATGATATCTGTTCTGGTTTAGCTTGGCAGCCCATGTAATTAAATGTCTCTCTGTACTTAGCTCCTTCACAGTCAAAAATTTTAAAGAAAACACAATAATACAAAGAATCCAGACTCTCTGTGAATTTTCCATTTTTATGTGGCTTATTTTTCTTTATTTCTTTTAATCTCTTAACTATCTGTACTCTGTCTCTTTAAAGACTTTACCTTTTTTTTTAAACCATTAACTTTATTCTCTATATTCTTTTTCTTCTCTCTCCCAAGCCTACGTACATTCATTCAACAGTGTGACTCATTTAGTGGTCTGAATCTGTCCTATTGTGAATCTGCAATTTTTTACAATCCAGGAGCACTTTTGATTTGCGCCTTTAAATCACTAGGTGCTTAAGAATCTAAGCTGTGACACTCCTAGGTTAACTTTTTGCTTTTTGAGCATATTTCTGTAGACCAGGCTGTCTTTGAACTCTCAGAGATCCGCCTGTCTCTGCCTCCCAGGCATTGGGATTAAAGGTGTTTGCTACTACACCTTGAACTCACAGAGATCTGTTTGTCTCTGCCTTCTAGGCACTGGGATTAAAGGCGTGTGCTACCACACCTTGAAGTCACAGAGGTTTACTTTAAGAATTTTAACTTTTAGTCTGCATATATTTTTTAACACACTTTAAACCATTCAGAAATTTTCTCTGTCTTTGAATCTCTCTTTACTGTATATCTCTCTGTTTTTCTGACCACATGAGTCTTTACCAAGCAATCTCAGTAGGACTAAAGGCGTGGCTTTGATGGCTAGCTGTAGCCCATTCCTTAGCTTTTCAGCCTCATGGCTGAGGTACTGGCCAGAGCCGCATTCTGTGCCACAAGTCTACAGTGTTTCAAGGTCCCTGCCAGCAAGCGAGCTACAACAGACAACACTCAAGTCCTCTCTCGGTAGCCGGCCCTCCTGCCTCAAACAGTCAGAGTTTGCCCTGGCAGGATGGCCCAGAAAGCCGGCATTTTTAAACGGCACAGCTTTTTTCCTGCTACGGCTGAAAACCGAAAAGCATGCGTTCAGCTTTCCATCAACACCGTTTAAGTGTTTCGTGGCAGGACCTCTTAATGAGCTGCAGGCTTTGCAGCTAAAGCTGAGTCAGGAAGCCTCTCTTAGATGAGGCGCTTGCTTGCCTCTGGCAAGCAGAGTAGACCCAAGAGATTGCCACAAGAAACATGCTTTACTCTATTCTTTTCCAAGCTTTCTCAGGCTTTTTGTGGACTCAGTTAGCCACACGTCTGGGCGCCATTTGTAGTAATATGGAGCGGCGGCGGGGCTGCATCCCCAACACCCCAGCCGCCTGCTCGGCTAGCTTTTGCCCCAAAATAATTACATGGACACTGTATTCTTTTAATCACTGCTTGGCCCTTTAGCTCTGGCCCTTACTGGCTAATTCTGATATACCGATCAACCCATCTCTAATAATCTGTGAGCACCGGTCTTACTGGGAAGATTCTAGGTCGGAGCTTCATCGCATGTGTCTGCCTGGGAGCGGGGCATGGCATCTCTGCCGAGGCGTCTGCTCCCGAGAGGAGAGCTGTCGAGTCTGACCTCACTTCCTCTTCCTCCCGGCATTCTGTTCTGTTTGCTCCACCCACAGGGCCAAGGCAGTTCCTTTATTAGCCAATGACCTTCCTCCATCACACCTGGCTAGCTTATGCTGCGAAATAATTACACAGAAACTGTATTCTTTTGAACACTGCTTGGCCCATTATTTCTGGCCTCTTAATGACTAATTCTCACACCTCGACTAACCCATTTCTGATAATCTGTGTAGTGCCATGCGGCAATAGCTTACCAGGAAGATTCTAGCCTACGTCCATCTTGGGTCAGAGCTTCATCGTGTCTGGCTCAGAGAGGAGGGGCATGGCAATTGCCTCACTTCCTCCCAGCATTCTGTTCTGTTTACTCCGCCTACCTAATTTTCTGTCCTATCAAGGGCCAAGGCTGTTTCTTTATTAACCAATGAAATTAACTCCTCCATCATTTCCCATTTTTCTGTTTAAACAAAAAAGAAAGGCTTTAACTTTAACATAGTAAAATCACATATAACAAAATAGTTATCAAGCAAGAATTACAATTACAATATTTATATCTACTTTATCTTTCATCATAACTAAGGAAAACAATAACTATCTATCTATCCTTCAACTTCATCAAAGACTCCAGAAGGATATAATATTACCTAAGTAAACAAGAAGTAAGAAACTTCCAAAACTCTAGAAGTGACAGAAACATCTTGCTGCCTGGACAGTCACCCAAAGTTCTTTTGTACCACTGGGGCATCCATCTTCGGCCTTTAGGCCCATAGTATCCAGAGACAATACCATGAAGCAGGAAATTTCAAAGGCAGTTCAGTCACTATCTGCTGTGTCCTGCAGAATGTCTCGCAGACTTCTTCATAAGTCAGGAACCCTGAAAGACCATCTCACCTTTAGGCAAGTTCAGTAGTCCTCTTTCTGTGGGTTCTTTGTGTCCAGTTCATGCATCAGTCCAGGCAAGAACAGTTTCTTGCCTAAATGGCTAATCAACTCCATAAGGAGCCTCTTCGATGCCCAACTTCCTTTTGAAGTAGATTGGTGCTGTCAGGAGCAGATGTGTCTCATTGTCATGAAAAGCCCTAAGTTATTAAAACATTTAAAATGTGATATTCTGTAGTCTTTGAATGATATGAAAAATGACTATTTAACTGAAACATATCTCTATATATCTAGAAAATCTAACTAACATGACTACAAGCTTGACTATTATTGATAATTTTCCATTAACAACCTATATACATTACATTTGTACATGAACTACACAATCATAATACCTTAGTCAAGGTCAGAAATACATATACATAAAATAAGATTGACCTTAAATTTATATCAATAAAGTCAAATCCATACCAATGCAAATTATTTATATCTATATCATTTCCTGCTTTAAATGTAAAAGAATGTTTATAAACAATATTTGGGAATATGGATGTAGTTATTTCTTTCCAAACTGCTTTGTGCTAAATGGGGGCACTGTTATTTAGGTCTTTAATGGTATAACCTATCTGTTAGGTTCATCTCAGTTGGCAGTTGAGCAAAGTAATTTTTTGGAGGTGTTCACAGCAACCTTTCAGGAAGACGTGGTCTATCATACCATATTCAGATAGAAACAATCCACAGGGTCTCATCCTCTGGGAAAACCAAAGAAGAATCTCTTTTCCAAAGTATCATATCCTTAGATCCAAATTCTGAAGTCAAGGTATTTTCAAAATATCTATGTTGGATTAGTTCAGCAGCATTTATACACAAATATCTTTTAGCAGCAGTTGCTCCTTCCTCAGCATTTGAACAATTCAAAGAGAGCATAATAGCATACAGTATCAAGATTTTCTGTGTATTTTCCATCTTTGTGCAGCTTTATTTTAACCTCTATTTCATTTATTCTTACTTTTATTTTTTGAGACAGGTTCTCTATATATCTTTGTCCTGGAATAACTCCGTAGATCTATAGACCAGGCTGTCCTTGAACTCTCAGAGATCTGCCTGCCTCTGCCTCCCAGGCATTGGGATTAAAGGCGTGTGCTACCTACCACACCTTGAAGTCACAGAGGTCAATCTCCCTCTGCCTCCCAAGTGTTGGGATTAAAGGTGTGTACTACCACACCCAACTACTCTCTTTCTTCCTTTTTTTTGTTTTTTTACTTTAAGAACTTTAACTTTTAGCCTGCATATATTTTTAACACACTGTAAATCATTTAAAGGTTTTTGTTTGTTTGTTTTTGAATCTCTCTTTACTGCATCTTTCTCTCTTTTTCTGTCCTCATGAGTCTTTAATTTACCAAGCAATATCAGTAGGACTAAAGCTGTGGCTTTGACAGCTGGATCCAGCCCATTCTTTAGCTTTCCAGCTACATGGCTGAGGTACCGCTAGAGCCATTTTTATTGCCACAACTCTGTGGCATTTCAAGGTCCCTGCCAGCAAGCAAGCTGCAGCACTGCACTCAGAAACCATACTCAAACACTCTGAAGTCAAATCACTTGCCTGAAAGAGTCAGAGTTTGCCCTGGCAGGACATCCCAGAAAGCTGGCATTTTAAAATGGCTCAGCCTTTTTCCTGCTAAGGCTGAAAACTGAAAACCATAATTCAGTTTTTCATCAATACCATTTAAGTGTTTTGTAGCAGGACCTCTTAAGAGCTGCACGGTTTTGCAGCTAAAGCTGAGTCAGGAAGCCTTTCTTAGATGAGAGTGCTTGCCTGTCTCAAGCAAGCAGAGCAGACTCAAGAAATTGCTGCTACCAAGAAAACATGCTTTACTCTATTCTTTCCCAAGCTTTCTCAGGCTTTCTGTGGATTTAGTTATCCATGTCTGGGTGCCATTCTGTAGACCCCCAATAATCACTCAGAACCTATATTATTTGCAATACTGTTTGGCCAATAGCTTAAGCATATTGCTAGCTAGCTCTTATATTCTATGCTAACCCATTTCCATTAATCTGTACATCACAACGAGGTTGTGGTCTACTGCCAAAGTTTTGGCAGGCTCCAGTGTAGGCGTCTGTCTCCTGCAAGTGTCTACATGGCTTCTCACTGATTCTGCCTACTTTCTCCCAGAATTCAGTTTAGTTTTCCCACCTAGCTCTATTCTGCCAAGTCACTGACTGAAACAGATTTATTCATTAACCAATAAAAGCAACACATACACAGAAGGACTTCCCACACCAGTCCTAGAAGCTCTTGTAGACCAGGCTGTCCTCAAATTCACAGAGATCTGCCTGTCTCTGCCTCCCGAGTACTGTGACTAAAGGTGTGTGCCATCAACTGCCCAGCTTAAAGTTTTATTTTTATATATTCATTTTAATATATCTTATCAACTTTTGATTTGAGACATTCACGTTTTTATATATTTCTTCCCACTAAACAGTCCTCTCACTATTGTTTGTTTTTCTGCTTCATTTCTGAAATGTTGTTCTTAGTTATCCCATTTGATCTGTATGGTTTTCTTTCATGTATACTTCTATCGTTCTTTTAAATTCCTTTTGAAGAATTAGATTTTCAGTAGTTTCTGGTATCTATACTTGTAGAAACTTTAATTTTGCCATGCTCTGAATGTAAGGAAATTATTCTAGTCTAAATTCACTAATTTCAGAATGATTATGTATGAAATTAATGCAAATATTTTTCATTTTTATACAAGTCTATTTTTCTGCATTTTGTGGAGAGAGTAAGGGAAGGTCAGCAAAGATACTTTAGTTTCAGTGTTCTGAAATTCTCTTTTCTGTTATTTTTGCTTAGTGTTAAAAGGTCAATGGCAACACTCTTAGCTGTCTTTAGCTCATCTCTCTCTCTCTCTCTCTCTCTCTCTCTCTCTCTCTGTGTGTGTGTGTGTGTGTGTGTTGCTGAAAACCGAACCTAGGGTCTCTTGCATGCGAGGCAAGCACCCAAGCAATGAGCCACACCCCCTATTCCTCTTCCTCTATTCATATCAACACTTCTTTGTTCTTTTTTTCTCACTGTCTATTCTGCTATTTTGATAGCTTTGCCTCAGGCTAAGACTCTAAGGGTCAGGTTTGTTCGCTTATTTGTTTAGATTACTTTTTTGGTGGAATACTGAAGTCTCTGAAGTCTTGAGTGAACTCTCTTGTATTCACTGGCAAGGCAGATGCAAACTTTTTGAAACTTCATCTGCTCAATATATTTCTGGTGTTCTTTGAGAGGTTCATTTGGTTTCAATGAGGGCAGATTTCCCAAAAATTAACCCTTCTATTTTATACAGCTCCTGAACTGCAGAAGGAATAGACATAGCTCACCTTCACTGTGTTTTGTTGTATTAGAGTGGACATCTTATCACCTGGTTTCAGTATAATCAAATCACCATGTCATAGTAGATTTCCTCATATGGCTGCAAAATGTGGCTTAAAAGGATTTTAGATATTGGTTTGTCTTGAAATGCAGAAAGAGAATCAGGTGGATGGAGATTGTGAAAGAAACCTAAAGGTGGTGACTGTTGACTGACATGAGCCTCATAAAGAGTTGACTTGCTCAAGAAGGGGGCAGGGCAATACATCCAGACAAAGGAGCAGCATTCATGAGGGGTCAGGCAATGTATACTAGTTACTTTTGTGTAACTATGACCTCAGATACATGATACACATAGGAAAGCACAAGTCTCAGCTCACTATTTTATACCCACCCTGGAAAAATTAGTGCAAAAAATATTTCCTGGCTAGAATGTGTACTCCATGGCAGAAGAATCAAGGAAGTTCATAAATACTAGCCATAGTAACTTAATTTAAATAGGTAGTACTCACCTCCTAATTCTATAGCCTCCCCAAATAGCACCACAAGCCAGGGAAAAAGATTTTAAGAAAAGAGTTTAGAAGTGGAAGGGAAGGTGACCTTGGTTGGTTGGTATAGTGGCATTTTATTTGTGTTTTAATAAATAAAACTTGCCTAAAGATCAGAGTGCAAAGCTAGCCACACTAGTCTGATGTGGGAGTGTCATATATCAATCTGTTGATTTCATTGGCTAAGCAATAAAGAAACTGCTAGGCCCATTGGATAGGCCCACCCTTAGGTGGGTGGAGTAAACAGAACAGAATGCCGGGAAGAAGAGAAAGTGAGGTCAGACTCGACAGCTCTCCTCTCCGGAGCAGACGCAGGAGAGACGCCATGCTACCTGCTCCAGGGAAGACGCCACGCGAAGCTCCGACCCAGGATGGACATAGGCTAGAATCTTCCCGGTAAGCGCACCTAGGGGCGCTACACAGATGATTAGAAATGGGCTAAATTAATATGTGAGAATTAGCCTAGAAGAGGCTAGATAGAAATGGGCCAAAGCAGTCATTAAATGAATACAGTGTCCGTGTAATTATTTTGGGGCATAAGCTAGCCGGGCAGGCGGCTTGGGGTGTTGGGGACGCAGCCCCGCCGCGCCCCATATTACTACACTAGTCAGCCATTCAGACCAGGCACACACGTTTAATCCCAGCAGCTACACTAGTTAGCCATAAAGTTTGGGCAGTCATGGTGCGCACCTTAATACCAACACTAGAGAGGAATATAAAGCTGGATGAGATAAGAACTCGTTTTCTTTTCAGTCTGAAGATTTTTTTTAGAGGTAAGAGTTCTCTAGTGGCTTGACAGCTTTGCTTTTTGATGTTTCAGCTTGAGCCCCAATATCTGTCTCTGGGGTTTTTATTAGTCATATTATAGGTTGGAACCAAACGGCACAACAATGTCACATCATATAACAGAGTACACATGGGAGGTTTATGGGGGGTACAGAGGTGGACTCTGAGTGATAGCAGAAGGAAACAGAGATGGGGCAGAAGGATTTGCCTTTTATAAGGGGGTATAGCACTTGCACATAGAGAGAGTGCTCTACCTGGTGGCTGTGGTAGCTGGAGTGTCATGCCCTGGCTGCTATTGATGATGTCTCCTTTTAGGTTCCGGAGAGCAGGCCAGTGTAAATGCCTGAATGCTAAAAATTAGCATATTGGGAACATTGTCAATTCAAACCAGAACAAGTGGGAAGAGAGTGTACCCTCCTCAGGAACAATGGCCTTGGATGCTAGAGAAGTATCTGGTTGGGGTAGGCACCATCTCACTTGTGCAGTGGGGCTGTGTGTTGCCAGACTCTTTCTCCCTATGCTATAGCCTCTGTCTGAGGATGAGGTTTTCATGTATTCCTGATTATCACCTTTCTGGCCCCAGAGCAATTCTCATTATTCGTTGCCATTTACAGTCATCGCAGTTAAGAGCCATCTGTGTAGTTAATTTTAGTACTGCTTATTGTTTTCTACGAAATCATTAATGAAGATAAAACATTCAATTGGATTGCAGCTATTTCCAGAAAATTCCATGGAGGCTGGGTGTTGTTCCCTATAATCATCTGTAAATCAAGCATGGAATCACTCTTTGGTCAGTTATTCCCAGGAATATTGAGTTTAGGTTTGCATTCATTTAAGTCAGTTTTTCACAAAAACTTCCTTAGGTAATCCAGCTTTGGTTTTCAGCAAAATAAGAAAATGTTTAATCTCACTAGTAATCAAAGCTGTGCAAGTGAACGCATTATTTGGGGAGTTTTAGGTTATCCCTTGCAGAAATTGTAAACATTTTGAAAGTTAGTACTTTCTAATGGAATCTGATGAAATTAATATTTCTAAATGCACATGAAAATCAATATGGCAATTACACATCAAAATTCAGCTGAAGGAAAACCTTATGCCACTGTTGTAAAATTACCCTGTAAAATAAGCTCAAGGGAACTAAAAATTTGCATGATAATATTTCATGTTACAAGATGGGAATTACCTAAATTCTCCAGCAGTGTGAGAATTATTGAATAAATTAAGCTATATGAATCAAATGACTGGAAAGAGATAAACACACAGAAGAATGCTTATTGTAGAAAGCTACAATTACTGTCACTAGTATCTTAAATAACTTGCTTCCCTCTGTCTTAGTTAGAATTTCTATTTCTGCAAAGAAACACTACAGCAATGCTTAAAAAGAAAAACATTTAATTGGGGTGGCTTATACTTCAGAGGTTCAGCCCATTATCATCATGGTGGGAAGCATGGCAGAATGCAGGCAGACATGGTGTCAAAGAGTTAGCTGAGAGTTCTACATCTTGCACAGGCAATGGGAAGTGAAATGTCTCTCTGGGTATGGCTTGAGCATACATGAGGTCTCAAAGCCTGCCTCCATGGTGAAACACTTCCTCCAAGACCATACCTACTCCAACAAGCTACACCTCCTCATAGCGCCACTCCCATCAGGGGCCATTTTCTTTCAGTCCATCACACCCTCCATGATACTAGCTAGTTTATTAATCAGAAACTCAGTTACTAGTGTCTTCCATCATAATTATCAAAAAGTAAAGTTAAGGGCAATATTTAAGTTAACAAATGCTAGATTATATTTTAGTACATCCATATAGTAGGGAAGTTATAGTGGTATCAGTGTGAGGAGGCTGGTCACATTCTGTCTACAGTCAGGAAACAGGGAGAGATGAATGTTGGTGCTCTGCTCACTTCTACTTTTTATTTTATTTTATTTTATTTCATTTTTTCAGTCCTGAACACTACTCCCTGCCCTCACATTAGTGGAGCTCTCCACATTACAATTCAATCTTTCTACTTCAATTAAAGTATTATAGAAATACTGTCACAAACATACTATATGTGTTTACAAGATGATTCTAATTACAATTAAGTTGACAATTAATATTAACCATCATACTATGAATAAGAACTTCGTAATAGCAGGTCTGATGGGCATTACTATGAGGTTATGGAATCTTTGAGAGGTATGACCTGATGGAAAGAGAAAGTTTGTCACTGGGGTGTGTACAAAGTGGTCCCAGGACCCTTCCTTTCTCTCTGTTTGTTGCTGAGTCATCATGAGGTGAGCAGCTTTGCCCCAATATGCAGTGCAGTTTGACATGCAGGTTCTGCCTCATAATGGGTCTAAAAACAACAGAAAACAAGGAATCTTGGGCTGAGAACTCTGAAACTATGAATCAAAGTAAACCTCTTCTTCTAAGTTGATAGTCTAAGGAAGTTTACTCAGGGGCAAAAAAGTTGATCAATATTTTGAGTTTAAGTTTCAGAAGCCTACAGGAGAATAACATAAATCTCAGAGAAAAGTTTAGCAATTGATAAGAATTCCCCCAATCAGTTGCTGATTACCTTATGCACCAGCTTCCTGCTCAGCCTTCAAGGAGACTCAAAGAGAGTTAAGTAACACTGTCTATTTTCCAGAAAACTCATCACAGAGACAGGCGTTGGAAGCCTACACAAGACAATGACTGCTCATAGAACAGAGGCTAAAGGTGAAACTGGATCTTAGAACTCTGCAGTACAAAAAGTATGCAAACCCCTAAAATAAAGATTTACGAGGTGAGTGTCTTTCTGAATAGACAATGCAAAAAAAAAAAAAACCAGGAAAAGTAAGTACCCCTGTTCAGAGAGAGCCAGGAGTTGGAGGCAGTAGGAGAATTATCATTCCTGAAAGTGTAGTTTTCTGGAATGTTCTGAGGAGGAATATGAATGGTTTCAAGAAGGGGGCCTGAGTTAAAATATAATTAAGTGGTGAAGAAAGGGGAAGGATGTAGAAAGAACCTACTCCATTATTAATAAAATTTGATCTAAACGAGGCTAGTTTTTAAGAATGGGGGAGTTATATCAATAAGACAAATAGTACCTCTGGTACCTTGAGCACTGTATCAATAGAAAGGTGAATAGAGAGATTTTGGGAATTGATGTGACTGTTTCTAAAATTGCAAGGCATTTGATTGAAAGACAGTGAAGGAAGTAGGCATAAAACAATGTCAGCCTGTCATCTCAGCAAATGAGGCCATAACGCTGATCACCTGCTCATAAACCCAGACTGTTAATAAGGGTTTCAGGAGGAGGAAAGGGTCACGGTTTCTGGAAATAGGCTGCTCTGCTGTATTTATAGGAAGGAATGAACTAGTTCAAGTATTCTAAGTAGTTCAGCTTCTATATATGCTATCAAATCAGCCCATTCAGGATGCCAGACACCTCACCTACCTCAACACCTATTATCACTCCTCTGGTACACATAAAAGAAAAAGAAAAGATTCAATCAATGTGTTCTGATGGAAAGTGGAACACACTGTAAGTGGGTGTAGTGCAGGTCAATGTATGGAGGATACTATTTCCTTTTCAACAAATACTTCATTCACATTTGAGTTTCTTAGATGAGACTCTAAACAGCCTAGAAGGTTTAGCCTCAATCAACCTTAATCCTCTTTCCTAACCCCAAGTTATTTAATAAACTCAGTGTCATGGATAAGCCAGCAGACAGAAGGATTTTTAACAACGAGTATATATAGCTCTAGAACCTTTGAAAGACAAGTTGATTACCCATTTTTTCATATAGAGAAATGTTGAAGACATTCCTTCCTGCCTATTCATTCCCAGCTCTTGGTCCTTTTTTATTTTGATGAACAACTTTATAGAGAATTATTGTACTCTTAATACAATTATTAGAAGCCGGGCGGTGGTGGCGCACGCCTTTAATCCCAGCACTCGGGAGGCAGAAGCAGGCGGATCTCTGTGAGTTCGAGGCCAGCCTGGTCTACAAGAGCTAGTTCCAGGACAGGAACCAAAAAGCTACGGAGAAACCCTGTCTCTAAAAATAAATTAAAAAAAATACAATTATTAGAAACAGAGCATTAAGCCATTCTGACTGGACTTTTGTTCACAGAATTCACATGTGAGTAGTGAAGATAGTACATATAATTGAGAAAATGAAAATAGGAGAAGTCTAGAATTTGACTGAGAAAGACAGAATAAGAGACCATGTCAAAAAAGTTTTCTTGCAGGAAGTTCACTTATAAGTAAAACTTAATGAATACAGGCAGATCAAGCCATGTAGTAGGTAGGTAAGGAATGTTCCAGACAGAGAGAAAAGCAAATGTAGAGGTTCTGTTGTGACTACTGGGTTGGCACTTTTGAAAAAAAAAAACAGAATGATCACTGTCTTTAAAGAAGAATGAGAGTTCATTTGGGAGGGTGGATGTGGTATGTGTTCAGAAGGTAGTCTAAAGAACTCATTGATAGATGGCACATAGAGAAGATTGGTAGAGCGTAATTAAAGGTGATCTTGAGTGTTCTGACTCAAGCAACCTGGTGTTTGGTTGGTGATGCATTTAATGAAATGAGAAAGGCCAAGGGAAGGGCCCCTGAAAACTTTCCCAACAACGTAACCAACATAGAAAAGCAGAGATGCTAGATAGAAAATAGCCTGGATTCTGTCACTCAGTTACTGGACTGAGTATAATTTTGCCATTTCTTCTTGTTTGAATCCTGGTACATAGATCATTAGAATATCCTTTATACTAAAATCCACTTGAGTTGGGTTTTATGTCCACCAAGATTCACTCCTGCCATCTCGCAACATACAAGGGATTGACAATTTTAGGTTCTCAGTTATTAGAGTCAAAATTAGGCTTAGTCTCATACCTTTTAGTTAATAGTCCAAGGTTATTTGTCCACATCTTTCCGCCTCTACCACTCACTACTCTGTGTCCTTTCTAGTTTTTTTATTAGTCTAACCTGGATGACTTCTGATGACTATGGAATGGTACCCATGTAAGCACATGCATGTGGTATGACTTTTTCCTGGGCTCACATAAGCTTAGTGTCACCAGCCATTCCATTTCTGCTCTGTGAATCATGTTCCCACAAGATTCATAATTTGAAGTCTTAGCTCCCAATAACTTAAGTAGCTATATTTTCAGACAAGGTATTTAAAGAGATAATTACGTTAAAATGAGACCTTTAAGCTAAGCTTTAATCTAAAGTGACTGGCATCCTCATAATGAGAGGGGATTTAAGCATGGATGTGTAACAGCTACAGATAGAAGACACACAGGCACACCAAGAAAAGAGACCTCACAAGAATTCAACCATGCTGACATCTTGCGCTTAGGCTGAGTACCCAGAAATGAGAGAAATTAATTTCTGTGATTTTTATCATCTAGTCTGTGGCAACACCAATGGCAACACTACTATCTAATACACATTCTGAGAGGAAACAATAGGAGGAGAGAAACCACCAGAAGCTTATATGCCATGGGGTCAGGTCCCAGTCACTGGCACCTACACAAATGCTGGAGCCTCTGCTATAGTCAGCAACATATTGGGAGCAGAAGAACAGCTGTCACTGGTTGTGTAGACTTCTGTGAAGGCAGTCAAAGAGTTGCTATATTAACCATGGTCTATTCTGGGGATCTCACATTTTATATTTTGGCTTGCGGTTCTTCTAAACTCGCCCAAGCCATTGATCAAGTTTTCCTTGAGTCTCTTCCACATCCACAGATTATGGACAAGACTAGAACTTTAATGTAGAGGTTTATGTATAATACAAAAGAAAAACACAAATGAAAAACAACTATGTTCTAGACCAAGGAGTTATTTGCAGAGTGCACTGCCGCATAGAGGATGGTGTGTAGCTCCAGACTGGGTGATCAGAATACTATTGGAGGGAGTAAGCACCTTAAACTTGTCTCACACACTTCAGATAGTTCCAGGAAGAAAGTGGGCAAAATAAATATTTACAGTGATTATACTCAGAACAACATGGAGATGAGAGGCCTCATGTACTTGAGAAATACCTGTCCTCTGCAAAGATATTCATATCTGGCCTTTTCAGGATCATATTATAACCTAAAATGTCCTATCAACAGGTGATGTGGGCTGCCTGATTTCTGCCTATACCTGGAGAGAGGCAAAGATGTCCAGGCAGACAAAGCAAAGAAGCATTCCAGAGAGCTTTTTCCAGAGCCAAAATAGAATACTGATAATAGGGATGGACAGAGACTCTCATAAAGGTCTGATGCAATTTATAGTTTCCTCTGGGTGTTTGCCCTCCTGGTCTGGTCCTCTAACACATCTCTTCATTCTCGACCATCTACCTGCTTTACCCTTATTTTGTATGGGTTAGTTTTGTTGGATATTTCTTTTGGTATTTTGAGACAAGGTCAAATGTAGTCCTAGCCTGTCCTTAAACTTATTACGTCACCAAGAATGACCTTGAATTTCTGATCCTTCTGCTTCCACGCCTCAAGAGCTAGGATCACAGGTGTGTACCACCACACCATTTTTATGTGGTGCTAAGAATCAGACGTAGAGTTTCATGTATGTTAAGAAGCCAAGAGGCCACCTGGATTATATCTCCACACCCTTACTTTGCTTTTTAATCAGATTCTTTCATTTTTAGATATACTATACTATTCTGCCCTAATTGTAACTTCATTTTCACTCTTCATATATGATATCAGCACTTTTCTTTTTTGGAACTCTCTCCTGAATTCTAATTCAGTGGAATACATCAGTTCAATGCCACTGGGCATCCCATTCTGGTCTCGTTTGGATCATTTTACACCCCTGTGGTCATGGCCATGGTCTTAGAATCAACTTGGGTTGAAACCTCACTCAACATTTAGTTCTGTAATACAAGGGCAATTTATGAATTCTTTTTAAAAATTTCTCTGAACCTATGTTTCTCAGCATTTCTATTATATATATTATAATATGTAATAGATATATTATATAATATATAGTATATGTTATATACTATATATGTAATGTGTATATGTACACACATATATAAACTCTTATTTAAGCCAGAAATAGCACTGCTCAAAAGGGAATGGTCACTGAAATATATTTTAGTTTCTTGCTTGACTCCTAATTTTAGTTCTGCCATGGCTTTTGGCTGTGTTGTGGCTCCTTTGCTGCTTCAAATCCTATGTAGATTATCTTCCAGGCCCCAGAGAACCCAGGTTTTGGGGGTTTTATGAAGCTATTTACACACATCTCTTTTCTTATGGTTCCTGTGCTGATGTTCAAAGTGCACCTTCCAGTCAGACATTGGACTTCTTGGCTGGGATCAGTGCTTACGTAGGTGGACCAGATTCTTGTGCCCTATTCTGCTCAGAAAAAAGAGTCCAGCTTTCTCCTCCAATGACCCTGTTGGTATAACCACTGAATTTTCGTTTTTTGCATTTTTACTGACAAATAATGCTTCTCATGGGCCCAAGACACCATGGGCTCTATGTGTCCGGGATGTAGTGGATCACTGATGTCACCCCACCTGCTGCCTTCTGCTCTATAGCACGGCCATGATGCTCCATAAGTGCCCATGAGTGCATGAGCTAATTCATTAGGGTTCTAATTTAAAATTCTCTTATGTTTAAAATGGTTACAGGGTGCCTTTAAATTTTATCCTTCCTTTATTTTAGGGTGCCTAGTGGCTTTCTTGATGAATCTGGAAGCCATCTGAAGTGTTTCATTGAAGAAGGCATGGGGGCGTGGAAGTCCTCACTTGAATAAGAAAGGTACTGTGTTCTGTTAAGAATATCCAAGCCAATGAGCAGTGCTCTTTTGTTTCCTCATTTGGTCCTTATGGTGATTTGGATATGAAGTGCCTTCTCTATGTTCATGTGTTGAAGAATTGAGTTCCAACATGTCAGTGTTTGAAGGTGAGGATTTTGGAAGAAATGATGGAATCATATGGACTCCACCTTCCTTTATGGCTAACTGACTAGTGTATTTATAGTTTGATGTTATTGTTGAAAGGTGATAGGAGTTGGTGCTTGGTTGAAGGAAAGGATTCCCTGGAGCTGTGCCACTGTAAACCATCTTGTTCTGTCCTGTCCCTTTACTTCCAGGCTATCATGGTTATGAGATGCCATGTTGGTGCAGAGAATGAAATATGAGTCCTCTGTCTACATCTCTACCCCAGCATACTTGCCCTTAGTTAGCAAAGGTATCTCTGTGGTACAGGGTGAACAGGCACCATTGTGATGAGTGAGTATATGTTGGGAAAATGGAAAGGGAGAGACAGAAAAGTTTATGTTCTGTGGAGAGAGATAGATCTGAAGAGTCAAAGGCAATGGGGAGTGACTAACATGGGATGCCTGCTTGCCATCCGGGATCACGTTGATATCTGGGCCTGGGCTGCTGCCAAGGGCCATGTCTGAGTCAGTGGCCCTGATACAATCATAGGGGTCTGTGATGATATCCATGGCTCCTATTACCATTGAGGGCCCTGCAGATATTAGGAGGCTGGTCCACTACCTATGAATATGTTGGTGTTTGATTGATGTGTCCCTTATTTAAGAGTACATGGTGACATCTTGGCCAGGATGCTACCTAAGGCCATGTTGATGTTTGAGGATCAGTACTGCTTCCAGGGCCATACAGATCTGAGTGGCCTGTGCTGCCACCCTGGGCCATGGACCTGAAGTGCAGCTGAGGGCCGTGTCTGGGTCCTACTGTAGCTAGGGTTTGCATTGAAGTCTATCTCCCCTGTTACCATCGAAGGCTGAGTGGATGCCTGTTGTCTGGGATGCCACCAGTGAGCATATGGGTATTCAAGGGCCACAATACCACTGGGGTCATGCTGATCTGGGTGATCTGTAATGTTAGCAAGGGCCATGATAACATCCTGGCCTGGGCTGCTGACAAGGACCATGCCTAAGTCTGGGTTTCAATCAGAGTTGGGGTCTGTGTTGATATCCGTGTCCCACATTACCACTGAGGGTCATGCAGAGGACTGAAGCTTGGGCCATCACCTAGGGGCATGTTTGTGTCCAAGGACTGTGCTGCTGCCAGAGCTGAACCTGCTTATGGGGGCACAGGTGTTCTGCCCACAAAGCATGCATGAGAGGTGTGGCCCCACCCCTCATCTGTCATGTGGTGGCATGAGTGAGGGAAAGATAACCTCCCCTCCTCCTCCCCCTGCCACCTGCTACAGGTGGGAGAGTTGTCCTTGGAGGCATAGAAATGGGGGAACTTGTGCTGCACCTCACCAACTGCAGCACTTGTGAGGGTGAGTCCTGCACCTTGCCTGAGCAAAACAGTAGAGCTAGCCCTGCCAGTATGAGTGAGGGTGAGCTGGTGATGAAGGCATGAGAACAGGATTGGCTTTGGCCCTTGATGCCTGCTGCAGTGGGTGAGCTAGTACAGGCAATGCTACAAAACTTGCTTAGGTGTTGTCAATGAAGGGAAGCTTCATTGGTTGGCAGACTGACCAACCCAGCTATCACCCAGGCACAGAATCAGGCCTTTGAGTTGGCCCACTCCAATATCCACCTCATCTAGTAACTATGGGAACATTTGAAGGAGCTAGGCCTACAGATTCAAAACTTCAGGCACTCCTTGACACAAGGCAACAACAGGATATGCAAGATGGGTTCAGTATCAAGGGTGTATTAGAAGTCAGAGTCCTTGAACTGGACCAATAACTCATTGCAATGAACACTTATTAAAATTAAAGACGCATGCACTAAAGGGTACACTTTGTGACTTGTGCCATACTACAACTTCCACACCAAGACTTTCATTTTGTTTTGTATGTTAGTTTATTTTTGTTTTTTGGTTTTCTTTTAAATTTTATTTTATTGGGGGGAATTTGCAAGGGCAGAGGGTGGAGCTGAAGGAACGGGGAGATGAGTGGGATCAGGATGCATGATATGAAATCCACAGAGAATCAAAAAACGTCTGGGTCCTCTGGAAGAACAGCTGATGCTCTTAATAACTGAGTCATCTCCCAGCCCCCAAATTCTCTATTCTCAATAATTAGAGTAAATTAAATTCTGTGTCCAAAGTGTTATTATAGATTCCTAATAAGCATACAACCAATAAATGTTTTGGTATGAATTAAGTTTAAAGAAACCAGTGTCTTAAGAAAAATACGACTTTTAGAGACCTTGTCATCCTCTCCTACCAGGCCTGCAAGGTTTCTGGCCCCTGTGACATGGTACAAGTACTTAGGTATGGTAGGATGATATTTGGTGCTGTCTTTTTTTCCCCTCTGCAATTCCAGTGTCAACTGAGGTATAACGCTAGAGTCCCTTTCCCTCCTGGTGCAAGTTATCTTTCCAATTAAGGAGCAGCCAAGAAACAACTAAATTGGGGGTTCTGCAGAATTACAACTAATCCTGTGGCTGTGGACTTTGATCAGCTTTAATCTCTTATTTCCCTGCACATACAGCCCTTGGTTTGTGAGGCTACTCTCAGCATCACCATGTCTAATCAAACGTGTCACAACTCCACTGAGGTAAAGTGGGTTTATTGGAGAAAGGAAATTAAATTAAGTCTGTTTAGGAATTAATTATGACTATTGAGGCTTAACCCATCATATTATCCCGTTGTGGTATATTGGGATAAGAATCTATTCATCTCATTTAAAAAAATTAAAGCCTTCAGAGCTAGAAAGTAGGCATAGTGTTGTAGGGTAGCAAAAACAGCTAAAAATGCTGATATGACATTAAGGCAGAATAGGGACTATTTGGGAGAAGGAAGGGAACAAACAAATTAGAACAAAAAATTATGATACATATGTATAAAAATGTCTTCTGAGACCTTTCATTATATGCTAACTTAAAAAATAATTTTAGTGTTCTTTTCATAGCAAAAAGAAAAGAAATTTACAAGTTAAGGATGAAAATGTAGAGGATTCATAGGATATCAGAAGATAGATTTGAGAAAAGCTATGAAAACAAAGGGTAGAGACCAAGTACCCCTCAGTTTGTACACATGTGGAGAGATGGGGCTAGTATGTTAAGGTGCAGATAAAGTTGATTTAAATGAATGAATATTTATTTTTATCAATACTATCCAAGAATCTTCATTGAATTAAGAACCAAGTACTCTATTAAAGTTCAGGATTGATACACACACACACACACACACACACACACACACACACACACACACACCTTCCTAATCTGAAAAGCTTTCAATCTCCAACATGTTTGATAAGACGCAATCAACATCTTATGAGTCATTGTGAGAACCGGGACTTGATCACAAAGGTTGCTTACTGGAATATGGGAAGCAAGGGTAAGGGTTAAGAGGAAGGATATAAAAATGCTCAAACCAACAGTTCATTGGGGCTATGGATTGTGGCAGTCTTATTTCTTGCTTGTTTTTGCCATGTAATCATGATTACACCTTCCATAAGTGGCCACATTAAACAATTTCTCCAGTTATAGAAGTTGCTCAAAAGCAGTTGACCTATGCAAGAAACTGCACTTGGTAGCAACCAGCTAGAAAGTTTGGAAGGCAAAGCACACATAACAGAGATGGGCTAGCAGGGTGACTTGATTGAAAAGAAAATTGTTCTAAATAAACCGAGGCTTTACTTATTGAATTCAGATGTGACTTCTCACTTCTTCACCTCTAGTGATCTGGCCCTTACAAAGGTCTTTTTGGTGACAGTCTCCATGTAGCAGCTTTGTTCTTTGATTTCTTATAAGATGAGGGAGAAAACAGCACATGTGAAATGCTAAGTCATGAGTCAGAGGAGATCAGCAGTGTGGCTTAGGTAAGCATCCATTGGTCACCTGCTGGTAGGGCTGCCTATGAAATAAAGGTAATTAGAAAACTCCTTGTAATGTGTCACCCAGTTGGAAACTAATGAGTGCTCAAGACCCAGTAGAGGAGAGAGAGTCTAATTGGACTAAGTGGGAATTCCTTCACCAACAGGAAAATGTCAAGTGGTAGTCAGAAAAAAAATTCCAGCAGTTTTTAAAACTAGATGGATCCATTATAAGATATGAATCTTAGTAAAATCAGGATTATTTCCTACAAAATGAAATAATATTTTCTTTAGGGAAGGGTGATCAAATGGATCTCAGTCTCATCCTTAACACACATATATACACACACTAGCAAATGCATAACCTAAAACACACATATACACAACATATACACACACTAACACACACATACATACACATATACACATACTAACACACACATACATACACATACACACACCTTAACACACACATACACACTAAAACACACATATACACACATACATTAACACACAAATACACTCACAAACATACACATGAATACACAAATACAAAGATATGGATGTGGACATCATGCCATGCTCAAGGAATGAAAACAATATAAAGATATCTGGACAAAGACTCAAATCCCATAACTTTAATATAATGTACAGATAGGACACAGGTTTCAAAGGACTGTCATTTATTGATGAGTTAGCCCATGCTTCTCCTGTTTTTGCTCTGCTCTGATCACATCTATCCAGATGCTGGAATTCATAATGGGAAGATCAGTTAGAAGGAAGGCGGTGGTAATATTTTGTTTGTGCTATAACAAATAAATCTTGCCTGAGGATCAGAGTGTGGAGCAAGCCTCTAGTTAGCCATAGAGGCCAGGCAATTGTGGCACACACCTTCAATCCCAGCACTGGGGAGGCAGAGGCAGAACTCTGTGAGTTCAAGGTCAAGCTGGGCTATGGGAGATTATTCTCAAAAAGAAACAATTAGGGCATGGTGGCTCACACCTTTAATCCTAGTATTTGGGAGTCACATGTCTTTCATCCCAATAGTAGGGAAGTGGAGACTGGAAGGGATGTGGCTGGGCAGAGAGAGAGGAATTTATAAGGAGGGAGGAGACAGGATCTGAGAGCATTAAGTCTGAGGACTTGTAGAGACAGGAAGTCCGAGAATTCGTGAAGGATTTTGTAAAAATAAGAACTAGTTACTGGCTGCTTTGCTTCTCTGATCTTTCAGCCTTCACCCTGCTATCTGACTCTAGGTTTTTATTATTAAGATCAATTAGAATTCATGCTACAAAAGGGAAAATTTAGATTCTTGTAACATGTGTACATTTGAAAATAGACTTTGATTTAATCATTATAACTTCGAAGTAAACAAGAAACATTTAATTAACATACACAAATTTTACAAAACAATGGGATATTTCCTACTTGTAGTATAATGTACTTTGGTGATGTTCACCACCCCACACTCTACCATCTCTGTCTGGTCTCTTCCATCTTCTCAAAGTCTCCTTTGGCTTGATTTACTAAAGAATAGGATTTCATTCTTGTAGGGTTAAGCCCTGCCCTCTGAAGGCGGGTTCACCTGGGGCTAATGTTTACCTATAAATCTGCCGGGTGTGCACCCAACCTTCCCTTCTGCTTCCTGTTTTCCGTGGGAACTGTGGTACTGTAAGTCTTTTTCTCCATTAAAGCTGTATATATTTTTTACAATCTGTCTGCATTCATTTACGCTGCTACATCTTGGCACCCAGCGTGGGGCTTTGCGGATACCCGCCCCAAATCGGAGCCTCCTGGAGGCAACAGCTGGGAGCCAGCGGCACCCCCCTCCCTCCGGAGGTCGCTCTCTCTCTTCGCGCAGATTGTACCCTCTGAGCACTGCTCCTTGCTGGTTCGCTTCTGCCTGACTATGGCGGCAGAAGCAGCTGAGATTCTGAGTCACTGAAAATCTACGATTTTTCCTGGCGCCTGCCAGAAAGTCGGCAAATGGGATGTGAGACTTATCTCTGCGGTTTGGAATAGGCCCCACCCTGCCCGACAGAAGGTGGCTTAGTTTGGCCTTGGCTCTGCTGGGCTTCCTGGCCTTCCTCCCCAATTGCTATTTATCAGTCTGGTGTCTGCTCCAACTTTCAGTTTTGAGTCAAGTGTTTCAGACTTTGGCCACATGGACTCAAGTGGACTCTTTCGCCACCACTGGCAGGAACCGGTCATTGCAGGTAAGAAAAAAATTTTTTTCTTTTATAAATAAAATGGTTGGTTTAGGGTTGAGGGGATAGGGAGATATTTTATGGAATTAGGGGTATTTTTTTTTAAAAAAAGGGGGATTAACTGGTTTGATGGGATGATTGGTATTTGTGAATTACTGTTTTTAAAAAATTGTATTGGTACTGTTTCCTGTATATTGATATATTGAATATTGAATGTGAGTGTTCATACCTCTAATTTTGTATAAGAATATGCTTATAACTTTGTTTATATTGTATTGATACATCTACCATTTTACAATGTACATTTCTACCTCTGATACTATTTATATAATAACATTGTTTACATTTGATATATAATGACATTGTTTACAGTTGAAGATCATTGTCTTCATATATTGCACAGTTGTTTATTCTTTTAGTCTTCAAGTTAGATAGGTATTGAAAATTATGTGTTTGTCTTATTTATTTTTAGGTTAATCAGGTCTTTTAGATACATAGAGATTATATTTAGTATAGATAATATAATCTTCGGCCTCTTCGAAGAGCTGTAGAAAATGGCCTTTAATCTAACCTAGAATTCTGTGCCAACGAGACACAATTACTCCTGGCAACGTCACTCTACTCCTGAGAGAACGTTGAGCACCAAAGACACTCCACTGGGAGCTTGTCTTCTTGGCAGAACTGGCCTTTGGGTTAAGAAAAGCCCATACCTCAACTTCTGACAATGTAACAGGATTGTCTTATCCTGCCAAGACAGGGTAGGATAGTTCTAAAAAAGTTCCTTATATTTGATAATGGTATGTCAGTTATGTTAGGCCTTAGCCAAAGTTGGTTGACTCAACATTGCAAATGAGACTTTGGGTGATTGCCCAGGTAGTCAGTTGTCTCTGTCATTTGTTGCACATTTTGGATATCTCTTGTTTGTTAAGTAACATTTATTCCCTTCTCAGATCTTTGACGGAGTTAAAGATTATATAATTGTAGTTATTCTCTACATTATTTAGACTCCTTGAAATAGAATGTTTAGCAAAACTTTTGTTCTCAATATTGTTTGTTATATTTATTATTTGTTATTATTGTTTATAGTTGTATTTGGTTTAGTTCTGTCTTATTTAGACAAAAGCGGGAGATGTAGGGTTAAGCCCGCCCTCTGGGGGCGGGTTCACCTGGGGCTAATGTTTACCTATAAATCTGCAGGGCATGCACCCAACCTTTTCTTCTGCTTCCTGTTCTCCGCCGGAACCGTGGTACTGTAAGTCTTTTTCTCCATTAAAGCTCTATATATTTTTTACAATCTGTTTGCATTCATTTATACCGCTACACATTCTTTTGTTTACTAAAGAATAAGAAGGGCCTTTCTCTGTATTCACTTAGTCATCAAATTTGTTTGTGACTCATATTTGGACTGTAGAAAGTAGAGGTGATTAAGAAGGGGTTCCTACCCTGGTGGAGCTCTTATACAGAAGAATGGAGGGACATACAAGCAAAGACACATAGTATCATTGCAGTATATTGGGCATTTAGGGAATGGGCTGAAAGGTTATCTAGATAGATAGGAATGGAACAATTTTCCTGGAAAAAGGAAATGGAGCAAAGCAGTGAAGTTAAGAAATCTAGTCGGGCAGTGGTGGCACACGCCTCTAATACCAACACTCAGCAGGCAGACACAAGTGGATCTGTGTGAGTTTGAGGCCAGCCTGGTCTACAAAATGAGTTCCAGGACAGTCTGTTACAAATCGAAACCTTGTCTCAAAACACAAACACACACTCCTATGCACAAAAGAAATCTCATACTGTGGTGGGAAGCTTACCTGGGTTGGCATTTATAGCATGTCAAGTGGAGGTCTGAAGACATAGGTAAGAAACATTTTTAGGTCTTGAAACATTTTCAGGACTTTGGGTATTATCTAATGGAAAGGGGGGCATGAATAAAACTTAAGGAGGAGCTATACAGTGAGGTACACATTTTGAAAGACCAATCTGACTCAAGGTGAAGGATAGCACTAGAAGATCAGACTAGCGGTGAGGAGTAATAAGAGACATCATTGAATATGTCATAGAGATACCCACAAATCAATAATAGCTAATTATGGAACCAAGCTAGGTATCCAAGAACAGAGAATTAATAAGAAACTGTGGTGTACATACAATAGAATTCTATTCAGCCATGAGGAATGAAGTTATGCCTTTTGCAGGAAAATGGATTCAACTGGAGATAATTGCTTTAAGTGAATTAAGACTGTCTTCGATATGTGACAAATATTTGGTTTTTTTTCTATTAGTGTTTCCTAGATTTTATGTAGCCACATAAAATAATGTATGAATAGATTAAATGGAAGCAGAACTGAAATTGACAAGGGAAAATGGAATAATTTGGGGTAGGGCAAGAAAAGGAGGATGGGAAATGGAGTTGGGTGAATATGATCAGTAGACAGCATATTTATCAGAAAGAGAAGTTGAAAAGAATTAAAGGTTGGGAAGCTGGATCAGTAGCTAAAGTACTTCCACCTGAGTTTGATTCTCAGCCTAGAACCCATATAAACAAGGCTGGGCATGGTGGTGCAGAGGAAAATCCTTGATATTCACTAGCTAGTCAGCCTGTCATATTGGCAAGTTCCAGGTCATTGAGAGACCCCACCATTAATAAACAAACAAATAAATAAACATGAATTGCACCTGAGGAATGACACATCCAGTTGTCCTCTGGCTTTCTCTATTTCTGTGTCTGTCTGTCTGTCTGTCTGTCTGTCTGTCTGTCTGTCTGTCTCTCTCTCTCTCTCTCTCACACACACACACACACACACACACACACACGCATGCACACACACATGCACACATATGAACAGACTTTTTGGAGAAAAGGTTTTAATGAGAATTTAAGTGAAAGGTTGATAAGAACCTCTTCCTAGGCACCAGTACAGAGAACAGAAATATTTAAGATTTTAATACCCCAGTCCAAAGCATTTGATTATACAGCTGCCTCTGCCACATGTCTGTAGGAGGACTGAGCCCAAAGTAAACCCTTTCCTAACCCCAAAGATCACAATAGCCTAACACAAATGATATAAACACCTGTCAATCATCCCTACCCCCAATAGACCTCAGCTCCTGGAGAAGAGATAACCTGAACCAAAAAAAAAAAAAAGCCAATCACCGAACTGCAGCTTTATGCCATTGTTGAGCACATGCTGTGGTTATTTCATTCTTGCAGCCTAAGCTTCAACATTTCTTATTGGATGTGCAGAGTGCATGCAGCAGAAACCTCAGGGCCTATGTTCTTTTGGAAAATTCAAGAAAAGCAAAGATTTATAAATAATGTACTACTGTCCTATATTTTTTTCCAGCTGTCTTCCCTCTTACTCTTCTCCAATGGATGCAAATGGTAGTGTCTACAGTTCAAAAGTGTGCTGTAAAAGAAGTACTACAAATGTTCTTTTTAAAAACTCTTCTATCATATTTTTTTTCTAGAGACCTAGTGATGATAAGCAATAGACACATATTTAGAGAGTGATGGGATCTAGCAAAGGAACTTGCATTATTGTCATGGTTGTATGGATCATAATGTTAGAGATGCAGTGTAAATTTAGAGGTGTGCCATTTCAGAGATAGAGAACACTTGGTACATAGACTGTAATTCTTATTGCTGACATTCATGGCAGAAATTGTCAATGCATCACTGTAGTCTTTTCAAGAGCCCAGATGTAGCCTCTTGCCCTTAACAGTATAGTACTTAAATTACTACCAACTGATCAGAGATGGCTCTCAAGATTAAACTTATTTTCCAGCTCTGATCTAGTCTTAGATCTTAGGGGGAAACTAAGAGGCAGAAATGATGCAATACCAGTCTTTGTGTGAGTTTTGTTGCTCATTCCTGCTTCCAATTTCTTTACTATGACATTAGAACCACAAAATCTCATCTGTTCCTGACTATGAATCCTCTTCTGTCTTTCTGTTCTCCATATCCTCAGATATTTATCATCAAATTAAAGCATTAATATGATTTTTTAATTATATTTAGGCTATTGCTATTGGTCTATTCATGGCCACAGTTGTGTCTTAGCTGTGTAGATTTGGGACCCTTGGGGTGTTTGCTGATTGCTTCATATGTGAGCTGGAAGTGTCATGGCTGCTCTGCACTGAAGGAGTTCCAGAGCTTAGTTGCTTGCTTGAATGGAACTAAGAGTTAAGAAAAACCATGGCAATACAAAGCGAACCTTTTGGAAGATGAAGTAAAAAGTCTGGTTTGTGATCATAGTGGAGAAAGAATTTCCTTCAACAGTAAAGACATTGAAGCACATTGAGCATAAGTACCATCTGTGTAGTCAGTGGCAGGAGGAAGGCTATTGTAAGGCAAAAGGGGAATGAAGAGGGGCAAGGGAAGACGAGAGAGTTAATGATATCATAGAATTATTGAGAAGTGATTAAAAACAAGACGATGGGATTTAGTGGGAAAAAAGTAGATATTGGATGTGTGTCCTGGAAAAAGATATCTTCCCTTTCTCTTAACTCTGCTTGTGGTCATCATGAGGTGAGGAACTTTACTACACAATACTCCTGTTATCATGATGCTCTTCCCCAGAGCTCTATGGCAATGTATCTCTCTGACCAGATCTGAGTGCCTGACACTATGAACCAAAGTAACTCACTCTTCCCAGTCAATTTTTTCCTTCTGAAGTGTGTCACAGTGATGACTATTCTATCATGTATTGACACACACACACGCATATCCTAATTTACCTATCTCTTCTGCTGTAGTCACACAATTTATGGTGATAGACCATTGCCATTCTGTCATTAAACACAAGGCCCTAGTTTAAGAATTTGCTGGTATCTTGTCAGTTTCTAGGGTTTGCCAATATTTTGCTTTCTTCTCTTTCCCCCCCGGAGGCCTCTTGAATTTCAGAGCACAGTTTCCTTTCCAAGAGAAGAAACTCTACATATAATTCTAATTACTTGGCTGGAAATATGAAATGTTTAGTTCACAAAAAAATAAATGGATGCCCTGGTACCACCTGGAATAGTCTCATTGAATTAATTTTAGTTGATGATCAAGTATAGGGTCATGTTTTGTTTTTCCTTCTGGTATGGTGTTTGTGTGTGTGTGTGTGTGTGTGTGTGTGTGTGTGTGTGTGTGTGTGTTTAGAATAGAAACAAGTACTCTACACATGCTAGGTGATCTATTACTATGACACCCCCCCTCTCTTCTTGTTCTTGCATGAAATTGCAACACATTACTCTATAGTTCCCATTCTGATAACTTTCAGTAGTTTCCTCCTTTGTTACTTTTAGAATTCCTTTGCAAACAGGATCTCCGGGTGACCTACTACTGTTTATATCATACATCAATTCAGTCTGGGGGTTCAATTAACTGTGGTAGCATGAAACAGGTAATCCTACTTGGTAGATTTCATGCATTGGGAAACTCTTACTGAATTGATTAAAATTGTCCTCATTTGCTGCACAGTTGTTTAAAGATTGTTTAATATTTTAATATGAGGCCTTAGTTTTTAAGCTATGTAGGTATTAAGAATTATAGGACAATAATCATACATGTTTGTTATACTTATGGTTGGACTAATCAGGTTTTTTAGATGCATAGAAATTGTATTCTGCATAGACAGGTAATCTTCAACCACTTCAAAGAACTTTTGATTGCGGCATTTAAATAACTTAGGTTTCTATTGATGTGAGACACAATTGCTCCTCGCAGCACCAATTTATTCCCAAGGTAATGTTGGGCACCAAAGATACCCCACTTGGAGCTTGTTTTCTTCTTGACAAAACTGGCCTTTGGGCAAAGAACGGCCCATGCCTTGACCACTGACAAATGCACTGTGTCTAGACTTGACAAGCAGGATACAAGCAAAAAGACTGCCAAATCTTACTGAGACAGGGTAAGATGCCTCTGAAAATGGCCTGTGAATTAGTCTAGGCCTTAGCCAAAGTTGGTTGCCACAACATTGCAAATGAGACTTTGGGTGATTGCCCAGGTAGCCGGTTGTCTCTGTAATTTCTTATAGCTTTTGGAAGCTGTTTGATTGCACTTCCTGTTTACTCAAATAATATAATTTCCTTTCTCAGGCCTTTGATGTGGTTGAAGACTAGATAGTCATAGTTACTTTCCTCTCATAACTTAGTCAAGCCCTTTTGAATACAGAACTTAGACACTTTAGGATAAGATAAATATTGAAACATTTAGCATATGTTTCTTGTTTGATGTTGTTCATTCTGGTTGTAATTCCAATTTTTATACTTGATATTTGCTCTTATTGTATGTAGCTTTGCATTAGACTTAAAACTCTTTTATTTAGACAAAAGAGTGAGATGCTGTGCAGTCTCTTTTAGCCAATAGCCTTTAAGATACTGACCCAGCATGGTCACGTGTACTATATATGCAGTTATAAAAGCATGTGCAGCCTGTTGGCTGCTGGATTCAGTTTCAGTTCCCAGTGCATGCAGAGGACTGCAGATTGTTACCCTTTCTATGAGTTCACCACCTATTAAATAAACGTTTATTATAATCCATTCTTGGCTAGTGTGGGACTATTTTATTATAAATTGCAACAAGTTAGCATAACAGAGGTTAGAGAGATTCTGGGTAGATGCTGTGGGACAATGGTTTGTAACCTGTCAATTGTATTTTAATAAAATGCTGATTGGTCTAGTAGCTCTTGTAGTACAGATCATTGTCCCACATCAGGTAGACACTCCCTATTCCCATATGCATCTACCTGTAATACCACCTTCCAACTGATGTGACCACCCAAATGGGGTTTCATAGAAAATGCCTTTATAAGGTTTCTAGGTTGTGCTATTGGTGCCAAGATTTCCATGGACCCTGAGTATCATCAGAGTACATCCGGAGCTCAAGGGGAAAGAGTATGGAATGCCCTGAGAAAGCAGCTTATAAGTGTTTATTGGTGATGGACACATAAGGCTGCTGACATTTTGGTAGATCAAGAAACAGAATGACTGGCTCCAGATGTAGAACTAGATTTTAAAAGTCAGGATCCAACAATTCAACAATATACGTCCTCCACTGAGGGTCCACAACTTAAAGTTCCATTGCATTCTAAAACAACAATACCAACTATGGCCATGGTGCGCAAATACACAAGTCTGTGAAGTACATTTTGAGTTTAAATCATAATGTTGTTATAGGACTACCCTATTATAAATGATTTGTATACATTAGTAACATATACTACTATTGTGCCCACTTTACTATCTGGGTATTGCTTATTTCTCAGTCCAAGATCTCATAGTTAATAAGTAATGGTTCTGAAAATTAAATACAGACAGTTTTATTTCAGAATCTTCAACCATAATAACTATAACAGATTGATTTTTATTACAAATATACACACTAGTCACTTTCTGTCTGTGTGCTATTGATATGTGGGATTCCCCTCTGTATGTTGTGAATATGTTTTATTACCATTGGTTAATAAATAATCTGCTTTGGGCCTATGGCAGCACAGAATAGAACAAGGTAGGAATTCCAAGCAGCAATAGAGGGGAAAAGAAGGTAGATTTAGAGAGATGCCATGTAGCCACTGAAGGAAACAGCACAGAATGGAATTTTACCCAGTAGGTCACAACCTTGGAATAATAATAATAATAATAGGAATGGGTTGATTTAAAATGTAAGACTTAACCAAAAATATGCATAAACTATTAGTCAAACAGTGTTGTAATTAATATAGTTTTTGTGTAATTATTTTGTGTCTGGGTAGCCGGAAACAAACTAGCAGTCTCCTACTACAAAATGGCACCAAACGTGAGGCTGACTACATCTACAGAAAACCTAAGAATTTTAAAATTTCTTTAAAAAGAGCTTAACAAAAAAACAGAGTTTAGTGCAGCTTCTTGGTAGCCACATTTTTTTGGATGGCCTCCAGTTTGCTGTCAGTAACCAGGGGCACTTTGCCTCCTTTAAGAGAAGTCTTTCTGACTCAGCATTGGCAGTGAAGGCTGCTCAGATTCTTCAGGGAAGGGCTTCTTGGTTCATGATAGTTGCATGAATAGCTTTGGCTCTTTCAGGAGGCCAAAGACTTAAATGGGGTCTGTGAGCAGTGTGTTATAAAATTGCTCAATGGTGACTAGGCACACTGTGACTGTGGAGCTGGGGCAGGATGCATGTCTCTCAGAGGCAGTGAACATGCCTCCACCATGTTGGACTGGTGGAGCCAACAGACAGGGCCACAGAGTTGGTCCTAACCAGACCTGCTTAGCATTTAAAAGAGGAAAAAGGTGTTCCTGGTCAAAAAATAATTACAGATACACACACAATAAAGAGAGATTCATATTTTGAAAAAGACCTCTAATGTAGGTTTGGGAGACAGAGGAAAAAGAGTATAGACAGTTACAATATAAAAGAATATAGTCAGTCATACATTAAAGGAGTAAAAATAATAAAATAAATATTAAACTTGTAAAAAAGTAATAGAGTAAAAAAAGCCATGAAAAGATAAAACATACACAAAGAGTCTAGATTATGTATATTATTGTGTTTTCTTTGAATTTTTTGAATTTAGAGAGATATTTGATTCTGAGGGCTGCTAAGGTAAACCAACATATACATTTCAAAAGTGTCTTAACTTCAAAATTTGGGTCTAAGGATATGTTGCTTTGACAAAGAGGTTCTGATGTTGTTTTCACAGAGGATGAGAACCTATGGAATATTTCTAGACTAATGTGGTCTGATAGACCAAGAAATACCTAAAGGTCTCTGTAAACCCCCGAAAATATTTCACCCAACAAAAACAAAAGGTAGGGTTTCCTTTAAAAAAAAACTACACCCAAATTCTCAAATATAGTTTATAAATATTTGTTTTCATTTAAAGGGGGATATGATATAGAATTAAATACCTTGCTTTGGTATTGATCTTGGACTATTGATACAAATTTAAGGTCAATTTTGTTATATGCATTTCTGTTCTTGTTTAAGGTATTGCATTTATGCAGCTCATTTAAAAATGTAATGAATAGTTAAGAAATAGAAATTAATAGATAGTCATCTATAATTGTCAAACTGTATGTAGGAGGAGGCTGCTTGTTTGTTCCTGGCTGTTTAGACCCAAAATAATCACACAGAAATTGTACTAAATAAATCACTGCTTGGCCCCATTAACTCTAGCTTTTTATTGACTACATCTTACATATTAATTTAACCCATCTCCATTAATCTGTGTATCATCACGTGGCTGTGGCTTATTGGCAAAGTTTTGGCATGTCTGACTCTGGTGGCAGCTCCATGGGTTCTTCCTGACTCTGCCTTTCTCTTTCCAAGCATTCAGTTTAGTTTTTCCTGCATACCTAAATTCTGCCTTGCTATAGGTGCAAAGCAGTTTCTTTGTTAATTAAAGGTAATCACAGCATACAGAGAGAAATCCCACATCACCTCCCCTTTTCTGTTTAAATAAAAAGGAAGGTTTTAAACTTTAGCATAGTAAAATTACATAAAAAACAGTTTACAGTTACAATATTTATATCTACTTTATCTCTTATCAAAACTAAGGAAAACTATAATAACATCTATTCTTCAACTCCATCAAAGACTCCAGAAGGATATAATATTACTTAAGTAAACAGGAAGTGCATTGTAAGCAACTTCCAAAACTCTAGAATAGACAGGGACATCTCACCACCTGGACAGTCACCCAAAGTTCTTCTGTATCTTTGGGGCATCTAATCTTCACCCACAGGCCCATAGTATCCAGCAGACATTTCCACAAAGCAGGAAATTTCAAAGACAGTTTCTCCTATATTGGCAGTTTGTCAGTCACTTTCATCTGTGTCCTGCAGAATGTCTTGCAGACTCTTTCATGAAGTAGACCAGTTCATTAAGCAGTCCAGGCAAGTGCAAATGGCTAACCAATTCCTTAAGGAGTCTCTTCGATGCCCATCTTTGTCTTGAAGTAATTGATGCTGCCAGGAAGAGCCCTGTCTCTGTCATGAAAAGTCCTAACTTCTTAAAACATTTGAAATGCCATATTCTTTTTTTATTGAAAAAATTTCTGCTTCCTACCCTTCTCCCATTTCCCTCCCCCTCCTGACACTCATCTTGCCCTCCCCCTCTTCTCTCCCCATTCCCTCTCCAGTCCAAAGAGCAGTCAAAGTTACATGCCCTGTGGGAAATGAAACAAAAGTAAGATTAGAGAGAATAATGATTTGACTTCTCTATCATTATTTAATTATTCATCTAGAAATACTAGACACTAGGAATACAGAAATAAATTGTGAATTTTTATCCATTCAAAGTTCCTGTATATAAATTAAAAGATATTTTGTTAGTTTAATGTTTTAAACTTTTTTCATATGTTTTTATTATGTTTTCTCTTCCCCCAACTTTTCCCAGATGCCCCCACCTCACTACATATCCAATTTCATGTTATCTCTTCCTCAAAAATGAAAATAAAGGAAGGCATTTTATTTTAAATATATTTTCTGTAATTTTTAATTATGTGTATGTGCATGAATAAAGGTGCCTGTGGAGGCCAGAAAATGGAGTTGGATTTCCTTGATTGGAATTACTTATAGTTCTGAGACCCCCTTCTTTAGGTGCTTGAAACTGAACTCAGATCCTCTTTAAGAGCTATATTGCTGTTACTGAGCCATCTTTCCCGCCCTTAAAATACCTTTTAGAAGAGATTTGGATTTATTGTCTGAGCTAGAAGTTGTGGCCAATCAAATGGATGACACATTGATACAGTAATATATTGCCTCCAGGAAATCCTGCCTTCTAGAAAGAGAGAAATTTATATAAATATTTTATAAATGTATGCCAAATAAGAGCCCATATTTATGTTGGTTTTGTTGTAGCCATCTTTGAATCAGTACCAGCATTTGTATATTATACATTATCGCCCCTATATTCTGGAAGAAGTTAAGTTTCCAGATATCTCTATGGCTCCAAATCTGTTACCCTTGCCCCTTTATCCTAAATCAGGATGGCACTGACATGGCAAAGAGATACAAAAGACATCTCAGAAGATTGTGTTGGCTGATATGATAAGGCAAGTCTTTGAGTGCACAGACGTTGTCAGCCGCATTTGGGGGCAATCAAATGGACCTTTTCAAATTTAGAGGTGGTTTTGGCCCTTACCCCGAGGGACCAGAGGATAAAGAGCAGGAACGCATGCATCTATAACTTAGAAGAAGACATAGTTTAATGGAATCTTAAAATCTAATCTACTGGCATATGTACCTTTTGAGTGTGTGAAGATTTTCATGCAAGATTCAGACTTGTCCTTAAGAAGCAGAAGTAGAGACAAAGTTGGACATGGGTCAAAGTGAGCTGAATATCCATTCGAGGCCACCACAGGCATTCAATCTGTAATGTTTCTGTCATCCTGAGAAGGGGCATTTTCGGCTATTATATATATACTGAAACTTTTTAGAGAAGTTTTCTCCCTAAGGAGATCTGGTATAAGAACCAATGCTTTCAAAGGCTAAATTCTTTCACATGGCTCTCAAATCCTCCAAGTAAGCAAGCAGCTGTAAGTGGAGATGGAGTTTTTCTGTCCTGACCATGCTGCCCCAAATAATCAGACAAAAGCTTATATTAATTACTAAAGCTCAGTTGATAGTTCAAGCTTATTATTGATTAGTCATTACATTTAAATTAACTAATTTCTATTATTCTATGTATTACCACATAATTCTTGGCTTCACCTGTAGTTTATCTTCTCATTTCTTGGGTGTCCCACTTTTTCTCTCCTCACTCCTCCCTTCTTCATCCTCTTTCTTGGTTTGGTTTTTCTGCCTGACCTGATCCTGCCTGACTATTTGTCAGTCAACTTCTTTATTAACCAATAAGACCAATACCTATTCACAGCATACAGAGGATTATCACACAGCAGCCAGCTTTCTTGCTGTAAAAATCCAATTCTTGGTAGAAAAGGATGACTCATATCCTCTTACAATGTTCAAAGGCATTCTGTTTTTTACTAGTGTGAGTTCCTACTGTTTCTCCTTTAGAGGACTCCCACTGTTGAGGGATGAGGCCAGGGGTGCAATCAACATTTCTTAACCCAGGAGGGCTTATAGGTTTTGGGTGCTCCAGATCTGTTTCAAGGGTACCCATGCTTGATGGTGGCTACTTGTCTCTGTACAGGGCAGAGCAGGGAATTTTACTGAGTAGCTAGAGATCATATTTGGTATTAGAATTCCTTAGACGCCTACAGGGGAGTTAAGAATATTCAGGTCCTAGGCAGGTGCTGTTATGCCCATGTCACTGAACTCCAAATGAATCCACAGAACTGATTTTCATTGCAAAGTACATGGGGATCTTTGTTTAACAAATTCGAATCTGGACCACACTCTTTCAACACACCATTGCAGTTGGTGAGAATAGAGTGAGGCCCTAAGCCTGGAGAAAAGCATTCAAAAGAGAAATGCCACAAGCTGGGTGGATACTTGTTTGGGTGTCTTGGGATTGGTTGAAGGGTGTACACAATAAGACGATTTCTGAAACCATTGGTCCAACTTTGGGTATGAACTGTTAACAAGGGAACCATAAATTGCTTTCAAATGTATCTGTGAGGACAGGATGTCTTCAGGGACATCTGGACCTTCTTATATTTTTATATGCTCCTTAGCTCCTTAATTGTCTATTTCTAGTATATTCATTTAAATTCCACTATTGCAATACATTCCTAAAACTGAGGTGAGCCCCTTCCTACTCTATGACTTATGATGAAGCCCCTTTTTAAAATGGATCTGCAAAGTCAGGTCCTTACAGTGCAATGTAAGGAGAATAAGGGACTGGGAAGGATTAAAAAAGCTGGAGGGAAGAGAAGCTATGGCAAGGGATAGTCAGTGGAGAGGATAGTAAGGGAAGCCTCCTAATGGCTGTACACATACCCACCCTCTCTTTTGAGACTATCTATGTGACTTAAGGGGAAGTGACCCTTTTTGTCAGGACCTAGGAATAAATGAATACCTGGCCAGTTACTACATTATCCTGGACAAAGTGATTTGTTCAATGCATTAGCCGTTGTTCTCATGACTATGACAAAGCACCTGATGTTAACAACTTAAGGGGAAATGTGTTTATTTTGGCACATGATTTGAGGGAATTTAGTCCACTGTGGTAAGGAAGGCATGCCAGCAGAAGTACAAGATGGCTTGCCACATTTAATTCACAGTCAGGAAAGGCTGAGCTCAGCTCAATTTCTCTTGTTTTTCATTTTATTCAGTCCAGCACTCAAGCTGATAGGATGATACCATCCAGATTCAGAGCCAGTCTTCCTTCTTCAGTTCATACATTCTGGATGCACCCGGACATATTTCCTATGCAATTCCAAATCCAGTCAGGTTGACAATAATACTTAAAGATCATAGTCAGGATTAAACAAGTGAGTTGACCTAGGCGGCTGGAATTTCAGAACTTTTGCAGGACTATTTTGGGGACCAGAACTGTTTCTAAAGAGATTGATATCTGCAAAGATGACTTCTGCTGAGGTACAAGAGTCTCCACGTGAAGGGGACTTATTGAATAGTGAAGTTAACTCAGTGTGAAATGGCCAAGAATGAGGGAAGGGGCTGGGATAAATTATTCAAGCAGCTAATCCCAAGGCAATTAAAGTAAATGAAGCTAACAAGTTTTTATTAGATTGAAATTTCCTGCTAATTCCTACAGGAAATGGCTTGAGCTTGGATGGGACATGCATTATGGTCAGAATGCCATAAAAATGCTGTAGGCTGGGGATCTGAAGCATTTGTAATTAAACCATTACATTGGTGCAAAGACTGGGGAGGCTTTCCTGCCCTGAGCCCCTCTCCCAGAGTCAGGATCTGGTACCAGGTATTTTTTTTTTTACAACAACCATGTGTTCCATATGCCTGAGCGTGATTTCTAGAGCATGATTTTTACACACACCACCGGCTTCATTTGGTGAATTTCCCCCACTCTGGTCAGCTTAACCATTTCTCTGAACCTGAGGAATTGACCATTGAGCTCCCGGAAATCTTCTGGTGTTCCTCGAAATGGAGGGACAGCCCCCAACCACAGATGGTTGAGCCCTTCACTGACATTCATCTCTAGATTGCTTTCCTTAGCTAAAATTGTGACTGGACTGACCCGAGGTCAGTCCTCCTGCACTAGCACTGCACGCTCTGTGAGGTGCATTCAACTGGGGGCCCAGGGTCCCTCAGTTTTTCTTTCTCTTTCTTTTCTTTTTCTCCCTCCCCCCATTGTTAAAGGCTGCTCAGAGCAGCCTCTGGCCTCTCTGGCTTCCAAATTACCACTACTGAATCCAGTCAGGCTGTAATACCCCACCCAGGGGCGGAGGACACTCTCCCACAGGTCCTGTGGTGTTCATGCTGACTTACAGCCCACCCATAGGGGGAGATGTCTTGTTATAGGCCTTGTGGTATTGCTGTATTCATAGGTTTTCATGGTTTCAGCTATGGGTAGCAAGCCATCAATATCCATCCCCCCCCCCCCCCCCAGGATGAATGCCTTTTAGGGCTCTAAAACCACAGGCCTTAATGCCTTACGTCTTCAGCTCGTACCCTTACTCCACTGGTGTCCTGCCAGCTCCTCTTTTATGGGACCTTTATAACTACTGCCAGCGCGCAGGCAAATGGACCCTGCCACTGCTACTGCTGCCAACAAGATGGGTCAGATCCACAAGGCAGCCTTTTCAATTCCAGCCTTTTGCTCCCTGCCATGGCTTGTGGCAAGGCAGGTGGCTCAGCAACAGGGTGGATCATGCCTCTAGATCTCTCTTCTTTACTGAAGTATACCCTCTCTGGACCCCAGTTTACTTAGTTTCTGTCTCTAATTTCTTCTTGTTGACTCTGTTGCATGCGTTTTTTGTGCAGTGGCATGTGTTTGGTAGGGTCCACAAAAAGCATCCACTTCCCTCAATCCCTGTTCACTGTGTGTGTTCATACATGTAACTTAAACGCACCTATTTCTACTGTTAAATGTTATAATTGTCTGTTCATTGCATCTCATTTCAGACTACAAAACAATAAGTCTCATATTTTAAACTTTTAAGTCTTTTAAGACAACTTAAGTCTCTCTTTTTTTTTAAATTTAATAATTTTTTAAGATTTATTTATTTATTATGCATACAACATTCTGCCCACACGCCAGAGGAGGGCGCCAGATCTCATTACAGATGGTTGTGATTCACCATGTGGTTGCTGGGAATTGAACTCAGGACCTCTGGAAGAGCAGACAGTGCTCTTAACCACTGAGCCATCTCTCCAGCCCACAACTTAAGTCTCTTACAGAAATATTTTATATTTAATCCAACCCTCATTTAAAATATATTAAGCTATTTTTAGTTCTATACTATTTCCAGTTCTGTCGTTAACCTTCTATTGCAAGCAGTTTTTTTTCTTCTTTCTGTCTTTTTACAAGTATAAATCTTACCTATTAAGCTAATAGCTCAGTCAAACTCAGACCCAACTCTCCAGGCAGATTCTATACTGTAGTTATACCTGATAAACAGTCCTCAACTACTCAGAGATTGGGGGAATATGGCATTTAAATATTTATTTATTAAAAACTTTTCATAACAAAAAGACAGTTTGGCTTCTAGCAGCAGCACTCTACTTCCTCCAAAGAAGGCATAAGACAAATGGGCACACATCCATCTACAATTTGCTTCAACTGCCAAATACTGACCACTGGGAAAAACTACCTTTTATCTAAAGTGAAGATTTCCAGATGTGGACAAAATCACTTGAATCGACAGCCTAGCTGCTCAGGTCAAGGTAGGCTTGCCTTCCTATAGATTTTTTAGCCCACAGGATCTTCTGGAGCCTGGCCAGTCCTGCACTAAACAGCAAAAGGCAAATACAGCCTTCAGTGACCATGGAGGACCCTGAGGAGTACCTCTAGGTGCCAACCAAGTAAGTTCTCTGTCATTTTTTAATGAATAACTCAAGATCCTTTTCAAAGATCTCTGATGCAGTTTGACAGCTGAGAGGTTTTGTTACTTAAAAAAACAACCTCACCAAACATATTTCAATAAAAAGAAATACAAGACCTGCAAGTTATAAAGGTGTAAGGACAAATACAAGTTATCAAATTTTTCTCTCATGCTGCCTTCCATAGTCTTAAAAATACCTTTCATTGTGCAAAAATATCTGTCACAGGCATTCTGACATAAATATGCTACTGTTTACACAATGTATATGTCTATTTCTTGTGAGTTCCTGGGAACCAAACTGAAGGATCTACCTTAAACAGGTCAGATACTCCCCTCTCAATTCACTCATCATAAAATTTATTTTTTCCTAAACTTAACTTTGTCCTCTGTTCTGCCAATATCTTAAATAGGTGTAAGAGACACAAGATACTTCTATACCACAAGCACCAGACAGGAACAAACAGACCAGCTATGCCAGGATATGACCAGAACCCAGCCTTCTCAGATTCCCCCCTAAGATGATGCCCATAAGTAAGCAGGAAGCAGTCTTGAGAATATGCCACCCCAATTCCCTTAACCTGTGGTGCCTAAGCTCCTGTCTTTTTATTATTAAAAAAAAAAGAGATGGGAATGTAATTGTTCTGTCTCTTTAAGAGACAAGCCATGCCCACTCCCTCCCTCCATCTGCTGAGGCAGATCTTCCTTCCTGCTTGCAACCCAAGTCTTTTCCTTTTCTGTCTTTCTCTTGAAGAGGCAGCTTCTGTTTCTCCTCTCTTTCTTTCTCTCTCTCTCTCTCCCCGCCTCCCTGCTCTTCTCCCCTTTTCCCTTCCCCTCCATAATCCTCTAAATAAATATCCTACCTCACTCTGCATAGCGTGCCTCTCTGTCTGTCACTTGCCCGCTGCCGCTATGTGGCTCACCACCTGGGACCAGCTGCCTTCAGAGACCTGCAGCATGGTCTTGTGCTCTGTCCCTGCCTGGGACTGGCTGCTCTTGGGACCCACTACCCTGTGCCTGCCACCACATGGCCCACTGCCTGCCGCCCCTTGGATACCTGCAGTGTTTCTGCTACTGGAGCTACTCGGGGATCCACACCATTTTATTTTTACCATTACGTTTGGGTTATGCTCAAGAGCTGAAGGAATAGTGCTCAAAGCAGCTATAGGACAATGCTGAAAGCTTGGTGGGAACTGGAGCCTGTTTGAGTCTTTGGACTAATACTCGCCATCTGTTCTAATGTTCTTCTTGTCTGCTTTTCTGCACTTGGCAGTTTTTAAGGATTGAAACTCAGCTTCCTTCGTTGAAGTTACAATTTTCAATGTGAGATTTTCCCAATCAGACACATGTGAGACTTGGGTTCAGAATCAAGGTGAGTGAAAAGATGAAGCACAATCACGGGTTGTTGTTTTTAGGGTCTGGACTCACTCTGTTCACTACAGAGACCAACATTGTAATGGAGGCATGCTTATTCCCAAGTTGGTTTTAACTGTTGATGCTGAATTGTTCTTAAATCCAACCCTTGTAGTCCTGGGCTCCTGATAGAAATAGTAGACTCTATAAATAGTCGTTTTGATGCTGCTTTGATTCCTTCATAATCCTATTGTTGCAAAGTTTCCCTGAGCTTCTCTGAGACCATAAGATAAACACACAATAGGCCATAAATAATAAGGTTAATAAAAGTAGAATGTAAGCTGACAGAACTTGAGGAAAGAAGAGCAAAACTAAAAGCATCACAGGAAAATAGTTTTTCTAATGGAAGAGCCTCATAAAGATAAGGAATATCTGAAAGCAAAAGACAAGTTGTGGAAAATGTGAAAATCCATTTAACAGAAATGGCCAAAGACACAGGATTAAAATAGTTTCATGATACAGTGACAACAATAAGGACTAGGGAGGTGGTTCAGTGATAAAGATAATTTATTGATTTTGCAGAGGATATGAGTTCAATTCCCAGAAACAACATGATCCCACAACCATCTGTAACTCCAGTTCCAGGGGATTGAATGTTCTATCTGGTCTCAAAGGCACTGTACATATAGGTGCACAAACATATATGCAGGCAAAAATGAGTACACATACAATAAACATAAACCTTAAAATAAAAAAAAACAGAGGAGATAGAAATAACACAAAGGTAGTAGTTGCATACATTTTTACAAATAGCCATGTGCATTTTAAAATAAAACATAAAATAAGCAAATTGTGATCCTCTATAAGTTTCTAGAAATTAAATATGTATCATATTTCTACCTACGTGCTTATGTATTGTAAAGGGGCAGACATACCCAGGAGAATTTGCCTAAAACTGAACACACAGAGACATGTGTTAATTATGTTTCTGGGCTTTAAAGGGGAAAAAAATCAGGCCTGGTTGTTGTGGTGTATGCCTTTAGTCCCAGCACTTAGGAGGCAGAGGAAGATAGATCTCTGTGAGTTCGAGTCCAGCCTGGTCCAGAAGAGCTAGTTTCAGGACAGCTAGGGCTATTACACAGAGAAACCCTGTCTCAGAAAGAAAAAAAAAGAAAAGAAAAGAATAAAAAAGGATGAAATCTGTTCTTAACATGAGTGGGGAAATTATCAAGTTACCGGACTTGTCCCAGTATTCTCCTTCTTCACAGCATTTCAGAGCTAAAAATCCATGGAGAAATCATTATAAAATATCAAGGAAAAAATAAAAAAAATGCCACTGAACTGAGTCATTGTTTGTGATAAAGTAAAGGCCTCTATCCCTGAGCATGCAGTAGCTCACAGTATATCCCACCCACCCCAGAGCTGGATAAAGTCAGACCATGAGCCTCAGGAAGAAAGAAAGAAGCTGTGGCAATTTCACAATCCTCTCTGTGGATTGCCAGTATATTAAAATAGAAAGTTTCATAAGGTAGAAAAGATTTAACTAGGGAAAGCTGCAGAAGAGGGGGAAAAGTGGAAAGCAATGGTTGTATATATGGCCTTCCTCATCTTTTATAGCCATTATGTCAACAGAGATCATTTAAAGCATATTTTAAAGCAGTTTAATAGTCATCACATCCCCCCCCCACACACACACAAGGTAACAATGAATGAATGAAAGAATTAAAAGGTCCATTGCGGTGACTCAGCACTTAAAGATACTTCCCATATAATCTTGAGTTTACTTCCTGAAACTTGCCTCAATGTGGAAAGAGAGACCCAACTCTACCAAATTTTCCTCTGACTTCCACATATCAACTATGGTTTGTGTGCACCAACTGCCATCATATACATACAATAATAAGTTAAAAAATGATAGTTAAAATTAGGTGGCAATGGAAAGAAAGAATTGATGGAGAATGTATTTATTTTGCCATATGATAGAGAGTAGAAAGACACTGACTAAGGGTAAGAGTGTGTTAAAGTACCAAAGATAGTTGTAGTAATAAAAAACAACCAAAAAATTAAGTCTCTGAAATATCAACAGAAAAAAAAATGTGCCCACATAATTAAAATAAGAACTGGAACTCTAAAATGAGAAATTGTAAACAAGTGATTTAGAAAGAAAATAAGAATTGGATACATTAAGAGAGCTTGCCTAGCACTGTGGGAAACTTCCTGCATTTGTATCCACATTGCAGACAACTAGCCAACCACAACCCCAAATCAACCCCAAATCAGAGAACAGTAACAACTGTGGAGGCTTTGGGAAGGGAATTGCATTTCTTCCCAGGGAAGAAGCTTGCTCAATCAGACCACTTGTGGCTTCTCTATTCCTCTGCAGGCACTTGCCCCAGGGAAGGGGAAGTGATTTATTTCTTTTGTAAGTTTCCGTAGAGCAAAGGCACCCTTCTGAATCCAGCTCTTGCAGATTCTCCCTGAGAAGGAGCAGCCCTTAGGGGTAAAGGAGTTCTAATTGGCTCCTGGAGGCAAAGGGCCTTCTGTCTTCAGGGCACCTGAGACCTGTTCTGACAGTGATGTCTGAGTGTGCATCTTTTCTGAGCTCATGTGCCTACAAATCAAACTCATGCATTTTACTTTAGATTTCATTAGTAATAAAAATGACACTGGAGAAATATCTCAGTAATGTGTTTGTCCCAAAAGCATGAGGACCCTACTTCAATCTCTAGGACCCACATAAAAAGCTGAGTGTGCATGGCATGTGTTTATAATTCCAGTGTTAGAGAGGAAAGGCCATAAACATGCATTCATGCATGCACATGCTCAGATACCCATATGTAAGTGAACAGCTCTTCCCACACATATGAACACACACGTACAATAGTAATAGTGACATTTGGGTTTGATATTGTTGACTTTCAAATTATTCAGAACATAGGTGCAGATGGAGGCTCTAAAATGAGACCCAAACAATAGTAAGCAAGGGATTTGAGGGACTCCATTTAAGGTGAAGATATTCCAATAGGCCTAAGATAAAGTCTGACACACAGTAGGTGGTTTAGTGAGTATTGTTAAGTCTCAAACTCTGAGGCAAATGACTGGTGTCTATTTAGCATACCAAAGGAGATCTGGCCTTGAGGTTATCCCAGCATTCCTGAGCCCCTTACTTGCCCTCTACCCACCCCACACAAAACTCTCTGGGCCAGGGGTTGGGTTGCCCTTTCCCAAGAGGCTCTTCCCTATATAATCCAGCCATTTTGGATATCTGTCCCTTTTTACTTTTTGCCCTCTTGGCTGATGCATCTTGCTCCCCTTCTCTCCTTTCCCCTCTCCCCACCTCACTCAGGGTCATGACCATTCTGGACTCTCCCAGATGTCTCCATCTCCAGCTATCCTCCCCTTTTTTTTAAATCTAAACTAAACTTTCTCCATCACTATATCTAGAAGTAGTCATGTCCTTTCTTTTTAAATTCTTTTTTACATTAAAGTATGTACCTAATTTTTAGAAAGTAAGGGACAATGACAGAGTCAATTGTTATAGGTTTGGAAGTGAGGATGTGGGATAGCTTCAGGCATAGTGGTCATTTTTTTATCTCCTGTTTAGAGCAGAGGATGGTAGGTGTCCTGCAGAGAGAAATGAATGAACTAGGTAATATACAGGTGAATGGAGAGGAGAGGAGAGAAGAGGAGAGAAGAGGAGAGGAGAGGAGAGGAGAAGAGAGGGGAGGAGAGGACTGTTTAGAATTTGGTGCCAAACACGAGTAAAGTTGAGGTTTTTCCCTACCAAGTGGCCATGGAAAACCACTCTCAGTTTCCCACCATTGGACAGACTTGCTTGGTGAGTTACCCAGTTTCAAGCCTCAGCCTCTAAAGGGATCCAGACCCCTCTGTCTTCCAGCCTACCTGTCAAGATGCTGCAGTGCCAGGTGGCTGTTCTGGGGTAGAGACAGTCTATACCTTTTGGGGCCCTTATATGGGAGATGCACAGAGGTACCCCAAGCCTCCTACTGTTGTGGCCACAGGCTATTTCAGAGGATGCTCTGTCTTAGTTTTTTGGTCTTCAGCTAAAAGCTTGTGAATGGATACTTCCAGGTACAAGCTTGCTTCCCAAATACCCTACAACATTTATCCAGACTGGGGCTGAGCTACCCTGAGCACCACATTTCTGTCCCTTTTCATCCCAGTGCCTGCCTGTCTCTAGCCTTTCTCTCTGCTCCCAGCTTCTGCCTGCAGGCAATCTCCTTGCTCTCTGCCTGTCCATATTTCATGATTCTGCTTGATTGCCCTTCCAATTTTCCTGACTTGTTCCTTTCTTGGATGCTCACTTTAATTTTGCCAATGCTTCATGCTCAGCACGTGGTTGCTCACCTCCCTTTCCCAACAACCTGTGAAACTCACAGCTTAAGCTGCAGCAGGCTGTGTTCTCCAAATGGCTCCTGCTCCACTGATTTTCCTGCAGAATCTTCTCCATTCACTGGGCAGCCCCAACCTGGTAAGAGGTCCCTTAATGCCATGAAATTCCTTTCATTCTTCTTACAGTTTCTTACTTTAAGATTTTTAAGTTGGTCATCTGATATGGTTTCCCCGGAAGAGTTTTGTTCATTCTTTTTGTTAAAGTTTTGTTTCTGTTAAAAGTCTTGTCCATTCCTTATGTATAAATTAAAATGTGCAAATAATGTGGTCTCGGTATGCTTGTTTATACCTGTTTGTGTGTGTGTATGCTTGTTTTAAAAATCTATAAAATGTATAATTCCAGAATACAACTGCTCTAAAAAGAATCACATTATCTGCCTATACCCTATAGCCCATGGGCAATTACCATTTTGGCTAAGGTCAGAGACAGAGGTCATATAATACCTACCCTGTCCTAAAAGAAAATTTTCATAAAAAGCAAGGTTTATAATAATGCTGATTTACTGAGACATTAAAGTTACACATGTACATTCATATACAGGAATGAATCTTGCTAGCAGCACATTAAATTGTTTACAATGTTAAAATTTGGTTCTGTTTTCTACAGAATAGGATTATACTCTAGGTCTTAAGATGACAGCTGAAAACTAGAGACTTAAATACTCCTAATCTTCTTGCCTCTACTAATATTGGTAAGATGTAAATGACTGGGTAAACTATATATCCAAATTTAACATATATGTCTAATTTAGATATACCTGACAGGTAATGGTACCCTGATTCTCAAATGAGTTTACAGATCTCAGGGTATGACATTTAACAAAAGAAGTTTTTATGACAGAGAGACATGCCAGCCTCTGCAGCTCCTCCTCTGCAGCTCCTCCAAGAAGATGCACAACTGCAGAAGAACTTTTCCTGGAGGTTTGCCTTTGGATGTGGCAAATCCAGCTACACAGTGAAAATTTACCTTTCACCTCATCAGCTGCCTGGACCCTGCCTGGACTGGACAGTAGGACACAGGGGAAATCCATTGTCTCATCCTGCCAAGACAGGTAGACTAAGCTCTACCTTCACAGGAAATCTGTCAGTCTTCATGGACTTAGCAGCTAAAGGCAAGTACTGCTTCTAAGACTTATGTTTACCAAAGACCACAGAGAGACTTGGGATTGCCTGGGGTGCTGGCAAAACCTGTCTCACTTCTGCTCATTTACTTATCCTTCTCAGATCTGTCTGATGACATTTGATGACTAGGATACTGATATGTTGTGAGACAATGATCTTATACCCTGTAAAGATTTATCAGTTGTATCACTTTAATAAAATGCTGATTGGCCAGTAGCCAGGCAGGAAGAATAAGTGAGCAACAAGCAGGAAGCAGAGGCTGGGCAATGAGAACAGGAGAATTCTGGGAAGAGAAAAGACTGTGTCATAATCCAGAAACAGAGGAAGCAAAATGAGAATGCCTCACTGATAAAAGGTACCAAGCCACTTGGCTGACATAGACAAGAATTATGGGTTAATGTAGGTTAATGTAAGATGAAAATGTTAATAAGAAGTCTGAGCTAATAGGCCACGCAGTTTATAATTAGTGTAGGCCACTGTGTGTTACTTTGGGACTGAATGGCTGCAGGACCGGGAGGCACATAAACTTCTTGCAGCACTGGTAGCTCATTAGTTTGTTAGTCAAATTTTCTGTTAAAAATACAGACAGTTGTGCCTCTTTCACAGGCTTTATAGTCCAAAATTAAAAAGTTGAAACTTTAGAAGTTCAAAATTTTAAATTGTCTCTAATTGTCTTCTAAAATGTTCGTGCCTTTTAACCTAAAGTCCTAGCCTTTTGCTGTGACACTAAAATGTAAATATGTTCCAGCTGTCTTACAGATACCTGCAGGTTCCTGGGAGGAGTTCTGCTATTGTATCAAGAAATCTAGGCTGGTAAAAACTATCTGTTCTCCAGAGTCTATTTTGACTATACCCATTTTTGAGCATATTTTTCAGGTTCACTCCTCCTGCCTGGGCTAAGACCAACCCACAGAGGGCCCTCCAGATAACCAGCATCAACTCCTGGGGCTTCACCATTGGTACCACCTCTTCAGGCTCAAATGGATACCTACTGAACAACTGAAATCTGGTTTGAAGGGCATATCTGCTCTCATGTCTCACTCATTCACCCTTGCCTCTCCTGTACAACTAGGGCAATTCTCTGATCCTTTGATTCTGGAGTTGTCACACTTCTCATGGCTAGCCCTGTCATACAACCAGTAATTACAAACTACTTTTTTCTCCTTGCAACCTGCATTCTCAGCATTCTCAAGAAACAGATTCCTAAGGTCTCTAGGATGGCAGTTAAATGGATCTTCTCCAGCCACACCTCCCACTCAGCATGAGCCCACCAACTCTCCACCTCCCCACATCATCCCATGCCTGCAGGATGTAGCCAGACTTGAACCAGCACCCCTATACTCAGAGTCTGGAATGTTAGGGTGGAAATGTCATTCCAACCCCTAGTATCCATTTACCAAAGAACCTGGAATGTTAGGGTGAAAGCCTTACCCCAGCCCTTGGCACCCATATATCTAAATAGTCTGGAATGTTACTGTGGAAGCTTTACCACAAGTTCACCTTCCCTGGAGTTGCCTCAGTCCAGACTCAGCCCTAGAGAAAGGCTGCCATTGACAGCTACATCTCCCAAAGACATTATATGCTCCTACCTTGTGGTTTCACCTCATACTTTCTCCTTGAGCTCTCTTTAACTTCCCCTGGGGCCACTCAGAAATGCTGTACTCAGAATAAACCTCTTTGTTTGATTGGCTTATTACATCAGTGGTAGCAGGTTCCCATTAACCAGGAACTTAAACTTAACAGGGGCCTAGGCTAGGTTGTAGTCATCCTATTTCATGATGTTTTCCTATTTCTACTTTAGCGCTATGTGTGGTTCTACAGGGTTCTATTCTCTCTGGAACTATGTGAAACACATATGTGTTTTACTACTAGATCTTTCCTTCTTCCCATTTCCCCCAACTAAGCTCATTTACAATTTATTATCTTTACTTTTGATCAATACAATTTTGAGTAAGCTTGAGATGCTAAAGTCCAGAGAAGCTTTCTAAGCTTACAATTTTCTTTTAAAAAAAATATACACCTGGGAAAATGCTCTGTAGGGAGAACAAAGGCACAACCACTGGATTTTCCTCCACTGCTTGTCATGAATGGATCTAAAGCTAAACTATCATAGGGACCATCTGACTTGGAGAGAAGCCATGAGCAGCTTGGGATCTTTAAAGAGGAAAACACAAAGGCTAATACAAAGCAGTTAAAATCTCAAACTCCTATCTTGTGAATCATTCACAAAGTGTGAAGATTTGGACTGGTAACCAGATGGCCAAGACATCAATTCTATTCTGTAATTCAGTAAATTCTGTTAGCTTCACAGATGGAGTCCAAGCAACAGCCTGTTCCATTATAAGCCCAGGTTTTGTTCATCTGCACCTTTCTTTCTCAAGATCCCTGGGTGACTGATTGCAGACCTTGGATCTCCTAAACCTCACCTAACAAATACAGTAAGTATATATTGTTGGGCTATAGGTAACCAGGGTATCTGAAATAGAATGAGAGGACTATATAATACTTAATCTGGGATTGAGATGAACTAGACAATAGGGGGTAAAAGAATTCCAGTTAACAAATAGATCCATATGTTAATAAAGCGTGACTGCCACCAGCACCTGTTAGTCTTTTTTAAAGATATCAGAGGGAAAGGCTGGTCCCATGAGGGGCAGTCAGTCCCATGAGGGATAGCTGCAAGTGACTCAAGGCTTCAGTGGGTCCTCCAGGCCTTGGCAAGTCCCCTGAGGCTTTGGTGGGTCACCTTGGTGGGTGGGAGACTGTGGTGGGTAAGAGACAGACAGATATATTATGCAGAGAGAGAGAGAGTTTGAATATAGAGTTTATTCAGTTGGTTATGGGAGGGAAGGAGAAGGGGGAGAGGGAGAGGAAAAGAGAAAGGAAGAGCAACTCTATGGTTTAGATAAAATGCTCTGGTTCCCCGAGGGATGGTAGCAGGCAGTGGGCGATGAGAGGCAACAGGTCCCAGGTGGGAGCTGTGGGACATAGCAGGCCACTGCGGGTGGTTTAGGGCAGCCAGTCCCACAAGGAGCCACGATGGTGGGTGATACAAGGCAAAGAGGCATGCCATGCAAGAGAGGGTTCAGGTATAGTTTATTCAGTGTGTTACGGAAGGAAAGGGGACGGGGAGAGAAGGAGAGAGAGAAAAAAACACACACACAGAGAGAGAGAGGAAGGCAGGTGGGTAGAGAAGAGGCTACAGCCACTTTTTCAGGTGGAATCAGAAGAAGACCCACTTGCCTCAGTGGAAGGGGAGAGTGGGCAGAGCTTGTCTCTTAAAAGGATAAGACAGACCATTAAGTTTCCATCTTTCATTTTTTTTAAAATAAAAAAAAGCAGGAAGTTAGGCACAACAGGTTAAAGAAATTGGGACAGCAGATCCTTGGACAGGGTTTATTTCTTAAAGGGACAGGACAAGTCAAGTTGGCTTTTAGCAGCAGCACTCTACTTCCTCCAAAGAAGACATAACACAGATGGGCACAAAATAATGTCCATCCGGAATTCACTTCACATGCCAAGCACTGACCACTGGAAAAAACTGCCTTTCAACTAAACTGAAGATCTTACGACAGTGGACAGAAGAGCTGGAATTGACAGCCTACTTGCTCAGGTCAAGGTAGACTTACCTCACTGTGGCTCCTTGTGGGACTGCTGAGGTCTCTCACCCACTGCTTTCCACCTACCTGGGACACACAGAGGCCTCAGGTGGTGGAATCCACCCCCCTTGTGGCCCACTGCTGCCCCTAAGGGAGCCACAGCATTTCATCTAAAGCATTGCAGCACCCATATCTGTATCTGTATTTGTAGGGTTCAAGAATATTTGAAATACTTGTTAAACTGCTTAATCTTTATTTTTTGTTCTCATATGATACATTTTTATTTGGTGGCATTTAATGAAATATTCTTTTATTTATTCAAGGAGTTATTTGAACAATGCCCATTTTTCTAGCTAGAGGGAATTCAAGAGTAAAGAAACATGTCCCAGCTACCCCTGATGCTATAACAAAATGCCAAGATGGAGACATGTATAAGAGATAGTAATGTAGTCTGCACATTTTCAGAGAAGAAAACTTCAAGATGAAGGTGGGTTTATTGAAAGTTTATTGTTTGGTGAGGAGCCAGTCTATGGCTTCAAGAATGAGCCTCATCATTGGGAATCTCTGGATGAATGTTGCCCTTTTATGGTAGAGGACATGGAAGGTCAAATAAAGCTTAGTTTGTTCTTTGCAGCCCTCTTAAGTAGTCCCCTTGCCATCCATAGGTGGAATCCTCATTGAATCTCCTAAAAATGTACCCTTCAACACTATTGTATCATGGGTTATGTTCAACTTGATTTCTGCCCAGTCTTTTGTTTAAAATTAAGTGTAATACACATCCCAGCATTTATAGGAACTGATGTTTATTATTTGCTTACAAATTTTCTCAAGCACTTTTTCCCTTGTTGTGTTTTGCCTATCTTAATATTTCCTGGATGAATAGATGCTTTCTGTCTTATGAAGTGTGTGCTTGTCAAATAGTGGGCTTGGGATGCTGAGTGATTTTGGTGAAGAACAATGTCCTGTCATTTGATTAATCTCTTGGCAAGACCTTGAGATTGGTCTATTATCCTTCCCAGATGCTGAAGGATTGGCACTGTGATTTGGCTTCTATTTTTTTTTTCTATTTTGCCTGGAACAAAAAAAAATGAACTTTATCAAGTCAGAATCTGCCTGAATGGAAAATATTAATCTCGGCTGTAACTTAAGTAAGGGAGATTTATTTGGTAGGATTAATGGATCCATTTTACAGAAGACACACTAAACAAACCACTTAATATCAACTTTGGTTCCCCCTTGATACTCTATACCTCCCTTTTTGCTGACACTCTTCTATGGTACCCTGAGTTTGCACTTAACCATACAGTAAAACTTGAGAAAGAAACAAAAGCTATGACTGCTGTTCAAGAAGCATGTGGTATCAGACTAAGCATCTGGGGCTATTTCTTTGGAAGTTTAGATGATGTTCTTGTTACAGCAGAATGTATTTCTCTGTCATCTTTATCATCTTTCCTATTGTCTTATTCTTTGCTATTTATCAAAATGTGCCATTTTAGAATCACACTGCCTTCATTTTATGCTTCTGTAAGATGATCAATACCCATGGGAGACAGACTAAGAGGGTATCATTGAGGAAAATGGGAGAATGACTATAATGGAGACACAGATATGGATTTTTCAGTTGGTCATAAAAAACAGAATTGGCACTGATCAATTTTTGGCTTATTTTCACCAGTCTTGCTCCATTTGTAAATGACTCAAACTCAATTTTTAGAAGTTTAGGAAAGAACAAAAGATGAATTTATTGGAAAAAATTACTGGAAAGATATGTGACAAAGTAAGTATTTATCCATGACTGAATCCAGATAACTGGTAGATCTTTTTTGAAAGTCAATCTTTGTCTCTTGATTGATATCTCATACAAATGATGCTTTCCCAAAGAGTTTTCTTTCCACAGAGAAGACTATAAGATTGCTGGTGGTCTGAAACCAACACCACAGAATTGTCAGATAAAAAGGTAAGAGTCTAAATAAAACTGAATTGCATAAAAACAACGAATACTTTTTAAAAGATGTAAGTGTATCCAAAGTAGTATTTGTTGTATGGATGAAACACCACATAGGAAATATTTATACCAAAAAAGCATATTGGGAACTAAGTATCATAGTACATATCTACTATCTCAGCACACAGAAGGCAGAGGACAGAAGATCAGGAATTCAAAGTAAACCTCAGCTATGTAGAAAGGTTGAAGTCATAGATCTTGTTTAAAAAACAAAACCAAACTTCAAACAAAAATTATATTAGGATTCTGGGTTTTACTTGGCAAACCTGAGACTGAGCTTCATAGTTCTTAATCCACACACAAAAAGAAAAACCACAGAGCTCTCTCTTGAACACATGTTACCTTAAACAGGTTTTGATGTGACTCCTTAAGTTATTATGTTAGGTTTTCATTGCTGTGACAAAACATCTCAGACTGAAAACTTAAAGAAGAAAATTGATTGGGTTCACAGTTTCAGAGTCAATCCATGTTAGATTAATTCCATTGTTTTAGGGACTATGGTGAAGAAGAACATCATGGTAGGAAGCAATGTCAGGAAGTGGAACAAAGTTGTTTACCTCATAGGAGCCAAGGTGCAAAGACATCAGAGAAGGGACCAATATGCTTGAGAAGGGACTCATACATACTCTTCAAAGGTCCATACTTAGTAACCTAACTTTCTTATAGGAGGTAGTCCCACTTTCTAAATTTCCCACCACTTTCTGGTAGTGTCTGAAGTTAGCAACCAAGTCTTTAATGAATGGGCACATTAAAAAATCCTTCTTCAATATTCATATACTCTTCCCCATGATTGGTTAGTTGAGAGCTCAAATTATTAAATACCCTGGTAGAGAAAGACAGTCTAGTTGCTGGTAAATCTTTGCTTAGTACTTCTTTGCACACCTGTTGTAGGTTCTGTAGATATTGCTAAAAATAAGACAGAGAAGCAGTTGACCAAAAGGATTAAGGGTTTAGGTGGTCATAGAATCCAGCAAAAAATGGGCATAGACACCTGTAAAAAGAACACGGTACTTTGTGTAGGAATAAAATATACAAAGAAAATAAAATAAGGAAGTGGTATAAGATGCTGCTATGTGTGTTAAATTGTTTCCGAATAATGATGTCACAGGATCCAAAAAAATGTAACTTTACTTGGTAGTAGAATCTTGGCAGATATATCATGTCAAGAAGTGATCATAGTCTATCAGGTAAGGGAAATTTGGACTTCGTCCTGGTTTTCTTTCTGTTGCTATGAGAACCAGCTTTTCATGATACATACTGTTGTTGCTTACCATCAGAATTTGTGAGTTGGTTGGTCTGGGTGAAGCCTGGAGATCTTAATCTACAGTTTCTGAGTGATATTAAAGTTGTGAAGTCTGGGACTGAAGGCATAAGTCACAAATTAATCCCACACTAGTGTGGAATTATGATTAATAAAAGGGTTATTTATTTAAAGGGAAAAACTTACAGATCACCATCATAGACAACAGCCTTCTGTACAACCAGAAAAGGGGTCTAGTACACAGAAGTGGAGCCAGAAGCAAGAGAGCTAGCACATGGCTATCACTGCTTTGAAAAGCAAAAGAGACCACACAGAATTGGGCTGTTATATCAAAGGCTATTGGCTAAAGTAGAGGAAGGATCTCCTGAAGCACCTCCCCCTTTTGTTTAAGTAAGAGAGTTTTAACCCAATACAAAAAAATATACACTAGGAATAGATATTAAGTAAAAGATTAGAATTACAATCAGCATAAACAATACTAAACAAAGAACATATGCTAAATGTTTCAATAAACATTCTATCCTATGGAGTCTAAGTCTTGTATAGAAAATGATTTGGCTAGATCATAAGAGTATGGTAATTGCCCAGTGGTGGTGGCGCACGCCTTTAATTCCAGCACTCGGGAGGCAGAGGCAGGCGGATCTCTGTGAGTTCTAGGCCAGCCTGGTCCACAAGAGCTAGTGCCAGGACAGTCTCCAAAGCTACAGAGAAACCCTGTCTCGAAAAACTTTAAAAAAAAAAGAGTATGGTAACTATGACTATCTGATCTTCAACCCTCTCAGAGGCCTGAGAAGGGAGAAATACAAACAAGTAGCTTCCAAAGTGAGCAATATATGACAGAGACAATTAGCTACCTGAGCAATCACCCAAAGTCTCATTTTGCAACGTTGAAGCAACCAACTTTGCCTATGGCCTAGCATATTTGACAGACCATTTTCAGAGGCAGGAAATTTTTCAAAACCATCTTATCCTGTCTTGGCAAGATTTGACAGTCCTGCTTACCCATTTCCGGATATCATGTAACTTGTCAGTGGTTGAGGCATTGTCAGTTCCTTGCACAAAGTCCAATTTTGCCAAGAAGAAAACAAGTTCCAAGTGGAATGTCTTTGGTTCTCAACATTCTCTCAGGAATAGATTGGTGCTGTCAGAAGCAGTAATGTCTCATGTCAACAGAACCCTAAGTTATTTAAATGCCATGTTCCACAGAACCTTGAAGTGGTTGAAAATTACCTATCTATACAGAAGATAATCTCTATGCATCTAAAGAACCTAATTGATCTCACTGTTTATACAGCAAGCATGAACAACTATTGACCTATAATAATTAATACCTATATTACTTAAAGACTAAAACTTCATGTCAGAATATTAAATAACCTGTAAACAAATGTGCAACAAATGAAGATAATGACCTCAAAATGTAAACAATATATAAGTATCTAAGTAGGAGTAATATATAATGCAATATGAAAATATATCCTAAAAATTGTATCAATATACAAAATGTCCTAGACAGAGATAATAACATACATATATACAATCTGACAAAATAACTTTGTATAAGTGTACAAATAAACAACGTAACAGATATAATTTGAATTTGTATCAATATACAAAAACTATACCAATGTAAATTATCCATGAATAATAGCTCACAAGTATTCACTCTATTACCCACTATTACTATCCACCCTTTTTTAAAACAAACATTGTTTCCACCCCAACCTTCTATCTGATAGAGGTAATAATCAACAACCCCTAAACAGTGTTCCCAACCCTATGGACAAACTTTTTGGGAAGGGGGGCATTGTCTTCTAGAATTGCTTCCCGCTGTCATGGGGGCAATGTTCTCTTAATGGGATCCTGCAAAATTAAAGTGATGGTTAAGTTTCAAAATTACTGTCTAATATAATTGCAACCAATTTCCAAGCAGTCGATAGTTTTGTTTTTCAAAGATTTTATTTGGAGTTCTGGCCAGAATGTCATGAGAAGGTGCATCATTTCACATCTGATACCCAAACAAAAAAAAAAAAAACAGTCTTATAGTGGCACTGTCTGCATCATGATGTCATCTCAACTAGGTTGAGTAGTTGCTGTGGGGCCCCATCTTTCTGGAAACTTCAAAGATTACTGAAGGAAAAGGATCTGTAGGAAAATCTATTGTTCATTATGAAAAACTTAAACATCATTCATATAAGCATACATTCAATGGAGAATATGATATAGACAAAAAGGCATAGAGAAAGTAAAAGTTTTTCCTAAAGTCTTTCTTCTCTCCCATACCAGATGGCTCCTGATATGAGACAGAAACTCTTAATGTTCCTTTTAACAACACGCTTGGATTTAGAGAAGTACAGAGCCATTGTCCAACTCCAAAACCAGCTGAATATATATATATACATATGTGTGTGTGTGTGTGTGTGTGTGTGTGTGTGTAAATGTAAGTGTAACCCATACCTGGATTCATAAACCATATTCTGTTTTCTAGATGCTCCTTATTTTTTCTTTTGTCAGCATTCAAATATCCAGGGTCTCTTGAATTTTTAATGATGTGTATTTTCCTGCAAAGATAAGAGCAGAACCCTGCCCTAACCCTTATGAGCTCTGCTTACCACCTGTATGATTGTCGCCATTGTGGGTGTGGTATCATTTCTCTTTTTCAAGAGGTTTCTCCTTTTCAAAGCAACTATTTATTAATTTTGATGGTATCCATAATTTTTCTTCTCCTGTGGAAACAAGACCAAAACACCTTCCCCAACATAGTACATCTCCTGGTTTCCATTGTAAAAGTAGAAGTGCCTCCAACAAGTTTCAAGTATTTTTAACACTAGGAAGAAATATATTTTTAAAGGTTATACTCTCTGTCATATATATTTTCTATATTTGTGAGCCAGTGTCAGCGATGCATCTTGAATTTTCCCTTCTGCTCTACACAGTCTTAAAAGACATGAAAATCATAAAGCAGAGTACTTGAGAATTGGAACCTCCAACTGTAGGGTGCCACTGAATAAACCCAAGTTTCAGACACCTTGGGAAATTTGTTTAAACTCAGAGAGAAACAGGTTCTTTATCTAAAAATGGTGGCAATGGCAGCATCATCCACTCTGTACAGCGTGAGGAACGTGTGTTTATGAAAATCATCACAGAGACTTATAGTAAAGACCACTAAGTGTTGTAATGTTGTAAATGTCATTGAAAGTGGTGATCTTAATGTATTTGATTTTCAGAAATCTTTTGACAAGTGGCTGTAGCCCTAAAATACAAAGGTGAATATATGTGGCAGATTGGTGTTTTTGTTTTTAACCCAAAGGATATAATATAATTTTATGATTTTTCCTAAGAAGATGTAAAGTAAAGTTTATTCACTATAGACAAGATATTGATGGCAGGTCAAAAAAACAATTCCATCCAAATTTGACTTGACAAACCTATGACTTTATTAGGATCATATAGAGAAGTATGGGTGATTCAGAGGCAGTTGCATTACCCACAGCCCACTGAAGTGTGACTAATGACCTCCAAAAGCTGTAATCATGGAGATCCCTGCCCAATTTGCAGGCAACTCTGCCAAAGTATTTCCTGTCTCCCAGAATTTGCTATTCCTTTAACCACCTTGGGACACTTGGGGAGGGGACTGGTGAGTTTTATAATTTTCTGAGATTCCTGAATCTTCTAGCTTCTGTCTTCCCTCCAGAGGCATTACTTCAATGCAAAGCAAACATAATCAAGAAAGCATATTGAACAGTGTAGAGCTGTATAGAAACAAGGATTCACAGAGGAAAGAACAGCGGAGACAAACTATGATCCAAGCAGGTGTCAATAGACATTATTAGACCACAAAAGCAGAGTAGATAGAGTTGAGAGGATGACAGAGGTGCTCCACATCCAGATTCAAAGTCCCTCAGAGAGTTGCTTCACCACAGGCCTTTGCCTATGTCATGGGACCAAGGTTCTGCCATCCCTCTCTACATGAAGCTAGTGAGCATTCAAAGAACCCTGTCTTGCCTCTCATTCTCACTGAGACAAATGAGTAGGGGATGTTAGTTTTCTCTGAAGATGGAAATAGAAATTGGGATAGAAGCCTAACACCCCAAAGACTTCTTTGTTTCTTTTATTGTTTGTTTGTTTTGAACAATTTTAGAGGTCTAATCCTGGGTCAGTTCCTCAGCAAGCCTTGGAACTGGCAGTCATCATCGACAAGTGATAAAATTCCTCAAAGGCTAAATCGTCTGTAGTCTCCATGTATGCAGGGGGAAAATCTTCAGAGATTAAAATAGTATCTATGACAAACTTCAGAAAAGAACTTCAGTCAGAATCTAAGTTTTATCAGGTACTTGTTTAGAAAGTTAGTGTTAGGAATTTTTTAACGCGAGCTCTCTGCCAATGCAAAAATTCCAATCAAGCCAAATCACGACAAGCCAAATTAAGAAATATCCAGGTTTAATGGGATTCCTGCACTCTCGGGTGGCCCCAAGGGGAAACTGGGAGGCTGCCAAAATGACTATCACTGGGAGGGGGGAGAAGCAAGAGACCATGTGTTTCTCCTTTGGGAGCTATCTTAAATAGGGGCATGCTGGGATTTAGAGTCCAGACCAATACAACTCTCAGGCCTGGCACTGGTATGGATGCCAGGGTGTGAGGACTATGCTCCCAACTTAACAGTTAGATTCTTCTGGAAGCATCCTTCAGGAGGGGAGTATAGGGAACATAAATGACTAGGGAGGGAGTTGACATGTAAGAACTGGTAATTAATCTTCTTTGAAGCTTAATCTCATTATTGCAATTTAAATGTTGATATGAGATTCAAGTTGATTTTTTTCAGTGGCCTTCCTGTGGCAGAATGGAACCCAGCCTGAAGCTAGGTATAACAAACATGGTGCATGATGTCAACAAGGAACATTTCTTAAGTCCTCTGTTTTGTGTGGATTCTGCAGTGCTTTCTCTCTAGAGCTAGAGCCTTTAAGATGATACAGAGGCCATGACACTGGCCTTGCAGTGCATACTGGCCATACAGCACCCTTTCCAGTGAAGATGACTTCCATGCTCCACCAGGAGGTGTTGTCTTGCATTTTGTTGGCACCTGCTCCTTATTTACCCTGGGCAGTCCAAACCAAAATGAGTCATGTGTCACAGTAAACAAACAAATACAGCAGAGTCTGAGTGCTTCCTATAGACCTGGTCTTTTGTAAATTTTCCTGAGATTGTATCATGTATCTATCACAAAGCCCTACACGCTACAATGCATTATCACATTCCATTTGAGGGAGGACACGCAGAGCTGTGAGAATCTCCTGAAGTCAAGGAGTGCTGACCTGGTGAGGATGGACAATCAGTTCTAGGTTACCTGACTCCATATGTTCCAATATTAGAGGCCTACTGTTAGAGCACAGGGAGACATCCTACTCTAGTACCTTTTACCTGAGGACTCCTGCTTTTTGGGGAAGGGTGTTGGAGCCCACAAGTCTATATGGTTAATGCACAGCTGACAGACCAATAGGCAGATCCACAAAGAGTATATACATACATATCCACATCCACATGGAGCAACCCATTTTTTTTTTCAGAGCTGCATGAACACTTGCCTTTTGGAAAAGTCACTGTCATATCTGTGGAAAACTTGTGAAGCCATGATTCTTCACTTTGAAATGGGATTAATTAATTAATTCCCAGAACACCTCAGTAGTGTGACTTCTGCAGGGCGATAAAATGACCTTGCTCCATCCTCCTACACACCTTGAGGCTTCAGAGCGATAACATTCATTTTTTGTTCTGTCAAATTTACATAGAGTCATTCCCACAGAATTACCTGCTAATAGACCACATAGAAATGTCTATAGAAGACAGGCACTGAGCAGGAAGGCGGCATGCCCAACTTCACTAACAAACAAATCTTGGCATCCCCAAAGCTGGTTATCACCACAGAGATTAGATGAGGAGAATGCGTGAATCCAGGATTCAAGGATGTTTAGTAATTTCATCTAGTGGTTTAGAATGTCAGATACTTCACCTTGAATGTTGGCTTTTTCCTGGGCTGTGTCACCTGTTCTGGACTATAGGTTTGCCAGGTTCTACCTGCCCCTTTTTGTGATTTCAAAATGCATTTTATCTTTGTTCTTGATTGTGGAATTTTCCAAATATGTCTGTAAAAACTAGAAACTTGTGGAGATTAGCACTTACTCTTCTTCTCCTCCTTGCTATTTCTACCTTTTCTCCTTACTCTCTTTTCTTCTCCTTATTCTTCTCCCTACTCTTCTTAATTTTTCTCTCCTCCATACACCCTTCAGTTCATTTTTCCCCTTGCATGAAAAATAAGGAAGATGCATAGGTAATGTATTTGAGTTAATTTTTTACCCTCATATCCTTGCCTGCCATAGTCATCCAATTCTGAGCCCTGAGGGGGTAGTCAAGGGCCCCCATAGAAGGGTGATGATTATCTCTGGAGTTTGCAACCTCATACCATGACATAATCCTAGTCTAGTTTGATGAAGCAACATCTTATCCTTTTGAGACTCATGCAAACAGAATGGTCTCCAAATTGATGGCTTTTAAGGGGTTAGTGGTGAAAAAAATATCCTAGAATGAGTTCTAGAAAACTGAGTTTGAGAAAAAGTTTAAAAACCTCTATGAAGAGGCGTCCCTGTTTCAGTGCAGAGGAGTTCCATCTGGACGGGTGAGTGTGTGCTATCCAGGGGCGACCTGTACTGGAAGAGAGCACAAACCCCTTCCCCCAGCTCCTGCTGCAGGGCTGTCTTTCGTACACACTACTCAGCCCCCCAGCCCACCCTCCAAGCCTGCCCTGCTGTCTGCAAGGTCCTTTGTTCAAGAACAGTTTCCCGCTCATACACTAAGACTGCCCATCCAGAGCAGTGAGTTCCTGCCTACTGGGCAGGCCTCAAGGTCCCCCACAAGGGAGCTAGAGCACCTTCAGCTTGTGCTGCAGGGTCTCCTGTGTTCTACTCGACCCTGCCCTGCCCCCCATATTCTGTCTTTTGTCCACGGGTCATTGGGCTATCAGGCGTCCCTGTTTCAGTGATGTTTCAGTCCCTGTTCCAGTTCCATCTGGAAGGGAATGGTTCCTGCTTTTACACTGAGGAGATCCACCCAGAGAGTCAGTCACAGCAAAGACTGGACCAAGACACCAGGCCTTTCCTGGCTTCATTTGAAGGAAGAGATGGTCAGATGCCAATGCAAGAATTCCTCCAACAACCTGAAAGGCAATATGACATCACCAGAATCCAGGGATCCCGAAACAAGAAGAATTGAACACCCTACTCCAGAAGAAATAAAAGAAATCAACTTTAAACTATATGAAAATAATAAAGGACCTTAAACAGGAGGTGAAAAATGGCCACAAAGAAATAGAGATGACAAACAAAAAGGTAAAGGAAATGAATAAATCTCTCAAAGATACCCAAGAAAACCAAGAGAAACAAGAAAAAGCAATCAAACAGGTAAGGGAAATGGTTCAAGGGAAGAATGAGATAGAGATAATGAAGAAAACACAAACTGAGTGAAGGCTGGAGATGGAAAATCTGGGCAAACAAACAGGAACTACAGAGACAAGTATTACCAACAGAATATAAGAGATAGAAGAAAGAATCTCAGACACTGAAGATATCATAGAAAAAAATCACAGAGAAAATAAATGCACTGATCAAAGAAAGCAGCAAATCCAAGAAATTCTCATCACAGGAAGTATGGGACACAATATAAAAGACCAAATAGGGGTAGAAGAAGGAGAAGATGTACAACTCAATGGTCCAGAAAATATATTTAATAAAATTATAGAAGAAAACTTTCCCAAGCTAAAGAAAGATATTCCTATGAAGGTTCAAAAAGCATACAGAACAGCGAATAGACTGGATAAAAAAAAACATCTCCTTGACATATAATAATCAAAACACAAAACATACAGAATAAAGAAAGAATATTAAGAGCTTCAAAGGAAAAAGTCAGGTTACTTATAAATGTAAACCTATCAGACTTACATCTGACTTCTTTATGGAAACCATGAAAGCCAGAAGTTCCTGGATAGATGTACTGCAGATACTAAGAGACCATGGATGCAAGCACAGACTACTATACCCAGCCAAGCTTTCGTTCACTATAAATGGAGAAAACAAAATTTTCCAGGATAAAAACAAATTTAAACAATACGTAGCCACAAATCCAGCCTTACAGAAAGTAATAGAAGGAAAATCACTAATCAAGGAGTCCAACAATGACCACAATAACTCAGACATCTAGAGAACCTTCACCAGCGCAACTCAAAGAAGGGAAACACACAAACTCTACTACTAAAAAAGTGACCAGAGTTAACAACCACTGGTTATTAATATTACTTAATATCAATGGACTCAATTCACCTATAAAAAGGCAGAGGGAAAGAGACTGGATACGAAAACAGGATCCAACATTCTGCTGTTTACAAGAAACACATCTCAACAACAAAGACATACATCTACTCAGAGTAAAGAGCTGGGAAAAGTTTTATCTAGAAAATGGAACTAAGAAAAAGGCAGGTGTGGCCATACTAATTTCTAACAATGTTGACTTCAAACTAAAATCAATCAGAAGAGACCGAGATGGATATTTTATACTCATAACAGGAACAACTCATCAGGATGAAGTCTCAATCCTGAATATCTATGCCCCTAATATAAAAGCACCCACGTACGTAAAAGAAACATTACTAAAACTCAAGGCAGACATCAAACCGCACACACTAATAGTAGGAGACTTCAACACTCCTCTCTCACCAATGGACAGGTCAATTAGACAGAAACCTAACAGAGAAATAAGAGGATTAATGGAGGTAATGAATCAAATGGACTTAACAGACCTATAAAACATTCCTCACAAAGGGGAAAGAATATACCTTCTTCTCTGCAGCTCATGGAAACTTCTCGAAAATTGACCACATACTTGGTAACAATGCAAACTTCCACAGTTACAAAAAAATATTAGTAACCACCTGTGTCTTATTGGATCACCATAGATTAAAGTTAGAATTCAACAATGATGCTACCCCCAGAAAGCCAACAAACTCATGGAAACTGGACAGTCAACTACTGAACCACACTTGGGTCAAGGAAGAAATTAAGACAGAAATTAAAGTCTTTCTGGAATTCAATGAAAATGAAGAGACAACATACTCAAACCTATGGAACATGATGAAAACAGTGTTAATAGGAAAGTTCATAGCACTAAGTGCCCACTTAAAGAGAACGGAGAAAGCACGCATTGGAGACTTAACAGCCGACCTGAAAGCTCTAGAAAAATAAGAAGCAGACTAACCTAGGAGGAGTAGAAGACTGGAAATAATCAAACTGAGGGCTGAAATCAACAAAATAGGAACACAGAAAACAACCCAAAGAATAAATGAAACAAAAAGCTGGTTCTTGGAGAAAGTCATCAAGATCGACAAGCCCCTATCCAAACTAATCAAACGGCAGAGAGAGAATATGCAATTTAACAAGATTAGAAATGAAAAGGGGGACATAACCAGAGACAAAGAGGAAATTCAGAGAATTGTTAGATATTACTAAAAAAGCCTGTATGCCACAAAATTGGAAAATGTAAAAGAAATGGACACTTTTTTAACATAAGTACCATATACCGAAGTTAAACCAGGACCAGGTGAACAATCTAAATAGACCTGTTAGTCGCAAATAATTAGAAGCTGTTATCAAAAACCTCCCTGCCAAAAAAAGCCCAGGTCCAGACGGTTTCAATGCAGAACTCTACCAAAACTTCCAAGAAGAGCTAATACCTATACTCCTTAATGTATTTCACAATATAGAAACAGAAGAGTCATTGCCAAATTACTTTTATGAAGCCACAGTTACCCTGATATCAAAACCACACAAAGACTCAACTAAGAAAGAGAATTATAGGCCAATCTCACTCATGAACATCGATGCAAAAATTCTCAATTAAATACTGGCAAACTGAATCCAAGAACACATTTGAAAAATTATCTATTATGATCAAGTAGGCTTCATCCCAGAGATGCGGGGCTTGTTCAACATATGCAAATCTATCAATGTAATCCGTCATATAAATGAACTGAAAGAAAAAAACCATATGATCATTTCATTAGATGCAGAAAAAGCATTTGACAAAATTCAACATTCCTTTATGATTAAGGTCTTAGAGAGATTAGGGATACAAGGGTCATACCTAAATATTAAAAGCTATTTATAGCAAGCTGACAGCTAACATCAAATTAAACGGAGAAAAACTCAAAGCCATCCCACTTAAATCAGGAAAATGAAAAGGTTGTCCACTCTCTCCATACATCTTCAATATAGTGCTTATAGCAATAGCAATAAGACAACATAAGCAGATCAAAGGGATTCAAATTGGAAAGGAAGAAGTTAAACTGTCATTATTTGCAGATGATATGATAGTGTACATAAGCAACCCCAAAAACCGCACCAAAGAACTCCTACAGCTGATAAACACCTTTAGTAGCATGGCAGGATACAAGATCAAATCCAGAAAATAAGTTGCCCTCCTATACACATAGGATAAGATAGCAGAGACAGAAATCAGAGAAGCATCACCTTTCATGATAGCCACAAATAGCATAAAATACCTTGGGGTAACTCTAACAAAGGAAGTGAAGGATCTATTTGACAAGAACTTTAAGTCTTTGAAGAAAGAAATTGAGGAGAACACCAGAAAATGGAAGGATCTCCCTTGCTCTTGGATTGGGAGGATCAACATAGTAAAAATGGCAATTCTACCAAGGGCAATTTATAGATTCAATGCAATCAAGGTCCTATCAAAATTCTTCACAGATCTTGAGAGGACAATAATCAACTTTATATGGAAAAACAAAAAACACAGGATAGCCAAAACAATGTTATACAATAAAGGATCATCTGGATGCATTACCATCCCTGACTTCAAACTCTGTTACAAAGCTACAGTATTGAAAACAGCTTTGTATTGGCATAAAAACAGAGAAGTCGACCAATGGAATTGAATAGAAGACCAGGATTTTAACCCTCAATCCTATGAACACCTGATTTCCGATAAAGAAGATAAAAGTATACAGTGGAAGAAAGAAAGCATCTTCAACAAATGGTGATGGCATAACTGGATGTCAACCTATAGAAGAATGAAAATAGATCCATATCTATCACCATGCACAAAACTCAAGTCCAAATGGATTAAAGACCTCAATATCAATCTGAACACACTGAACCTGATAGAAGAGAAAGTGGGAAGTACTCTACCACATATGAGCACAGATCACTTCCTACGTATAATCCCAACAGCACAGACATTAAGGGCAACATTGAATAAATGGGACCTCCTGAAACTGAGAAGCTTCTGTAAAGCAAAGGACACTGTCACTAGGACAAAAAGGCAACCCACTGACTGGGAGAACATCTTCACCAACCCTGCAACAGACAAAGGTCTGATCTCCAAAATATATAAAGAACTCAAGAAACTAGACTTTAAAATGCTAATTAACCCAATTAAAAAATGGGGCACTGAACTGAACAGAAAATTCAAATGGCCAAAAGACACTTAAGGTCATGCTCAACCTCCTTAGCGATCAGGGAATTGCAAATTCCAACAACTTTGAGATACCGTCTTATACCTGTCAGAATGGCTAAAATCAAAAACACCAATCATAACATTTGCTGGAGAGGATGAGGAGTAAGGGGTACACTCATCCATTGCTGGTGGGAATGCAAACTTGTGCAACCACTTTGGAAAGCAGTGTGGCGGTTTCTCAGGAAATTCGGGATCAACCTACCCCAAGACCCAGTAATACCACTCTTGGGAATATACCCAAGAGATGTCCTATCATACAACAAAAGTATATGTTCAACTATGTTTATAGCAGCATTGTTTGTAATAGCCAGAACCTGGAAACAACCTAGATGTCCTTCAATGGAAGAATGGATAAAGAAAGTGTGGAATATATACATATTAGAGTACTACTCAGCGGTAAAAAATAATGACATCTTGAATTTTGCATGCAAATGGATGGAAACAGAAAACACTATCCTGAGTGAGGTAATCCAGACCCAAAAAGATGAACATGGGGTGTACTCACTCATAATTGGTTTCTAGCCATAAATAAAGGACAGTGAGCCTATAATTTGTGATCCTAGAGAAGCTAAATAAGAAGGTGAAACCACAGGAAAACATATAGTCATCTGCCTGGATATAGGAAGTAGTCAAGATTGCCTGGCAAAAACTGGGAACTTGGTGGTGGGGTGGGATGGGGGTAAGTTGAGATGGGGTGAAAAAAGTGAGAAGGGGAGGATGGGGGAAGCTTGGGGGAATGGGATGGTTGGGATAAAGGAAGGGTAGATATGGGAGCAGGGAAGTATATAACCTAATTAAGGGAGACTCTAGAGGGGCTCGCAGCTGTCCACAGAGATGTCCCCAGCTAGTACCTTTGGCAACTGAGGAGAGGGAACCTGAAATGACCCTATCCTATAGCCATACTGATGAATATCTTGCATATCACCATAGAAACTTCATCTGGCCATGGATGGAGAGAGAGACAGAGATCCTCATTGGAGCATCGGACTGAGCTCCCAAGGTCCAAATGAGGACCTGAAGGAGGGAGAACATGAGCAAGGAAGTCAGGACCACGAGGGGTGCACCCACCCACTGTGACAGTGAGGCTGATCTATTGGGAGCTCACCAAGGCCTGCTGGACTGGGACTGCATAAGCATGGGATAAAACTGGATTCTCTGAACATGGCGGACAATGAGGGCTGATAAGAAGCCAAGGGCAATGGCACTGAGATTCGATCCTACTGCATGAACTGGCTTTGTGGGAGCCTAGCCTGTTTGGATGCTCACCTTCCTGGACCTGAATGGAGGGGGGGGGGACCTTTGACTTCTCATAGGGCAGGGAATCCGGACTGCTCTTCAGACTCGAGAGGGAAGGGGAATGAATTGGGGTGAGGGGGAGAGGAGTGGAGTGAGGGGGAGAGGACTGGGGGCAGGTGGAGAGGAGTTGGGGAAGGTGGAGTGGAGTGTGAGGAGTAAGAGGGAAATGGAAGGTGGGGAGGAGGCAGAAATTTTTTCAATAAAAATAAATAAATAAAAAACCTCTATGAATTAGAACTAAATATTGTAAATATTGTAAGTCTCACAAGGTGCAAGAGTTGCCAGCCTGCTCCACTGAGGACCTCCAACCAACAGGTTTTACCCACAGAGGACTCTAATTGCCCTAATGGCTAGACCCAGCCCCAGCCCTATAGAGTAAAAAGTCAAAGATATGGATTTGAAATCCCATCATTGCTGTGTTTACCCCAATCTCTGGACTCGATAGCCTACCAATCTTCATACTAGAAATGGTATATAAACTCTGTCTTCTACTCAGTTCTCTGCTGCTTCTCTTCTCAGCAGAGGCAGTCACCCTCTGGGTTCTTCCCTCCCCAAAATCTCTTGTGTGAAGGTGTTGTACAGTGTAACATTGTGGTTGTTATGGTTTAAGTAAAAAATGGCGCTCCTCTCTGAGTGGCGGCAGAGGGCAATGGGTTGCAAGACCACAGTGGGCCAAAAAGGCAGCCATTTCCAGGCAGGAAGCAAGTCCCAGGCAGGGAACTACATGGTGGGTGAGAGACTGAGACAGATAGGCATGCCACGAGATCGTGCAGCAGGTTTCCAAAGGCAGCTGGTCCTGGGCAAGGAGTCATGTGGCAGGTGACAGACAGAGACGTGGATAAGCATGGCATGCAGAGTGAGGTTGGATATTTATTTAGTGGATTATAGAAGGGAAGGGGGTAAGTGGAGAAGTCAGAAGAGCAGAGAGAGTGGCAGAGAGAGAGAGAGAGAGAGAGAGAGAGAGAGAGAGAGAGAGAGAGAGAGAGAGAGAGGCAGGAAGGGGAGAAGTAGGGAGAAGGGAGAGAAGCAGAAGCTGCATCTTTGGGGCCTGCAGCATAATCTCATGGCCTATTGCCCACTGCCACCACTTGGGGAGCTGCAGGATTTCTGCTGCTGTGCCCCCTGGGAAACTGAAGCATTTTATTTAAACCATTACATTAGTGCTTGTGACTTGGCCAGGCTCTCCATGTTCTCTCCTGCCCACTGGCGGACCAGCTTTGAGTACACGCAGAATGCTTGGCTGAGGAACCAGGTTTCTTTACAACAGCTCTGCATTCTACCTGCCTAAACTCCAATCTCTACTCACAACACCAGCTTCAGTGGTGAGTTTTCCTCTTCCAGCCACCAACCACAGCCTTCACAGCTACCATTGAGCCCTTCACTAACATTCATCTCTGGTTTCTTTCTGTAGCTAAAAACCAGACAATCCAGGGTTGGTTCTCCCATGCCAGCACTGCACACACTGTGCAGTGCATTTGATTTGGGAGCCCGGATTCCCACAGATTTTTCCTTCTCCTTTCCTTTCCTTTCCTTTCCTTTCCTTTCCTTTCCTTTCCTTTCCTTTCCTTTCCTTTCCTATTCTTTTCTTTTTTCTTTTCAACCACTTGTAAGTGGTCCCCACCATGAGAGACCACTTGGAACAGCCTCTAAGTCTCCCTGGCTTCCAAGTCACCGAGACTGGAGCCAGTCACACTTTAACACCCGCCTGTAGAGAGAGGATGCTCTTCTACAGGCCCTATGGTGTTTGTTGTAATTTCACACCCCACCTATGGAGAGAGGACACTCTTCTATAGGCCCTGTGGATTTTCATGATTTAGTTATGGTATAAACCCTGAAACTATCTGCCACCCACCTGTGAATGCTCTGCCAGTGTTCTGCCAGCTCTGCTTTTCCTCAAACTGTCCCTGCCACCACTATCACTGGTCCCGTGGATTGGTCAGATCCATGAGGCTGCTGTTTTCAATTCCAGGTCTTGCTCTCCACTGTGGCTTGTGGCATGGTGACTTGAAAATATGGTGAATCATGTATCTATGTCTCTCTTTTTATTATGTTTAAAACTCTGTGGCTCAAAAATCATGACTTTTCCATACAACATATAATAGCTGCCATCTTAACTGATGGCAGTGACCAACAGGTGACCAAGCCCCATCATCTTTACTAAGGTATTCCCTGCCTAGTTCCCTGGTGTTAACTCTGTTATCTGTGTGTTTTGTGCAGCAACATGCCTTTGATAGGGCCCATCAAGAACATCCCTGAAACTATCAGCCACCCACCTGTGAATGCTCTGCCAACATTTTTTTTTGCTCAATTCCTGTTCACTGTGTGTGTGTGCATACATGTAACTTAAATGTTATAATTGTCTCTTCATTGTATCTTATTTCAGACTACAAAGCAATAAGTCTCATGTTTTAAACTGGTATGTACTATTACGATAATACATGATATTTAATTCAATCCTGCTTTACCTGTTGAGAGCCAATACACTCAAGCTCAGACTCAGCTCTCTAGGCAGATTCTATAACTTATTTATACCCAGTAAACAGCCCTCAACTGCTCAGAGATCTGGGGAATATGGCATTTAAATATTTAATTATTAAAAAACTTTTCATAACAAAAAGAGACTGGTTGGCTATTAGCAGCAGCACCCTATTTCCTCCAGAGAAGACAGAAGACAAATGGGCACAGAACAACATCCATCCACAATTTGCTTCAACTGCCAAGCACTGACCACTGTGAAAAACTGCCTTTCATCTAAACTGAAGTTCACCAAACAGTAGAAAGAATTAATGAAACCAACAACCTTGCTCCTCAGGTCAGGGTAGGCTTGTCTTCCTACAGATTTTTTATCCCACAGGAACTTCTGGAGACGTGCAGGCCCTGTTCCAAATAGCAAAAGGCAAATATAACCTTCCGTGACCATGGAGGACCCTGAGGAATAGCTCTAGGTGCCAACCATGTAAGTTCTCTGTCATTTTTAATGAATAACTCAAGTAAAATTTCATCCTTCTCAAAGATCTCTGATGTAATTTGACAGCTGACAGGTTTTTTTCAGGTTAAAAGAACAACCTCACCAAACAAATGTCAGTAAAATACAACTACAAGTTATTAAGATGTGTACCTGCAAGTTATAAAGGTGTGAGGACAAATACAAGTTATCAAGTTTATCTCTCATGCTGCCTTTCATAGACTTAAAAACACTTTTTATTATGCAAAAATATCTGTCACAGACATTCTGATATGAAAGAACAGCCTCATCAATCAAATTTCTATAAGGTACAAGTTATCAAATCTCTCTCATGCTGCCTTCCATAGTCTGAAAGATACTTTTTGTTATGCAAAAAATATCTGAATTGAAGGATCCACCTTAAACAGGTCAGATATACCCTTCTAAATTCCCTGGTCCATTTTTTTCTAAACTTAATTTTGTCCTCTGTTCTGCCAATACCTTAAACAGGTATAAGAGACACCAGGCATTTCCATACCACAAACACCAGACAGGAGCAAAGAGACTAGCTAAGCCAAGGTGTGACCAGCACCCAGCTTTCTCAGGTTCAGCCCCCAAGACAACACCCACAAATAAGCAGGAAGTAGTTTTGAGATTCCACCACCCTAATTCTTTTAACCTGTTGTGCCTTACCTCCTGCATTTTTATAATAAAAAAGAGATGGAAATGTAATGGTCTGTTGGTGTGGGACAATTGTCTATATTCTGTCATATATTTTAAATAAACACTGATTGGCCAGTAGCCAGGCAGGAAGTATAGGTGGGACAACCAGACAGTAAGTAGAGGCGGGTCAATGAGAACAGGAGAATTCTGGGAAGAAGGAAGCCCATTCCTCTGCTGTCTTGACCCAGCCACAGAACAAGCAAGATGTGACTGCCTTGCTGAAAAAGTACTGAGTCATGTGGCTAGCATAGAAAAGAATAATGGGCTAATGTAAGTTATAAGAGTTAGTATTAAGTCTGAGCTACTAGGTCAGTTTATAACCAATGTAGACCTCTGTGTGATTTCTTGGGGACTTAATGATTGTTGGAAATGGGCAGGCTAGAAACCTCAGACAACAGAATGGCACTCATGTGAACAACTGTATCCTCATAAAACCTGAGAAAGCATGGGAAGTAATTCTAGACACAAATTAACAGCATCACACATGGTTTCTTGGCAGCAGCAATTTCTTTGGTCTGCTCTGCTTGCTAGAGGCAAGCAAGTGCTCTCATTTAAGGCCAGATTCCTGACTCAGCTTTAGCTGTAAGACCCTGCAGCTCTTTTAAGAGGTCCTGTCATGAAACACTTAAATAATGTTGATGAAAAGTTGACCACATGCTTTTTCGCTTTCACAGCGAAAAATACCACACCATTTTAAAATGCTGGCTTTCTGGACTGTTCTGCCAGCACAAATTATGGTTCTTTCAGGCAGGAGGTCTAGCTATAGAGCACTTGAGTGTGCTTTGTGAGCAGACTGCTACAGCTTGCTTGCTGGCAGGGACCTTGAAATTCATAGAGATGTTGGCAATAAATGTGGCTACAGCTGGTACCTCCAACATGAGGCTGGAATCTCAGAAAGCTAAGAAATGGGCTGGATCTAGCCATCAAAGCCATGTCTTTAATCCTTTCTGTATTTATTAGCAAATTAAAGACTCACATGGTCAGAAAAAAAAGAGATATACAGTAAAGAGAGATTCAAAGATAAAGAAAACCTCTAAATGTTTTAGAGTGTGTGAAAAATATATTTAGGCTTGGGAGAGAAAAGAAAAAGGTTAAAGTTCTTTAAAAAAAAGAAAGAGTAGTTGCATGTGATAGCACACACCTTTAATCCCAATGCTTAGAAGACAGACGCAAGCAGACCTCTTTGAGTTCAAGGTGTGGTGGCACATGCCTTTAATCCCAACACTTGGGAGGCAGACGCAGGAAGATCTCTGTGAGTTCAAGGACAACCTGGTCTACAGAGGGAGTTCCAGGACAGCCAAAGATACACAGAGAACCTGTTTCAAAAGCCACAAATAAAAATAAAAGAAATAGAGGTTAAAATAAAGCCATGTAAGGATGGAAAATACACAGAGAGTCTGGATACTGTATATTATTATGTTGTCTTTGAATTGTTTGAATACTGAGGAAGGAGCAACAGCAGCTAAAAGATATTTGCTTATAAATGCTTCTGAATTAATCCAATATAGGTATTTTAAAAATACCTTGATTTTAAAATTGAAGGCAAAATGTATGTTACTTTGGAGAAGAGGTTTTGTTTTCCCCCACACACAGGAAATGAGAGCTGTGTTAAGAAAAATCAGGTTTGATCATGGAAGACCACCTGAAAAATCTCCAGTAGGAACAGATGGCCCAGATGTCTGAGCTGCCTGAGATCATCAAGACTCACAAGATACTCCAGTAAGGACTTGATCATAATTCTACTTTTTTTTAGGTCTTTGTAAGATTATCAACACCCCCAACCAGCAGGAAGTAGCCTGGAAAACTATGTCCACATTCCCAAAAATGAACTATGGATATTTTCCTTTGTTTAGAATGTTGGTTACAAGTTGTTATGGCTAATGGTCAGGAAAAAAGCTAAATAAAAGATATTAGATTCAGAGTTCCTGGGTTTTTTTTAAGAGGGGGAACTGGTATAAACGCTGATTGGCCAGTAGCTAAGCAGGAAGTATAGGCGGAACAACCAGACAGAAAGTAGAGGCAAGTCTATGAAAACAGAAGAATTCTGGGAAAAAGGAAGCCTCTTCCTCTGCAGTCCTGATCCAGCCACAGAGCAAGCAAAATGTGACTGCCTCACTGAAAAAGGTACTGAGCTATGTAGCTAACATAGACAAGAATAATGGGCTAATATAAGTTATAAGAGTTAGTAAGTAGTCTGAGCTACTAGGTCAATCAGTTTACAAGTAATGTAGACCTCTGTGTGATTTCTTGGGGACTTAACGATTGCTGGAATCCTCAGACAATAGTCTGTCCTGTCCCTTTAAGAGACAAGCCCTGCCCACTCCCTCCCCCATCCATCACTGACTCAGGCAGATCTTCCTTCTGCTTCCAGTCTGAGCTCTTTTCTTTTTCATCTCTCCCCCAAAAAGGCCACTTCTGCCTCTCTCCCTTCTCCCTACTTCTCCCCTTCTTCCCTCTCTTTCTCTATCTCTCTCTGCCTTTCTCTCTGCTCTTCCCCCTTCTCTCATTTCCTTTCATAACCCACTAAATAAATATCCAACATCACTCTGCATGGCATGCCTATCCATCTGACTCTCTTCATGGAACTTGCTGCTCTGGGTCTCTCACCTACCATGTAGCTCCTTGCCTGGATTTGCTCCCTTCCTGGGACCAGCTTTCCTAATGTCCCACTGTGTTCTTGGGACCCACTGCCTGCTACTGGCCACTGCTCAGGGACCTGCAGTATTTCTGTCATGCAGCATTTTATTTAAACCATAACAGTTTATTCCTTGTCTTCTGACTGCCAAAAAATACCTTTCCCTTCAGAGCTGTGACACTTTGGGGAAACTTTCCCCTGCCAGATCAAAGCTGTAACACATACCAACATACAGTTTACAGTGCTCCCTTATAACCAAGAGCAAGACAGTGATGTTCATGGTCAGTGTTTCTATTCAACGCAGGACTAGTGGCTTTACCTGGAACAATTAGTCAGAGGATAGAGAATAAAAATGAAACTCATTTAAATTGTCACTCTTAATAGGACACACACACATGGTGTCAGGGGGCACAGAAAGAGAGAGAACTCTAAAACTTCACAGATAAACTGGTAGAAACAATAATTTTTAAAAATAAACAAATAGACTTTATACAAATATAATCAAAACAAAAGACAGGCTGTTTCTAAATGGCCTATAAGATGATCTACCAGGCATGCTCAGTGAAGATAGTTATGAATGGAACCAAACACAACATTGTAAACACAACATTGTAAACTCATAAATTATTATGAGTTTTTTTTTATAAATATTTATTTATTATGTATACAATATTCTTTCTGTGTGTATGTCTGAAGGCCAGAAGAGAGCACCAGACCCTATTACAGATGGTTGTGAGCCACCATGTGGTTGCTGGGAATTGAACTCAGGACCTTTGGAAGAGCAGGCAATGCTCTTAACCGCTGAGCCATCTCTCCAGCCCCTATTATGAGTTTTTAATGGATAATTTTTTTCTTTGAATCTTGATTATGCAGTTCTCAAGAATGAACTTTGTAAATGATGTCATGGTCTTTAAATATCAAAAAGATAAAACATGATCTGAGACCTACAACATTCTACTTTATTTAACAATTTATCACACATTAATTTAGTATTACTTATTTATTATTTTGAAATTTCATATAATCATACTATATAATATGATGCTATTTTCCCCAATTTCCTTCCCTAACCTCAAAAAAAAAATCATTCTTCCTACCTCAGCAGCATCCACTGTCAATATACTGAGTAGGCCTGAAAATCATCTACCCCTTTTATGCTGGAGCTTTGACTGGCATGATCTTGTGTGCTGTGAGTTCATGAGTGTGATGGTCTAGTCATGCTTTAAAAAAGGCAGTATTTCACAGCACTGACCTCAACCTTTGAGTTTTACATTCTTTTTGTTTCTCCTTCTACAACATTCACTGTACCAAGGTGGTGGAGAAGTTAATATACATGTCCCATTTAGAGCTGGGTACTCTATTTATTAGTCTCAGCACTTTGGGTGGCTATGAACTCTCCACTGACTGCTGTCTCCTGAGAAAAGAAACTTCTCTGACTCATATTTGTGCTTCTAAGTTGTCTTATGCTGTATGATGGCACCTTATGTAGCTATTGGCATATTCAGAAGAGTTGTCTGTGGTGGGTCTATACTGTTTGCCTGAAGAGAGCATCATCTTGTCTCTTCTGGGTCATCATCTTGAATCTATACAGATATAGTGGCTAGCTTCCAAATAAACCCCTTTGTTTCAGTCATAAAAACAACTTATTGCCATTTTTTTTCATAATCCAACTGCATGGGTCAGTTGAAATTCATGTTTTTAACATGCATAATCCTAACACTGAAGTCTGCTTATTACAATACTTAATTTCTCTTCATCTGTAATCCTTGGGCATAATACTCTCATGGTAAACATGTGTCTCTAGCTAAGGGTCTTACGATGATAATGAGTCCTCCAAAACTATTGTTTATACAGAGAAAAGAATAGAACCAAGTTAACCCAAGCTCACTTTGCAGTTGTGCAAAATGTATCAGTCCATCTTCAACCATATCCAATCATTTGTTTTCTTTTAGTATCCTTGTCAGAATAGGAATAAATCTTGCTCCTCACTTCTTTTCTTTCCCAAGGTTTCCCTCAGATTTGAGAACTTTTATATTTCTCTTCTCCTTTAAATCGTTTTACTTTAAAGTAGTTTAAGAAGCAGAAATGGTTTTAAAAAAGAAGTGTTTATTTGATGTTATATAACCATGTAGAGTGTCTCCCTTCAATATCTTTCAGACTTGGACCAGAATCAACAGCCATCTGGATCTCAGGCTTGCATTGGAACTTAGAAAAAAAATGCAAGAGCAAGAAGAGATCCCCTTTCTACCTTTTTTTTTCAGAATACACGTAGATTGAGTAGAATTAAACACATGCATATAACACACATACACACACACTTGCATACAACACTCACAGACATCACATACACACACTATATAACACACACACACACACCTTTCCCTTTTTCCTCTGGAGAATCCTAATACAGTAAAATTTAAGAGGGTATCTCAATCGACCATGAATCTTTCAGAATAATCAGAAGGCAAACATCTGATTTAGGATATTCCTCTTTCTGGGGCTCACTTTTTCTTCTGCAAGGAGTCTTAGAACATTTCTATCTTCCAGGAAAAACTCCCAGAAATTTTTCTTGCATCATTTTTACTAATCCCAGTAATTAGCCGAGTCAGCAAGTTTTCAAACTTGCTGTTTCTCCCTCTGTCAGGTTTTTCCCACTTTTACTGAAAATAATTTCTTACCTCATATCCTGATTATCGTTTCTCCTCCCTCTACTCCTCCTAATTATCCCCACTTTTCTTTCCTTTTCTTTCTGTCTCCCATTAGAAAAGAACAGGTTTCTAAGAGATAACACACATGACAAAGTAAAATATAATATAAAAATTATCATATCTAAATTTAACATTCCAATCCAACATAAAAAAAAAAGAATACCAAGATCAGGCAATAGAGTCAAAGACCAACTTGTTCTTATAGTCATGAGTCCCATAAAAATACTAAGCTAATAGTTATAACTTATATGCAGAGGACCTGGTATAACTATAACATACATGCAGAGGATCATTTAGGCTCTGTGTGTGCGGCTTCAGTCTCTGTGAGCTCATATGCACTTTGCTTAATTGATTCAGAGTGTTGTGTTTTGGTGTCCTCCATCCCTCTGACTCTTATAATCCTTCAGCTTCCTCTTTTGTAGGATCCCCTGAGCTCTGAGGGGGAGGGATTTGATGGAGACCTCTAATTTATACTCTGCATAATATATGACTGTGTGTATGTTCATTTTCCACATCTACTTTGAGAAGAAGCTTCTTTAGTGATGACTAGAAAAGGTATTGATTTATGAGTATAGCAGAGTATCATTAAGAACCATTTTACTGATTTTTTTTCTTTTTAGACCAGTAGTGTTTGGCTTTACCCTAAATCTCTGGGCTATCTAGTTTATGGGTCTTGGTTACCCAAGCAGTATAGGGAGTAGGTTCCTTCTCATGAAGTGGGCCTTAGATAAAATCAGATATTCGTTGGCTACTCCCATTCATTCTGTGCCACCACTGCTCTAGTATGTTTTGCAAGTCAAACAGATTGTAGCTCAAAGGTTTTCTATCTGGATTGGTGTCCATATTTATTTTTCAGTAGCCTGCAGAGTACCTTTTTGCACCAAAGAGACTAGACTGTAGGGGAGACTTCTCCATATTCAATAAGTTGTGTGGGTGTTGTCCTTGGCAATATCTATCCCCTCATATCAAATTGCTGAGAACAACTCTTTGTCTTAGCAAGAGGATAGATTGGGTATTTCCATGGGAGCCCCTAGGCCAACAATTCAATCAAATGCACCTTAGTCCCACCATTGGAAGCCTCACCTGGCTACCAGTGAGGGCCATTTGAGATATCATATTTTCCATTATTAAGAGTCCTCATTTGGATCATGATCATAGATTCTAGAAAGTTTCCACTGAACTAAGTTTTCAAACTAACCCCAAAATCACTTCTGAATTCCAGCCAGCTCTCCCTAAACTTTCTTTTTCTACTCCATCTCACTCCCTATCTGCCCCCTCCCATCCTCACTTAGCTTCAATCCACTCTTAAAATTAATTTTATTACCCCATTCCAGGCAAATACATGCATCCCCTGTGTCTTCTCTCCTTTACCTATCCTTTTTAGGTCTATGGATTGTAGCTTGGTTATCATTTACCTAATGCTGATATCCTTTTTGTACATCCAGATTTTATGGAAGCATTTCTTTAAATTGAGTTTTCCTCCTCCCAGACAACTCTAGCTTGTGCTGACATAAGGCTATGCAGCACCTATGGAAACACAAAGAATATCACATGGCCAAAACAAATTGAAGAAAGAAAAACAAAGCTGAAAAAAAGCGTATGTTCTACCATGTAACAAAACTCTAATAATTAAGATATTTCCCATTTCAATCTTATCTTCTTAGAGTTAGAATAGACATGATCTGAAAAATAGATATCTTGACTAGTTGTGGGTCTCTATGTTAACAGCTATGTGTAGAAGAATGAGCAGTGGGCTGTGTCCTGCTACCTGGCTAGCTTATACCCTGAAATAACCACACACAAATTGTATTCATTTAAACACTTCCTGGCCCATTAGCTCTAGCCTCTTATTGGCTAACTCTCACATATTGATTAACCCATTTCTCTTAATCTGTGTTCACCACAAGGTCATGGCTTACTGACATAAGTCTAACCAGCATTCATCTTGAGCAGGAAAAACATGGCATCTGCCACACTTCTCTTCTTCCCAGCATTCTGTTCTGTCTACTCTGCCCACCTAAGGGCTTCCCTATCAAAAGGCAAAGGCAGTTTGTTTTATTCAACCAATGAAAGCAACACATAGAAAGAAGACCCTCCTACACCAGCTTTGTACAGTAATAAACAAGTTCCCGTGACAAGGGCTGAGAGATTCACTAATCTACTTGTATAATGATAAGTCAGTAGGAGTTGGTTCACGATATGTTCCATTAGCAGAATAATAATAGTAGATTCTTCCCTGTGGCCTATAATCTCTGTGTAGCAACTAGCTCTAGATCTTGATAACTGTGTCAGGTATGGGTTCCATCTGAAGAGTAGGCCTTTAATATAGTCAGAAAATTATTTCATTACTTCTATAATATTTGTGCCACTATTGCATCATGGCCATGTCTTTCCAGGTAGATGAGTTACTATTGTAGCTCTCAGGGCTCAGAGCTAGGGTAGATTGATGATTGTTTTTTTTTAATCTGGTAGTGGGTATAGAACTTTCTAGCACTGTATCAGGGGATATTATGTCACTAACATAGTCCACCTAAATATGCTACACAGTAATATAGTAGAGTTTTTAAATCAAGATATTCTACAGTTTAGGTAAAAACATATTTGGAGATGAATGTTATTAATTATGAATGTTTTTATGAATAATTTAAAACATGGCCTTGGACCAAACACATTCATTTTCCTTCACTGCATAATTTGCTCTTATTCTTCAGTACTAAATAATTCCATAAAGAAATAAATCTTTATAGCCTAAGCAGGTATATTTTTATAATCATATTCACTACCTAATAGATTCAAAATGATTACTGAGGCCCCAGGTACTTCATCTAAGTCTGAGAAAGGGGATGGGGCCGCTCCAGCAATATGTCCCTTTAATTAGCACCTCTCCACTGTGATCACATCTTCCTTATAGGTGCAGCCTCTTGTGCTGTTCTCCTTTTTCAGTCTCAGTATTTTCCCTAATTCTCTTCTCAGATTGCTCAAATGGGACTGAGACATAAAGGTATGAATGGAATGACCCTCCACCAACAGAGCAGAGCTCCACACTCTACACTCAAGGCTTTGCTTGTATCCTAGGTATTTGCTGGTGACGTCTTAGAGTCTGTTCATTTCTGTCTTATAATTAAAAATGGTATCCTGTCCCCCATGGTGGCAAAGGGGTGAAACACGCACTCACGCACGCATGGATGCACACGCGCGCACACACACACACACACACACACACACTGAAGGATGTCTTTGTGGGATGTTCTGTATCTATCTTCCTGTCCGTCATCTGTCTGCTACATTGAGTGAAGATCTGGTCACTCAGACTGCTCTTGATTCTCCAAGGTTTTCTTTGCCCTTCCAGTATCCTCAATTCCCTGTGGAATGTGTACTTAGCCATTTGCTTATCATCTTAGCAGTTCATTCTGGGTCAATGGTAAAAGTGCCATTGGAAAGCCTGCTTCCTACTCTGCCACTCTGACCTAATTAGATATTATATAAGTTAATAAAATGTGCATCTGAAAGAAAGTAGAGCAGTTGTGATAAAACTAAGTTAGTTGGAAAACGCAAAAGACCAAGTTATTTAAAAGGGATGGTAAAAAAAACTGAGTATGGTTTTAGTGGTTTGGCTCCTGCCCGGCATGTGCAAATCCCTGGGTTCTCTCCCAGGGCTGAAGCAAGCAGCTCCTGGTGCTCAATCAGATATCTGTGACTTACACTAAGTGGTTGGAAGACAAGAGTAAAATGGGAGAATGAAGCTTCCCCTAGATGGCATCACATGTAACTGCATTTTCTTCTCCTTTAAGAAGGTTTGAAAGTAGGGCTGAAACTTAGAGCCTTTGTCCATGACAGACTCAGACTGAAAAACAAGTGTGGGCTTTAGGCCAAAAGGCACACTGATATGCTGTAATGTATTTGTTGAAATAAAATGTTAAAGTTGTACATTTCCTGTGCAGAGACTTCTCTTTAATCATCTTTCACCCTCAGTTTCTAACCATCCTGGGTAAATGTGGTTTTAGAGAGCTGACAGCACTGACCGCCATGCCACAGGTGCCTTCCATACCATCTCCCAGCAGTGAAGGGTACTGAGTTAACCCCGTATTTCTCACACAGCCCCTTCATTCCCGCATTGGCCCCGTCTTTCCCACATTGTCATGCCTCCTTAGAATGTAGTAGGTTCCTAGCCTTCGTTTGTACTCAGAATTACCAATCTGTCTCTGTGGTATAGCAAAAGGAGACAGGAAGCCCAGTTCATGAGACAGATGGAGGAAAGATTTGAGCATCTGCCCTGGGTTCCCACTTAGCCCTCTATCCGGCTGTTTGTCTACCATAGCCTGAAGCATTGAAAAACACTACACATTTTTCTCTGTGAGGTTGATATTACACAACATCTTCTTTAAGGTTTCCTAACAGATTCTGCTTGTCATACTAACATATTTTTGTCTTATTTTTTATTTCTAATAATTTCATACATAAGTTCTATATTTACATCATTTTAGTACCTCCCCCTCTCTTCTTCAACTCCTCTTGTGTACCCCAACCCTTCTCAAATTCAAAACCTTTTCTGGAATATATGTTCTTAGGTGTATACATAGGTTATATATATATATATAAACATTATATATACATTAGTATGTACATACTGATTAGTTAGTGTTGGTCTTGAGTACATGTGCTTAGTACTAACTGCTTGGGATTATCCAACCTTTTAGGGAATTTATCCCTGGAGAGACCAAATTATTCTTCATAGTACATTGTTCTTAGATAATTTCAACTTCTAATATCTTCTTCCACTTGAATTTATATTTTTTGTAGTTTAATTCCTAATTTCAGGCTTCTTCTCACCTCTAATTTTTATAAATTACCATTTCTTGTAACTTTCAAGAAAGTTCTACTCCTCTGCACAAAACTTGGGAAAGAATTGTAATAAATGTGTCACCTTTTCAACCTTCTTCCGTCCATCTATCCTATACTCTAACAAGAAGCTTAGGAGAAAAACTTCTGCTTTAAAACCCTTACAACAGAGAAAGTCATTCCTTTTAACAGTGGTTAGTAGCAATAGTGACATCTACTTGAAATTCATATAGGACTATACTTGAATGTAGTAAGGGGGATTGCTAAGAATAGAAATTTGAAGCTAACATCAACTCCATTATACTTTCATAGATTCTTCTCTGGTAATCTGCAATCCCCACCTCCTGTTTCACCAGGTCTGTGTTTCCCCATCTGTTTCTCAGCTGGAACTATTTTGTCCTGCCATGGTAACTTTTTTGTCAGAAGTTTTGTGAGTTTCAGAGATCAAAGTGGCCCTGTATTTTATGTTTGTATGGTATCTGCTGCCAGAATTGTCCTTCACAAGCCTAAAGGCTACTGGAGACTCTCCAGATTTCTGGGTACGAGAAGGAATTGTAATAAACTTTAAACTCTCTAAGACATCAGGCAAAGAGGGGCCAAAGGAGTAATGAGTCCTATATCTGGTGCAGTGCCAAATACTTAGGCTGGATACTAGCTCTTGTATGCTCTGGTCCTTCCTACTGACCCATGTTTGGTTCTTATTTCTTTTCAGTCTGTCTCACCTCATATCTCTTACCCATTGTTTCACACTCCAGTCATGATTAATTACTCTTACAGTTCTTTCCAGCCTTGCTTTTTCTTGGTGTTAGGTCTCTCCATTATTCAGAATTCTCACTTCCCTCCCGCCACACATTTTCAGCCCATTCTCAATCTCCTTGGTCTGAAACCTCTGATTTATTCTTCAAGCCTCAATTGAATTGAGATTTTTGTTAGAAACCTGCCTCCAGTCCCCAAAGACTGACATGCCTACTTAAATGTTTTGCTTTGTTCAAAGCAATTTCCACAGCATCCCCTAGTCATTCACCATCATCACTTATTGGACTCCCATGTTGATAATAATTTTCAAGAAACTGGAAACCACCTTAACTTATATTTTCATTCCACATTTTCCAAGCACAGGAAAGCTTTAAGCAGTAAGTGAGTGAATGAATAAGAAACTACAAATAAGTGTGTTCAAGGTTCATGCTGTCCACCTACCCCAATTCAGATCCAATGCAACAGCTAGGTTTGTAAACCTACTACCTATGGATATACTTCTTAATCCATGCAAAGGGCATCTTACAGCTTCAGTAAAGCCATTTATCCAGGAAGACAAAATGTTCAGTGATAGATTACCCATCTAAAGAAAGGTATCCAGGACAATAAGTGAGGGTCTGAGCAGTGACTGCTATAGCTCCATAGTGAGAGAAGAGGGAGAGACAAAGACCTCACCATACAACTATATTAAGCTTTAGAACAGTAAATTTTAGAAAATTAAGAAATCTAATCAGCTTGGTGCACAAAGAGGGAATCTGAATTCCCGGGTGTAAAAGAAAGCTGAAGTATCCTGAGGGAGAGCCTAACTGAAACACTGCCAATTACAATTGCTCTAAAAAGGAAAATGAAAGGACAATGGAACATCTGCTGTGGTCCTATGAAGGACTGCTCAAGAATGCATAATGCAAGTACAAGAAATTCTTGTCTACAGAGTCTTCTTGTTCTTCATGTGGCAAAGCTTCTGGGGTCAGAGTCTGTTGGTACAAAACCAGTGGTTTAGTGTTGTGTTAGCCACTGAGGCAAAATAGCAGAGGGATGGGAATGGGGACAATGATCCCTGTATAGTCAGGTATCTGGGAGCATTTTCAGGTTGTTTGGCAATAAATGAACAATACCTATGGGCTCAACTGCTGATGGGAAGGACTTCCCAAGGTCTTCCAGTCCTACAGACACCTAAAAATCATCTAGGCACCTTGCATGTAAACTCAGTTTGCTTGGTAACTAAATCCAAAATGTCTTTTCCTGTTTGAAGTTCACGCTGGAAAAAAAAAAACAGAAGGATAAGTCAGTTTCTTTCTTCATTACCTGTAGCCTAGACCCACAGGCTTTCCAGTTGGGTCCAGATATAAGCACATCATTAATGTGGGATTCCCCTTTGTATGCTATGAATATGTTTTATTGCCATTGGTTAATAAAAAAAAAGCTGTTTTTGGCCAATGACTTAACAGAATATAGGCAGACTGAGAGACATGCATATAACAGAGTAGGTGGAATAAAGGAGAAACCATGTAGCCACCTGAAGAGACAGATGCTAGATACTGGACAGAAACCTGTAGGCGACAACCATGTGGCAATACACAGAACACAGATTAATAGAAATGGGGTAATTTAAGATAAAAGAGCTATCTTGAAATATGCATAGGCTAATAGGTTGAGCAGCGTTTTAATGAAAAAAATAAAGTATTTAAAGAGACACAGTACAGACAGTCATAGATTAAAGGAGTAAAGAAAAATAAGCCACATAAAAATGGAATGTACACAGAGAATCTGGAATATATATATTATTATGTTTTCTTTGAATTTTTTGACTGTGAAGGAGCTAAGTGCAAAGAGACATTTCATTATATGGATGACTAAGCTAAACCAACATATATATTTTAAAGGTATCTTGACTTCTCATCCCTCCTTTACTTCCTGGTCATCCTGCAGGGGCTATACTGCCCAATACCTCCTCTCTCTTCCTATCCCACCCAGCTTACATCCAGAACCCCCTACCCCCTGTCTCCCTCCCTCCCTCCCCTCTTTGGCAGCATAGCACCTCCCAGCTCAGCCTGCTCAGGCGCTGGGACCGAACCCAAATCGGGAGGGCAAAAGGGAGGGCAGTAGTTCCTTTGTCTCTATAGCCTGCCTGCAGCTAGCAGGGTGGGCCCTTTGTTTGCGAGCTACCCAAGAAGCATGGAATTTTGATCTGAGCACCGGGAGAGCCATCATTGGGGTAAGCTAGTGCGGCAGCAGCGGGGATCAGGGAACTCAGACGTTCCTCATCCCTCCTCTACTTCCTGGTCATCCTGCAGGGGCTATACTGCCTGAAACCTCCTCTCTCTTCCTATCATATCCAGCTTACATCCAGAACCCCTACCCCCTGTCTCCTTCCCTACCTCCCCTCTTTGGCAGCATAGCACCTCCCTGCTCAGCCTGCTTGGGCGCTGGGACCAAACCCGAATCGGGAGGGCAAAAGGGAGGATGGTAGCTCCTTTGTCTCCATAGCCTGCCTGCAGCAAGCAGGGTGGGCCCTTGGTTTGCGAGCTACCCAAGCAGATCGGAGATCCGATCTGGACACCAGGAGAACCATCACTGGGGAGTGACATCACTGGGAAGGTACATCAGTGGGCAAGAAGACCTGATCCTGTAAAAGAAGATCCCCATAGGGGAATATTCGGAGGAAGAGATGGGCAGGTGCCAATGCAAGAATTCACCCAACAATCTGAAAAACAACATGAAACCACCAGAACCCAGCGGCCTCACAACAGGAGGACATGAACACCTTAATCAAGAAGAAGTAGAAAAAACTGACTTTATGAAAGTGATAGAGGCCCTTAAACAACATATAAAAAAAATGCCCTTATAGAAATGGATGAGAAGTATAACAGAAAGTTTGAGGAATTGAATAAATCAGTGAGTGATACCCTAGGAAACCAAGGAAAAACAATCAAGCAGATAATGGAAACAGTTCAAGACTTGAAAACTGAAATGGAGGCAAAGAAGAAAACACAAACAGAGGGCCAGTTGGACATGGAAAATCTAGGCAAACAAATAGAGACTAGAGAAACAAGCATAACCAGCAGAATACAAGAGATAGAAGAAAGAATCTCAGATTCAGAAGATAACATAGAGAAAATAAAGTAACTGATCAAAGAAAACAGCAAGTCCAACAAACTCTCATCACAAAACATTCAGGAAATATGGGACACAATAAAAAGACCAAACCTAAGAATAATTGGAGTAGAAGAAGGAGAAGAAGTGCAGCTCAATGGCCCAGAAAATATTCTTAATAAAATTATAGAAGAAAACTTTCCCAACCTGAAGAAAGATGTACCTATGAAGGTTCAAGAAGCATATAGAACACCGAATAGGATGGATCAAAAAAAAAAAAAAACAATCCCCTCACCATATAATAATCAAAACACAAAGCATACAAAATAAAGAAAGAATATTAAGAGCCGCAAAGAAAAAAGGCCAAGTTACTTATAAAGGTAAACCTATAAGACTTATACCTGACTTCTCTATGGAAACCATGAAAGCCAGAAGGTCCTGGATAGATGTACTGCAGAAACTAAGAGACCATGGATGCAAGCCCAGACTAATATACCCAGCCAAGCTTTCGTTCACTATAAATGGAGAAAAAAAAATTTCAGGATAAAAACAAATTTAAACAATACGTAGCCACAAATCCAGCCTTACAGAAAATAATAGAAGGAAAATTACTAACCAAGGAGTCCAACAATGACGACAATAGACGACAATAACTCAGACATCTAGATACCCTTCACCAGCGCAACTCAAAGAAGGGAAAAACACAAACCCTACTATTAAAAAAGTGACTGGAGTTAACAACCACTGGTCATTAATATCACTTAATGTCAATGGGCTCAATTCACCTATAAAAAGGCACAGGCTAAGAGATTGGATACGGAAACAGGATCCAACATTCTGCTGTTTACAAGAAACAAACCTCAACCACAAAGACAGCCACCTACTCAGACTAAAGGGCTGGGAAAAGGCTTATCAAGCAAATGGACCTAAGAAACAAGCAGGTGTGGCCATACTAATTTTGAACAAAGTTGACTTCAAAAGAAATTAATCAGAAGAGATGGAGAGGGGCATTTTATACTCATAACAGGAACAGTTCATCAGGATGAAGTCTCAATCCTGAACATCTATGCCCCTAGTATAAAAGCACCCACGTACATAAAAGAAATATTGCTAAAACTCAAGGCAGCCATCAAACCACACACACTAATAGTAGGAGACTTCAACACTCCTCTCTCACCAATGGACAGGTCAATCAGACAGAGAAATAAGAGAATAATGGAGGTAATGAAGCAAATGGACTTAACAGACATCTATAGAACATTCCATCCAAATAGGAAAGAATATACCTTCTTCTCTGCAGCTCATGGAACTTTCTGAAAAATTGACCACATAGTCGGTAACAAAGCAAACATCCACAGTTACAAAAAAATATTAGTAACCGCCTGTGTCTTATCAGATCACCATGGATTAAAGTTAGAATTCAACAACAATGCTACCCCCAGAAAGCCTACAAACTCATGGAAACTGAACAGTCAACTACTGAACCATACCTGGATTAAGGAAGAAATAAAGAAAGAAATTAAAGTCTTCCTGGAATTCAATGAAAATAAAGAAACAACATACTCAAATTTATGGGACACTATGAAATCAGTCCTAAGAGGAAAGTTCATAGCACTAAGTGCCCACTTAAAGAAAACAGAGAAAGCTCACATTGGAGACTTAACAGCCCACCTGAAAGCTCTAGAAAAAAAAGAAGAAGCAGACTCACCTAGGAGGAGTAGAAGACTGGAAATAATCAAACTGAGGGCTGAAATCAACAAAATAGAAACAGAGAAAACAATACAAAGGATCAACGAAACAAAAAGCTGGATCGTGGAGAAAATCAACAAGATTGATAAACCCCTATCCAAACTAATCAAACGGCAGAGAGCGAATTTGCAAATTAATAAGATCAGAAATGAAAAGGGGGACATAACCACAGACACAGTGGAAATTCAGAGAATCATTAGAGCTTACTACAAAAGCCTGTATACCACAAAACTGGAAAATGTAAAGGAAATGGACACTCTTTATATAAATACCATATACCAAAGTTAAACCAGGACCAGGTGAACAATCTAAACAGACTTGTTAGTCGCAAAGAATTAGAAACTGTTATCAAAAACCTCCCTACCAAAAAAAGCCCAGGACCAGATGGTTTCAATGTGGAATTCTACCAGAACGTCCAAGAAGAGCTAATACCTATACTACTTAACGTATTCCACAATATAGAAACAGAAGTGTCATTACCAAATTCCATTTATGAAGCTACAGTTACTCTGATATCAAAACCACACAAAGACTCAACCAGGAAAGAGAATTACAGGCCAATCTCACTCATGAATATCGACGCAAAAATCCTCAACAAAATACTGGCAAACCGAATCCAAGAACACATTAGAAAAATTATCCATTATGATCAAGTAGGCGTCATCCCAGAGATGCAGGGCTGGTTCAACATATGCAAATCTATCAATGTAATCCATCATATAAATAAACTGAAAGAAAAAAACCATATGATCATTTTATTAGATACTGAAAAAGCATTTGACAAAATTCAACATCCCTTTATGATAAAAGTATTGGAGCGATTAGGGATACAAGGGTCATACCTAAATATAATAAAAGCTATATACAGCAAGCCGATAGCTAACATCAAATTAAAAGGAGAGAAACTCAAAGCCATCCTGCTAAACTCAGGAACATGACAAGGCTGTCCACTTTCGCCATACCTCTTCAATACACTGCTTGAAGTTCTAGCAATAGCAATAAAACAACATAATGGAATCAAGGGGATTCGAATTGGAAAGGAAGAAGTGAAATTTTCCTTATTTGCAGATGATATGATAGGGTACAGAAGCGACCCCCAAAACTCCACCAAAGAACTTTTACAGCTGATAAACACCTTTAGTAATGTGGCAGGATACAAGATCAACTCCAAAAAATCAGTCGTCCTCTTATATACAAAGGATATGGAAGCAGAAAGGGAAATCAGAGAAGCTTCACCTTTCACGATAGCCACAAACAGCATAAAATATCATGGGGTAACTCCAACCATGGAAGTGAAAGATCTATTTGACAAGAACTATAAGGCATTGAAGAAAGAAATTGAAGAGGATACCAGAAAATGGAAGGACCTTCCTTGCTCTTGGATGGGGAGGATCAACATAGTAAAAATGGCAATTCTACCAAGGGCAATTTATAGACTCAATGCAATCCCCATCAAGATTCCATCAAAATTCTTCACAGATCTGGAAATGACAATAATCAACTTTATATGGAAAAACAAAAAACCCAGGATATCCAAAACAATCCTATACAATAAAGGATCTTCTGGAGGCATTACCATCCCTGACTTCAAATCTATTTCAGAGCTACAGTAATGAAAACAGTGTGGTACTGGCATAAAAACAGAGATGTCGACCAATGGAATCGTATAAAAGACCCGGATGTTAACCCACAAACCTATGAACACCTCATTTTTGATAAAGGAGCCAAAAGTATACAATGGAAGAAAGAAAGCATCTTCAACAAATGGTGCTGGCATAACTGGATGTCAACCTGTAGAAGAATGAAAATAGTCCCATATCTATCACCATGCACAAAACTCAAGTCCAAATGGATTAAAGACCTCACTATCAGTCAGAACACATTGAACCTAATAGAAGAGAAAGTGGGAAGTACCCTACAACAGATGGGCACAGGAGATCGCTTCCTATGTGTAACCCCAACAGCACAGACATTAAGGGCAACATTGAATAAAGGGGACCTACTAAAACTGAGAAGCTTCTGTAAAGCAAAGGACACTGTCACCAAGACAAAAAGGCAACCTACTGACTGGGAGAAAATCTTTACTAACCCTGCAACAGAAAAAAAGTCTGATCTCCAAAATATATAGAGAACTCAGGAAACTAGACTTTAAAATGCTAATCAACCCAATTAAAAAATGGGGCACTGAACTGAACAGAGAATTCTCAGCAGAGGAAGTTCAAATGGCCAAAAGACACTTAAGGTCATGCTCAACCTCCTTAGTGATCAGGGAAATGCAAATCAAAACAACTTTGAGATATGATCTTACACCTGTCAAAATGGCTAAAGTAAAAAACACCAATGATAGCCTTTGCTGGAGAGGTTGTGGAGAAAGGGGTACCCTTATCCATTGCTGGTGGGAATGCAATCTTGTGTAACCTCTGTGGAAATCAGTGTTTCAGTTTCTCAGGAAATTGGGATCAACCTACCCCTGGATCCAGCAATACCACTTTTGGGAATATACCCAAGAGATGCCCTATCATATGACAAAGGCATTTGTTCAACTATGTTCATAGCAGTATTATTTGTAATAGCCAGAACCAGGAAACAATCTAGATGCTCTTCAATGGAAGAATGGATGAAGAAAGTATCGAATATCTACACATTAGAGTACTACGCTGCGGTAAAAAACAATGACTTCTCAAATTTTGCATGCAAATGGATGGAAATAGAAAACACTATCCTGAGTGAGGTATCCCAGACCCAAAAAGATGAACATGGGATGTACTCACTCATAACTGGTTTCTAGCCATAAATAAGGGTCACGAAGACTATAATTGGTGAACCTAAAGAAGCTAAATAAGAAGGTGAACCCAAGGAAAAAAATATAGTTATCCTCTTGGCTATGGGAAGTAGACAAAATTGCCGGGGAGAAAATTGGGATCTTGGGGATGGGGTGGGGTGGGATGGGAGTAAGGGGAGATGGGGAGAGAAAAGTGAGAAGGGAACGAGGGGGGGGGGAACTTGGGGAAACAGGAGGATTGGGAGAAGGGAAAGATGGATAGGGTAGCACGGAAGCACAATTCTTAGGGTTGGCAAGAGACTTGACCCTAGGGTGGCTCCCAGGAGCCCATGGTGATGTCCCCAGTTAGTCCCTTGGGCAGCTGAGGATAGGGAATCTGAAATGACCCTATCCTATAGCAATACTGACGAATATCTTGCATATCACCATAGAACCTTCATCTGGTGATGGATGGAGATAGAGACAGAGACCCACACTGGAGCACTGGACTGAGCTCCCAAGGTCCCAATGAGGAGCGGAAGGCAGGAGAAGATGAGCAAGGAAGTCAGGACCACGAGGGGTGCACCCACCCACTGAGACAATGGGGCTGATCTATTGGGAGCTCACCAAGGCCAGCTGGACTGTGACTGAAAAAGCTTGGGATAAAACTGGACTCTCTGAATATGGTGAACAATGAGGACTGATGAGGAGCCAAGGACAATGGCACTGGGTTTTGACCCTACTTCATGTTCTGGCTTTGTGGGAGCCTAACCAGTTTGGATGTTCACCTTCCTAGACATGGACGGAGGGGGGCAGACCTTGGACTTTCCACAGGGCAGGGAACCCTGACTGCTCCTTGGACTGGAGAGGGAGTGGGAGAGTAGTTTGGGGGAGGGGAGAAGAGTGGGAGGAGGGGGAGGGAAATGGGAGGCTCGGAGGATGCGGATACTTTTTTTTCCATTTCTCATTTAAAAAAAAAGGTATCTTGACTTAAAATTTGGGTCTAAGGATATGTTTCTTTGGAAAAAATGTTCTGCTTTTGTTTCCACCGAAGATGAGAACCTGTGGATTCCTTCCAGACTAATGTGGTTTGACAGACCAAGACCCCCCAAAATACTGTGAACAACCAAAACATACTTAACACAATCAGAAACGAAAAGAAGAACCTAACAACAGACATTGATGAAATTCAGAGAATCATCAAGACATACTTCAAAAACCTGTACTCACAAAATTAGAAAACTTAAAAGAAATGAATAATTTTCTGGATAGGTACCACATACCAAAATTAAATAAAGACCACATAAACAATTTGAATAGACATATAACCCCTAAGGAAATAGAAAAATTCATTAAAAGTCCCCCCCCAAAAAAAATACTAAAGGACCAGATGGCTTCAGTACAGAATTCTACCAAATCTTCAAAGAGGAGCTAATACCAATACTCTTTAAAATATTACACACAATAGAAAAAACTCCTTTTATGATGCTACAATTACCCGGATACCCAAACCACACAAAGATGCAACAAAGATAGAAAAGTACAGACTATGACCCTTGACACAAAAATACTCAATATAATACTAGCAAACTGAATCCAAAAGCAGAACAAAAAAGTCATCCATCATGATCAAGTAGACTTCATCCCCAAGATGCAGGGCTGGTTCAACATATGGAAATTTTGCAATATAATCTACCAAATAAAGAAACTGAAAGAAAAAAATCCATATTTTCATCTCAGATGCTAAAAAGGCCTTCAACAATATCTAACACCCCTTCATGATAAAGGGCTTGGAGAGATCAAGGATACAGGGAACATATCTAAACATAATAAAAGCAATTTACAACAAGCCAACAACCAACATCAAATTAAATGGAGAGACATCCAAAGTGATTCCACTAAAATCAAGAATAAGACAAGGTTGTTCACTCTTTCCATATCTATCCAATATAGTTCTTGAAGTTATAGCTAGAGCAATAAGACAACAAAAGGAGATCAAGGGGACACAAATCAAAAAAGGAATAAGTCAAAGTACCATTTTTTGAAGATGATAGTATGCATAAGTGACCCAAAAAACTCTACCTGGGAACTTCTACAACTGATAAACACCTTCAGTAAGGTGGCAGGATATAAGATTAACTCAAAAAATCAGTAGCCCTCCTCTACACAAATGATGAACAGGCTGAGAAAGAAATCAGAGAATCATCACCCATCATACAATAATACAAGTACATAATACAAATTATTGTACAATAGCCACAAATATAAAATATCTTGGGGTAACTAACTATACAAGTGAAAGATCTGTATGACAAGAACTTGAAATCTCTAAAGAAAAAAAATTGAAGGTTGGGCGGTGGTGCCACATGCCTTTAATCCCAGCACTCGGGAAGCAGAGGCAATCAGATCTCTGTCAGTTTGAGGCCAGCCTGGTCTACAAGAGCTAGTTCCAGCAGAGGCTTCACACTGAAGCTGGTTCTGATAGTTGTAGCCTTTTTAATTTTTACTGGTTTTACTTTCTACACGAATGAAGTGTAAGCTCATAATTCAGGGTGCTCTGTACTTGGTAATAAGCTGCAGTTGTATTTCCCCAGAATCTTCTTATTCGCCTTAGGTTGTCCCCCACTGAAGAGTACCTGTATCCTGCTCAGCGGAGAGCATGCTGCTGGAACGCCTTCCAATGGATTGTCTGTTTCCAGTGAGGCACTTACTCTATCAGGGTTGGAGCCAGCCATGATAACACGTTTTCTTTCTTTTTCTTTTTCTTTCTTTTTTATTTTTTCCATTAAAAAGTTTACACTTCCTCCCCTCTTCCCAGTCCCCTCCCGCTCTCCCACTCCCCTACCTCCCTCCCCCTCCCTCCTTAAGAGAGGGCAGGGAATCCTGCCCTGTGGGAAGTCCAAGCGCCCCCCCCCCCCCCAGTCCTAGGAAGCTTTGCATCCAAATAGACAAATAGACTAGGGTCCCAAAAAGCCAGTACATGCAGTAGAAACAAGTCCCAGTGCCTTTATCAATGGCTTCTCAGTCAGCCCCCATTATCAGCCACATTCAGAGTCCAGTTTGATCTCATGCTCATTCAGTCCCAGTCCAGCTGGATTTGATGAACTCCCATTAGAACAGGCACACTGTCTCAGTGGGTGGATCAACCTCTCGCGGTCCAGACTTCCTTACTTATCTTCTCCCTCTCAACTGGACCTTGGGAGCTCAGTCCATTACTCTGATGAGCGTCTCTGTCTCTATCTTCATCCGTAGCCTGAACGAAGATTCTATGATGATATTTGAGATAAATATCAGTGTGATAGCAGGGCAAGACCAGTTCAGGAACCCTCAATACCAGAACATTTTAAGCCCACCAATGAATTAATTAAATTTTGAAGAAAGAGCCTTCACCATCTGGTCTCTCCCTCAAACCCCAGTTTCTGAATGCTGCTTACATTGGAATCCAAGCCCATAAGACAGGAGTCTTTGTGGGGAAACAGCTCATGTTCAAACCACAGTCACAATCTTACTCTGCCCTTTGTAATATGCCTTGTTCATAGTCCCTTTTTCCTAGTTTCTTAAGATTCATCCCGGTAATCAATGAAGCATATCTTCTACTTCATCAAGACTCATATTTCTACAAAACCTGCTATTTAATTTATTCACAGTTTCTAATATTGTTTATAAGTTTTCTACTTGGTTAGTTTTCAAAAATTTCCTCACCTTTTTATTTTTCTCATACTTTTAATATCTAATTTACTTCCATAAATATATTAATTTACCAACTCTTTATTCTGTCATGATTACTTCAACACTGATCATCATTACGAACCTATTTTGGGGTTGGAGCTATCATTTAGTGGCTACACAGTTATACAACATGCATGAGGGGCTGTTTTCAATCCTAGAACTTGGAGGTGGGTAAACTCTAATTTTGCAGTCTAGGCTAGTTGTTATTTTTGCTTTTAATCTTTATAATAGTTACTTGTATCTTCATGGTATGTAGTGTGTTTTTGTGAGTATGTGACTTTTCATTGCTTCTCAGAGACCCAAGCTAAAGCATATTACTAAAAAAAAAATCATTACATTTTACACACCACTAGGAATGCTCTAAATTTCACTTTTGGTTTGGAAAATTTGGGGAGGTTATACTTCCCATGTAAATTTTTGGTCCAGATGGGTTTCTGGGAGAGACTCCCATGGAGGCTTCATCTGTTTTGCCCAGAGATAAATAAGCATTCTACCTTTGCCTTATGGTGATCACAACTTTATAATTTCATATTTTTGTACTGAATATCTTATGATTATCTAATCTTCATTTGTACATACTTGGTCTAACTTTCTATGTCTCAAATTTTGTCTGCATTTTGTTGTAAACGTGGTTTCTTGAAAATTACACTGTTGGTCAACAAAAATTGTGAGATAATCCAAGAGAAAAATATTTATTTTAGACTGTATTTCTTGTCATTTGTAACCCCTAGAAATTTTCTTACTGTTTTATACTTTATTCTGAGTTTTTGTGAATTCTGTACTAGAAACGTGTCACTAATTATCAGTTTTACCTGGAAATAGGAATTAAGAATTATTTTTCTAACCTCTGTGTCATTAATGAGAACCCATCCAGATTCCTGCCTTAAGAAGATCTTATGTCTCAGTTTATATGTCTGGGTGGCTATCAAAACCTCAGAGTCAACTGCTAAAGCCCACACTGTGCTAAATCCTGATTTAACACCATCAAGATTTCATCCCAACCTTATTACCTTTGTATGAGTCATTTTTGTAGACCTTTTTACTATTCCTTGCTGCTTTTAAATAAAGATATATCTTAATTTTTGTTTTATGATTATTTTCAATAGTTTACTATAGGGAGTAATGGAACATCCCAATTTAGAGAACAGTCCAATTTATCAGACCCTGAACTTCTGGATTTTTACATATTCTCAATGATAAGGTTGATCTATTTCCGGTGATGCCAATTGTCAACTTGACATAATCTAGAATCATAGGCCTTTGAGCATACCTTGGGGGAATGTCTTGAGGTTGAAAGAATGGCTACTCACTGTGGCTGACATTATTCCCTAGGTAGGGGATCCTGGACTATAGAAGAATAGAGAAACAAGGCTGAGTAACAGAAGGAATGGATTAATTACTCTCTTCTTCAGATTGTAGATGTAGAGTGAACAGCTCCCTCAATCTCTTGATGTCATGATTTCTCTGTTTTGACTGACTACAACATAAAACTCTGAGCTAAAATAACCCTTTCTTCTTAAGGTGATTTATCAGAGTAATTCATCACAGAAACAGAAAAAGAAACTAAGATATTTATCATGCTCACATCTTGGAGTTTCTGTGAGGCTTCAATTAGTCAAGGAGCATATCTATGTGCTAACTACTATCAACAGCAAGTACATGGGACAAATGAGTTTACCTTCTTTATTGTGGGAAGGTTTATGCTTCTTCCAAGTCTATGTTCATGGTATTACATTACAAGTCTACCCAAGGGTTTAAATCAGAAACTGTGAGCTTCAAAACAAGATAGATCTATTTCCTAAGTAGAGGTTAAAAGTAAAGCATTAATTGTTGAATAGCAAGGCAAAATTCCACTTCAAATAATAAGTGGGGTAATAGATAAATCAAAAGTATGGGTAGGTTTTAGAAAATAATAATTAACCTCATCATAAGCTCATCCCTACCTCCTTCAAAGTTATGGTAAGAGCATAAAAATGACCCAGACTTATCAGAATAGATAATTTTATCTCTTAGTAAATTGAGAGGCACACATGATAATGAGAGTCACATAGCTGGTCCATGGATTTGAAATTTGCTTAATAAGCACAGAAATTATACTCTCAGTTAGCTTCACTTCTACAGTTTTAATACAGTTGGCCTCTGAGCCTTCCCCAAATTTATCAGGAGTTAAATATCCAAAGTTAAATGATAATGGTATTCAGAGGATGAAAAGTTAACCCTACTGTTTAGAGGTCTGGCTTTTGAGAAGTAATTAGGGGTAGTTAAGGTCATTAAGGTGGATCCTTATGATTCTGTCCTGATGGCTTTATAGGAAGGGTGACATATACCAGAATCCAACAAGAGTTATCTAGAAGTAAAATAAGACACAGTTTTTTCTATAGGCTACATATTGTTAATCCTTACCTCTCGCCACATTGCCACAGGATCACTGTGGCGTGAGAAGGACAGATTTAGAGGTCAGGAATTGAGTGTACAAACCTTGGAAAGAAGAAGGAACAGAGTACAAACTTTTGGGTTGAGGCAGATAACCCTGACCCTCTCATTCTATATATTTATTGAGTGTGAAGGAGACATGATTGAGTGAGGAAGGTGGTAGAAAGTGGTCACAGGGAAGAGTTAGTGAATGAGGCCATAGGGAGCTATGCTGGGTGTTTGAGCAAAGGATAGATGATTAGCCACGAGGACTAATGTGGAAATGTTCAGGAAGAGGCTGGTAGTTGGTGACCACAGTGTTCTACAAGGACTAATGAAGAAATGTTCAGGAAGAGGCTGGTAGTTGGTGACCACAGTGTTCTACAAGGACTAATGTGGAAATGTTCAGGAAGAGGCTGGTAGTTGGTGACCACAGTGTTCTACAAGGAGTAATGAGGAAATGTTCAGGAAGAGGCTGGTAGTTGGTGACCACAGTGTTCTCCCAGTTTAGGCTGCTTGTGGTTACAGGGTTAGGACAGGTCTAAACAGGATAGATAATGGGGAAGAAAAAGAGACTCACAGATAACTTCTGAAGTGCCTTTGTGGAACTTAACCATAGCACATGCTTTAACTTCAGTTAGAATCAAGAGGGAACTAGTGACCTCTGACCATGAACACAAATATTCCCCTGGCCAGCCCCATGTGAATCTGTATCTACTAATGAGATTTCATGGAGGGTTGTAAGAGATCATTTTAAAAAACAGCTTTTACAAATCCAATACTAGGTTTTAAGTAATTAGCAGGGATGAACACTTATAGCTCAACTATAACCAAAGGTAGTGATGAGCTGCCATTCATTAGAGGGAAGCCACTGGGAGTCTTTAGGACTCATGGATAGCAGGGAGGGTTTCTCTTGAGTCAGCTTTATCATTTATGTCCCTTTGAATTATATTATTTATTAGTGTATATGTATAAGTTCTTGTACATGGGTGTGTATGTGTATGCACATGTGTGGCCATGTGTGGTCATGTGGAGAGCAGAGTTCACCATTGGATGTCTCCCTCACTTCTCCACCTTACTTTTTTAGACATGCTCTCTAATGAAAACTAGAGCTAACTAATTTGACAAGACTGACTTGCCAGCAAGCCCAGGCAGTCTACCGCTGCTTCAATTTCTGAAGTGCTGGGATTATGGGAGCTTGCTATTTCAGCTGGCTTTTTACCTAGGTGCTAGGGATTAAATTCAGGTCTTCCAACTAGTGTTCCATGCACTTTAGTGACTGATCCATTCTCCCAGACCTTAACAAAGTATTTTTTGAATGCCCTCTTCATTGTCAGAATATTTTTACTCATTAGAGAATAGTACCAATGGTGATCTTATTAATAATAATAATTACAATATTAGACATTGATTGACCATGTACCATGTTTTAGAAATTGATAGAAATTTTAAATAAACATTTTTTAATCCTATAATTTAGCTATAAGGTATCATCAACCTTATTTTCCATATAAGAATTTAGAGATGGGGCAATAAAACCTAGTTCCTTGGACTCTTACCAGGCAGTGACCTGTCTATTTTTTTGCCTGTTGCTGTCATAAAATACCCTCACAAAATCAACTCTGAGGAAAACGGGTTAATTTCAGTTCATAGTTCAAAGGTAAAGTTCATTATGGTAGAGAAGACAAAGCAATGGGGGCTTCAAGCAGTTGGATACATCATCAATGAATGCTTTGTGCTTAGCTATCTTTTCCTTTTTATACAATCCAGGACACCAGACCAAAGAATAGTGGGTCTTCACATCTAATTAATCTAAACTCAATCACAGGGAGACCCAGAGATCTGTTTCACAAGTTTATATTTCATCAAGTTGGCATTAACCATCTCTGTTATCTTTTAGAAGTCAATTCTTTTCTTTTTTTGCTTTTTTTAACATCTGTAACTTCTTTTAGAACATTTTTTTTTAATTTTACATATCAATCCCAGTTCCTCCTCCCTCCTTGCCTCCCACTTCTCTCCACTATCGCCCCCATTCACTCCTCAGAGAGGGAAGTCCTTCCATGAGTAGTCAACAGAGTCTGCCACATTATATTGAGGCAGGACCAACATCCTTTCCCATGTAAGGAGGCTGATCAAGGTATGGGCTCCAAAAAGCCATTTGATGATCTAGGGATAAATCCTAATCTCACTGCCAGTGGCCCCACAAACTGCCCAAGCCAAACAACTGTCACCCACATTGTTCCTATGCAAGCTCCCTTGCTGTCAGTCTAGAGTCAGTGGCCTCCCACTATATAGGATCAGCTGTTTCTGTGGGTTTCCCTATCGCTGTCTTGACCCCTTTGCTCATATTATCTCTCCCCCCTTTCTTAGACTGGACTCCAGCAGCTTGGCTCAGTGCTTAGCTGTGGATTTCTGCATCTGTTTCCATTAGTGACTGGACGAAGGTTCTGTGATGACAATTAAGCTATGCATCAATCTGATTATAGGGGAAAGCCAATGTAAGCCCCCTTTCCACTATTAGAGTTTTGTGGATTCCTGGGAATTTCCCTACTGACATGTACTCAATAACCCCATAATGGCTTTCTCTATCAAGATATCTTGCACTTCCTCTCTGTTCTTCTCCCATCTGGACTATTCAATTCCCTCATGTTTTCCTCCCCTCCCCTCCCCCCTCCCCTCTACTTTTCCCCATCCTCTTTCTGTAGGAGATCTTGTCTATTTTCCTTTTCCAGGGGGGTTCATGTATGCCTCTTTTATTGTGCTCCTTGTTTCCTCGCTTCTCTGGGGTTGTGGACTATAGGCTGGGTACCCTTTGCTTTATGTCTCAAATCCCTTATGAGTGAGTAAATAAGGTGTTTGTCTTTCTGACCTAGATTAGCTTATTTAGGATGGTCTTTTTCTATTTCCATCCATTCGCCTATACATTTCAAGATGCCATTAGGATTTTCTTCTTTTTTTCTTTTTTAACCACAGAGTAGTACTCCATTGTGTAAATGTTCCACATTTTCTTTATTCATTCTTCAATTGATGGATATCTGGGTTGTTTCTAGGTTCTGGCTATCACAAATAATGCTGCTATGAACATAGTTGAACAAATGTCCTTGTGGTATTATTGTGCATCCTTTGAAACTCATAGAAGAGAAAGTGGGAAGTAGCCTTGGACACATTGGCACAGGAGACCACATCTTAAATAGAATACCAGTAGCACAGACTCTAAGAGAAACAATCAATAAATGGGATCTCCTGAAACTGAGAAGCTTCCATAAGGCAAAGGACATGGTCAAGACAAAACAGCAGCCTAAAGAATAGAAAAAAAGTGGCGGGGAGGAGACAGAAATCTTTAATAAATAAATAATAATAAAAAGAATAGAAAAAAATCTTTATTAACCCTACATCTAACAGAGGACTGATCTTCAAAATATACGATGAACTCAAGAAACTAGACATCAAAAAAGCAAATAATCCAATTAAAAGTGAGATACAGATCTAAACAGAGAATTCTCAACAGTGGAAGTTCAGATGGCCATAAGACACTTAAGGAATTGCTCAGCATCTTCAGACATCAGGGAAAAACAAATCAAAACAACTCTGAGATACCTTCTTGCTCCTCTCAGAATGGCTAAGATCAAAAACACTGATGACAGCTTATGTTGGAGAGGATATGGAATAAGGAGAACACTGCTTCATTGCTGGTGGAAGTGCAAACTTATACAATTATTGTAGAGATTAGTATGGTGTTTGTTCTTTTTTTTAAAAAAACTGGGAATTAATGTACCTAAAGATCTAGAAGCCTGTTCTTTTCTAATGAGAGACACAAAATGAGTAGATTCAGAGAGGAGGGGAGGGGAAGAGAAATTGAGATAAGGAGGTATAGGGGGAAACTTTAATCAGGATATATTATAGGAAAAAAGAATCTACTTTCAATGAAAGGGGATTAAATAGATTAACTATATCATGGCCTAAGTACATAGAAAAATGAATATTACACATTAGGCTAAGTCTGAAAATCAACCTTATTTGCAGGTCACATTTACTACAGGCTCTTAATATACCAGATAGTGTTGTTTCACTTTCTTTCCATATAATCTCTCTCTCTCTCTCTCTCTCTCTCTCTCTCTCTCTCTCTCTCTCTCTCTCTCATGAAAACAGGAGAATGCTGGGAAGGAGAAAGCCCATTCCTCCACATTTCATCCCAGACCACCGAAAAAACAACATGTGAGCTATCCCTCTGAGAAAGGTACCGAGCCATGTGGCTAACATGGATAAGAATAATGGGTTAATATGGGGTACATGAGCTAGTAAGAAGACTGAGCTAATGGGCCAATCAGTTTTATAACTTATGGAGATCTCTGTGTGATTTTCTTCTGGGCTTGCTGGCTGTGGGGTATCTTGCAGAACAGAAACCCCAACAAGCAGGCCCATCATGTTACAAAATCAGAGTGGGAAACATAAACTTAATTATATGAATAGGATTGTGGCTCAAACAAATAGAGGGATCTTCAAATGATTTCAAAAAACAATAATTGGATTACATCTCCAGTGGGATATGCACTATGAATCAAGATATCTTTCTATCAGTTTTAAACATCTGCAGCAATTAACACTGACATAGTGTTAACAGCTGCTGACACCAAGAGTTTTGTGTGACCACTGTGAAGCGAATAGATGAGTACTTATCTTATTGAGAAGGACATATTTTTATACATTTACAAGAAAGACTACTGTTGGGGAAAGAATATTTTTGAATTCATTGGGACAGGAGACCACTTCTTCTTCTTCTTTTTTTTTTTTTGGTTTTTAGAAACAGGGTTTCTCTGTAGCTTTGGAGCCTGTCCTGGAACTCCCTTTGTAGATCAGGCTGGCCTCGAACTCACAGAGATCCGCCTGCCTCTGCCTCCCGAGTGCTGGGATTAAAGGCATGCACCACCACCACTCGGCAGGAGACCACTTCTTAAACAGAACACCAGTAACACAGACTCTAGGAGCAACAATCAATAAATGGGAACTTCTGAAACTGAGCAGCTTCTGTCAGGCAAAGGATAGTCAATAAGACCAAACGGCAGCCTACAGAATAGTAAAAGATCTTCCAAAACCCCATATCTGATAGAGAACTAATCTTCAAAATACACAAAGAACTCAAGAAACTACTATATAATCATCAAAATACCATATAATCCAATTAAAAATGAGGTACAGATATAAACAGAAAATTTTCAATGGAAGAAATTCAAACTGCCAAAAGATATTTAAGAAAATGCTCACTATCTTTAGCCATTAGAGAAATGCAAATCAAAATGACTCTGAGATATGATTTTCTACCAGTCAGAATGGCTAAGATCAAAAACACTGATAACAGCTTATGCTGTAGAAGATGTGGATTAAGGGAAATACTCCTCCACTCCTGGAGGGAATGAAAACTTGTACAGCCACTTTGGAAATCAGTGTAACAGTTTCTCAGAAAATTGGGAATCAGTTCAAGATTAGCAATACCACTTTTGGTTATATACTCAAAGGATGCACAATCATATCACAAGGACACTTGCTAAACTACGTTCATAGCAGCATTATTGTAATATCCAGAACCTGAAAACAACCTAAATGCCCATCAACCAAAGAACGGATCACAAAAATGTGGTACATTTACACAATGGAGAATTAGTGGTTAAAAAAAAAAGAAATCTTGAAATTTGCAGGCAAATGAATGGAACTAGAAAAAAACATCCTGAGTGAGATAACCCAGGTCCAGAAGGAAAAGCATAGTATGCATTCATTCATAAGAGGATATTAGATATTAGATATAACTCAAAGGATAACCAAGCTACAATCTGCAATCCCAGAGAAGCTAGGTAAAAAGGCAGATGCTAAGAGGGAGACACATGGAGGGTTCAGGGAATGAAACTAATCAAGACCTCCTGCATAAACTGGGATTGGGTAGAAGGGAAGAAATGAAGGATGGGAACATGGGGGATAAAGAAGATTGAGCTGGGGGAGACATAGAGAAGGAGAACAATGAAAGAGACATCTTGACAGAGAGTGCCATTATGGGGTTATGGTATTAGAGAAATTCTCAGGAATCCACAAGGATGACCCCAGCTAAGACTCCTAGCAATAGTGGAGAGGGTGTCTGAAAGACCCTTCCCCTTAAATCAGATTAGTGTCTACCCTAATTGCTATCATAGAACTTACATCCAGTAACTGATGGAAGCAGATACAGTGACCCACAGCCTAGCACTGGGCTGAGCTTCTGGAGTTCAGTCAAAGAGAGGGAGAAAGGATCATAAGGATTGGGGGGTGGTCAAGAAATGATGGGGAAAACCACAAAGAGAGCTGACCCGAGTTGGTGTGAGCTCACTGACTCTGGACTGACAGCAGAAAAACCTGCTGGAAGAAAGGGAAGGACGGGGGAACTGGGATTGATATATAAAATGAAAAGTAAAATTTTTTAATAAAATAATGACTATAAGGCAAATCATGAAAAAAGAATATAGAGAGATCGTAATAAAAATGTTAAGTGAAAATGCTGAACTCAACAAGGGACTCATTCCAAAGTGAATTTTAAATAAAGATATGTGCTCAACTATGTTCATAGCAGCATTGTTTGTCATAGCCAGAAACTGGAAACAATGTAAATGCCCTTCGACCGAAGAATGGATAAGGCAAATGTGGTACATTTACACAATGGAATACTACACAGCAGAAAAAAAGACATCTTGAAGTTTGCAGGCAAATGGAAGGATCTAGAAAACAGAATTTTGAGTGAGGTAACCCAGATATAGAAAGATAATTATCACATGTACTCATTTATAAGTGGTTTTTAAACAAAAAAACAATGAAAACCAGCCCACAAATCACAATCCCAGAGAACCTAGACAATAATGAGGACCCTAAGAAAGACATACATGGATCTAATGTATATGGGAAGTAGAAAAAGACAAGATCTCCTGAGTAAATTGGGAGCATGGGGACCTTGGGAGAAGGTTGAAGGGGAGGGGAGAGATAAGGAGGGAGCAGAGAAAAATATAGAGCTCAATATAAATATAAATAAAATAAAATGTAGACAACTAAATGGTCACCCCTGAGCAATACATATAAGCAACATTATACAGACTGAGCATGTCAGATCAAGAAATATATATGTATATACATACACATGTATTCCTGCAACAAAAATAATGACAAAAGGAGGCCAGGAATATGAAAGAGAGCAAGAAGGGGTTTGGGGGAGGATTATGAGAGAAGAAAGAGAAGAGACAAATGATGTGATTACTTTATGAATTCAAGAATAAAAGACAAAATAAAAAATAAATTTCCTCATTCAAAATAACAGCCTATCTCCTAGCCCCCTGATCCACTAGTAACTTCTAGATAGAGTGACCAATACTGCAGTAGTGAGGTTCCCCTAGCAACCACAGCATGGTCTCAAAATAACATTTATCTCATGTCTTCCAGCATAAACCTAATTGTTTCTTCTTTCCTTGTCACCATATCTTACCCCACACCTCTGGTGGAAATCTCCTACCTTCACCATAGGCCAGACCAGCTTCCTGAGAACCAGGTGAGCCAGCCCTCATCCCTGCCTGCGCCCACCCACTACACATCTATAATACGGAGTGCCACTCAGTTGTTAAAAACAATGACAGCATGAATTTGTAGGCAAATGGATGGAACTGGAAAAAAATCGTCCTGAATGAGGTAACCTAGACCCAGAAAGACAAACATGGTATGTACTCGCTTATAGATGGAGATTAGCTGTAAAGTAAAGGTTTCACAATTCACAGACTCAGGAAGCTGAGTAACAAAAAGGACTCAAGAGGGGATGCTGGATGTCCCTAGGAATGGGAACTAGAGTAGATTTCACAGGAGGACTGGGGACAGATGAAGCTAAGAAGAGGAATCAGGTGGAGGGATGGAGGGGAAGAATACTGGAAGAGATGACTAGAAAGGAGTAGCATTTTGGGATGACGTAGAAGCCTAATGCAATGGAAACTCTCAGGAATCTACAAGGTGCCCTAGCTAAGATTTCTAGCAATAGGTGATACATAGCCTAAACTGGCCATCTTCTGTAACCAGGCAAGACTTTAGTGCAGGGAGTAGGACACCAACCCAGCCTTCAACCTACAATCTATTCTGCTTACAAGTTGTAGAAATTATGAGAGTGGCCAACCAATTGGCTGGTTCAGTTTGAGATCCATGCCACGAGATGAAGCTGACACCTTATTCTGCCTGGAGTGACAGGATCCAGTGGCAGGATAAGCCAGAGACTGAAGATAGAACCAAACATGACTGGTAAAAATAGTCAATGTAGTGCTGCCTCATGATATTCTGCTATACTCATAGATTAGTTCCTAGCCTAGCTGTCATTAGAGATGCTTTCATTCAACAACTGATGGAAACTGATACAAAAACACACAGCCAAACATTATGTGGAGTTTGGAGACTCCTGTAGAAGAGGAGAAAAATGGTTTGTAGGAGCCAGAGGGATCAAGGGCACCACAAGAATACACAGAATCAAGTAACCTGGGCTCACAAGGGCTCACAGAAACTGAACTGACCACCAAGGAGCCTACCTACATTACCTAGGCCCTCTACTTTTATGTTACAACTGTGTGCCTTAGTCTTCTTGTGGGACTCTAACAGTGAGATCAGGCCTGTTTCTTATTCTTTTTTTTAAGCTTTTGGGATCCCAGTCTTCATACTGGATCTTCTTGTCCAGCCTCAATATATTGGGAGGTGTTTAGTCTTACTGAAACTTGATGTGTCAATATTGGTTGTTTTGTAAGGGAGGCCTGCTCTTTTCTGAATGGAAATGGAGTGAATGGGGAGGGCAGAGTGGAGGTGCAGGGGAATGGGGAAGAGAGAAGGGAAGGGAAACTGTGGTTGCGATGTAAAGAAATAATAATAAAATCATTTTAAAAAAACAGAATTTATCAATATAAGGAGTCAGGGAGTTTTGGGGAGAATTTCTGACTCCACATCTAGGATAAAGTAGTTAGGTGAGTCTTAATCCATCCTCAGTAACCCAAGGAATCTATGCTGGAATATGCATTAAAAGATATGGCACCTAGCTTGATGAAAAACCTGTTGGCCATAAAAGAATAGCAACTAGAAGAAATATTTAGCTCTATTATCTTAATGACCTTAAAGAACAATTTTAAGTCCAGCCATAGCAGATTAGCTGAGACTAGTCTAGCTTCTTGCTCCAACTAACTAGAAAATGAAATAAACATAAGGGTAAAATCAATTTTAAGGCCATGGACAGGAGATAGTGATGATTCAGTTCTTGAAATGTGGTAACAGTTATAGTGGTCCAGTCTGGTAAATCTATTATTTGTGAGGCAGAACAGGAGGATTACCACAATTCTGAAGCTTGCCAGTAAGTACCAGGGTAGCCCAGGCTACAGAGTGAAACCCTATTTCAGGAAAAGAAAGAGCCGAGTGAGTGATAGTCCTAAATCTTAGATATTGACTTAGAAGTCTTGCTTAGTTAAGAAAAAGAACAGGGTCTGAGTAGTTAAAATATATACAAATTGTAGGTCAGGGAACCAGGGAAGAGAGAGATCCAACAATCTTCACACAGGTTTTCTTGAGCCTATGACTGAAGGCTACCTCTTTGTGCATAACAGAAATCATGCCGCATAACTAGCTTGTATAAAGAAATACCAGGACGTGGTGTGACCCACTGATCCCACATGAGTATGGAAGCAAGAAGGTTCTGATCTGCTGAATGAGAGAACCCTGTTGAACACAGGCATTCTACAATGACAGCAGATGGGCCAAGTAGCCCAGATGCAAACTTTAAAACAAACCTCAGCAGGATGAAGCAGCCACCCACTGACTTAGAGGATTGGCAGAACAAGCACTAACATAGTTGGAAGGAAAACTCTTTGACGGAAGATTATGATGGTTCCATGGGTAGATCGTTGTCACTATTTATCAAACTACACATTAATAAATGTCATTTATTGTATGTTTTCTATACCTATTAAATTAAAATGGATCAAATATTTGAGAATTCACTCCTCAAAACAAGATAAGTAGATAGCCAAAAGATATTGAAAATATACTAAACCCTGCTAGTGGTGAAAAGACGGAAAGTTAAAACTATAAGAAGATAACATTATATACTCAGCAATGTCCCAAATCCAAAATATTGAGCACACTATGTGCGGGCAGTGACAGGAATGCACTGGAGCTAACATGCTGTTGTGGCTAGCAGGAATCTACCACGGTACGATCACTTTGGAAAATTCATGGGTTCTTTAAAAATAAACATATACTTGCCACACCAGCCTGGCAGCCTACTTCCAGACATCACCTCAGGGGACATGAAAAAAATATACATACACGAAGACTTGGAAATTAATATTCATGAAAGTTTCATTCTTAAATGGCTCAGAATTGGAAACAACCTAAGTGTCTGTCAACTGATGATATGGTATTCTCTAGGGGTGTATACAATAATGAGGAAGAATATGGCAAGTATTATACCAAGAAAAAGATGCCAGACACAAAAAGGCGTATATTGTATGAAGTTGTATCCACAGTAGAGAACAAAACAGGCAGTCCTTGTTGGGAGACACATGTGTGCCCTATTGACTGTAAATCCTGTTGACAGTACCTTCACCCTGAAGCCTCCTGGGCTGCATCCCCATTCTATCTCTGTCTCTCTGTCTCTGTCTCTCTCTGTCTCAGGCTTTTTGTTCAACCTCCTAACTGGCCACTTCACCTTTACACTGACACTATTTTATCTTATTCTCAGCAAAGAAGACAGGGTGATACTCCTAAAATTCAAGTCAGAGAAATCACCTCTTTCATTCAAAACCACAAGGGCTTCCCTTCTCACTCATAGTAAAAGCCAAAATCAACAAAATGACCAGATGCAGAAGGTCCTGGTTCCTGTGCACGCGCCTCTGTATCTGAACTCACTTTGTTCCAGCCATACTGGCACATGGGCTGCACACTGCCATCTCAGGACCATAGCAGTTGTTATCTCCTGTCTTGGAATTCTCTTCCCCTTAGATATCTTTTTGAGATCACAGTTTGAAAATGTTCCCCACTGTGGCTGTACTTGTTCTGCACAGCTGACAGTATGAAGAACTACAAATCAGGTGACCTGAAACCAGAGAGACTTCTTGTCTTTCAGTTCATAGTCCCACTATTGGAAATCAAGTGGTTGGGAGGGCTTACTCTGGACGCTCTAGGGGAGGGTCCTTCCTTGCCTCCCTCTGGCTTCTAGTGGTTGTCTGCAATCCATTCTGTTTCCTTGACCACTGCTGTATCCATTCCCTCCCAACCTCTGCTAGTGTGTGATTTTTTTCTGTATGTCTCCCTGAATCTTTCTTGTGGTAATATGAGAAATATGTGACACCACTGTAGTTCTTACTTCCAATACCAAGTGCTTTTCAGTTACCCAAGGATTATCCAGAATTGCTGAAATCAAATGCATCGGATAAAGCAGCACTCACAGATGTTGTAGGAAGTGGATATTGTGGACCTACTCTTGCTATTGTGGCTAGTCTCTGAGCTGACACAACATGTGTGAATTGTTTTCTCTGTGCAAAAAAGGAGATGATAACCAATGTCAGAAAAACTCAACTACTGAGATTTAGGTGTGGGAATTTGCAAGGCAGGTGGCACTTCTGGCTGGAGTAATGGCTGAGGAATACTCCCAGGTCCTTAGAAGGAAGGCTTTAAAAATTCTTACACTAGCAACTTTATGAATCTATATCATCTCCTTCATTGCTTTGCAGTCTAACTAACGTGGAATTCCCCATCTCTTTTCTTAACGATCATTTATATTTGTTACCACTCAATGGATAAGCAATTAGAGGTGTACAGCATTGGTTTAGAGTCATCTTAGGCATCAAATAACAGAAAACAGTTGCAACTCACTCTGAATACATGCCAGGTAACCACAGTAAGCAGGTAACATATGTTGACTTATGGGATTATCCCCTACAGGTGAGTGCCATCCATATCTTAGCCATATTTTATGACATTGACCACAAAGGTAAGTAACTTATAGACACAAAAGTTTTAGGTGTGATGTTAAGATTTGAACTCAGATATTCTGACTCCATAATGATAGCTATTACCTACTTTCCCACTTCTCCTAAAGGGATTTATGCTTTAGTTAGAGAATAGGGCGTATTTTCTACAGAGTAAGCAAAAAAGAAAAGTTATTTTTTATGAAAGAGCACACACGCATGCATACACACCACTATAGATGGCAGATGTAATCGACAAGTCTTAAGGTTTCCAAATCAGGATGTATATAATTAACTTGCTGGTACCTGTTTTACAAGGTCATAAATAAATGCTAGCTTTTATTATTATTATTACATTCTTGGTGAATGGGTCTTCTGGTCTGGAAGGACATAGGGAACTTTATCTGGGCTTCGATGTGTTTGCATTCTGTTTTTTGGTTGTTTAGCTTTGGTTCTAGCTGAATTCTAACTTCCCTGAAGTACCTCATTCAGACATTTGATAGTTTGCTGGCTGGTAGCAAATAGAGAGATGACTACATCTAAGTAGGCTAGCTCAGCCCTCTTCACATGGGAGCTAGCCTGGGCTTATTTGAATGATAGCAAACTTCATGAGGTTCTCTTAGGAAGTCTCTTTGACCACATCTGCAATGTACCATGGTGTGATTGCTGCAAACCTCTTTATATTCCACTGTATGCAAAATACACTTCTTGTCCTAATTCTAACTTTTCTAAAATATCTTCTAATAATGGTATGTGGACTAAAGTCTGGGATTCCCTAGTCTACGATGGGTCTAGATGTGTGTGAGACTCCTGAATATGGTTCTTTCAACTTGGACATTCTTCTGGAGATCTTGAAGTTAGAAAGAGGTGTCTGATCCATGCACACTCAACAATTCATGGCAGAACAGGGAAGGACAGAACCTATCACTTTCAGTAGAATTTTATTCTGTTTTTAACAAAATATGCCCTTTTCATAAGAAATACCTGTAGTTTTAACTGCTAGGTATTGTTTTCTGCCTGATTTTTGTTTCTATGAAGTTTGAAATGTGAGTCTTTTTGCTTCAAGCAAAAGCAGGATCATCCAGTTAAAATGGGTAGCTGTCTTCCAAGTTCTTCCACAGTTCATGAGGTTTCTATGTATTCAGTTATGGATCCACTGAATTTCATAAGCTCTTGTTTCTCCTCTGGGACAATCTCTGTAAGCTCACCCCTCGTCCCACTTTATTTTATGTGTTTGGGTGTTTTGTCTACTTGTATGTCTGTGTACCACATGCATGCCTGATGTCCATGGAGAACAGAAGAAGGATGCAAGTTCCCTGGTACTGGAATTATATAGGGTCATGAGCTGCCATATGGGCCCGCCTGAGTCCTCTGGAAGAGCATCCAGTGTTCTTAATTGCTGAGTCATCTCTCCAGTCCCCACTCAAAGATTTCTATGAGCTTTGTCCTCTAGGTAAGAACGTCTGATAGTCAGTTCATTAAGCCCTTCACAGGGCTTAAGAGATACTTTAGGGCTACATGTTTGATTTAATGAGTTCTTGAGACTGTTACTCTGAGAACTTTCTAGTGGTACAGATCTGCAATTAAGAAATGAATTTATGGAGCTTGAGAAATGATCCAGTGGTTGCAGTACTTGTTGCTGTTGCAGAGGATCTGGGTTTGATTCCCAGCACATATTTGATGCTCACAGCTCTCTGTAACTCAGGCACAAGGCATTCATCACCCTCTTCTGACCTCCAAGGGAATCAAATACACATAGCACACAGATATCCATCTAGAAAAAACACTCATATGCATAAAATAAATCTTTAAAAAAACCTTAAAGAAAGACATTAATTTATGTTTCCATTCATTAATCCTGACTTTTTTCCTTCTAAATTTTACTTGTGACCTACTTTGTTATTATTGTTGTTTGTCTTTTTTTATTTAGCTATCTTTTTTTAAAAAAAAATATTTTCACAGGTACCTATGTAAGCTGTTAAGGATTCAATAGGAAATGTCGTTACGTCAGGGATTTGATCCTTAGATGATAATGTTCTTTTAGGAGGTTAGGACCATGGTGAAGAAATTGTACCACTTAGAGACAGATCCTTGAAGTTCTCAAAGGTTCTGTCTTAGTGCAGACTCTTCTTTCTCTTCTCTTCCTCCCATCCCTTCCTCTCTCTTTCTCTCTTTTCTTCTACTCCACCATGAGGTAAAGAACCTCATTTGTAACACTCTGAAACCATGAGCCAAAATAGATAGATTGTTCCTCTCTAAATTGATTGTACCAGATATTTGGTCATAGCAAAACAAAATTTATCTATAAGGCAAATGATTATTTACACATGGTACTTGAAAATAATTTTCCAAGGCAAAAGGCATCAGTATCATCCAGTTTATCACAGATGGTGGGAACACAGACTGATCTACATGGGCCTCACAGCTTGGGACTTTTCACTTCTCCCTTGCTGGTCTCTCACTACTGTTCCCTTCTCCTTTGGTTCATTGCAGCTGTTGTCTTCATTGACATCTCCTGGACTCTTCCCTAAGTTCCATTCCCTGGTCCCAACATTAGTGCACATGTTTTAGAGTTTTGTGGTGCCAGCACTATATCTTCATGTTTTAGTTTCTAAACCGATTAGATTATGCTGATTTATAAATAATCCATTTCAAAATATAGTAGCTTAGACCTATGGCTGTTTAACTTTCTTCTAATTCTCTGTTCAGTCACTTCTTTTGGTTTGCATCAGCTTGGCTGACCTCTGCTGGCCTAGCTCATGGGTTTGTTTGTGGTAGACAGATTGACAGGGGTAAGTACACTCAAACTTTAAACACCTGAAGGTAGGTATATTACCAGTCTGCCATCTGGGGCAACACAGGTTACTGAGTAGTATCTCATTATACAGCACTGCAGACCAGGTTTCTTTGTATAATAAATAGAAGTTTTAGGGATACACAATGCAAGCCCCAACACAGAAATGTTTTTGCGTCCACCACGCAGATCCATTAGTTTTGTGCGTTTTTTGTCCCATTAGTCAGTTGAATTATGTGACAAATCTCAGAGGGAGTGAAAATGGGGACTACCTAAAACTGATTTCAGGTACGTTAACTGGGTGGCTGCTTTTATAAATCTACTAAAGATGTTAAAATGGAAAAAAGAAAACATGGGAGAATTTATTTACAATCCTTATGAAAGGACAGTATCACTATAAGAGATTTACTACACATTTGCATTGGGGCAGACAGCTCCAAGGAAATAATGCTTTGAAGTCATGTTCCCTAATCTTTAGAGACATTATACAAAACAATGGAGCTGTACAGTTTAACCTGAGATCTCTTTTGGACTTATAGACATAAACTATTTAAGTTATGCTCCATTCAAGATATCCTGAGGAATGACCAGTCTAAACGAGCAATATTCTTGTGTGCCAATGCACATAGTTAATTTTTATGTTTGCAGAATGTCTGCAAGTTAAAGGCATGCTAGGTGAAGTCTTTCTTTTCACATTAAAAGACTGTAATTGACATGGACAGTCCATGAAGTAGGAACATTTTCCAAAAAAAAAAAAAAGGCAATAGTGCAATCTCTTGCTATCCAAGTCTGAGTTTGGGTATGCATCCCCTCAATGACAGCATAGCATATGTGGAAAATATATCCAAACTCTTCTGTAAACAAAACGTAAAGAAAATATAATTTAAAGTTAGGGTACTATACCAGGATACTATAAAAAGTATAAATATTAATTTTCTAGGTAAATGTGTTTTCTCTTCTAAATAAACATATAACTTGAGAACTAACTCTTACACAGAAGAGGGTGGCACATCTTGAAAGTTTATTCTAGAATGTTCTTTTTCTAAGGATTGGGTTAGTAAATAGGTCTACCCCTAAACAATGGGATGTCCAATAATTTCTCTTCCAAATAATTTCATGCTCAATTGTCCCTGTCTGGGGCAATGGCTCATTCAATCAGACCCCTTCCAACAATGCAGGACATTGAATTGTTACTCTCCCAACACTTGAATGTGTCATTGTTCCTCTTCTTAGTGATGAACCATTCAATTATTCAGGTGAGTACAACTGAAACACTTTCCTTCTGAGTACAACAAATCTGGGACCAGAGCACTGGTGGACTAATTAGGAGACAGAAAATTATTATTATCATGATCCTTCAGTATAGTTAGGAAACTTTCTGAATAAGTGGTTTTGTTGTCTCTTTTTCTCCTCTCCAGTGAGTGGCCTACTGGATCTTCCTATCTTCAACCAAGTCATGCAAAGTGTTATACTTTGGGATATTTCCAACGGATGGCACTGTTCTGGAAAGTTGTAGAACCTTTGGGGGATAATGTGTAACAGAGGTAAGTAGGTCAATGGGAGAAGGGTCTTGAGGTTGATGGCCCAACTCTGCTTTCCCTTCTACCCAGAAGTGAAGAAGTAAAGTGTCTCATCCACAGGTTTCTACCATCATGGAGCCATCCACTGCCATGCTTTTCCCACCACGATAGATTCAGACCCTCAAATGATGAGCTAAAAGAAACCCTCCCCAAGCTGCTTCTTGTGGAGTCATAGTGACAACACAAAGTAAAACAGAGTGCTCTCTCTATTTAATATGTGAGTTTGGAGATGCCACGGGGTGGCCTGAGACATGTCTCAGCCAAGGTGAAATGACTGTTTAATATGTATTAATGTGGCCATCTAAATTGTGACTCTTATCTCATCCCCAGAAATCTCCTTGTTCAGCCAGACAGAAAAAGGAGAAGGGAGGCTTTTTATAACAGCTTCTAATTCTTCGCGACTAACAAGTCTATTTAGATTGTTTACCTGGTCTTGGTTTAACTTTGGTATATGGTACTTACCTAAAAAAATGTCAATTTCTTTTGCATTTTCCAGTTTTTTGGCATACAGGCTTTTGTAGTAATGATTCTCTGAATTTCCTCTGTGTCTGTGGTTATGTCCCCCCTTTCATTTCTGATCTTATTTATTTTTGTGTTCTCTCTCTGTCATTTAATTAGTTTGGATAGGGTTTTTTTAATCTTGTTGATTTTCTCCAAGAACCAACTTTTTGCTTCATTGATTCTTTGAATTGCTTTCTGTGTTTCTTTTTTTTTTGATTTCAGCCCTCAGTTTGGTTATTTCCAGTCTTTTACTCCTCCTGGGCATGTCTGCTTCTTTTTTTTTTCTAGAGCTTTCAGGTGTGCTGTTAAGTCCCCAATGTATGCTTTCACCATTTTCTTTAAGTGGACACTTAGTGCTATGAACTTTCCTCTTAGGACTGCTTTCATAGTGTCCCATAAGTTTGAGTATGTTGTTTCTTTATTTTCATTGAACTCAAGGAAGACTTTAATTTCTTTATTAATTTCTTCCTTGACTCAGGTGTGGTTCAGTAGTTGACTGTTCAGTTCCTATGAGTCTCTTAGTTTCTGAAGTACCTCTATCCAGGACCTTCTAGCTTTCATGGTTTTCCTTGAGAAGTCAGGTGTAAGTCTGATTGGTTTACCTTTATAAGTTACTTGGCCTTTTTTCTTTGCAGATCTTAATATTCTTTCTTTAGTCTGTATATTTTGTGTTTTGATTATTATATGGTGAGGGGATTTTTTTTTTATCAAGTCTATTTGGTGTTCTGTATGCTTCTTAAGTATTCAAAGGAATATTTTTCTTTATGTTGGGAAAGTTTTCTTCCATAATTTTGTTAAAAATATTTTCTGGGCCTTTGAGCTGTGACTCTTCTTCTTCTATCCCTATTATTCCTTAGGTTTGGTCTTTTTATTGTGTCCCATATTTCCTGAATGTTTTTTGATGAGAATTTTTTGGCTCTGCTGTTTTCTTTGATCAGTGCGTTTATTTTCTCTATGGTGTCCTCAGAATCTGAGATTCTTTCTTCTATCTGTTGCATTCTATTGATTATGCTTGTTTCTGTAGTTTCTGCTCATTGACCTAGATACCTATCCAGCTGGTCCTTAGTTTGTGTTTTCTTCCTTGCTTCCATTTCAGTTTTCAATTCTTGAACTGTTTCCATTCCTGTTTGATCACTTTTTCTTGGTTTCCCAGGGTATCATTTACGTATTTACTCATTTCTTCAAACTTTTTGTTATATTTCCCATCCATTTCTGTAAGGGCATTTTTTACATGTTGTTTAAGGGACTCTATTGCTTTCATAAAGTCAATTTTTTCCCACTTCTTCTGTGTTAGGGTGTTCAAGTTCTTCTGTTGTAAGATCATTGGGTTCTGATGTTTTCATGTTGTTTTTCAGATTGTTGGGTGAATTCTTGCCTTGGCACCTGCCCGTCTCCTCCTACCGAAGCTATCTAATAGGTCTTCTAAAACAGGGTCAGGTTTCCCTGCTGGCTGGGGGCCTCGCTTACAAAATGCACCCGCTCCGTTTCCTGTCTCCTGCTGCAGGCCACGATCCCTCTCACCACTCAGAAGGGTCTTCAGGAACAGGAACAGGCTTCCCGTTTGCCAGGGATCTCGCCAACAAAAGGCCTACAACTCTGCAGGCCAGCCACCAAAACAAAGCAATTCCCGCTGCCCTCTGCCCTGAGCACCTGACCCAGTGCCAAAACAGGCTGAACTGGGTGATCCTGCAGCCCCGCGGAAGGAATGGAGAAGGAAGGAAGCCCCTGGGCGCAAGCTGGGATGGGCCAGGTACAGAGAGGTCGCAGTAGAGGAGGAGCAGTCCCAGCAGAGTTAAGCAGCCCTCACAGACTGACCGGGGGTCAAGGGGCCAGGGAATGCCCCCGCTCCATTTCCTGGGTCCCGCTGTGGGCCAAGAACACTCTCACCACTCAGGGGGGTCTTCAGTGACCAGACCAGGCTCCCCGTTTCCCAGGGATCTTGCCAACAAAAGGCCTACTACTCTGCAGGCCAGGCCCCAAAAGACCTACTTGGTTTAATTGTAGTGGGACAATCGGCTCTCAGAGTGAGCTTCACTGTTTCCTGCTTGGACCATCCCATGTTGGCCGCATCTGCGCGCCAGTCTCCCCGCCAGGTGCATCTGTGCGCCTGGTCTCCCTGCCAAGTGCATCTGCGTGCCCGATCTCCCCCTCTCAAACTTCTAAGTGCAAGTGTGAAGCAAACGTCTTAAGGGATGCTCTTGGCGAATATAGTTAGCACACGGAGGTATTAGTCTATAATCAATCAGCATATAGAGGTGGTTTGGTGCAGTATTTTCTGGGATCAGAAAACTACCTCCAGTAGGCACAGAAGTGCAAACAGGATATTGAACTGTAAAGTCCCTTAAACATGTAAAATTATCATTGGTAATGTTTGTTGTTGGGGAATATCATTTTCAGGTATGTGATTTTTGTTTATGTTATATTTGTTTAATTCTGTGAGACTATATTACTGTACCTGTCTAAAACACCTGATGGGCCTAATAAAGAGATGAATGGACAATAGTGAGGCAGGAGGGATGATAGATGGGACTAACAGGAAGAGAGTATAAATAGAAGGAGAAATCTGGGAGGAGGAGAGCAGGGGGCAAGAGAACAAGGAGAGGAGCGTATCAGGGGCCAGCCACCCAGCCAGTCATGGAGTAAGTAGGAAAAAAAAGTATATAGAAATAGAGAAAGATAAAATCCCAGAGACAAAAGGTAGTTGGATAATTTAAGAAAAGCTGGAAAGAAATAACCCAAGCTAAGGCCAGGCATTCATAACTAAGAATAAGTCCCCTAATAACAAAAGAGTAAAAACTACTACAATGGTTTATTTTACTTATTTATTTGTTTGTTGGTTGTTCATTTTTGATTTTTCAAGACAGGTTTTTTTCTGTGTAGTCCTAGATGTCCGGGAACTCACTCTGTAGACCAGGCTGTCTTTGAACTAACAGAGATCTGCCTGCTTCTGCTTTATGAGTGCTGAGATTAAAGGTGTGGGCCACCACCACCTGGCCTTACTGTGCCAGTCATGAGAATTGGGAAACTCTGAAATACAATAAGGCAAACAAGCAGCAGTTACAATCTCTTCACCCAGACCTTGCCAGGTTACCATTTTATTACACTTAAGGCTTTCCTCCTTTCCGATGTTGAGCACAAGGAAACCAGAAAGTTGTTTTAAACAAAATTTAGATTTTGCTGATATTATGGTTTGATATTCTTCATTTTACATGTTAATTTTTTTAAAGATGTGAGGTCTTTATTTATGAAGTAGGTATTATTTATGGCATCTTTATTGTATCCAGGGGATACGTTAGTATTTGATAATTATTGGCTTTATTTTTCATAGAAACAGTATAAGGTAGATTATAAGGTTTATTAGTCAGGAACAGGGACAGAAGTGATAATATACATCTAAGTGAGTATATACGTATGTATCCTCATATTTATGTATGCATATATAGTATATGGTGGATCTATATTGGCTTTCATATAATGGGGCTGAGTTGTCCAACAATGGCTGTCTGAACATTAAAGAAGCAGGGAACTTGGTAACTGTTCAGGCTAAGAACCTGCATGCTGCATCATCTCAATCCCGTGCTGAAAGCATGGAAGCTCTTTGAGCTGCCACTGAGATCATATTGAAAGGCTGCAGAAAATGAGGTCTCTGTCATCGGAGGACCTCAGCAACAAAAAAGCCCTCATGAGGAAGAAGCAAAGGCAGGGTTAGGCACAGTCTGCTCTGATCTTTTTGTATATGGACAATCTATAGGTACTATCTCAGTTATTTTTCTTTAGAAATGGCCTCATAGAGTATGGAATATATACATATTAGAGTACTACTCTGCTCTTCGGGCTGATGAGAGAGGGGGAGTTGATTGGGGGAGGGGGAGGGATGTGGGAGGCGGTGGCGGGGAAGAGACAGAAATCTTTAATAAATAAATAAATAAAAAAAAAGAAATGGCCTCATAGACACACCCAGAAGTATGTCTCCTAGATAATTCTAAATTCTATCAGGCTGCCAATTGAGACCAACCATCACAATAGACAATAGTTTTTCATTTATTAATGCCAACTATACACAGCATAACCCGAGTTTGCCATTCTTGGTGTATATGTTAATGCCCTAAAGTGTATTCATGGTGCTACACAACAGTTACTAGTTGTCACAGAAACTTCTCTCTGGGACAAATCAAATGATGAATTCCCCTTCCTCCCCTGATGGTGCCATCAATTGTCATTCTCCTCTCTGTCTCTACAAATTTGGCTATTTGTCATATAAATAGAATCTCACAGTTCTTACACTTTGACTGGCTCATTTCACTAAGTTTAATATTCTCAGAGTTTATCTATGTTGTAATATGTGTTGAATTTCCCTCCCTTTCAAGGTTAAATACTATTCTATTCTCTCCCACACCTTGCAAATAATTCTGAGTGTGGGTGTATAAGTGACTGTTCAAGGTTTTGTGGAAAAGCTCAGTCAAGTGGTAATCCATAATTAATGTTTTTAGAAGTTGTCATATTGTTATGCTTCCATGTTACAGATGAAAAAATTTGAAGCAGAAAGAATATGTGATTTCACACAGTCCCATAACCGGTAACTGACAGTGCTGGGATTTGAACTCCTGGAGTATTGGGCCACAAATCAGTAAATTAGCCTCAATACCAATTTTGAATGCATGTAATTATGGGTTTGTCCTTTTGCTTTTATGTTGAACCCAGGGTGTAGGCAATATCACTTGAGCACTTGATAGACTTCAATTCAGCTGAAAAAGAATCTCAGGGGTGGAGTGCAAGACGAGACCTGGGTTTTCATAAACCTTTCACATACTACTTAGAAAAGAGAAATGACCTCCTGGCATGTGTCAAAGGTAAACCTCCTCCAGGCCATCACTAAATGAAGAAGCCAGACCCAAGAGACCACATAGTGTGTAAATACATACACAATATTTGGAACAAACAAACTCACAGAGACAAAAAGTCAATTTGTGACTGCCTGGGATGGGGGTTGTGGGGAAGTCATAGCTGTGAATATGTGTAAAAGATCTTACTAGGGAAGAGTCTAACTGTTCTAAATCTGATTTATGGTACCAGTCACTAAGTTAATAATTACTCTTGAGTCATATAATTGAAAATAGGCAAATTTTATGATATGTAAAATATAGTTCAATAAAAGTGGGCAAGAAATTTAAAAAAAATAGCTTTCCATGTAATTCTGATGCTTATGACCTAGACATAATAGTATTTCCCAAATGAGCTAAAATAATCACAAGTTACTTGAAATGCTTGGGAAACAACCAAATTTCATTCAGCCATTAATGGTAGTCCTCATCTTGGCCATAGACTGGTATCCCCTTCTAATACTTTGGATGACTAAAGATTAAAGTTTTCTATTCACTGAGTGTGTTTGGGCAGCAGAGATCTGTTAACCCTAGCCCTGAAGTGGGAGTCAGAGGGAAGAGGATCATTGGTGCTCATTGGCTAGTCAGTATAGCTTTGCTCTAGGTTCAGTGGGAGGATCTACCTCAAAAAATAAGGAGAAAAACAGTTGAGGAAGACACCAACTTTGACCCCTAGTTTATATACCAGCAGATGAAACAGAAATCAATTGTTCTATGCTTTGGCCGTATAGTTCAATCAGAGGGAGCTTTAAAAAGACAACCACACAAAGTCTCATTTAATGATTCATGGTGTTAAAAGGGCATTCTAGTCTACAGTCAAGGTCAGGACCACCACTAATGGTTCTAGATGTCTAATCTTCCAGCCCTTATATCTACCAACCCAATGTGTTCTAATCTTTATGGTCCATGGTGGTAGTTTAAATTCCAGCTATCACACTGACCCTTCAAGAATTAGGATGGAGGAAAAAAAAAACAAAGGACATTTCCTTGTATTTTCAAGACAAGATCTTGAATCTCATTCTTCTTTTCTTGTAGCTTCATGACACTGTCACTACTTTTCCTACCTTCAAGGGAGATAAGGAAATGGCAGCCACTAGCTGGATAGCTTTGCTCATGATGGATCACAGAGGTACCATTACTAAGGAAGAAATGCAGAGTACCTGGGGCCGACAAGAAGGCTCACTACTAGATGGTTACTTGATGTGGAAATCTCTGAATGGAATGAATATGTTTTATTATCATTAGTTAATAAAGAAATGGCTTTGGCCTGTGGCAGGGTAGAATAGAGCTAGGTGGGAAAACTAAACTGAATAATGGGAGAAAGATGACAGAGTCAGAGAGAAACCATGTAGCCACCAAAGGAGACAGAAACCCTGGGACCTTACTGGTAAACCATGAGCCTTGTGGTAAAAATACAAAATAAAAGGAAAGGGCTAATTTAAGATGTAAAAGTTAGCTAGAAGTATGTATGAACTAATTGGTCAAACAGTGTTGAAATTTATATAGTTTCTATGTGATTATTTCAGATCTGGGCAGCCAGGAATAAACAGACAGCCTCTATCTACAGTTACCTAGTTCAACTTCTCAAATAATAAAAATGTAGAAAGAGTTACTATATAAAATGTATACTGCCCAGCTAACTCGAATTTCAAATGAACAGTATTTAAAAAAAATAATTATGTTCTAGATTACATAGTAGGCTTAGCTAGAATAAAAATATCCATTGTTTGCAGGATGTTCATATTCAGCTATATGTATTTTGATTTGCTAAAGCTGACAATTATAGTATCATTTTCTAAAGACCTCTGATAATTACAGAAGCTGACTCAAACCATGGCTTTTTAAACTCTGGAGTCAGCTGCCACTCTCTGAGTTGTAGTTGACCATTCTCCACAACCCCTTGGCATGAACTCACACTCACTTGTCTCTGCTTTAAAATCCTTTTTCTAGATCACTGCAACACTTTAATATATCCTCATGTGTTGGTGACTCCCAACCATAAAATTATTTTTGTTGCTACTTTTGCTACTTTCATCAATCAAAATGTAAATATCTGATATCAGGATCTCTGAAACATGACTCCTATGAAAGGGTTGTTTAACCTAACCCCCAAAGGGGTTCTGACCCACAGTTTGAGAACTGTAGTGCTTGTTAAAGGTCTCTCATTACCTTTTGTACATAGGAAATCAAGGCACAAAGCACTTGAGGAAATTCAGTTTTATGTCTCACAAGAAATATGATACTGAGAATATTATTTAAATTCTCTGTGTTGAAATTTTCTCATCTTAAAACTGTTGGCAAAATGATAACAATAATCATAACTCATAGTGAGTTGATGTAGACATTTACTGAGCATGGGACTAAAGTTTTAGGACAAAGTCCAGTACAAAGTAAACCTGGAATAATGTTAGAAAAATTCATCTTGTCTCTCACTAGCATGTATTGCAGATGTCTGCTTTGGTCTAGATGCTCTGATTGTTGAACCATTGTCATACATCGGTTATGTAGACACATGAGATTATAGATACAGAAGTGTAAGATTCTACAACTGTGTAGATTGTCACTGGAGCAACGTTTAATCCTCAAAACTTAGATTCCTAGAATGGAAGACACCTTTTCGCTTCTTCATTTCTGTATTTCTGAGTATGCAACCTCTCATCCTTTTCCTTGCTCAATTTTTCCATTAGTTGATTAAATTTATTAGCCTTTTATAAAAATTAGCCTTTGATGGTATTAGTCATATTTTCATGTCTCTGATGTTTTCCCTGTTGCTTCAGCCTACTTTGGGTATATATTTTTTCTTTTTTTAATTAAAAAAATTGCTTTTCATTTTACATACCAACCACAGTTCCTCTTCTCTCCTCTTTTTTGCCCCCCATCTGATGTGGGAGTGCCATATATCAATCTGTTTATTTCATTGGTTAAGCAATAAAGAAACTGCTTGGCCCTCATAGGTTAAAACATAGGTGGGAAGAGTAAACAGAACAGAATGCTGGGAGGAAGAGGAATTGAGCTCAGACTCGACAGCTCTGCTCTCTGGAGCAGAGACGCCATGCTCCCCTCTCCTGGGCAGACACGGGGATAGCTCTGCTCTCTGAGGCACATGTGATGAAGCTCCGACCCAGGATGGATGTAGGCTAGAATCTCCCTGGTAAGCCACCTCGTGGGCTACACAGATAATTAGAAATGGGCTAGTCCAGGTGCGAGAATTAGCCTACAAGAGGCTAGATAGAAATGGGCCAAGCAGTGTTTAAATGAATACAGTTTGTGTGTTGTTACTTCAGGGCTTAAGCTAGCCAGGCGGCCGGGGTGCTGGGGATGCACCCCACCGCTCTTATTACTACACCCATCACTCCCCTTCCCATCACCAATCTACTCCTAAGAGGGTGTAAGGCCTTCCTTGGGGAGTCAACAAAGTCTAACATACCAACTTGAGAAAGGGCCAAGTCCTTTTCCCCGTATCAAGGCTGAGCAAGGTATCACCACCATGTGGAATGGGCTCTAAAAAGCCAGTTCATGCACCTGAGATAGATCCTGGTGTCACTGCCAGGGCCCCTCCAACAGATAAAACCACATAATTGTTAACCAAAATTCTAGTCTAGTTTGGTCACATGCAGGTTTCCCAACTGTCAGTCTATAGTCTGAGTTCCAACTAGCATGAGTTTTTCCCCATCATGGTCTACACCTCTAGTAGATATGATCCATCCTTTATCCCTTTAATGGAACTTTAAGAGCTCAGCCTAGTGTTCTGCTGTGGGTCACTGCATCTGCTTCCATCAGATTGGAATGCAGGTACAATGATGCCAATTAAGGTAGTCACTAATCTGATTAAAGGGGAAGGCCCTTTCAGACACTCTCTCCATTATTGCTAGGAGTCTTAGTTGGGGTCATCCTTGTGGATTCCTGAGAATTTCTCTAACACCAGCCAGATTTCTCCCTAACCCCATAATTCTCTATCAAGAATCCACTTTCATTGCTCCTCCCTTCCATCCTTCTCGCAACTCAGTCTTGTTGGTACCTTATGTTCCCATCTTCCATCCTTCCCTTCTGCTCCTTTCTCCCCATATACCCTGGAGATCTTAACTATTTTTCTTCTTTGGCACTGAAGCACAAATAATAAAAACCCAGAGTCAGATATTGGGGTTCAAAAGAAGAAACAGAAAAGCAAAGCAGCCAAGCCACTAAAGCCAAATCACCAAGTCTGAGTGACTGCAGACTAAGCAGACTAAGCAACCTGAGCCTCTCTCTCCTCCAATTTTATATTCCCTCTAGTTCTGGGATTAAAGGTATATGACTCCCTAGTACTGGAATTAAAGGGGTGAGCTACTACCACGTGGATTTACTTCTACATTGATCTTGTGTAGCCCAGGGTGGCCTTGAACTCACAGAGATCCATCTTCTTGTCTCCCAAATTCTGGGATTACAGGTGTGTGCGAATACTGCCTAAACTCTAGTTGCTTAGCTTTTCCCTTCTGATATTCAGGCAAGGTTTATTTATTAAAACATAAATAGAATTTCACTATAGAGGCACTCCATGTGCGTCCCTCTTTGGGTCCACCTTTTTACTTAGCTTCTGTGTAACTGGATTCTAACTTGGTTATCCTTTGTTTTACAGCTAATATCCACTTATAAGTGAATATATACCATGTTTGTGGTTTTGATTTTAGCCATTATGATAAGTATAATATTGTATATATAAGTATAATATGGTTTTGCCAGCACCATTTGTTGAAGATACTTTCTTTTTTCCATTGTATACTTTTGACTTCTTTGTCAAAAATCAGATGTTCTTATATTGAGTGAGGTAAACCAGACCCAAAAAGACAATTAACATATGTACTCACTAATAAATGATTTGTAAACATAAAACAAAGAAAACCAGCCTACAAATCACAATCTCAGAGAACCTAGACAACAGTGAGGACCTTAAGAGAGAGATACATGGATTTAATCTACATGGGAAGTAGAAAAGGACAAGATCTCCTGAGTAAATTGGGAGCATGGTGACCATGAGAAAGGATTGAAGGGAAGGGGAGAGGCAGGGAGGGGAACAGAGAAAAAATGTAGAACTCAATAAAATCAATAAAAAATTCCATTGACACACATGTAAGTATTTATGCCAATACCAAGCTGTTTTCATTACTGCAGCACTATAGTAGAATGTGAAGTCAAGGATGGTGATGCCTCTGGATGTTCCTTTGTTGTACAGAATTGTTTTGACTATCCTGGGTTTTTGTTTTTCTATAGAAGTTGGGTATTGTTCTTTTAAAGTCTGTTAAAAGAATTCTGTTGGGATTATGATGGGGATTGCATAGACTCTGTTGATTGTTTATGATTGACATTTTTACTATGTTAATCCTGCCTATTCAAGAACATGTAATATCTTTCCATTTTCTGATATTTTCTTCAATTTATTTATTCAAAATCTTAGCTTTCACTTGTTTGTTTAGAGTTATCCCAAGAAAGTTAATGTTATGTGTAGTTATTGTAAGGAATGTTGTTTCTCAGTCCATTTATTATTTGTATATATGAGGGCTACTGATTTTACTTTATATTTTTTTAGTTGACCTCATATCCTGCCAAGTTATGAAGGTAGTTTTCAGCTGGAAAAGTTCTCTTGTAGAATTTTAGGGGACACTTATGTATGCTTTCATATCATCTGCAAAAAGTGATAGTTTGGTTTCTTCCCTTCCGATTTATATCCCCTTGATGACCTTTTGTTTTCTTTGTGCTTTAGTTAGAACTTTGAGTACTATATTCAACAGATAATGGAGAGAATAGACAGCCTTGTCTTGTTCCTGATTTGAGTGGGATTACTTTATGTTTCTCTCCATTTAAATTTTTGTTGGCTGTTGGTTTGTTGTATATTGCCTTTATTTTGTTATGTTCCCTATATCCCTGATCTCTCCAAGACCTTAATCATGAAGGAGTGTTGGAGTTTGCTGAAAGCTTTTTTGGCATCTAATGAGATGATCAAAAGTTTTTTTTTCTTTCTGTTAATTTATATGGTGGATTACATTGACTTATTTTCATATGTTGAACCTTCCCTGCTTCTATCTCTGGGATGTAGCCTACTTGATCATGGTGGATGATTTTTTTTTAATATTTTCCAGGATTTGTTTTGCCAGTACTTTATTGAGTATTTTTGTATTGATATTCATGAGGGACATTGGTCTGTAATTCTCTTTCTTAGTTGTGTCTTTGTGTGGTTTGGGTATCAGGGTAAGTGTAGCTTTGTAAAAAGAGTTTGGCACTGTTCCTTCTGTACCTATTGTGTGGATCAACTTGAGGAATATTGGTATTAGCACTTCTTTGAAATTCTGGTAAAATTCTGCAATGAAACTATGTGCTCCTGGGCTTTTCTTTGTTGGGAGACTTTTGATGAGTTTTTCTATTTCTCTGATGGTTATATGTCAATTTAAATTGTTTATCTGGTCATGATTTAATTTCAGAATTTCTTATTCAAGAAATTATCTATTTCTTTTATATTTTCCAATTTTGTGGAGTACAGGTTTTCAACGTATGACCTAATGATTCTCTGGATTTCTGTAGTGTCTGCTGTTATGTCCCCCTTTTCATTTCTGATTTTGCTAATTTGGATATTCTTTCTCTGCCTTTTGGTTAGTTTGGATAAGTATTTGTCTATCTTGTTGATTTTCTCAAAGAATCAACTCTTTGTTTCATTGATTCTTTGTATTATTCTCTTTGTTTCTATTTTATTAATTTCAGCCCTCAATTTTATTATTTCCTGTCATCTACTCCTCCTGGGTGAGTTTGCTTCTTTTTTGTTTAAGAGCTTCCATGTATGCTGTTAAGTCACTAGTGTGAGATTTCTCCACGATCTTTATGTAGGCAGTTTGCGCTAGAAACTTTCTTCTTCTTAGCACTCCTTTCATAGTGTTCCATGAATTTGGGTGTGTTTTACTTTCATTTTTGATAAATTATAGGAATTCTTTAATTTCTTCCTTTACTTCTTCCTTGACCCAGTGATGAGTCTGTTGAGCATTGTTCAATTTCCATGAACTTGTAGGCTTTCTGCAATTCTTTTGAATTCTAACTTTAAGCCATGTTAATCTGATAAGATACAGGGCATTATTCCAGTTTATTTTTTGATTGTTTATATCTTTTGTCCCTTTTTATTATTTTTATTGAGCTATATATTTTTCTCTGCTTCCCTCCCCAATTTATTTTTAATCTATTGATGTTTGCTTTGTTACTGAGTATTGGTCAATTTTAGGAAAGGTTCCTTGAGGTGCTGAGAAAAAGGTATAGTTTTTTATGTTTGGGTGGAATGTTCTATAAATGTCGGTTATTTCCATCTGAGTCATGACATCTGTTATTTCTCTTATTTCTCTGTTAAGTTTCCATCTGTCAGACCAGTCCAGTGGTGAGAGTACGGCATTTAAGTCTTCCACTATTGATGTGTGTGGTTTAATATATGACTTAAGCTTTAGTAATGTTTATTTTTACAGATTTGGGTGCCCTTGTATTTGGAGCAGAGATATTTAGAATTGAGACTTCATCTTGATGAATTTTCCTTTGATGAATATAAAATGTTGTTTTCCGTTTCTTTTGAATAATTTAATTGGAAGTCTGTTTTGTTAGTTATTAGGATGTCTATACCAGCTTGTTTCTTAGGTCCATTTACTTAGAAAAAGCTTTCCCAACCCTTTGCTGTGAGATAAAATTTGCCTTTAAATTTGAGGTTTGTTTCTTGTATGTAGCAGAAGGATAAGTCCCATTTTCTTGTTCATTCTCAAAGCCTGTGTCTTTTTATAGGCATATTGAGACCATTGATATTAAGAGATATTAATGGTGGTGGTGGGAGTATTTGTGTGTTTCCCTTTTGGTGGATTTGCTGGTATGAGGTTAACTGTTGCCTGTATTTTTGTAGGTGTAGCTAACTCTTTTGGGTTGAAGTTTTCCTTCTAGTATTTTCTATAGGGCTGAATTTGTGGATAGGTATTGTTTAAATCTGATTCTATTATGGAATATTTTGTTTTTTATGTCTGTGGTGATTTAGAACTTTGCTGGTTATTGTTGCAAGGAGGGGGCCTACTTGTTTGTCCTGGCCTCCCAGATAGCTTACACCCAAAATAACCACAGAGAAACTGTATTAATTAAAACACCGCTTGGTCCATTAGCTCTAACTTCTTAGTGGCTAACTCCTACATCTCAGTTTAACCCATTTCTATTAATCTGTGTATCACCATGTGGCAGTGACTTACAGGGAAAATTCCTAGCATCTATCTCCAGTGGATCCATGGCATCTCTCTCTGACTCTGCTTCCTTCTCCAAGCATACCATTTAGTTTTCTGTGCCTACCTAAGTAATGCCCTATCCACAGGTCCAAAGCAGTTTCATTATTAACCAATAAAAACAACACAAAGACAGAAGGACCTCCTACACCAGATTATAATAGTCTGGCATCCATAGTCTTCCAGTGTCTGCATGCCATCTGTCCAGGACCTTCTTGCTTTCAGAGTTTCCATTAAGAAATCATGTGTAATTCTGATAGATCTGCTTTTACATGTGACTTGGCCTTTTCTCTATAAAGTTCTTAGTATTCTTTCTTTATTCTGTATGTTTAATGTTTTGAGGGGACCTTTTTTGTCTAGCCTATTTTGATCTATTCTGTAAGCTTTTTGTGCTTTTGTAGATTTATACTTCTATAGGTTGGAAAAGTTTTCTATGATTTTTGAGGATATTATCTATGCCTTTGAGCTATAATTCTTGTCCAAATTTTATAAATAATTTTCTCAGGTTTGGTTTTTTCATAGCGTCCCAGATTCCCTGGATGCTTTGTGTTAAGAAATGGATTTAACATTTTATTCAACTGATTTATTTTTTGTTGTTTTCTTGTCTTTCTTTAAAGAATTTATTGATTTCTTCCAATTTTTTTGTTTGTCTCTTCCTCCATTTCTTTAAGGGAATTTTTCATTTCCTCTTTAAAGACCTTATAATCTTTGTAAAGTTATTTTTAAGATCATTTTCTTCTGCTTCATCTGCATTGGTATGTTCAGGTCTTGCTGTTGTAGAACAACTAACTTCCAGCCTGCCATATTGCTCTTTATGTTGTTAAATGTATTCTTATACTGCCATCTACCTATCTCTTCCTCCATTCAATCAGTATAAATGGGTCTGTACTCTGGTGGTCATTCTTCCTCCAGATGCAGTTGGAACATTTCTATCTGGGTGTAGTTGGGGCCAATGGCTCTCATAGCTATTGTCCTTCTAGGTGCAAGTGGATCTGGTGGATCTAGTGGTCACTATACCTCCAAGTGCAGTTGGGTCTCGTGGGTCCACTAGTCATTGGTGCTGTTGAGGGGTGGTTGGTGGAAGAGTATGCTGCTGCCTGTTCACTGGGGGTGCCATGGGTAGGAGAGGGGAAGGGCTAGGTCCTAGAGAGAAAGGGATATTAGGCATTCATCTACCTCTCCCTCCAGGTGCAGGTTGGACCGTTGGGTTTTGTGGTTGCTGGTTTGGTGGTTGATGGTTGGCAGGAGAGGGTGCTGCTGGCTTGTGCTGGGAGTGCCATTGGTTCTTCCTCTGAATTTTACTGAAACTCTTTAATTTTAAATTATTCTCTTTTATTTTAAGGTATTTTATTTGAAGTATTTTACCACTGACATACAGTGTTCTGGCACTGATTTACAAATAGCAATGGGATTATAATAAACATTCTTCCACATATTCTAATGATCTTATGAGGTGGTATTTCTGATATCTTTCAAAGTCCTCAAATTGCTCTACTTCACTTTCAGTAATGAGCAACCTAATGCTCCATAGCATGGCTGTTTTATAGTTGACTCTGCCATTTCTCTGTTGGTTAATATTAGTTTATTTTTAGCTCCTTGGCAGAGCAATATTGAAATAAACATACTAGTACTCAGGTTCCTAAGCACGTCTCCTTTTATTCCTATAGAAGGCAATACTCTTAATTAAAATGGTGTGATTAAAGGGAGTATGTATGACCAATTCTAACAAATGATGGATAATTTGCTTTCTGCAGATACTATACCCTTAAGTTGTAAGAGTATTTATGCTTTCCAGGAAATCTTCTTTGGCAACACTAAAGTAACTTGACCTCAAAAATTTTATCATATAGTTTGATGTTCTGTTAACTTCTTTATTGTCTTCTCTCTTCCCTCCACTAATTTTATCCAGTTTCCTTCTATTACTTTGGAATATTCTTGAGAATTTTATATTTTGTATGATGTTATTTTTTATTTTGTATGATGTTGAAATTTGGATAAATATGTCACACTTATTAATAAAGCAGAATAGAAAATTCACACATTGGTACCAAAGTAGTTGCACATTTCAAGTGGTAGAGTAGAAAATATTATTTAAAGGAGATTAATGTATTAGGAACAAAACAAAAATAGGTCCCCATGGCATATTCTCTTAGTCTACTCAACTGTCATAACATAATATATAGAGTGACTGAAAGAACAATATTTTTCCCATAATTCTAAAGACTAAGAAGGTTCTGAGAGTTGGAGAATACTCATCCTCCCTCACTCCCAGTTTCTGATGCTATACTATGCATATCCTACCCTTATGAACTCGTTTTACTTTAATTACATCCTTGTAGGTCTGATATCCAGATCCAGTTATGATAGAGGCTGGGTCTAAAGCATATGGATTTTGTAGTGGGGTGCAGTTCAGTCCATAGTACACATAAAAATAAGTACCTAGCATTGGTGTAAAGGCTCAGCAGGTAAAGCTACTTGTTGCCAAGCTGATAGCCCGAATTTGATCCCTGAAAACTTACAGAATGGAATATAGAAATCACTCCCAGAAGTTGTCTTCTGACTTTCACATGCTGTGACACATGCAAATTTTTTTTATTTACCTCAGATAGGTAAATTTTTTAAAGACTTAAAATTTAATTTTATATATATCAAGGTTTATATTAGGGTTTTAGCCCCCTAAACCTCTCAGGATTCAGAAGAACCTCTACAGCTGGTGAAAACTGGCTAAATATATCTGATAGTAAATAATGCACGTAAGTCTTTTCATCATGGCCCATTTATTATTTCTATGCTATTGCCAGTGTTCTCTTGTTGTCCCCTTTGGATGTTTCTTTTTGATGTTCTTCCTCAGTGTTCCTCTCAATCCCACAAGGTTTCCAGTTTACATATCCATACAGACATAGTTAGCAATTCCATAGGCGAAAACAATGGTAGCAAGCACGCATGTCACAGGATCATGAAAACTGGTAAAGCTGACAAAGAGGATGCCTTACATTTCAGAGGGGGAGGATTAACTAAGAATGGGACTTTTAAAAAAATCAATACTAAATTCTAAAAAGAGGTTTTCATGCACTAACTACATTTCTTAAGTGTGACTAGTTAGGCTAAAATTTCGTTATTAATAATTTTAGAGAAAAACACAACAGTACTATTGCGCTTACTGAGCACTTCAGTTGCCTTTCTTGGTAGCTGGGAACACAGCATTGTGGTAACCATAGTAACCAATGCAGGCTTTGGAGGAAGGCAAAGGTGCTTGGTTTTCATCTGTGTTTTGCTAGTTGAATTAAGGGGAACCTCTTTGAAAGCTTGCTTCCAGCCCCAGCAGGGTATCTGCTGGCACCCAAGTGAGAAGGAATTTCTTTTTATAGGACTGGTTTAGTGACCCAAGCTTTTTTCTCTGTATCTCTAGGTGTAAAGGCGTAAAGAGTTAATATCCTCAGATATGATCTTGTGTTAATTGAAACCAAGGTGCAGGGTAATTACAAAATATCAATATCTTGTCAGGGTAGAGCAAAGACCAGTAGATTACACATTCTTGAGTCTGCTGCTATAAAATTCAGGGGCACACAGACCTGTTTACCAGTGAGAGCACAAATACTGTCTCCCCTACTCAGTGCCTGTCCCTATTGAGCTTTTTATGTGACCACATATTTGCAAGACTACTTTCTTTGTGAAAGTTGTGTTGATAGCAATAATTGTGGGGGACTAGCTTAAGTAGGCTCAGGGATCTCATTGAAAAAAAATGGAAAAATGGATGGGATATTAGATTAGTGTGAGAAATAGAGTGAATATTTGTGAGCTATTATTTATAGGCAAATTATATTGGTATAGATTTTTGTATATTGATACAAACTTAAATTATATTAAATATGTTCCTATTTTTGTCCACCATATTTGTATAGCTAGGCAACATTATTTTGTCATATTGTATGCATCGCTTCTACCTCTGCTTAAACATTTTTGTAAATTGATACAATTTTAGCATATATTTATCATATTGAAATGTACATTTCTACCTCTGATCAAGGTATTTATACATTGTTTATATTTTGAGGTCATTGTTCTCATTTGTTGCACAGTTGTTTATTGTATAATATTCTAATATGAAGTCTTGGTTTTTAAGTTATATAGGTATTAAGAATTATAGATCAATAGTCATCTATGTTTGTCATACTTGTGGTGAGACTAATCAGGTTCTTTACATACATAGAGATTGTATTCTGCACAGATAGGTAATCATCAGCCACTTCAAAGAGTTGTAGAACATGGTATTTAAATAACTTAGGGTTCTGTTGAAGTGAGACACAATTACTCCTTGCAACACAAATCTATTCCCAAGAGAATGTGGAGCACCGAAGACACTCCACTTGGAACTTGTTTTCTTCTTGGCAAAACTGGCCTTTAAGCAAGGAGCTGCCCATGCCTCAACCACTGACAAGGTACATGGTATCCAGAAATGGATAAGCAGGACTGTCAAATCTTGCCAAGACAGGGTAAGACAGTTTTGAAAAATTTCCTGCCTCTGAAATTGGTCTGTCAGTTACTCTAGGCCTTAGCCAAAGTTTTGCTTCAATGTTGCAAATGAGACTTTGGGTGATTGCCCAGGTAGCCAGTTGTCTCTGTCATGTTTTGCACATTTTGGAAGTTGCCTAATTGCACTTCCTGCTTACTCAAGTAATATTATTTCCCTTTTTGAATCATCGATGTGGTTGAAGACTAGATAGACATAGTTACTTTCCTCTATGATTTGGCCAAGTTATTTACTATACAAGACTTAAACTCATTAGGATAAGATAATTATTGAATAAATTTGTTTTTATTGTATATAATTTTGTATTAGGCTTAGACATCTCTTATTTAAACAAAAGGGGGAGGTGCTGTAGGAAATCCCACAGTCAATAGCCTTTAAATTAACCGCCCACTGGGGCATGGCCTCTTATATTATTTATGCCAATGTAAAGCATGTGTCCGGCCTCTTTTCTGGTTGCTCTTCTCTATTCCTGCAGAGGATTTTGATTTGTGAGTCTACCCCTAAATAAATAGCCATCTATTATTCTCCATTCTGAGCTAGTTTGTGGGCTTTCTTTTAAGCATCCATCCATCTTCATTTGTTTATGAGAACAAAAGTTTGGCTGAGTGAATGCTTTTACACCAGGGCCCTACAATGTGGACAAAGGTCATTCATTTGCTCATACAGGAAGAAGTTACCTCAACAAATCATTTATATACTGCTGGGACATTTAGGGATGAATCCCATTATGGAAGGGAGAAGAGCCAAAGCTTCACAAGATTTCTGCACAATTGACAGTGAGTATCCAAAAGAAAGTTGTTCCCAAAGCTCTGCAAATTAGGTACCCCACCAGATCATACTCTTGTGGTTCTGTGTATAGATCTGCCAGCTAATGCAGAATATTCTTCAGTATATGTGTTGCTTTCATTGGTTAATGAATAAATCTGTTTTGGCCAATAGCTTAGCAGAGTAAAGCCAGGTAGAAAATCCAAAGTTAGAGAGAGTAGGCAGTCAAGGAGAGGTGCCAAGTAGCTGCTGAAGGAGAAAGATACCAGAAAATTACCAGTTAGCCACAGCCTCATGCTATACATGGATTAATAGAACTGGGTTAATTGAAGATGTAAGAGCTAGCTAAAAATATGCCTGAGCCATTGTCTCAACAGTGTTGTAATTAATATAGTTTCTGTGTCGTCAAGTCTGGACAGCCGGGAAATAAAAGTACAGTCTCTATTTACAGTCAGCTGAAATTTTGCTGTATAATGCTTGTGGCTCACAGAACACATAAATGAAATATTTAATCATATGAAGAATGAATGAATAAGTCTCATAGAAAATGCCTAGAGAATTACAGGTGCCATCCAGTGACCTTGCTACCCATAGCTTAAAACTGAGATGCAATAAGACAAACTTGTATATATAAAACTTTGTGCAAAAAAAGATGTCATAAACAGAATCAATGGGTATAATCAAATAATAGATGTGAAAACTTTAATACTGTAAATAAATCGAGAGATATTATTTATAATGTTAAAATGTGCTTGTGGTTTGACCAGGAATATATTGTATTATAGGGAAATGGATAGGAAAGGCCAGGCTAGGAATGTTATTCTTTAAATTGAAGACTAATTTACAGTGAAGACTCTAGTATTTATCTATATGTGATGATTAATACTGGTTGTCATATTGGCAGGATATAGAACCCCCTTAGACAATATGCTAATTGTGCCTCCAGGCACACCTGTGATGGATTTTCTATAATAGGCTAGCCTCTGGGCATGCCTGTGAGGGATTATCTAGAGTAGGTTGACTAAGGTGGGAAGATCTGACTAACTATGGGCATAATTACTTCATTGGAAGGGGTCCTATTAATGAAAAAAAGAAAATAACCTATGCACTAATATTCATCTCCTGCTTCCTGATGGTGGATGCAAAGTAAGCAGCTGCCTCAACTCCATCCACGATGACCTTTCTACCTTGATAGACATTTTCCTCTTATACTGAAAGCTACAATAGTCCTTCCACTCCCAGTTAGTTCTTGCCAAGTGTTTTGTCATTGTGAAAAGTAGCTCATATATTCTGAACCCTCCAGTGCAGCTGTACAATGTTAAAAATATAGAATATGATCAACACCTGTAGGAAGATAAGACCTATGAGACTGAGAGATAAACCAACCTGGAGTATGACTGAGCGCTTAGTAACAGGTGCTGTCAGAGTTCTTGATTGTGTCTAGCCAATGAGGGGTGACCACATAATGCCACCAGATCAGGACACAGTCTGGTTTCTGGGAGAAGTGTATATAAGAGTATCCACTTTGCTAAATAAATGAGTCTGCCATTTGTCTTCTACATGATTTTCGGTGTTTATGTATTGATGTTGTGCCTTCTTACTCCCTCCTGCAAAGGAGCCTTTACAACTCAGCAACAAACACCCCCCCCCCCCAAATGCACTTCTTCCTTTCTCCTGGGTCAACATCAGCCTTCCAAAGGTAAATACTCTTCTGATTTCTATCATTGTAGATTAATATAGTGCATTTTTGCAATACTAGCACTTTACCAACTGGTCCATCCTCTCAGCTACTTTTTAAAATATGTATACAATATATATCCCTTTACATACATTAGATCATTAGTGCACCATTGAGGATTAAACCACTATCTTACCTGGGTGGTAAAAGTTTTTGTTTTTATAGCATGTGCTATGAGGTTTCTCTCCTACACTTCTTTATCTAAAAGAAAGAGAGTAGAACGTGTGTATCAAAGAATCTCTGCATTGTAATGTAAGATTTTACACTTGCTTTCACACAAGAAATAGAGAGCTTCAGCATTCTTTGTCCCTCTTGGTAAATGTGACCTCTGTGAGGATTTGTTCCCTTTCTTAGAGATACCCTATGAGATCCTATCTGATGGTCTCAGGCAGGTGTGACTAACTCAAATGTGAAGAGAACGGTAGGTTTGGGAAAGTGACTAATCTGTTTAAAGCAATAATAATAATAACAACAACAACAACAATAATTGTTCTGTAACCAGAGACACTCTCTGAGAAATTTGAAAATTAAAGCAACTCTACCCCTCTACCCTGGACACCTTCCCACATAAGATGCTACTTCCCACACCTCCCCTCCATCTTTTTCACAGCCTTCCAACAACAAATAGCTGTTTCAGAACAGCTTCCTCTGTCTCTGTTGGGAGAGGGGAGGCCTGAGGTCTCAGGAGGCTTCTCAGAGCTAGGCAGAGAATTTTCTCCTGCTGTTGGCCCAGATCAGCAGGATATTTGAGTCCTTGCCACTTTGAAATGCAAATTAATTCTGCAGTTGGGTGAAAAGATGAAACCCCTGGATGGAAGATTTCCTTTGAGGAATTTGTGACTATTCTTTGAGTTTAAAGTGTTTGGAAAACTTTTTTTGCAACCTTACTTATATGCTCTCTGAGCTCAGGGCTACAAGAAAGGAACTATTTTGAGTGTCTGGGCAGTTTGCTCTTTTGCACCTGTGTTTCTTTTCAATGTGTTTCATATTAATCAGCTATGTAGTCTTGCTTGGTGTGGGAGACTGTTACTTGTTTCATACTCCGGAAATTTGATGTATATAAAGATGAGTTTAATTGCCAGCAATTGAGATGATAGCTTAACTACTTTAACCTGTTGTTTCTTTACCCCATAACTGAGGCATAACAATAGCATCCTCCTAGATACAATTAGATAAATAACACAGAGAATACATTTCCTAAGTGCTTTAAGGAACTCTGCCCTTTTTCCTCCCAGCATTCCATTTTGTCTATTCTGTCTACCTAAATGCCGCCCTATCAAAAGGCCAAGGCAGTTTCTTTATTCAACCAATGAAAGCAACACATAAACAGAAGAACCTTCTACACCAAGTGTCTCTCCTAGTTCTACTTACTGGTAATTTAGGCTTCTTTTTAGCAAAGGAAAACTTTGAATACAACAATACAATGTTTGTAAATGCAAATGAGTAAAACAGCAAAGAATTAGTGCCAATGTGTTGTTAGAAGACCTTTATAAAGAAGAGAGATGTTTTCTTGTGATCCAATTGACCATCCCATTTTTGCAAATACAGAGTACCTTGTTGTGATGAACCCTCATCACCAAAAGAACAAGAAGAAAGGCTATAGAACTTTAAAAACAAAATCCAAAGGAAACGGAAAAGTTAGTGTGAGTTTGAGTATTATATTTCTCTTCCAAGATATTTGCTGATTCTAAAATAAAGACTGAGCCGGGCGGTGGTGGCGCACGTCTTTAATCCCAGCACTTGGGAGGCAGAGGCAGGCGGATCTTTGTGAGTTCGAGACCAGCTTGGTCTACAAGAGCTAGTTCCAGGACAGGCTCCAAAACCACAGAGAAACCCTGTCTCGAAAAACCAAAAAAATAAAATAAAATAAAAAAATAAAGACTGAAACCCTGAAAAGGTGAGTAGAAAGTGATGGGTAAATGGCTGGAGCACAGCTTCCTCCAGCCACAGTGATTTGGAAGGGAACCTGCTAGCATTGACCAAGGAGAAGATACATTGGTAAATACCCAGGATTCCAGTGGGAAGTCCTAAAGTTAAAACTGGAAATAGACTGCTCTTCCACAAATTCTTTGTGAAAGTTGAGGTGACCTATCCCTCTCCTTCTTACCCTTAGAAGCATCCCCACCCTACCCCACCCCCAAGGAAAACAGTATTTTCTAAATCCTCCTTGAAAAGAATATTCATTTGTCATCACTAACATTAAAAGATATACTTTAAGCATACAAGGAAATGCGATCTCATTACAAAACATAATAGTCTAGGGAGATGGCTCAGCAGTTAAGAGCACTTGTTGCTCTTGCAGAAGCCCCATGGTTTGATACCTAATACCCATGTGATAGCTCACAACCATCTGTAACTCCAGTTCCAGAGAATTTGACACTCTCTCCTTCCCTCCTTGGGCATCAAGCATTACATTGTATGTATGTACTTGCAGGCAAAAAGAAAAAAAAACATGCACATAAAGTAAATACATCTAAAATATAAATAAATAAAACAAGTGAAAATCCAATGGTGAAAAGATTCCTATCCCTACAGGAGTGCCTTTTTAAATGAACATTTAAAAGGTATTAATATGTTAAAATAATTAAACAAACTTGGAAGTTTTATTACAAAACTAGAAATTGAAAAAGGTAACAAATTAAAATTTTGGAATTGGCCAACAAACATAGTAAATGTATTTTAGAATTCATACCTTCTGTTTAACTGCAGGTTAGATAGAAGCAGAGAGAGAGAGAGAGAGAGAGAGAGAGAGAGAGAGAGAGAGAGAGAGAGAGAGGTCCTAAAAAACTAGAATGTTCATCTGATGAAAATAATCAAGTATGAGAAAAAATAATGTAGACAAAAATGCAGCTCAGGTGTGGAAAAAAGAATCCTAAGAAATATAAGGGAAATCATAGAGGAGACATGGAAGAGCAAGGCGAGATGAGCACTGGACACAGTAACTGGGAGATCCCATCAAGTTGATGATAGACAGGCTCTTCCAGATGCTCAGCAGCTCCCTAGATATGTACATAGAAAGAAAACATGCAGCTCCATAAGCCAAGAAAAAACTAAAGGCCAGCAGAAAGATTTTAAGGCAGCCAGAGCAAAGGACAGTGGCATTCAAATGAGCAGTTAAGAGAAGAGTGTGTTTCGATAGAAATGAGATTCCAGAAGACCAAAGGCAGGAGTTCGAGTCCTGTGATCAACTGTCAGCTTGAAATTCCACTGAGCGCCAAAGTGAAAGAAAATAAGAACAACTTCAAGCAATAAATAAATTGAGAGTTTATTACCATCATGACAATGACAAGGGAAATACCAAGAACTATTCTTTTCAGACAAGAGAGAAGGATACGCAAAATCAGAGAAGACAAGAACAATAACAAAAGTAAAATCATGCTAAAATTTAAAAATGAAGATTTATTACACAAAAGAAGACATTCAGGGCTGTCATCCTATGCAAAACATAATGACAACAATGAAAAAATGCAAATAGGATAAATGGATTTAAAAGACTTTATCTGTGTATAGGAAATGGCATAAAAGCATCTTGACTTTAGTAATTCATTGTCATGTTTTTAGTCCCTTCATAACCACTAAAATAATGGTAAAATAATACACAGTGTATAAACAAATAGAAAAACAGGTGGCACATATTTTTTAAAAAACGTCTAAATTAAGGAAAGAAATGATATGAAAGAAAATAAAAAGTGAATGGTAAAAACAAAAATGGCAAGAGTCTAGCTATAACCCATAGACTGCAGTAATTACATTAATGAAAATTGATTAAATATTCCCATAAAACATGAAGATACTGAAATAAGATGAAAGGCAAAAGCTGCTTTAAGATACATATTTTAATAAAAGTGTTCAAAGAAATAAAACACTAAACCACTGAATTTCACATTATGAAAATATTGAATTTTTGATTCATTTTTAGAGATAGAATATTTCACAGTGACATAAAAATGAATACATTCATAAGCTACACTATCTATCTTTTATATATCAACAAATGCTAATCAAAAAAATACACAAAAAGTTTCATGCAAACACACTCATATAAAACAAGAATGGGACTATAAGAATTAATCAGTAATTTAGGAGTTGATAAACTCAAAGTCAATATGCAAAAATCTGATAAAACAAATATAAAATAAAAACTTAAATAATAACATTTAAAATATCATTACTGGGTTAAATATAAAATAATAAATCTACCACACATATGACTTTAGTTTCTCATGAAAAATATCCAAAGAAAATAGAAAATTTTTATGAATTAGAATGTCTAATATTGTTAAAATCTAAATTCTCTTGAAATTTGATCTGGATATTCAATATAGTCCCTATCAGCACTACTCTCTTTTGTGTGACAATTATAAAATAAACTTTAATTTTTTATGTTCTTTCTAAAATATAAGACAAACTAGAGAACTTTATGAGAAAGAACCAAGCAATATACTTTATGCTGCCAGATTCTGACAAACACAGTCCCACTCCCAGGGAACATATGCTGAATGAGGAGTATATCGCTGTGTTTGGAGACAGAACCCTTAAGGAGGCAACAAAGGTTCACTGAGGTCCTAAGGATGGGACCCTGATACAATGAGATTAGCATCCTTAGAAGAGGAGTTATCAAATAGTGAAGTCTCTTTTTCTACCAGAGGGCACCATGGGAAAGTGAGCATCATCTATCAAGAAAACAATAGAGATATCATTACCAGGAATTGAAGTAATTTGTGCTCTGAGATTTGGACTTCTCATCCTTAGAACTGAGGCTGTGATCTCTGTAGCTTACATCAGGGATCCATTCCAGAACATGTTGTCATGCTATTTCAGCACATGGATGCAGTCCATTCCAGGGTTCTCTGAAAACGTTTGTTTTCTCCCACTTCTCTGATTTAGGCGAGGTGACTGGGTAAAAAGAGCATTTAGGTTTTAGCCATTGCTGGGAGTGGGTATGAGGAGACAGAATCTATTTATTTGTTTGTTTGTTGGTTTGTTTGTTCTGTGCTTATGTGTTCTGCAGAAGACTTGAACAGACTTTTAAAAAATGAAGATATCTAATGCATCTAGATAACATAAAGAGACTTAGTTAGCCTCCTTATTCATCAGGAAGGTACAAATTAAATAAGATAATTAAAGACATGAGATAACCATATACTGCTACAAGAGTAACTTAATTAAAAAGACTGCTAATGCTAAAGTTAGCATAGCATCAGAGATATTGGTATTCACATGTACTGATGGTGGGATGGCCAATTGGGAGGACTGGGCAGCACTAGCCAATAAGACAGTGTCCGTAAAACTTTTGATCCTATAGTTCCACTTCTAGATATGTATTATACAAAGATACATATGAGCACCAAATGACATATGAAGGTGTTTTAATTATTTTATTTTGGGTGTTTCGCTTGCATCTCGTGTACTGTATGTGAAGTGCTCATAGTGTCCATAAGAGGGGCTCAGATCCCTTGAAACTATAGCTACGGATGATAATGAGCAACACCATGTGGATGCTGGGACCCAAACTCAGGACCTCTGCAAAAGCATCAAGTGCTCTTATCCATTGAGCTGTGACTCCAGGCCCTATGCGGAAGCATTTTATAATAGCATTATTTAAAGCTTCAAACTTGGAATCCAAATATCCAACAAGAGGAAAATGTATACTTGTATCATTACTAAAATAAAGAACAGAGAAGCCACAAAAACAAGTGAATGCTTTATGTACACAAGATGAAGATGGTATGGAATGAGGTTTAGTAAGTGTCCACAAGCAAGTGAATGCAAGCCACATGACTTTGTTCTAGTTTCTGACAGCAGACACCAGGACACTGGTTAGCTGTGGAGGAGGCTGGGGCTCAGAAGAGCTCCTGTTTTTCTGGCAATGGTGTGTCTACAAATGCTTTTTACCTTGTGTTAATTTACAGAGTCTATACCTTTGTAGTTTGGGCAAGCTTCTGTATGGGTGTGCATTTCAATAAAATGTTTGTTAAAATATATGTAACAGAGTTGGAGGGAGTTTCGGGAAAAATAGCATCATCTTATTTCCATTTCAATGTGTTATAATTCCTCTATGAATCAGGTAAGATACTACTGTTGTGACCGTTGTTATTGGAAGCCACAGAATTTCTGGGAACCTGAATCTGGCACAGAAGTGAGTCAGATCCAGAAAGAATAAATTGAAAGTTGATAATACAGTTCAATTAACCAAAATGTCAATCTGAATGGTCCAGCCAAGAGAAGCAGCTATGGAATGAAGATACTAGGAAAGAAAATGGAACCAGTGGCTTCCAATTGTAGTACCAGCTTTCGAATATTGGCAGATCAACTAGAGCTCATTGTTAAAAGACTGCAAAAGATATCAGCTTTCTATCATAGAACAAAGTATTTAGAAAATTAACCTATAAAGAGTAAATGTTTATTTTTGCTTATCCTTCAGTGCAGCCTAGGGTCACAGATGTTGCTGGTGAGATGCAGAGTCATAATGGTAGAGAGCAGGAGGGGAAGAAAACTACTCAGCTCAGGTCCAGAAAAGACAGAGAGAAAAGAACTGGATACAAGAGAAAAAAAAAACCTTTTTGAGGGTTATAATGTCTGATCCTTATTGTCAATGCAAGCACATGTGGAATCCACTAAGTGACATACTTCTGTATAAATCTGCAGGGGAATATTTCCTCTCAGAAAGGGCAGAACCTTCTAGTGAAAGTATCAATATAAAGAGCTCTAAGGACAAAGCAGGGTTGCTTGCTTGTCCACCCTTGCTTCTTGCTGCTAAGTGTAGCGTTGTTGCTGCTGCTGCCTCAACAGGCACTTGTCTTTCACTAACCTCAGAACCCAGCTTCTTAGAATTCCCCATGTGGACTGAACACTGGTGGCTCTCTGGTAATTCCCCTCAGTCTTCAGTGCTGCTTCAATCACTGAGACTGTTGAGATACCCTTTACTGAGGATTGGATAGATAGAGTTCTCAACCTCTCCAGTATACAGATGGCCATTGCTAGATTATCTAGACCCTACTGTATATGAATCACTTTTTTTTTATTAACATTTTTTATTGATAAAAGAAGAATAAAAAAAAAAAAACAAATTTCCACCTCCTCCCAGCCTCCCCTTTCCCTCCCACTCCTCCCACTCTTCTCCCTCTCCTCCCACTCTTCTCCCTCTCCTCCCACCCCTCTCCCCTTCCCCCCACTCCTCTCCCCCTCTCTCTCCAGTCCAAAGAGCAGTCAGGGTTCCCTGCCCTGTGGTAAGTCCTAGGTCCTTCCCCCTCCGTCCATATCTAGGAAGGTGAACATCCAGACTGGCTAGGCTCCCACCAAGCCAGCAGATTGCGTAGGATCAAAACTGCGTGCCATTGTCCTTGGCGTCTCATCAGCCCTCATTGTTCGTCATGATCAGAGAGTTCAGTTTTATCCCATGCTTTTTTTGGTAATAGTCCAGCTGGCCTTGGTGAGCTCCCAGTAGATCAGCTCCACTGTCTCAGTGGGTGGGTGCACCCCTCGTGGTCCCGACTTCTTTGCTCATGTTCTCCCTCCTTCTGCTCCTCATTGGGACCTTGGGAGCTCAGTCCAGTGCTCCAGTGTGGGTCTCTGTCTCTATCTCCATCCCTCGCCAGATGAAAGTTCTAAGATGATATGCAAGATATTCGTCAGTATTGCGCTAGGATGGGGTCATTTCAGGTTCCCTATCCTCAGCTGCCCAAGGAACTAACTGGGGACCTCAGCTTGGGCTCCTGGGGGCCCCTCTAGGGTCAATTCTCCTGCCCACCCTAAAGTGGGTCCCTTAACTAAGGATTGTGGTTCCGTGCTCCCCTATCCAACCTTCCTTTATCCCGATCCTCCTATTTCCCCAAGTCCCCACTCCTTCCCTTCTACCTTTTCTCTCCCCATCTCCCCTTACCCCCTTCCGACCCCACCCCCAAGATCCCACTTTTCTCCCCGGCAATTTTGTCTACTTCCCTTATCCAAGAGGATAACAATATGTTTTTCCTTGTGTTCACCTTCTTACTTAGCTTCTTTAGGTTCCCAATTGTAGATTCTGTGACCCCTATTTATGGCTAGAAACCAATTATGAGTGAGTACATCCCATGTTCTTCTTTTTGGGTCTGGGATACCTCACTCAGGATAGTGTTTTCAATTTCCATCCATTTGCATGCAAAATTCGAGAAGTCATTGTTTTTTACCGCAGCGTAGTACTCTAGTGTGTATATATTCCATACTTTCTTCATCCATTCTTCCATTGAAGGGCATCTAGGTTGTTTCCAGGTTCTGGCTATTACAAATAATACTGCTATGAACATAGTTGAACAAATGCTTTTGACATGTGATAGAGCATCTCTTGGGTAAATTCCCAAAAGTGGTATTGCCGGGTCCAGGGGTAGGTTGATCCCGAATTTCCTGAGAAACCGAAACACTGACTTCCACAGTGGTTGCACAAGATTGCATTCCCACCAGCAATGGATGAGGGTACCCCTTCCTCCACAGCCTCTCCAGCAAAGGCTGTCCTTGTTGTTTTTGACTTTAGCCATTCTGACAGGTGTAAGATGGTATCTCAAAGTTGTTTTGATTTGCATTTCCCTGATTGCTAAGGAAATTGAGCACGACCTTAAGTATCTTTTGGCCATTTGAAGTTCTTCTGTTGAGAATTCTCTCTTCAGTTCAGTGCCCCATTTTTTAATTGGGTTAATTAGCATTTTAAAGTCTAGTTTCTTGAGTTCTCTATATATTTTGGAGATCAGACCTTTGTCTGTTGCGGGGTTGGTGAAGATCTTCTCCCAGTCAGTAGGTTCCCTTTGTGTCTTAGTGACAGTGTCCTTTGCTTTACAGAAGCTTCTCAGTTTTAGTAGGTCCCATTTATTCAATGTTGCCCTTAATGCCTGTGCTTCTGGGGTTATACCTAAGAAGCGATCACCTGTGCCCATCTGTTGTAGGGTATTTCCCACTTTCTCTTCTATCAGGTTCAGTGTTTTCGGGCTGATAATGAGGTCTTTAATCCATTTGGACTTGAGTTTTGTGCACGGTGATAGATATGGGTCTATTTTCATTCTTCTACAGGTTGACATCCAGTTGTGCCAGCACCATTTGTTGAAGATGCTTTCTTTCTTCCATTGTATACTTTTAGCTCCTTTATCGAAAATGAGGTGTTCATAGGTTTGTGGGGTAAAATCCGGGTCTTCTATACGATTCCATTGGTCGACTTCTCTGTTTTTATGCCAGTACCACCCTGTTTTCATTACTGTAGCTCTGTAATAGAGTTTGAAGTCAGGGATGGTAATTCCTCCAGAAGATCCTTTATTGTATAGGATTGTTTTGGCTATCCTGGGTTTTTTGTTTTTCCATATAAAGTTGATTATTGTCCTCTCCAGATCTGTAAAGAATTTTGATGGGATCTTGATGGGGATTGCATTGAATCTATAAATTGCCTTAGGTAGAATTGCCATTTTTACTATGTTGATCCTCCCAATCCAAGAGCAAGGGATGTCCATCCATTTTTTGGTATCTTCCTCAATTTCTTTCTTCAATGCCTTAAAGTTCTTGTCAAATAGATCTTTCACTTCCTTGGTTAGGTTTACCCCAAGATATTTTATGCTGTTTGTGGCTATCGTGAATGGAGAAGCTTCTCTGATTTCCCTCTCTGCTTCCATATCCTTTGTGTATAAGAGGGCAACTGATTTTTTGGAGTTGATCTTGTATCCTGCCACATTACTAAAGCTGTTTATCAGCTGTAAAAGTTCTTTGGTGGAGTTTTGGGGGTCGCTTATGTACACTATCATATCATCTGCGAATAACGAAAGTTTAACTTCTTCCTTTCCAATTCGAATCCCCTTGATCCCATTATGTTGTCTTATTGCTATTGCTAGAACTTCCAGCACTATATTGAAGAGGTGTGGCGAAAGTGGACAGCCTTGTCGTGTTCCTGAGTTAAGCGGGATGGCTTTGAGTTTCTCTCCGTTTAATTTGATGTTAGCTGTCGGCTTGCTGTATATAGCTTTTATTATATTTAGGTATGACCCTTGTATCCCTAATCTCTCCAAGACTTTTAACATAAATGGATGTTGAATTTTGTCGAATGCTTTTTCAGCATCTAATGAAATGATCATATGGTTTTTTTCTTTCAGTTTATTTATATGCTGGATTACATTGATAGATTTTCGTATGTTGAACCAGCCCTGCATCTCAGGAATGAAGCCTACTTGATCATAGTGGATAATTTTTCGGATGTGTTCTTGGATTCGGTTTGCCAGTATTTTGTTGAGGATTTTTGCATCGATATTCATGAGTGAGATCGGCCTGTAATTCTCTTTCCTGGTTGAGTCTTTGTGTGGTTTTGGTATCAGAGTAACTGTAGCTTCATAAAAGGAATTTGGTAATGACCCTTCTGTTTCTATATTGTGAAATACATTAAGGAGTATAGGTATTAGGTCTTCTTGGAAGTTCTGGTAGAATTCCGCGTTGAAACCATCTGGTCCTGGGCTTTTTTTGGTAGGGAGGTTTTTGATAACCTCTTCTAATTCTTCGCGACTAACAGGTCTATTTAGATTGTTCACCTGGTCCTGATTTAACTTTGGTAAATGATATTTATCTAAGAAAGTATCCATTTCCTTTACATTTTCCAGTTTTGTGGCATATAGGCTTTTGTAGTAAGATCTAATGATTCTCTGAATTTCCTCTATGTCTGTGGTTATGTCCCCCTTTTCATTTCTGATCTTATTAATTTGCAAATTCTCTCTCTGCCGTTTGATTAGTTTGGATAGGGGTTTGTCAATCTTATTGATTTTCTCCAGGAACCAGCTTTTTGTTTCATTGATTCTTTGGATTGTTCTCTGTGTTTCTATTTTATTGATTTCAGCCCTCAGTTTGATTATTTCCAGTCTCCTACTCCTCCTAGGTGAGTCTGCTTCTTTTTTTTTCTAGAGCTTTCAGGTGGGCTGTTAAGTCTCCAATGTGAGCTTTCTCTGTTTTCTTTAAGTGGGCACTAAGTGCTATGAACTTTCCTCTTAGGACTGATTTCATAGTGTCCCATAAATTTGAGTATGTTGTTTCTTTATTTTCATTGAATTCCAGGAAGACTTTAATTTCTTTCTTTATTTCTTCCTTAATCCAGGTATGGTTCAGTAGTTGGCTGTTCAGTTTCCATGACTTTGTGGGCTTTCCGGGGGTAGCCTTGTTGTTGAATTCTAACTTTAATCCATGGTGATCTGCTAAGACACAGGTGGTTAGTAATACTTTTTTGTAACTGTGGATGTTTGCTTTGTTACCGACTATGTGGTCGATTTTCGAGAAGGTTCCATGAGCTGCAGAGAAGAAGGTGTATTCTTTCCTATTTGGGTGGAATGTTCTATAGATGTCTGTTAAGTCCATTTGTTTCATTACCTCCATTAATTGTCTTATTTCTCTGCTAGGTTTCTGTCTGATTGACCTGTCCATTGGTGAGAGAGGAGTGTTGAAGTCTCCTACTATTAGTGTGTGCGGTTTGATGGCTGCCTTGAATTTTAGCAATGTTTCTTTTATGTACGTGGGTGCTTTTATATTAGGGGCATAGATGTTCAGGATTGAGACTTCATCCTGATGAACTGTTCCTGTTATGAATATAAAATGCCCCTCTCCATCTCTTCTGATTGACTTAAGTTTGAAGTCAACTTTGTTAGAGATTAGTATGGCCACACCTGCTTGTTTCTTAGGTCCATTTGCTTGATAGGCCTTTTCCCAACTCTTTACTCTGAGTAGGTGCCTGTCTTTGTGGTTGAGGTGTGTTTCTTGTAAACAGCAGAATGTTGGATCCTGTTTTCTTATCCAATCTCTTAGCCTGTGCCTTTTTATAGGTGAGTTGAGACCATTGACATTAAGTGATATTAATGCCCAGTGGTTGTTAACTCCGGTCATTTTTTTTTAGTCGTAGAGTTTGTGTGTATCCCTTCTTTGGTTTGTGTTGATGAAGGGTCTCTAGATGCCTGAGTTATTGTGGTCATTGTTGGACTCCTTGGTTAGTGATTTTCCTTCTATTACTTTCTATAAGGCTTTGTGGCTGCATATTGTTTGAATTTGTTTTTATCCTGGAAAATTTTATTTTCTCCATTTATAGTGAACGAAAGCTTGGCTGGGTATAGTAATCTGGGCTCGCATCCATGGTCTCTCAGTTTCTGCAGTACATCTATCCAGGACATGAATCACTTTTATAATATATATTTACTCTTTCAATTCTGTTTCTCTAGAGGGCTCTGGTTCATAAAAGAACCTGGATTCCCTCACTTTCTGAAAGTTCTGCTACCTTTAAATAGGTCCGTTCTTAGGACCCTGCCTCTTAAACATGGATTGTTAGTGGATAATTAAAATTCAAATTTATTGTTTTCAACATGCAAGTATGCTCCTTTTCCATTGTAAAAAATAACAGAATTAAAAAATAACAGAATTACACTCTCTTTGTCTACGATGAATTTACAAAAGACCTATAGAGTTATTCACTGAGAATTGTTGACGATAATCCTTCTGAGAAAAGTCATTTCATAGGGCCTTAACATGCCTGAATCATAGACATTAATTCCCTGGAGATGCCATAATTCTTTCCTCACAAGGCATAAATCCCTAAATTTAAGTCCTGAAGTGACTTGTATTATCACCACTCAGAGTTGCAGTGAGCTTGGAAATTCTCTGTAATCTTACTTTCTTCTTAATTCGTAACTTTGCTCATCAAGAGCTGAAGAGAAAGCTGAGTACATGAACTGTTCCTTCAGTGGACCCAGCACCTACAATGGGCAGGTTGCAGCTACCTGTTAACTTCAACTCCAGGAGATTCTTCTTAAAATAAACCTTTCTAGAAAGTAGAGTTTGAGAAAAATTGTTAGCAGTTCTATCTGGGAGAAGTGACCCAAAAACCCATATATCCCACAGATGCTGGAGTTTTCTCTCTTGATCAGTTTTGTTTGTTTTTGTTGATCTATATTTCTTAGTCTTTACTGATCTGCTCAAATTTTTTGTTCTCTTGTGATTCAGTCTTGATAGGTTATAAATTCTGGAAATTTGTCCTGCTCTTCTATAAGGACAGACACTAAAAATAAATCCCACACTAGCTCAGAATTGAGTATAATTAAGGGTTATTTATTTAGGGGTAAAGTCACAGACCACAGTCCTCTGCTTGAATGGGGAACAGCAACCAAATCCAGCAGCCAGTAGAGAGAGGGAGTGTGCACTTTACATCTGCATTTATAGTATAAGAGGCCATGCCAAAGTGGGCTGGAACTTAATGGCTACTGGCTGAAGGATTTTTTACAGCACCTCCCCCTTTTGTTTAAAGTTTTAAGCCTAATACAAAATCATATACATTAAGAACAAATATCAAGTATAAAATTAGAATTACAACCAGCACAAACAATATTAAGTAAGAAACATGATAAATGTTTTGATAATTATCCTATCCTAAGGAGTTGAAGTCTTGTATTAGAAATAACTTGGCCCAGTAATGAGAAGAAAGTAATTATGACTATCTAGTCTTCAAATCTATTGAAGACCTAAGAAGGGGAATAATATTACTTGAGTAAGCAGGAAGTGCAATCAAACAACTTCCAAAATACGCAAAACATGACAGAGACAACTGGCTACATGGGGCAATCACTCAAAGACTTATTTGTAGTGTTGGAGTTACCAACTTTGGTTAAGGCCTAGAGTAACTTACAGACCATTTTCAGAGGCATGAAAAATTTCAAAACCATCTTACACTGTTTTGGCAAGATTTGACAGTCTTTTTCCTTGAATCCTGCTTATCCTGTCTGGACATCACACAGTTTGTCAGTGGTCAATGTATGGCAGTTCCTCTCCCAAAGGCCAGTTTTTCCAAGAAGAAAACAAGTTCCAAGTAGAGTGTCTTCAGTGTCTTGGGAATAGATTGGTGTTGCCAGGAGCAATTGTGTCTCACATCAACAGAACCCTAAGTTATTTAAATGCATTATTCTACAGCTCTTTGAAGTGGTTGAAGATTACCTATATATACAGAATATAACTTCTGTATCTAAAGAACCTTATTAATCTAACTATGAGTATGACAAACATGGATGACTATTGACTTATAATTTTTAATACCTGTATAACTCAAAGACTAAGACTTCATATTAGAATGTTGAACAATCTTTAAACAACTGTGCAACAAATGAAGACAATGACCTTGAAATGTAAATGATGTATAAGTATCTTGATCAGAGGTTGAAATGTATAGTACAATAAAATAAAACATCCTAGAGTTGTATCAATATACAACACGTCTTAAGCAGAAGTATGCGTGCATACAATGACAAAATAACTTTGCCTATGTGTACAATATTGTAGACAAAAATAAGAACATATTCAATATAATTTAAATCGATATATAAGAATCTATACCAATGTAAATTGCCTATAAATAATAGTTTACAAGTATTCACTCTATTACTCACTATTATTATTAGTATGAATATGCTCACACTAATCTATTATCACATCCAATTTCCATTTTTTCAAAGAGATCCCTGACCCTACATGATTTCCACTCCAACCCCCAACCCTATACCAATCATAATCAACCCCTAATTGATGTCCCTAACCCTGAGGTCAAACTTTGTTGAAAGAGGGAATGTTGTCTTCTAGAATTACTTCCAAATGTCATGGGGATGATCTTTTTTCTATGGGATCCTGAGAAAAATAAAATGATAGTTAAACTTGAAGATTACTGTCTGGTGTAATTGCAAATAGCCTCTGAGTATTCAGTAGGGTTTTTCTGAGGATGCTATTTGAAGTTCTGGCCAGAACATTATAAAAAGGTACACCCTTTCAACTAACCAAGTTGGAACCATCTTGAGCAGTTGGTATTCAAAACAGGTCTTATAGTAGTGCTATCAGCATCATGATCTCATATTAACCAGGTAGAGTCATTGTGGTGAGGCCCATCTTCTTTCTGAAAACTTCAAAGAGTATTGCAAAAAAATTCATTGTTCATTGTAAAAACATTAAACATTATTTATACAGACATATATTCAATGAAAGGTATGATATAGACATAAATATATATGAAGAAAAATAAAAGTTTTCCTAAATTCTTTCTTCCTTATATCTCATACCAGATGGCTCCTGACATGAGACAGAAACTTGGAATTTTTCTTTAATCAATGTGCTTGGATTTAGAGAAGAACATTGATGGAGGAAGGCCATTAGTTAATTATAATAAAGAAACTGCTTGGCCCCCGTAAGTTAAAACATAGGTGGGAAGAGTAAACAGAACAGAATGCTGGGAGGAAGAGGAAGTGAGCTCAGATGCCATGCAGCTCTCTCCAGAGCAGACGCGATGCAGCCAGTCACCAGGTCAGACATGATGAATCTTTCCTGGTAAGTGCACCTCGTGGTGCTACATAGATTATTAGAAATGGGTTAAGAGGCTGAAATTAATGGGCCAGGCAGTGTTTAAAAGAATACAATTTCCGTGTAATTATTTTGGAAAAAGCTAGCCATGCAGGTGGCCGGGTGCCAGGGATGCAGCCCCTCCGCTCCTATTACAACAGAGTGGCGCCCCACAGAGCCAGGCTGTGGGAAGAGGCCCACAAGCTCCTACAACAGAAGGGCGCCCAGATGTGTGGACATCTGAATCCACTGAAAGCCTGAGAAAGCTTGGGAAAGAGTAAAGCATGTTTTCTTGGTAGCAACAATTTCTCAGGTGCTAGAGGCAAGCAAGCACTCTCATCTAAAAGAGGCTTCCTGACTCAGCTTTAGCTGCAAAACCCTGCAGCTCATTAAGAGGTCCTGCTACAAAACACTTAAATGGTGTTGATGAAAAGCTGAATGCATGCTTTTAGGTTTTCAGCCGTAGCAGGAAAAAAGCTGAGCCATTGTAAAATGCCAGCTTTGTGGGCCGTCCTGCTGGGACAAACTCTGACTCTTCGAGGCAGGAGTTCAGCTACAGAGAGAACATTTGAGTGTTGTAGCTTGTTTGCTGGCAACGACCTTGAAACACTGTAGACTTGTGGCACTGGACGCGGCTCTGGCCAGTACCTCAGCCACAAGGTTGGAAGGGCAGAAAGCTAAGGAATGGGCTAGATCCAGCAGTCAAAGCCACGGCTTTAGTCCTACTGATATTGCTTGGTAAATTAAAGACTCGTGGTCAAAAAAGAGACATATACAGTAAAAGAAAGATTCAAAGAAAAAAGAAAACTTTTACATGATTTACAGTGTGTAAAAAATATGTGCAGGCTAAAAGTTGAAGTTCTTAAAGTAAAAAACAAAAAAAAGGAAGAGAGTTGTTGGGTGTGGTAGTACACACCTTTAATCCCAACACTTGGGAGGAAGAGGGATATTGACGTCTGTGACTTCTAGGTATGGTAGCACATGCCTTTAATCCCAATACGTGGGAGGCAGAGACAGGTTGATCTCTGAGAGTTCAAGGACAGCCTGGTCTACAGAGTCATTCCAGGACAAAGATAAACAGAAAAACTGTCTCAAAAAGTAAAAATAAACAAAATAGAGTTAAAATAAAGCCACACAAAGATGGAAAATAGAGAATTTTGATACTGTATGCTATTATGCTCTCTTTCAATTGTTTGAATGCTGAGGAAGGAGCAACAGCTGCTAAAATATATTTGTTTATAAATGCTGCTGAACTAATCCAACATAGATATTTTGAAAATGCCTTGACTTTGAAATTTGGATCTAAGGACATGATGCTTTGGAAATAAGTTTCTTATTTTGTTTTCACAGAGGGTGAGAGTCTATGGATTGCTTCTATCCCAATATGGTATGATAGACCATGCACTCCTGAAAGGTTGCTGTGAACACCCTCAAAAAATTGCTTTGCTCAACTGCCAACTGAGATGAACCTGGCACACAGGTCCATGAAAGATATGATTGACAGTGCCCCCATTCAGCAGGAAGCAATTTGGAGAGAAATAACTGCGCCCATATTCCCAAAAATTGTTTATGAATGTTCTCTTACATTTAAAGGGGGGATATGATAGAGATATGAATAATTTGCATTGATATGGATTTTGCTTTGGTGATTTAGATTTAAGGTCAATTTTGTTATATGTATATGTATTTCTGATCTTGATTAAGGTATTTTGATTGTGTAGTTAACTTAAAAATGTAATGTATATAGGCTGCTAATGGATAATCAATATAGTCAAGCTTGTATTCATGTTAGTTAAGATTTTCTAGATGTACATAGATATATTTTAGATAGGTATTCTTCATATTTTTCAAAGATTATAGAATATGGCATTTTAAATGTTTTAATAACTTAGAACTTTTCATACTCCTGGCAGCACCAATCTACTTCAAGAAGAAGATGGGCATCAAAGAGGATACTTATGGAGTTTGATAGCCATTTGGGCAAGAAACTGCTCTAGCCTGGACTATTGCATAAACTGGACACAGAGAACCCACAGAAAGAGGACTACTGAACTTGCTTAAAGGTGAGATGATCTTTCGGGGTTCCTGGTTCATGAAGGAGTCTGCAAGACATTCTACAGGACACAACAGATAGTGACTGGACTGACTTTGAAATTTCCTGCTTCATGGAAATGTCTTTAGATACTATGGGCCTGTAGGCCGAAGATGGATGCCCCAACGGTACAGAGAAACTTTGGGTGACTATCAAGGCAGCAAGATGTCTCTGTCATTTCTAGAGTTTGGAAGTTTATTATTTCTTGTTTTCTTAGGTAATATTGTATCTTTCTGGAGTCTTTGGTAGAGTTGAAGAATAGTTAGTTATAGTTATAATTTTCCTTAGTTATGATAAAGATTATTGTAATTTTTACTTGATAACTGTTTTATTATATGTAATTTTGCTATGTTAAGTTAAAGCCTTCCTTTTTTTTGTTTAAACAGAGAAAGGGGAAATTATGGAGGAAGGTCATTGGTTAATTATAATAAAGAAACTGCTTTGCCCTCATAGGTTAAAAGAAAGGTGGGAGGAGTAAACAGAACAGAATGCTGGGAGGAAGAGGAAGTGAGCTCAGAGGCCATGCTCTCCTCTCCCGGGCAGACACGATGAACCTCCAACCCAGGATGGGCATAGGCTAGAATCTTCCTGGTAAGTGCAACTTGGGGTGCTACACACATTATTAGAAATGGTCTAGTCCAGGTGCGAGAGTTAGCTGAGAATAGGCTAGATATAATGGGCCAAGCAGTGTTTAAAAGAATACACTTTGTGCGTTGTTATTTCGGTTAAAGCTAGCTGGTGGCGAGAGCTGGGTGGTGGAATGCAACCTGCAGCTAGTACAACAGGACAGAGCCATTGTCCAGTTTCAAACCAGCGTTGATTTTTAAGTGAGTTATGATTATTATTATAGTAAGCAGCATATATGTATGTGCATATATATATATATATATATATATATATATATATATATATATATATATCTTTTTTCACTATATATGTATTTCAGTGATTCTTACCCACAGGTGACCTGTCCTCATAAATCATAATTCTCTTTGTTTGGTGATCCTATCTGGATAATTATCTTTTCCTCTTTAGGGATTTAGATGTCCAGGGACTCTTAGCTATTTTTTATGTCTTTATTGTTTTTTATTTTAAATTTATTTATTTATTTATTAAAGATTTCTGCCTCCTCCCCACCACCGCCTCCCATTTCCCTCCCCCTCCCTTGATCAAGTCCCCTTCCCTCATCAGCTCGAAGAGCAATCAGGGTTCCCTGACGTGTGTATAGTCCAAGGACCACCCACCTCCATCCAGGTCTAGTAAGGAGAGTATCCAAACTGCCTAGGCTCCCACGAAGCCATACATGCAGTAGGATCAAAAACCCATTGCCATTGTTCTTGAGTTCTCAGTAGTCCTCATTGTCCCCTATATTCAGCAAGTCCGGTTTTATCCCATGCTTTTTCAGACTCAGGCCAGCTGGCCTTAGTGAGTTCCCGATAGTACATCCCATTGCCTCAGTGTGTGGGTGCACCCCTTGCGGTCCTGAGTTCCTTGCTCATGCTCTTTCTCCATCTGCTCCTGATATGGACCTTGAAATTTCAGTCCAGTGCTCCAATGTGGGTCTGTCTCTGTCTCCTTTCATCACCTGATGAAGGTTAATATTCATAGCCTTTGCTGGAGAGGTTGTGGAGAAAGGGGTATACTCATCCATTGCTGGTGGGAATGCAAACTTGTGCAACCACTCTGAAAAGCAGTGTGGCGGTTTCTCAGGAAATTCGGGATCAACCTACCCCTGGACCCAGCAATACCACTCTTGGGAATATACCCAAGAGAGGCCCTATCATACAACAAAAGTATATGCTCAACTATGTTCATAGCAGCATTGTTTGTAATAGCCAGAACGTGGAAACAACCTAGATGTCCTTCAATGGAAGAATGGATGAAGAAAGTATGGAATATATACATATTAGAGTACTACTCAGTAGTAAAAAACAAGGACTTCTTGAATTTTGCATACAAATGGATGGAAATATAAAACACTATCTTGAGTGAGGTAAGCCAGACCCAAAAAGAGGAACATGGAATGTACTCACTCATATTTGGTTTCTAGCCATAAATAAAGGACATTGAGCCTATAATTCACGATCCTAGAGAAACTAAATAAGAAGGTAAATCCAAAGACTCTTAACTTTTTGAAGATGAGTATATTCTTGCAAAGACAAGAACAGAACCCTGCCATAACCTTTATGGGGTTTCCTTTTTTTATCTATATGGTTGTCACCTCAGTGTATGAGCCACCATTTCTCTTTTTCAAGACGTTTCTCCTTTTTAAACCATATCTTTTTTTATTTTGATGGTATCCATACCTTTTCTTATCCTTTGGAAACATGCGAGAAACCCCTTCCCCAAAGTAGCACATCTCCTGGTTTCCATTATTAGGTCAAAACAATCTTGAAATACAATGGCTAATTTAATCCAGAAGTTTCTTTTTATATTATCCAATGTTTCTCTGCTGCTGTTGTTCCTTTCTCATTAGCATTAAGAAAATTCAAGGTTAATAAAGCATTATGCAATCTATTTCTGGGAGGTATTTTTTTATTCCTTTCTGTTTGCTTAACATATCCTTTATAGTTTGATTTGATCTTTCTATAACTGCCTGACCTGGAGGATTATTTGGTATACCTGTATTATGCTGTATCTTATAATAAATAAAAAACTGTTTTATTTTCTTAGAGACATATGGCTGGACCATTTATCTGTATTTATTTATACACGTATACCCATGATGGCCATGACTTCTAATAAATGGGTGATTACTGAATCAGCCTTTTCTGAGCTCAAAGCAGTTGCCCATTGAAAGCCTGAATAAGTATCAATGGTGTGGTGTACATATTTCAATTTTCCAAAATTTGAAATATGGAACACATCCATCTGTCAGATTTCATTCATTTGAGTACCCTTGGGATTACTCCCTGTAGGTAGTAATGTTTGGTTATAGAAAGAGCAAGTAGGACATCTCTTTATAATCTCTTTAGCTTGTTGCAATGTAATAGGAAGGTTTTTATTTAAATATTTGCTATTGACATAATGTTTCTTATGAAATTATTAAGCCTCAACACACTTCTAATCAGTAATGGATCAATTTCTTCATAACCTTGTGCTAGAGGACCTGGCAGACCTGTATAGGATCAGATGTGTCTATTCCTGATTATATCTTGATCCTGCAATTATAATGAAGTCAATTCTGTATCATCTGATATAAACTCAGCAGTTACAATATGTAAGACAACTCTTCTGCATATTGTGAATCAGTAACTTTATTGAGAGGTTCTTTAAAATCCCCCAGTACTGTGAGAATAGCATATAATTCTGCCTTTTGGACAGAATTAAAAGGGCTTTGTTCCATCTTACTTAAATCTTCTGATTTGTAACCTGCCTTTTCTGATTTATTTGTATCAGTATAGAATATATAAGCTCCGGTTATTGGTGTGTCACATGCAATGTGGGGAAGGGTCCAAGTAGTTATATTTATAAAGTTACGTCTATCATTTTGGGGATAATTAATCTCTCCTTAAAATTAGCATAAACTCTTTGACAAGGCTCATTGTCTTTCCATAATTTTTGAATTTTATCAGTAGTAAAAGGAACTATAATCTCTGCTGGGTCTTTTTTTTAAAAAGATTTATTTATTTATTATGTGTACAGCATTCCTTCCATGTGTGCCTGCATTTCCAGAAGGGGGTGAGAGGTCTCATTATAGATGGCTGTGAGCTACCATTTGGTTGCTGGGAATTGAACTCAGGACCTCTGGAAGAACAGTCAATCCTCTTAAGCACTGAGCCATCTCTCCAGCCCCGGGTCTTTTCCTGCTAGTTGACAAAGTCTCAATTTTCCTTTTATGAATAATTCAGGGACCTTTCCCACATAAGGTTTTAATTATTTACTTTGTCTATGTGGTGAAAAGATCCCTTCTAAGATAATATCTTCCCATTGCATTAAAATTCCTGTAGGAGAAATTCTGGAAGGCAATATGACAGTGTGCAAGTCGGATTTGGACTTACTCTATTCACATATTCCTCCTGTAAGTTTTCTTCAATGACAATCAATTCCCTTTCAGCTTCAGTTGTTGATTCCCTGGGACTATTTAAGTCTTTGTCACCATCTATAATTTTCCTTAAATGAACTATTAGATCAGGTGTTATTCCAACAGCTGGTTGTAGACGGAAAATGTTTCCTAACAATATTTGAAAGTAATTAAGAGTTCACAATCTGTCTCTCCTAATTTGTGCCATTTGTGTTCTAATTTTCTGTAAACCTATTTCATAACCTTGGTAATTGGCAGAATCTCCTTTCTATTTTTTTTCAGGAGCAATTTCTAATCCCCATTTTTGCAAAACTTTCTTTACTTCTTCAAAATTCCTTCTAAAGGTCTATGCTTGAATCAGAGAGCAAAATGTCATCCATGTAATAGTAAATTATAGATTTAGGAAATTGTTTACAAATATTGGCACATGGTAGGGCTATTGAGCATTCCCTGGGAGAGGATCATCCACTGGTATCTCCTAGTAGGCTGAAAATTATTATAAGTAGGCACTGTGAGGGCAAATTTTTTCTGTCCTTTTCCTGTGAAGTTATAGTGAAGAAACAATCTTTTAAATCAATAACTATAAGAGGCCATCTTTTCTGTAATAGAGAAGGAAGAGAAATTCTAGATTGTATAGGACCTTGTTGACAGCTTTTAGATCTTTCACCAATCTCCATTTTCCAGATTTCTTTTTAACAACAAATACAGGAGAATTTCAAGGGCTGCTTGTTTCTTCAATATGATTAGCATCTAGTTGCTTCTGTACCAGCTGTTCTGAAGCTTGCAGTTTGTCTTCTGTTAAAGGCCATTGTTTAACCCATATTGGTTTCTCATTTAACCATTTTAAAGGTATGGCCATTGATGTTTCTAAGGGTTTGCTAATTGCTTTGTGTTCTTGTACAGCCTAAATAACTGGAGACTGTTTTTTATAGTACCTTATAATAACCTTCCCAGAATTATGAGTTCCTGGAACTGCAGAAATGTTAATTTGGGTATTCCATTGCTACAGCAGGTCATAACCCTACAAATTCACTGTGATATTAGTCAAATATGGCCTCAGCCTTCCTCTCTGTCTTTCTGGCCCTTTGCATTCATCCTATCTCATGCTTTGTTTCAGTTGAAATAGGGTTCCATTTTCTAGGAATTGAAGAAGCCAAGTTGGATGCCAAGATTCAGGACTAATGTACTCAAGTTCACAACCATGTCTATCAAACCAACAATTACAATGCCATTTATTCTCACTCTTAGCTATTGTCTTAATCATTTATATAAATCTGCCAGAATATATGTTCCCTGTTTCCTATTGTAATTTTTCATTCATCCTCCATATTTATTTCATCATCCAGAACAGTATGATTTTTTTTTTAAAAAAGGCAATGCATTTTTTAAAAATTTGCCTGGTGATACATATTCTCTAGAGTGACTGGGAATGACTGGGCCACTTTTGACTTGGGGCTGTTAGAGGACCCTCAAGGAGATTCCCAATATTATGGTTTGCCTTGTCTGTCTTCTGTTGATCTGCATTCATTGGTCCATTGTCAGCCTTTATCATACCTTCTACATAATCCAGAATTTTGATACCTTTTATTCTTACCATTTCCAGAGAAGACATTATTTCTAGGAATTTGTTGTCTACAATCCCTTCTCAGATGTCCTATTCTACCACAGTTAAAACATTTGACATTTTAATTTCCCCTAATTTCTTTTGAAATTACTTCTCATACCCAAGATTCAGTATTAGAGTCAAATATCTCAATGTTCATTGTATGCAGGATCCATCCATCTATAGGTGCTGATCTAACCTCTAAAGGCCCAAGTATCTTTTTGCATTCTAAGTTGGTATTTTAAAAAGCTAGAGATTCAATAAGTACTCATCTTACTGTTTAATGATTAACTAAGTCTGTTACTCCTATTTGTACAGACTTAGTTAATCATTGTAAAAGTCACTAAAGAGTTCTCTCTAGCCCTGTTTAATCCTGGTATACTCTGTTAGCTTTCTTAGTTCTTTAATCCTGTCCCTAGCATTTAAGGCTGCTTTGTGGTATAGGGACAAGATTTGTTAATCCTAAAGAGCTTGAGCCTGTGGGCCAGCATAAGTGCCCTCACCAAGAATTTGATCTTAGGACATCTCAAGTCCTTTGCTTTTTTCCATTGTTCTAAAATTTTTGCCTCTTCTTGCAAATAACACAGTAGTTGTGGCCCACCATCAAGAGCTGCTGAAACTAATTGAAGCCAGTCAGTCATGTGGGGTAGCCTTATTGCTAGAAGCCCATCTCCCTAACAAATGTTGAATACAAGTCATAAGATACTACTGCTTACTTAATATCCTTCAGATCATTCATTCCTATAGGTATACATCTACCTACTTTGGATCCTTTTGGGCATTTAGAGATTGATGCTTTTTCAGAGTTGATTATAGGGTAGAAAGTTAAAATCCTGATAAGTCATCTCTAACAGGTACTGTGGATGTTAAATCCTGTCCCTGTACCTTCTTTCTCTGCTCATCGGCTCTAATAATTTCCTCAATCATTTCAAGTCTTTTTACTACTGTCTTTTGCAAAGCATGAGGCTTCTGGCCTGTATATATTTCTACTTATTTCTTTGAGGCACCTAGCCTCTGGTCCTTATTTTCACATGTGATTCCAAGGTCTGAATTTTTCCTTTAAAGATAATATCTCACTTTGGACATTATTTGGATAGCATGTAGATTGCCTTCCCAGAGAGATACTCTATCTGCTAACCTATTGTAACTTTTTAACAAGTTTTGATTGCCAAATTAAACAGTATGAATTCTTTCGGATAATTTTTACATACCCTTTGACATGGATTGAGTTTTATCTGTCAAATTAATTTTATCCTTTTCAATAGTAATATTTTTTTCTGGATCTTTTGATTTTTGATGATATTAATCCTGTCAGCTAGCTGTTCATTATTAGTCTGTAAAGACTGTATCATTTCTAAAAGTTCCTGATTCTTGGCTCAGCTATCAAACTATTTTCTTAAGGATATAATATGAAGAAGAAAGCTGAGTCCCAATATCCAACAAATGGATATATCACAATAACCATATGCCTTGTAGAATACAATCAATAGTACCAGCAAAAAGGTTATTACAATTCTGCATGGTTGTAGGGATAGCTCAGCCCCTTAGAGGGCGTGTTCACCTTGGGCTAATGTTTACATATAAATCTGGCAAGCGTGAGCCACGCCGGCCTCTTTTTTGGTATCTCCTGCTCTTCGCTGGATCTCTGGTATTGTAAGTTATTCCTTCGTTAAAATTTGTTGCTTCATATTAAGCTAGCCTGGTTATTACGCCGACTACATTTTGGTAGTCAGCTCCAACGTCAGCTTTTTTTTTTTTTTTGCCCCGGCCCCACACAGGATACACAAGCTCGATCTCTTCCAGCCTTTGCGAGAAAGTTAGCTACCAGAGCTCAGGAAGTGTGACTAGAATCAAGCACGTAGCCTAGTAGCTTTCGCAGCGCGCTCCCGGGGCTCGCTTTCTCTTCCCCCACCCCTCACTCCCGAAGAGCTGCACGTTCATCAACGACTCTTAGTGACCCCACTTGGCCCTGCCCGCCATACTAAACAGAGCAGTGGCACGCACGAGTCTGTGCGGACCCGAACTGCCCACCAGAATTGCTCGGATCTAGCAAGTGGTGAAAGCACCTCTGTATTCAGCCCCACCCCCCCAGCACCTAGCAGTCTACTCTGCATCCCCTCCCCTCGGGTGCCTTAGTCCTGCCTTGGCTCTGCCCCATTTCCTGGCCTTCTCCCCTGCTGCTTACAGTTAACTTTCAGTTTTGGGTTTTGAGTAAACTTTTCAGACCAGCTCTGACTTAGGCCACGTGGACTCCAGGTGCATTTCGCCACCACTGGCAGGAATGGTTATTACAGGTAAAAAAATTTTCTTTTATAAATAAAAATACTGATTTGATTGAGAATGTCTGAAAGTGTTACCATTCAAGACTTTAATAGCCTTTTTGATTGTACCATGTGGGAGATTTTACAAGAGGTGTCTGTCACCCCACATCTACGGATCTTTCTGGGATTCGTAGTTTTCCTTGGCACTATATAGTTTGATAATAGAAATATGATAAAGTCTTTACGAGACGAATCCAGGATTCTTAAGGCAGAGGTTGAATGCTTAAAAACAATTGAAAATGACAACAATCTTCTCAAGAATCAGTTTGAAGTTCTCCAGGAAGATAACAAATCTTTGTTTAACATGACTCGGTCAACTGAGCAAAATTTAGAAAAGGTACAGGCTGATGTTAAGGAGAAATTCATTACTATAGAAGAGGGAACAGCTGATTTGGATCGTAAGCTTCAGTCCCTTTCTGTAGGAACTGAAACATTAACTGAGAGAATCAAAACTGCTGAATGTGACAATCAGATTTTATTTAAAGCTTATGACAGATTGGCAGGAAGATTGTCAATACAAGAAGGCACGGTTTATGCCATAAAAATTATGTCTAAAGATGAGATGTTATCTCTAATGGACAAACTTCATACTTTAGAATCCTCAATGAAGGCTTTGGAACATAATTCTGGACAGGAGATTCAGACATTGCAGAAGGCAATGGTGAATAGAATTGAAAAGATTGAGGAATTTCTAAATTCTGATGAAGAAGAGCAAAGGGTAGAAAGGCAAATTTTAACTCCATCAGTGGGTAAATCTCTCCGGAACAATTCCCACAAAGCTCTACCTAGAGCTCTACCTGCATTTCCAGTAATAACAACAGAGAAGGTGATTGGTTCCAGAAACCCTAGGGTCATCAAGGAAGATACATGGGAGCCTGTCCGTATGAATTATCTAAAGGAAATTAAACAGGCTATGATGACTTTTAGGATCAGGCCTCCTTTCCTAAAGAGATGCTAAAATCTTGGGCCACGACAAACAGAGTCACGCCCTCTACTGGCTTCAGTTAGCTTCTGTGGTACTTGAGAGTGGAACGCAATTGAAATGGAAATGCTTATTCAGGCAAGAGGCTAGACTTTTAGAACAGCAGTAAAGAGCGAAGGGAATTGACATTTCCCTAGATAAAATTCTAGGTGAGGGGCTCTTTTCCGACCCTCAGGAACAAGCTAATTTGGATGAAAACATACTCTCCATGTGTACTATAGCAGCCTTAAGGGCTTGGGACAGAGTACGAGACCCAGGACAGAGAATGGAATCATTTGTCAGAGTTAAACAGGGTCAGAGAGACCCCTTTAGTGACTTTTTACAAAGACTAACTAAAGCTGTACAAATAGGGATATCAGACCCAGAAGCAAGATGTATAATGATTGAGTCTTTGGCTTATGAAAATGCAAATGTGGAATGCAAAAGGATCGTGGGGCCTTTAAAGCTTAGATCAGCGCCCTTGGAAGAATGGGTTTTGCATACATTGAATGTTGATACATTTGACTATGGCACTGAAGCATGGGTAGAAGAAGCAATTGGAAGAATGAATGCAGGTCTACAAGAGATAGACAAGGCAACCTGATAGAGATGGGAAATGTGAGAGGGGGGCCTCACAGGCCCCCATGGCAAACATGGTTCAGTCATTTCCAGTTACTGCCGAGAACGTGCCTTGTCAGGACAATTAGGAAGCCCCATGCCTACTGTTACCAGCAATAATGATCAGAAAGATGATTTCCGTGTATTTTGGCAAACTTCTATAAGTGATCAAAGACCAAAGCTGAGAGTGTGTGTAAATGGCATTTTTATTACTGGCCTGCTGGATACAGGTACTGATGTAAGTATCATTACCCCAGAATCTTGGCATCCGTATTGGCCTCTTCAGAATGTAAATATTCAGCTCCTGGGAATTGGAACCCTATCTCGAGTAAGGCAGAGCATAAGATGGGTTGAATGCATAGGGCTAGAGGGACAAATAGAAAAATTAAGTCCATATGTAGCCAATATTGCAGTGAATTTATGGGGTCATGACCTACTACAACAATTGAATACTCAAATTAACATTCCTGCTACTTCTAGAGCATATATTTCTGACAATAATACTAAAAGATATTACAAACGGAGAAAACCAGCCATTCGGGATGTACAAGAACAAGCAATTGATGTCCCTTCAGAGATACCAACAGCCTTGCCTCTAAACCAATATGGACAAAGCAATGGCCTTTAGCTGAGGAAAAGTTACAGACTTTAGAACAGCTGGTACAAGAGGAATTAGATGCTGGACATATAGAAGAATCTACCAGCCCTTGGAATTCTCCTGTATTTGTGGTTAAGAAAAAATCAGGTAAATGGAGAAGGGTGACAGATCTCAGGGCTATCGACAAGGTTATTCAACCTATGGGCCCTCTGCAATCTGGAATTTCTTTGCCCTCTTATTACCAAAAGGATGGCCTCTCATAGTTATGGATTTAAAGGATTTAATATGAAGAAGAAAGCTGAGTCCCAATATCCAACAAATGGATATATCACAATAACCATATTTGCCTTGTAGAATACAATCAATAGTACCAGCAAAAAGGTTATTACAATTCTGCATGGTTGTAGGGATAGCTCAGCCCCTTAGAGGGCATGTTCGCCTCGGGCTAATGTTTACATATAAATCTGCTGAGCATGAGCCACACTGGCCTTTTTTGGTATCTCCTTCTCTTTGCTGGATCTCTGGTGTTGTAAGTTATTTCTTCATTAAAATTTGTTGCTTCATATTAAGCTAGCCTGGTTATTACGCCAACTACACATGGTAATATTGTCTTCATTATATAACCTCCAAGTTTACTGACTTTTTACTAATCAAGTATTTACCTTTTTATAGATTTTGGTAAATTGTTTTAGGTGTAATAACCTTTATTTTCTAACAGGTGTCCGTGTAGCAAAGAGTCAAGACCAGCAGTGATGCAACCAGTGTTGGCACAAACAGTCCTGTGCTGCTTTGATTTTCCACCTTGGTACCTGGTTAAATACTGACAGATATGCTTTTCTTGACAAATTAAAGGTAATTAAATCAATTCCTTACATGAAGCAAGGAGTGCATAACTCACAAGCAGGCAGCACAAACTGAGAACTGCATAAGTCTCCATGTGACAGGGAACAAGGCATTGGGGAGGAATGTGCATGAACCTGGGAAATTTCCAAGTTGCTGTACTTGGTTCTGCTATGGAGGGGTTTTACAAAAAACTGCTTAGTAGGAGAAAGAAAGCCAAGTGGTTGGGGGTGGGAGATTTTCAGGGCCATGGACCTTTTGAACCATTTAGACCTGTCCATACAATAGGTGTAGAGGTGGTATCCACGTTGTTGCCAGATGAAGATAGACACTAAAAAGAAAAGAAATCCCACACTAGCTCAGAACTGAATATAATAAATGGTTATTTTTTTTAGGGGTAGACTCACAGATCACGGTTCTCTACTCAAACAGGGAACAGCAACTGAATCCAGCAGCTGGAAGTGGGGAGCACATGCTTTTCATAAACATTTATAGGATAAGAGGTCACAACCAAGTGGGCTGGTAACTTAAAGGCTACTGGCTGAAGGAATCCCTAAAGCACTTCTGGGTTATTCAAACCACTTCTTTATGATTCCTCATAGTAGTCTCATTATCAACTGTATTTGTATGGCTTTGGCTATAATTTTATTTTGTTTATGCTTCTGAGTCTTACCTCTCTGCCTTTAAAAAAGATTTGTCACCTAGCATTTTTTCACTTTCTTCTTTTTGAAAATTCAAGTGTATATTGTCCATTTTCCTTTATTTTCTACCATATTTATTTCTGTATTCATCTTTGTTGTTGCTATTTGCTATGCTGTGTTTCTTTTGACTCATGATAGTTATGAATTTTCTTACTGTTATTGATTTCAAGTTGTATATATTTGCATTGAGTAAAGAAAGATAATTTAACTTGTATTCCTAAATTTTCTACATCTTATTGTGTGGCCTAAAATATGCTCTATCTTACAAGTGTTCTATAGATACCCAGAAAGAATGTTGTTCTTCCTGTGTCCATCAGATCCCGTGGGTTTGTTAAGTTCATTTGATACATTACATCTAAAGTATACTCAGGCCCAGTGTTTCCTTATTGGCTGTTATCTGGACCATCCATCCATTCCTGCTAGAATATTAAAGTCACTGTTATTAGTATTTGCTGTTTATCTCTTTCCTACGATCTGTTTTTACTCTATATATTTAGGTCCTCCTATCTAAGCTGCATATGCTTTTACAATTACTACACTTTCCAGATAAACGTCACTGTAGAATGAAACTCTTTATCTCTTCAGTTATAGTATTTTATTTGCTCATTTTGCTGCTATAAATATAACTATCCTTGCTCTCATCATCTCTATTTGAATAGGGGCAAATTTTTATCTTTCCATTCATTTTGGGTCTATTAATATCTTTGAAACTTATGATGTGTCCATTGGTAGTGTTAAATTTTCTTAGTTTTTTTATTATTTTTTCTGTCTTGCATAAATTTGTGTGTATTTGATTTAGAAGTCAGCTCTTCTGCTTTTCATGGTCTTATTTCAGTATGTGTATAGAGAATGCCTATTGTAAAAATGCCAGGTGGGTAGTAGTTGAAAGAATTATGGCTTCATGGGGTTACATAAATGCTGTATTTCTATGATTCTAATTGCTGAGGTCAGCATTGTCAAACATTACAGAGACCCTCCACAGCCAACATTGTGGGTGTCTGAATAAGGTGTTAAAGATCGTTGGTTCATAGATAGGAAAGGCCCTTAATTACCCTTGATTCATTTTTATCCACTTGGGTAGTTATAGTAAAATGGCGTCTTCTGACATTGGGTCCAGCTTGAAAAGGTAGTGTTGCCACTAAATACAAAGAACAGAGAATGTGTGGAGACACTTCAGCTCCAAGATCGACATTAAAGTGCTACCTGCATTCAGGGCATAGTGCTTCTCCTGCCACATTGGTTTGCGTGTTGTGGGTGCTCTAAAGAATCCAGGGTCCCTAGAGTCTGCCCGTATGCACACAGAGAGCTATGTTTGCTCTGCATATGGTACATGGAATTCTTTATGACAGTGGAATCAGCTTCCAGAGCATGACTATATATAAAGAAACCAAGAAGCTGGGCATGAATTATTGCTTTAAATCTTTTGGTGGTGGCTCTGACGTCTTTTCTGTGTGTCACATAGCTGCAGAGTTGGCATCTACACTTTGAGCTGTTCAGCATGGCTGCCCCATGCACCTCTTTTTTCTTTGGGGGATTTTTTTTATTATTATCTCTGTAGTGAAAGATGCCCATGTTCTCTGAATAGTAGTGCACTACAAACTGAGAATACCTCCCCAGTGTCCTGTTTTTCTTTACTTCTGGGTCTGTGCAACAATTTTAGATATGCCAGTCTCAATAAACATCGTGTGTGTGTGTGTGTGTGTGTGTGTGTGTGTTTGTCTACCTTTTATAAACTCACTGTGTTACAGCTACCCAGACTATGAAGTGCTACTAAATATCCTCTCACTATGTGTTATTGTCCATTTTTTGTGAGTATGAGGAGATACATGGTTTTATTTTTTATGACCTTACTAATGTCCTTCCTACTTCCCACTTTTTTTTGTGTTCAAAATTTATAATGAAAGTACTACATGCTCGGAGCTTTCCCACATTCTTCAGTTAGTGTCAAATAAAAGGATCTCTGCTTTCTTACAATTTACATTTTATTGGGCACTTTATTCAACTTTATACATGTTATTATAGTTTTTAATTGTTTGAGACTTATAGAGATAAGTCTTAAAAGTTCTTAAAGACTTATAGAGATAAGTCTTAAAGTTCTTAAGTGTCACTTTGTTGTTTTATTTCTTGAAAATTAAATGAGGTAATCTAATACACAAAGTACATAGCTTACCCTAAATCATCGATATTTGCTGTTGAATTATTAAATAATAAATATTGCATAAATATGGCAGATAGTAGTGACATTTTCTTATATTCATCACGGGTAAGTTCCTGGTGTGTGTGTGTGTGTGTATGTATGTGCATACATGTGCCAGTGTGTGCTTGCCCACTAAGTGTGCAGTAGGGTGAGCTTGGTGGACTGTCATAGTCTCTTACATTCTAAGATCTATGGATATCTGAATGCAGATATGAAAGCAACAGTGGACCAAGAGCCCAGGGACTTTGCCTGGGTGTTGAGCTTCTTTCAAGATTCCCTCCCCCGTGACCTTCAGGACTCAGTTCCCTTTCTGAATTCTACTTACAGTAATAGGTGGGTAGGATACCTCGTAATCCTGGCTGGCTTTGCCATTCTGTTCCTGGGGTAAGAGTTGAGGTCATCATATTTTCAAAGGACTTCTGTACTACTTAACTAACAGCTATAGAATCTGCCTCTAGGGCAACAGTGATGGTGATGATGATAATTATAACTACAACTGTTGACTGAACATACATTATGCTCCCCACTCTGTGCTTTTTCTGCACTATATAACTGAACTCTCAGAACAGCTTTCCTTACTTTCCATTTTACAGTTGAAACAATGGATATAAAAGCAACTTCCTCCAGGCCACAAAGTGAAGTAGAGCAGGAACAGAGAGGGGAATCCAGGACTTTAGCTCCAGGATACCTTTCCTTGTGTCATGGATGATACATCATTTCAGTTTGAGTCAGTTTTATAATAGAATGGTTATAATGTACTATTATGGATGGGCACAAACATTCCCATAGAGTTTATAAGGCATTTTAGAATTTTACACATGTGATGAAGTGTCCTTCATTCCAGTTTAGTGTCTGGTTTTTGAGCTGAGAAAATTGGGATTGGAAAAAATGAGTGAATTTGTAAAGACCACACAGATTAGTATTTCAGGCATGCTCTTGATTTAGCATTCAGGATTTCTTGCAATGTGGCAACTAACGTTATACAAAGAGAAATAATCACCTTTCTCTCGGCCTGCTTCACAGGTGAGAATGTGAGAAAGTCATTTGGAAGGTGTAAAATGTCCTACAAGCACATGTCCTTATGATTTTAAATCCAGAACTGGCTCCCATCTCCCTGTTCATGTATCTGTTCCCAGAGCCTTCCAACACGCACCTTAATGAGCTCAAAACGTACTACAGACGAGACATGACAGAATGCCAGTAGACAACTTTTCTTCCCTTTGGCATTTCAGCTGTTTAAGGCTCTGACACCTCACAGGTCCCAGTGGCAGGCAAACATGACAATTTAATTCTGCAGCAAGCAGGCTAGAGCAAGTCTAGGGGTTATGTTATGAGAGAAGCTCTGATTTCTGTAGCACAAAGGAGAAAGTCAGACACAACAAGCAGATTATCAGAAAAAACTGTATTATGCAAGAAGAAAAATTGTATCTCTTGATTTGTATCCACCTAGCACAGCTGATGACAGAGGTGCCAGGCTGGTGACTGAAGGACTCTAACAGGCCCAAGCATGGCAAACATAGTGCCCACAGACTTTGCCCTTTCCCCACCCTTTTCCCTTGCTACAAACTGTTAGACTGTAGTTCTAAAGCTAGTCCTTAAGGTCCATTTCCTTATTGGGCTACTGATTCATTCCTGAAACAAAAGAAGAAGGGCAAATGATCAAAATTCATCATGTAGTTAATACGTTCAATCAGGATTTACCAATTCACCCAAGCACAAATTCCCTTTTTTCTCACCTTAAAATCCCAGTCCTTCAGAAACACCTGTTCCATGCTTTCTAGGTTGATTGCTGCTACTGTTGCTGTTTCTCATGCTTGTTGCCTGCCTTTACAGCCTCCCCCATCCTCTTCTTGTCCCTCCGGAGTAATAAATCTCTTTTCTGTCAAGAACTTGGTGTCTGGGTGTGTCCTATACTGATTCAGAGAGTGGGGCAAACTCCCTTACAGTGACTACTTTGCTATGTAGAAAATTGGAAATTATATTTGAGGCTGGTTATTTCATGAATAAATATTAGAGATTCCCCTTACTTTTTCTAAGAGCTTATAGCATCATATGGCCAATGGAGCTTTTGCTAACTAATCATGGACTTTGATACCATGAAGCACAATACGTAATTTCTTCCTTGGGTTGTTTATGCAGATAACCACAGCTGTGAGACTTCTCCTCTCTGTATCCTTGTCTCTTTCTACCTCTAATTTTTCCCTTCCTCTTTCTCTCTGTTTCTGTCTGTTTTTCTCTCACACACATATACACAAACTCACACTTACGTAGTTGAATACACACAACACACTTACATGCACACACACTAGCCTATTGTTTATACCAGGTCCATAACTTCATAACTATTTCTCCACAAATCTAGGAAGAAACATATACTCCAGTATAGCTGTAGGATGGGAAATTTTGCCATATGTCAGTCAAAAGTAGTGTGGTACAATCTTGGTGACAAGGAATGACAGGCTGAACTGTATTCTTCTGAAAAGCTCACAAAGAAGAAAGCTTAGCAAAGCAAATCCAAGGCAAAGCCCTAAATTCAAGTCCAGAGCCAGTGCATTGTTAGCAGAACAGTAGACCTAAGTCAGACACTTCTGAAGAGCAGTCCAGATCAGAATACATATTAGAGCAGACCTGTAGTGAGGCAGTAAAAAAGGTTAAGGGTTATCAGTAAGCTCAACTGTGTCCTCTGGGTCTCTTTGTTACCAAGGAAAGTGACCTGTTGTAGATGGAGACTGCTTGTTTGTTTCCCAGATGTACAGACCAAATAATTACAACATTGTTCTGCCAATGACTCAGGCATATTTATAGATAGTACTTACATCTTGAATTAACCCATTTCTATTGATCTATGTATTGGCATACTGGGTAAGGTTCTGGCAACTGTCTCCTTTGGCAGCTTCATGGTGTTTTGTTGACTCCACCTACTCTTCCTATATATCTCTGTTTGGATTTTCTGGCTTTACTCTGCTGAGTCATTGGCTTTATTCATCAACCAAATAAAAGCAACATATATACAGAAGGACATCCTACATCAACCTATTTTTGGTTCAGTTTTACTGGTCATGGAAACTAGGCAGGACACAAGAATGAAGATGGGGGAAAGGATCATGGTGTAAGCAGACAAAGCAAGGGACCAATACCCCAACACAGCAACCTGGGAGGGACATTATGTTTTCCAATCATAATGAGAGGTGGGATAGAGAAGCAGGGCAACTTCGGATCTGTTATCCCAGATTTGTATTGGAGCTAATAACAGTGTCTTAGTGGGGTTCTCCAGGATAGACACAGCGGTACACATAGCCATTGTTCTCTGCAGAGTCTAAAGACTTAGGATGCTTGTCCCTTCTACAAAAATGGCACTAAATCTACAAATCATCTAAGAAGTCCTCCTATATGCTTAAAACCATTTCCATGTTTTTATAGTACCGAATGCAATGGAAATGATTGTAAAACAGTTGCCTTATATTTTTTAGCAAATTATTCCAGGAAAAAAAAAGTGAACACAGATTCAATTCCCTTCCAGGTACTTCTGATTCACAGTTTCTTAAACACATGGTGTGTTTGTGTATATATGTGTGTGTCAGGGGAAGTGGTTATTACAAATAGTTGTGTCACATGATCCTGGCCACTGTGAAGTCCTAAAGTCTTCTTCTTTAGGCCCTGGAAAGCAAGTGGTACAACTGAATCTGAGTACTGTCTATGGCTTCAGAGCCAAGGAAGCTGACAATATAAAGCCCAGGTTGCGGATAGGAGACGATGATGAGGCAGATGTTGAAATATCATCACTCAGTTTATAAGTCAGAATAAAGAGACATGATTCCTTCCGCATTCTGGATCCAAAGATATATATGCTTGTCTCAACTTGGTATAGACTTACCAGCATACTGAAGAAACAAGGCTGCATCAGGACACTAGACTCGTCACTTTCCCTAAATACCAATGTCCAGACTGTTCTTTACAATGACAAGCATCACCTCAGGTGTCCACTGAGCACTGCTGCTGGGCTAAGCATATGATAGGAGATGAATATTTTACTCTTCCACCTTATTGAGAATGAACCTGAGACACAAGAAAATGGATAACTAGATAAGGGTGGCCAGCATTGCAGGCATAGTCCAGAAAGGACTGGGCACAAGGATGCCCTTATTTGGGACCATGTTAATTCTAGGAAGGAGGAGAGCAGGAGGGTTATTAGGAGGTTAGGAAGGATAGTTAAGATGTCAGATCATGACCTGATCTCTCCTGGCTTAGTGACCTGGCTAAACAGCCAGCAGCAGGACATTTTTCAGAGTTTGTATCATTTGCTGGTTTCCAGTGTGCTTGGGGTTACACACCCTTCCAGCTCTCACAGTTGGACTCTCTTTTGTCATGTATTTCTGTCTCACTCTGACTCTGCATTAATCACTCATACAGCTGCAGGCAACCCCTGAGCTAACTTTCGCTTTCCCTCACGCGGAAGAATGGAATCTGACTTCTCATCTCCTTTGACTAACTTCCTGGATCCTGGGCCCACAGGGGAATGCCATTTACTGGCTAGTATAAGGCAGTGTTCTGATACAATGACAAAGGAACATGACATTAATGTGATAGTATTTGTGTTTGCAAACCCTTTATTTGATGGTTTCTATGATCTCTTTTACTTTTGGCATAATAAATATCTCCACACAAGAGGGACTCCACACTGGATATGTATCCTACCTTGCCATCTTGCCATCTCTCCAGCTGTCCTACCTAGGAGCTGACAGAAACCTATTCCCCTCTTCCTGTGGGAAGTGGGGGAAGGAGTTGAAACTGACAGAAGGAAGGAACTGGCTGGAGGCCCCAAGTTACTCTCTCTGTAGTCATTTACCAAATCTTTGAAAGGTGCTCAGAGGGAGATGCAGCTGTTGTTTTATTCTACTCAGTTTCTTAGGAGGGAAATTGACAGGAAAAAACAGATAAAGGGCTTATGTGCTGAAGTTTAGCCTCACTGGCAAACAGAAAGAGCCCAGCATGAATAGTTTGGCAGAAGTGTCTATATCATGCCAAAGAAAAAAATCAAAATTTTTACAATATTCCAGTTATCTGTTCCATCTGGTCTTTGAATGAGCTTCAGAAAGGGGATAGGTCCTTTCAAGGGCACATATTCAATGGTTTAAAACCTCCCACTAACCCTCCTTTCATAAAGTTTGTAGAACCACCTCAAACCACTCTAGTCTGGGTACTAACAGAGTAGAGATTTTTTAGGGGACACTTATCCAATCATAGCACCCTCTGTGACACTAGTGCCAAACCCCTAAAGGTTGCAGCTTCCCTTCTAAGAGTTGGACCCAAGCTTAACAAAACCCCCTTTACCTCTATTCCTTAAACATAATTGAAATTGGTTTGTGCTTTCACAAAGATTGTTACTAAATGCTATGGAAAGCTGAAAGGCAGTAAAAGCAACAAAACAGACAGCAAGATGATAGCAAACTCTAGAAAACACAGTGGAAGGAACAGAAAGTGTTCCTGTTTCCCAAATCTAATATTAGGGATCTCCCTGTTACCAAGTTGTTGCAAAGTCTGCTTTTGTAGATTTCAGCCTTAAACTAAGTCAAAGGTATAACCTTGGAGGAGGAGGGTCAAGCAACATGTCTTCAGGCTCCACACCATCCTGTTGAATCTTTCCCAATGTTTTGATCTTGACACCCCAGAAGCTGATGCCTCCCAGGTCTTTGCCTGTAATAGTCCAAACTTCTAGAATTTTCCTTGAATATCTCAACTCCTATGTATTTGTCTCCCTCTAAATTCCTTCTACTCGTCTAGCACCTGGTGCCATCATCTGCCAAGTCAGATGGTAGATACCAGAAAGAGACTTTCCTGACTCCTGTATCCACTTGTCTTTTCATTTCTGCCAAACAGCTCTCTCAAATTTCTATTCTTTCTTCCAGTCACATCCTCTCATTCACAGCTTTTTCTCAGCCCAACTCCTAACTCTTCCCAATATCAGGTCACTTTTATCTTTTATCTGGATCATTGTCTCAGCCTCTAACTAGCTTTACTTCCTTTATTGTATTCCCCATAGTGGAAATAAAACCTTTCAAATATAAATATGATTAGGTCATCCATGTACAACTTAAAAGTCTGCAAAACAATGATATAATTATATTATAATTTCAAAAAAATCAATTGGAATCTTCTAGGTTTATGTCACAGAGCCCTCTGCCGCATAGTACTTGGATTTGGTAGAACGAATGACATTTGTGTCTGATCCTGTCATTCTGAGTCCTGCACTTCCTCTAGTATGTTACTCTGATATATAAAACAGTGTCCAGTTCTTCCTTTTAAGTGGAGTACTTTGAGCTCAAATTCCCTTGTATACTTTCAGCTAATAGCTCTTAGGTGATACTTGCTCTAAAATGAGAGTTTGTTTTTGAAAAGTATATATGTGCATGTGTGTGTTTGCAGGTATGCATCCATATGCATGTAAAGGTCACTGAACCTAGATCTCATTAAGTAGATAAACAGGTTGGCCAGCATGTTGGAAATTTGCCTTCTCTGTTTCCCTTATTTCATTATATGAGTTACAGATGTATGCTACCATGTCTAGATTTCACATGGGTGTAAAGGGTCTAAAGTTGAGTCCTCATACTACTGACTGCACTACCTCCCTAACCTTAAAACACTTTTGTCTTTTGATACCAAGTTAAGTGCTTCACCTGCCAGTGCTACTGTAATAATAATGGCTGGTAACACCTTTTAGAATTTATGGATTTGCCCATGAAGAACATGATATAATATCCGATTCATTATTACTCCACTATTTGTCATCACAGTGCTGAACACTAAGTAGGCAACATTCAGTCAACATTCAATAATGGCCAAATAGATTGACACTTGAATGAGTCTTTACTGAGAAAGGCCTCCATTGTTATGGCTTAGTTAAACATTGACATTGAAAGTGTGAAATTGGAGTCATTTGACAAGCATTTCCAGAATATGTCCAGCTTTCAGTTGGGTTACAGAGACAAGGGCCAGACTTCTTTCTAGTAAGCAGAAACTTGATCTTGAACCACTTCAGATTCACATATTTCACAGGTGCCATTGTGTACTTTAAGCCAGCAAGTTTCTGGGGGTCTGTCTTGCCCAGTTTATAAGCAGAGATTCAAGTTCTAAGTGGAAAAAATACTCTCTTTCCTTTTCCCTTCTTTAATTTTCATTCTTTCTCCTCTCTTCTTTCCTCTGTAGAGGAAGCCCATGCCATGTGTTTATTCCCCACACATCCATCTTCCTCTTTAATTCATCTGGGATACTCTTGAACTCACTCTTCTTGGGCTTTGTTCAAGGATGTGTTGGTGGGAGTAAGGTTAATGCATTTCTTAAGTTGGCATATTACCATCTGCATTGATTACCCAAGGTGCTCTCTGATGACATATCCCACCTGAAATATCCAGCAGAGGAGAAGGTGAAGGAAAACTTAAAAAGGTTCATGTTAATTCCCCCAAGACACCTCCTTGTGTTGTTTCTCAATCAATAAGAGACTAGATGGGAGAAGGCTTAAACAAAGCCATGTCTCTTCTCATCTCCTGTTAATATTCTCCCTCCACTTTCACACTTGCTCATGGTCAGAGCCCTGGACAGGAGTCTGGATGTGCATAGCACACAGAGCCCCTCTTTGTTCCTGACTTCTCTGGGAAGAGACAAACAGAGATCTTAACTTTTATTTCCTATGAAATGCAATCCTGGCAGAAGTGGAAGAATCTTATGGTCTTTGAGACTGGTGTAAGGGAAAGTGAGGAAGGGGAGGATGATGGTGCTAGGAAGAGAGAAAATAGCTAAATAGGAAAGGTTTTCATCAGCACTGGGACAGGGAAGAAGAGATCCCTCAAAATTAACATAGGAAATAAATCAATGTCAGAGGAAAACTGGAAACAACCAAACACTAAGTATTAAATTTATTTTATTAATAAATAAACTAATTATTAAATCTTTTTATTAAAAGATAAACCTTTTTATCTTTTAAAATGAAAATGATCTCTTTGGATGGACATGAAATCTGCCCATATTCATACAGACTTGACTTCTACCATTCTTCCTTGAGAGGTATATGCCTAAGGGAGGCTTCTTGCTGTGTAGAGAAATTTGTATATTTCTTCTATTCATTTAGCTAGTTTTCTGCTTTTTGAATTGTGCCCCACTTTTGTTGGGAGTGAGTTATAGCAACACTTTATTTATTTATGTATTTATTTATTTTCCTCTGTTTCTTTTAAACAATTCTTTACTGAACAGTGTTTGTATATTTGATGTTTAAATTCCATTGATGAAGAGAAAGTACTTTCATTGTCAACTTCAGAAGTTCTTTCTCAAATCACACCTTATTGTGGGCAGAGTAGGTAGCCCCAGGCTAGTGGCTCCCAATTTTCTCAGTACATCCTTAACTAAAAAAAAGAAAGGGATGCAGAACCTTCAAGATGATGGAAGATGGATATAGCCTTCTGTAAAGACTGTTTGGAAGCATTTAAGATACTGGTTTAGCTCCTTAATCTGAAGGCTGTTATTTTGCATTCTGTCAATTTTGTTTTAAATAAACACTGATTGGCCACTAACCAGGCAGAAAGTATTGTTTCTGCTACCAGGTGCCTTTCTACCCTCAGTTATGCATCATGTGCACCCCTTAAGAGTGCCTATCTGTCACAGTACCCCTCTTATTTCACTTGCCTTCCTTGACTTTCCTTACTCCTCTCTTGGCTGTTCTCTCTGTTTTTCTGTCTGATTCTTTCATGTCCCCACTCCAAGATGACCTTCCCCTCTCCAAATCACCCTCTGCAGGAACTCTGTCGAGTGTAACTTGAGGACCTGCTTGTTGGGGTTTCTATCCTCCCACAAGGTGCCATAGCTGTTTAGCCCCAAAGAAAATCATACAGAGGTCTCCATAAGTTATATACTGATTGGCCCATTAGCTTTGTATTTGTTCTTAAAACATATATATGCTCATTATTCTAGTATATGTTAGCCACATGGCTCAGTACCTTTTTCAGTGGGGCAGCTCACATCTTGCTTCTTTGGTGTCTGGACAGGACTGGAGAGGAATGGGCTTTCTCCTTCCCAGAATTCTCTTGTTCTCATTGCCCTGCCTCTATTTCCTGTCTGGTTGTCTTGCCTATACTTCCCGCCTGGTTACTGGCCAATCAGCGTTTATTTAAAATATAATTGACAGAATACAGAATTTTCCTGCACCAGTGGGGCATGGCATGTTTTTGTCCTTAAGGTACCTGAGCTTCAGACAGAACCAAGGCTACTTTTCCAGCATGTAAGCAATTCACTGTTTGTTGACTATTTAAGACTTCTATCCAGTTTTTATTTTTCATCACATGACTACCTTGAAAAACAAATAAGAGAATGGGAATGTTTTCAACACAGAGGCAAACCTGATTGAATAAATATTTTTCCCTTATTTGTGTGGGTAGATAGAAAGGATCTTGGCAAGACAAAAGATAAAATGTGTGGACTGGAGAGATGGTTCAGCAGTTAAGAGCACTGCCTGCTCTTCCAAAGGTCCTGAGTTCAATTCCCAGCAACCACATGGTGGCTCACAATCATCTGTAATGAGATCTTGTGCCCTTGAAGATCTTAGATCATGAAACTAAAAATGGACAAGTTCAACAGAACTACCATATACGGGCTGCCCATCCATGAGTCTCTGGGACACAAATGTTAAACCCTGTAGTTGTGCAGCTCACTCTAGCTTGTCTTTCCTCTGGTTCCTCCCAACTCCTCTTGGACACATATACGCAAAGTGCTTCAGAATAATGCTTGGTAATAAGTGGCAGTTGGTCCTGGAACGTTTTAGTTATATTTATTTTATTTTACTTTATTTGTGTGTGTGTGTGTGTGTATGTGTGTGTGTATGTGTGTACTATGGCACAGATGTGGAGGTCGGATGACAACTTTCAGAGTTTTGTTCTCTCATTCCATCATGTGGGTTCCAAGGACTGAAGTCAGGTCATCAGACTTGGCCACAAGTATCTTTCCCTGCCGATCAGTCTCATTAGTCCCATTGCTTTAATTTGTCATTATCATAGCTGTCTCTGTGATCCTCTTCCTCTTTCTCTTTATCACTATCTCCTTCCTTGAAGCTCATTTTATTTACTCTATCTGGATTTTTCCCTGTAATCTCTAAATAGGAAACCTGGGTAAATTGTCTCCCCACCTTCCCTATCACTTGGGTTCTAGCTCAGCTTTGCCAGCAAGGAGACTTTGTGAGAGGACAGAGGTCTAGGATTTTTTTATCACTTTTCTGCCTTTTTGTTGGTGTTTCTGAAAAAGGCTACATCCATTTGTGATCAGCTCTCTTCTTGGTGACCAGTGTCTCAGCAGGAGGCACAGTTTAGTACTCCCAGCAGTCCCTCCTCCTTAGCTCCACCACTGCCTGGAGCCACACAGTACCTTCCTAGGCTCAGATCAGGAACATCCCTTGCCTTAGTTGTCCGCCCTGCGGGAGGTGGCTGTCTCCTGCAGTGACTCATCTTTGTGTTATCATGCCATTTCTTTTCTTATTCCGACTAAGCCACTCTTTGTAACTGGGTTCTTACCTTAGATCTTTTCTTTTGAAATGCCTAGTATATTATCTGTTTTTGCTCTGTTCTCTTGTTTTTCCTCATGGAAACTTACCCTTAAAGAAATTTTCATTTGTTCACTCCATGGGGACAGGGATTACTGCAATTTAGAATCAGATCATTTAGGTTTGCTCAGGACTGCAGAAGAGGAAATGAAACACATGTGTCTCTCACATCCCTAAATCATTTCTGCCTGTATGCTGATCCCCACAGCTGTTGTTCTGTCCAGTCTTCTTGGAACTCTAATGGAAAAAGTCATTTATCCCACCTTGAATTCCTCTGTCTTGTATAATTTTCCTCCTCCCTTCTTCCTCTTTTCTCTTTTCTACCTCTTGTTCTGCTATCATTGGTAAAAGCATCCTGAAGGAAGGCTTTCAGTACCCAACAAGTTATCTCCAACAATGGTACTTGAAGAATTAATATTTATTCTCTCCTTATTGTAGTAATACTTTTCTGACAGGAAACTGGTATGCAAAAGTGTTATTCTCTCTGGTGATTACTAAAGGAGTAAGTGGTGGAGCTAGGATTCTAACCAATTCTGATTCCAAACTAAGACAATAATTTCATCCATCCATCTCTCCACCTGTCCATCCAGCCACACATCCATGCTAAATGACATGACAGCCACAGTAATTGGTAATTAGAAATGTTAGCCTCTAAATTTGTAGCCTTATAAACTGTAGGCTGTAGAACTAAAGGCAAAGTCACAAAGCGTTTTGTAGCAGAGCAAGATTTCTTAGTATGCAAAACTAACTCAAAATCATATACATGACAAATCTGTAAGTATTTCTGGCATTGCTCAGCAGTGCTGCATGACTTGGTTTCAAAAACAGATCATACACACTTTACACTGCTGTAACACCAACAAACTGCCTGACATGCATTGGCTCAGATCTGAGAACACCGTGAAGTATAAATTGCAATGTTTTTGTTGTTGAATCCAAACATTTTCTGCTCTTAACTTACTTAGAGAAAACCAAAACCTAATATTTTCCTGCCATCCTTCTTTAGTTTGTAAGTATTAAGCCAATACATCTTTGGCCTTGAACTTTAAAGTGCTGCTTAAGTTTCTGAATTGAGTTTCATAAAAACCACAACAAAAGAACAAACAACAACAAAATAACACCATGAAATGAATTATAACTTGAGATTGAGACAGGATTTGCAACAATATTTGAAATAGCCCTGTGTGGAGGACCCAACCATGATAAGCTTAATAGAAACGGACCACCCAAAGGAAGTTCTTAATTTCCAACCATCGTTATTTGCCAGTGTAGGACCCAGCTTAAGGGAGGCCTGAGTTTTGATTTACCCTGAGGCAATACCTGTTTGCAGGAAGGGTCACAAACTGAGATTACCCACGCACCACCCAAGAACAGACCATGGAAAGGAAATTCCTAACATTCCAACCATTGTAGATAGGATCACCTGCCTGCACAGTTCATCAGGACACCCTAGACAAATGTCAACCAATCAGGGGTCCTGCACCTTAGAAACCTCTCACCCCCACCTTTACTACTATAAAAACTCAACTCTAACTGAGCTTGGGGATCTTTGATTATTCCAAAACGTCGGACACACAGAGAGACAAATTTGCAAACTTGTATAAAATAAAGGCTCTTTGCTTTTACATATGGGACTTGGTCTCCTTGTTGGTTTTGGGGGGACTTCACGGTCTGGGCATAACAGTATACACACTCCTGCCACTCCGTATTACATAAACATGTAGAGAATAAAATGTTATTAATCATTAATACTTACCAAAATCAAAATATTAATCAGTACAGAACACTGAATATGCTTTGTTCTACAGTATCAAATACCTAGTCAAGATTTAATTATTTATTTAAAAAGACTCTAGATATAAAATGATAAGTAGTATACTGAAATAGTTAGAAATAATGGCAGAAAAGACAACCTTAAAAGAAACTATGAAATGAGAGAAGGTGAGTACAGACTGTAGTGAGGCTGTGGATGGTGCTGCTGGTCTAGAGCTCATATTGGTCAGCAGCCCCCATGGATCTCCTAAGACACTAAAACTGAGGACACGTTCTAGGTAACATGAGGGCAACGTTTTCCAACCTACTAGCTCTTTCCCTCTTGTTCTTAAACAACAGTGCCAGGACTTTTTGCATTTATTTAGTTTGTATGTATATGTGTTCATATGTGTACATGTGCCTGTCTCTGTGTGTGTATCTCTGTGGTTACATGTGTACCATAATGTGAATGTGGAAGTCAAAGAACAGCTTATGAAAGCTGGTTCTCTCTTTCTTCCACAATATGGGTCCAAGGGACTAAATTCAGGTCATCAAGCTTAGTAGCAAATACCTTAACCTATGTGGGTCTCTGTCTCTGTCTCCTTTCACTGCCTGATGAAGGTTAATATTCAGGAGGATGCCTATATGTTTTTCTTTGGGTTCACTTTCTTATTTAGCTTCTCTAGGATCACTAATTATAGGCTCATTGTCCTTTATTTATGGTTAGAAACCAAATATGAGTGAGAACATCCCATGTTCCTCTTTTTGGGTCTGGCTTACCTCACTCAGGATAGTGTTTTCTATTTTCGTCCATTTGTATGCAAAATTGGGAGCACAGGACTGAAATCTCAAGGTCCAAATCAGGAGCAGATGGAGAGAGAGCATGAGCAAAGAACTCAAGACGGCGAGGGGTGCACCCACACACTGAGGCAATGGGGATGTTCTTTCGGGAACTCACCAAGGCCAGCTGGACTGGGTCTGAAAAAGCATGGGATAAAACAGGACTCGCTGAACATAGTGGACAATGAGGACTACTGAGAACTCAAGAACAATGGCAATGGGTTTTTGATCCTACTGCACGTACTGGCTTTGGCGGAGCCTAGGCTGTTTGGATGCTCATTTTACTAGACCTGGATGGGGGTGGGTGGTCTTTGGACTTCCCACAGGGCAGGGAACCCTGATTGATCTTTGGGCTGATGAGGGAGGGAGACTTGATTGGGGGAGGGGAAGGGAAATGGGAGGCGGTGTTAGTGAAAGACCCTCGACGAGGACCTCTTTTCGGGAGGAGACCTCCCCAACGCCAAGGAACAGGCCGAGACCTCATGGATGCAAATCGCAAGAGGTTTATTGAGTAGACACAGGTACCTGTGGGCAGCAAGATCTCTTGGAAGATTTGCGCACCTGCCAACTGGAGGGCGGGCTTTTTGTAGGGAAGAGCAAAAAGCAAGTTTACAGAAGCAAAAGCGTGGTTATTGGTATGCGGCGGGGGGCATGAATGGTTTCCTCTCTCAGCATGGATGCCTGGCAACAATCATCCTGTTCCTATCTTATAGCTAACCTGCTTTGTTGACATCCTATCTTATTGACATCTTGCCTTGCATTCTTCCTATCTCTATCTCATAGATCTCCTGCCCTCTCAGGCACATGGGATGTTCTTACAGGAGCAGGCTGGCTGCTGATCCGGAGAATTTTTTTTAAAAAGCAAACAGGACGTTCCCCCGGGAGCATGCTAGCTACAGGTTTTGAGGAGGGGGTCTGCAGGGTCTTTCATTAGGGAGGAGGCAGAAATCTTTAATAAATAAATAAATAATTAAAAAAATACCTTAACCTACTGAGATATTTCACCAGTCTTACCATTGGTTATTAATAGAAATAGCAGCAACAATAAACTGAACTAACAATTAGTATAGAAATGGGAACCAAGAGAAGCTGAAACCACAGAGTAAGCCCTTCTAACTCCCACAAAGTAACACTGATGCTCATTTTTATTGTTTACTCATATGTGATATTGCTAAAATGGCCAAATCCTGAGACTAGATAGATCATGTCGAATATTACTCTGCTGAAGAACATGGTAATAAGATGATTGCCAATGACATTGATATACCTATAAATCAGTGTCTCAAATAACCCACATCAGGGTTGCTCCTTGTAGAACATGGGACTTAACACAGAGACCCATAACTGGATAGTGTTCAGGGAATAAGAGTCTTTGGAATACCCACTCCCAAACAAGGTGTCATATTCAAACCCTTTCTTTCAAGGCTCAAGGTACAATGTGGAAGAGGTGACAGAAAGATCCTAAGATCCAGAGATGATAGATGACTCCAAGAAGACAGTTTCTTCCAGACACAGCAGTAATAATGAACATATAAACTCAAAGACTACAGCAGCATGCACAAAGCCTGCACAAGTTCAGACCAGATGAGATGAAGCCCCAGCACTGGAAGAGGGAAATGGACACAAGACCCTATCCCTAACCATAAGCAATATGTAATTGGTATCCAATGACAAAGAGAAAATTAGTTTTTTCCAATGGTCTCACTGGATATATCAACCACACACTCAGGAGTGGGTGTGGCACGACAAAATGAATATAAAGACATTCTAGTGGACTCTTTTATTTTGCTTTGTTTTTACATCTTTATTCTGTCTTGTTGGATTTTTGCTTATTTACTTTGGTTTTCATTTTTGTGGTTTATTTTGTGCTTCTGTTCCTTTGTTTTGTTTTTATTTTATTGTTTTAATGAGAGAGAGGACAAAGAACATAAACTGAATAAATAGGGGAAGTATATGAGAGGAATTGGGAGAGGGAAAAGATGATCAAAATATATTGTATGAAAAAAATCTTCAATAAAATATTTGCTGTGTGTCTGTAAAGGAATATGTACACATGAGTACAGTTGCCTGTGGAGGCAACCAGAAGAGAGTACTGGATCCCCTGGAGATGGAATTATTGGTAATTGTGAACTGTCTGACATGGGTGCTGAGAATTGAAGTCAAATCTTCTTCAAGGTCAGTATTTCTACTTACCTTTTGAGACCTCACCAGCATCATCTTCACTGGTTGATTTGGTCTTCTTAGTCTTTGAGTGTGGAAGGGTGTTTGGACTATACCTAATTCCCAGGATGTTTAATTCTCCTTCTCATTCAGTTCCATCTCTTTCTATATTCTTTTTCTTTTTTTCTACAGTTCCTTTGTGTCTTTTTGTCCTTCTTTCTCTTCCTGTAGGTAGGCAGGATGTCTATAGCTCCAGATAATGTGCTGACTAAACAGGTGAAATCTACTGAAAGTTTGTCCCAGGAACAGTCAAGTTCACATGTTCCCAGATGAAGCAGTCACTAATTTGGTATTTACTCTGCCCTGTTCCCAGATGATGCGGTCACTAATTTGGTATTTACTCTGCCCTGCTCCCAGATGATGCAGTCACTAATTTGGTATATACTCTGCCCTGCTCCCAGATGATGCGGTCACTAATTTGGTATTTACTCTGCCCTGCTCTCAGCAGTTTGACCAATCTCTGAACTGAGACCAATGGCTGCTCAGACAAACACACTCAGGAGGAAAGGTCCAGAACCTATGCTAATTCCTGTCTTTTTTTCTTCCTTTGAAAGACCCTAAATACTTCCTTCACATCTCATTGTCTAGAATCAAAGCTCAAAACCACCCTTGAGTTGATCTTGGTCAGTAGAAGACAGAATTATTAAAATTTGCCTGGACTGTAATTTAAAAGGAATCATTTGTCAAGGCTGTAACCAGAAATGAGATTTTTTTACCTCACTGTTCCAAGTTTTCAGATAATGGCAGATGACACCAGTAACACATACGGTGATACTCACCGAACAACAGGAAACATGAGTTTCAGGTATTCATTCATTCATTTCCTTGCCCCTCAAAATCCCCACAGGGCTCAGCATGTAAGATTTAGAGTTTAGAATTTCCAGGCTGGGGGAATTAAAATATTTTGTAATAGATTATAAGGGAACATTTGTGCATGTGCTTAATATAAAACAACTTAATCTGTGTATGTTTTGACTATCAGAAAGATGAATAGAACAGGAAGAATATTGAATAAACACTGGCCCTCAAATCCATATTTGATGATAGCTATATAGCCATAGAATCATAAAGCTCAATTAATTCTTAGTAAACATGAAGAAAACCACTTAAATATCTCACAAATCATGAAAATAGATAAAATTTTCTATGTACAAAATGGAATAAATGCCACCATAAGTAGTAAACATTAAAATAAATGTGAATGCCTTTTCATCATTTATAATCACTTTAAAAGTAATTTAGCTGTTAAAGGCACAAATATTAGTAATGAACTATAAGATCTTATAATATATACACAAAAAAGTTGTTAGACAGCAATAACATAGGAGATAAGGAACAAGGGAAAAGACAAACATGCACCAGACTTTACTAGCCGTTAAGTGGAATAATACTGGTTGAAGGTAGATAGTGATGAGCTGATGCTATTTATTGTAAATTTGAAGGCATACAAAACTCCAAACAACAAGAACACTAAATAAGCCAAAGTTAGCAATATAATGAAATAAAAACTTATAATCAAGCAATTCAAAGAAAGCAGGGTGCAAAGCAGAGGGATGTGAACTCAATCACAGTGAGATTACATTAAAACAAAGCAGAGCTAGCCAAACTCCAGAGGTGAGCAGATTGGATACTTAAGTAAGACTGAACATATGTTGTTCACAATAAATTATAGATATCTTGACATACAAGTATACCAGGAGCAAAAGGGTAGAAAAATAACAAAGGGTAAGGAGATAATATTGTAGAATAATACATATGTTCCAATTATTTATGGCATTTTTAGAAAAAACAGGGTATCACTTTGAAGAAGTGAACATTTCAAAGCCAATTCTTAACTGCTCTAGAATCTAAGACTCCTGAAAAACAGAAATCCTATTTTCTTAATTTTTATATCTATAGTCTCTGTATATCTACAGCATGAAGTCTGATCCATGGAATTACTGCTATTATTATATGAGTGTGTGTGTCTGTTTGTATGCAGTATACATATGTGTGGCATTTGTGACTGTATGTATGGGCTCACATGCACAGAAGCAGTTGGTTAGGTGTCACAGAAAAACCTCTTCCCTCCCTGTGTACTTTTTCTTAGTCTGAGGACAAAGAAAGCACCCCACTTTTCACTATGCTCTGTGGGATATCATGTCTAAAGTTATGCCTGGTCTTTAGAACATGGTTTCTCTGAGGGATACTGTGTGTATATAAATGCTGTTTCCCCAAACCTTTCAATTGCATCCATCTTTCCGTCGTTGAGCAGAAGACTGATGAGCCTGCTACAGTTATTATGATGATCAGATTCATCAAAACCATTCCCCATGCATTCAATAGATTGGCAGTGATGCATTATTATAGTGTCTTATATTTGTTTAAAAGACTCATTATTATGACTTACTAAATGGAAGGTATAGATATCCAGTAGAGAACTTAAAGCAAAATAGACAGATATTAGAATATATCACTACAAAAATAGACACATGCCTTATGTTGGCTATTCAAGGCAAAGAAAACAGCTGGGTCCCAAGAAAGAATTGGAACCAGGGTCTGGAAAGACATAAACACAACCTCACAAGCCCATGTATTTCTTCATTTTTAAATAATTGCTTAATATTCCATTGAAGACTGTCTTTCCTTGTTCCTCACTGCACATTTTAGGCCCCCAATGTTCAGCCAAGAGAATCTTGCATTAATATCAGCTGCACTTATCAGTCTTAACTAGGCTGTCTTCAACCACATTTTCAGTCTTTGTAAGAAACATTCAAAGGAATCATCTGTCTTCATCAGGAAGCCACTTGGAAGAATGATGAGCATCACTCTATTGTGTTAGAAAAGCAATCAAGATGCCTTTTTCATTTTGATTTTTTTGAATTTTATTATCAGTGCATTGTATGTATGCATGTGTATGTGTGTGAGAGAGAGAGTATGATGTGGGCGGTACACATATCATGGTGTTTTGGTAGAGGTCAGAGATTACAACTTGTAGAGTGATTTCTCTCCTTCCACATCTACAACTATTTTGGGGATTAGAGTCAAGCTGTTGGACTTGGCTTACTTATTGAACTTGAACCATCTTGTCACCTTGAATTACACTTTTCTGAGGTATATGTATTACTTTGTCATCTCCCTCTGAGACAGGCAATGTTGGATAATGTAGGTGAAAATGACAGCCAATTTTCCTTGATCTCAAGCCCTCTGAGTATTTTTGATGTTTATCAAAGTTTGAAAAATTCTTGTTTACTGAGCATGGTGGAGTGCATGTATAATCTTAGTAGGTTGAAGGCTGAAACAAAGACATCAAGTCCAAGGCTAATATCAGAACAGTCAAAGCCAAGTAGCAAAAACAAGAAAGAGAGAAAAAGAAAACACAAGACTGGGGTTAGTGGGCTTGTCATTCACCTTCCAGGGATACTAAGCACTATTCTATTCCTCTTTGTCTTTGTTTTGTCATTTTCTACTGAGACCAAATACGAAGTCCTGGTATTGCAAGGATTAGTTCCTAACAAGGCACAGAATTCATATCATCTCTTCTACTGATGTTTCACTGCTGTCAACCAAATAAACTACCAGAGAGAAAAACATCCCATCCTTCTACAGGTAGAGGCTCCATGGAGGGAAATGGGATCATTGCATTAGTTTTGTTATTTGTTCACTAATCTGTAGATTCATGAGTGACGGTATGAGTAATGTTTTAAAAGCCATGTTTAAAGGACATGGTGCAGATATCACTCTTACTATTGTTAATATTGTTTTAGGACAGGAGAGTTGAATAGATGGTTAAGACCATTTTTTACTTATGTAGAGGAACCAAATTTGATTCTCATCATATACATGGCAGCTCACAATTGTCTTTAACTCTGGTCCCAGGGGATCTACACCCCTCCTTTGACCTCTTCAGGCACTGGGCATGTACATAATGCACATGCACGCATGCATACAAAATACTCAAATGTACAGAATGATAAAACAAATAAAAGCTTTTGAAAAGATTGCTTTGTTCAGCTTATGTGGGCACGTTGGTAGTCCTGCATAGCCATGTACTGTGAAACTGTCTGTTATATGAAGGCATAGTAAAAATTCTACCCCTTATATTTTCCAATTTCTGCTCACTTTAGAAAGGTGACAAAATGACCTTATTTAACTTAACCAATCTCTGTACTGTCACAATATCACCTTACCCCATTTAAATTTTTTCATCACACATATACATAAATTATTCCTTTAATTGTTCTAAAAAGTTATCACTACATATGTTTCACAAAACAGGACTTTGTCCTGGTTCTATCCACAGAACTTTGAGCAATGATTCACACAAAGGATTTTCATTAACATTTTAGAAAATGAATTTGTTTATACCTCATGAGACAGTCTTGCTAAACTCTAGTTGCTGTTTAAAATGGAGTTGAGGCCTGTGTTGACTGTGTGCCAGGATCTGGGGAAGGAAGATAAGGAATCGTCCAACTTGATGCCCACACACAAGGCCAGATATGGGTTTGTTTGTGCTGGGTGAGGAATTCAGCTAATTTAGGGAAACTGTAAGTTTTTGGTTCCTGATTCCCCCCTGGTGTTCCCTTCTTCCTTTCCAACTTGGAAGGGACCCAGCATCCCCAAGGAGGCTTCTACTTTTAATGAATTGAATCAAATTTCCCAAAATGATGCATTTTCTCATCTGTAGAAAGAATAACATTTGTTAGATTTGGCTTCTTGTGGCAGGAAATATAACATAGCAGTGGTTAAGGGAAGTTGAATTTAACTAGCCCTTTCTCCTCTTCAATGAGCTATAATACAGTAGGACTTTATGGTAATTAGAGATTAATTGCTTTGCTATTGTAATTTTTATGTGTTTGAATATATATGTATATGTATAAAATCTTTAATAATCTTAATTGCTTCATAATATGGGTGTAAATATGATGATTTCTTATAAAAATCACTTAAGTGATTTACCAAAAACACACTTTGCTAGGGTTTGGATTCTAGCTGACATTTTTATCCTCAAAATCTCATTCTTCATATTTTGATATAGGTCATATATTTTAAAGAAAGGCAAGTGACTCAGAGAAAGAAGAAGTCTCTCCACCAAAAGAATGAGAAAGCTCTGCCCTGTAAAACAAATCATATTCAATAAAATACAATCATGAAACTGCCTGCAGATTCACTGATTGTATCTTGATCCTTTCTGCCATGGAGTACTTATAATCTTGCATCATTTAAAAAATGTCCCTTACAGATTGAGGAAACAAATTCATAGCTACAAAGTGACTGAAGTCCAAAGCTGAGATGGATAGAATTAGAACCAGATAATTTGAATTTAATTTACAGATTTACCACTATATGTTTGAGTGACTTTGGTCTTAACTTCCTCTATTTTAACATTTTATACTCCTGAGAGTAGCAGTCTTGGGTTTCACTGCTGAATAAGTCTGAAAATTAAATTCTTATGACAAGTCTTGCTCATTACCTGTCAATAACACTCATCACCTTGCATCTGTAGTTCTTCAACAACAGAACCCAACACTGAATGCACCAGGTGGGAATGTTCCTCCCCTTTCCCTTTGAATGAATTATGATTTATGTGTGACTGAGTATGGCTCTGGAGGTGGTCTGAAGTGTCATTGCTGAACAAAGGTATGGAAGAGGAAACCTGCTGGAAATTTCTCTGATGGAATACAGCATGTGATGATCAGTGTATACTTTTGCCTTCCTGGTTGGGAGTGTGTAACTGAATTAATTGACAAATATATTAAGATCCCACTGTGTGCCACTGTTCAGCATGCACCAGCACTCTCTGGCATGTGCTACCACAGCCCAGTGAGCCTCCATCTCATAATACAAATAATCAATATTATAATTGGTCTGAACTTATAGATACTATGTTCTAAATGTGTTCCATTAAATTCATGCATAGAAACTCAATTCCAAATACAGCAGTATTTAGAAGTGGGGTTTTCCAACAGCTCCATACTCATTGATGGCATAGCATTTTTAATTAATTAATTAATTAATAAAAATATTGCTCATACAGCACATTTAGAGCAGTTTTCTTTTCCTCTACTTTTCTCCACTCAACTCTACCTTCTTTGTTCCTCAGATATACTCTGTTTTTGTTTCCTCTTCAGAAAAGTGCAAGCCTCCAAGAGACAATAGCTAATCAGAAAAAATAAGATTCAATAATACAAGGCAAAAGCCCTCATATAGTGTCTGGACAAGGCATCCTAATAGGAGGAAAAGAGCCCCAAGAGCTGGCAAAAGAATCAGAGAAACACCCACTCTCACTGTTAGGAGTCCCACAAAACAGCAAGTTAACAGCCTTAACATACGCAAAGAACTTGGTGCAGACCCATCCAGGCCCTGTGCTTGCAAATTTAGTCCCTTTGAGCCCACGGGAGCCTATCTTAGTTGAGTCAGTAAACATCTTCTCTTGATGTCTTTCAGCCCCTCTGACTCTCTCAATCTTTTTTCTGCCTCATTTGCAGGGTTCCTCAATCTCCGAAGGGAGGAGCCCAATAGAGACTTCCAATTTTTACTCTCTCTATATATGTCTGGTTATGGGTCTCTGTACTTTCTCCAATCTACGGTATGAGAAAACCTCTCTGCTGATGATGAAACAAGGCAATGATCTATGAGTATATCATAATATCTTTGGGAATCATTTCATTATTTTTTTTTTCTAGTCAAGTTTGGTTCTACCCTGAGCTACCAAATCTCTGGTTCCTCGTCACCAGGCAATGTATGGTATGCTCTCCTTTTCTTGGTGTGGGCCTCAAGTTAAATCACTATTAATTGGGCACACCCCCAAGTTCTGTACCAACATTACCCCAGCTTATTCTACAGGCAGGACAGATTGTAGGTGAGGATTTTGTGGCTGGGTTGGGTGTTCAGGCTTCTTTCTGTAGCCTGAAGAGTACCTTCACATGCCATGGACCCTTGCTGCCACCAAGTTGATCTCTCTATATTCAATGAGCTCTGTGGATGTTGTCTTCAGCAATAGGGCCCTGCTGTCAGTTTTCAGGGAGTAATCCTCTTTCATGGGTTGTTTGGTAATCTCCCCGGGACCCTCTAAGCCAACAGATCAACCAAATGAAACCCAGTCCAACCATTGAAAGCCTTGTCTGGTTACAAAAGATGGCCAGTTCAGACTTGATATCCTCCATTACTGGGAGTCCTCCCTAGGGTCACCCTCATAGATTCTAGGAAGTTTCCATTGTGCTGTTTCTACACTGCTCCCCATAATGCTTCCCAATTCCAGCTGTCTCTTTCCAAACTCTCTCCCTCCGTTCTCCCTCAATCCCAACCAGATATTACCCACTCTCTTTCTCACCCACTCCCAAACCACCCACAAAATCTATTCTAGTTCCCCTTCCCAAGAGGTCCTTGCATTTCCCCACCACCACCTCCCTAGAGTTTTTCTCTTTACCTAACCTTTCTGAGTCTGTAGGGAGATCACTTGTTTGTTTCCTGGCTTCCCAGACTTCCAAAATTACCACACAGAAACTGTATTAATTAAATCACTGTTTGGCCCATTAGCTCTAGCTTCTTATTGGGTAACTTTTACATATTAATTTAACTCATCTCCATTAATCTATGTATCACCACAGGGCAGTGGCTTTACCAGCAAAATTTCAGCATGTCCTTCTCTGGCGGCAGCTCCATGGCTTCTTTCTGACTCTGCCTCCTTTCTCTCAGCATTCAGTTTAGATTTCCCCACCTAAGTTCTACCTTGCTATAGGCCAAGTCACTTTCTTTATTCATTTACCAATAAAAGCAACACATAGACAGAAGGACCCCCCACATCAGGGATTGATAGCATTTGTAATTAAGCTTGCATGTGTGGGTTTATTGCTTCTTTCCTTTCTGCTTCTCACAATGTCAGGACATAGTAAGAAGACAAACACAGAACATTAGCCACTTGATCTGGACTTACAGTCTTAAAACTTAAATGTATATTTTCTATAAAGCATCCAGTATCAGATGTTTTATTACAGATGCACAAAATATAGAAGAGGGCTATTAAAAAACCAAATGAAACCATCAAGAGAAGACATGACACATATCTTTAAACAATGCAGATGTTTAATAAATATAAATACTTAATCTTGCTTCCTGCATTTTGTTTTTATGACTTTGATTATTCAAGTTACCTCTTTGGTTAAAGAAATCTTCATTCCTACAAAATCTAGATATCCTTTTTCCCCTATAGGGCAGAGGCCTCTGAACAAAAATGACCTGGAATAAACCTCCACACTAGGGGCAAGAGCCCTGAGCTCACAGTGTTGACCAGTGTCCTGTGGGAAATATGAGGCCTTGTATATTTCCTCACAGCTGTAGGAGGAGGCTGCTTGTTTGTCATGCTACCCAGTTCTTGGCCACCCTGCTAGCTTAGCACCAAAATAACCACACAGAAACTGTATTAATTAAAACACTATTTGACCCATTAGCTCTAGCTTCTTATTGGCTAACTCTTAAATTAATTTAATCCATTTCTATTAATCTGTATATTGACACATGCCAGTGGCTTACTGGGTAAAATTCCCAGCATCTGTCTTTGGCAGCTCAATGGCATCTCCTGACTTGGCCCTTCTTCCCAGTGTTTAGTCCAGTCCTCTCTGCCTACCTAATTCTGCCCTATCAGGTCAAGGCAGTTTCTTATTCATTAACCAATACAAGCAACACATAGACAGAAGGACCTCCCTCACCACACAGCTGTTTCCCTCCCTCCCCTGGCCTACCCCTCTTTGACAGAGTTATTTAGTTGTTCTTTATGCCACAGTACCACCAGAATATTTGAGTTTCAGTGAGGCTCCTAAGCATATTTATTGAAAGGTGCTCTTTCAGAATTATTAAATGAAATGGCAATTGTCAAAAGTCTATAATTGTTAAGCTCCATGTTCTTTGTTGCTTAGTACCTAGAGTCTCTTATACCCTCCCTGCCTCATACTGCCTGCTCTGGCACCAATCCCCTTCCTAACCAGAGCTTGGAAAAGCACTTAGTGTCTACACTGACCAAAGATATTGTGTCTTCCAGATCTACCGGGGTCTAGATTCTGGAGCCTTTTCTGGTTCTTGTTCTGCTTTATAATTGCCTTTTCATTCTATGATCACATCTCTTGAATCATCAACCACCTTTCTGCAGCTGAGGCCACCTGACTACTAACTTCAGAATCAGGATTCCTATATTTTGACCTAATCGGGGAAAACACCTTATCACTTGGTTCCAGGCTTTAGGAGCATAACAAACTTTAGCTCTATGACAATTGTAAGAGGGAGGCCAAGACAAATAGGGCAATGGTTTTCTGAAGAGTACACAGATGGTAAGAAGGAGTGTTGCATTTTTGAGACAAAACATTTTTAGGCTATATGATACATCCAAATGATTGCAGCTTTTCTTCTTTTCTTCTCTCCATCCTCCTGCCCCTCAAAAATATCTTCTTTGATAGGTAGATTCAGAAAATCTGACTTTGTCAAAAAGTATGTGGGCACATGACTAACTATAAGCTGCCCTGGGAGGATTATAGCTTCTCCTTCTTTCTCTTCTGTTATGTTGTTTCCTGTCACTCTGTTTCTTTTGTATTAGAATGTGGTCTGCATTTTAGTTTTTAATAACTTTCTGATTTTTGTCTGTAGAGCTAGGGTAGGTGCCTCCCTCTCAGGCTTCAAAGGAACAGCAACTTTCTTCTCCAGCTAAATTGACAAGAGAGTACTGCAAGTGATTGGAAACAGATCAAATAAGTAATATATTGTACTGAATTTTCCTATTTGTCATTGTTTCTTACCAGTGTTCTATCCTTGGGCAAAAGCCAGCAATGACTGGATATGAGTACTCCTTGGGTTCCAAAGACCAGAGTTTTTGATGAATTCCTGCTATTGCATCTATTATATTTCAAACTCAGTGTTCCAACTGTACAACTTTCCAAACATGGGAAGTGCAGCCATAAAAATCTTGCCTACCACCTTACAATGCCCTGACTCTGACAGGATGCATGAATAATGAAATGCTAAGCATTTGCTCAAATATGCCTTTAATCTCAGACAAAATTTCCATCTACAACTCCCTCTAGATATTGTACAATGGCTTCAAATTTCTTATATTTGCCTGAATGAAAGACCATCACTTCAATAATGGGAAACACAAAAGCCTTTTAAAAGAAGACGCTATACAAGAATCATATTTTTTTATTTATTTTCTTAACTTCAGCAGTTGACTTTAATATCTAATATTTGGATCTGTAGGTGGATATTTCTTACCATTCAACCCATACACTCCTGCAGAGGAGAGGACTCAGGGTTATTAAAAGAACAATAAAATGTCTCTGAAAAGTTGTGTGTTAAGTTTGTTGTATAAAGAAAGAGAAAGTAGTAAATCTGAACAAGGTTACTCCATATCTCTCTTTGCAGAGGCTGATGAATTACTCAGACATATTGAGATTCCCCTCTAGATTTGGCTGCTAGTTCACCCTTTGCAATGTTAACACTTTCGAACAATCCCATGTTACTCTGTGACCTCTAGCATTCACCTTTCTTTATTCCATTTATCAAACTCAATTTCCTGGGAGATTTAGGAAAGCCTCTATTCATGTTCACATTGATGCTTGAGTAGAGACTCTGGCCTGAGTTTAGGCTAAGCAGTCTTTCCAATTATAAGAAAGGAAACTGTCACATAAAGAATACTGGGTCTAAAGGAAAATTTTAGTTATATTTTGGAACTTCTATTTTGTAACTTTTGGGAGAGTGTGGTTGGGATGAGACTGAGTGCTATCACAAATGCCCCAGATCTCAGTGGGATGATAAAATAAATATCTGCTTGTTGACTGAACAGTTTTCCATTTGCTCTGACCATTTTGAAGTTCCATTCTGCCCTTTGCTCTTAAGACGTTTTCAACAGCATACACCTATGAAAACAGAGGATACAAATGGTTTAGATACTTTTCAATACCCTATCAATATCTTATCACAGAACTCCCTCTAGATAAACTTGAAATGTCTTCTTGTGACTGTTCAGTTAGTTTTAGGAAATCACATACCTTACTTAAAAGGTAGTAATGACATTTGATAAATAACTTGATATCTCTTAACTTGATGAATAACTTGATAAATAACATTTGATGAATAACTTCATATCACTGAACTTCCATGCTTTAATTTCTGAAAGTAGATGCTCGAGTGAAAAGTAGAATTCTTGTAGATGATTGTACAGTTGGTAAATGTCAAGGTTAGTCACAAAAAGCAACACTTCTTAGCTATTTCTATATCTCACAACATAAATCTAACATTTTAATCAATGTATATCACCTTCTGTTTACTTTTCCTTAATTCTGTAATATAAAACTTAAGAAAAACTAGTGTGAGTTGAGAAATACTGACCTTTGTTACAAAACATAGAAATAGATGATAGAACCCAATAGTGGATTTAATAGTAGTGTCTAAAAGCCCATGTCTACCTAAAATCTTAGAGCATGACCTTGTTTGAAAATAGTGTTTGCAAATATTTAATCAAGAATATCAAAGTGGATTCTTGGATTGAAGGGAGCATATTTCACTAACTGGTTTCCTGTATGTACAGGAGACACACAAACAGAAGAAGAAGACCATCTAAACAGACTGAAGCTTCAGGAGCCACCATGAAGATTACCTTAGAGGCTTAGAAGCCCTTTGACTCCTTGCTGATGCCATCAAGTCTGTGGTAACTGGTTAACAGAGCTCCAGAAAACTTCTCCAAGCTTTTCATAGAGCAAATGGAAAAATCTGTCTTCTCACTCAAAGGAAGGGTGGCAACAGAAATTCCCCAGAGGATGAAGCCTTGGCCTTAAACAAAGGACTGCATCCATGTTTGAGCTGTGATCTCTTATGTGTCTATCTCAGTGACACAGGAAGAGGAATTTATTTTTGGAGGTACCACGGATTTGGGACCCATTCACTTCTTTAGTTCTAAATCTAGCATGCCTACATGTCATAGCTCTTCAAGTTGATGAATAAAGTCATCATTGGGTCTAAAATCCCAGTTAATTGTTAACTCTTCATGTGACCTTGGGCTCATCAGTTAATCTTTTACAAAGGGACATAATATCCCTTTCATATCTTGTAGACTTAAATGATACCATGCATGTAGGGCATGCTTTATAGTGTTAGCACAAAGTATACACCAAGGTTAGGCATCAAGGCTTCATTCCCTGTCTCCTGAGTCTAATTCACATTTTCCATCCCCTCCCCCTCTCTCTCTCTTGGGTGTGTATGCATGCATATATGGAAGATAGAATGCAACATCATATGTCATCCTAAGTTACTCTCTACCTTATTTTTTGAGGTAAAGTATCAATAACTTGGAGCTCATTAATTTGGCTTACCGACTGGCCAGCAAGCCTGAGAGATTTTCCTATCTTCACCTGGCAAGTACTAGAATTATAGACAAGTATCACTAAATATGGATCTTTTTATATGGATGCTTGGGATTGAACTCAAATCCTCATGCTTACACAGTGAGCACTGTTCTGACTGAGCCATTTTCCCAAGCTCACATTTCTTACAACAACTTCTTGAGTTATCATTTATATACAGTTGAAAGTTACTTCTATTTAGGTCTCTGGTATATCTGTAGTGCCTGGTAATATAGGGATCAGTGAGTGATATTACCTTGCTCTTGGCCCGAGTTCTTTTTTTAAACTATAAAATGATTGGCCTAGTAATTCAGACTTCTTATTAACACTTATAACTTATGATAGCCCATTATTATTGTCTGTTAGCCACGTGGCTTGTTACCTTATTCAGTGAGGCAGTCACATCTTGATTCTTCTGTGGCTGGGACAGGACTGCAGACCAAGCTTTCCTCTTCTCAGAATTCTCCTGTTCTTGTCACCCCACATCTACTTCCTGCCTGGTTGTTCCACTTATACTTCCTGCCTGGCTACTGGCCAATCAGCATTTATTTAAAATATAGTTGACAGGATACAGACCAATGTCCCAAGGCATTTCTCCCTCTTTTTTAAAACAGCAAAAACTATGAATCTAATTCCTTTGTTCTAATATCTAATATCCTGAGTTCTTGTATTCACTTTATAATTTCTATAGAAATTTCTTGGTTCTTGACAAGAACACACACTCAGTCAGTATCATTTTGATTGCATTTTTGTGAGAATGGGTAAGAATAAAAAAAAAGATCTTAGGGTATGAAATGAGAAACATTTGAGATAAATTCATTTTTAGTGTTTTAATTGTCAAGGATTTCTAGTTCTTGAAAGCTGAGTACTTCAGTATCTTTTTAGCTTGTATAATTATAGATTTTTGAGAGTCTGTTTCCAGGACTGTGTTCAGGATTATTGGCTCTAATGTAATTGTGGTGCACAGACCATTTTCTCTTTGGAGAGACAGATTAAAACTCAGTGCTTTTAAAGTCAATAAAATAGCACTCACCTGCATGTTCTCACTGTTTAAAAAATAATGTTGAGAAACACACTTAGATACTGAGCATTGAAGTGTATGCCATTTCTAGAACCTCGGAATCCAACTTTTCATTTCTTGTACTTCTCTACCACAGTCCTCCATCTGTGTGTCCTACTGGGTCGTGAGCTCCTGTCCTTCTGGTTCATCTCACTGGCTACTGGAACACTTGGCTGCAGGGTTTAAGAAACTGCCTGATTCTTGACAAAACTTGTTTGGATTGAAGCCTTGCTTGAGGCTGGCTGGGCAGATCTGGGTATATTAACTATTCCCAAGTTGGTAAAATTTTTTGCTGGTCTTGCCAATATAACCCTACTTTAAAAGTAATAACATATCAGCAAACACCCATAGAGATCTTTATAATGAAAAGGCATAATGCTAAGTATCATACATTTCTATTTAATACTCCTCATTACCCAATGAATTTGGACTTCCCACAGGGCAGGGAACCCTGATTGCTCTTCGGGCTGATGAGAAAGGGGAACTTGATTGGGGGAGGGGGAAGGAAATGGGAGGCGGTGGCGGGGAGGAGGCAGAAATCCTTAATAAATAAATAAATAAATAAATAAAGTAAAATAAGAAAATAAATAAATAAAATGCTCCCCCCCCCCCAAAAAAAAAGAATTGGAATTGGAGGATCTTTTTCTTTTTTACTTCCTTTTAAAGCACAGACTCTTTTAAGATGCCCCCACTTAAAGTTAAGCACATTTGCTATTGTCCATCTTTAGAATTTTCTTTTCAGTCCTATGATCCCTAGCTTTGAGCTGGTTTGATCCCAAGGAAAACAGTAATATTTTGATTTTAATTCAACTGGTGCTAGAAGCAGATACCAGGCCCAGTACAGATATAGACAGAAACTCTTGGTTGTCACCAGGAAATCAGTGGGTTGATTCTAATGCCTGAGCAAGTGCCAGAAAGGAGTTCTGATGATTTTGTGTTAAGAGATCAGAATTGAAGGCAGAAAGAAGTACCATTTTATTAAGACAGACAGAAGTGACAGCAAACTTTAGGTAAATGAGTTAATTTCTTGGCCTTGAGTTTCCTCAAAAGTGAAAATGTAAGGGGTTTTGGAGTGATGGCTCAACAGTTAAGAGCACTTGCTGCTTTTGCAAAGGACAAAAGTTAGGTTTTCATCACCCAATCAGGAGATTTACATATAGCTTCAGGGGATCTGACATCTATTCAGACCTCTGCAGAACCTGAATGTACACACACACACACACACACACACACACACACACACAAATAAAATAAATATTTATAAAGAGTAACAGAAAAACAATATACACCTCATAATTAAAAGGTGGGTAATGATAGCCACACCTTACTCAGCAATCCCATGTCCCAGGACTGTGTTCCAAACTTCACAGTGAATGCCTGAAGCATGGGCAGTATCAAGCCCTATATATATATCAAGTTTGTGGTTCTACAATTACATATACGTATTTAATATTCTTTCCGTTTTAACTAAGCACTAATTATTTAATATTTCTCTATCTTTTGTTGTTTGAGATGTAAAAGCAAAGCTACTGTGGATTTTCTTTTGTGTGTGATTTTATAGATAGGAAGATTCATTCTTTGGTTGTCATGGCAATGATAATAATGACAAAGATGGTGACAGCACAGATGACATGGATGGCATGGGTCACAATCCCAATAAAGAAGACTGAACTACTGGTTGTGGCTTGATTGCCCACACTGATGATATCTCCTCTTTCATTAATTCAATAATAATTTATGTGCCTTTAAAATTCTTTTCTTTGTTCATTGTTGTGTGGGTCCCTGTTTCCTAGACAAATACTGTTTAACTTCTAGATTCTTTTATTTCTCCTGTTAAGGTATTCATCATGTTTTCCACAAACACCTCCAATGCTTAGATATTGTACTAAGTAATAGCACTGAATTGGGCATTATAAGAGTACAGCGACTTTTAAAATAAATGACATTTTATACTGTAAGAGATTCACCCTTACCATAGATCTTAGCAACTTCAGTAAAGAATGTTCTTTGCTTATTATTAAAAATTATCAACATTTTACTTAAAAAATGAAATACTGCATGGTTTCTTTCTGATACATCCTTTTGGTCAGCAACAGTAATTTGAGGCCAATTATTTAAAAAGTAAAAATATATTGAACATAAAGACCCTGACATCCAATGGTGAGTAACCTGGACTTAAAGTTCTGCTCTCATCTGGGCAATCTTGAAATGGCTGTTTTATTTTTTCAAGTCTGGATTTTCTCAGCTATAAAATTTAGATAATAATATCACCTTATAGAATGTTATGTTTTCATGGAATATTCCTGGGGAAAACCCTGGAAACACTACCTCAAACAATGGTTTCTTAATCCTCTGATGTCAGATGGTGTTGTATTTGCTGAGTGCCACTTCCAACCCTCCAGTCCTCCTGTCTGTTGTTGAAAGGCTCACACTGTCCACATGATATTTAAAGACTATGAGATATAGAAGGAAATTGTCATTATTTTATCATCTTGAACAGTATTTTATCATCTTGAACAACAAGCCAGTCCTGTGGTCCACTCCATTGATTTAATGTTTTAGTGTAGGTCAGACAAAATATACCTGTTATGCAATAATTAATTTGCACTCACTCATTCCTTGTAAAAACTAAAGACATTTTTAAAAGAGACATTCTGATGAGCATAAATTATTCAGTTTTTCTACATTGAATGAATATAGTTTGAGTTGTAAGTTAAAATAAAAAGAAAGAAAAAGAGAACTAAGGAGATGGCTCAGTCAGCAAAGCATTTGGCATGCAAGCATGAGGACCCAAGTTGGGTCCCAAGATGCTGCATAAAACAGTTAGGTGCCACAGTACACATCTGCAAACCTCAGGCCTAGATAGGAGAAGACAAAAGAACCCCAGAGCTTGACCAGCCTAGTCTAGGTTGATTAGATAACCTTCTCAAAAAGAGTAAAGACTCCTGAAAAACTGCACCTGAAGATGACCTCTGGTCTCTGCTGATGCACACACACCACATGTGTTCAAATGAGCATATCTGCACACAGTCACAGACACACACACACACACAGACACACACACACACACACACACACACACATACACACATATAAGAAAAAGGCAATAAAATTGAAAATTTGACAGTTAATTTGATTTTGTGGCCCCACTTTGAAACATATGCAATTTTAACTGTCTTTTATAACAAAAACATCATATGTTCATGCTCAAGAACACAGAGCCTTAAAGTTATTTATGTTCATTGCTTGTGGCCTGGTGACCAGGTGATAGATGTTTGCTTAGACTCTGTTTACAGAGTGCTAAGAGGCCAAAACTCAGCCAAGTCTTACTCTTCTGGAAATTTCTAGTCAATCTTTACTATAAACTTACATTATTACAATTTTGCAAAACAGAAAACTGAAACTTAGAGAGATCTATTTTATAATAAGTAAGCAGCAGAGTTGAACCCTCTGGTTGTAAAACTTTTTTTTTAATTTAAAGATTTTTAGCTTTTAAAGAACTTTCATGAATACTATATTTAATCATTTCAATCTCTCCTTATCCTACTTCCAACTTCTCCCATGCCCTCCCATACTCTCTCACATTTTGAAACTCTCCATCTATAATTATTATCATAATACACACACACATATGCACATGACACATATTCCCCTCTATCTTCAACCTTAGCTATATTTAATAGAGAGTCCCCAGAGTTTACACTGCTTCCTTACAAAAGCACAGCCAACTTAAGAGACTGTTGGAATTCACCATAACTACAAGCCTGACAGCTTCCCACTGTGGGATGAGAAATAATTATTGCCAGTAATTAGAATTAAATTACTTTTGTCAAAACACAAGAAATCACAAAGCTTGCCCTGAGACATCTTAAGTCTCTCATGCCATAGTCTCTGTTCTCACTAATAGAAACGCATACGGCCCTAAGAAAAATTCTTCTTAATTCTGGACTCGATGTATGGGTCCTAGCCATTAGTTACAGCCCCTACTTAAGGGGTTTGTTTTCTATTTTTCTAGCAGAGTTGGTGTTGATAATAGTAGTCACACATGGTCACTAGACAGAAGGACACAAAAGTAGCTACATGTGCAGTGCACTTTTAGGTGATGCATTCATTGAGGAAATCATGCAATTGAATGGACACATTGATAAGAACAAGACCTCCATGTGATAAGAATAAGAGCAGCTCTGCTGGTACAATTAGGTCAAATCAAACCAAATCAAAAAGCCCATCGTTTTATTAAGGGTGATGCTCTCAGGTGGCTGAGTGCACGGCAGGAGACAGGACAGGATGGAGCCCATGCAGACCTGAAAAGCCACATGTTCCTCCTCTAGGAGGCCCCTTAAATACCCTGTGGCAGTGGTCCCAACCCCCCCTCAGGGAGGGGGGAGGGCCTGGCATTCTGGGATTTGGAGTCCAGAGCAAAGCAACTCCTAGGCCAGGGGCTGCACCCCAAACTTAACATTCCAGACTCTTTGGATATAGGGGTGACAGGAAATTGACGTGGTAAATATGACAGACATTTATGCTCTCTTTAGAAAAAGGGTCTGGCTACTTGCTGCAGGCACAGAGTGACATGGGGAGGGGAGAGCTGGCTGTTGGTGGATCCACTTTAGTGGGTGATGTGGCTGGAGAGGCATCTATAGGCTGTCATTCCGGAGATGCCAGGCATTTGTTTTTTTTTGAGGGAGGTAAGAAGGCAGGTGTCTAGGAGAAAAATATATTGTTCTTTCTGGACCTTTGTGTAGGGCTACCCCTGGGCTGAGACACAATAGTAGATGAAACTAGATTTGATTTGGCAGGTGTTTGAGATCCAGGAGAGCTGGGACCAATGGTGTCAAGTAGCTGGTTGGCGTTGTCCTGGGAGCATTTTTTAGGTTGTTCTTGGATAGGCAGCAGGATTACCCTGAAAAATATGCTTAGAACTGGAAAATTAAAACCTTGGATTTTACCAGACCTGATTTTGGTGTAGCAGGGGAAACAACTGGAGAAAAGCAGGGCCCGGCAGGTGCTGGGCCCAGAAGGTGATGGGAAAATGTGCTCCAGGAACTGGTACTGCATCTGTTACTGATGGAAAAGTGTGGCTCTGTAAAGTGCCGCTTTGGGGCCAAGTGTGCTCTAAGAACCAAATCGGCAGCCCCGCATCTTTGTTGGGACTTTGTTGCTTTTACAGGCATAGTGCGACTTTGTGTACAGCAGGTACCCCGTGGCAGAGCGCCCTGGAGGCCACAAAGGGGTGGAAGTCTGGGTAGGACAAAGAACAGGAGTGCCAATGAAAACATTTAATAATTAAATATTTAAATATCACATTCCCCAGATCTCTGAGCAGTTGAGTGCTGTTTATTAGGTATAACTATAGTAGAATCTGTCTGGCAGGTTGGGTCTGAGCTTGACTGTACTGGCTCTTAACAGGTAAGAATTACACTTGTAAAAAGGCAGAAAGAAGAAAAAAACTGCTTGCAATATAACATTAATGGCAGAACTCACAATAGTAGAGAACAGTTTAATATATTTTAAATGAGGGTTGGATTAAATATAAGGTATTTTTTTGTGAGAGAATTAAAAGTACATACCAGTTTAAAACATGAGGCTTATTGTTTTTGTAGTCTGAAATGAGATGTAATGAACAATTATAACATTAAATATAGGTGTATTTAAGTTACATGTATGGTTACATACAGAGAAAGTGAACAGGAATTGGATAAAGTGGATGCTCTTTGTGGGCCCTACCAAAGGCATGCCACTGCGAAAAACACAGGTAACAGTGTCAACAAGAGGAATTTAGTGAAAAAAAATATAAGCAAACTGGGAGACAAGATAGGGCATATTTTGGTAAAGATGGGAGAACTTGGTCACCTGACCTAGCTCTCAGCCAAGTTGGTGGCGAAGTCACCTGACCTCAGTCAAAATGGCAGCAGCTACATGTTGCATGAAAAATGCCACAATTTTTGAGCTGTAAGGGTTTTAAGCTCAATAAGAAAGACCTAGAGGCATGATCTGCCCTGTTTTTGAGCTGCCATGCCACATTACAAGCCGCAGAGGGGAGCAAAAGGCTGGAACTGAAAAAGCTGCATCATGCCACGGCAAGAATTGAAAAGGCTGGGGGATGGATATGGATGGTTGCTATCCACAGCTAAAATTGTGAAAACCCACAAAACACCACTAGGCACACAGCAAAACATCTCTCGACTGTGGGTGGAGTGTGAATCAGCACCAGCACCGCAGGAACCCGTGGCTGAGTGTCCTCTGACCCTGGGTGGAATGCTATGGCTTGGCTGGATCCGGTCAGGGTGACTCAGAAACCAGAGGCAGCTCTGAGTGGCCTTTTATGACAAGGGAAAAAAAGAAAAGACATGGAAAAAAAGAGAAAGAGGAATCTGTTGAATGCACCACACAGAGTATACAGTGCTAATGCCGGCTGACTAACCCCGGGTTAGTCCAAACATAATTTTAGTTAAGGGAAGAAACCATAGCAGAACCAGATGGGGGATACTCACCAATCAGCCGGGAAGCCGGTGGTGGAAGTAGGAAAAAAAACCTGGTTCAGGATCCTGACTGTGGGAGAGGAGTTGGGGGCAGGAGCGCCTCTGGGAGTTATGGCACCAAATGTTATGAGACAGAAAAGGGGGGAAGCAGAGAAGTAGAGGGAGAGGGGACATGAAGAGAAGAGAGTGGGGCAGAGGCTGCAAGGAGGAAGAGAGTGGGCGTGGCTTATCTCTTAGAGAGCCAGAATATTACTCGTAGCACATGACTAATGCTCAAAACTTGTTGCCTACTAGGCACCATCTCTCTTGCTTTTGTTCAAAAAATAAAACAGGGAAAGTCTTCCTGTTCTAATGAGAGATAGAAGAGATCAATGACTTCTGGTGGCCTAATGCGATTATGTCCTTCCTCACTAATTCTTAAGTAGTCTCCTCCAAGTCTACTTAATTAGTTATCCTATACCCTTATCGCAGCACCTTTTCTTGGGCTTCATGAGAGGACACCACCAGAGCAGTTCGGAGGCAAAAGGCAAAGCTTTACTTGAGGCAGCAGGAATTGCCAGGCTGTCTCAAAGAAAAGGGAGAAAAGCCCATCAAAAATGGAGTTTGGAGTTATAAAGAGTGGTTTCAGTTGGCTGTGAGGGTGGAACAAAAGGAAAATAAAATACTGTAAGCAAAAATTATGAGGGAATGTCTAGATGAACATCAGGATGCTGTGATCAGGATGCTCTGCTGAGATAAGGATCAGATGACTTCTAAGAAATGCAGAACTTCTGTTTCTATTTTCCCAAACCTAGTCTGGTTCCCACTAGGGTTGTCCTTTTTCATGTCTTGGGGGACTCTATCTTGGGACGTGACTCCTAAAATCACTTCACCTGATCTCTAGTCATACCACTTGCTTTTTCTACATTCCTCTTCCAAATCCCCTAATGGAGCAATACCCTTATAAAATGTTTTATTTATTTTTTTAACAAAAATACATCCTTCTCCAAGAAGCCCCTTACCTGTTTCTCTTCCCAGTCTACCCTCTACTTCTTTTGCAGGACAAATGGACTGTTTGCGCCACAACATTAGTAAATATTGGCCTCTTTCTATAAAAATTATACTTTCTCTAACAATCATTACCTCCCAGAAGGTATCCTCTCATGGGCATCTAGCCTATTCTGAATAGGCTCCAAGCAACAAGGTCCATGGATTCCTATAACCTTCATTCCCAGACTAACTTATTACACTGAGGGAGAATTCTCCCTCCTGTTATCACAGTCTTTAACACAGATAAAGTAGGCCTTCACCTCCCTATGATGGCAGGGGCCAGCCTTGCTTCCTGTGTGGCATCAACAGGGATGAGAGGGTAAAGGGGATTGAGTAATTCTCTACTTCTGGACAGCTCTCAGCAGACTAACAGCAGCAAGCAAGAACTCACCTGGGGGTCTCCAAATGCAAAAGAATAATTCTTTTCCCTGACCTCAGCTACCTTTCAAAATAGATGAGGCCTGGACCTCCTGATGGTAGAAAAAAGAGGAGCCTGCCTCTTCTTTAGTGAAGAATATTGTTATTGCATCAACTGCTCAGGTCAGGTAGAAAAAAAAAACACCTCCAAGACATAGCCAGCTGTCAACAGTTTAGTGGATGCTTGTGGCCATGGAATGTCTTCAGTACCATCTGGCCATGACTCCTGCCTCTTCTGGGACCCTAACTAGGATCATTCCCCTTGCCTCCTCTAATGAAATCCAGATAAACTAAATCATACATCTTATTTTTAACAATTCCTGCTGTGTCCCCATCCTCCCCTCCCCCACCACCATATTAGTCCTTTGGCCCTCTTGAGACTCTTCATTCTTGGCTGCACCTTGACACAGTAGGAAGTACTTAAAGGAGACAATCGATTGTGGGTGCACAATAAAAAAATGGTTGAGATGTTAGGTTGACCTCGCTTTCCCACTCAACAAAAACCTTTCTATAAAAACCCCAAACTTGCTTCTCTTAGAGACAACCTGGCAGTTACTTCCTCAAATAAAGCTTAGCCTTTCTCCCTTAGCAGGTGGTCTCATTCTTTTGTTAAAAGTCTTACCCTCTCACTTTACTTTCAATTCCAACCAAAATATAAAGAAAGCAAGCATTAAGTAAATAATATTTTGCTAAATGTAGAATGGCTGCCACAGGGACCACTTCTGTTTTACTCCCTCTGAATCCCCATTGCCATAGCGCATCAGGGATGCTGAAGAGAAAATTTATGAAAGGAATAATTACTTACAAATGAGAATGGTGTTATTATAAGGAAAAGCTTATGTCTCCTTCTTGCTAGGAAAAGACATTATCTGGATCCCAACATGTGCTTTCCTTCAATTACTGAGAACCAGCAACTTGTCAACATGCTTAAGTGTTCCTGTATATTGGACTCTACATTTGATGCTGCATTTTTTTCCTGGTTCTCTTCTATTGAGATAATTCATATTGAATAGAGACCCAGCTAGGCTTCAGAACAAAAATTAAGTCATTCCATGAGCAGAGGAACAGGTAACAGGAGGAGTAAGAGACTCTGTGCCCTCTCTTTGATCTCAGATGGTAAGTCAAGGATAGCTATCTAATGAGCATGCATTCTGGCTCCCTGCATAATGTTTCACACCCCGACAATTTTTCTCATTACTTTTGCTACAGATGTTCTTGCCCGTTTGTTACCTGGAAGCTGGAGAAATTATGGGCAGAACTACAGTTCCATAAGGCATATTAGTCTCATGAAAACTTCACTTAGATCACTAATTGCAGTTCCAATTAAGTGATTGCTTATTTAAAGAGCGCATAATTTAGTTGATAGGAAGATAACTCAGTCCAGAACCTTCTTCCAGTTCTATGAGGTTTGCAGTAGTGTGAAAAAGGAATGGAATTGCGAAGGGGAAAAGTTGCGTGCGTGCGTGTGTGTGTGTGTGTGTGTGTGTGTGTGTGTGTGTGTATTAAGGAACATAAAGACAAGGGATAAGAGAGAGGGAAAAATGGGAGGGAGGAAAGAAGAATTTTATCTTACTTTCTGTGTGTAGAAGAGCACCAGCTGTATTTGGAAGGCTTGTACCCAATTCTTGCATTACATAATCATTTGACACTATCCATCCCAGCTGAACTTATGTTCAATCTATGATCCAGGAAATCCACATCATGGTCTCTATCTCAGAGCAATGAGCACATGTGTACCCAGAAAGCACATACAGAAACATTCATAGAAGAGTTCTTTGTGCTTGCACATATAAGGAGAAAACAATCGCCATTGATAACCTCTGACGTGAGGTAATACGTGCTGCTATGGTGAGTAAATTAAACAAGCAGTGAGAAGGTAACATCCTGTGGTTGTGGAGGTCAAGAATGTGTTTAGCTAATCTGTGGACTGAAACAAAAATTAAGGTTAGTCTCATGTGGAGGAATTAATAAGGAATAAACATAGGGTACACTTAGAAGTGCTGTGTAAACCAGGTAAGAAGTATAAAATATGCTTTTATGAAAACATGAAAGCTGAAGATGTTTATATAAGTTTTAATTCAGTAAAAATATTTTACATGATAAAATCTTTGTAATGCTGAGAAATATTTGTGTTAACATATGCATGCATATAATATATATAATTTATATATCTTATTTAATATATTAAATACATATAATATATTACATATCATGTACTTTTTTCAATTTACAAATGACAAAGAAAATATTTAAATCATAAGCACTTGTTTGGAAAATTGCCTGTGTGTTCCCACCTCAACTTCAATCAGAATCCTTGTTTTTTCTCATTACTTTTTAAGAAAAAAGAGCCCTGTTAAAGAATTTATGTGAAACCTTTACTAACCTTTTATTATAAATCAATTTCTCCTTGTTCATTATATTTCCTTTTCTTTCTTAAAGATTTTTTTCAGTGATAGTTTTTATGTAGAGAGGGTGTTTTAAGTAATCAATAGCCTCTATCTTTCTCCCTTATCATGCCTTTCACTGCCTACCTTTGTTTTTTAACAAGTTCCTTGCTTCGAATAATCTTATAAAAAGCACTGTACCAGGAGCAACTGGATAGAGATGAAGGAAGACACCCAAATTCAGAACTGGAGAGACAGCAAAGAATCATATCTTAAAGTTTGGATTTGGGAATTTATTCTGAATGCTAGAGTCAGTTGGGAAGGAAAGTGTCAGTGAATACTGCACAGATGTGTATAAGGAAAGTCATTTAGGTTGCCAAACAGAGGTTGAAGAAAAGCAAAAGCAGAAATTGGTCCAGGAAAATGTAGCTTGGCCTGGCAAGGGGGCAGCAGAGATGAAGTTGTGGAAACCTTTGTGATGTGCCTTGGCACACAAAATATTCCCTGGAACTTGAAAGTGAGTGGATACAGGGGAAACAAGACTTGGTGGAAAACAAGATAGTTGTCCGGGAACCCACAATGTCACTGTAGAACTCTAGGCTTGTTTGATTGTACTGCAGTTTCTTTTTTCCTAGGGTAAACTTCAGAATCTAACAAGTAAGTTTCAAACAAATTCCATTAGATATTTAATTGGGATTTTGCTAAACTCATAAATTAGTTTTAAAAGAATTACTGTCTAAGAACTACTATATAAAAGACAACTTTTGTGGATTTGATCTCTCCTTCCACTTTTATATGGATTTTGAAACTTAGGTCACCAGGTTTCCCTGAGAGTACCTTTACCAGCCAAAGTTTCTCATCAGCCTGGATTCTCTTTATTATGAAACTCCTTGCTCCTAGAATGCTGTATTGTGATTCTCATTGTAAAATATTTTTATATGATTCTCTGATGGACAAGTATTCATTTTCATAAAATATACAGATTAAAAAATATGACTTCTATAATATCATACCAAAAAGCTAATTTAAAAGGTATGTGTTTTATGTTCTGATAACAGTTACAGGTTCAATTTTATGGAATGACTTTAAATCGAATGAGAAAGAGATTGGTTACTTCCATGACATTTATGCCCTTGTTGCAACAACAGAAATATATCCTCAGGTGGATATTCTGTAGTTTGTAGGGTTCACAGCTGGGTAGAACTGATGATTATTTTCTCCTTCAGTAGTGTGCATAGCATCTTCCAGCACTATGAAAGCTAGCCAACGGGAATGGAGCTCCTAGGTCAATACAAACTTGATTTTATCTTGTTCTATAACCCAAGTTCATGGTATCTTGAGAAACAGGTATTATCATAAAAAACTGGAAGGTAGTCATTGACCAACAATTACAAAATATGTAGCCCATTCTTGGCCTTGGACTTTTTATTAGCTAACCTGTGGTATCTAATAAAGCATTGTTTTATTTAAAATCTTTATATATTTGTGATTAGATATATCTTAGAAAGCTTATACATTGGTAGATTTTCCATATGACTTTTCAAAAACATTTCTAGTGTTAATTATCCATATTCATACTTCCTTCTTTGTTCCCCATCCCCTTTCCACAATTAAGTCTTCCTGTTCCTTTATTCACCCGTTAACAGATTCTCTGGAATTTTATAGGAATAAAATTGAATTGTTGTCCAAAACTATTACCATGTTAGCTTTACTATAATGACACTCAGTGCTGAGAACCACACAAAATTATGATGATAGCAGACTTTTATTGGCTTGTTGTTGTCTCTGAATTTAATAAGATTTATTTTTTAGTTCTTCACTGTTAACAATATTTGTAGTTGGCTTAAGATATAAAATACTATTATATATAATAGGAAATTTTAAATTATTTTTATTTTCCACTTATGCCAATTGATACTGACTAACTTTTTTATTAAAAATATTCTTACTTTTTTCTCAAATAAACTTAATGAAATGCTGCATTAAAAATTCTCTTTATAACTTGTGACTGTTGCATATCATGAATAAGCATTACTTGGTAACTATGGATAATGCTTTTAATTTCATTGTGTGATTTGGTTTGGTAATATTCAAGATTTTTCATATCTTCTCAATTTTACTGAATACTTATTTTCCCTTTTAAGTTTTGGAATAAGGATTCTGATTTTTACAAAATGCAGTACTCATTAATATTTTCCTATGCCTAGAATTAATTCAACACTGAAATTTGAGGCGCTAGAATTTTGAAAGAATTAAATTTACAATCATATGTGGCAGTTTTGATAAGTAATTCTTTAATAAAACTTACTCTTTCATAGCAACCTATCTAGTGAAGTTTTCTATCTTTGCCTGAGTGAACTTTCAAAGTATCTATTTCCTCATTAATTTTTCCATTTTCTTGGAATCCTGAACTTCATATGGCTGTGTATAGTCTTTAATATTTTGTTACCCTTGCCACTTACAAAACTTATTTTCTCAGTGAAGACTTTTGTTTCATATCAAAGATGTCCATTTTAATCATATTTTTGAAGAAACATTTAAAAGACTAAGAAGTATGTCTTACATATAAATTACCAAATTTCGATGTTTCTATATATTAAAAGTAAAACAAACACTGGGTTGCAATGTTGAGATAAATGGACCTTATCATTCCCGACACAATCAGCTCCTCTTTTTCCTGAAGAGAAACAACCTTGCATATTGTAATACCTTTTCCCCAAAAAAACATGATTAATATCTTGCTTTGCTGGTTTTGAACTTTTAGCAATTTGATTCATGCTTAGTGCTTTTTTTTTGGATCAGTTCAGCATCAAATTTTGAGATTCATTGTGGATTATGTAATAGTGGAGTTTATTCTTCTTTTACTGTAGTAGGATATTTCCTTGGATAAGAAATTTTGTTCTGGGTGGCTTGATATAGTGATTCAAAGATTTTCTTCCATTGTAAGTTCTATTACAAATGATTCTTCTTTAAATATTTAATATTATTTACGTGTTTAAATGCTTAAATATTTAAATATTGTTTGTGTGTTTTCCACTACCCATGTACAAGACTTTACATGTGTACCTTTTAAACTTTTGCCTGATTACTAAGTTTAAATTGGTATTCTAACAAGTATTATATTTTCTTGATATTTTAAAGATATGTTTACTTCACTAGACTATTCATGTATATGAATCGAGATCAAAGTCTTGCCTCTCAACATATCTGTAATCAACTATCCTTGCCAGAGCTAATCATTTGAGTTCGCTTTCCACAACTGTAACTTAATATGCAAATATAGACAAGTATGTTTATATATTTTACTGTCCCTCTTTTTTATATAGAATAAGGCAAAATTAGATGCACCTTGTATATTTTTGTCATGTAAAAGCAAGAGAGATAGTGGTTAGTTAGCATGTAAATAACTAGATAACATCTTTGCATTTTGTATTAGCTTAAAATATTTTGTTTTAAATATTTTTTTAGTCATATAGTGTTGCAGGGAAAGGGTCTGTTTGTTTGTCCCAGCTGCCTGGCTAGTTTACACCCAAAATAGCCACACAGAAACTGTATTAATTAAAACACTGCTTGGCCATTAGCTCTAACTTCTTATTGGCTAGCTCTTACATATCAGTTTAACCCATCTCCATTAATCTGTGTATCGCCACGTGGCAGTGGCTTTCCAGAGATTCTAACTGGCATCTGTTTCAGGTAGAGGATCTATGGCTTCTCTCTAACTCTGCTTTCTTCTTCCCAGAATTCAACTCTGTCTTCTCCTCCTACCTAAGTTCTGCCCTATCAAGGGCCCAAAGCAGTTTCTTTATTAACCAATGGAGGCATCATAAAGACAGAAGGACCTCCTACACCAATATAGAAGAAAATTAAGTCATTCGCAGGAAAATAGATGAAATTCAAGATAAATATATTGAATGAATTGTCAGCTTCAGAAATACAATGTTGGATGTTTTTGCCTAATTGTGCATCCTAGATTTTGTATATATACACAGTCATGTATGCATAGATGTTTGAAAACACAATTGAAACTGTTTAGGGGAACCAAAAGGATTAATGGGAGGGATGGTAAAAAAGGGAAGGGTGGAAAGCATCTTACATACTTCCACAAAATGGGCTTCTGCAATCCAGCATAACAAATTTATTTATATAATATATAATAGATAATTTAACATAACTATTTAGTTGCTATATATAATATTTAATATAAATATAAAATATATACAGTTATATGCAACATAGTATATTATATGCTAGATTATATATATTTCATTGTATGGACTCACCATATTCTACCTAACTAGCTACTATTGATTGTTCTCATTGTTTATCTGGATAAGCAAAGCTACACTAATTTACCACATGTAGAAGTTGAATTAAATGATCGAGGTATTTAAATATTTGCATATAAACTCAAAAATAACAAGTCTAGCTTCAAAAAAAGTCCTAAATGGATATAAGAAGATTTGAAATATTCATTATACTGAGTTTATATATCTAAAATTATGACAAATCTTTGTATTTCTACAAGTCTTTCTTTGTATATACCTGAGATCTTATTACTCTAGTTCTTAATTATGTAACTATTTTATTGTGACTTTTAAAAGATTTATTTTATTTTATTTGAACATATATACATGTGTCTGTGTGAGCACATGAGCATATGTACAGGTACTTTTGGAGATATCAGAGGGAATCAGATATACTGGACTGAATTATAGGCAGTTGTTAATTGCCTCACTGATATGACTATTAGGAGCCAAACCCAAGTCTTCTTCAAGAGTAGAACGAGCTCTTAAATGCTGAGCTATCTCTCCAGCCCCCATTCTGTTATTATTAATGGGAGCTTCTCTTGCATTTGTCCTCACACCTTTATAACTTGCAGGTACACACCTTAATAACTTGTATTTGTATATCTTAAAACACCTTTTGTTTAGAACATGTTAAGAAGTTATACTGAAATTTATTTGTTGAGGTTGTCCTTTTAAACAGACAGAGCCTCTCAGCTGTCAAACTGCATCAGAGATCTTTGAGATGGGTAAAATTTTACTTAAGTTATTAACTAAAAAATGATAGAGAATTACTCCATTGGCCACCTAGAATCACTCCTCAGGGTCCTCCATGGTCATCCACGGCAGGGGTATCAGGACTCTATTCAGCTTCTGCTGTTAGAAGCAGGGCCTACGAGGCTTTAGGAGATCCTGTGGGTTAGAAAATCTGTATGAAAACAAGCCTACCTTGGCCTGAGCAGCTAGGCAGTCAATTCCATTTGATTCTTTGTCCACATCTAGAGATCTTCAGGAGTTTAGATGAAAGGCAATTTTACCCAATGGTTAGTGCCTTCCCTGGATGAAACAAAGAGCAGATGGATGTTGTTTTGTGCCCATCTGTCCTCTGACTTCTTTGGAGGTAAATTGAGTGTTGCTTCTAGGAGCCAACCTGTCTCTCTGTTATGAAAAATCTTTAGTAATTGAACATTTAAATGCCATATTCCCCTGATCTCTGAGCAGTTGAGGGCTGTTTATTTGGTATAGCTAAGTTATAACTACAGTATAGGCTCTGCCTAGAGAGCTGAGTCCAAGCGTGACTGTACTTGTTTTTAACTTAACTGGTGAGATTTATACTTGTAAAAGACAAAGAAGTAAAAACTCTTTGCAATAGAAGCTTACAATAGTGGAAAAGAGCTTAATATATGTTAAAGCAGGGTTGGATCACATATACAGTATTTTTGTAAGAGATTTAAAAGTCCATGTCAATTTAAAATATGACACTTATTGCTTTCTTAGTCTGGAATGAGATACAATGAATGGACTATTTAAAACATTTAACAGTGAGTATATGTACATTTACACACAGTTGAATTTAAGTTCTGCATAAACGTAAATGAAAAGTGAGCAAAAGAAAGCAGGCTTTTTTATTGGGGAGGAAGGAGGATAGGAGAGCAGAGGAGATGTACTGTAAGTGGGTCTCTACATGTAATGAGTGCCTCAGTGGGCCCTGCCAAAGTAAACCATTACACAGATACACCAAATGCAGTAGAGCTTAAAAGTATTTTTTAAAGAGCATAGCTGATGGTCATGTAGCTGAGGGCAGTCAAATCACTGCCAGAGTGTGGCCATTTGTTAGCAGGCTGCTACCATCCTTCGGCTAGGGATGGAACCCCACGACACTGTGATTCCTCTGTTTCTTAAGCAGAAAAAAAAGTGGCAGTTGTGGTTGCCCATGTGGTGTAACTCTTTATATTTAGCCATTTGTTGGTAGAAGTTAGAAATGTTAGCCTATTTCCCACAAGTGAGGCAAGAAAATAAATAACTGGCTCAGGCCATTATCTATTCATCCACAAGATAATGGGGGCCCAAAAAAAAGCAGTTGGCCAAGAGGCATTAGGCCAAAAGGGAACAGTATCCCCCAAAGGATCCATAGATCCCATGGGCCTGAAAAATGAAAGTACCATTCAGTGAGTGCAGTGCTAGGGCAGAGCTCAAGAACCTTGCTAGTGGGAAGCATCATAGATAATTTCACCAATTGTCCCAGCAGGCTGATGGAAAATTGGGAAGTGGGCTGGTAGAAGGTCCAGGTCCAGGATTTTCACCCGCAGTGCAGCAGTGTCAGAAGCATGGCCCCGTGAATGGAAGAAAGACAGATTCCTCTGGTGCTTGGGAGATAGCATGGCATTGGTTGCAGTGGGACATAGTGATTACATGCCAGGAATAAAAGGCAGATAGACAAACAAAGAAAAAGTAGGCTGCATTTTCAACTAATGCAACTAATACATTGTCAGAATGTAAGCTGATGATAGGAAGCTATGTAGCTTGAAATATGAGGAAAGGGAAGGCACAACAGTCTTTATGAGTAAGCCAAGAAGAAGATTCAGAGACCAAACACCAGTGTCCCGGAAGTTCAGCATGAATTGTGACTCAAGCTGGCTTTGGGTCATCACTTACAAAGTTTAGGGGCTGTGAGAATGGGTGGTTGGGCAAAAATCCAACCCCTACATCATCAATGTGGAGTTGGAAGGCCGAGCAAGGGGCTTTAAGCCCAATGGACAAGTGGTTGATCAGTACTGGGCCATTTTTACATGAGGAAAGCACTACCAAATGATGGAGCTTTTATGGAGGCTTGACCAGATATGTTGGAGGAACCTACCGTTTGATGGTGGGTGTAGAATTCCAGTGATTTATAGTTGGAAAAGTGACCATATAGAAGAAGGGTTGAAGTTACAGGATTCCTAGCAGTCTTCAGCTGAGTTCATAGCAGCAATGTTGTCATTCATGACGCGGGATTGACCCAAACCCAGTTCCACGAGGGGTGGAAGTGGGTCACCCAAGGCCACATGGGAGACAGACAGATACACCATGCATAGAGAGCTTGGGTATAGTTTATTTAATGGGTAAGGGGATTATGGAGGAAAAAGGTGCTGGGGGAGGGGAGAAGAAGGGGGTAGGAAAGAGGGAGAGGCAGTGGCTACTTCTTCAGAAGAGGGACAAACAGAGAGAGTAAGCTGACTGGAGATGAGGCACAAGATCTTCTTACCTTGGCAGGGGAAGGGAGGATTGGCAGTGGGTGGGGCTTGTCTCTTAAAGGGACAAGGTACCCAGGTGACAAGCTAGGCCAGCAGATTACAATAGGTAAAGGAGATGTCTAGAATTCACTCATTTACCTCAACTGAAGCTTTATCGTTGCTGAGAAGTAAAGAAAATGTGGCATATAGACCAGTATGTAGCATGAATGAACACAGAGAATATTACGGTGAGTGTAGTAAACCAGCCACAGAAGTACAAATATTGAATGATTACACATAATACCAGGTTTCTAAAATAACAAATTTGTCTGTCAGAGAGAAGATGAGTGGTTGACAGATATTAGAAGGAAAGAAAATGAAGAATGGATGCCAGTTATTTAAAACTAGAAACTTTTCCAAATCCAGAGAAATACTGACAAAAATATTATTTTTTCTATCATGAACCATTTGTTCCAGTTGCCTAGGCAAGCCACATGGTAATCACCTGTAGCTGTCCACCTTCTGAAGGACCTGGAGTCAAGCTAAAAATATTTGTTTCCCCAGAGCTTTCAGTTCTTAAAACTTCAGAGTACTTAAAAGGAATCCCCTTCAGGGCTTGTTAAAATACAGATTGCTAGCCCTCCTCCCAGAGATTCAGATTTAGCAGATAAGGGTAATTTCTAAAAGTTTGTATCTAACAGGTTTCCTATGCTGGGTTGGGAATTGCATGTTCAGCCCCATTACAGTGTAAACCTCAGCCCATGCTGAAAATGTGCCACCAGCACCTTTACTTGCCATTTTGTTGGAGTCATTGCTTCATATGACTGTATGGAGCCTGTACATCCCCTCACTTTTGCATATGGTATAGCATAAGTACTGTTGCACCTACATTCCTACAATAAAGTTGCTGTCTGCTGCACTCACCAGAAATATGGAACACTGTGTGCTTCAATTCTGGAAGGTCTAAGCCTTACAAGTTAGAATGCTGGCTCATTCCTAATCCTCTATAGATTGAAAGGTTAAGAGTTCAATATACAAGGAAATGTCAATGCTTAATGTTACATGATCTGATGACTATAAAAGCCCTTTGGGTAGAACATACATCTTTTAAAATATTTAAATACCAATGAAAGAAACAGACTTCCTTGTGGAATTTTTATACACACTAAATTCTGGTTGACCCCACTTTCTACTTTTCTTTCTCTGTCATCTCAGACCCTGTTTTCTCTATACTTCCATATGATCCAACCATACCACTTCTGGCATACACCCAAAGGAATCTATATCCTACCACAGAAATATTTGTACAACCATGCTATAGGTAAAAAGAACAAACCTGCATATCTATGATATAAAATGTAACAACAAGGAATTGGGTTAAACTACAAAAAATTAAAATTGTGAAATCTGCAGAAAAATAGAAGTAGAAAATATATTTATACTAATGTTTTGAAATTATATAATTAAAATAAATATGTATTTTATATTAATATATAAAATGTATTGTTGGGGAGGTGGTTTATTTGTTCCTGGCTTCCTAGACTCCCAAAATAATCACACAGAAACTATATTACTTAAATCACTGCTTGGCCTATTAGCTCTAGCTTCTTATTGACTAGCTCTTACATCTTAAACTAATCTATCTCCATTAATCTGGGTATCACCACGTGGCTGTGGCTTAGCGGGTAAAGTTCTGTCCTGGCATCTGTCTCTGGCAGGACTACATAACATCTCCCGACTCTGCCTTCTTTCTCCCAGCATGCAGTTTAGTTTTCCCCACCTAACTCTATTCTGCCCTATTTCAGGTCAAAACAATTTCTTTATTCATTAACCAATAAAAGCAACACATATACTGAAGTACTTACCACACCAATATATTATATTAAGAAAGGTAATCCAGGCTTATAAAAGTGAATACTGTGTGTTCTCTCTCATATGCTCATATTTTAACTTTTAAATATGTGCATTTGTAAGGGAAGAAGTGTGGATGGCCCCTAGAAATCTAAAAATGGATGTGTGATATGGGAAGGGGCTTTCAAGGAGTAGAGTGGGGAAGGTAAAAGAACTCACATGTATAGAATTTACAAGGGTCAGAAAAATGCATCTCTTTAACTTAATTTAACATGTTTTGCTGTGAGACTTTAGTTGATTTTATCAGTGTTTATTTATTACACTATCATTTATTTCTTTCACATTTTTTTCTTTTCTTTTTGTTTTCCCATACATTGTATCCTGACCACAGTTTCCCCTCCTTCCCCTCCCCCAGTTTCTTCTTTTCCCCAGATTGTCCATCACCAAATTAACCATCTCTCCTTAGAAAAGAATAGGCCTCCCAAGACATAACTAACCACAATAAAACCAGGCACATACCATCAAATCAAGGCTGTAGAGGGCAACCCAGTAGGAGAGAAAGAGTCCAGTAAACAAGCAAAAAACTCAAAGACAGCCCCAGTTCCCACTACTAGGAGTCCCACAGGAGGACCTAGCAGCTCAGCCATAACGTATATGTAGAGGACCTAGGTTAGACCCCTAACAGCTTACTGTCTATCATACTATTGTGTGTGGTTTTTTTTTTTTTTTTTTTTTTTTTAGCTTTTGTTGCTTTTTTGTAGGTTTTGCTCACACCCCTCACTCAGGGTCTTTTTAATGTGCAAATCCTGTGCTTTCTATTCTTTCAGTAGTTATCCTGGAAGTTTAACATGCTTATTTACAAATAAGCCATGAACTGCTCATTGTTATTATCTTCCAGAGCTGGCAGTTGAAAACTGTACTCTCCTCTCAATGCTTATCTGATCATCAGCTAAGAGTTTACTGCTTCTGTATTTGAGGTAATGGATATACTAATTACCTTGATCATTACACACTGTAAACATGTATTAAAATATCACACTGTATCCCAATAATAGGTAAGATTATTATGGGAAAATTAAAAGTGAGAATAATAATGTCTCTTTTAGATGGTTATTAGTTTATGTATGTGTATATTTTTATATATGGGCATCTGTGTGTCAGGATTTAAGTTTAGAGGTCAATTTACATGAGGAGATTTTTTTTTTTCCTTTCACATTGGGTTGCAGGGATTAAACTCAGGTTTAAGGCTGAAACTAGAGGTGTGGTCTACTAGGACTCAGAGAGCTTGAAAGTGACAGTTCAGTTGTCCCTGTAACTTTCTCTACACTGACTGTTTTAAAGTAAAGTAGACAAGTTCTATTCATAGACCTCAGACGAAATTCATTCAGGGACAGCAAAGTGGTTAGCTATCTCACCAGGTCTCAAAATTGCATAAAATAAAATTAGAAATTATTTTTATTTTTAGCAGTGCTGGTAATCAAACCTAGAGCTTGGTGCATACTAGTGTTATGATACTGAGGGATGTCTCCAGCCTCAATTCTAAACACTGTTTATGGTGATATTTTGTTTGTGATCTAACAAATTAAACTTGCCTGAAGATTAGAGTACAGAACTAGTCATTAGTTAGCCACAGGGGCCGGGCAGTGGTGACACACAACTTTAATCCCAGCACTTGGGAGATAGGCAGACGGATCAATGGGAATTCAAGACCTCCTTGGGCTGCAAGAGATTGATCCAATCTAAAAGAAACAGGGCCAGGCTATGGTGGCTTACACCTTTAATTCCAGTACTTGGAAGTCACACACCTTAACTCCAAGCACTAAGGAGGCAGAGACAGGAAAAGATATCACTGGACACAGAGAGGAATATAAGGCTGGAGGAAACATGAGCTCAAGGCATTTAGTCTGAGGACTTGTAGAGGCAGGATACCCCGTTCAGTGTGATGATTCATAGAAACAGAAAGTTGCCCCCTTAGTTCTGAGGATTTTGTAGAGTTAAATGTGGAGGCCCCTAGTTGTTACTCCATTCAATCTTGACTCAGGGTCAGAGAGTTTAAACCTGTTCTTGATCCTTAAGGATAATAGGATGTTTGATTTAAGATGTGGCTACTGGTTGCTCTGAGAATTAAGGAAGTAATTCCACTTGTGTGTTCTTTGTATCATGGTAGTTTTCTTTTCTTTTTTTATTACTTTATAAATAATACCAATCAGAATTTCCACTTCCTCTCCTCCTCCCACTTCCCTCCTGTTCCCCCACATGCCCTCCCCCCCAGTCCTAAGAGAGCGCAAGGTTCCTTGCCCTGTGGGAAGTCCAAGGCCCTCCCCACTAGATCCAAGCTTAGGAAGGTATGCATCCAAATAGAATAGAATCCCAAAAAGCCAGTATATGCAGTAGAGACAAATCCCAGTGCCATTATCATTGGCTTCTCAGTCTGCCCCAAATGTCAGCCACATTCAGAGGGTCCAGTTTGATCCCATGCTCGTTCAGTCCCAATCCAGGTGGATTTGGTGAGCTCCCATTAGCTCAGGTACACTGTCTCAGTGAGTAGACCAACAACCCCTCTCGGGGGATTCTAGCCATAAACAAAGAACATTGAGCCTATAGCTTGTGATCCTAGAGAAGCTAAGTAATAAGGTGAACCCAAAGAAAAACATATATAGATCCTCCTGGAAATTGGAAGCAGACAAGATTGCCAGGCAAAAGTTGGGAGCATGCATGGGGGTGAGGGTGGGGGGAGAGAGAGGGTAGAAAGGGAGGGTTGGAGAGAACATGGGGAAGTGGGGTGGTTAAGATGGAAGAAGGACAGATATGGGAGCAGGGAAGGTGATACTTAATTGAGGGAGCCATTTTGCGGTTGGCAAGAGGCTTGGCTCTGGAGGGGTTCCCAGGAGTCCATGGGGATGACCCCAGGTAAGGAAGTTTTTTACCCTCCCCTTTTGTTTGGGATATTTAAAGGCTAAGAGAAATAAATTTGGGCAGATAACACTATTCACTGGATGCATCCCTGAATCTATCTTCTCTCTTTTGTCTATTTCTTTCCTCAATCCTCACTCCCCTTTCCAGGCACATTCAAACAAGTCAGCCGATTTCCAACCAACGACACCTCAGCATGGTACCCGAAAATGGGGAATAGAAGTGAACGACACTGCAGATCCAAGTGAGCTTGCAGTTAAAAGCAGAGTAAAGAAGTGATGAGTAACTCGGGAGTAAAACTGTAAATAAAATTATAAATATGGGTCAGAATAATAGTAGTCAGCTGTTTTTACATTTGCTTAAAGATATTTTAAAAGTCAGAGACACCAAAGTACAGCAATAGCAAGTACAGAAAATTTTAGAGTTTTTAGAACAGGTGTGCTCTTAGTTTCGTGAGAACTGGACCTTGGACTCAGACACATGGGAAATAGTTGGAGAGAAAACTCAAAAGCATTATGATGAGCATGGGCCTGGAGGGGTCCCATTGGATGCTCTTAGTATGTGGGTGCTTATACAGGACATTTAATATTTGTGTCCTGAATGGTACGAGGTATTTTCCCCCTGGAGCTTTTGGTAGAAGAGAAACAAATTTCAAGATATCATTTTTTAATGCTCCATTGTGTAAATAAACTACATTTTCTGTATCCAGTCTTTGGTTGAGGGCATATAGGTTGTTTTCAGGTTCTGGCTATTACAAAGTTCTGGCTATTACAAATAGTGCTGCTATGAACAATGGTAAAAAACAATGACATCTTGAGAATTTGCAGGCAAATGAATGAAACAAAAAAAAAAACAACCAAAAAAAAAAAACCCAAACAAACAGACAAAAAAACTAACCTGAGTAAAGTAACCCAGACCTAGAAAAACACAGAATGTACTCACTCATAAGATATTATACAGAAAACAAGGAATAATCACCCTATAATCCCCAACTGCAAAGAAGTTAGGTAACTAGGAGAATCCTAAGAGAGACATATATGGATTCCCCTGGGAAGGTTAAACAGAAAAGATCTCCTGAGAGTATTGGGAGTGTGGGTGGAGGGGAGAAAAAAGGGACAAAGGGAAGGGAGAAGGGGAGGACAGAGGAGAACAAGAGGGAATGTGATGGCAGAGATGGGGGAAGGACAGAACAGGGGAGCAAGAAAAGAGATATCCTGATTGAGGGAGTCATTATGGGACTATAAAGAAAACTGGCACTAGGAAAATTCCTAGGAATCCACAAGAACCCCAGCTAAGCCTAAATTATAGTGGAGAGTGTACCTGAACTGGCCTTCCCCTATTATCAAATTGATGACTACCTTAATTGTCATCATAGAAGCTTTATCCAGCAACTGATGAAAGCAAATGCAAAGATGATACAGCTAAACCCTGGGCTAAGCTCCCAGAGTCCAGTTGAGAGGGAGGAGGGATAATATGAGAAAAGGAGTCGAAACCATGATAGGGATACCCACAGAAACAGCTAACCTGAGCTAGTAGGAGCTCATTGACTCTGGATTGACAGTAGGGGAACCTATATGGGACTAAACTAGGCACTCTGAATGTGGGTGACATTTGTGTGACTGGTGGAGTTTGTGGGGCCACTGGCAGTAAGACCAGGACTTATCCCTCATTCTTGAACTGGCTTTTTGAAGCCTACTCTTTTGGAGAGATACCTTGTTCAGCCTAGGTATAAGCAGGAGAGTCTTGGTGGTCCTGCCTCAAAGTGATATGCCAGACTTTATTTTATTATTATTATTAAAAATTTTCACCTCCACACTTCTTTCCATTTCCCTCCCCCTTCCCATATTCCCCCTCCCCCTCCCTCTCCAGTCCAAAGAGCAGTCAGGGTTCCCTGCCCTGTAGGAAGTCGAAGGTCTTCCCCCCTCCATCCAGGTCTAGGAAGGTGAGCATCAAAACAGAATAGGCTCCCACAAAGCCAGTCTATGCAGTAGAATAAAAACCCAGTGCCATTGTCCTTGGCATCACAGTCAGCCCTCCTTGTCTGCCACGTTCAGAGAGTCCAGTTTGATCATATGCTCCATCAGTCCCAGTCCAGCTGGCCTTGGATCAGCCCCACTGTCTCAGTGGGTGGGCACACCCCTTGTGGTCCTGACTTCCTTGCTCATGTTCTCTCTCCTTTTGCTCCTCATTGGACCTTGAGCAGTCCAATGTGGGTCTCTGTCTCTATCTCCATCCATCGCCAGATGAAGGCTCTATGGTGATATGCAAAATATTCATCAGTGTGGGTATAGGATAGGGTGAGTTCAGGCGCCCTCTCATCAGCTGCTCAAGGAACAAGTTGGGGACATCTCCTTGGACACCTGGGAACCCCTCTAGAGTCCAGTCTCTTGCAAACCCTAAAATGGCTTCCTTAATCAAGATATATGCTTCTCTGCTCTCATATCCACTCTTCCTCCATCCCAACCATCCCATTCCCCCAAGCTCTCCCAATCATCCCATTCTCACTTTTTTCTTCCCAACTCCCCTTACCTCCACCCCACCCCCACCCCAAGCTCTCAATTTTTGCCTGGCAATCTTGTCTACTTCCAATATCCAGGAGGATAACTACATGTTTTTCTTTGGGTTCACCTTCCTATTTAGCTTCTCTAGGATCACGAATTATAGGCTCAATGTCCTTTATGTATGGCTAGAATCCACTAATGAGTGAGTACATACCATATTCATCTCTTTGGGTCTGGGTTACCTCACTCAGGATAGTGTTTTCTATTTCCATCCATTTGCATGCAAAATTCAAGATGTCATTTTTTTTACCGCTGAGTAGTACTCTAATGCATATATATTCCACTCCATTCTTCCATTGACGGGCATCTAGTTTGTTTCCAGGTTCTGGATATTACAAATAATGCTGCTATGGACATAATTGAACAAATGCTTTTGTAGTATGATAGGGCATCTCTTGGGTATATTCCCAGGAGTGATATTGCTGGATCCTGGGGTAGGTTGATCCCAAATTTCCTGAGCAACCACCACACTGATTTCCAAAGTGGTTTCACAAGTTTGCATTCTGGAGGCATTACCATCCCTGACTTCAAACTCTATTACAGAGCTACAGTAATGAAAACAGCTTGATACTGGCATGAAAACATAGAAGTCGACCAATGGAATTGAATAGAAGACCCAGATATTAACCTACAAACCTATGAACACCTGATTTTTGACAAAGGAACTAAAGTATACAATGGAAGAAAGAAAGCATCTTCAACAAATGGTGCTGGCAAAACTGGATGTCAACCTGTAGAAGAATGAAAATAAACCCATATCTATCACAAAACTCAAGTCCAAATGGATTAAAGACCTCACTATCAGTCTGAACCTGATAGAAGAGAAAGTGGGAAGGACCCTACAACATATGGGCACAGGAGACCACTTCCTATGTATATCCCCAGCAGCACAGACATTAAGGGCCTCATTGACTAAATGGGACCTCCTGAGACTGAGAAGCTTCTGTAAAGCAAAGGACACTGTAGGAAACAAACTTGTTGAAGCTACTGAATACTATGAAGGAGGTGATGTGTGGCTTAATTTTTCTATGGCCTACTCCCAAAATTTTGTGTTTGTGCCTTCAGCAACAAAGTCTTTCCATTTCATTCTGGTGGGTAATAGAAAGCAATGGAAATAGTTTGGCAAAGCCTCCTGAGAAAGTAGCCTATACCAGGTATTGAGATATTTATACAATAATCCCGTCTTCTGGTGGAATATTTGTTGGTATTTGTGTTCAGATTCTTTCTATTCTCTTAAATTATATTTTAGATTACCTTATAAAGTAGTTATATTATTTCTAAAGAATAACTTTCAAACTTAATAAAATCTGTTTCAATGTTTTCTCTTAAGATTTTCAGGGTTTTTTGTTGTTGTTTATTTTGTTTTTGTTTTGTGTTGTTTGGTGTGGTTAGGTTTGGTTTGATTTTTTAAAGACAGGGTTTCTTTGTGTAACTGAGAAAGTCCATGGAAGTTCAGGCTGTCCTGGAATTGTCTCTGTAGACCAGGCTAGCCTAGAATTTAGAAATCTGCCTGCCTCTGAAGTTCTGGGATTAAAAACTTATACCACCACTGCCAGATACTTTCAATTCTTATTTGCAGATATTTGACCATTCCGAGTTGATTATGTATATGAGTAAGGTAAAGGCCAACATCACAATTGTTTTTATTTGGTTACTCATATTTCCCAGTACCCTTAACTGAGAAAAGTCATTTTCACATTGAATGATGTAGATATTTTGCTGAAATTCATTTGATCAAAGCATTTTTTTTCTGGAGTTCTGTCCTGTCCTTTTAGGCTATATGTCTGTCTTTATGTCAATACCACAGGGTGTTGATTACTGCCCCCTTGTAGGAAGTTTTTTTTTTTTGTTGTTCGTTTCTTTTCTTTTCTTTCTTTCTTTTTTTTTGGTGGGGATGTACTTTTGTCTTTTAGTTTCTTTTTCAATATTGTTTTATCTTATGTTTTTCAAGACCGCTTTAGCACTTAGGGCTCCTTGAGATCCTATATACACTTTAGGAAGCCTTTTGTTACGTTTTTTTTTTAATTCTTTGAGATTTTGATAGGAACTGTATTTAAACTATACATTATTGAAATGATTTGGTCTCCAACAGCAGTTCTATCTCAAATACTTGGTAGGTCTCTGTCTACATCACTGAGGGTAGGAATGATCAATTGTTCTCATTCCTCCCATTGTTGTGTCTTCATTCTCCATGGAGATCCTGTGATTTCTAAATCTTCTCTGAAACCTTATTTGTGGGAGTTTTTTTTTTAAATGAAAATATAAAGTGTATTTCTTCAGTGATGGTTATATTTGTCATTTCCTTTGTCTTAGAAATGGTCAGTTTAGGACCTGTCCACTAAACTATATTTTGTCTTTACTTTGTGACGACAGAGATAAAAGAAGTTACAACTCTAAGTATAACATTGGCTATAAGAATTCCTTGGGTGATATATTTTGTCTTTTGACTTTTAAATCTGAGACAGTAAAAGTCTATACTGTGTGTCAGAAAGAGATAATTTACCAGCAGTTGTGTTGCCCCAACAGGGCTCCAGCTTTATGTATGGATAGTCTATTTGCAGGTGATACAGGTTTTAATTTCTGCTCCTGGGTCTTATTTATACGTAGGTAGATGCTGGGAATGGTGGCATACACCTGGAATTCTAGTACTTGAGAAGTAATGCTGGGAGGATCAGGAGTTCAAAGCCTTCTTTCACTATGAAGCAAGTTTGAGGCTAGTCTGGGATACATGGAATCCTATCTCAAGAAAAGAATAAAGAGAAATCTAAAGCAATTACAGAAAAATCCACAACAGTGGTCACAGGGGATGACATAGGAACAGAGGGCAAATGACACATCAAGGTTTGCTTGCTCTCTTTTTTCAGCCTTTTCTAGTATAGCTTCATAGTTGGTTGCATCTGCATTTAAACACTCAAGTCTCATTACATTATGTGTTGTTCCGTTAGCTTCTTTCTACATGCCTATTCTTTCTTATACCAGTTTTAGAAGTCTGAGAATCACTTTCAGAACAAATTAAAACTTCTATTTTATTTACTTGTGATTCACATTTATTTGCTTTTAGCATCCCCACTTCCTCCTTTAGTGATGTTAATCTTGGTGTTATTTTAGTTTTTTTTTAATTGAATGTTTAGTTACTGTAGCTACTTTCTTTGTAATTTAATAATGAAAGCTTTGATTTGACTTTAGGTAAGGGTAAGCCTTTTCTCACTGGTTTTGATAAATATTTTCCTTATTTTAGCTGTTTTCTAAAAAGCACATAATTAATATTTTTATTTCTTCTCTGAACTAACCTTTTTGTAACAGAATGTTATTTAATTTTCAAGTTGTTTCTTTACTTTGTTTGATTACATTTTATGATTAATTTCTAGCTTTAATGTAATATTGCCAGAGAATATGGCCTTTACAATTTTACCATATAATTAAATTCTGGAAACATCACAGGAATAGTTCCAAAGGTGAATTTTTGGTTAGATGTTAAAATAATTATATATGCATTTTTTATTAATCTTACTATGCTGTCTAAATTACTACACCTGTGTTTTCTTTTTTCTATTTTCTATCCTGTAACATGCCAAGAACAATATATTGAAATTTTTCATAAGAATTGTTTTTATACATTTCTTGTTTCACATAGAGGAGTTTTTTTGCGTACTTTTCTTTGTCTCATTAAATGCTATTTCAGCTATATGATCTTTTTAAAATTATGAATTAATATTTTCTCAATTAGAAAGAACCTTTTTGCAATTTTTATTTTTGCAATATACTTTTCTTATTGTCATTATCATTCTTAAAGAATGTTTAAATATTTTGAAGTGTTCTTTTATTCTTTTTTATATCAAGTTTATATGATCTGTCATTTTCCCATTTAAGGTGATCATTAAGTATTTTAAGTGTATGCAATTTATATAATCAGCATATAATACATTTGACATAAACCCTATGCCCAAGGATGCCTCCTCCTATGATCTCAAACACTCTCATATCAGAATGCTAAGAGCCACTTTGCTTCTTTCTCTTTCCAGATTTGCCTATTGTAAATATTTTACATGAGTAAGGTTTGAATATGCAGCATGTTGTGAATGAGTTCTTTTGGACTCGCCACTGTGTTCAGTGTCCATCTTTAATGTAGAATGTGGCAGTTTTTCCTTCCTATGCTGATATCAGATACCACAGATAAGAAGAGGCCATATTTCATTTATTCTTTCACTGGTGATGGAAATTAAGATTTGTGTTCAAAGAGTTCCACATTAAAAATTTATAAACAATTATTGCATTTCCACGAAGCATATATTGTGTGTTTAATTTTTTGGGAGACTTCCAATTTGATTGCCAAAGGGGTTTCAGCCTTGTACAACCTCATCAGTCATAACGAAGGTACTGTTTTTATTTTGGCATCCCTTCCTGTACTTGTCCATATCTACCCTTTGACGACAGCCATGTTATTGGATGTGAAGTTTTATCTCAGTGTGTCTTTGATTTGCATTTCTTTGATGGTCAGTGGCTGCATAATTTTTTGAAGAAATGTTTATTAGAGTATTTGATCGATTTTTAATTGGGTTAATCATTTATTATTGAATTCTAACAAATATTTATTCATTGCAGCTATAAATCTCTAATCATGTACAATTTGCAAAAAAAAAGTCCCCCTTGGTCACTTTCTTTATGATACCTTTGTAGCATACACATTTCCCATCTGCATGAAATCTAATTTTTCTCATTTTAGTGATGATGTTATGTTTAACTTAAGAAATCATTGCCTAATTCAAAGGTCAAAGATGTATATCTTTGATTTCTCTAAAATTTTATGTTATCAGCTCTTACATTTTAGGTATTTAATTTATTTTAAATTAGTTTTTATATACAGCTTGAGGTATAAGTTCAACTTTAGAGACTCAAATTTTCTTTTTCTTCTTCCTCTTCCTCTTCCCCTTCTTCTTCTTCTTCTTCTTCATCATCAATTTTCTGGGTTTCTTGCCCATAGCAGAAAGGTAAATTGTTTGACCCATATTAAAGATCATAGTCATTATATAGATTATCATACTACTGCCTCAATTGATACATGAAATTTATGCTTTATCATGTCTATGGCCTATGACCAACAGAAGTGTTTCTTCTTACAAGGCTTCCATCCTTAGGTGAATCAGGAAGTCTAAGATGTTTGGAATGAGAAGGATGTCTTTCTATGGGAGTCTGAGATGAAGCTCCAGTGAAGTATTTTCTGATAGTTAACTTTTCTATAGGAAAAAGTCCAGGTATTTCATACAGAGTATTTGGCCACATCCCACCAGTGCCAGTAAAGGATTTTTTCAAAAAGCTTTTTTCAATGAGAAAAGATTCTTGGAGGCAAATTTTATTAGATTGCCTGAGGCTATACATGCTCAGGTACAAGGGACTTCTGCTCTTGATAAATGTCTTGGATTTGCCCTCTTCAGGAATATGGTTTCCTTTTTTTTTTGAAAAACAAAACAAAACAGTTCTTTCTTAAAAGTCATTAATTGCCTTCATCTAAGGTGGGGCCTTGCGAAATTTCCCCCATTCACTTTGGGGTGGTAACTGATAGGTCATTATGCAGTTTTAGATTGGGGACCATATTATTAAGATTTTTATGGGTGACTTACCCTTTCATATATTGATGACACTGTCACCCAGTAGACATTCCCTTCCTCTGACTCTTACAATCTTTCTGCTCCCTTTTCTACAATGTGTGCTTTAGGTGTCAAGATTGTGTTGTAGATGTATCAGTTGGGGATGGTAAAAGAGGGAGTCTACTTCAGGGATGACTCATTTGTTGGATTATCCAATTCCAAGTGGTCAACCCTAAACTTACACAAAAGGAACACCAAATAAATTCAACGTTGTGTGTGTGAGTGTGTGTGCATATGTACCCCAATAACTCCCTCTCAATTTCAAAAGACCTCATTTTTTAATTCATTGGAAATTTTATTAATATAGTACTTATGTATGAAATTCTTAAAAGAATTTTAAAACAATTGGAGAAATACTCCAAGCTTCATTCTTTAAAAAGTCAGTTCTCTGATGAATCCAAGAAAAGCTATTGATACTTATTTAGCCCAGTATTTTTGATCTTATTATCAGTATAGTAATGACAACTTCTGAGAGCTTTAGACTCAGGAACTGAACTGGAAATTTCCTTTAACTTAACAAAGCAAGCATTTGCTGACCAGTGTTTACTCTTTATCTGCTCTGCTCCTCTCTCCCTGTACCACATAAGACAAGTTCCACAGTGACAAGTATCTTCTTCTGGTCAATTGATGCACCTTCATTGTTTAGCATAATGCATTCACAACCCAAAAACTATATAGCTATTTGTTGTTAGTTAGTTCAATTGAATATCAATATCTTCTCATCAAGAAGAGAAAGGTCTTAATACTCTGTTTTGCTTTCTGATCTCTCATGACTTGTCTACTATGTATACACATCAAGATATCTAACACTGCTGTGCTACATTCTCCTTTCCTGTTTTTGTTACTATTTATTTAAACCCCGACTTTCATTGCATTTCATTGTTAGTCCTACATCTCTTTGGATCCTTCTCTCCCACATTTTTTCTTCTGTGAGTATTCCCTGAAAATATATTTGAAATGTAAATACCCTGAGATCTTAAACATCCAAAGGTATATGTTGCATTAATCTTAAATTGTAGTTTATTCAAATGTAAATGTATTCAAAATTTACATCATAAATATTTTATCTAATTTTACATATTTAAGAATATGTGCTATTGTTTGATATTATCTGCTACTCAAGTTAAGAGCCTGATATAAATAATACCAAAAAAACCGTACCACTATCTATATGCTAAGTAATATGCTCGGTACATTGTGCATTAGGTAGTTCGCCAATCATAAACCTCACAATGAAGATGTATATCATAGCAGTTAGCTACTTTTAGTAAAAATGAAAGAGTTACAGAGAAGTTGAATGGCTTTTTCAATGATATGTTGCTAGTATTTGGTCTAGCAGAATGTGCTTGTCCTACCTAGGCAACTGCTAACTAGATACTGACCACCACACACCACTACATTCAAAGTCTGTGTTGCCCACATATTGACCATGGAGGCTCTCTTTGAGGTTTAGTTCAGTGTGGGATGGTCCCCTATAATATGCCTAGAAGCACAACAATGAAAACTCAGAGAGTCAGACACAATTTAAATCTTCATCATTTCATATTTAATAACTATTCATTGGACAAAGGCAGGAGATAAACTTCAGCTTACCTTGATGCCATAGCAAGGGTGGATATATAACGGGGGAAGGAAAGTAGTGCTGTGATTGCCCTATCACAGCCAGCCTTCTTGTTCACACATTAATGTGTGTTTGCACACACTCTAAAGTCTCATCCTATGCACTATCTGGCTTAAAGTTCTAGAACATGTGGTCCCCGTTGAGATGAGAAAAGTCCCCATAAATCACATAATTGGCCATCTCTTCTAAGCACAGAATTGGATCAGTACTTGCTCAAGAAATCAGAAGTATCAGTTTTATTTCAAGAGCAACTGAATGGGAAACTTGCCACAATCTAAATATTTCAGGGGATTAGTTAAAAATGTTTACATATCTTCATGGGAAAGCCAGATCCTGTCCCACAGAGCTTACAACTAAGAAGAAAGCTAACTAGGAATAGATGCTGCCAGGAAGAGACAGTGAGGACTAAGCCCATCTTCAGACCAAACAGTTTGAAATATGGCTCCTGGACCAGCAGTATAAAGATAAGTTTGTGGTTTATAAGCCAGACAACTTAGCTATTGTTCAGCAAGCATTCTGGATGTTTCTGAAGCAAACTAAAGTTTAAGAAACATGATTTGAAATCACCAATTCTCAATCATCATTGCACATTGGAACCAATGAGGCAACATTTCAAAGAATCTTCTACTATCTGAAGAAAATGTATGAGTTCAAGCTCATATTGGGTGACCTTGTAGACATGGCATTTCCCTGCCATGCCTTGTTATTATTTGTACTCAAGGAAAAAGGCTGCTCAGGCCCTTAGATACCTTAGTACTCTTAAGTCAGGGTGGGCCTGGGATGATGGGTGGAAAGGGACCTAGAGTGTATCATTAAATAATATGGATTCTAACCTGCACTCTTTGTCTCAACATAAATGTGACCTTGCACAATTTCACCTTTTATAGCTCTTCCATAATATCTGTTCACTTTCTAAGGTATTTGAATTAAATATGAAATGATATAAGAAAATGTTTTACCAGCTAAAAACTGTTTAGGTTTATGTACACTTAGTTACTATTTTTAATGACGTGAACTTGACTCAGCAGCTTCCATTCATACACAGGAGACTCACTTGCAAATGCCTGGCCTTCCACGTCATTAAAGTCCCACAGGGAGCTGTCTATTTGTTCTAATTTAGAAATAGTCCCCAGAATACCTCTGTCTATGATGCCACCACTCACCTTTTCCCTTACTTACTACAGAACCCTGACTGGGCTTTTAATTACACTTCCTTCAGTCACCCTGGTTAGCTTCTTAAGCTTTGTCTCTTGCTGGCTGGGTTTGCTGAGAGTTTAAGCTGTCATCTTGTTGTTTATGGCTGTGCCATAACCTTTCTGCAGAAATATATACTAAGAAGGAACAGAGTATGGTGTTCTCCAGAGTCAGCTCACAGCCCATGTGACTTCAAAAACAGGACAGTCTCACACCATGACATGTCAGTCAATTGGTGGTCCTTCCTTTCCTAATTTCTTATAAGAAATGTTGACTGAGGTTTCTGTCCTACCTGGTTCCCACAGTTGTTAAGTCCCAAAGAAATGATACAGAGGTCTACATTAATTATAAACTGATTGGCCTAGTATCTCAGGCTTTTTATTAACTCTTATTAGCCCATCATTCTTGTCTGTTGTAATAAGAGCGGCGGGCTGTGTCCTGCCACCCAGCCGCCTGCACGGCTAGCTTTACCCAAAATAATTACATGGAAACTATATTATTTTAAACACTGCCTGGCCCATTAGTTCCAGCCTCTTATTGGCTAGCTCTTACATATTGATCTAACCCATTTCTAATATACTGTGTAGCACCATAAGCTGGCTTACCAGGAAAGATCTTAACCTGCGTCTGTCTGGAGTGGGAGAATCATGGCGACTCACTGATTCAGCTTCTTTCTCCCAGCATTCTGTTCTGTTTACTCCGCCTACCTAAGAGTTGGTCTATCAAATGGGCCTAGGCAGTTTCTTTATTAATAAGAAATCACTCCCACATCACTTGTCTGTGTTAGACACATGACTTAGTACCTCTTTCAGTGAGGCAGTCACATCTTGCTTGCTCTGTGTCTGGTTTCTTCTGTCTGGGTGATGACTATAGATGGAAACTTCTTTCTTCCCAGAATTCTCATTGCCCCACCTCTACTTCCTGCCTGGTCACCCTGCTATACTTCCTGTCTGGCTACTGGCCAATTAGCATTTATTTAAATTACAAGTGACAGGGTACAGACCATTGTTTCACAGTACTCCCCCCCTTCTTTAAACAAGAACTCTAAAACTAATCTCTGTTGTTTAGCTTTTCTACTAACCATTATCCATAACTACTTATAAACAATGTTCCAAACAAAGGCAAACATCCATAATCCATTTTTTGGGAATGTGGGAATAGTTTTCCAGGCTACTTCCTGCTGATTAGGGGTACTGATGATTTATGGAGACCTAAAGAAAATTTAGAATTTTGATCAAGTCCTTACTGAAGTATTTTATGAGGCTTGAACGTCTCAAACAGCAGTCTTTGAACTGTTCTGGATGTAGAACTCAGACATTTGGGCCATTCCTCCTATTAGAGATTTCTCAGGGGATATTCTTTGGTCAAACCTGATTTTTCTTAATGTAGAATGAATCCACAGTCCCTCATTTCCTGTGGAAACGAAAGCAAAACCTCTTCTCCAAAGTAACATATCTTTTGAGATAAATTTTAAAGTCAAAGCAATATATATGTATATATAATATATATTAATCCAGCAGAATTTATAATCAAATATCTTTTAGCAGGTTTTGCTCCTTCCACAGTCATCAAACAATTTAAAGACAAAACAATAATATACAGAATGCAGACTCTCTGTGCAGTTTTTATGTTTATATGGCTTTATTTTAACTTCTATGTCTTTTATTTTTATTTTTAACTCATGGCTTTTTGAAACAGGGTTTCTCTGTGTATCTTTGGCTGTCATGGATTTTACTCTGTAGACCAGGTTGTCCTTGAACTCACAGATATCTGCCTGCCTCTGTCTCCTAAGTGTTGGGAAGGTGTGTGCCACCAAATCCAACTACTCTGAAGCAATTTTAGAAAGTGTCATCCCCTCTCCCAACAAAGTTTGTCCTTACAGGTAGAGACACCATTTTGGGGTTGATTATTACTTGCATAGATTTGGGGTTTGGGTGGAAATTATGAAGATCCAGAGATCTCAAAAAAAAGATTGAATGAGATAATAGATAATTTAGTGTGAACTTGCTCACCTTAATAATAATAACAAATAGTGAGTAACAAAGTGAATACTTGTGAGCTATTATTTATGGACAATTTATACTGGTATAGTTTCTTGAATATTGAAACACATTCAAATCATTTGCTATTTCTGTTTATAATATTTGTACACCTATGCAAAGTTATTTTGTCATATTGTATACATGTATGTTTCTACCTCTGTTTAAGACATTTTGTATATTGATAAAATTTTAAGATATATTTATCATATTACATTTTATATTTTTACCTCTGATCAAGATTAATGTTTACATTTTGATGCCATTGTCCTCCTTTACTGCATGGTTGTTTAAAGAATGTTAAATATTCTTATATGAAGTCTTAATCTTTAAGATATAGGTAATAAATATTTTAGGTCAATAGTCATTCATGTTTGTTATACTTTTAGTCAGACTAATTAGGTTCTTTAGATACAGAGAGATTGTATTCTGCATAGATAGGTAACCTTCAATCACTTCAAAGATCTGTAGAACATGGGATTTAAATAACTTAAGTTTCTGTTCATGTGAGACATGATTACTCCTGGCAGCACCGATCTAGTCCTGAATGAGTGTTGAGCACCAAAGGCACTCCACTTGGAGTTTGTCTTCTTCTTGGCATAACTGGCCTTTGGGCAAGAAACTTCCCAAGCCTTAACTACTGACAAAGTGCATGATGTCTGGACTGGACAAGCAGGATACAAGAAAAAGAAATGTCAAATCTAGCCAAGACAGGGTTAGACAGTTTTGAAAATTTTCCTACCTCTGAAAATGGTCTGTCAGTTACTCTAGGCCTTAGCCAAAGTTGGTTGCTTCAACATTGCAAATGAGGTTTTGGGTGATTGCTCAGGTAGCCAGTTGTTTCTGTCATCAATGGCACATTTTAGAAGTTTCTTGATTATACTTCCTGCATACTCAGGTAGTATTATCTCCATTCTCAGGCCTCTGATAGGGTTGAAGATTAGGTAGTCATAGTTACTGTCCTCTTATAATCTAGCCAAGCCATATCCAATACAAGACTAAGACTCTTTAGGATAGAATTTTTATTAAAACTTTTAGCATATACTACTTGCTTAATATTTTTAGGCCGGTTGTGATTCTAATCTTATACTTGATATCTGTTCCTAGTGTATATAGTTTTATACTGGGTTTGAAACTCTCTTATTTAAATAAAATGGGGAGGTGCTGTGGGAGCTCCTTCTGCTCCTTCAGCCAATAGCCTTTAAGATACCAACCCACTTGGGCATGGTCTTTTATACTATAAATGCAGCTGTAAAGCCTGTGATCACTCTCTTGGTTCCGGCTGTCACTTTCAGCTGCTAGACTCTGTTCCCATTCCCCATTTGTGCAGTGTTGTGGGAGTGGCGGGGCTGCATCCCCAGCACCCGGCCACCTGCACGGCTAGCTTTATACCCGAAATAATTACACGGAAACTGTATTCTTTTAAACACTGCTTGGCCCATTAGTGCCAGCCTTTTATTGGCTAGCTCTTACATATTGATCTAACCCATTTCTAATATTCTGTGTAGCCCACAAGGTGGCTTACCAGGAAAGATCTTAACCTGCGTCTGTCTGGAGTGGGAGAATCATGGCAACTCCTGACTCAGCTTCTTTCTCTCAGCATTTTGTTCTGTTTACTCCACCCACCTAAGGGTTGGCCTATCAAATGGGCCTAGGCAGTTTCTTTATTAATTAACCAATGAAAGCAACAGATTAGAAAGAAATCACTCCCACATCATTTCCTTTTTTTCTGTTTAAACAAAAAAAGAAGGCTTTTATTTTAGCATAGTAAAATTACATATAGCAAAACAGTTATCAAGTAAGAATTATAGTTACAATATTTATATCTATTTTATCTTTTATCATAACTAAGGAAAACTATAACTATCCACTTTTCAATTCCATCAAAGACTGCAGAAGGATATAATATTACCTACGTAAATAAGAAATCCAAACTCTAGAAACGACAGAGACATCTCACTGCCTGGACAGTCACCCAAAGTTCCTCTGTAGCATTGGGGCATTTACCTTTGGCCTACAGGCCTATAGTATCCAGCAGACACCTCCACGAAGCAGGAAATTCCAAAGACAGTTCAGTCACTTTTTTTTGTGTCCTGCAGAATGTTTCACAGACTCTTTCATGAATCAGGAACCCTGAAAGACCATCTCACCTTTAGGCAAATTTAGCAGTCCTCTTTCTACGGGTTCTTTGTGTCCAGTCCATGCATAAGTCCAGGCAAGAGTAGTTTCTTGCCCAAATGGCTACCAAACTCCATAAGGATCCTCTTCGATGCCCATCTTCTTCTCAAAGTAGATTGGTGCTACCAGGAGCAGATATGTCTCATTGTCCTGAAAAGCCCTAAGTTATTAAAACATTAAATGTCATATTCTGTAGTCTTTGAAAGATATGAAGAATGCCTATCTAATTGAAATATATCTCTATATATCTAGAAAATCTAACTAACATGACTACAAGCTTGAATATTATTGATGGTTATCCATTAACAACCTATATTTTTAATTATACATTAATTTTAAAATGAGCTATACAACCACAATACTTTAAATCAAGAGCAGAAATACATATACATATAATAAAATTGACCTTAAAAACCATACCAATGCAAATTATTCATATCTATATCATCTCCCCCTTTAAATGTAAAAGAACATTTATAAACCATATTTGGGAACATGGGTGCAGCTTTTTCTCTCCAAACTGTTTCCTGCTGAATGGGGGCACTGTTAATCAGATCGTTTAAGGTGTAACCTGTGTGCCAGGTTTATCTCAGTTGGCAGTTGAGTGAAGTAATTTTTTTGAGGGTGTTCACAGCAACCTTTCAGGAGGGCGAGGTCTATCATACCATATTGGAATAGAAGAAATCCACAGGGTCTCATCAGTGCAGAGAACTTGGACAATGATCTCTAAGACGCCCCTAAATAAGTAACCCTTTATTATATGTAATTCTGAACTAGTGTGGGATTCTTTTGTACCTTCTGCCACCAAAGAAATTTTCTTGGACATGATTCTTTTTATATCCTCTGGTCTGGGATGCAGATGCACCACTTCAAGTGAGCAAATTCTTACACTCAAAATCATTTCAGTTTGCTTTTAGCTTAGTAAAAATCTCTACTAGGAGAAGGCTGTTTGTTTATTTCAGGCTGCTCAGCTCTGAAATAATCATGCAGAAACTGTATTAATTAAATAACTCCTTTGCCCATAAATTTTGGGGGTTTCAGGAATGTTAATCTGGGTATTCTATTGCTGCAATAGGTCATGGCCCCACAAATTCACTGCAATATTGGCTATATATGGCCTTAGTCTTCCTATTTCCCCTTCTGGTCCTATGCATCCAACCCATCTCATGTTTTGTTTTACCTGAGATATGGTTCCAATTTCCAAGAATTGAACATCTACATTCTGAAGAGGCCAATTTGGATGCCAAGATTCTGGAGTAATGATACTTACATCTGTATCCATGTCTAATAACCCTTCAACAAAAATGCCACTTATAGAAACTCTTAGCTTTGGTCTTTGATCATTTATAGAAGTCTGCCAAAATATACATTTCCTCTCCTACTGGAGCTTTTGACTCATCTTCCACATTTATCCCATCATTTATACCAGTTTTGCTTTTTATTGTACTGCTTTTTAAAAATTTTCCTGGTGAGACATGTTCTCCACAGTAACTGAGAATGACTGGATCACATTCACCACGGGGGCCTGTGAGAGGCCCCCCACAGCATTTCCTCATGGTATTGGGTTGCTTTGTCTTTCTTTTGTTGACCTATATTCATTGGTCCAATGTTGGCCTTTGCCATATCTACATATACCTGAAGTTTGAGTTTTTCTATTTCTGCCATTCCCAGAGGAGGCATTATTCCTAAGAATCCATTGTCTACAATCCCTTCTCAAATGTCCCATTCTACCACGATTAAAATATTTGGTATTTTGATGTCTTCTCTTACCATTAGAAATTGCCATAGTACCATAGTCAAGTGTCTCAACATTCATTGTATGCAAGTCCCATTCATCCATGGGTATTGATCTGATCATTAAAGGCCCAAGGATTTTTGCACTCTATGTTAGCATTCTCATAAGCCGAAGATGCAATTATTATACATCTAGTTTCTGGGCCAATTACCCCTATTTGTACAGACCTAGTTAGTCTTTGTAAAAAAGTCACTAAAAGATTCTCTCTGACCCTGTTTAACCCTAAAATATGATTCAACTCTCTTTTTTGGTTCCTGAATCCTGTCCAAAGCCTTTAATGATGTTGTGCTATATATCAAGGTGTGATCATCACAAAGAGTGTGATCCTGAGGGTCAGAGTAAAGTCCTTCACCTAGAATTTGATCTAGGGAAATCTTAAGTCTGTTTGCTTTTTCTTGTTGTTCTAAAAGTCTTGCTTCCTCTTTAAAAAAAGCACCTCTAATGTAATTGTGGTCCACTATCTAGGAATGCTGAGATAAACTGAGCCTAGTCTTGAGGTGTGGCTTTGCTACTGAAAGCCCACATTTTGACCATTATACTAATAAAGGACGAATGTAGTCCATAAGATACAATTGCTTGTTTAATTTCTTTTAGATCAGTCATACAAATGGGCTCCCATGTATAGTCCTTGACAACCTTAGGGTACTTGGAGCCAGATACTTTTTCTGATATTATTACTGGAAAGGCAGGTAGAACTCTGGGAAAGCTATCCCAGAGGTTTTTACTTACTGACAAGGTTAAATTTTGCCTTTGTACCTTTTGTTTCAGATCATCACATTTGATAATTTTCTCAATTTTTTAAAGTCTGTTTACCACCGTCTTTTATGTTTGGATCTCCTGTCCAGTGTTCTGCTCTAATGCCCTCATTGAGGATTCCAAGGTATGAAGTCTCTCTAGTAGAGATAATGTCTCATTCTTTGACATAATCTTTATAGCATGCATATTACCTTCCTGTAGAGACATTCTATCAGTTAATCTGTCATACCCCTTTGACCAAGTCTGATTAATACATTCAACAGTGTGAATTCTCTCAAATAATGTTTTAGCACCCACTGTCATTGATTGGGTTTTATGCACCAAATTGAGTGTTTCCTTCTTCAGAGTGATGAATCTTTCTTTAAATAAGTTACTATCAGTCTGTACCATTTCCAAAAGTATCTCATTGACCAAGTTTTGTTAGTTAAATTGGTTGTATCCTCCTTCAGATGAATGATCTCTTTTACAAGAAGTTTGGTACCAGTTTTTACCATTTCTAAAAGTACCTCAGTTGACTGAGTTTTGTTAGTTAAAGTGTTTGTATCCTCCTTCAGATGTACAATTTCTTTTATGAAAAATTTGGTTCCAGTCTGTACCATTTCTAAAAATACCCCAGTAGACTGAAATTTGTTAGTTAAAGTGGTCATATCCTTCTTCAGATTTCCAACCACTTTCTAAAAAGCCTGGAATCAGTCTGTAAAGACTGTACAATTTCTAAAAACACCTTATTCTTAGCCCTATTTTCAAACCATATTTTTAAGAAAAAGATATTGAGAACAATCCCCAGAATCAAAAATGGTAATGTAGGAGGAACATCATATAAGTTGTGTAAAAGCTCTCACATGGTGTAAGTAAAGAGGCTATTGTAACTTTGGACGGTTAGGTTGTCTGACATATTGTCCTTTTAAATTAGCAACTTATGAGCTATATTTAGGATATTAAATCATACCTGTGGTTTAATTAGCTGGATTAGGTGCAATAACCATTACCTGCCAATAGGGGTCATGGGTCACCTACCAAACTAACCCTGGTGATGCATTTGGAGTCACATGACTGATATGAATCTAATTTTAGTGATAAATGCTGAAAGATATGCTTAGATCAAAAAAATAGTTATTAATAGAAATCACAAACCATGTGTCCTACAGTGGGTCCTGATCAGTCAGCAACTATAGGGGCACAGGGATAACAAGATAACAGAAACCACCCCAGGAAAGCATGCATCCCATCTAAATTTCCATGCAATGTGCATGTGGTGGGACACAGACAATGGAGTTAGTATGCAGGGACTGGAAGTGCTCTGAGGCAAGTAATGAGATAATATAAAGAACCATGGCCAATCTGTAACAAGAAAAGCAGGCACCTTGTGAGAATTCTATATCCAAATGAACTGCTGGCTCCACACAGGTGGCTGCCAGCTGAGGGAGGGCTCGCACCTAGCCAGGCATACTCCAAGCTGGCAGCAGGCAGTAGAGATGGAGGGATGGGTTTAAAAGCAAATGTCAAGATGCCAAATGATGTTATAAGTCACAAAACAATCCCACACCAGTTCAGAATCATGGATAATAAAAGGGTTACTTATTTAAAGGGAAAACTTACATATCACTGTCCTAGACAACAGTCCTCTGATCAAACAGGAACAGAGTCTAGCAGATGGAAGCAGCAGCTGGAAGCACATTTTTCTGCTGCTTTTATAGTATAAGAGACCATGCCCAAGTGGGCTGGTATCTTAAAGGCTATTGGCTGAAGGAGCAGAATGTGCTCCCACAGCAACATAACTGGATTTCAGTATGGAAAAGAATAAAAATAGGTCAATATCTATCCCATGCATAAACATTAAGTTCAAATGGGTCCAAGACCTCAACATAAATGCAGCCACATTGAATCTCATTGAAGAGAAAGTGGGAAGGAGCCTTGAATGCATGGGCATAGTAGACTACTTCCTAAATATAACACCAGTAGCACAGACACTGAGAGCAATAATAAATGGGACCTCCTAAAATTGAGAAGCTTCTGTAAGGCAAAGAAACAGTCACTAAGACAAAACAGCAGCCTACACGATGGGAAAAGATATTCACTAATTCTGTATCAGATAGAGGGCTGAGCTACAAAATATATAAAGAACACAAGCAACTAGACATCAAATAACCAATAATCCAATCCCAAAATGGGGAACAGAACTAAACAGAGAATTCTCAACATAAGAATTACAAATGGTTGAAAGACACTTAAGGAATTGCCAAACATCCTTAGCTATTGGGGAAATGCAAATCAAAACGACTCTAAGATATCGTTCTTATACCAATTAGAATGGCCAACATGAAAAACACCAATGATATCTTATGCTGGAGAGGATGTGGACTAAGGGAAATACTCCTCCATTGTTTGTGGGAATGCAAATTTTTATAGTCACTTTGGAAACCAGTGTGACAGTTTCTCAGAAAAATCTGCCTCAGGACCCTGCAATGTCACTCTTGGTCATATAACCAAAGATTGCACACTCATACCACAAGGACCTTTGCTCAACTGTGTATAGCAGCATTATTTGTAATACCCAGAATCTGGAAACAACCTAGATGCCCCTCAACAACAGAATAAATAAAAAAAATATTGTACATTTACACAATGGAGTACTATTCAGCGGTAAAAACAATAACATCTTAAAATATGCATGCAACTGAATAGAGCTTGATAAAACAATCCTGAGGGAGGTAACCCAGATACAGATAGACAAACATGGTAGGTACTTACTCATAACTGGATAATAGATGTAAAGCAAAATATAACCACAATTCCAGAGAAGCTAGGTAATTGGGAGAACACTAAGAGAGACATACATGGATGTCAACAGATAAGACAAGACCTTCTGAAGAAATTAGGAGGGGAAGAAGGGAGGATGGAAGGGGAGATGGAGGAGAGAAGAGGAGGGCAGAGGAGAATATGAGGGAATGGGATACTCAAGAAGGAGAAGGACAGTGAGGGAGAGAAAGAAAAGAGATGTCATGATTGAGGGAGCCATTAAAGGGCTAGCAAAAAACATGGCACTAGGGCAATTCCAAGAAATCCCCAAGGATGATCCCAGCAACAGAGGAGAGGATGCCTAATCTGGCCTTCCCCTATAATCAGATTGGTGACTACCTTAATTGTCTTCATAGAACTTTCATCTAGCAACTGTTGGAAGAGATACAGAGATCTCCAGTGAAGCACTGGGCTGAGCTGCCAGAGAGCAGCCCAAGAGAAGGAGTGATGATATGAGCAAAGGGTTCAAGACCATGATGGTGATACCCACAGAAACAGCTGACCTGAGCTAGTGAGAGCTCACTGACTCTGGACTAATTGCAGGGGAACCAGCAGAGGACCAAACTAGGCCCACTGAATGTGAGGGACATTTGTGAGACTTGGGTAGTCTGTGGAGCAACTGGCAGTCGGACATTCTATTTGGAGGGCCACCTTGTTCAGTGTAGAAATGGGGGAAGAGCCTTGGTCTTGCCTCAAAGTGAAGTGTCAAAATTTGTTACCCTTTCTGAGGACTAGTTGTGGATGGGGTAAAGGGAAGGGTAGAGCAGGTCGGGAGGGAATGGGAACTGGAATATCTATGTAAAATGAGAAAAGATTGTACTTAAAAATTATTAATAAAAATAAAAGTTGGTTAAAAAGAATGCTCATTTCACCATTGTAGATATAATTGCAAAAATAGTGACTCATAGGTCTGCTTCCTGTTAAGTGGATAAATAATCGTTGTGTCACCCATACATCATAAATAAATATTAAAAACAAGATAACTAAACAAGCAAACTGATTTAAAAAATTTAGGACATTTCCCTCTAGAAGGAGAGCAGAGTGTGAAATTATAGAATGTTTGCCTAGTTTTAAAAATCTACTTTTCAATTTAGAGAGCTATGTTATTTTTTATTTAAATTTTTAATGGAGAAATTTATATATGTATTCTCTATTTACATAATTTACACTTTTCCTTCTTCCTCTCTAACTTCTCTATTCTTCCTACCAATTCCCTCTAAAGTTCATTATCACTTCTTTAATTATCACACACATACATATACACACACATTCACTGTAGTCCATTTAGTGTTGCTTAAATGTGCAGGAGTTTACGGCTTGCCATTTTGGATTTACTGACTTATTTGACCTCGTTCTCCCTCTATTAGCAGCCATTGATTGACTATATCTCTTCATCTAAAGGTGGTTCTTCTGAAATGCCCCTTACTTATTTTGACCAGTGATTTATTGTTATAATGATACAGGTGTTGGTTAGGCTACTATAGTTGAAAGTTCATTGGTGCAACTTCCTTTCAAGTCTGGAAAACACTATCTCACGACAGGTGTTCTGGTTCTCTAGGTCTTACAATCTCTTCTACAACTTTCCCTGAGCCTTAAGTGTAGGGATGCATTATAGATATATCAATTGGGATTGAGCATCCTATAGTTATTTATCCTTTGTATTTTGACCAGTTGTGTCTTTTGGGAATAGTCTCCAACTACTACAAAACAGAAGCTTCTTTTACAAGGATGAAAGCTACACTTGTTGTGTATATATAAATATAAGTGTTTAGAAATCAGTTAGAAATTATTCTGGTTTAGGAAAATGTCAGTAATGGGTTCTCCTCTAGAGTTCATAACTTCTCTAGCTACAGATACGTAGGTTTGCATATGCCCTGCTTTTGAGCAGGTCTTAAATCCAATTAGATAGTGGTTGGTTAACCCCAAAGCCTAGGAGTTTTATTACTAATTAGGTAAGATTAAGTACATTTAAACTACAGCATGGTTGCCACTCTCTGCTTTTTAACAAGAATTATAATTAGAATCTAAAAATTCTTTCTAAATAGCAAATGAAGTCTTATATGTAAAGCAGGGTTTGAACACAGAATTTTCTATGAGAACTGTAAGATGTTTTCTTTTTCATGGAACTTCCATGTCACTCTTAGAAGTTCAATGGACAAAATTTTCAGTGCTTAGCTCTCTAGCAATCATGGACCTCATTTGCTGTTTAGAAAGAATTTTCAAAACACTGAGTCCACTGCTTTAGATTCTAATTATAATTCTAGTTAAAAGCAGAGGGTAGCAACCATGCCATAGTTTAAATGTTATAGGAGATTTCTATAATATCTGTGTAATCCATAATTCATCTCAAGTCAATCTTTGCAATTCTCCCTAGCACATTATTTCACTGATGTAATCATGATTGAATTTTCCCAGAATTAGATATTTCAAAACAAAAGACTGAATGCTTTTCTTTATCATATAGACTGTCTAATTTGAAATCTTCAAGACACATGGCACTTGTATAGAATCTGTGAAGACTTTTTTTTTCTATCAAGTCAAAAAGAATAATACACCCTGGGTCATAGTTTTGATTCTTATATGAGTGATCATTAAAGAATACCTAAAAGCCAAGCAAGATACGAAAGTGTTGTGTGATTGATGATAGAAATTTTACACTATTACTATTTTTATTCAGGCTATTACAAGTCTTGGGTGATCTGATTACAAACAGAGTTCAGTGGTTTTCCACAGCTCTGTTCTTTCCATGAAACCTTTTTATTTACAGCATGCACTTATGCAGCTACAAGGCATGAGAGCAGAAACATTCCTACAAGTGCTAAATTCACGTGTCCATGTGCCAAGCAAGGTCTTCCCTACCTCTTTTCTAAATGAGATGTTTATGACTCCATGCTTGGCTCTTGAAATTTATGTCTCGTGCTTTTAATGATTCTCAGTTGCTTCCATTTCTTTTGGAAGGCTTTGCCTCTCAGTTTTACTTTTATACCCTGTTATCTCACCTGATAGTGTACATTGTCTCAATTCTACGCATGATCAACCTAGATGGAAAATTCAACCTAAACTGCATAAACACTTAGACACAATTGGCTCATGCAAAGCTGTGTTTGTGTGAGCTGACATTACTGAGAAGCATGCATGTGATAGAGTAATTTAGCATAGTCGATATCTCAGACACAGCACTTCAAATTACATGTCTGCCAGCTTTGTTTCTGAGAGTACATTAAGATTGAAGGAATTAGTTTGGGTTCTCTATAACTCTATAATAATTTACTGTGTATTTTGGAATACCTTGTAAGGCTTGAATGTATTACACATAGAAGCAATAAATACTTGAAGGTTGAGAGATGCTGGCCTGATTTGATCATCATATGTGAGACACATGTATTGAATTATTATACTATATTATTAATTATATTATATAACTATACTTATAGTAAAAATTATAATTGTACTATAATTTGTACAAATTTGAACAAATAGTATGCCAATTAAAATATTGCAAAGGTATTTTCTTTTTTTTTAATTTATTTATTTATTAAGGATTTCTGCCTCCTCCCCGCCACCGCCTCCCATTTCTCTCCCCCTCCCCCGATCAAGTCACCCTCCCTCATCTGCTCGAAGAGCAATCAGGGTTCCCTGACCTGTGGGAAGCCCAAGGACCGCCCACCTCTATCCAGGTCTCAAGGTGAGCATCCAAACTGCCTAGGCTCCCCCAAAGCCAGTACGTGCAGTAGGATCAAAACCCCACTGCGATTGTTCTTGAGTTCCCATTCTTCCTCATTGTCCGCTATGTTCAGCACCACCAAGGATTCCTCTAACATGCCGTAGCATGGTTCCTTCCTATATCTTCCTTTATCCTCTCTCTGTGTCTTTATTCTCTAGCCAACCTTTACCTCTTTCCTTTCCCAAAGTAAAAGTGATTCCTATGTCCTTTCCTCTTCTCTCCCCTCTCATCCCCTTCCCTCTCCTCTCCTCTCTTCTCCTCCTCTCCTCTCCTCTCCTCTCCTCTCCTCTCCTCTCCTTTCCTCTCCTCTCCTCTCCTCTGCTCTCTCTCCTCTCCTTTCTCCTCTCCACTTCTCTTTGATCTTACCAGAATTAATTTCTTGTTCCTTTGCTGCTGGAACTCCTGCTGACATCCATGCTTCAGAGACCCACCTTTTATCTATCTTCTCCTTAAGGAAAATTCTGGTAATAACTTCTGTTAAGGTCAGTCATGAATTTCCACTCACCCCTACTATTTGCCTCCAATGCTTTTCTTTTTCAAAAGATTGTTTAAAAAAATGGATCCAGTGCCTCTAACTTGAACAAGGACATGAATGGTCCAAGACTCCTTGCTTTGTTATTTTAACTTTGTTTGATACTCATTTATTGTTGCTGAAAATGTTGAGAGTGAGAGTTTTGCTGTAAGATGTGGAGTTGTGCCCTACTGATGAGTAAAGAGTCTGAGATCTAAGAGAGCACACACCCAAAGATCATCCTCCACAACCACCAAGAATTGGCACAGATCACAAATCTGAAGCAGAAGGGAAGATTCACTTGTCTCTGATCCATGGTGGTTTTGATTTCACCTTTACTCAACCTGCCACCCAGTCAGAAACAGTACTTAGAAGCAATTTGAGTTTCCTTTCTGTTTACAGTTGACACATGGTGATCACCTTCATTATATACGGTTTCCATTGGAGGACAAGAACTTGCAAAAAGACGTTGACACTTTGCACATTCCTGGGTATCACATTTCCTTTTTCTTTATACATATGAATAGTTTTCCTTATATGTACATATCTACATTCAGTGTGTGTTCCTGATATCAGCAGAGGCCAGGAAAGGGTGTTGGATACCCTGGAACTGGAATTATGGTATGAACTATTATGTGGGCATGAGGAATCAAACCTGGGTCTTCTGGACTAACAGTCAGAGCTTCTAACCACTGAGCCATCTCTCTAGTTCCACAGATTTCCTATTTCTATCACTCTGTGTCTCTTCCAAAATGCATTGCCTGCTCTTATCTACTAGAAGCCTAAAATTGTTCCTGATATTCATCGTATTGACTGGAGAGGCTTGGGAAAAAAGTCCAGGGAAGCACATTTGGAGAATAAGAGAATAAGGTGTGAGAACTTGAGATCACAGACATCTAAGGACCTAGGGAAGGGACTACATCTCGATTTTAACTTGACATGAGCCATCTGCTTTCAACCCAATGATGCCCTCAGTGAGAGTGTATTCCACAGTGTGCTTAGGATAAAGGTTTTAAAACTCTTTCAACCTGAGTCTGAAAGCACAGGTAAAACCTATCTGTGGGAGAAAATTTCTAGGTCCTCACACAACTGAGTCATTCAGATAAAACCCAGCCCCAAGTAAACTTTGCCAATGAGCATAAGGCTGGACATCAGAGGCATTAATGCAGGCTGGAGGCACTGGGGGATTGATTGAAGATGGTGTAATTACTGAGATGACAGGTCAAGTCTTTTCTTTGAAGCAGCTGTCCCAGAACTCCCAAGCTTGTGACTTGAAGTCTACAGAACCTCTTGTTCTTTCTGCTCCTGTGGATATTTAATGGTTTTATGAGCATGCACGAAAGAACTTGAGTGTTTAGAAGAACAGAAGAAGGCAATAAGAGGTCTCTATTTTGTTTCTGAGTTGAAAGAAAAATGATGTTATGTCAAAGAAGAGGCAAATAGATCAGAGTGAGGCTGTCAGTTTCCTTTCCTTTTCTTCCTGTTTCCTACCCTAACCCTAGTCCTCTTCTCTACCTGCCCAGCTATGCTTTGGAGACTAAAGTTAGCTGAAGCTTACTGCTGAACATGCGATGCTTATGTCCTCACTGTTATATTTAGAACACTCATTTTTGCTTACTCTTCTTTAGGCACAGACATTCATGTATTTACTCTAATGTTCAGTCTGCTGGTGTGTTTTGAGGTCAGTTTTTCAATCAAAGCTCAGCTGGGTGCCATTTTTTGAGTGTGGATTTGGACAAAGCATAGATGTTTTCTGAATCTCTATTTAGAAAGTGGGTCAAGTAAATATGACCACTAAGTATCTGGGAGAGAATTTAATTACAGTCGTCAGTACTTGATAGATGTAATGACCATCGGTTATTATGAATAAGTGTTGGATTTTAAGATCATGAATTGAGCACATAATTATTAATCAATGGCCCTTGGCTAGTGTCATGTTTGACTATATCCCTCAAAGGTGGAAAAAATAGTTTCTATTACTCTTCAGCATCCCCAGTATTATGAAAGCAATAAATCTCTCTCTCTCTCTCTCTCTCTCTCTCTCTCTCTCTCTCTCTCTCTCTCTCTGTGTGTGTGTGTGTGTGTGTGTGTGTGTATGTGTCTGTGTGTAGTAAAGCAACAGGATAAATGAGAATTTTGGCAGTTCTACTGAATATGATTGAAAATGAGAGGAAGCAGTAGCCTAAAGGAAGAACACAGAAACTTGGAGGTAAACCTTTTAGAGAGACATCTTCATCTGAGGAAGGGATTTAACAAAATTTAGCAAAATTCCCTATGTGGAATGGAATAAAGACTGTTCAAAAGGTGATGACGTGTAAACAAATCAGAATTGAATTGCTGAATGGATGTCACTCTTCACTTTATTTTGATGGCAAGAAAAAGGACAGTCAAGGAGGAAAGAAGAGCTACAGATCTGATTTTAAAAATGTGCAAGAACATGCATGCCCAAGGCTTTGCTTTGTGTCTGCATCAATTATATTTAGTCACTATCCTCAAACACTGATATAGACAACTGAAGTGAGGAAGTATCAGAGGGGTCAGCCCATGGCTATGAGAATAACATGGTGAGGTAACTCCCTTCATGATAAAGAGAAAGCAGAGTGAAGGAAATGCTGGCACTCAGCTGTCTTTCTCCCTTTCCTCTTTTATTATTTTGGGGCATAAGTCTTTGGGATGGTGCTACCTACTTCAAGGTGGGTCATCACTCTTCTATTAATCCTCTCTGGAAGTCCTCTCACCAACACAGAGAGGCATGACTCAATCTTCTAGGTCATTTTAAAACAATTGAGTTGACAATTATCCACCCCAGAGCCTTAGTCTCTTTCCTGTTGTTATAACAGAAAACTTGAGGCTGGGGAACTTATAAAGAAGGGGTTCACAGTTCTGGAGGCTGGAAATTCTAAAAGCTGGTGGATGTTCCTGAGAAGAGTCTTATACTACTAATAAGCCGGTCAGAAGTTGGGAAGGCAAGTGGGTTTATGGTACTCTCCCTCTTTTCATGAAAAAAAAGGCACAAATGCCTTCCTCCTTCATGACTTAAACATATACCTCTCAGCTCCACCATGAAGAACACATGAACTTTTGAGACACATCACCAAAGCATAGTGATTGGCTTCCCATCGAACCTCCTCCCTTCTTCCTCCCTTCCGTGGGGCCGTGGGATCAGCCAGCTCAGCCTGTTTTGGCGCTGGAAGGGGTGCTGGGGATAAAGGGAGGCGGGAGTGCTTTTGTTTTGGTAGCTTGCCTGCAGAAAGGTAGGCCTTTTGTCAGCAAGGTCCCTGGTGAAGGGGGAACCTGGACCTGTTCAGGAAGACCCATCTGAGTGGTGAGTGTGTTCTTAACCCGCAGCAAGAGCCAGAAAACAGAACAGGGACATTGCCAGACCCCCTTGGCTCACCGATCATTCTGCATGGGCTGCTCCCCTCTGCTGGGGCTGCTCCCCTCTGCTAGAACCTCTCTCTCCCTAGCCCATCCCAGCATGCACCCAGGAACATCCTCCCTTCTTCTTCTTCCCTTCCGCGGGGCTGCGTGATCAGCCAGCTCAGCCTGTTTGGGCGCTGGGACAGGTGCTGGGGGTAAAGGGCGGCAGGAGTTCCTTTGTTTTGGTAGCCTGCCTGCAGAAAGGTAGGCCTTTTGTCGGTGAGGTTCCTGGCGAACGGGGAACCTGGACCTGTTCCGGAAGACCCATCTGAGTGATGATACTTTTAAGAAGTAACTACACCTCACAGTACAGTGGGGGCTTTAATTGAGGAGTGTACAAAGCAGACTGAATGACTCATTTGGCCTCTGGAAAAGCAAGAATCTGGAATTAATTCAAAGGCAAGGAGGAACTTAAAACTTAAAGGCTCTAAGGGAAAACTTAAATTTGCTTGGTGAAATTTGATACTGTATGTAAAGAGAAGCTCAAACATTCTAATATGAAGGTATAAAAGACACACTCTGAGGACTGTGAACATTTTCATAATGATGCATTTGTGGTGCTTTGGAAGAAGTAGATAGGAAAAGACTGACGAGTCAACCAAATGTTGGAGTCCCTAAGTCCTAACCTAAGAAATTCACATTAACCCATGCAAAGGATGGAACTCAGAATACAAGGACAAAAAGAAGTCCTCATGCAGCTCAGAACTAGTCCCTACTCTTCTGTAGCTTGTCCTCAAAACATTCTTATAATTTTCAAATGACAAAAACAATCACAAAGAGTAGAGTTTATAGGTATGGTAAATTATACATGGTAACAAATAATTTCTACATTCCCATTCCTTTCCTTGGCTTCTTCATCTTTCCCTTCTAACATTTTTACACTTTTTCCAAAATAGTCCCAGTTTAGTTCTTTTCATGGCAAACTGATGGGGGAGTGTCATATATCAATCTGTTGATTTCATTGGTTAAGCAATAAAGAAACTGCTAGGCCCATTTGATAGGCCCACCCTTAGGTGGGAGGAGTAAACAGAACAGAACGCTGGGAGGAAGAGGAAGTGAGGTCAGACTCCACAGCTCTTCTCTCGGGAGCAGACGCCTTCAGAGAGACGCCATGCTACCTGCTCCAGGGAAGACGCACGCTATGAAGCTCCGACCCAGGATGGACTTAGGCTAGAATCTTCCCGGTAAGCGCACCTAGGGGCGCTACACAGATGATTAGAAATGGGCCAGTCCAGGTGCGAGAGTTAGCCTAGAAGATGCTAGGTAGATGAGCCAAGCAATGTTTAAAAGAATACAGTTTCCGTGTAATTATTTTGGGGCATAAGCTAGCGGAGCAGGCGGCTGGGGTATTGGGGATGCAGCCCCGCCGCCGCCCATATTACTACAGCAAACCTATCACACTCAGCACAATATAACCAAGCAGATTCCCAGGTGCTTACAGACCCTTGGACTTTCCAAGTTCAGTTAAAACAATGGTATAGTGTGTATGGTTAAAGGCACAGGGAATGGTAAAGAGTGGGCCAAATTGAGATGTATCATTTGTGAGAACAACAGCTTGTTCAGTTATGGATAATTGTTACTTTTGGAAATGCTATCTATGATTGTCAGATATTCTGTATTTTCATGGGAAAAATAGACTTTGCTAGCTTTCCATTGTGGTTTTTCTTTATATGCTTACCTTCCATTTATGCTCTTAAAAATAACTGTGACTCTTGCTGCTCTTGCAGAGGATGCAAGTTTAGTTCCCGGTACCAATGTTGGATGGTTCACAAGTGGCCTGTAATGTAAGTTCTAGGAAATCCTACACCTCTGGCCTTCTCATGAATCCCCACTGTGAAACATAGGTTTATATATCCATGCACACATGCACACAAGTGCATATATGTGTGTGTACTTGAGTGTGTGTGTGTGTGTGTGTGTGTGTGTGTGTGTGTGTGTGCCCGACACTGAGAAAAGCCAGAAGATACCATGAAATCCCTTGGAACTGGAGCTATAAATAGTTTAGAGCCATGTCTTTTCCAAGAGCAGTAACTGAACCCAGGTCCTCTTAAAGAACAACAAATGCTCTTAATCACTGAGCCACCTCTCTAACAAATTAAAAAAATAAAACTTTATAAAGCAAAAATAATAGTGGTTTGCATAGATGAGGGCCACATCTGTCCACTGGAGCTCTATTGGTAAACTGAGTTAGCTCAACTTGTCATCATGGGTCTGGACTTTGAGTCGTATACTTAATGTTATGTCCATGCAGTGACTGATAGCAGAAAACCCAGCTACTAAGAAAGTCACTATAAGACTTGACTGTGGTGTAGATGAGAAAAGACCTAAGTCAACCTGTGCACAGAGGAGTACAAACCAAGAAAGAGGGGTCAAGAGCGCTATGAAGGGGTATCAGTTTCAGGTAGCAATAAAGAAAAAAGTGGGCTCTGGGTGTTAATACAAAGAGATTTGAAATAGTCATGTAGTGTGAAGAACTGGGTTCAAATTTTCAGTGCCCCTATAAATACTAGATCAGTGTCACAGTCCATTTTCAAACCTAGCACTCTGGGGAATGTAGTCTGGGAACCCCCAGGGTAAACTGTCTTGCTAGGATAGTAAGCCAGTGACTTAGGGATTTATGTGAAAGACCCTGTTCAATGAATAAGTTTGAGAGTGAACAATGAAGATATCCAGTATCACCTGTGGTCTCCACAGGCACATACAAGCACCTCTCTACATGCCTGTACACACACATTTAAATATCAAATACACATATCCACACAAACCATACGTACACAAACATATATCAAAAAACAAATGTCAGAATTGAACATGTTATAATAAGTTTCTATTCCTGGAGTCCTTTGTGACTTTCACTTCAGTTCTTTGCCTGTATTTCTGAGGAATGGTGTTACCGACAATGTTCTTACCTTTTAGATTACAGAGATACCACATTGGCTCCAAATTTTATTTAAAGGTCCCACTCTCTGAAACTACAGTGCTGCAGGACATGGTTGGACTAGCCCAAGCACGGAGGATAAACAGAGACAAGCATGGCTGGGACCAAGGGTGTATCCTGACCAGTAGTGAGTATGGTAGGAAAGAACACCTGGAAGACTGTGTCAGAGAACCAGCTAGTTTATTTGGAGAAGGGAGAATTTCACCCTAGGAAGTATGGACGGCTTGGTCAATGTGGAGATATCATTGGTTGGGGCAAGAACATCTAGAGCACTTCATTTGCATACTCAGAGGCAACGGGGGCCAGAAGAAGTAACTTTATAGGGTCCTATGGAAAAGAAAGAAGTTCGGCCTGGGATATTTCTGTGGTTAGTTTAGCAGCAACCAGGTCCTGTAGCCTTGGAGATGTGAGCTTATCAGATGCTATGTGCATGGGGCACAACCTGATTGGGAGAAGCCTAGCTACTGGAGTCTGCTAGTACCTGAGCATGCCAGGGAACAGTCAAACTCTTGAAGCTCTCAGGATGAGAAAATCTGTTTTTTTAGGCATACTCCGACCCCTCCTTAGCTTCAGGCCAGCCCCACAGTCTAAAGTTGTTAGGTACCCATTCTTCTAAACTTGATTATTTTTGTTCATAAAAATTTTCCTGCTGAGAATCTCTTATCCCCAGACTTTGTCTCCTTCCCTGCCCAACTTGTTCCATTTCCTTTCATGAACAGGGAGAGTTGTGGTCTTTCTTTTGCTAAATGTATCCCACTCTGAAAAAAAAAAAACCAGATGTTTGCCTAATTGTTTCCAGTTAAAATGCCTTCTCAGATCAGGTGGATCAAAGAACTAAACTGATTACAAATAATCAAAAAGAGACAGGAGGTGACTGAATGGGCTTTGTTTGCATTTGCACCTGCAGGTTTGTATTTCTATGTTCCTAAGGTCTATAAGGAGACTAATAGTTTCCTTCCTATGTGCCATATTATTCCCCCAATACTAGACATGTTATCTGATATATTATAGACAATAAACACTTGTTAAAAAATTGCAATTTGAATTCATTCAAGTAACAGAGAAGTTGGATTCACAATATAGATTTCTGAGTTTTAGCTTCAAGTGGGGATTTATCTCTCTGATTAGGTTTTAAATTATTGAGGTCAAGGGCTCTGTCTCTAGTAATGATACAAACAACTGGCTTGACATGGCATTGCTCATTAAAGTTTGGTCCCTTTCCTCCTACTTACCAAAGACTTGGACACTATAGTTTCCTCAAAGATGAGGAAACCAAGTCTTTGTACAGTGAAACAATTTGTTCAGTGTACAGAGTCTGTAACTTGTGCAGAATGGATTTGAAACACTGGTTGTCAGTGTGCAGTGTCCTGTTCATCTAGGGAATTATCCCCTAATCACATTGAGTAATATCTGTGAATTTAAGTAGGAAAAGAACTACCAAAGTCAAGGTGACCTCTTTGAAGCCCAGCTGATAGTCTACAGAACTTGCATCATCCTAGGCCTGGGACTTGGAAGTAAGGGCAATAGGCAGGACTTGGATCACTGTCTAGAGACATGCTACTTTTCAATTAATGCATATTAAATTTCTTCTGGATGTTCCATATTGAATTATCTCTATTTTCTGAGTCTACCACTGTAAAATTTCTTTTCCCAAGTAACCTTATTTTTACTTTCCCCTTGTCAACATATTAAAAAATCATCAAAGATGCTGTACTTTCAAGGACAATCAATTTTTACTTACAGGGAAATGTTAGGAGTGAGAGGTTGACTCCTAACATCATGGAACTTGTTGGATGGAAATCATGGCCTTGTCCTGCAGATAGGCTGCCCCAATACCCCCATCCCATCAATCAGACCCTATAGGCTACAAGTCCCACTCTACCCTCAAGCCCTCCTATACTCCACTGCCCTGAAACCTCAGAGGAGCTCTGAAACACATGCTGCAAATTCACAGCTGGTACCATGAGGTGAGTGACCACCCATCCTATGGAACAACCCACTCTCCAGGCCCTCCATACCTGGGTAGAATCCTAGACTCCTCCCCACCTGCATCAGCTTCTCTAGCAAACCAACAATCAAGCTTCCTACTGGTCACTTGCTTTAACACCCCCCACCCCATCAGTAAGACCCTGGAAGCTACAAGTTACACTCTACCCCCCAAAACTTCTATCTCTCTATCTCCCCAAACCTTAGAGAAACACAGAAACACAAGCTGCAGCTACACATAGAGGACCAAGAGAAGAACCTTGAAGCACAGACTATGACTACACAGAGAGGACCAAGAGAGGAACTCTGAATAACAGGCTGGATGGCACAGAGTGGACCATGAGAGCAGACCAAGAGAGTTGCACAAAAGAGTCCTCAGGGTCTCCCTGAGACTCAGACAGCAACAGTAAAAAGCAGATCAAGAATAGTTCCCAAAGACACAGCTACTTCAAGGATTGGACCAAGAAGCAAAGACACTGCCAGCACCAATTAGAGGAAGAGATGGGTAGGCACCAATGCAAGAATTCATTCAACAACCTAAAAAGCAACATGGTAACACAAGAACCCAGTGGTCATACAGGAAGACTTAACCATCCTAACCCAGAAGAAACCAAAGATAAATGGTTTTAAGCATAACTTTATGAGTATGGTAAAGACCTTTAAAAAGGAAGTGATCTGGGCAGTGGTGGTGCATGCCCTTAATCCCAGCACATGGGAGGCAGAGACAGGTGAATCTCTGAGAGTTTGAGGCTGGTCTGGTCTATAAGAGCTAGTTTCCAGGACAGGCTCCAAAGCTATAGCGAAACGTGTCTTGAGAAACCAATCAAGCAGCCAGTCAATCAATAATTAAGAAGTAAAAAATTCCCTTAAAGAGATAGAGGAAAAGACAAACAAAATTTGGAAGAAATCAATAAATCTCTCAAAAAAACATAAAAAAAATAATCAAACAGGTGAAGCAAACAGTTCAAACAGTTCAAGACTTGAAGACTGAAATAGACGCAATAAGGAAAACACAAACCAAGAAAAATCTGGCTATGGAAAATCTGGGAAAACAAACAGAAACTACAGAGGCAAGCATACCCAACAGAGTATAAGAGACGGATGAGAGAATCTTGGGTGTTGAAGATACTACAGAGGAAATAAATTCATAGGTAAAAGAAAATATTAAATCCTAAAATTTCTTAACATAAAACATTCAGGAGATCTGGGACACCATGAAAAGACCAAACCTAAGAATAATCATAACAGGAGTTAACAGCCACTGGTCATCAATATGTCTTAATATCAATGGACTCAATTCAACTATAAAAATGCACAGGCTAAGAGAATGGATATGAAAGCAGAATCCATCCTTCTCCTGTATAAAAGAAAGACATCTCAACTTAAAAGGCAGATATTAGCTCAGAGTAAAGGTTTGGTAAAAGAATTTCCAATCAAATGAACCTAGGAAAAAAGCAGGTGCAGCTATCCTAATATCTAAAAAAAAACATTAGACTTCAAATTAAAAGAAATGAGAAGAGACAGAGAAGGACACATTATACTCATAATAGGAATAATCCATCAAGATAAAGTCTCAATCCTGAACATCTATGCACCAAATACAAGAGTGCCACATATGTACAAGAAACATTACTAAAGTGTAAATCGCACATCAAACCCCACACACAAAGAGTAAGAGATTTCAGTACACCACTCTCCACAATGGACAGGTCAACCAGAACAGAGAAATAAGAAAACTAACTGATGTCATGATTCAAATGGATTTAAAGACATTAACAGAACATTCCATCCAAACACAAAAGAATATACTTTCTTCTCAGCACCTCATGGAAACATCTCTAAAATTGACCACATGCTCAGAAAAAAAAAAAAAAAAAAAAACAAAAAACAAAAAAAAAACACCTCAACAGATAAAAAATAACTTCTATATCTCATCAGATAACTATGGTTAAAGTTAGAATTTAACAACAATACTAATTGCAGAAAGCCTGCAAACTCATGGAAAAAAAAAACAGTGCTTAATTGACCCACCCTTGGGGCAACAGAAGAAATACAAAGAAATTAAAGACTTCCTAGAATTTAATGAAAATGAAGGCACAACATACCCAATCCTATGGGACACTATGAAAGTGGTGTTAAGAGGAAAGTTCATAGCACTAAGTGCCTACATAAAGAAAGTGAAGAAAGCACACATTAGTGACTTAACAGCACATCTGAAAGCTCTAGAGCAAAAGGAAGCAGACTCATCCAGGAGGAATAGACAACAGGAAATAATCATATTGAGGACTGAAATCAATAAAATAGAAACAAAGAAAACAATACAAAAATCAATGAAACAAAGAGCTGGTTCTTTGAGAAAATCAGCAAGATAGACAAACCCTTATCCAAACTAATCAAAGGGCAGAAAGAGAATATCCAAATTAGCAAAATCAGAAATTAAAATCACAAACACTGAGGAAATCCAGAGAATCATTAGGTCATAGTACAAAAACTTGCACTTGACAAAATTGAAAAATGTAAAAGAAATGAACAATTTCTAGATATGTATCACATGCCAAATCAAATCAAGACCAGGTGGACAATTTAAACAGATCTATAACCTTCAAGGAAATAGAAGCTGTCATAGCCTCTCATCAAAAAAAAAAAAAAAAAGGACTGGATTGTTTCAGTGCAGAATTCTACTAGAACTTCAAAGAAAAGCTACAACATAAATGCCTCAAATTGTTCCATGTAATATAAACAGAAGAAATACTGCCAGACTCTTTCTATAAGAGGCTACAGTCACCCTAAGACCAAAATCATACAAAGACTCAACCAAGAAAGAGAATTACAGACCAATTTCCCTCATGAACATAGATGCAAAAATACTCAATAAAATACTGGCAAACTGAATCCAACCAAGAACACATCAAAAAATTATCCACCATGATCAAGTTGGCTTCATCCCAGAGATGCAGGTATGGTTCAACATATAAAAATCTATCAGTGTAATCTGCCATAAAAATAAACTAAAAGAGAAAAAACAACGATCATCTCATTAGATGCTGAAAAAGCATTTGACAAAATTCACACCCCTTCATTATAAAGATCTTGGAGAGATCAGGAATACAAGGAACATATCTAAACTTAAGAAATGTAATATACATCAAGCTGACAGCCAACATCAAATTAAATGGAGAGAAACGCAAAGCACTTCCACTAAAATCAGGAAAAAGACAAGGCTGTCTGCTTTCTCCATATCTATTCAACATAGTTCTTGAAGTTCTTGCTATAGCAATAAGGAGATCAAAGGGATCCAAATTGGAAAGGAAGAAGTCAAATTTTCACTATTTACAGATGATATGATACTATACTTAAGTGGCCCTGAAAACTCCACAAGGTAACTCCTACAGCTGATAAATATCTTCAGTAAGGTGGCAAGACACAAGATCAACTCAAAAAAAAAATCAGTAGCCCTCCTATATACAAATGATAAAGAAGCTGAGAAAGAAATCGGAGAAACATCACCTTTCACAATAGTCACAAATAACATAAAATATCTTTAGGTAACATTAACCAAAAAAGTGAAAAACCTGTAGAAAAAGTACAATATGTCTTTGAAGAAAGACACTGAAGAAGATATCAGAAAATGGAAAGATCTGTCATGCTCTTGGATAGGTAGGATCAACATAATAAAAATGGCAATCCTACCAAAAGCAATCTATAGATTCAATATAATCCCCATAAAAATCCCAACACAGTTCTTCACTGATCTTGAAAGAAGAATTCCCAACTTCAAATGGACATAACAAAAACCCAGGATAGATGTGTCAGGAGCCGTGTCCTCCTAAAATCATTACAGGAACCATCACCTTGGGGAGTCTGCAGATCTGTCAGGAGCCATTTCCTCCTAGGATTATTGCAGGAACCATCACCCTGGGGAGTCTGCAGAGAACCCCACACCCCTAATTGTGTTAGGAATCGTTCTATTGACAGAGCCTACCCCACACCCAAATTGGCTGTTAATGGAGAACTATCTGTTAGTGGAACCCACCCCACATTCCAAACTATCTAGAGAATTAGGTGTGTCAACTCCTAGTTGTGACTTCCTGGCCTACGTGACCTGACCGAACATAACCTCCTGGACCATGTGACCAACGTGAACCACGCGGCAAGAGCCCAGGCCCCTGTGCCCACCCCCCAACTCCTTACGCTATATAAGCTGTACCCCATCTCTAATAAATGGAGGCTTTGACAAGAACCCCCCGCTTAGCCTCCTTCTTCCCTCCTATCACATTTATCTTCCAGATAGTGCCTCTTCGTGACCCTGGAATAACTGACTGCAGGGTGGGTTACAACTCCTAGACTGAGTAACCCACCCCAAAAGTGGTCTACATAGACGAAAAAACCTGTACCATAAAGGAAATTCCAGAGGCATCACTACCCCTGACATCATGCTCAATTATAGAGATACAATAATGAAAACAGCTTGGTATTGGCATAAAAACAGATAGGTTGATCATTGGAATCACACTGAAGACATGGATATTAATCCACACACCTATGAACACCTGAGTTTTGAAAAAGAATCTAAAATTATACAATGGAAAAAAAGACAGCATCTTCAACAACATGTCAACATGTAGCAGCATCCAAATAGATCCATAATTTATTTCCATGCACAAAACTCAATTCCAAATGAATTAAAGACCTTAATATAAATTCGACCACACTGAACCTGATAGAAGAGAAATTGGAAAGTAGCCTTCAATGCATTGGCACAGGAGAACACTTTCTAAATATAATACTTGTAGCACAGATACTGAAAGCAATAATAAATAAATGGGACTTCCTGAAACTGAGAAGCTTCTGTAAAGCAAAGGGCACAGTCTATAAGACAAAAAGGCAGCCTACTGAATGGGAAAAGATATTCACCAACCCTACATCAGCCAGAGTAATGACATTCTAAATATATAAAGAACTTAAAAAATTAGACATCAAAATTCCAAATAATTCAATTAAAAATGGGTTACAGAATGAAACAGGGAATTCTTAACAGAGAATCTCAAATGGGTAAAATATACTTAAGGAAATGTTCAACATCTTTAGCCATCAGTGAAATGTAAATCAAAATGACTCTGAGATACCGTCTTGCACCTTGTCAGAATGGCTAGGATCACAAACACCAATGATAGCTTATGCTGGAGAGGATGTGGAGTAAAAAGACCGTGCCTCCATTGCTGGTGGGAATGTAAACTTGTATAACCACTTGTATGGTTTAAGTATGGTGGTTTCTCAGAAAATTGAGAATCAGCCTACTTCAGGACCCAGCAATACCACTATTGGGCATAAACCCAAAGGATGCTCAATCATACTACAAGGACTTTTGTTCCACTATGTTCATAGCAACATTATTTGTAATAGTCAGAACCAAGAAACAATCTAGATGCACCTCAACCAAAGTTGGATAAAGAACATGTGGTACATTTACAAACTGGAGTAATATTCAGTGTTAAAAAAAATGATATCTTGAAATTTGCATACAAATGGATGGAACTAGAAAAAGCATCCTGTTCTTGTTCTTGTTCTTTGCTCTTATAACAAGAGCAAAGAAGTCGGGACCACGAGGGGTGCACCCACCCACTGAGACAGTGGAGCTGATCTATTGGGAGCTCACTAAGGCCAGCTGGACTGTGACTGAAAAAGCATGGGATAAAACTGGACTCTCTGAACATGGCGAACAATGAGAGCTGATGAGACGCCAAGGACAATGGCAAGGGGTTTAGATCCTACGTAATGTGCTGGCTTTGTGGGAGCCTACCCAGTTTGGATGTTCACCTTCCTAGATATGGACGGAGGGGGAGGACCTAGGACTTACCACAGGACAGGGAACCCTGACTGCTCTTTGGACTGGAGAGGGAGGGGGAAAGGAGTGGGGGGAGGGGGAGAAGGGTGGGAGGAGGGGGAGGGAAATGGGAGGCTGGGAGGAGGTGGAAACTTTTTTTTTCTCATTTTCTCAATAAAAAAAAAGAAAAAAAAAAGAAAAAGCATCCTGAGTGAGGTCACCCAGACCAGAAAGATGAACATGGCATGTACTCACTCAAAATTGGATATTAACTGGGAAGCAAAGAATAAGGAGCCTATAGTCCATGACCCTAGAGAAACTAAGTAACAAAATATATATAGATCCACCTTGAAAGGGGAAATAGACAAGATCGCCTGACCAAACTGGGAGCATGGAAGTGAGGTAAGAAGGGAGGCTGGATGGGGAAAAGGAGAGGAGAATGAGAAATGGAAAAAACTTGAGGAAACAGGACATTTGAGATAAAGATGAAATCAAGAAAAGATACTTTTATTGAGGGTGCTATTATGAGCTTATATATGCGACACTATAGAAATTTCCAGGAGTCCACCTGGATAACCACAGTTAGACTAAGCAATAGAAGAGAGGGTCCCCAAACTGACCTTGTATGCAATTATATCCACCAGCTCTCTAAGGGAATAAGACAAGAAAAAAAAAATCAAAAAATAGGTGTGGTAAATGTCTCCTAAAGATAGTGATTCTGCCTCCAGTAACACTGGTATGTATAGATCTAGTCTAAAAATTATATTGAGCTACTGAGCTCAACCTTATAGCTTCAGGTGAGGACTCTGATTTCCTTTAAATAAAAACTTTGATTTCTTAAAAAAAAATTGTGGGGAAAAAGAAGACAAGATTCCAGCACATCACAGTGTAGATTTAAAGGATAGATGAGGGAGTGCTTTGGGTGCCCAGGTGCCCATTAAGTACCAGAGAGAGATGCAAAGCCAGTGTACTGGATGTGAACTGTTAGTCTGGCACCTGCCACTCTTTAAGAAAATAGAGCCAAGGTTAGGAAGCAATGGTAAGCAGTGATGAGAGGCAGGATACTTTCCTCCAACCAAGGATGCATTCAAAATACATTGTTTGGGTATTTAATAAAGATCTATGTTCTCAAAGAGTTACCAAAGCAAGAAAGGCATAGAAAAGTATGTTCCATTTGAGACTAGTTAAAATAGGAAGTAGCCACTTCTTCAATGAATGAAGAGGAAAGGGAAAGAATAAGAGTACCAGATCCCCAAAGTCTGAATGCTGAATTATAGGCATCTATGGAAAAATTAATGTTGTTGCCAGTTCCTTAGAAGCCCAGAATATTCTGAATGATAGGATGCAAATATTCAACTCCTTATACAGGGAAAGACCCTTGCTGGTTGCTATGAGCAGCTGCAATGCCAAAAGAGAAAATATTAGAAACTGTATAGAAACATTTTGTACCAAGAAAAAATTGCCCCAAGACAATCTTCAGATAGCCACTGAATAAGTAAATTAAATATTAATCAACTATAGAGTGAACAGTGATGAGCTGGAGTCATTGGAAAGCAGACGTCAGGTATTTTGAATTTTTTGTTCCAAACCAGAAAGTATGCCTGGTCTAATCCACTGGAACCCACCTTACTTTCTGGCATCTCTCTTCGGAAATCAGAGGTATTTCTCGTCTGATGGGCACAATTCTATTAGAGATATGACATCAAGATTTGGTTTCTGATACAGATTTCATAACAGAACATTCCCTCTAAAGAAGTAATAACTTTCTATTTCTTTCTCAGTCATATTAATCTATTAGGAAAGAAACCCATGAAAAAAAGGACTTTAAAGAAATCTTAACTCAAAGTGTACCTGCTCCATATATTCTGGAGTGACAGTTCCCAGGCTCTACCTGACTTTCTTTTTCCAATTTCATTGCATTAGAACTGGAGTGATTCAAGAAGTATATTTTGAAAATTAGGTCTTAATCATTGTTACATCTTTACAAGATGTTTAAAGAAACTTTGGTTAAGCTCCATTTTGATGCTAGAAACTGTTATTATAGAAAAGTTCTCAAGCTGTGGGTTGTGACTCCCTTGCAATTCAATGACTTTTTCACAGGAGTCACATATCATATATACTGTATATTAGATATTTAAATTATGATCTATAATAGTAGTAAATTATAGTTATAAAGTAGCAACTAAAAATTTTATTGTTGGAGTCATCACAACATGAAGATTTATATTAAAGGATTGCAGCATTAGGAAGGTTGAGAAGCCTGTTAAATTGAAACATTAAATTGAAACCGAAAGACAGGTCAGGTGGAGACCAAAGCCTATGGTATATCATAGGGCCAAGTTTCTGCCCTTGTCTACTCTGGAGGCTTGGGAGATCAGCCTTCCTCCCTCTAATTAACAGCACAGTTAGGCATGTCATCTCAGAGAATAATCAGTTAAACTGCATGTTGAGTCAAATAAATGAAAGACAATTTGGCTGAATATAGTGTTTTTTTTTCTTTTCAGTTGACAGTTCTGACACCATCAATGAATGAACATCATTCAATAATGTTTCAAGGTTGGATGCTCTTGAAGTTCAATGTTAGGTGAACTTCCTTCCCATGGTCAAGACTTTTTCCTCAGGGTCATAGGGGTGACTGAGTACATGAATTCCTGAGAAGAAATATGATATTTTCAGGAGCATATATTTAAACTGTAAGGAATTTTAGTATGTGATGACTTTTGAAGAATCTTTAAGTCTCTAAGTTTAAGTGGTGTCTTGTCTAACTTTCTACCTCTCCACTTTTTAAAATGACTATTGCCGAGATTTACTGAATTGGTCTCAATATCTTTGACAATGCCTGGATTGGCAGGTTCAGCATCTTGAGAAACATTTCATTCCATTGGTAGGAAATCCACACTATTGGGCATTTCCTTTCATACAGAGTAGAAGAAATCATTTTGGCAATGAATATTCTTGGATTCCTACATTGACAATGTTAGAAAAGAAAAGGAGGTGCTTCTTGGTGACTCATCATGGTTATTATCCTGAATTCAATCCTTCAGTGATATAATTATTATCAATGCTATTTTACAAATGGAGAAAACAAAGTAAAGAAAACAATATATTTTTGTTTTTAAGTAATAAAATATATGATTGGAGTCAAAATAATGCCTCTATGTTCCAAGTCTGTGTTCACTTGGCTGGCTCAGTACAGTTGCCACAGTCTCAGAAATACTGTAATCCAACAATTTTCAACTTTTTTCCTCGTGCATGCTAAGTACTGAGTTCATAATGCATTGCCATGGCAACTGGAGAGGAAGTCACCTATGCCATCTTCTTCTCTCTAAGAAAACAATAGTCACAATCCTCAAGAGGCTTGTACTTGAAGAATGCAAATCTACTTTGAATACACTAATACACACCAAATCCTTTGCATTCTACACATCTCTTCCTGAGGGATCTCTCATCATCTAAATGCTACACTTTACCAATGAGAAATCAGCTGCCTAGTTCAGGAAATTTAAAGTGTTTGAAGATGGATACTTGCTGTCTGTGAGAGTCTATTGGGAGAAAGTTGGAATTTATTTGAAGGGCAGATAAATTAATTCAAAATCGACTTCAAACTGGAGACTTTTCAGGTCAGATATACACTCTCTTTGGGACTTCAAAAGCAACTTGCAATGGAATCTGAAGTCTGTAGCCAAGGTGAACTATCATTGGCAGTGCACCACTTAGTGACATGAAAGGATATAAAATAGGAGTATTCACTGCTATTTTACAGAAGAAGAGACTGTTCACAATGTACAAACAACTTTTCTCAAATCTGTGCCTGGATAAGTCATGACTAATCTATTCATTGGGTTTTAGTGACAAATTTGAAGCCAGTCCTCATTCTGTTTTTTTATTTCTGTGATGTAATTGACCAATAAAGTTCCTGTGTGTTTTTTGTTGTTGTTTGGTTTATCCTTCTACCAAGCATATATGAAAGGGTTACTGTAAGCTGTTCCCTAACGTAACAGACAGGGGGTTATCACACCTCTTTTGTGAGTCAGGAACAGACAGAACTGTGTGTGGCTCCCACAGTCCCCTTCTCTGGTTTGTGTTACTGTTTTTGTAGTTTACATAAGGATTTTGACACAACATTCTTCATAGTGTGCCATAAATTAGAAAAAGAGCTAGAGCAAAGATGAAGTGAATTTCTCTACTGGTAGAGAGGATCTACCAGTATATAGAGAAATAATTCATTTGAATTTAGACTAGAACTGTTTCAACTAGAGTCTAATTTCTAGGACATAGTACTAGTAATTGGCATTGCATGGCTTTTTCATGAACGTGAAGAGAAACATTTATATTATTATTATAGATGAAGAAATGGAGTCATGAAAATGTTAAAACCATATGAACATTAGTCCTATGCTTAGTCAGTGGTGAAACCAAAGTTCACATCCTGCTTTTAACTACTTAAATCTACTATTATTAGACTAGTCAAAAAAGCCTCATGAGTAGAAGCTAGTTGTACACATTGGGCCTAGACCAAGTCCTTGATTCATAAAGATTAGGAAACACTTATGAAATTGTTATTCCAGACCAACTAGGTAATGAGCCATGGCAAACACTGTTTCTCTCAATGTTGAATATCAACATGGACTCAGCAAGTGATTTCTGTGTTTCCTTCCCTTCCTTGCCCTCTACTTATCATCTTCTTCAGATGCCTGAAGTCCATAGCCTTCCTTATGTGATTTCTATCCTTTGGTTTTCCACATTCTTGTCTTTTTACTCCATTCCACAAAACTTGTTTCCAAAATAACCAGTTCCCTGAATAAGGAGGTTGTTTGGGGCTGTAACCCTGTCACAAGTATCCCTTGTTACTACCTTATATAACAAACTTGTACTGTACCCTCAGAACCAGTTCATGTAGCCATCAACAATCATATCTCTCCTGATTCCTTCAAGCAGGCTCAGTTTCTCTTTGGTGTAACCAAGGTGCATAACCTTGGTTTCTTTGCACTCATGTCTTCCTATGCATACATATGGCACACTTGTCTATGCTATCAGTGTCAACTCCCAAAGGGAAGAGACAACTATTGTGCAGCTTTTTGCATTATCTGGTATGCAATAAAATTAAATATTAAATGAACAACTGAATGAATAAGTATAACGTATTGAACATTCTCATGTTAACAGAAGATTCATTTAAAAACAATTTGGCATCAAGATTACGTATCTGTTAGTTGTCTGTTGGACAGTGTTAACCCACCCAATAAATTAAACCCTCCTTAGGTAATGAAACAAAATTGAGGATCAAAATCTGTTGATCAGAAACTGTAGAAAATTGTACAGTTTTGTCACAAACAGCCAGCCACCTTCTGGCTGGCTACTTCTCTATAAACATAAAGAGTATCTTCCCAAAGGGAAAACAAAATCCTGACTATCATGTGCAATAGCCCTAAACTGCCATTCTTGATGCTCTTAGAGGAGAATATTGTTTCTAGTAAATAGATTTGGAATCAATAAGCATTTATTGAACAGCTGGAGTATGTTCAGAATCTTCAAATACATTCTCTGATTGATATTAACCTGATAAGATTTGATTTCATTTTGCCTGAATTTTTATCAACCCTGTAAGATATGGTCAATTATTCTCACATTTGAGAAATGTGAGTTTTAAAGCAGTTTAGAGATTTACTTGCAGCTTTAAAACCATGATTGCCATGTTGGAATCTTGATATTCTAACTCTAAACACATATTTTTCTACCATTGCAGAACAAAGTAGGGCAAGAGGGGAAGATTTTGCCAATTCACATTGCTTAAGATGAGGCAATCTGTTATCAAGGTGTATTCTTATTTTTAGAAGATTAGTTTTATTTATGTGTATGAATGTGTATCTGTGTGGAAGTATGTGCACATGAAGGCAATTGCCTATAGATGCCAGAAGAGGACAACAGATCTCCTGGATCTAGAGTGTCCTGACATGGACATTGTCTTCTTCAAAAACAGTGCATGCTCTTAACTACTGAGCCATTTTTCCAGTCCCTGCGATGTATAGCCTTAAACAAAACCATGAAGGACTCATCTTAAAGATAACACATAACACTAATATCTACATAATTGGTATCTTCCTTTTCCATTTATCCTTTTGTGTCTGGAAGTTGGGGCTTTATCCCTACAACTATTCAAAATGAGCATTACTGTTCTCTTATATTTCACGGAGGGAAGTCAAATTTTTTCTTTCTCCTCAGGAAGATTTACTAGCTCATTGTTCCTTATAGGGAGGCATGGACTCAGTGATGGCGTGAGAAGATGGAAGCTTTTCTGTCTCTTCCTTACGTCTTATCAACTCTATGCTTTATACTTACCAAGGAACATTCTACTCTGCAGATCATTGGACCACTTTGGCAGAAGTTGGTGAGACTAATTCAAAGGAAACTAACAAGTTCATTTGATTTGAAGTAAACCTACTTTCTGCTTTGCATCTCATTTTTTGTCCTTAATTTTTCTGAACACAGACTGGGTAAGTAGAGAGGCTACTGATTAGTTCTTATAAACATACCACCACCATTTACTTTTAGTTTTGTTTTTAACTATCCAGTCTCTCCCTCACCTGCTAACCCAGTATTATTTGATAACAGTAAACCACATCCTTCCATCTTGAGGCATTTCCCTTCTGTGTCATTCCAAACCTGGTCATTCTTCCCTTAGTAAAGCAGATCTCATACATTCCCTTCCTTCTCTCAAATCTTAGATTTCTGACTGCATAGCTCAATGTTCTTTTTATCCATGTGTAAGCTATCCTTGAACAATCACATGAGTTTCTGGCTTTTTCTGATAAACATTCTTTTTATTGTCTTCCTGTGAAGACAATCAGAGACTTATCAGACAACTTATCAGACAACTTCATTCTGATCATTCCCATGAACATTATTTCAAACATATTCAAAAACAAACTAACCACATTCTCCACTTTTAAAAAAGCCTCACTGTTGACTAATTTCTATTGACTCACTTAATGGCATTCTAACTCTAGGATCAGTCAGGAGACTAGGGATTGCAAGTCCTGATTTTATGTTCTCCCTCAGACAGGCATTGAATTCAGTTACCTAAATGGTCAGTTTTGCCTTAAACTACATCTTAACTGGTTATCTTCTCTAATTCCTATTAATCTACCTTCATTTAAAGTCTCATCTTTCACCTATATTATTTCTCATCTTTATGCCCAAGTTCCCTGCTAATAGATCATCCACATGGACTCTGTGAGATCTTTCTCAGGTTTAGAAAAAAAAACAGCTTGACACTTCACTTAAGTCCTTCAGTGGGCCCCTAAGAACTATAGCTATAAGCCCTAATCACATTGCCCCTCATTAATCTCATTATTTACCCTTTAGTAAAACTAGTTCTTAAAAAACTATTCTAATAAGGAACCTCCTCCAGCCAATGGTCTTTGAGAGGCTGGACACAGTTTAGGCATGGCTTTTGAGTACCAAAAAGCTGCGGTTTTGCCCCCATGCACTTTTTTCTTCCTGTGAACCACACCTGGATGCCAGAACCCATTTTTACTTCCTCACTGTTATCCATGAGTTCCCTTTTAATAAAGAAAAACCTTAGAATATTCTATTTGCAGGTAGCTTGGGATTATCTGGTTCCCCCAATTTGATGCTCTTTGTGTCATCTGGCACCCCAATGTAGGGCCAAGTCCACACGTATTGGGACCCCTCCACCCCCACAGCCTTTTACTACTGATAAAGGAAGACAATGAAACATGGTAAAGAGCGTGTGCTAATTTTTGGAGAGAAATTAATAGCAACTATTTCCAAAGTGATAGAATTAATTTTATAAAGTAAACTACTTGGATTCTTCCCCAAAATGTACGTGATTCACCAATAACTGGAGCCTGTACATTTTCTACTGAGGCAAATAAATAAGGAAAGGTAGGTTAAAAGTCAGAAAAATTAAGTAAGGTGGAACAAAGTCCTTGTAATTCTGTCCAAAAAGTAGGGTTATATGCTATTCTCATGGTATTAAGGGATTTTAAAGAACCTCTCAATATAGTTAATGATTCACAATATACAGAAAATGTTGCATATTGAAACCACTGAATTTATAACAGCTGAAACATAATTGACTTTATTATTCATACAGGTTCAAGACATGATCAAGAATAGACTTTATCCTATATACATAACACTCATCTGATCCCATATAAGTCTGCCAGGTCCTTCAGCACAAGGTAATGAAGAAATTGATCAATTATTGATGGGAAGTGTGTTGAAGGCCTCAGAAGTTCATAAAAAATATCATGTCCATAGCAAAGGTTTAAAGTAATAGTTTCCTATTATATGGCAACAAGCTAAGGAGATTATAAAGAGATGTCCTGCTTGATCTTTGTATAACCAAACACCGCTACCTGAAGGAAGTAACCCAAAAGGTACTCAAAGGAATGAAATCTGGCAGATGGTTGTGTTCCACTTTAAGAACTTGGAAAATTAAAATATGTACACAACATCAATGACACTTATTCAAGTTTTCAATGGGATATTGCCTTGAGCTCAGAGAACAGTCCTTCTAAGTGAGATAATCCAGACCCCAAAATATGAATATGGTATGTACTCACTCATTAGTGGATTCTAGCCATAAACAAAGGACATTGAGCCTATAGCTCATGATCCTACAGAAGCTAAGTAATAAGGTGAACCCAAAGAAAAGCATATATAGATCCTCCTAGAAATTGGAAGCACACAAGATCGCCAGGCAAAAGTTGGGAACATGCACGGGGGTGAGAGTAGGGTGAGGAGAAGGGAAGAGGGGGAGAGAAACAGGAGAAGGGGAAGGTTGGGGAGAGCATGGGGAAGTGGGATGGTTAAGATGAAGGAAGGACAGATATGGAACAGGAAAGGAGATACCTTAATTGAGGGAATTATTTTTGGGTTGGCAAGAGGCTTGGCTCTAGAGAGGTTCCCAGGTATCCACCGGAGTTTTCCCAGCTAGAACCCTGGAAAGTAGAGGAGAGGGTGCCTCAACTGGTCTAGTCCCATAGTCAGACTGATGACTATCTTGAATATCGCCATAGAAGCTTCATCAGGTGACAGATGGAGATAGTGATAGAGATCCACTTTGGAGCACTGGGCTGAGCTCCCAAGGTCCAGTTAAAGAGCAGAAGGAGGGAGAAGATAAGCAAGGAAGTCAGGACTGCAAGGCATTGGTCCACCCACTGAAACAGTGTGTCTGAGCTAATGGAAGCCTACCCAATCTGGCTGGACTGGGACTGAATGAGCATGACATCAAACTGGACCCTCTGAATGTGGCTGAAAATTGGGGAAGACTGAGAAGCCAATGATAATGGCACTGGGATTTGTCTCTACTGCATGTACTGGCTTTTTGGGATCCTATTCTATTTGGATGCATACCTTCCTAAGCCTGGATGGAAGGGTGAGGGCCTTGGACTTCCCACAGGGCAGGGTACCCTGCCCTCTATTAGGAGGGGGAAAGGGGTGGGGGACTGGGAGGGAAGTGGGAAAAAGGGAGGAAGTGGAAATTTTGATTGGTATTATTTATAAAGTAATAAAAATAATCTGCTGAAAAAATATAAAAAAGAACAATTCTCACCTTCACAAGTAAGAACAAAATACCCTGGATAGCCAAAGCAATACTGTACAATAAAAGAAACTTCTGGAATCATCACCATCCCTGACTTCAAACTCTGCTATAGAGCTGCAGTACTAAGAATAGCCTGGTATTGGCATAAAAACAGACAGGAGGACCAATAGAATCAAATTGAAGGCCTGGAACATCAATCCAAATACCTATAAGCACCTGATTTTTGACAAAGCGGCTATAATAAAATGGAAAAAAGAAAGCATATTCAAAAATGGTGCTAGCATAACTGGATATCAACATGTAGAAGAATACAAATAGATTCATATCTATCCTCCTACACAAAAGTCAAGTTCAAATGGCAAAGACCTCAACATAAATCCAACCACACTGAACCTCATAGGAGAGAAAATGGAAGTACATTAGAATGTTTGGCATGGGAGACCACTTCCCAAATATAACCCCAGTAAACACTGAGAAGAAACAATTAATAAGTGTGACCTTCTGAAATTAAGAAGCTTCTGTAAGGAAAGAAACATGGTCAACTTGACAAAATGGCAGCCTAGAAAATGGGAAGAGATCATCACAAACCCCACATTGGACAGAAGGCTGATCTCCAAAATACACAAAGAAATCATTAAACTAGACATCAAAAGAACAAATAATCCAATAAAAATGGGGTACAGATGTAAACAGAGAACTCTTACATATGAATCTCAAATGACTGAAAGATACTTAAGGAAATAAATGTTCAACATCCTTAGCCATCAGAGAAATGCAAATCAAAACACCTCTGAGATTCCATCTTATACCTGTCAGAATGACCAAGTTCAAAAACACTGATAACAGCTTATACTGAAGAGGATGTAGGATAAAGGGAATATTCCTGTTTTGCTGGTGGGAGTGCAGTACAATACAGTAGTTATACAGTAACTTCAGAAATCAGTATGGTGATTTCCCAGAAAAATAGGAAACAACCTACCTCAAGATCCAACAATACCACTATTGAGCATATACCCAAAGAACTATGTCACAGCATGTACTCAACTATGCTCAACCCTGTCAAAGCAGCATTGTTCATAATAGCCAGAATCTGGAAACAACCTAGATGCTTCTCTACCAAGGAATGGATAAAGAAAATGTGGTACATTTAGACAATGGTAAAAAATAATGACATCTTGAAATTTGCAAGGAAATAGATGGACCTAGAAAAACCCATATTGAGTGAGATAACCCATACCCAGAAAGACAAATATAAAAAATATGCACTTATAGATGCCTTTTAGACATAAAACAAAGAGAAACCAGACTACAGTCCACAACCCAAGAGAACCTAGGCAACAAAGAGGACCCTAAGAGAGACATACATGTATTTACATAGGAAGGAAGAAAAACAACAAGATTTCCTGAGTTAATTGGGAATGTGGAGGTCATGGGAGTGGGTAAAAGAAAAGGGAGGAAGAAAGGCAATCACTAAAAAACATGTAGCGTAATAAAAAAAATTAAAAGCAGTCCTTTGACAAATGAACATTTTTATGGTTTTGTATTAAAATTCACTGTTTATCTTGGGCTCCATTCATTGCTGTTCTTTGTGGTAGAGATGTTTGTCACTTTGCCACACATCAGCCAGTCTCATCTGTTAGTTTTTTCTCTCAGTTCTCTGTTGAGTTTGTATCTTCTGAAGTAATGTGAATGTATTCTTACATATTGAAAGAAAAGTTGTGAGTAGTAGCCTGTGTCCATGGGTTGACTCTGCTGGTCACGACCTGTCTAATAGTTCATGTTTTTAATAACTTCTCCAGCCTTGCCTTTGGTGGAAGCTCTGAGATTTCTTGAGTTCTACCCTTGACCATGTTTACCATTTCTTCTCCTCAATCAGCTTCTGTCCTGGCACCTAGTACCTGTCACTGTTCCATGGAATCCTACTCGTAGTTTTAACTACTAAAGCCTACAATCAATCTTCCTCAGGGGCAAAATTCCTAAATGTTGAACTGGAGAATATTCATGGTGATGTGTATTAAAATATTTCCTTTTTTGTATCTAGCATACATTGTTATTATGAGTTTACCTTCAAACCTTTCTATGAGGGTGGGGCTTCAGATTTCTTTGTTTTGAAACAAAGCTTCACATGATAGCCAGACTGTCCTTGAACTCATGACAATCTTCTTTCCTCAGCCTCCTAGGGTGCAGAGATGACAGGTGTGATCCACCATTTTAGGCATGTTCTTTTTCATGTACACGGATACTTGCACTCGTGAAACTTAAGAGCAGGTTCATTTATTCATTCTATGTCATGCCCTTTGCAAAACAGCAAAGAAAGAAATGTGAAGATTATGAATCCCAGTTGACCAGTATGATGCTAAGATGGCCATGGGAATACAGGGGCAAGCTTTTGTCAGGGGGCTTGACTGTGCAGCACTGGAAATGCCCAAACATGAGGGGCATTTTGAAGAGTGAGGGAGAGTTGGTTGGTAAATCAAAGGTGACATCAGTTTAAGAGGAAGCAGCCAGGTCACCTCAGACCCCAATGGTGCTATGGAAGAAAGCTCTGAACATGCAGTGTTTCAGAGGAAGATCAGGAGCAGAAATAATTTGATTCTGTGTAGAAGAAGAGAGAAGTAAACTGAAAGGTTCCCAAGACTATCACTTCCATCCTAAGATCTCCAGGAAAGCAGCCTAGAAGCCTCCCTCCTCACCTTCATATTTAATTAATTATGCCCCAAATATTTCTTCCCATAATGCCACAGCCATTTCTTTTATTCATGATCTTATTTTTCTTTTCTTTCTTCAGTCTCCTGTGTGAACGACAATTTTAAATTATGAAGCAGATGTAGATGGGGCCTGAATTTTCTTTTCTAAAGGCATTTGGTGGGTTCTTAACACCTTTTATGCAAGGGGTGAGTATAAAATCAGACATATGAAAAAGGAAACAAAATACTGTATGGACCTTCAACCTAACCTGATGCTCCAACTCCTTAGAGTCCTTCCACACATGGAGTCACATAGTAATGAAAATGCTGTTCTTATGAGTACATTATTATTCTATATCTTACTACTATCATTTCTGTTTCTTTCTTTTTTTAAAACAGGACTGTCTGATAGTCTCATACTGACTTATAGAACTACAATTCAATACCACCCATAAAAAGTATTTTCTGATTGGCTTAACAAAATTAATTAGTTACTTCTAAGTTAAAACTCCAACTTGTGTGGACTGTGTACATGTAAGATACTTTTACCTAATGATAGATTTTAGATTGATTATATGACTACCTGTCCTGTTTTCGGGTGAATTCTGCTGAACATGCAGTATTGATCACAAAGAAAATATTTTAATCAAACAAGTAGATGTTATCTGTATTAGTTAATAGAAATAGCCTAAGAAACATAAATGAATACAGAAAGTATTTACAGACAGTTGGAAGATCAGAAAATAAAAAAGAACAACTGTATGTTTCTATTCTTAGCAAGATTAACTGTGTACATTTATGGAATTTTTAATGAGGCAGATGAGAAAGTTATAATAAATCTTAAAATGAGTTCAATTTCATAATAATGATATTAAAACAAGGAACCCATTCATATATTAATGAAACAAATCATATATGAGATAAATACCAGAGCTCTGTCAAGCCTTGTTTCAGAAGCAGATCTAGGGAGTTACCCAACACAAGTTTAGGCACAAAGGAGCTAAGGAAGAAGATAGTCTTAGGCATGCAGGAAGCGAACTGGCATTCAGGAAGCGAATTGTATAGGGTCCACAGTTACAGGATCTTCACATACAAAGAAGTGAGTCTAGTAACTAATACACACGGTGAGATGTTTGAGGGGAGATGTTTATACCACACATACATACATTTCTGCCTGGTATGCACACTGGGCTGGTAGAGTCCCTTCCGCCATGGATCTTGTAAGCTAACCAGACTGGGAATATTGCAATTCCTTAGGACTTTATTTCTCTCCAATCTTTCTGTTTCTAGCCAGGAGTAACTAGGGCTTTTAGACACTAAGTAAAGGAAAACAATCTTCATATCTTTCCAACTTAGTTCAGGGTCCTGCTCAGAATAGAAACTCAGTAAAGGCAAGAACAGTAACTGAAAGAGTGATAGCAAAGTCAAGAAAATAAATGCCGCAAATAAATGTCTTAGGACCTAGTTAAAAATGTGTAGTCTTTACAGAACTCCACCAATTGTGAAGGAAATAATGGAATATTTTACACCTACTTCCCTTGTGACCCAACATAGATTCTTAGCAGAAATCTCTGTAGGATAGAATCATAATCTCTGCCCTGGTTCTTATTTTGTAGATGAAAAAACTGAGGTTTTCAGTGGCTCCCTGATTTGTTCATGTCCAGGAAAACAACAGCAGTAGTGTCAGCATTAAGTTTAAAAACCTGTATGTGTCAAAGGCTGTGTTCTGTTAATAGCCACATGGATTATGTGACCACACTAATACAAGCAGAAAAAATGATGTGAGTTTAGTAATGAAAAAAAGGAATCATAAACAGAAATCCATACAAAACTCTTATTTTGATTGGATTCTGTCTTACCTACCACTTAGAGAACATTGGAAACCACAAACTGAGATCAGTCAATTCTAAGTTTACTAGAGTAGAAATGTGAGATTGTTCTTCCATGCACATACAAACATTCAATAGATGTGGGCAAAATGATCAACATGCTTTAAAACTGCAGTATTCTTAATGCGTCAGAGGGAATATCTGGAATTTAGAAGTCTGTGCTCAAATAGTATCCTTAATATTTCCGTGGGTTGCTTCAGTTCTGTGAGCCCATGACATGACAGATATGCAAGTACATTGAAAATATGTCAAAATGTAGAAGAATGCAAATAGATCCATATCTATATGCCTGCACAAAACTCAACTCCAAATGGATCAAAAATCACAACATAAATCTAAGCACAATGAACCTAATAGAAGAGAAAATGGGAAGTACCCTTGAATACATTGGTACAGCCCACTTCCTAAATAGACACTGAGAGCAACAATTAATAAATGGGACTTCCTGAAAAGGAGAAGCTTCTGTAAAGCAAAGGATACAACCAACAAGACAAAACAACTGCCTACAGGATGGAAAAAGACTTCACCAACCCCACATCTGGCATAGAACTGATCACCAAAATATACAAAGAATTCAAGAAACTAGACATCAAACTACCAAATAATCTGATTAAAAAATGGGATATAGATCTAAACAGCGAATTATCAACAGATGAATCTCAAATGGCTGGAAGACATTTAAGGAATTGTTCAATATCCATAGCAATCAGAGAAATGCAAATCAAAATAATACTTATACAGATTGGAATGGCTAAGATCAAAAACATTGATGACAGCTTCTGTTGGAGAGGATGCTGAGAAAGGGGAACACTCCTTCATTGCTGGTGCAAGTACAAAGTTGTTCAGCTGTTGTGGAAATTAGTTTAATGATTTCTCAGAAAATTAGGAATCAATCTACCTCAAGAACCAGCAATACCAGTTCTGGGTATATACCCAAGGGAGGTCCACACACACCATGAGGATATTTGCTCAACTATGTTCATAGCAGAATTATTCATAATAGCCAGAACCTGAAAACAACCTAGGTGACCCTCAACTAAAGAATAGATAAAGAAAATGTGATACATTTACACAATGAAGTAGTATTCAATAGCAAAAACAATGATATCTTGAAATTTGCAAGCAATAGAGACTGGCTGGGTGCCATATCCTTCTCCTTACATAGCTGAATCTAATAATGCCACACTCTGAACAGAAACAGTCCTGCTCTATCAGCACCAATGGCTGCAGCAGCCATTAATTAGGCAGAGATTAGCTTAAGTACAGTACTTAGTTATATGCAGGTTTGACACAGAACCCCCATATTACAGCATGCCACCTAAAAGCTCAACCAGAACAGTGAGAAGCTTTCCAGTCATATTGTACATATACTATGTGGAAATTAATACACAGTCGAAATTTGAGCGGTGAGGGGTGTCCCTCTTGGTTTTGGAGTCCTAGTTTATCTCAGGATAAATTCTAAATGGTTACTGCTAGAATTTGAGTTGGTTACACACAGAAAGCTTGTTGGAGGTGGTGAGTCAAGATTTGAATTCAGGATCAAGAAGCAGAAATCATGGGAGATGGTTTAGAATGCCTTTTGAGGTCGCAGGTCAGCCAGAAATTCAGGAGAAACATTTGGAGACCACCAAGTGTTCATATATGTGCAGCATATTGAGAGAGGAGTTGAAAGGAGCAAGCTAGTGAAAAATAGATAAGAAGGGAGAAAGTGTTAAGATAAATAAGAATGCATGTTAAGATAAATAAGAATCATAAGATGGAATGGTATTCATAGGATGAAATTATGTATTGAAAAGTATTTGTTCTGCAAGGTTAGCCATGAAGCAGGGTAAAAAGTTCTGCATATAGTCAACTAACAATGACTGTCACTAAGTATTTTATATTAATGAATAAGCCATTGCCAGGGGAACCAAGTGCCTCATGGATAAGGTGGTAAAAGTACTTCTAGGGGCTGCATTACTATCATAAATGGTGGAGACACTGCCGCTTGCTGTGCCAAATGGAACACAGATGATAAAGTCAACCATGTGAGCACTGGGGATGGGGCCAGTCTAGAGCTCCTGGACAATGAGATCTTTGACAATCTTGGTTCCTTCTTCATCATACAGAGAAGTTCTAACCTCCATGTTGTTGAACATCTTAAGGAAGGTAAAAGCCATTCCACCACCAAAGATCATCTCATTGACCTTGTCCAACATATTATTAACCAGGTGTATCTTGTCTGCAACTTTAGCTCCTCCCAATATAGCCAGGAAGGGTTGTTCTGGACTCTCCAAAGCTTTGGCAAAGTAGTTCAGCTCCTGCTTCATCAAAAATCCACTAGCCATTTGTGGCAGATTCACACATACCATGGAGATGTGGGCTAGGTGTGTAGTACAAATACCACACATACACCACAACCATACATATACACATACCAAACACATACACACACATACCACCCACCCCTACACACACACACCCATACACATATACAACAACACACATCACACACACCAAACCCATACATACACACCATGCCCATACATACTTACCACACATACACACCACACATACCACACCCATATACACATCCATACACACACCACAGCCATACACACATTTCATACCACATTCACACATACACCATGCAAGCATGCAACACCCATACACATATAACACACATGCACACACCATACACACACATACCACATCCATACATGCAACACCACACACACACATACCACATCCATAAACACACTGTACACACACACATCATACCCATGCACAACACACCACCCATGCACACATGAACACTTGCATATGAGTTTCAGAATCATTTGTTTACTTTTCTAAATATCACAGACAGGTTTGTCCCCTTCCCTATTCCTTCCACATCTGCAGACTAGTCATGCTTTTCCTTTCCAGATAATGCCTCCCTAAACTCTACTGACTCTGAGAAGCATGCCCCATGTTACAGCTGTTCATGCTCACAGCCTCTCCTGAGGAAGCTTCAGGAGAACAGTGAAGAACCCTGCTGTGTTGCAACAATGACAATGAATTTGCATCTTCAGCCTCACAACCTTCTACAGAAACTGAAAGAATGCAAAGTGTTTTCCTCACCCAACCCACATACAGGTTTTAATCAAAAATCATGTTTTGTATCCACCTGGTGCACCCTTCTTGTGAAGAATTTATTATTAGATTGGCAACTCCCCCAGACACTAAATAAAAGAATAAAGAAGAACAGCTTGTGCTGCATGGTGTATTGGAGGCCTCTCCACATGCTGTGTGAGCTCCAGTGTATTACCTTATTTTACAGCAAAACTGATGTCTTTGTCAACCCTTACTTTGGAGTCAGGCAAACAGAACTCTTATTTCAACATAAATTCAATTTGCATGGCATAGATGTTAACAGCCTGACTTTCAGAGCTGCTTTGCCTGCTGGGATACCCTCACATTGGTGCAGTCCTCCCATTCCCCATGCAAAATGATATTCCGTAATTAGTGTAAACAGGCCCTAAAGCCTATTGAAAGTGTCAGTCACTCTGAGTTCAGTAGACAATGTGTTGCCATATGTGCTATCTCCCCATGTTGACACCTGAGTAGCAAAAATATGCCCTGAGTCAGGAAAAGATAGATGCTTTAGGCTTGGAAATAACATATTTTGCAATGCAGAAATGACCACGGATCTATCATTTCAGGGTAAGAAGAAGAGAAGAAAGAGTACATATGGTGCTAAGAGCATGTTCTTAAGAGGAAATAATCCACACACTTTGAAAGTTCTGTGTATTGAACATCTACTTTGTTCTAGCCACTTGATCTGAGGCAATGAGCAACAAAATTTAAGACCCACTAAGGAATTTATATCCTACACAAAAAATTCACATCTTTGCCAGGAATTATCTGAGAACACCATGACTTGACTTAGTCTGACTCTTCAGGTTATTATGAAAAAAAAATTGTTTCAAGTGTGTACTGATAGAAAATAGAAACCATACTTCTCTCGTGTTGGGACACTAAGAAATCCAAAAATCAAAGTGCCTGAGAGATTTGATTATTGGTAAGGATACATTTCCCAACTCTGGTTGTCTTGTGTTCTCACATGGTAGAAGGAGCTCTTTGGGGGCTCTAGAAGATTTATTTTTCATGTCATGTGTGTATGTGTATTTATGTGGGGCATGTGTTGTAGGGAGAGGCTGCTTGTTTGTCCTGGCTGCCCTGCTAGCTTAACCCCAAAATAACCACGCAGAAACTATATTAATTAAATCACTGCTTGGCCTGTTAGTACTAAGTTTATTGGCTCATTCTTACATTTCAGTTTAACCCATTTCCATTAATCTGTGTATTGCCACATGGCAGTGGCTTACTGGGAAAGATTCTAACCAGCGCCTGTCTTGGGATGAGGATCCATGGCATCTCTCTAACTCTGTTTTCTTCCTCCCAGCATCCAGTTCTGTTTTCCACGCCTACCTAAGTTCTTCCCTATCAAAAGGCCAAGGCAGTTTCTTTATTCATTAACCAATGAAAGTAACACACAAACAGAAAGACCTTCTACACCATTTCCTCTTTTCTGCTTAAACAAAAAGGAAGGATTTAACTTTAACATAGTAAAATTAATATAACAAAACAGGTATCAATCAAAACCTATAGTTACAATATTTATATCTATTTTATCTTTTATAATAACTGAGGAAAACTATAATAATATATTATTATTATTCAACTCCATCAAAGACTCCAGAAGAATATATTACCTAAGTAAACAGGAAGTACATTGCAAGCAACTTCTAAAATTCTAGAATTGATAGAAACATCTCACTGCCTGGACAGTCACCCAAAGTTCTTTTGTAACATTGGGGCATCCATCTTCAACCCACAGGCCCATAGTATCCAGCAGACTTTTCCATGAGGCAGAAAAATTCAAAGACAGTTCAGTCACTTTCTTTTGTATTCTACAGAATGTCTTGCAGACCCTTTCATGAAGCAGGAACCCCGAAGGATCATGTCACCTTTAGGCAAGTTCAGCAGTCATCTCTTTGTGGGTACTTCATGTCCAACGAAGCAGTCCAGGCAAGAGCAGTTTCCTGCCCAAATGGCTAAGGAGCCTCTTCTATGCCCATCTTTCTCTTGAAGTAATTGGTGCTGCCAGAAGCAGATGTGTCTCACTGTCATGAAAAGTCCTAAATTCTTAAATGTTTTAAATGCCATATTCGGAGGGTCTCTGAAAGATTTGAAGAATACCTATCTAACTAAAATATATCTATATATATCTAGAAAATCTAACTAATATGACTACAAGCTTGACTATTGTAGATGACTACCTATTAACCTATATTTCTTAATTATACATTACATTTTTAAATGAGCTACAGAATCATAATACCTTAATCAAGATCAGAAATACTTATACACATAACAAAATTGACCTTAAATTTGTATCAATAAACCAAAATCCATACCAATGCAAATTTTTCACATCTATATCATATCCTGCTTTAAATGTAAAAGAACATTTATAAACAATATTTGGGAATATGGGCATAGTTTTTTTAAATCTCCAGGAGGAGCCCAGACATCTCTATTTTTGCCCAGTGACTTTATGGCACTCCCCTTGTTGAGATCTAAGGCTGTAAACTATGCTTGACAGGCCAAATATGTTCTGCCATTTATATTTTATTAATTGAACACTATAAAAAGTTACAGATTTACATGTAATTGTGTAAAACAAGCAGATACTTGCAAAGATTTCTAATTCTTCATTGGTAACATTTTGTAAATCTCTAAAGGATTGACAGTGTTAGAAAATTGATGCTGATAAAATATCCATATCATTGGTTTTTCCTCCAGTTTTGTGTTTCTATAATTTTAATAGACATAGATATGAGTATCTACCACCACCCTACCAAGATAACAAGGGGCAGGGAAATGGTTCATTTGATAGAAGACTGGCCACCCAGGCATGTGGGTTGGAGTTTCTATCCCCAGCATTCATACAGAAACCAGGCACGACAGCATACAATTGTCACCTCAGTGCTTGAGAATGGAGACAGATGGATCTCTCGTACGTCAGCCAGTCTAACTGAATTTATAAGCTCAGGTTTATTAAAAGGCCCTGTCTCAAAAACTGAGGCAGAGAAACTGAAGAGAGTGTCAATCTCTGATTCCATATGCATATGCACACACATGAACATGTACACAAACAAACACACATATGCGTGCACCCCCCCCCACACACAGAGTAGCTCCAATACAAATATCCTTCATGCAGCCCATTAATATCTGTTCATCTCCCACCCCCACCCTAGATCCCTAACCATGGAACCATAGTGTTCCAATTCCTCTCTTTACTGCACAGTTATTTGCATTTACTCTTTATCAATCTTAAAATGGCTACAGGATACATAGCACCCCCTGCTACATTCCTAATATTGATGATACCTGACTTTTTTCATCTTTGGTTTTGCAAAAGTTTACTAATTTCACTGATATGTCCCAAAACAGTTTTTTTCTAAAAAAATATTTCCCTTCCTCTTCCATGATGTTCCCTGAGTCTCTCCAAAAAAGGATCTTGCTGAATGTTCTATGTTCACTTGAAAAAAGAGTGTATCTTGTGAGATATGTTCTGTGTGCCAGCTCTGTCCTGATGTTGGTTGTATTGTTTAGCTCTTCTAGTCCCTGAAATTTCTTATCTAATATTTCTGTTAGATGTTAGAAAAAATGTTGATGTCTCCAAATGCTCTTGCCCTTTTCCTCCTAGTGCCATTAGCCTCTGCCTCCAATATTTTGGGGTTCTGTTGTTTCACATAAACATATTTAGGATTATTATATCTTTCCAGTTAGACTGATTTACTACAGCTCTTTTTGGTATCTAGTCATTTCCTTTTCATCAAAATCTATTCCTGCCTTCCTGGAACTCAAACTTACAAAGATCCAGCTGCCTCTACATCCCAAGTGCTTGGATTAAAGGTGAGGACCACCACTATCTGGCACTCTTTGTTTTTGGTATTAATTTGCATTTTCTTGGTTTATTTAGTATCCTTGATCCTAATGCTCTTATGAGCATATGCTCTTCATCCTAATGCTGACTTATGAGGAGGAAGCATTGAGAGACTGGTTGCTTGAATTCTCTCCTAGTAATTACCCTAGTTGTCATTGTGTCTGCCAATAGGATGTAGTGTCCAAGAGCATTAAAAGCTTCTCAGCTGCATTCTTCTTCTTCCACCTCCTAAGTCAGTTCAACCCACTCACCCTCTATCACCCAGAAGAAAAGGAGAAGTCTTGGGCCATGAGAAAGTAGATGAGTTCAGCTGTGGTAGCATTTGGCTGACCACTGATGTTGTCACAGCATCTTTAATTTAATACATTGGAAGGATAATTTTGCATTGGGTGGTGTTAAAAGTCTAAAACATTAAGTCTGAGGGGTCCTCTTCTGCTTGATCGAAGACCCAAGGTATCCAGCCACCTAGAGTCTTTTTTTTAATATTTATTTATTTATTTATTATGTATACAATATTCTGTCTGTGTGTATGTCTGTAGGCCAGAAGAGGGCACCAGACCTCATTAAAGATGGTTGTGAGCGCCGGGCAGTGGAGGTGCACGCTTTTAATCCCAGCACTCGGGAGGCAGAGGCAGGCGGATCTCTGTGAGTTCGAGACCAGCCTGGTCTACAAGAGCTAGTTCCAGGACAGGCTCCAAAACCACAGAGAAACCCTGTCTCGAAAAACCAAAAAAAAAAAAAAATGATGGTTGTGAGCCAACATGTGGTTGCTGGGAATTGAACTCAGAACCTTTGTAAGAGCAAGCAATGCTCTTAACCACTGAGTCATCTCTCAGCCTAGAGTCTTGATCCTACTTTCCCTTTCACCTGAGATCTCCAGGATTTGTTTCTTGTGTCATTTTAAGAATTTATTATTGTGCCTAATGTATGTAAGTGTGGAGAGTAAAGACAAAAGGTTCCTATTACTTTACCTATATGACAAGTTACTTGTCTTGTTTCTGTAAATAGTGTTTCTTAGTACATAGTCATTCCTCGTCATTTTACAGGCTGCCTATGGTGTTTTTTTTTTTTTGTTATATCAGTGGAGTTGAGTAATCCTGATGAAGACCATCTTCTCCTTTTCCACTGAGAGATATTTAGATGAATAAGGATGAAATATTAATCATATGACCTTTATAGAACTTGCTTACTGTTGCTATGGCTTGTCCATTGACTAAGAGGTCATACTTGAGAGCTTTCAAATAATGACCTAAGCATCCACTTAGGCAAAATATGCTGATCCAGGCAAGAAGTTGATGGATACATGAAACTTTTTAAAGTGCTTTCTTATTGTTTATTCCATCTGATTCTCATAACAGCAATATGAAATGGACCATTATCAGCCTAGTAGCACCTGCCTGATACAAACAAAGATAAGAGCCCAGGATTCTGATGTTTCCATAATGAATCAAACTATCTGACATAGGAATGCCAAGTAAGAACTTTATCTCTGTCTCTGTGACCCTTGACTCAGCAGATTTCACTTACTTTGAAGATCAGGCATAATATTTACTGTCTGGTGTGATCAGAGGGATTATGGAATATATGTAAAGGTGAAATAGAAAGCTTTATAAAAGAAAGGAAAAAGTGTTTGCTCTATGCTAAGAGCTGCTCTTGTACAGGAAGGGAAGGAATGCATTTTATGTTCTGCACTTCTTATATGCTTATTCTACACATTTTAAAACATTTACAAATATGAAAAATCAATCACTGAATGACTTTGCCAACAGCTAATACCTTTAGAGTAGTTATGCTTTACTAGGCCTCATCAAAATAATTATTTCACTGAATTTTCAACAATTATGGCCAGGCGGTGGTGGCTCACGCCTTTAATCCCAGCACTCGGGAGGCAGAGGCAGGCGGATCTCTGTGAGTTCGAGACCAGCCTGGTCTACAAGAGCTAGTTCCAGGACAGGCTCCAAAACCACAGAGAAACCCTGTCTCAAAAAACCAAAAAAAAAAAAAAAAAAAAACCAATTATGATGTAAGGGGAGTTTGTGTCCTATTCTGCCGAATAGACACATTTGAAGCTTAGTGTAATTATCTCTTATTTAAAGTTGTCCTATAAACAGCATAGCTAAAATTTGAATCCTGATTAGACTGCCTGTTTTTCTGAGATTCAATAGGTTGCATGAGGCAGTTGATATTGAGGGAAAACAGAAATCTTCCAGTGTGAATCCATTTTACTACATCAACAAGAAGATTTGAGGCTTGGAAAAGAGGAATAAGTCATGCTTTAAGACTTCAATTTTTCTGTCTGTTACCATTTTTCTTCCTCTCTGTAAACTTTTGGGCTGGTTTACTGTTGTCAATTTCCATGGAATGAAAAAATAACACATATACACATACAAAGAGGGATTAATGACATTGTAGTGGCTTCTTATCTCCTGCTGTGCTGCTAAAGCCGATTTGTGAAGAGGTTCATTTTGTTCAAGGCAAGTAGGGAGGCCATTACCAGCAGGCCAAGATCACCTGCTTTCCAATTTAGGGTATGTAAAGGGATGTTTATCCAGGGATTACAGACCCATGCTCCTAACTCCCAGTCCTGGGGGAAAAGGGATTTAATGTTCCATTCATTTTTAGGTGGGGTTGTGAAAAGGCAGAGATCACACGATTCCTTCAACATACATAAGCAATTTTGCCATCTGTTCCTACGTATAAGAGTAAAGAGTAGAGACAAGCCCTTCTAATTTTCAATCAGAAGAAAAATTAGGCATCTTGGTGATAATTTGTTTATGTGTTATTTGTTTTCTGAGGTAGGTTCTTACATAGTCCAGGCTGACTTTGAACTCTGTGTGTGGCTGACACTGGACTTAAACACCTGAGGTGTGGCTTTGTTGGAGGAAATGTGTCACTAGGAGCCAGGCTTTGAGGTCTCAAACACTCAAGCCAGGTCTAGTGTGACAGTCACTTCCTGCTTTTACTGATCCAGATATAGAACTCACAGATCCTTATCTAGCACCATGTCTGACTGCATGCCACCATGCTTCCTATAGTGATAATGATAAATTCAACCTCTAAAACCGTAACGCAACTGCAATTAAATATTTTCCTTTAAGAGAATTGTCATAGTCATGTTGTCCCTTCTCAACAATAAACCCTAACTAAGGCAGTCATATAGAAAGATATGTGTATTAGGATGAATGGATGTGCATGGAAAGATTGTGCTACATGCCATGATTTTATGCATGTGTTTTCTCTTGTATGAGACACAAATGAGTATCTTTGTCTGTTAATTTAGCACACAGTATGAATGTAAGTGATGTAGAGACTCCATTTGAGTGTGGCCCTGCTTGTATCAATCTACATATAAGAATATGTTCTTGCTCTTCATTGTCACATCCTGATGTTGATATGTAGACTTGCTGCACAGTTTAGCCATTAAGACATTATGGAAGCTCACGGTCACTTCCAGTTCTCCCTCATCTAGTATTTGAGTGGGAAAGTTTTACATGTAAAGAAAGTATACATTTGGTCACGAGGAATAAATTTTAGTTTCCTTACTGAGGCTCTGCACATTTGGCTTTGCTCATTTCAGATCTCATATTGCTCTTTCCTCACATCTTCCACTCCATTTTCTCCTGACTCAACACTCACAAAAGACACCCACACACTAGATGTGTTGGATACTTCCTTAATCAGGAAACTTTATTGCTCCCTACCCAGCCCTCTTTCTCACAATGCCAAGTTTTCTTAGACTCCAAACCACAATTATCTGAAGAGTTGACTCCTACATACTAAACTACATTGTACTCTATCTAATAACAGTTATCATAGTTGGTAGTTACCTTACTGTTGATATTGGTCTTGTGAAATAAAAAATGTAGCCTTGACAGAACAAGAAGAAATAGTGCATTAAGTTCATTTCTGAATCTGCCATACTTAACACAATGCTTAATTTAGGACTGATAATCTTCTAGTGAAAGAGAGTAAGTGTGAAGGAGTTGGCACCAATTTGTATATAATCTACCTGGAATGGCTCTCATGCCCATTCTCATTTTTGGCTATGAAGAAGGTGAATGTCCTTTTTAACTAGTGTATTGGGAAGGAGGAGCTACCCACAAGTTCCTCCTGTTTCTCTCTTTTGTGAAGGGAGATAGTTTGTAGGTAGTGTATGTGCTTTCTGTGGTTTCCCCAGGCTTTGTCTTCAGTGTCATCCCCATTTTTACCTATTCCTGACTACTGTCATTTAGAACATTTGTTCTCATATTCTCACTCTATTTTATTTTGATCCCAAATACTCATTATAGAACATTTATTTGCTGTTTTTTTGTTCTCTGGTAAACCTTTACACCAGTATATTATCTTCTTCTTCTTATAAACATTATTCTCTATCTTTAGAGCCAGAATGGAGCCTGCAAGATAATGGGGACTTATATATACTTGATGCATAAATATAAACATGACTCATCCTTTATAATTTACCTCAATTTATGTGCAGAAACAAGCAAGAACAAAGTGAGCTTTATAAACCTGGAGAGTGCCAGGCAGTGGTGGTGCATGCCTTTAATCCCAGCACTCAGAGCCAGGGGCATGTGGATCTCTTTGAGTTCGAGGCCAGCCTGCTCTACAAGAGCTAGTTCCAGGACAAACTCCAAAAGCTACAGAGAAACCCTGCTCCAAAAATCTCTAAATAAATAAATAAACTTGGAAAGTGACAATCTCGTCTATCCAGTGACTTCCTGCCCTGAATGACTCACAGCACTGAGCTGTCAAGCAATCATGTATAGCTTCTGAGCTAAGCCTGGGAAAATCTCTGCCAGATGTCATTGGTTCAGGTTCCTGCCACTATGATAAAGTAGCATTTAAACCTTCAAACAAATGGCATGTGCATGTGGGTTAACATCAGCTACAACACACTGTGAGCAAATGGTGTATTTTCTCTTGGTCTCTGTCACTCTTTCACACATATACACTCTGATTTTATTGACAAGTAGTAAACAACAAGTAAGTGCAGTTTTAATTGATAAATTTATGTTTTTCTTTAGAATACATAAATTAAAATATTACATTTATTTGTTTGTGAATGTGTGTATGTATATATGTATATGTAGGAGTATGTGCATATCACAGTGCATGTGTGGAGGTAAGATGACAACTTGTGGGAGTCAGTGTTCTTCCTCCATGTGGGTTGTGAGAATAGAGCTAAGGTAGACATGATTGTCATAAATTACCCCAAATATACTATAGTTTATGTTGACATACATTCTGAAAACACCTATTTTTCTTTGTCTAAAATTGATTTTAATACAAATAATTGTATCCCTCTCCAGTTCTTAAGCATTTCAGACAAGGGACATTTTCCAGAGTTTCATTGTTGGAGAGGAAGACTTGAATCCTTGAAACTTGGGGCAAAATGTTCAGGGAACCCCAATACAGCAAATATCTTATCCATGTGGCTAAATATTGAATGATTGTATGGGAGAATTGTCTGTATTCTGCCAATCATGTTATAAATAAACTCTGATTGGCCAGGCAGGAAATATAGGCAGGAAAAACAGACAGGAAGTAAAAATGATGTAATGAGAACAGGAGAATTCTGGGAAGGAGGAAGTTGATTCCTCCCACTCCTGCCCAAAATACCGAAGCAGCAGGATGTGATCTGCATCACTAAAAAAGGTACTGAGCCACATGACTAACATAGATCAGAAAAATGGGTTAATCAAGATGTGAGAGTTAGCCAGTGAGAGGCTAGAGCTAATGGGCCAATCAGCTTATAATTTATGGAGACCTATGTGTGATTTTCTTTGGGGCTAAACAGTTGTGGGGTACTGGGCGGGACAGAAACCACAACAAACAGGACCCTCCATGTTACAGAATGATTATGTGGAAAATTGCTCTGGTTAGAGTTATTGGTATTGGGTAAAATTTGAGGCTAGCTCTTTATTTCCCTTTAATTTACATTTATAGAAGTCTAATTTTTTCAAACTGAAATTGGAGTGAAAACATTTGAGACTCAGGGAATACACTTTATCCTTTATTTTGTGCTCTGACTTGTGGAAGTCAACTTTCTTTAAATAGAAACCACCATCTATGTCTTATGCTTAAACTTTTCATATTACCACCAGTTTGGCTCAAGGCTCCCTAACAGTTTCCCCTTTCTGCTAAGGCTGAGGTAGAGTTACCATTGTCCTTATTATGCAGATGTGAAGACTGAGGTTCACAGACTGATATTTTGTCTGCTTGAAAGTGACTGAGAGGGCTTCTCTGAATACAAGATTTCTGTGCCAAACCAGGAGTTTGTTGTATGGATGGCCCTTTCCATCTTTTCCATACCTACCCCATTTTAGCAAATACTCATATATGCTCTGCTTAGGCAGAAACTCTGAGTATAAAATACAAAATACAACAAAAACACACAAAAACGAAAAATCAAATAAGCAAAAAAATCCCTCTCCTCTTTTGAAGCTTGCAACTTGATTGATGAATGAGAATTCTTGGCTTCCTCAGTTACTGAGCTAGCTCCACCCACCAGCTCTACTGTTGGAGTCAGAGGAGCCATTTTGTTCACTTAACTAGATTCTATCATCATAACACACAATTGCAGATTATCCCCCTGAGTCCCTTAATAGTCACTTTTAGTGGAACATGGGGACTGCACTCATTTTATCTTTTTAATTTTTACAAAGCAAAATGTATAAACAAAAGGAGACAAGCAAGCTCAGATCTGCTGTGCTGATTCCCTCGTTCCTACCATTAGAAATTCTTGACTAAGGCAGAGACTTGCTGACCACTAAATAGAGCTAATTACGATAAAAATTTGATAAAGTTGCAAAGATACAACATTAAAATCAGGTACCACATGATGTGTTTCTCCTAGACTATGATCAAGACCCCCAACGTGATACTTGCCCTTGTCTTGGTGACTCTATAATCTTACCAGAAGTTCTCTGTCATCCCAAATAAATTACTCTCCATTATTTTAAACCTTTGTTTCCCTCACCTTTCCATGTTTTCAAGCTTGATTTCACTCATATTATAGTATCCATTTGCAAAACTCCCAAAAACCTTATTCTTTCATGAATTTTCTAGTTTCTTTTACAGAAAAGCACAGCCCCCAGGATGCCAAGTTTGATGGTCAGGAATAAATGGCCCCATATCACTGGAACTTGAACTCAACCCAGTAGCCTCCGAAACAGAGCTACTAATTGATTGACAGCACACTACAGATTTAGGAATATGCTTAGCCATGAGTAGAAAAATTATCCTGACAACCGAGTCCTACTGTCAGCCTGCGGCCAGCTAACTATTGGTTCTATCTAATTACAAAGTTTGAATATTGTTTTTTGTGTGTGTGTAGGAAAAGCTGACTTTATGTGGCATTCTTTCATAATTTTCCAAATTTTCCCTTCAAGCACCTTGTCATTGACGTGAATTAACTTTACTTTCTCCCCCAGTGATGTAATTGTGATTGGAGCAGCTAGAAGAGATGTGTCTCTTTATATTCCTTCTTTAATCACATGCTCTAAAGGAAATCAGATTCATTCACAGTTCAGGCCAGAGTTGAGAATATGCCCCATTCTGAGCAAAATCAGGATATTTTTCTTTCCAATTAGCAGGGTCATGTGAACCAAACCAGAGAAACCAGGGTCCTTCCAGGAATTTTGGTAAACTAAAGTACACTTCTTTCCAAACTAGATGGGACATCAAGTCAATGGTACTTTTGAATGACCAGAGCTATCTTTATCTTCTTGATAAATGGAGACCTTGATTGTACTTGTTAGGTTTTTATTCATTTGTTTGTTTGTTGTTAACTTGACAGAAACCAGGGTCATCTTGGAAAAGAAAACCCCAATTGAGAAAATGTCTCTATCAGATTGAACTGTAGGCAAGTCTGGGCTTTTTCTTGATTGTTTATTGATGTGAAAAGGCCCATCCCACTGCGGATTATCTTACCCCTACATGGGCAGATGGTCCTGGGCTGAATAAGAAAGCAGACAGAGAAATCCATGGAGAGCAAAGACAGTAAGCAGCACTCCTGACCTTGAGTTTCAGACCTGACCTCTCTTCATGATGGACTCTAAGTTATAAGCTGAAAAAAAAACCCTTTCTTCTCCCAGATACTTTTGGTCATGGTGTTTATCACAGCAATAGACAGCAAACTAGGATACTTGTTTAAGAGAACAGTACTGGGAGACAGAAAAAATGATAAATGACAAGAGGTTGACTTGAATCACCCCAGCCTGACTTTCTTGTGAATTGGGAATCAAGGAAGAGAGATAGGTCAAGAATCTAGATAATGGCTTTGCCGTTCAAGGCAGTGACATAGGGTTTTGGATGTTGAGGAGATAGAGGAATAAGAAGTCCAATTATAGGGCAAGAATTATCAGGAATTGAACAAAAATAGAATGTAGAACAGAAGGGTGTTAAGTTGCTCTTAATCATATCAAATCATCCTTGAATACTTGAAGTTAAGGTGGACAAAGTTGAAGACTTCTGATCTAAAAAGTCCACAAAATTCTGGATGTATGAATTTGTAGACAAGATTGATGAACAGAATATCCCTCTCATCCTGGCTGGCTTTATTAACAGTAAGCCTCAATCTGTTTTCCATGTCCCTTGAAACTGCTATAAGGTTAGTCTATTGCCTCCCAGCAGCAAACAGGACAATAAGCACAAAAGAGAAGAGTGTCCAAGCTTTCTGAGGTCTTTCTGAGCTTTCCTTTCTCTCCAGAATCTCGACTTCTCATGTATGGCTGGCATGGGTTCTTGCCAATGCTCACAAAGAGCTGTTTTTGGAGTTGATATTGTTGCTGTGCTTGATTTGGCTTTTATAGTCATTCTTAGTACAAGGGTTGGTTTGATACAAGTTACCCCAACTTGGATAAAACAGGTAGTTCTCATTTCACTCACACTGAGTTCAATAGTATATTAACTATCTGCTTCCATGCCATCAAAAGTTCTATGAAGGATCTGAGTGAAAACAATAAATGAGAAACTGGTGTTGCCAGGAAGTTTGATAGGATTTATTATACAATTTGAGAGTTATATTTCAGTAGTCGAGTTCAATGGCACTTAATAGAGGCTATCAAAAATTAAATGCAGATTCTATTCCTTAAACTCTGCCTCAAGGGTCTCATTTATGAAAGCAAAAAATCACCTACATTCTGGGATTGTTGTAAACAATAGACACCATACTACTGTGCATCTCATGGTTCAGTGCTTCACTTGTACTACCTAATTAATAAAGGCCTAATGAAATAAATTATTACTTCAGTTGTATGGCAAAAGTGCCCTGGGAAATATCACTGACCCTCTTATTAAAACAATAAAAATGATGCTAGGAAAATAATATGGAATATGTGAGTTAGTATGAATATGTATGAATACAAATATGTTCTTAGGTGTGACAATTCATGTCTGAGTCTGGTGGTAAACGAGATGATCACAAATGTGATAATTTTCATGACAGCTAGTTGCACCAACGGAAGGAAGAAATGAAAGGGAATAGCACTTATTCAAATATTTTTGACAAGGAGAAAAAGGACAAGGATATGAAATAGGAGACAAGTCTCAGAGATATTAAAGAAAAGGGAGACAGAGATACTGTAGAAAGAAGAGTACACTATAGTGACAACCACTGTTGGATTTAATAGTGAATTTAAATATTCATATATGGACACTATAAAGAAGTATTCTGTTGAAAAACATATTCATTTTTGTGATAATAAAACAGGGCATAATGATGCTTGCTCCTTTCAGAATCAATCTCTCCTCCCTCCCCATTTGCACTGTTTACTTTGTTTCTGAGTTCTCCTGAGTCTGCTGCTTTCCTGACACCTAGTTACCCTGGGTTCTAGGAACAGACATGATTACCAAATGCCTTATGATGAATGACTAAACTACCAAGCAACACTGATATTGGTGATAAACTTTCTACATCGATAATCCTTACCCTGAGATAGTGGTCAATCATACTTCAACTAGACCAGGGAAACCAGGATTTCTAACCATGAAAACTTCCAAGTCTTGACTTTGTTCTTTCTCCCATACAACCTCAAGACATCTGTGAATACCTTGAAGTTTTTTATTAGATAACTAGATCTCTGTTCTTTCCTCATGTGGGCTCACTGAGCATAAAGCACCGGTTCTGTCTTGACCACTGCCAATCTCTCTGAATAGTCTTCTGGGAATTTGGGTGAGCTAGTCTACTGGAATTCCCTACTGTTAGAGCTATTGCTGTGAGTTCAGAAACAGGGGAAGAAAAAATTAAGGGAATAAGAGAAAAATAAGTTTTGGTGAAAAGCAGACACTCATCAAAAATGCATGTTAGGTAACAGATGGAGAGCAGAGATCAGAAAACATAGCATAATGGGGGCCATGATTCTTGATGTACGTGGATATAAGAGTTTATCAGTTCCTTGGGAGTGACATGATGACAAGGTTTGTGGTTGTTTTGTTGTTTGTCTATTTGTTTTGCTTTTCCTTTATTGAGGCAAGATTTTGTTGTATAGTCCAAGAATTGAACTTGTGGCAATCCTCCTGCTTCTACTACTACCCTTGAATAATGGAACGAACAGTATATGCCACTAAGCCTGTCTCACAGCTGTTTTAATGGACTGAAATTTCACTGAAAATTCAGGGTTTCCTGAATACTAGGCCGGCACACTACCAAGAACTCATAAAAACATCTACTCAATTGTTAAATTTCATCTAGTTAATACTGTGCACTGCTTAACACTTTTGAAGGCCATAGAGAAATCTGTGAAGTAAGTGATATTTTGAGAAAGCCAACGGGTAGCAATAGCTTCTACTTGATACATTCCACTATTTATCAACTCATTTTACTCATTAATCCATCTATCCATCATCCATCCATTCTTTCATTCATTATCTGTTGCTCAGTTAATTCATATTACATGTCAAATGTTAGAATTTAGAAATATAATATGAGATTTTTGACCTCAAACAATTTTCATCTTAATAGGGAGACAATTACCTAACTTAAAATGTATTATCACAGCTTTGTATAGAGATACATTCTGACAGAGTTGAAAGGAATTTATTAGAGACTTTAGTCCTTGACAATATCTTGCTAGCAAACTCTATGAGAATGATTACCAGTATGTAATGAAAGATCATGGGGGAATTTCTTCTTGATGAAACTCATCTTCCACAGACTTTGAATTGGATGACACTAGAGGTCTCTTTCAGTCATTTAGCTCTGAGAATTTCTCTATAAAAAACTTGGAAGTTACAAGACAGGATTATATTCCCTCACCCTTTCTCTCTTTATAAAGCATCCTCAGACAGGATCAAAAAAGGGAGGGTATCAAGGGAACGAGGCTGTGAATAAATCTTGGAAAGGGGCTGAGATATCTTGTAGTAAACCCAATGAAGGGGCTTTTAGGCTGTGCAAATGTCATAATCTCTACAATTTATTATATCATGAAGGTTGTTGCTCTGCTTTCTTACTCTGTGTTTGTCATAAGCTTAACTATGTTTCCTGGTGTTTCTTAACCGATACAGAAAGGGGGAAGTAAAATGAAGAAGAGAATATTTGACCAGAGAGGAGACAGGGTAAATATTGCTCCTATCTTATGTCCTTGGATCTCAATTTCTTCTTTCTTTCCCTGAGCTGCTGGCCCTGACCCAGATGTTCCATGGAAGCAGCTATAGTATAAATCCTGCTGCTGCTTGCTTTCCTTTTGCTGGGCAGAAGCTTGACTTAGATGTGGTATCATCTGTAGTTACCTTTGTTGTCTATCCTTTTGTTAACCTAAGAAATCATTACCATCATCAGTGTCATAAAATATTTGCAAACTATGTATTCCATTAGGGGTCAGTAGTCAGAGTATATGAGAAATCTCTACAACTCAAAGAATTCAAATAATGTTATTAAAATAAGAAAATTAATTAAACAGATATCTCTCCAAAGAGCATATGGTAATGGCAGACAGGTAAATGAAAAGATGCTCAACATCATTATAAGGGAATTGTAAAAATCACCATGAGCTATTACTCCAAATCTGTCAGGAAAATTATCAGACTAAAGAAGAAACAAATGTTGATGGAGAAATCAGAACCTCCATACTGTGTTGCTGGAAGTACAAAATGGTATAGTCTACATGAAGAAAAAATACCAATATGGACCTTCCTCAAAAAATTAAAAGAAGAGGTTAGACAGATGGCTAACTGTTAAGAGCACTGATCTTAAGAGCAGGGATCTTTGTTCCATTCTTAACATACTCATGGTGCATCATAACTGTAAGCAGAGACTGTACTTTCATTTCCAGCAACCAAAACCTGAATAATCACACAGAACTATATAAATTACAACACTGTTTTGGCCAATGGCTCAGGTATTATTCCTAGATAGTTCTTATATCTTAAACAAACCCATTTCTATTAAGATATGTCATGAGACTATAGCTGACTGGTAAGTTTCTGACATCCTTCTCCTTCAGCTGCTACATGGCATTTGTCTGACTTTGCATTATTTCTCCCTGCATTGAGCTTAGTTTTCCCACTGACCTATATTCTGGCCTGCCTTAGGCAATGGCAGTTTATTATGGCAAAAAAACATATTCACAACATACAGAGGGGAATCCCACATCATCTCCTATTTTCTGTCTAAATGAAAAAGAAGGTTTCAACTTTTTTTTAATTTATTTATTTATTAAAGATTTCTGCCTCCTCCCCGCCACTGCCTCCCATTTCCCTCCCCCTCCCCCGATCAAGTCCCCCTCCCTCATCAGCTCTAAGAGCAATCAGGGTTCCCTGACGTGTGGGAAGTCCAAGGACCACCCACCTCCATCCAGGTCTAGTAAGGTGAGCATCCAAACTGCCTAGGCTCTCCCAAAACCAGTACGTGCAACTTTAACATAGTAAAATTGCACATACAAAGCTGTTATCAAGCAAGAATTATAAATATGATATTTAGTTCATTTATATTTGGCAAATTAAGGAAAATATTCTATCATCTATCCTACCTTTGTGAGTCTATAAAGTTTTATATCTAATTTATCTTTTAACATAACTAAAAAAATCTATACTTATAACTATTTAGTATTCAACTCCATCAAAGACCACAGAAGGATATATATTACCTAAATAAACAGTAAGTGCATTGTAAGCAACTTCCAAATTTCTAGAAAAGATAGAGACATCTCACTCCCAAAGTTATTTTGTAACATTGAAGCATCCAACTTCAGCCTATAGGCCCATAGTATATGGCAGACTTTTCCATGAAGCAGGAAATTTGAAAGACTGCTTCATCTATATTAGCAGATTGTCAGTCACTTTCTTCTGTTTCCTGTAGAATGTCTGACAGACTCTTTCATGAAGCAGGAACCCTGAAAGACTGTTTCACTTTCTTTTGGCAAGTTCAGCAGTCATCTTTCTGTGGGTCCTGCATGTACAGTTTATACATCATACTTTCAAGCAGTCTAGGCAAGAGCAGTTTCATGCCCAAATAATTAGCCTTGTCACATTGAAGGAAAATTCCATAATGAGTTTCTTTAAGCCTATCAACCTCTATGAAGTAATTCGTGCTTTTCAATGCCCATTGACCTCTCTGAAGTAACTGATGCTACCAGAGACAGACATGTCTCACTGTCAAGAAAGGCTGACAACATGTCAGTAATAAACAAGATTCTGTTGATACAAGACACATTGATCTACTCCTGAGAGAATGTTGGAAAGTAAAACACCAAAGATATTACACTTGGAGCTTGTTTTCTTCTAGGAAAACCTGGTCTTTGAGCAAAGAACTGTCACTGTCTTGACTGCTGACAATATGCACACCATCCAAACAAACAAGCAGAATAAATGTAAAAATGACTACCGGACCCTGTCAAGACAGGGTAGGGCAGTCTTTTGAATCTTCCTGCCTCAAAAATGGTCTGCCAAAGTTGGTTGTTCCAATATTGCAAATGAGACTTTGGGTAATTGCCCAGGAATCTGGTTATCTCTGTCATTTCTTGCACCTTTTGGAAGTTGCTTGATTGTACTTCCTACTTACTAAGAATATTTTTTCCCTTCTCAGGTCTTTGATGGGACTGAAGACTAGAAAGTCAATAGTTACTTTCCTCTCATGACTAATCAAAGATATTTTTAATATAAGACTTAGACCCCTTAGGATACGATAACTAATGAAATATTTAGCATATGTTTTTTGCATGTTGTTGTTCATGTTGGTTTTAATTCTAATCTTATGTATGTTTGGCCTCTTTTTTCCTCTACAATACTTGGTATTTGTTATTATTGTATATGATTTAGAATCCTCTAATTTAGACAAAACGGGGAGTTGTTGTGGGACCTTCTTCAGCCAATAGCTTTTTAGATAACTGGCCCATTTTGGGTGTGGTCAGAGGTATTATAAGCACAGATAAAAAGTGTGTGTATCTTCTTTTCTCTTGGATTCAGTTCCCAGATTCCAATGCACACAGAGGACCACAGATCTCTACCCTTACTATGAGTTTTGTTCCCAAATAAAATCACCTTTTCTGTATTCCATTCTGGGCTTTAATAAAACTATACTTCATATACTTCATCTATAACTTCAGTCCTAGAATATATGATGTCATCTTTTGGCTTTATGGGTACTAGGCACATATATGATGCACAGATATGCATGCAGATACAACATCCCTATATATAAAAGACAATAAAAGTAACTAGAAAATTAATAGTATTACTGTCATATGATTAAACAGTGCCACTTCTCAGCATATACCCCCAAATTATTGATATTGAAATCTCAAGGGGGTGTCTGTAACTCATATTCTCTGCAGTGCTAGTCACTTTAACTAAAATCCTGAAATACTACTAGAAATGTCAATGATAAATTGGATAAATATGTTTCATATGAATACTTTCCATCAGTATTCAGCATTATAAAAAAAGAACCTTCTGTTTTCAAGAACAGGAATAAATGTGGAGGACATTCAAGCTAGATGAAATAAATCAGCTACAGAAATATAAGTGTTCTGTGAATTCACTTACATAAAAAAGTTTCAAATTCAAATTCACAGAGTAGAACAGTGGTTTCCAGGGATGGGGAGGGAGAGAAAATGAAGAACTAGGAAATGGGCTCATTGTGAGTGAGTTTCTGTTGTACATGGTAAGTTCTAGGGACTGTGTGTTTAATGTGGTATCCGTAGTTCATAGCAATACATTGTGAATAATGTATTAGAAAGGTAGATTTGACAGTAGATATTAATACAACCATGCATACAAGTCTGTTGAGATTCTTTAGAGATTGAGCTTCATGCATTTAACACTTAGTTCTATCACCTACCATCAAAAAGGAGACTTGGAAAGACGGTTATGTTCCGTATGCCTTAATTTTTCACTTATAAAATGTGAGCAATAATAGTGCTTGTTACTCAAGTTTGCTTCCATAGTAAATGATATTGTTTTCTTGTTAGCACAGAGTCCAGGACTATCTATCATTGATTCCCCAGATCCTTCTTTCTTACTGACTCACATGCTCACATTTGGTCCCAGTCAGTCCTCCATTCTGCTGTATCTCCACCTCCTGCCCTGAAAAGGAATTCCAATAGCTTCTCATAGCACTTTGGTTAAGGTCTTATGATGATGATGATGATGATGAGGTGAATTTGCTACTGGTCCAGATACTTGTCTGATTTCTATTCACTCTCTTCTCTTCAAGCTATATAAACTTTCACTGAGATCATCTCTACACTACAGAAAGTATTATAAGGAAAACCCCAATGCAAGGAACCTAACTGCACCCACAAAAGCACAGGCAACAGATAACATCCCTCCAGTAAATCCCAAAAAAGGGAAACACACACACTACCACTGATAAATAACAAAATTAACAACCACTATTCATTAATATCTCTTAATATCAAAGGATTCAATTCACCTATAAAAATCACAGACTAAGAGAATGGATATAAAAACAAGATCCAGCCTTCTGCTGTATACAAGAAACACACCTCAACATCAAAAACAGACAATATCTCAGAGTAAAGAGTTGGGAAAAGATTTTCAAACAAATGGATCTAAGAAACAAGTGGGTGTAGCTATCATAATATCTAACAAAATAGACTTCAAGCTAAAATCAATCAGAAGAAACAGAGAAGGACAGTTTATACTCATAACATGAATAATCCATCAAGACAAAGTCTCAAGCCTAAACATCTGTGTTCCAAATACAATAGTACACACATATGTACAGGAAATATTACTAAAGCTTAAATTGCACATCAAAACCCAACACACTAATAGTAGGAAATTTCAACACCCCACTCTCCACAATGGACAGGTCAACCATACAGAAACTTAACATAGAAATAAGTAAATGAACAGATGTCATGACTCAAATGGACTTAACAGACATCAACAGAATATTCCATCCAAACACAAAAGAATATACCTTCTTCTCAAAACCTCAAGGAAATATCTTCAAAATTGATGACATGCTCAGTAACAAAGCAAATCTCAATAAATACAAAAAAGAACGAATACCTTCTGTATCTTATTAGAGCAACATGAATTAATGTTAGAATTTAACAACAACACTAATTGCAGAAAGCCTACAAATTCATGGAAATTGAACAGTGCTCAGTAAACCACTCCTGGGTTAAGAAAGAAAGAAAGAAAGAAATTAAACATTTTCTAGAATTCAATGAAAATGAAGGCACAATGTAACCAAACCTATTGGACAATACAAAAGCAGTGCTAAGAGGAAAGTTTATAGCACTAGGTGCCTACATAAAGAAGGTGCAGAAGCTCACACTAGTGACTTAACAACACGCATGAAAACTCTAGAACAAAAAGAAGCAAACTCACCCTGGAGGAGTAGACAACAGGAAATAATCAAATTGAGGACTGAAATCAATAAAATAGAAACAAAGAAAACAATACAAATAGTCAATGAAACAGAGAGCTGGTTCTTTGAGAAAAATCAACAAGATAGACAAACTCTTATCCAAACTAATCAAAAGGCAAAGAGAGAACAAATTAACAAAATCAGAAATGAAAGGGGGACATAACAAAAGACACTGAGGAAACCCAGAGAATCACTAGGTCATACTACAAAAACCTGTACTCCACAAAATTTAAAAATGAAAAAAACGGACAATTTTCTGGATAGATACCATGCACCAAAATTAAATCAAGACCAGGTGAACAATTTAAATAGATCTATAAACTGCAAAGAAATAAAAACTGTCATCCAAAGACTCCCAACCAAAAAAGCCCAGGACCAGCTTTTATTTATTTATTTATTTATTATGTATACAATATTCTGTCTGTGAGTATGCCTGCCAAACAAAATCTCAACCAAAAAAGAGGATTACAGACCAATTTCACTTATGAACTTGGATGCAAAAATACTCAATAAAATACTAGCAAACTGAATCCAAGAACACATAAAAAAATCATCCACTGTGATCAAGTTAGTTTCATTTCAGAAATGCAGCACTGGTTCAACATACAAAAATCTGCCAATGTGATCCATTATATAAATAAACATAAAAAAGGCCATATTATCATCTCATTAGATGATAAAAAAGCATTTGGCAAAATCCAACACCCCTTCATAATAAAGGTCTTGGAGAGATCAGAGATACCAGGAACATACCTAAACATAACAAAAGCAATATACAGCAAGCTGACAGCCAACATCAAATTAAATGTAGAAAAACTCAAAGCACTTCCACTTAAATCAGAAACAAGACAAGGATGTCCACTCACTCCATATCTCTCCAACATAGTTTTTGAAGTTCTTGCTATAGCAACAAGATGACAAAAGGAGATCAAGAGGATTCTAATTAGAAAGAAAGAAGTCTAACTTTCATTATTTGCAGATGATATGATAGTATAGATACATTACCCCCAAAATTTTATCAGGGAACTCCTACAGCTGATAAATCCCTTCAATAATGTGGCAGGATACAGGATAAACTCAAAAAAAATCAGTAGCCCTCTTATATACAAATGATAAAGAATCTGAGAAATAAATCGTAGAAACATCACCTTTCAAAATAGCCACAAATAACATAAAATATCTTAGGGGTAAGACTTAGAAAATGTTCCCTGACATTTTGTGTCTACTAAATATGATAAATGCTGTTAAATATTTTTTTATTGAAGTGAGAGATTAAAATGTAATTTGTTTAATTAATTTACTTATTTATTAAAGATTTCTGCCTCCTCCCTGCCATCACCTCCCATTTCCCTCCCCCTCCCCAGATCAAGTCCCCCTCCCTCATCAGCTCTAAGAGCAATCAGGGTTCCCTGACCTGTGGGAAGCCCAAGGACCGCCCACCTCTATCCAGGTCTCCTAAGGTGAGCATCCAAACTGCCTAGGCTCCCCCAAAGCCAGTACGTGCAGTAGGATCAAAAACCCACTGCGATTGTTCTTGAGTTCTCAGTATTCCTCATTATCCTCTATGTTCAGCTAGTCCGGATTTGTCCCATGCTGAAAATTCAAAATAGACAAGATCATGATGGTTGGGCGGGAGAAGGGAGGGTGGAAGAGGAAGAGGAGAACTTGAGGGAACATGGTAGTCAAGATGGAGGAAAAACAGAGATATGAGCAAGGAAAGAGATCTCTTAATTGAGGGAGTCATTATAGGGCTAGCAAGAAACCTGGCTCTACAGAAATTTCCAAGAATCCACAAGGATGACGCCAGATAAAAACCTAAGCAATAGAAGAGAGGGTGCCTGAACTGGCCTTGCCCTGTATTCAGATTGATGAATATCTTAAATGTCACCATAGAACCTTCATCTAGCAACTGATGGAAACAGAGGCAGAGACCAACAGCGTAGCACTTGGTTGTACTTCCAAAGTCCAATTGAATAGTGGGATGAGTGATAATATGAGCAAAGAAGTCAAGACCATGAAGGGGACACCCACTGAAACAGTTTACCTTAGCTAAAGGGAGCTTACCAACTACAGTCATCAATCTAAGATATAATAGGAACCATCATGCGAATCATATCATCATTTGACTAGGGTAAATGGGATATAATGACTTGTGAAGTGACATAAGGGAAAAAGAGAGATAATCTGCTCAATAGACAAAAGGGTATTTTTTCTAGGTGGAAATAATTGCAGGTGCCAACCCAGTAGGGAAAGGTGAAAGAAAGAAATGAGACTAATTCAGTGATCGTGTTCAAGATCTTCTTTTTGACTTTGAACTGAGTCATATTCCCTTAAAATCAGATTTCCACAATACCCAAATGAGCAGAGAATAGGCATACAGTTCAGGGTTAAAAGTAGCCTTAAATAAACCTTGATGAAGCATAATAATCAGGCTAGCTTAATCTGAAATAGTAAACTTTAATGAAGAAAATAGCTTACAACACCAGGGATCCAGTGATGAAACCAGAAGTACAAAAAAAGACCAGTGGGGCTGATGCCCACCAGATTTATACGTAAACATTAGTCCAAGGTGATCATGCCCCCTTGGGCTGGGCTTTCCCCCACAAAACCTCATTTGTTCCGTTTGCGGAGTACTGTGCTAAGTTTGTAACTACTTTTCCATAGAATTTGACCAACAAGAAGGTACTCAGATTTGAATAAGCCTGAAATCTTATTTAAAGACTTGATATTTATCAATTCACTTTTCTTAATACCCAAATTATGGAAGTAGCCTAGCTATCCATCCACAGATAGATAAATGAAAATATGGTACATATTGGTGTGGGATGTCCTTTGTATGTGTTGCATTATTGGTTGATGAATAAAGCTGTTTTGGCCAATGGCTTAGCAGAGTTAAGCCAAGTGAGAAATCTGGCATATATATACTTCTATTGTACAATGAAAAAACAAGATTATGAGAAAAATACAAGTAATATGCAATCTATACCTTATATATAGTTCCATTACTCTACAGCATTAAATTCTCCTCCTGAAAATCATAATATTGACCTCAGGACTCTCTGTGACATAGATCCTGAGAAATATTTCATAATGAATACTCATGGAGATCAGAAAGATTGGGATATACAGATAGGTCTGGCAGCTCATGAAAGGAGAGAGGTGTGGAAGAATATGGACAGAGAGAGCCTTGGCTATGCTTAGTCTTGGAAATCTCAAGAAGGCTGATGGAAGCATTAATTCACAGATGACTTATGACAGGAGTATGACCATGGGCATCAGTGACCTAAGACCAGTTCCTTTTCATTCTCAGTTCTTATCTGGAAACAGCAGGGAAAATGCAGCCTCCATGTAAATGTTATGATGAATCCTAACCTTATGGATAGTGTGTGTGTGTGTGTGTGTGTGTGTGTGTGTGTGTGTGTGTGTGTGTGTTTTAGGCAACTTCACTCCTCTTCTGAAGAAATCTGAGTAGAATTTTACCAGCCTTATACACGGGGTAATAGAAGTCCAGGAAACTTAGGGATGCTGCCCAAATCTATACAGAGTCTAACCTAAGGCTATCCAGAACCAAAATATTTTCCAATACAACCCAACAACAGAGAGGGAGGAAGAGAGAGAGAGAGAGAGAGAGAGAGAGAGAGAGAGAGAGAGAGAGAGAGAGAGAAAGAGATTGACTGAAGTTTCTGTCCTGACTGTTTCCTGCAATCATTAAGTCCCAAAGAAATCACAGAGGTCTAAATTTTGGCCCATTATCTCAGGCTTCTTATTAACTCTTATAACTTATATTAGCCCATTATACTTGTCTATGTTAGCCATGTGGCTTGGTACCTTATTCAGTGAGGCAGTCACATCTTTCTTCTGTGGCTAGGCCAGGACTGTGGAATGAGCTTTCTTATTCCCAGAATTCTCCTCTTCTCGTCACCCCACCTCTACTTCTTGCCCGCTTATACTTCCTGCCTGGCTACTGGCCAATCAGTGTTTATTTAAAATATAATTGACAGAATACAGACTATTGTCCCATACTGGAGATGATTGAAAAGGACAGTAACTCTGAGGTTTGATGACTGAGTTTCTTCACCTGCTTATCTGTCTCTTCACATCACCATCATCCATAGTTGTATGCTCACTAGTATATCTAACCCTGCTGGGGCCCACAGAAGTGGATTCATTCCACCTTGACCAAAGATCAGAGAGTTGTCCTTGCACCTTTAAGTTTATGCCAAGAGATTTGACCCACAGTGTGACACCTATGTTTGGCCTAAGGTGTGGTCACTGCATGCCCTACCTAAACAAAAGAATACTTAACTCAAGATATAACTACTTAATATTTCAGGTATTGAAGAGGTAATTACCCTGTTTGTTTATTATGGTAAAGATTTCTTTTGCCTTCTTCCCACCTTTTGAAATTGCGTATACAAACCTATGAAAAATAAATGTAGGTGGATTCAGTATTCACCAGGTTAACTTCCTGACCCTATTCTGTGTCTTTTTTTTCTGCCTAATATTTCTAATCCGTAACCCCTATCCTGGGGCATATGAACCCACTGAGGCTGGACCATAACAACTCAACTTTCTGTTTATCTTGCTTCAGACTCCAGTCATATAAACTCTCTCAAATATACCAGAATTCCAATTTGCCTCCCTTCTCCAAGCCATTAGACATGCCATTTTTCTATCCAGAATTCTGTACTTGTGGCTCTAACTAATTTACATCTATGAGTCTTGAGCATGTCTGCCTTCCCCCACTGATAATATGAATTAATTTTAGCAGTTTGTCTGTGGTTCTTCTTGGCTTCAATATTTTCTGTTCTACATGTAATTCAGAGAGTATTTTTAGATAGAATAAAAACATTTATGAATGAATTCATGATTGTTATCACAACCAAGAATTACTCCTGGGCCTTTGGTTTTTCTTGTTAACTGTTATTTAAGGAGCCAGGTAAAGAAAATAAAACGTTTATCCAAGCATCCTTATGAGTTCACTGCAGCAAGCAGTTATGTTTATCAATTTCCAGCTTGTGTCTACTTTGCAACATACAGGAACAGTTGCTATTGTCTGCTACCTTTATGTTACAACTGAACAACATGGTCAGCCTAAGTGGAAGTGATGTGTGTCACTTCCCAATACAAGTGTTCCATGACCTGGCCATTTTTCTCCTGCCAGAGAGTATCACAGAAAGTATATTTTGCCATAGAGGAGTCCCAGGTGTAAGAGCCTGGAATAAGGCGCCATCACTTAGAGGACAGTTGCTGTCCCACGCTGGATACCACATTGACATTGCAGAGTGGGAAGCACACTTTTTGTTATGCCAAAGAGAAGCAACAAAATTTATAATTAGTCTCTTGGTACTCTAGGGCTGTTACACTTGACTACCTAGAACACCACTTCAAAATATGATAACTAGCACTAGCAAACAAAAATTAGTATTAGCACACCCCTGATGTGGGATGTCCTTCTGTATAGGTGTTGCCTTTCTTGGTTGATGAACAAAGCTATTTTGGACAAAGACTCAGGCATATTCCTAACTAGCTCTTCTGTCTTAAACCAACACATTTCTTTTAATCTATGTATCACCACTAGGTTGTGGCATACTGGAAATGTTCCAGCATCTTTCTCCTTCGGCAGCTACATAATGTCTTCTTGACTCTGCCTAGTCTCTCTCTATATCACAATGCAGAGTATTAATTTTCATTTCTTTTTCATGTAAACAGTACAGGTAATTATGCTCTGTACCTTTTCCTTGGAATATATGAATCTTCTGTGACTTTTCCAGGGGATATATAAGTTCCAGATAAGGAACCTATGACAGTCCATAGTAGCAATATTACCAAAGTCCAACTTGGAAAACCAATGGATTCACTGGGGCTACTTATAGAAGTATGAGTGAAAGATTACCTAAAGTAGCATAGGTGATTCAAAAGCAGATTTATCACTTAAATGCCTAACCTGGTGTAAGTTGCACTCATGAGAGATTTATTTCTGGAGCTCCCTGAAAGACTTGCAGACAAGTTGGCCATTCAGGGTTTCCACTGCCCAGCAATTTTATTACTTTTAGAACCCTGGGGAGGTACCTTGAATCATGCAAGTTTCAGGAACTAAGACTTTTGAGTTGTTTATTTCCCAACTACTAGCAAACATTAACTGCTTAATGAGAAATGATTCAATGTGGAGAAAATTGCTGTACAGCAGTGTGGCTGAGGTACTTGCTAAGGACACTCCACTAGTGCTATATTGGTGCTACAGTACTTCTAGTGCTATATATCCCACTACATATCTATGGGTGCAGTCTTCACTTACCATCTACATGTCCTTGAACAATTTATTTTACTCTCTGCCTGCTTCCTACAAATTAACAGATAATACAGTTTCTGTAGTGTGTTACTAAGTGAATTTTTATGACTTTGATACATCCGAGGTGTTTAGGCAATGATACTTCTCTATCATAAAGAGACTACAGCCTCCTAAGATCACACAGCTTTCTTCTTGTTGTAGAAGAGAGCTCAGATCAAAGGGCCAACCATGTCTTCCAAGCAATCAAGATATGTGATACCAGAGTGGAACATATGTCACTGTAGAGACAGGGAGCACAGAAAATCAGCACTACTCCATGAGGCACTGAAATAACATGACTGAATTCCTGGCACACGGGATCTCAGGTAGCTTGTCTTAAGTGTGAGCCTGCAGCCAGAAAGCAAAAGTGCAATCTTGCAATTAAAAATCAATTGGCTTTTAAATGAAGCTGCTTCTGAAGCTGACAAAACCCAAATTACTCTTAGGTTGTAATATAAGATAAAGAAAGAGGAAGGTGGGGCTATGAAGTTCAATCCAAAAGCATTAATTTCACGTTATCTGAACTCCACTTTCCTTCTAGCCCATAGGCAATGTGCTCTCTAGAAGTTGAATTACCAGTTACATGGGTGGAAAACTTAAGTCACACCAGGAATAGTATTCTCTTTCTGCACCTAACCACATCTCTTGGGGACTTCATTGGTTCATCAGTCACTTGACAAGTGATGGAATTGTTAAATAAAGGTTGATCTGATATGGTGAAGACAGGTATAATGCTGCCAAGGAAGTTCCTGGTTACACATTGAACTCATCAATTCTAGTTCGAGGTTCAGAGATTCTGAATGGTCATAACTCAGCTTTCTTCCTTTAGATCTATGTAACATTACAGAGGATTTAAAGTTGTATCAGCAGGTGAACTCTAGTGCTGTCCATGTCTCAGCCACTGCTTCAATGGCCTTACGCACACAAGTTTATTCAATATTGACAACAAACCTATATCTTCATTCCAGTTTGAAAGACAAATAAACTCATTTGCTGGGGTATTTATATGACTCTTATAGGCACATATTTGGTGAGTACCAGACCCTCACAGTCTGCTTCTAAGTGTGGCTTATAAGAATCTCATATTTGATACTCCAGACAGTCCTTCTTTACCAGATTAGGGTTCTAAAAGAGAAAAGCTAGACTTCTTTTCTTTTAGTTTTCTTCCTTAATGAAAATTACCTTCACTGGAAAGATAATGTAGAGTACAGTAGCCTAGAAGAAACATCAGGAGTTCAGGGAAAGTGAGTGGTAAGGGACTTCCTGGCACATTAGAAGTTAGATTCCATCCCTGAAGGTTGGGCAGAGCTTGGATGAGTATAAAAAGAGGAGGGAGGCATCTCTAAAAATAAATAAGCAAGGGTACAAAGTTACAACACATACCAAGCTCAAGTCAAAAAGCTTGGTGGGGGAGACCCTGTCCCCATGGTACAATTACCTGTGTACCTGTGTTCTTCAGAAATCATATCATCTTCCGTACTTAAGTTCCAGAACCATGGATATTCAATTTTTTTGGAGATCACCCTTAACCAAACAATAGTTTTGCTGCTTTTATCTCTGGAATAAATAAATTGTCTCAAGGAAATTAAATAAGAGACACTATCTGCAACAAAATAAATCTGGACCTGGTGAACCCTGAATAATCATTAGAAGAGCTTGAACATGTATGGAATAAAGAAAGAGGTATTGTGTGACCTTAACGAGAGAAGAGAGACCAGATAGTCTATTCTGTTGAACTTTCCCCTGCATGTGTATTTAAGATCAGAAGTAGAGTGGCAGAGGATCATACTCTACAACTATTGCTTGGCTCTGAATAAGCAATAGGGCTATGATTATGATGACATTGATAATAGTGTGGCTCAATTTTGTGCTTTTAGCAAATTCTCCTTCAATGTTCTGCTCCTTGAATAGGGAATACATTTATTTTTATTTCTCCTTTACCACTAAATTCTCACATTCAGGTTTAGGATAATATCTTATATACAGTACTATATGTAATTTCAAAACAGCAGGCAAAGGAGTATAAGCTTAGTAAATTTTAGGTTGAAACACCTAATTTAACATTGCAAGAAAAGATTGCTTTTATACATTAGCAGGTGGTTACCTCAGCATTCTCAACACTTTGAAACACATAATTCTCTATAATAAATTAACCACCCTCTAACTACCTTAGAGACATAGGAAAGGGAGGGCAAATATAGATAAATTGGCAGGCTACAGTGTTAACTATATTTTCTCTAAAAATTAAAATAGATAAAAGTCATGATAAGTGATGATGGCATTACACCACAGTCCTCTATCACAAATGCCCCACTACTACCACATACACAGAGATGGAGGAAAGTGCCAGAGATGTTCTGGTTCTAGAGTTTATCAAGAGCCTTAGAAAATATTTTCATCTATTATCAGCTAAACATGAAAGACAGGTCAAAAGATAATTATTCCGAAATAATTATCATGAAAACAAGCCTTCCTCACTAGAGAAACAAGGATCTGAAGTTGCAAGGACAGAAAAACATTCAGAGTATAATTGATCAGATCTTCAAAAGTGTCTGAGTATCTAAGGGTAAAGCTATAGATTGTAAGAAATTCTTTTTTTTCCCCCAAACACAGTATATGGCTTCCATAGACAAGCAGATCACCTGGCTTTAAATGGAAGGCTCTTATGTATAACCTCATTTCATAAGCTCCCAAGAAAAATGTGTTTATAATTATATAAGTCACTTATGAAGACAGATTCTATCCTCCATGAACCCTATCCCTATCATATTGGGCAATTTTGGCTCCTGAGACCTAGCAGTAAAGACTCAAGCCCTCAATGGGAATGCAAATTGACTTCCGGTCCCTAAAACTGGGACAGTCAATGTGGTAGTTTGAATAAAATTTCCCCCTAATCCCACAGGTTCATATTTCAATGTTTGGTCCCTAGTTTGTGGACTTTGAGGGAAGGATTAAGAGGTATTGTTGAACAAATAATAAAAAGTCAGAGACAAACACTGGGGTTCAACCTGATGATTAGAAAAAGCAAAGCAACAAACTCTTGAGAAACATTTTACCTCTACCAAATCTTCATACTGAAAGGGCAAGATCCTGTCTCCACAAATCCTCAGACTTCACACTCCACTGAGTTCCTGCTTTTTATTCCTCCCTCCACCCTGCCATATCACTCCTATCTCCACCTCCCTATTGCTGGTCTTGCTTGTGATCTCAAGTGCAGGGATTACCTTTGTTTGAGTTCTTTCTCTTTTAGACAATTTCAAACTTGTGTGGCCTTAAACTCACAGAGATGCATCTGTCTCTGTCTACTGAGTCCTGGGATTAAAGGTGTATCTCACTACTCCCTGGCCTGTATGACTGACTAGCATGGCTGCTTTGCTCTTTGATCTTCAAGTAAGCTTTATTTATGATAACACAAATAATATGCCACTATGAGTTGTGGCCTTTTTGGAGTAGGTGTGTCATTTGGTCTTTGAGATTTCAAAAGCCCTCATCAGCCTCAGTCTTGCTCTCTTTCTGCCTTCTCAATGTGGATCAGATGTAAGGTCTCATCTACTGCTTCAATGTTTTCTGCTACAATGATCATAGATTCACCCTCTGAAAATGTAAGCGATCCCCCAAGTAAATACTTTTATTAAGATTCTTTGATCATGATGTCTATTCACAGCAGCAGAAAAGTAACTATAATATCCAGAATCTGATAATGTGTAACCCCAATGAGTTAAGATAGATTGCCAAAGGCATATGCCACACACTCAGACATAGATACATCTTTACTTCTCCTTTTATACATCCTCACCACCAACCACATACTATTAAAATGCATATACACACTTTTAACACATTTTTATTCATACATGGCTGACAAGATATTTAAAATTTAGCACCTCTAGCCACAATCACCCAGCTCTACACTGTCCCAACAGTTTTTTTTTCTCTGTCATTGCAAATTCCCCCACTGGAGTATTATACCTGCTCACATGCACAGACATCCCAGCCTATCACTCCCACATTAGCTTACTTATTCTTGTGCCACATGCTGTTCTCAAAATTCTGGTATACTAGAGTACTTATAGGAGCCTTACTCCAGAAGGGCAAGAGTAAACAAGGAAGAAATTGTATATATGATAAAGCTAGAGAAAATTCATGAAAAAAAAGAAATTGTGAAGGAATGATGCAAGAGAGGGAGAGAACCATTGGGCAGAATTCACCAGAACTTACTCCCTACCACTCATTTACATTACACCACAATCCCCTCCACCACAAATCATTCCCTTCCGTCACCACCACCAACATTACATTTGTCACTGCTACATTAGGTCACTAACAACTACCACCATGACACACCGCCCTACAGACATATAAAAACACACAAAACTCATTATCATGCTCTATCTCGCTTATCTACCCATTTACCCACTGTTCATATACTAAAATACCAAAGTCAGTTACATGCCCCTATGATGCATGTAATATACAGGGAATCTTTTGCCTAGTGAGCTGTAGAGGTAGAAAAGTTTGAGAGGACATGACAGAGGTCATTCCTAGTGGATGTGTCAGTTTTCTGTTTCTCAGACAGCTACAACATTATCCACTTACAGACTCAAAAATCTGTAGCTAAGGAGTTCCCATACTTTGTGACTTACTTCTCAGCTTGCAGCTTCAATGGCAAAAATTATGAAGCATCCATTCTGAGTCCATCTGGCAAGGCTAAGAAGATTCTTCTAGGTTCATTTCCTCTTTCTTGACATTTTCAGACTGATAACTTCATGTCCTTGTTTACTATTAGCCAAGATCTTCTTTTAGTTACCTGAAGCCAACCATACCCCATACACTATGGCCTACATCAGCTACAAAACAAGACTAAAGTATCCAGTAAATTTTGTCATGACTACAGTGGACAATCCATCTGTTTACATGTGTCTCCTTCTAGAAGTTAGATGCATATTTTGACTCCTGGATTTAAAAAATGTCTTTGAGATGGGCAATGTGCTTCTCCCTTCTTATTCCCCAAGGCTTGTACATAACTGAATTTTCTCCATCAGAAAAATTATGAAGATTGTACATTGGGTGTCTTTTCTTACTAGTTTCTTATACCCGCAACACTAAACATAGTGCAAGCCAAACCTAGGATGTCTAAAAGAGACTAAAAAGTAAATAGTGGTCCAGAATTGTTAAGAACTTGTGAGAAAATACCCAATAGGTAAGTATTGAAAACAGCATTCTGTTTGGCTCTGAACCCTGAGGATATGCACCTCTTCCTACAGAAATAAAAATCAATTGCCCTCATCTCTTCTTGAATATGAGAATGTAGCTCATCACATTCTTCCAAACTATCCATCAACTCTAAAACTCCTCTTGAGGTTACATTGAAAAAATAAGTGGCTATGAAGATTCCAATCAGATTTTTCTTTCTGCCTTTGATTTCATTTAATTGGTGTTCTTCACATTATTTATCATTTGTAAGTCCTCCAAAAAGCAAAAAATAAATAAATAAACTAAGACATAAACAACAACAACAACAAATGCCAATAGCAACCAAGAAACAAAAGTCACCTGGCTCACGTTGGATCAGTTACAGGGCAAAACCATTTCTGTGTATCAGCCCACACTTGTTCCACATAACGCTTCTGAAGTAGATTCATTTCCATCTTCTTTTCAAAGTTTTATGTAATTTTCCTCCTTGGGAGAGTTGTAATTTTTCATGCATCCAGAGCTCATCTGACAAGCATCTCCATCTCACATTATACTATTTGTCTTAACACTTTCACACTACTTTTCTGGCCTCCAGGTTGAGCTGAACCTGGGCATACTCTCCTCTCAAGTTCCTGCAGAATTTCTGCCTCAAAGATCAGAGGACCAGGACAGATCCAATTGGGATATTGGCGTGTTGTTGCAACTTGAAGGTTGTTCTATGAAATTCTATCACAACACATAATGAACTCATTCTCTGCATTCTGGCTTTTTCTGCTTTATTCTAAGCCTGTGCCTGGAAAACCCTCCAATCTATTGGGATTGCCAAAAGGGAAAGGGCTAAGTTAATCAGCAGTGGGACTCGGGGATTGAACTTTTTCTCCTTTACTTAATTATTGATTGATTGGTTGATTTTATTTTTACATTCCAATTAAAGTTTCCAGTCTCTGGCTTCTTCCTGTCTCCTCACCTTACTCTCCCTTCCAGTCCTCTTCCACTCTTTCTCTTCAGATACAGACAGACTTCCCATGGATATCAGTCAGCTATGGTATATCAAGCTTCAGTAACACTGGGCTTCTCTTCTATTAAGGCTATTCAGTAGATGCAATGGGTCCCAAAATTAGGCAACACATTAAGAGATAGTCCCTGCTACCAGTGTTAGGAGTCTCACACAAAGACCAAGATACACAACTGTAACATATACGCAGAATGCTTAGATCAGTTGGATGCAGGCTCCCTGGTTGTTGGTTTAGTCTCTTTGAGCCCCTATGAGTCTAGGTTACTTATTTATGTGGTTTTGTTTTGTTTTGTTTGATTGTTTGTGGTGCCTTGACACCACTGATCCTACAACACTTCATTTTTAAATTCTTTTATTGTTTTATTTTCTAGGTAACTCATATCAAGCCAAGTTTGGGCACCACATCTATAAACAATTATCCATATTGCTGGGATACCCTGGGCCCCAGGGGATCTTGATTGCAATGTGTTACCAAGGCCTCTCATTGATGCAGGTTGAGGCCAAGTACAACAATACTATTGCCAAAAATAAAGCTTTTCTCTCGCAATCACCAGCTCTACTATAAAACAGATGCTATGTTCAGAAATTATATTCTGTTGGGAAACAATGATCTCACTATGAATGCATCTGCATGATCTCTGTGTACATAATTATGTTTAGTCTTAACACAGTCATCTATGTTCTAATACTCAATGTAAATTTACATGTCCAAGTATTAAAAAGTGAAAAGAAGGAGTCAGGTGGGGTCAAGGACATCACAATAATACCACAAAGAAAACTAACCTGGGCTTATAGGAGCTTACAGAGTCTAGACCAACTGCCAGGGAGCCTGCATGGGACCAACCTAGACCCTATCTATGTATATGAGAGACGGTTATATAGCTTGGTCTACTTGCAGAACTCCTGCAGTGAGAGCAGGTGCTGTTCCTAATGTTTTGACCTGTTCTTGAAAACGTATTCTTTATAATGGGTTGCCTTTCTCAGCCTTAATACAAAGGGAGGAGCTTATCTCAACTAAATGATATGTCATGATTTGTAAATACCCATGAGAGGTCTGGACCTTTCTAAACAGAAACAGACAGATGAGGCGAGGAGGAAGCAGAGGGAAGGGGGAAAAGAATGGGACAAGAGAAGGGAAGGGGCAACTGTGGTCAAATGTAAAATAAACGAATATATTTAATTAATAAAAAGTTGAAAATACGCAGAGGTTTTGAATCTTGGGTGCTGTGTAGGTTGCAGGAAAGGAATAGCACACACATAGATGAAAGTTGGTGTTGTGTTCCAGTGAAGGTTCATGGACAGATAGAGAAGTTTGAATGAAAAGATACTGGACCACATGTTACCAGTATGGTAATGATGGATGAGTGAAACACGATGAGCTGTTGGGAAAATAGTTCAGTGGGTAGGAATATTTACTCTGCAAGCATGACAGCATGAGTAAATCCTCAGCATCCACACAAAAAGCTAGAAATGGTGGTGAGTCTCTGTAGCTCCAGATCTCAGGAACTCAATGGGAAGTCAGCTTAGCAAATATAGATATAGACTTTTCCATTCAATGAAAGACCCTGTCTCAAGGCCACAATACAGACAGTGAGAAATAAAGACCATTAAGACCCTTCTTTAACCCTGCCTTTGTGTATAAGGGTGCATGTTACCACAAGTCACATGCTTAAACCACAGACACACTAAACACATGTTTATACACATATGCACATATTACTTAATTCTGATAAATTATAATCTGTTAAAAATAATTGTGATTTGTTTCTAGCTACCACAAAAGAGTCTGTTGAAAATCACTGAACTAATATTTTAGAAAAAGAATGGAATGCACTTGTTCTATGTACTTGCATATTTTGAATCAAAATAGCAATTTGGCAATATTTCTAAAGCCATTCTCTTGGGAGTTTTTAAATGTTATCAGCACCATATGTTTGGAGTGGCAAGCAAGTGAGATAACTTGTCAAACAAATGCATTGCATAAAATGTAGAAAAGGCAGAAGGTCCAAAGAAAGATATTAAAATGACCTTTAATTCTGATATCTGCTATAACAACTGTTGAAAGTTTGGGGTATCTGTTTCCTTTATCTCTTTCACTGAGAATTTATAGGTTACCCTCTGTCTTGGAGAGATTAGGGATGCAAGGATCATATATAAATATAATAAATCCAATATACAGCAAGCCAACAGCTAATATCAAATTAAATGGAGAGAAACTCAAAGCCATTTCACTAAAATCAGGAATACAAGGCTGTTTACTCTCACCATATCTCTTCAACATAGTGCTTGAAGTTCTAGCAATAGCAGTAAGACAACATAAGGAGATCAAGGGGATTCAAAGTAGAAAGGAAGAAGTCAAACTTTCGTTATTTGCAGATGATATGATATTGTACCTCAGTGATCCCAAAAACTCTACCAAAGAACTCCTACAGATGGTAAATACCTTCAGTGATGTGGTAGGACACAAGATCAACTCAAAAAATTCAGTAGCCCTCTTATACACAAAGAATAGAGAAGCAGAGAGGGAAATCAGAGAAACTTCACCTTTCACGATAGCCACAAATAGCATAAAGTATCTTGTGGTCGGATTTATATTGAGGTCTTTAATCCACTTGGACTTGAGTTTTGTGCATGGTGATAGATATGGATCTATTTTCATTCTTCTACAGGTTGACATCAAGTTATGACAGCACCATTTGTTGAAGATGCTTTCTTTCTTCCATTGTATACTTTTAGCTCCTTTGTCGAAAATCAGGTGTTCATAAATTTGTGGGTTAATATCTGGGTCTTTGATTTGATTCCATAGGTCAATGTCTCTGTTTTTATGCCAATACCAAGCTGTTTGCATTGGTGAAACCTGACAGAAGAGAAAGTAGGAAGTTGACTGCAACACATGGACACAAGAGACCACTTCCTACATAAAACCCCAGTAGCACAGACAATAAGAGCAACATTGAATAAATGAGACCTCCTGAAACTGAGAAGCTTCTGAAAAGCACAGGACACAGTCACTAAGACAAAAAGACATCCTATTGAATGGGAGATCTTCACCAACCTCGCAACAGACAAAGGTCTGATCTCCAAAATATATGAAGAACTCAAGAAACTAGACATTAAAATTCTAAATAACCCAATTAAAAATGGGGTACTGAACCCCAATTACACTACAAAAGCATTTGTTCAACTATGTTCACAGTAGCATTATTTGTAATAGCTAGAACCTGGAAACAACCTAGATGCCCCTCAAAAGGAAGTGTGGAATATATACACATTAGAGTACTACTCAGCAGTAAAAAAAAAAACAAAGACATATTGAATTTTGCATGCAAATGGATGGAAATAAAAAACACTATCTTGAGTGAAATAACTCAGACCCAGTAAGATGCATATGGTATGTACTCATTAGTGGAATCTAGCCATAAACAAAGGGCATTAAGCCTATAGTTCACAAGCCTAGAGAAGCCAAATAACAAGGTGAACCCAAAGAAAAATATAAATAGATCTTCCTGGAAATTGGCAAAATTTGGGAGCATGGCAGTGGGGGTAGGGGTGGAGGTGGGGGTGGGAGAAGGTGAGAGTGGGAAAGAGAAGGGAGAAGGGAAAGACTCGGGAGAGCTTGGTGGAGTGGGAGAGTGGAGATGGAGGAAGGGCAGATATAGGAGCAGGGAAGAAGATATCTACATTAAGAGAGCCATTTTAGAGTTGGCAAAAGACTTAACTCCAGAGGGGATCCCAGGTGTCCACAGGGATGTTCCCAGCTAGGTTCTTGGGCAGCAGAGGAGAGGGTGCCTGAACTGTCCTTGCTCTACTATCACACTGATGATTATCTTGAATATCACCATAGAATCCTCGTCCAGCAATGGATGGAGATAGAGACAGAGACCGTCATCAGAACAACAGACTGAGCTCCCAAGGTCCAGTAAAGAGCAGGAGGGAGAAGAGAGCAAGGAAGTCAGGACTGCGAGGGGTTTGTTCACTCACTGAGGCAGTGTGCCTGTTCTAATGGGAGCTCACCAAATCCAGGTGGACTGGGACTGAACGAGCATGTGATCAAACCATTCTCTATGAATGTGGCTGACAATGGCAGCTGACTGGGAAGCCATTGATGACGGCACTGGGACTTGTTTCTACTGCATGTACTGGCTTTTTGGGACCCTAGTCTATTTGGATGCACAGCTTCCTAGGCCTGGATGTAGAGGGGAGGGCCTAGGACTTCCCACATGGCAGAGTTCCCTGCCCTCTCTTAAGGAGGGAGGGGGAAAGAGAAGGGTGAGTGGGGGAGTGGGAGGGGAATGAGAGGAGGGGAGGAAGTATAAATTTTTGAGTGGAAAAATAAAAAAAATAGAACTTGTAAATACAAAGAGCCAATTGCACAATCTTACATATTTTAAAGTGGCAATGCTGTGAAATAAATCATATTAGCATTTGGGAAAAAAAGAATTTCAGGGGTTGAAGATATGAAATGAAATAGACTCATTTGTCAAAGAAAATGTTAAATCTAACAAAATCTTAATAGCTAGGAAATATGAGATATCTGCAAAAGACCAAACCTAAGAATAATAGGGATAGAATAAACAGAAGAACTCCAGTTCAAAGACTCAGAAAACATATTCAACAAAACCACAGATGAAAAATTTCCCAACCTAAAGAAGGACAAGCCTATGAAGACACAAGAGGCTTACAGAACAACAAATAGACTGGATCATAAAAAGTCCCTTCACCACATAATAATCAAAACACAAAAGATACAGAATAAAAAAAATACCAAGAGCTCCAAAGGAAAAATTCCAAGTAACAAAGTCAGAGCTCTCAGAATTACACCTGACTTCTCAACTGAAACAATGAAAGGCAGAAGATTCTTGTAAAGTGTTATGCAAATATTTAGAGACCACAGATGCCAGCCCAGACTATACCTAGCGTATACCCAGCAAAATTTTTATTCACCATATATGGTCAAAACAAAATATTCAATGACAGAACCAGATTTAAGGAATATCTAGCCACAAACCCAGCCCTATACAAACTATTAGAAGGAAACCTCCAAACAAAGGAAGTTATTTACCTCCATAAAACAAAGACAATAGAAAATAGACAACAGAAAATCCCAAAAGGAAAAAGAAAAACATAATAACATAACCAACAATGAAAACTGAAATAAGAGGAACTAGCAATCACTGGTCATTAATATCCCTTAATATAAATGGACTTAACTCACCTATAAAAAGACACAGATTAAAAGATTGGATACAAAAACAAAGTCCATTCTTCTGCTGCTTACAAGAAATACACATCAACCTTAAAGACAGACATCACTTCAGAGTAAAGTGTTTTTCAAAAATTTTCTAATCAAAAAGACCTAAGAAACAAGCTGGTGTAGCTATCATAATATCTATCAAAATAGACTGCAAACTAAAATCAATCAAAAGAGACAAAGAAGGATATTTCATATTAGTTACAGGAAAAATATATCAAGAGGAAATATCAATACTGAACATCTATGCCCCAAATACAAGGGCACCCTCATATGTAAAAGAAATACTACTAAAGCTTAAATCACACATTTAAACCATACACACCAATCGTGGGAGTCTTTAACACCCTAATCTCACCACTGGACAGGTCTTAACAGAAAAATAATGGACTAACAGATGCTATGACTCAAATAGACTGAACAAATATCTATAGAACATTGCATCTAAATATGAAAGAATATTCCTTCTTCTCAGCATCTCATGGAGCCTTCTCAGAAATTGACCACATATTAGGTAACAATGCAAATCTCAACAGATCCAAATAATTTGGAATAACCCCATGTATCACATCAGATCACCATGACTTGAAATTAGAATTCAACAGCAAAATTAATTTCGGAAAACAGAAAAACACATGGAAATTAAACAATGCTTGCTTGAATCATTAATGGGGCAAGGATGAAATAGAGAAAGAAATTAAAGATTTCCTAAAATTCAATGAAAGTTACTGCACAACATACCTAAACTTATGGGACACCATGAAAGTAGTGCTAAGAGGAAAATTCATAGCACTAAATGTCCACATAAAGAAGCTAAAAAATCCTGGCCTAGTGAGTTAACAGAACATGTGAAACCTCTAGAACAAAAAAAAGCAAACTCATCCAGGGGACTAGATGGCAGGAAGCATTCAAATTGAGAGCTAAAATCAACAAAATAAAAACAAAGGAAACAATACAAAACATCAATGAAACAAAAAGTTGGTTCTTCAAGAAATTCCACTAAATAGACCAATTTATCCAAAAGGCAGAGAGAGAGAATATCTAAATTGAAAAAATCAGAAAAGGGAGACATAACAACAGACAGAGAGAAAATTCAGAGAATCATTAAGTAATATTTTGAAAACCTCTACTCCAAAAGATTGGAAAACTTAAAGGAAATGGACAATTTTCTGAAAAAAATACACTTAGCAAACCTAAATCAAGACCAGATAATCAAATTAAATAGACCTTTAACTTCTATAGAAATTGAAACAGTCATCAAAATCTCCCAACCACAAAAAGCCCAGGAACAGATGGTTTCGGTGCAGAATTGTACAAGGTTTTCAAAGAACTAATACCAATACTCCTCACATTGATCCACACAGTAGAAACAGAAGGAACATTGCCAAACTCCTTTTATGAGGCTACAATTACCCTGATACCCAAACCACACAAAGACATAACTAAGAAAGAGAATTACAGACCAATCTCTCCCAGAACATTAGTGCAAAAATACTCAGTAAAATACTGGCAAATAGAATCCAAGAACACATCAGAAAGATCATCCACCATGACCAAGTAGGCTTCATGCTAGAAATGCAGGGATGGTTCAACATATGAAAATCTATCAATGTAATCCACTTCATAAGCAAGCAGAAAGAAACCCACATGATCATGTCACAGGATACTGAAAATGCCTTAGATAATATACAAAATCTCTTTATATTAGAAGTCTTGGAGAAAGCAGGAATAAAAGAACACACCTAAACATACTAAAGGTAATATACAGCCAGCCAACAGCCAACACCAGTCTAAATGGAGAGAAAGTCAAAGTGATCCCACTGAAATCAGGAACAAGACAAGGTTGTTCACTCTCTCTATATATCTATGCAATATACTGTTTGAGTTTCTAGCTAAAACAACAAAAGTAGATCAAGGAGATACCAAAAAAGAAGTCAAACTCTCACAATAGATTGCATAAGTGACCCCAAAAATTCTACCAAGGAACTTCTACAACTCATAAACACCTTCAGTAATGTAGCGGGATACAAGATTAACTAATATATAGTTCAATAAAAACAATAAAAAGAAAAAGGAATTACCAAGAACTCCAATCTAACCATTGGAAAACCAGCCTTATCAGTTCCAGGTGCTGTGACTCAACTAGTCATTACAGAGTTTCTAAGGGAGCCAGAAAAATGCGTCTCTCCTACAATGGAATTTAAAGGGTCTGCATAGCATCACCAAATACTGTCCAAACTTTATTCCCAGCTCATCCTTAATCCAGGTGCCTTGAGCAGTTAAAATCTGAAAATCACAAGTAGTTGTCTTAAGCCTACTTTATTTACCTTGAATAAAGTGAATGCTGAGAAGGCTTGAGCCTGTTGCCTCTGTGGAAGCAGCCCTGAAGCAACAACCTCTGCTATAGCATGCCCAAGCCAGTGACCTCCACTGGAGCAGGTATGAGGGAGTGACCTCTGAGGGGGCAGGCCTGAACATGTGACCTCTGTGGAAGTAGACTGAGCTTTCCTCTTCTACCAGAGCAGGCCAGAGTCTCCAACCTCTGTGGGACCAGGTCTGAGCAAGCAATCTTTGTGGGACCAGGTCCAAGCCAGCAACTTCCATGGGAACAGGCTAGAGCCAGGGACCTCCACAGGACCAGGCCTGAGTCAGCAACCTTGGTGGGGCCAGGTCCAGGACAGGAACCTTGCAGGAACAGGCTGCAGATAGAGACCCCCAGGAAAGCAGGACTGAGCCAGCAACCTCCTCTGGAAGAAGCCTGAGGGAGTAACTTCTGCCAGAGTAGGCCCTAGCCAGAAATCTTCTCCAGAACAAGACCGAGTCAGTGATGTGCTCTAAAGAAGGCCCAAACCAATCACCTCCATGGAACCATGGAACCAAACCTGAGTCAGAACCTACAGGAGCAGGCTCAAGCAAGCAACCTCCATGGAAGCAGGCCCAGGAAAGCTACCTCCATGGTAGTATGCTCAAATGACCTCTGGAATTGCACAGCAACCTCCAAGAGCACCGAGCAATCTTAAGGAACTCTGAGTTAACTCTAACTTGATTGGAACCATGGCCCTAACTTCACCATGAGGAACAAACATTTGAACTTTGTCTCCTTTGTCTCCTGGAAGGGTAATAAATAGAGACATGACCCCAAATGCACCAATCAGAAGAAAAGATGAGTAGACAAGAACATACTCAGCGCCACAAAGAGCAACATAACACCAACAGAAACTAATAATTTTGAAACAGCAAGACTTGAATACCTCTACGCAGATGAAGCAGGAGAAAACGACCTAAAAAATATCTTTAGGAGAATGCTTGAGGTCCTTAAATAGAAAATGAGAAATTCTATCAAAGGAGTGAAGGAAAAAACAAAAAAGAAAGAATTGGAAGAAATCAACAAATCCCTTAAAGAAAACCAAGAAAAAGAAAATGAACAGGTAAAAGAAAAAGCAAAATTCTTGTGCTCGCTTCGGCAGCACATATACTAAAATTGGAATGATGCAGGGAAGATTAGCATGGCCCCTGCGCAGGGAAGACATGCAAATTCGTGAAGTGTTCCATATTTAAAAAAAATAAAGTCTTGAAAACAAAAATAGAAACAATAAAAAACACAAACTGAGGGAATTCTGGTAATGAAAAATATGGAAAAATGATCAGGAACCACATGGACAAACATAAAAAGGAGAATACAAGAGATGGAAGAGAAAATTTCAAGCATTGAAGATATGATAAAGGAATTAGACTCATCAGTCAAAGAAAACATTAAATCTGACAGAAGCATAACACAAAATATCCATAAAATATGGGATACCACAAAAAGACCAAACCTAAGAATAAATGGGATAGTAGAAGGAGAAGTCCAACTCAAAAACACAGAAACTATATTGTTGAATACCTCAATTATCACCAAAAAACCTTTATCCAGCAACTGATGGAACCAGATGCAGAGATCCAAAACCAAACAACAGACTGATCTCTGGGAATACAATAGAAGAGAGGGAGCAGGGAATATTTGAGCAAGGGAGGTCAAGATCGATCATGATGGAGAAATTTACAGTGACAACTGAACCAAACTCGTGGAAACTCATGAACTCTAGACCAACAGCTGTGGAGTCTCAATGGGACTGAAGTAGGCATTCTATATGTGGGAGACAGTAGTGAAGCTTGGACTATCTGAGGGGCCCCTGGCAGTAGGACCAGATTCTATCCCTGGTGCATGAGCTAGCTTGTTGGAGCCCATTCCCTATGGTGGGACTATGCTCAAACTCAGTGCAGGGGTAGGGGCTTGGTCCTGCTCCAACACAATATTCCAGACTTGATTTTGACTCTCTTTGGAAGCCCTTATCCATTAGAAGGAATGGAAGTGGGGTGGGTTAAGTGGAGGTGGGGGGTAGGAAGAGGGGTGGAGGAAAAACTGGTTGGAATGAAATTTTTAAATAAATAAGTAAAAATTAAAAAAGAAAAGTAACTAGTTTACTAAGCATGTTTTTTTTTTCTTGGTGACGAAGAAAACAGTTTTTTTCATTGACCACAAGAAAGAAATAGGTATTCTGGCTATCATCTCATTTGATGTAGGGCTGTATTTAACCAACAAGCATAGTAAGTGTGATGTTCTACAAGTGGTCCATGTTGCTTATTCTTAAATGTTGTGTATTTTCTATTTTAAGTTTCCTATTGTGTTAGTTTCCTTACCTCTGTGGCAACATACCTGACAGAGGACACTTAAGAGGAAAAGGGTTTATTTTGGTTCACAGTTTGAATGTGCAGTCCACCCTGGCAGACAAGTCATGGTGGCAGAAGCTTGAGACAGCTTGTTATATTCAAAGTCAGGAAGCAGAGAGACATGGATGATGGTGGCTCTCATCAGGTTTTTCTTTGTATTCATCCTTGTAAACCAGCCTGTGGAAAGATGCTGTCAAATTCAGGGCAGATCTTTTCTCCTCGTTAAAACGCTTTGTACACACCTTCATAGATACAACTGGAGGTATATTTCCATGGTGCTTATGAATGCATTCAAGTTGAAAATCAGTATTAATCATCACACCTGCCTTATTATTTCCTTGGATGTACTTTTTTTCTAAGAATGGCAGGAAGAAAGGTGGCTTGTGCAATATAGGGTTTGGATAGCTTTGAGTTCACTTCCAGAACACAGAAACCAACATAAATAAGTGAATTAGGTCTATAGTCTTATTTCTGAAAAGGCCCTGCCTAAAACCTCAAAAGCATGGGCTGTCAGTATTCTGAATGCCATTCTGATCTTCTGAATTCTCATTAAAACTGTATATTAAGCCCATTCAATAGTAATCTGAGACTTTCTATGAAAAATCAATAATTGCTTCCACATTATTTACACTGTTCTTGTTAGTATGTCAAAATACCAGATTGGAAACATTTTAGGAAGAGAAATTTGTCGTGTTTATGGTTTCAGAGAGATTTCAGTTCATTATGGCAGAGAAAGTGGAGATGTCTCTGTCTTTGGAGGTAGAAGTATGAGGCTTGTTCACATTGCAGTGAAGTAGAGAGATTGGGACAGAATCAAAGCAGATTTATCCTGCAAACACCAGCTCCTGACTGACTTCTGCCATAGAGTACCCAATTGCTAATTTCCAAGTTATACACTTTCAACATTATACCACAAGCTGGGGACTAAGAATTCAAAACAAAAGCCTGTAAGAAATAGTTTTAGGTTCAAAACCTAACAGCAATCATTCTCATTTTTTAGGGAAATTAGCCAGAACTCTTGGTAAGAAACTTCTAGATGATATTCATAGCTTAGAAATTTATTAAGTTCTCATTTTTCCTGTAACAAATACTTAAACAATGATTATTCAAAATAGCATAAATTTAGTTCCTCATGATTTGGGAGGTCAGAAGCATAGAACATGTCTCAGTGAAGACAAGTTCCTTTCTGAAAACTATAGGGAAACATCCACTTCTGGAATCACACTGTCTTTATTTCTGGGTCCTCAGTGCCCTCCTCTATTGCCAAGACTACCTGCAGAAGATAAGATCTTTCCTACCTTACAACCTCCTGGCATTCTCTCTTCATCCCTTATCTTCCTCCTGTACATTTGACTGCATTGAATCTATCTGGATAATCCATGAGTATTTGCCAAAGTCAAAGTCATCCAATTAGTAACATAATTATATTTGCAATTTTAATTGCACCTCTCCATGGAACCCTATTAATAGCCCCCAAGTCACCAGAGTGTAACCACCATTGGCAGATGAATAGAAATTTTTTTCTGCTTATTATAAACATCTATCTTTCTTTAACCTCCACTGGTATCTGGTGAGATGTTTTAGAAACATTTGTAGAATGTATATGCAGAGGCTTCCAGCCTCAGGGACCAGTGGGTAACTGATGCAATGAGACTTTTATGAAGATTGACATCAAGGCCTGGAGAGTTAAACACACATTAGCACACATGGACACCCACCATTTTGTTGGGTAGTTCCTCACACAAGAAAAGCTACAAGTTCTACATTCTCAAGGATACTACAGGTCTTCATTTTTCTTGATGATCTTTGCTCATGACTGAAGCTCACTGGACATGTGAGATCAAGTATAATTCAGAAAAGGTAGAACAAAAATGTCTTAGCTCAAGTGTATAATTCATGAAGTCTGAATATTAATATTAATGATCTTGTTCTCTGTAGTCATATGCATGAAATATGCAGAGGAAGATAAACTTGGAAGCCCAGAAACTTCAGGTATTTTAGACTTAGTTCCCCTGAGGGCATAGCTGTAAAAGTATAGCCAGATTTGTATAGCAAATTATAGCATGTTAAGAGCTTTTACTTATTAACTTGCATTAGGCTCATCATGGTGAGACAGGAGAAATCTTCTAAGTAACTGAAGAAAATGAGGCTCTACCAACATTGTCAGAGACTGAGCTGCAGCAACAAATCAGATTCCAAACCCCAGTCTCTCTGTGGCCTCAGTTTGCTTGGTTAGATTTTATGTGATATAATTAATGACATTCACAATTCCTCTGAGTGTTATATTAAGCAGAAATTTTAAGTAAAAGCCATTGAGATTACTCATATGTCTTAAAACCACTTTGTCTAGGAAAATTTCTTGGTCTACAAAGTAAAATTTAAAATATATAATACATGAACATACATATACTTAAACATATACATACATATATGTACATACATTTGTATACACATATACCTAAGGCTACACGTACATATACATAACATGTGCATGTAGGAATACATATATACAAGCAAACACATACTTAAACACATGAATATATAAGCATACATATATATATAACATATACACAAAAGCATACACGTGTATAAATGTGCTTACACATACACACAAAGCCTGAGATCATTTCAGAAATATTCTGGATTTTCTACAAGAAACCATCATGGAGCTGGAGCCAGAGCTGTAATTTAGATGCAATAGTGTCTCCCATCTCTTTAGTGCAAATGAAGTTTTATTTAGGATAATTTTCCAGAATGTAAATTTCATCTCATAATAGTTTCTGTGCTGTTGTTTCCTCCATTGTGTGGTGGTTCGTTGAATCTTTCTTCACTTTGAAACAAACACTAGGAGAGAAATGAAGGAAGTTTCATGCTACCAGATTGGCATCACAAATGTCCATTTTGGGGGAAATTGTCTTATATGCCCCTACTTCTCTTTAGTGATTTAAGGCTTGTTTTAATGGTTAATGGGAAAGCACTGTTATAATGATTTCATTTCTGTTTCCTAGGTCTGTTAATTTTTAAAATTTAAAAAGCTTCTATCATTAAAAAGTAAAGTGAACACAGTACTTCTTGATGAAGACAGTTGTTCATTGGAAATAATCTTTATTTACTTAGCCATTTAATCAGTCAACAAATATTTACTGATCTTCGACTGTTATTTTGCATTATTACAACAGTAAGCAGGAGCTACGCATCTCTTATAGCTTTAAAGAGGCATTAACAAGAAGCAGGTAAAAAAAGCAATAAAGGAAAGTAATGCAGAGTAAAAAGGAAGATGGAGTCTCAAGAGGTCCAGGAAGGCTTTCAGGGTCATCTACTGTAAGTGAGCTCCAGTGCAAAAAATGGTTCAGCCAGGGAATTTACGGAAAATTCCAAGATATATTTAGCAACTTGCATTTTGGGAATTTTCAATTAAGGCTCAAATTTAATGCATCACGTTCTTTAACTGTCTACCCTCTGTGACCACTGCCAAATTCTACTCCTCAATGTTCAGCCACAAGGAGGCCCTTTTCAGCACAGGTGTCTCAGCAAAGGACAGCATTTCTTCATTTCACATCTTCCTGGAAAGGCCTGACTTTTTGCCAATTTTTAACTAAGCTTGCTATTAAACCCACACCCTTCCTTTTCAGGAGCTCATTGGGATCTTCCCTAGTGTCCTGATTACAGCAGCACTGTACTCTAATGTCTGTTTAGTTAACTTTGTGAGTATTGGTTCTCAGCTGACACAGTCTAAGCACTGTAATATGGAGAGTTAGCCATTGCCCCTGTTTTCTGTTAGTTTCTGGGGAGCAGAAGCTGTGACTTCAGCTCTAGCCCCATCACCTAGGTTTCCTTGCTGTTAGTCTTATTTTAGCTCATAAAACTTGAGCCAAAGTGATGACTTTCTTATCTTCATCTTTTCATACAATTGCTTTATCTTTCATATGTCACTCATGTGCAGAAGGCACTTTTGTGCATTTTGCTAGAAATTAGCATATGTAAGATTATATATTTACTTTACACCTGTATTTTCAGAAAGTTATTCCCAGTAAATCAAAACAGCCAGTCAAATATCTGAGTTTAATGGTATTCTTTTCAGAATTATTTACATAGATCTAAACTCAGAGCACATTTAAACCCAGCCCAGTGTTTGTTATATGAAAGTGCTTCTTTCTTAATCTACATCTTCCTCTTTCACCCTGTGCTAATTAGCTTACCATCACTATTTTTAGGAGACTTAAAATATGAATGACTTATTTGGGAATCGTGCTTCACAAGTTCTGGCCCATAGTCACTTGTTCCTGTTGTTTTGGGCCTATAGTGGCACAGTACACTGTGGTGGGGGCACATGGTAGAGGTAGTGCTTTTAGCTAATGATGATCAGGAAGTTGAAATCAATAGCTTGTACGTAGCTGATGTGGAATTCCTCTCTGTATGTAGTGAGTATGTTTTATTACCATTGGTTAATGAAGAAAACTTTTTTCTTTTTTTTTTTCAGTTTTCATTTTTTATTTTTTTTTGTTTTTTTTTTAATTTATTTATTTATTAAAGATTTCTGTCTCTTCCCCACCGCCTCCCATTTCCCTCCCCCTCCCCCAATTAAGTCTCCCCCCAGCCCGAAAAGCAATCAGGGTTCCCTGTCCTGTGGGAAGTCCAAGGAACCCCCATCTCCATCCAGGTCTAGTAAGTTGAGGATCCAAACTGCTTAGGCTCCCACAAAGCCAGTGCGTGCAGTAGGATCAGAAACCCATTGCCATTGTTCTTGAGTTCTCAGTAGTCCTCATTGTCCGCTATGTTCAGAGAGTCCGGTTTTATCCCAGGCTTTTCCAGACCCAGGCCAGCTGGCCTTGGTGAGTTCCCAATAGAACATCCCCATTGTCTCAATGTGTGGGTGCACCCCTCGCGGTCCTGAGTTCCATGCTCGTGCTCTCTCTCCTTCTGCTCCTGATTTGGACCTTGAGATTTCAGTCCTGTGCTCCAATTTGGGTCTCTGTCTCTGTCTCCTTTCATCGCTTGCTGAAGGTTAATATTCAGGAGGATGCCTATATGTTTTTCTTTGGGTTCTCCTTATTTAGCTTCTCTAGGATCACTAGAAACCAAATATGAGTGAGTACATCCCATGTTCATCTTTTTGGGTATGGCTTACCTCACTCAGGATAGTGTTTTCTATTTCCATCCATTTGTATGCAAAATTCATGAAGTCCTTGTTTTTTATTGCTGAGTAGTACTCTAATATGTATAAATTCCATACTTTCTTCATCCATTCTTCCATTGAAGGGCATCTAGGTTGTTTCCAGGTTCTGGCTATCACAAACAATGCTGCTATGAACATTGTAGAGCATATACTTTTGTTGTATGATAAGGCCTCTCTTGGGTATATTCCCAAGAGTGGTATTGCTGGGTCCAGGGGTAAGTTGATCCCGAATTTCCTGAGAAACCGCCATACTGCCTTCCAAAGTGGTTGCACAAGTTTGCATTCCCACCAGCAATGGATGAGTGTACCCCTTTCTCCACAACCTCTCCAACAAAGGCTATCATTGGTGTTTTTTATTTTAGCCATTCTGACAGGTGTAAGATGGTATCTTAAAGTTGTCTTGATTTGCATTTCCCTGATCGCTAAGGAAGTTGAGCATGACCTTAAGTGTCTTTTGGCCATTTGAAGTTCTTCTGTTGAGAATTCTCTGTTCAGCTCAATGCCCCATTTTATAATTGGGTTGAATAGCCTTTTACGGTCTAGTTTCTTGAGTTCTTTATATATTTTGGAGATCAGACCTTTGTCAGTTGCGGGGTTGGTGAAGATCTTCTCCCAGTTGGTGGGTTGCCTTTGTGTCTTAGTGACAGTGTCCTTTGCTTTACAGAAGCTTCTCAATCTCAGGAGGTCCCATTTATTCAATGAGGTCCTTAATGTCTGTGCTGCTGGGGTTATACGTAAGAAGTGGTCTCCTGTGCCCATGTGTTGTAGAGTACTTGCCACTTTCTCTTCTATCTGGTTCAGTGTGTTCGGACTGATATTGAGGTCTTTAATCCATTTGGACTTGAGTTTTGTGCATGGTGATAGATATGGATCTATTTTCATTCTTCTACAGGTTGACATCCAGTTTTGCCAGCACAATTTGTTGAAGATGCTCTCTTTTTTCCATTGTATACTTTTAGCTCCTTTATCGAAAATCAGGTGTTCATAGGTTTGTGGGTTAATGTCAGGGTCTTCTATTCGATTCCATTGGTCGACTTCTCTGTTTTTATGCCAATACCAAGCTGTTTTCAATACTGTAGCTCTGTAGTAGAGTTTGAAGTCAGGGATGGTAATGCCTCCAGACGATCCTTTGTTTTATAAGATTGTTTTGGCTATCCTGGGTTTTTTGTTTTTCCATATAAAGTTGATTATTGTCTTCTCCAGATCTGTGAAGAATTTTGATGGGATTTTGATGGGGATTGCATTGAATCTATAGATTGCTTTTGGTAGAATTGCCATTTTTACTATGTTGATCCTCCCAATCCAGGAGCAAGGAAGATCTTTCCATTTTCTGGTGTCCTCTTCAATTTCTTTCTTCAAAGACTTAAAGTTCTTGTCAAATAGATCTTTCACATCCTTGGTCAGAGTTACCCCAAGATATTTTATGCTATTTGTGGCTATCGTGAAAGGTGATGCTTCTCTAATTTCCCTCTCTGTTTCCTTATCCTTAGTGTATAGGAAGGCCACTGATTTTTTGGAGTTGATCTTGTATCCTGCCACATTACTAAAGGTGTTTATCAGCTGTAGGAGTTCTTTGGTAGAGTTTTTGGGGTCGCTTATGTATACTATCATATCATCTGCAAATAACGAGAGCTTAACTTCTTCTTTTCCGATACGAATCCCCTTGATCCCTTTATGTTGTCTTATTGCTATTGCTAGAACTTCAAGCACTATATTGAAGAGGTATGGAGAGAGTGGACAGCCTTGTCGTGTTCCTGATTTTAATGGGATGGCTTTGAGTTTTTCTCCATTTAATTTAATGTTAGCTGACGGCTTGCTGTAAATAGCTTTTATTATATTTAGGTATGACCCTTGTATCCCTAATCTCTCCAAGACTTTTATCATAAAGGGGTGTTGAATTTTGTCAAATGCTTTTTCAGCATCTAATGAAATGATCATATGGTTTTTTTCTTTCAGTTTATTCATATGGTGGATTACATTGATAGATTTGCGTATGTTGAACCAGCCCTGCATCTCTGGGATGAAGCCTACTTGATCATAATGGATAATTTTTCTAATGTGTTCTTGGATTCGGTTTGCCAGTATTTTATTGAGAATTTTTGCATCGATATTCATGAGTGAGATCGGCCTGTAATTTTCTTTCTTGGTTGGGTCTTTGTGTGGTTTTGGTATCAGGGTAACTGTAGCTTCATAAAAGGAATTTGGCAATGACTCTTCTGTTTCTATATTGTGAAATACATTAAGGAGTATAGGTATTAGCTCTTCTTGGAAGTTCTGGTAGAATTCTGCATTGAAACCATCTGGTCCTGGGCTTTTTTTGGAAGGTAGATTTTTGATAACGGTTTCTAGCTCTTCGCGACTAACAGGTCTATTTAGATCGTTCACCTGGTCTTGGTTTAGCTTTGGTATGTGGTACTTATCTAAAAAAAGTCCATTTCTTTTGCATTTTCTAGTTTTGTGGCATACAGGCTTTTGTAGTAAGATCTAATGAGTCTCTGAATTTCCTCTGTGTCTGTGGTTATGTCCCCCTTTTCATTTCTGATCTTATTTATTTGCGTGTTCTCTCTCTGTCGTTTAATTAGTTTGGATAGGGGTTTGTCGATCTTGTTGATTTTCTCCAAGAACCAACTTTTTGTTTCATTGATTCTTTGGACTGTTTTCTGCATTTCTATTTTGTTGATTTCCGCCCTCAGTTTGATTATTTCCAGTCTTCTACTCCTCCTGGGCGCATCTGCTTCTTTTTTTTCGAAAGCTTTCAGGTGTGCTGTTAAGTCTCCGATGTATGCTTTCTCTGTTTTCTTTAAGTGGGCACTTAGTGCTATGAACTTTCCTCTTAGCACTGATTTCATAGTGTCCCATAGGTTTGAGTATGTTGTCCCTTTATTTTCATTAAATTCAAGGAAGACTTTAATTTCTTTCTTGATTTCTTCCTTGACCCAGGTGTGGTTCAGTAGTTGACTGTTCAGTTTCCATGAGTTTGTCGGCTTTCTGGAGGTAGGATTGTTGTTGAATTCTAACTTTAATCCGTGGTGATCTGATAAGACACAGGTGGACACTGATATTTTTTTGTATCTGTGGAGGATTCCTTTGTTTCCGAGTATGTGGTCAATTTTCGAGAAGGTTCCATGGGCTGCAGAGAAGAAGGTATATTCTTTCCTATTTGGGTGGAATGTTCTATAGATGTCTGTTAAGTCCATTTGCTTCATTACCTCCAGTAGTTCTCTTACTTCTCTATTAGGTTTCTGTCTGATTGACCTGTCCATTGCTGAGAGAGGTGTATTGAAGTCTCCTACTACTAGTGTGTGTGGTTTGATGTCTGCCTTGAGTTTTAGTAATATTTCTTTTACATACGTGGGTGCTTTTATATTAGGGGCGTAAATATTCAGGATTGAGACTTCATCCTGACAAATTGTTCCTGTTATGAGTATAAAGTGTCCATCTCGATCTCTTCGGATTGATTTTAGTTTGAAGTCAGTTTTGTTAGAAATTAATATGGCCACGCCTGCTTTTTTCTTAGGACCATTTGCTTGAAAGATCTTTTCCCAGCCCTTTACTCTGAGTAGATGCCTGTCTTTGTGGTTGAGATGTGTTTCTTGCAAACAGCAGAATGTTGGATCCTGTTTTCGTATCCAATCTCTTAGCCTGTGCCTTTTTATAGGTGAATTGAGACCATTAATATTAAGTGATATTAATGACCATTGGTTGTTTACGCCAGATATTCTTATTGTTTTTGGAAGTAGAATTTGTGTGTCTCCCTTCTTTGAGTTGTGCTAGTGAAGGGTCGCTAGATGCCTGAGTTATTGTAAGCAGTGTTGGCAATGTTGGATTCCTTGGGTTGCGATTTTCCTTCTATTACTTTCTGTAGGGCTGGATTCGTGGCTACGTATTGTTTAAATTTGTTTTTATCCTGGAATGTCTTGATTTCTCCATTTATAGTGAACGAAAGCTTGGCTGGGTATAGTAGTCTGGGCTTGCATCCATGGTCTCTTAGCTTCTGCAGTACTTCTATCCAGGACCTTCTGGCTTTCATTGTTTCCATAGAGAAATCAGGTGTAAGTCTGATCGGTTTACCTTTATAAGTTACTTGGCCTTTTTCCTTTGCAGCTCTTAGTATTCTTTCTTTAACCTGTATATTTTGTGTTTTGATTATTATATGGCGAGGGGATGTTTTCCTTTGATCCAGTCTGTTTGGTGTTCTATATGCTTCTTGAATATTCAAAGGAATATCTTTCTTTATGTTGGGAAAGTTTTCTTCCATAATTTTGTTCAAAATATTTTCTGGGCCTTTGAGCTGTGACTCTTCTCCTTCTTCTATTCCTATTATTCTTAGATTTGGTCTTTTTATTGTGTCCCATATTTCCTGAATGTTTTGTGATGAGAATTTGTTGGCTTTGCAGTTTTCTTTGATCAGAGCGTTTATTTTCTCTATGTTGTCCTCAGAATCTGAGATTCTTTCTTCTATTTCTTGTATTCTATTGATTATGCTTGTTTCTGTAGGCTCTGCTCGTTGACCTAGATTTTCCATATCCAGCTGGTCCTCAGTTTGTGTTTTCTTCCTTGCTTCCATTTCAGTTTTCAATTCTTGAACTGTTTCCATTACCTGTTTGATCGTTCTTTCTTGGTTTCCCAGGGTATTATGTACGTATTTACTCATTTCTTCAAATTTTTGGTTATACTTCTCATCCATTTCTATAAGGGCATTTTTCACATGTTGTTTAAGGGACTCTACAGCTTTCATAAAGTCAATTTTTTCCACTTCTTCTGTGTTATGGTGTTGGAGACCTTCTGTTGTAAGATCGTTGGGTTCTGGTGTTTTCATGTTGTTTTTCAGATTATTGGGTGAATTCTTGCCTTGGCGCCTGCCCATCTCCTCCTATCGATGCTATCTAAGGGGTCTTTTAAAACTGGTTCAGGTTCCCCTGCTGGCCAGGGGCTCCTCTTACAAAATGCCCTTGCTCTGTTTACTGGTTCCTGCCGGGGGCCAAGATCCCTCTCACCCCTCAGAAAGGTCTTCAGGAATAGGACCCGGCTCCTCCTTTGCCAGGGACCTCCCCAACCGAAGGCCTACCTCTTTGGTTTAATTGTAGTGGGGCAATCTGTTCTTGGTGTTGCGCGCGGTCCCTGCAGCCTGCTTCTGCTGCTGGGACGGTTCCCGCCGCCAGCAGCCTGTGTCCTCTGCTGCCGCTCTGGTCCCAGTGGGTCCCCGCCGGCTGCGCTGGGCGTCCTCCGGCCGCGTTCCGCCGCCCGGTGTTCCGGCCGCGTTCCGCCGCCCGGTGTTCCGGGCGCGTTCCGCCGCCCGGTGTTCCGGGCGCGTTCCGCCGCCCGGTGTTCCGGCCGCGTTCCGCCGCCCGGTGTTCCGGCCGCGTTCCGCCGCCCGGTGTTCCGGCCGCGTTCCGCCGCCCGGTGTTCCGGCCGCGTTGCGTTCCGCCGCCCGGTGTTCCGGCCGCGTTGCGTTCCGCCGCCCGGTGTTCCGGCCGCGTTGCGTTCCGCCGCCCGGTGTTCCGGCCGCGTTGCGTTCCGCCGCCCGGTGTTCCGGCCGCGTTCCGCCGCCCGGTGTTCCGGCCGCGTTGCGTTCCGCCGCCCGGTGTTCCGGCCGCGTTCCGCCGCCCAGTGTTCCAGCCGCGTTGCGTTCCTCCGCCCGGTGTTCCGGCCGCGTTCCGCCGCCCGGTGTTCCGGCCGCGTTCCGCCGCCAAGAAAACTTTTTTTCTAGCCAATGGCTTAGCACAACAAAACCAGATGGGAAATCCAAACAGAGATATAGAGAGAAAGTAAGAGGAGTCAAAGAAATGTCATGTAGTTGCCAAAGGAGACAGAAAACCCAGAACCTTATCAGTAAATCACAAACCTCGTGAAAAAATATAAAATAATAGGAATGGGTTAATTTAAGATGTAAGAGTTAGTTAATAATAAGCCCAAGCTACTGGCCAAGCAGTTTTGTAATTAATATAGTTTCTGTGTTATTATTTGGGTCTGGACAGCCATGAAATGAACAAGTAGTCTCCTACTATAAAAATCCAGCTCTTGGCAACTGGATTCAGTTTCCAGCACATGCAGAGGACTGCAGTTCTCTACTCTTTCTCTGAGTTTTTACCCAGATAAATAAAGCTTTATGATACTCCATTCTGAGCTATTGAGAAACTCTTGTATGACAACAAATAAGCATCCACTGTGGAGTGTCTTTGGTGCTCAACAATCTCTCGAGAATAGATCAGTGTTGCCAGGAGCAATTGTGTCTCACTACCACAGAACTCTAAGTTAGATTAAATGCCATTTTCTACAGCTCTTTGAAGATGTTGAAGATTATTTATACAGAATATAATCTCTATGTATCTAAAGAACCTGATTAGTCTAACTACAAATATAACAAACATAGATGACTATTGACCTACAATTCTTAATATCTATCTAACTTAAAGACTAAGAGAATCAACAATTGTGCAATAAATGAGGACAATGACCTCCAAATGTAAACAATGTACAAGTATATATTGCAACATGGTAAATATATATCAATACATAAACAATATATAAGTATCTTAATCAGAGGTAGAAATGTATACTGCAATATGGTAAATATATATCAATACATAAAAAGTGTTTTAAACATAGGTAGAAGCATGCACGAATATAATAGTCAATATAATTTAGCTTTGTATCCCTATACAAGAATCTATGCCAATGTAATTATCTATAAACAATAACTCACAAATACCAATCTATTATCCCTTCATTCAATTTTCCTTTTTTTTCAAAATGATCCCTGAGACTATAAAATTCCTCTGCCAACCCTCAACTGCATACTAATTATAATTATAATCAATCCCTAAATGATGTCCCTAAACCTGAGGACAAACTTTGCTGTTTACTTAGAAAATATTGTGTCCTTCTGGGGACTTTGAAGACTTGAAGACAGATAGTTATAGTTTTCCTCAGTTATAATAAAAAATAAATTAGATATAAAACTTTAGATAAACAAAGATAGGATAAATGATAGAGTATTTTCTTTAATTTGCCAAATATAAATGGACAGAATAGTGTAACCATAATTCTTGTTTGATATGTAATTTTAGTCTGTTAAAGTTAAACCCTTCCTTTTTATTTAGACAGAAAGGAGAGATTGCTGTGGGACAATAGTCTGTACTCTGTCAATTGTATTTTAATAAAATGCTGATTGGCCAGTAGCCAGGCAGGAAGCATAGGTGGGATAAAGAGAACAGGAGAATTTGGGGGATAGAAAAAGAGTCAGTTTACAGTCATCACCCAGACACAGAGCAAGCAAGATGTGACTACCTTCCTGAAAAAGATACCAAGCCACGTGGCCAACACAGACAAGTATTATGGGCTAATATAAGTTATAAGTGTTAATAAAAAGCCTGAGCTAATAGGTCAATCAGTTTATAATTAATGTAGACCTTTGTGTGTTTCTATGGGACTGAACGACTGAAGGACCAGGTAAAACAGAAAGCTCAGTCAAGAGGAGATGATGTGGGATTACCTTCTCTATGATGTAAGTATGCTTTATTACCATTATTTAATAAATAAAGCTGTTTCAGTCAATGGCTTAACAGAGCAAAGCCAGATGAAAAATTCAAACAGAGATATAGAGAGAAATTAGGCAGAGTCAGAGAGACACCATGTTGCTGTTAAAGGAGACAGATGCCGCAGAAGCCTTGTGGTAAAATATAAAATAATAGGAATAGGTTTATTTAAGATGTGAAAGTTAGTTAATAAGAAGTCTAAGTTATTGGCCATGCAGTGTCATAATTAATATAGTTTCTGTGTTATTATTCATGACTGGGTAGCAGGGAAATGAGTAAGCAGTCTCCTACTACAATAGTGACTTAACTTCCTCCTACTATGATAGGTCTTTTAAAGTTCTTTCTCCCAAATAGCATTGTAGGCTGACAATTAAGAGCTTAGCTGTGGGTCTATGGGAAATCCATTCAAAGCATAGCATTCCTCCCCAGGCTCCTCGTCCATATGTCACTCCATTATGTCTTCTGGAGAAATATGCATTAGTGGGGCTCCAAGGAAAGCACGGGAGGAAAGATAAGGTCCAACGACTACAAAGGCCATGATATGGTGTGTTTTACATTACTGATAGTAATAATTAACATGACTTATTTCAGAAAAGCTTTACCTACTTTTCTACCAATTGCATGGAACAAGGTATACAAGACTAAAATTATTTTAAATAAAATTCTTGACTAAATGGTCAACAAATGGAGGAAATTCTGACTGATCTGTTTGTGGCTTGGCTTCTCTATATAACTCTTGTGGGACTTTCCTTTTCATTCATACCAAAGTTATTCAGATGGGAAAATTTCTTCTGAGATTTCCAGGTTATACACTTAATATGGTAGCTGTATAGGGTCTAGTTAAGTTGGGATGGCCCGTGGTAAAGCCCTCTATGTTTTGGGAGGGCTCTAAGTATTGTGATCAGTGCCTGCGTCTGTAAGTCTACAAGTATTAAATTTCACAACATTTTCCAGAAGAAGAAGTGCTTCACTTAGTAAATAAAATCATTTGAACATCAATCTATGTTTGTGTGCTTCTACGCCTCTTCTAATTATATAGTTTCTGAATCATATTTCATCTGATTCTAAGACAGGGACAATTCTACTATATTCTCATTTAGTCATATAAAGAAAAGGGTGCTATGTTTTATGACAAGATTCTGTATGACTGGTCTCTATGACTTAACTGTAGCATTTAACATTTAACTTTACTCCTTTCCATTATAAAATATCCAAAGAGCAGCTGAATCTCATGGTAGCTGTGTTCAAGGGAATGAGTTAGAAGAAATAAACAGATTTACTTTTAGAAAGTGTTGTTTAGTCTTGTAAGTCAAAGTGATTAACCAGTCTAACTTCCAACTCCATTCACCTCCAACCTCTCCCTATCTTCTTTGCCTAGTCAATGTTCAACTCTTGGAAAAGATACACTCCTTGAAGATATATACTTAGTGATCCACTTCCTAAACCAGGCTTCACCTACCTAACTTCTTTTTTCTGAGAATAAATGAAAACTCTCAATCATAGATCCTATAAAGTAAAAATCCAGGTTATATACTGACCCTTATCACCAGTCATTCCTTTTTTTCTTCTTTCCCTCCTTGCTCTACATTTTCCATTTATCCTTTACTTCCTTTCCTCCTTTTTCTACTTTCCTGTGTCCTTCCCTTATTCATCTCCTTCCTATGTTCTCGCTTCCTTCTTTCTTTCCTTTTTTCATCCTTTTCTTTTACTTGATATCTTTTTTCCTTTCTCTCCTTGCCCTCCTTCCTTCTTTCTTTCCTTTCCCCTCTCCATATCCTGTACCACTTTCTAAAATAGTACAAAAATTTCAATAAGCAAAACATTAAAGGTCTGGGTTCAGAGTCCTCACATCTTGACACAAAATAAACTCAGACAATTTCACCACGTAAGGCAGCTGCTATAAATAAAATGAGATATGGGTTTTATCCCTTAAGAATGGTGGCAATATTTGTGGAGAATAAAGAAAATCTTTGTTCAGTATGGAAACAGGTCTTCCATAAGAGATAACACCAAAGCATCTGGGAGATGTCCTAAATGGAAAAGCAGGCACAAAAAATGTCACCTGAGGAATGCTCTCTAAGGTAGAATATCACCTGGAAAACTTTTGTTTTCAGATCTTATACATCAAGCATCTAACAGTTGCTGTCTTGAGACACAGTCTGGGTTTTGAGATCATGTGTGTCTACCATATTTCTCTCCTCTCTCTCTCTCTCTTTTTCTCTCTCTTTCTCTCTGAATAAGTTGTACCTGTATTGTAGATGTATTTGTGCAATAGACCCCACTGATTTTCTTTCTTCCCTTTCCTGACAGTCAGGTCATCTCTGAGATAGTTTCAAAGGCTACCAAGCATAACATGCAATGAGACGAGACAAACTGATTTTGTGTGGAAAAAAAAAACAACCAGAACAGGAAATACATTGGTAAATTTGGGAAAGAGGTATAATAGCCTTAAGTCAGTGAGGCTAAATAAAAACAAACAAACAAAACCAAAAAAAACCTATAAAACAAAACAACAACAAAAACCAAGTATTCATTCAAATGCTAATTTGAATGTCACCATAAAAGCATTTTAGATTATATTAGCTATCAAATTTGCAGACTTTGAAAAAAAACGATTACTTTCTTCAGTGTAGATGAGATCTGTGTAATTCATTGGATGAAGCTTAGGAGAAAAAAAAACATGAAGAAGCGTGCTTAAAAGAAATCCCACACTAGCTCTGAATTGGAATGGGAAACAGCTGGAAAGGAGGCTGGGCAAATGCTTTACATAGGCATAAATAAGATAAAAAGAGGTCATGCTCAAGTGGGCAGATAACTTAAAGGCTACTAGTGGTAGGAATTCCTACAGCTAAAGCAAGACAGTTCTGCCTGTGGGCTGCCTTTGGAATAATCCATAGCATCAGCTCTTCTGTGTAGGAGAAAGGTCGCTTGTTGGTTCCCAGCCACCCGGCGAGCTTAGATGCAAAATAATCTCACAGAAACTGTATTAATTAAATCACAGCTTGGCTCATTAGCTGTAGCTTTGTATTAGAAAATCTCTTCCATATTAATTTAACCCATTTCTATTCATCTGTTAATTACCATGTGGCAGTGGCTCACTGGCAGAGTTTTGCCATGTCTGACTCTCGCAGTGGCTCCATGACTTTTCCATAACTCTGCCTTCCTCCTCCTATGCTAATGGCCAAGCCAGTTTTTTATTCATTAATCAATAAAAGCAACACATAGACAAAAGGACTAGTACCCCCTTTCTGTTTAAACAAAAGGTAAAACTTTAACTTAAACATAGTAAACTTACACATAAGAAAACAGTTATCAAGCAAGAATTCTAGTTACAATATTTATATCTACTTTATCTTTTATCATAACCAAGGAAAACTATAAAAATAACTATATATTCTTCAACTCTGTCAAAGACTCCAGAAGGATATACTACCTAAGTAAATAGGAAGTGCACTGTAAGCAACTTCCAAAACTCTAAAAATGACAAGGCATCTCACTACCTGGACAGTTACTCAAAGTTTTTCTGTAACACTGGGGCATCCATCTTCAGCCTTCATACCCATAGTATCCAGCAGACTTTTCCACGAAGCAGGAAATTTCAAAGACAGCTCCACCTATATTGGCAGTTTGTCAGCCACTCTTTTCTGCGTTCTACAGAATGTCTAGCAGACTCTTTTATGAAGCAGGAACCCTGAAAATGGTCTCATCTTTAGGCAAGTTTAGCAGTCATTTTCCTATGGGGCCTGCTTGTCCAGTTCATCAAGTAGTCCAGGCAAAAGCAGTTTCTTGCCCAAATTGCTATCAAACTCCATAAAGAGCCTCTCAAATGCTCATCTTCCTCTTGAAGTATTTGGTTCTGCCAGGAGCAGATATGTCTCATTGTCAGGAAAAGTCTTAAATTCTTAAACATTTTAAATGCCATATTCTGAACGTCTCTGAAATATTTGAAGAATACCTATCTAACTGAAATATACCTCTATAAATCTAGAAAATCTAACTAACATGACTACAAGCTTGACTATTATAGATGATTATCTATTAACCTATATCTTTAAATTACACATTACATTTTTAAATGAGCTACACAAACATGATACATTAATCAAGAGCAGAAATATACATATAACAAAATCGACCTTAAATTTGTATCAATAAAGCAATATACATACCAATGCAAATTATTCATATCTATATCATATCCTCCTTCAATGAAAGCAAACATTAATAGACAAGATTTGGGAATATGGGTGTAGTTTTCTCCATACTGCTTCATGATGATTGGGGTGCTGTTAATAGGTCTTTTATGGTATATACTGTGTTCATCTCAGTCAGCAGTTGAGTGAAGTAAATTTTAGGGGGTATTCACAGTGACCTTTCAGAAGGTCGTGGTCTATCCACCCATACTAGTCTGGAAGCAATCCACAGATTCTAATCCTCTGTGGAAACAAAAGAAAAACTGCTTTTCCAAAGCAACATATCCTTAGACTCAAATTTTAAAGCCAAAATACCTTTACATTGGTTTAGCTTAGCAGCCTGTACAATGAAATGTCTCTTGGTACTGAGCTCCTTCACAGTCCAAAAATACAAAAAAAATCACAATAATGTACATAATCCAGACTTTCAGAGTATAGCCCATCTTTATGTGACTTATTTTTTTATTCCTTTTAATCTATGACTATTAGTACTTTGTCCTTTTAAAGACTTTACCTTTTTTTAAACCATTAACTTCCTTTTATGACTCTCTATACTCTTTTTCTTCTCTTTCCCAAGCCTACATACATCTATCCAACACTGTGACTCATTTAGAGTTCTTTTCCATCTGGATTTGTCTTTATTGTATATCTGTAACTCTTTACTGTCTTTACTGATGTGGGAGTGTCATATATCAATCTGTTGATTTTATTGGTTAAGCAATAAAGAAACTGCTTGGCCCTCATAGGTTAAAACATAGGTGGGTGGAGTAAACAGAACAGAATGCTGGGAGGAAGAGGAAGTGAGCTCAGACTTGACAGCTCTCCTCTCAGGAGCAGACACCTCAGAGAGATGCCATGCTCCCCGCTCCTGGGCAGACACACACGATGAAGCTCTGACCCAGGATGGACGTAGGCTAGAATCTCCCTGGTAAGTCACCTCGTGGGCCACAGCAGATTATTAGAAATGGGCTAGTCCAGGTGCAAGAGTTAGCCTAGAAGAGGCTAGATAGAAATGGGCCAAGCAGTGTTTAAATGAATACAGTTTGTGTGTTGTTATTTGGGGCATAAGCTAGCAGGCGGCTGGGGTGCTGGGGACGCAGTCCCGCTGCTCCTATTACTACAGAATGGTGCCCAGATGTGTGGACAACTGCTGGGAGCCAATTTGAATAGCTGCCATTATAATAGCATTTGGCCCCAGCCTCGCTTGATAGATAACTCCATATTCGGGTTGCAGTTCTTCAACCGGAAAACAGGGTGAGTTGTTGTGATCTAGCTGCCCACACTTCCCTGGTGGAACATCCTGGTCTGTAATTGACAAGGATGTTCCCCTGCTTTCTTTCCTGCCGGTGGGTCTCCAGAAAAGCAGTTAAAGTATCAAAGTATCAAAAGTTGCTAGGCAGACTCCCTATATAAGCAGCTATAGTTCAGAGCTCCAGGCCCCTTGCTTTCTGCTCTCCCTACAACCAAGAGGCTCCAATAAAGCGCGATTTGAGAAGAATCCTCATCTGGTGGCTGTTCCTTCCTGCTGGTCAGGGAGCTTGCCACAGACAACTAAATCCACTGAAAGTCTGAGAAAGCTTAGGAAAGAGTAAAGCATGTTTTCTTGGTAGTGACAATTTCTCAGATCTACTCTGCTTGCTAGAGGCAAGCAAGCGCTCTCATCTAAGAGAGGCTTCCTGACTCAGCTTTAGCTGCAAAACCCTGCAGCTCATTAAGAGGTCAAGCCAAAAAAACACTTAAACGGTGTTGATGAAAATCTGAATGCATGCTTTTCGGTTTTCAGCCATAGCAGGAAAAAAGCTGCGCCGTTTTAAAATTCCGGCTTTCTGGGCCGTCCTGCCAGGGCAAACTCTGACTGTTTGAGGCAGGAGGGCTGGCTACAGAGAGAGGACTTGAGTGTTGTCTGTTATAGCTTGCTGGCTGGCAGGGACCTTGAACCGCCATAGAGTTGTGGCAGTAAACTACAGCCAGTACCTCAGCCATGAGGCTGGAAAGCTAAGGAATGGGCTACATCTAGCCAGCAAAGCCACAGCTTTAGTCCTACTGACATTGCTTGGTACAATAAAGACTCATGTGGTCAGAAAAAGAGAGATATAGAGTAAAGAGAGATTCAAAGACAAAGAAAATTTTTAAATGATTTACAGTGTGTTAAAAATATATGCAGGCTAAAAGTTGAAGTTCTTAAAGTAAAAAAAAAAAGGAAGAGAGTTGTTGTGTGTGATAGTACACACATTTAATCCCAACACTTGGGAGGCAGAGGGAGATTGACTTCTGTGACTTCAAGGTGTGGTAGCACACGCCTTTAATCCCAGTGCCTAGAAGGCAGAGACAAACAGATCTCTGTGAGTTCAAGGTGTAGTAGCATACACCTTTAATCCCAATGCCTGGGAGGCAGAGACAGGTGGATCTCTGAGAGTTCAAGGACAGCCTGGTCTAAAGAGTTACTTCAGGTCAAAGATACAGAGAACCTGTCTCAAAAAGCAAAAAGTTAAAAGTAAAAATAAACAAAATAGAGGTTAAAATAAAGGGCAGAAAGATGGAAAATACACAGAAAATTTTGATACTGTATCCTATTATGCTCTCTTTGAATTATTTGAATGCTGAGGAAAGAGCAACAGCTGCTAAAAGATATTTATTTATAAATGCTGCTGAACTAATCCAACATAGATATTTTAAAACTGCCTTGACTTTGAAATTTGGATCTAAGGACATGATACTTTGGAAAGGAGTTTCTTATTTTGTTTTCACAGAGGATGAGACCCTGTTCATTTCTTCTATTCTGATATGGTATGATGGACCATGCCCTTCTGAAGGGTTGCTGTGAATATCTTCAGAAAATTGCTTCGCTCAACTGCCAACGGAGATGAAACTAGCACACAGGTTATACCATGAAAGACCTCATTAACGATGCCCCCATTCAGTAGGAAGCAGTTTGGAGAGTACAAACTGCGCCCATGTTCCCAAATATGGTTTATAAACTTTCTTTTACATTTAAAGGGAGATATGATATAGGTATGAATAATTTGCATTGACATGGATTTTGCTTTAGTGATATAAATTTAAGGTCAATATTATTATACGTATATGTATTTCTGATATTGATTAAGGTATTGTGATTGTGTAGTACATTAAAAAATGTAATGTATATAGGTTGTTAATAGATAATCATAATAGTCAAGTTTGTAGTCATGTTAGTTAGATTTTCTAGATGTACATAGATAAATTTTAGATAGACATTCTTCATATCTTTCAAAGATTACAAAATAGGACATTTAATATTTTAATAACTTAGGGTTTTTCATGACAATGAGATACTCTGCCCCTGGCAGCAACAATCTACTTCAAGAGGAAGATGGGCATCGAAGAGGATCCTTATGGAGCTTGATAGCCATTTGGGCAAGAAACTGTTCTTGCCTGGACTATTGCATAAACTGGACACAGAGAACCCACAGAGAGAGGACTACTGAACTTGCCTAAGGTGAGATGATCTTTCAGGGTTCCTGATTCATAAAGGAGACTTTGAGACATTCTGCAGAACACAACAGATAGTGACTGAACTGACTTTGAAATGTCCTGCTTCATGGAAATGTCTCTGGATACTATGGGCCTGTAGGCTGAAGATTGATGCCCAACGATACAGAGGAACTTTGAGTGACTCTACAGGCAGCGAGATGTCTTTGTCATTTCTAGAGTTTTGAAAATTGCTTACTTTTTGTTTGCTTAGGTAATATATTTCTTCTGGAGTCTTTGATGCAGTTTCAGAATAGATAGTTATATTTTTTCCATTGTTATGATAAAAGATAAAGTAGATATAAATATTGTAACTATAATTCTTGCTTGATAACTGTTTTGTTATATGTAATTTTGCTATTTTAAAGTTAAAGCCTTCCTTTTATTGTTTAAACAGAAAAAGGGGAAGTGATGTGGGAGTGTCATATATCAATCTGTTGATTTTATTGGTTAAGCAATAAAGAAACTGCTTGGCCCTCATAGGTTAAAACATAGGTGAGAGGAGTAAACAGAACAGAATGCTGGGAGGAAGAGGAAGTGAGCTCAGACTTGACAGCTCTCCTCTTGGGGGTAGACACCTCAGAGAGACGCCATGCTCCCCGCTCCTGGGCAGACACACACGATGAAGCTCCTACTCAGGGTGGATGTAGGCTAGAATCTCCCTGGTAAGTCACCTCGTGGGCCACAGCAGATTATTAGAAATGGGCTAGTCCAGGTGCAAGAGTTAGCCTAGAAGAGGCTAGATAGAAATGGGCCAAGCAGTGTTTAAATGAATACAGTTTGTGTGTTGTTATTTGGGGCATAAGCTAGCAGGCGGCCGGGATGCTGGGGACGCAGTCCCGCCGCTCCAATTACTACAAGGATCACTTTTTAAAATGCTAAGTGCTTCTTAAAACTGAAGCTGCACCATTCCTAGGGTTTATATGCTACTTTATGCTTGCCTGCCCAGTCCAGCATGGCAGAGCTCCTTGCACCTCTAACCCACGAGCACCACCCGACTCCCAGGCACGTTGTCAGTCCATGTTGCCATCAAACAAGCCACAGCATGCTTCTTACAAAACCCATCCCCCAGTCTCCCAAAAGAGCCAGAGGTCGTGCTGCAGGCAGCATGGCCCAGAAATTCAGCATTTCAAAATGGCGCTGCTTTTTTGCCACTGAGTCAGGAAAACCCCTTTTAAAGAAGCTGCAGCACAGCGCCAGCAAACAACAAGAAGCAGTGTTAAACTCTGTATTTTTGTAGCTAGAATTCCTTTCCAATCTCTCTCAGGTTTTAAGCAGATGTAATAGAGTTGCAGGAGACAGACGGTGGGAACTTTAGCCGGTAAGCCACTGTCTTGTGATGATACACAGATTAATAGAAATGGGTTAAATTAATATGTAAGAGATTAGACAATAAGAATCTAGAGCAAATGGGCCCAGCGGTGATTTGATTAATACAGTTTCTGTGTGATTATTTTGGGTCTAAGCTAACCGGGCAGCTGGGAACCAACAAGTAGCCTCCCTTCACCAACACTTCTGTGGGCCTCCTGATTGCCAGCAATGAATGAAGAGGACATCTGCATCCATTTATGCTACAGGATCAAGTTTAAATAGCACCTCCAAGGTGGGAAAATTTTTGGAGTTTCAACCTTGGGTTGCATGCCTTTGTTACGTTCTGTAATAACTGTTTGTCCCTAAAGCTGGGGGTCACCCCTTCCTACATTTTTATGCTTGTGACTTAGCATAAATATTGGCATTTAGGGCCTAAGTTGTTACATCAAGATTATAATATGAAGTTACTTCTTGTTAAAGGATAGGGCTTGTCTTCCTACTGCCTGATTTTTGTAATGTTTTTATTGCATTTTTTGTTGAAATGAACTATACTACTTCATTACCCACCATATATCATTGGCTGATTATAAGGAGAGGATGTGTAAGGGACAGAATTGTGACCATGCAAAATTCACAAATTGATACATGTTAACCTTGGAGTGTGAGCTAATTCAGATATAAGGTTTTAGCAGAAATAAATTAAAACAAAGTCAGTATAATAAATGATATGGCCTGATCCAGCCTCACTGGGTTCCATATAAGGAAAGCAGTATGAAAAGCAGAGCAACATAAAAAGAGAAACATACTGTGATGAGACAAAGCCATCTATAAAAGTGTTAGGCTGGATCCCTCACTAACAAAACTCAGGAGAATTGGCCCTGATGTCACCTTGGTTTTGAACTTATGCACTCAAAATTGTGAGGCAATTCATTTTTATTAAGACACTAAATTGACAATATTTGAATGGCAACTTTAGCAAACTAACACAGATGTACTCCCTCAATCATCAAATAACTCTTTTGTAGTTTTTCTGTATAGCTACTTCTGTGTCTTTAATAATTAAAGAAGATGAATATTTAAGACACTAAGGTGTCACAAAATCTTGACAATTTTTGTTACCCTTCCTACAAGTTATCACAACTAGAAAGTGAAAGCTCTGCAAACAATGACTGATACAAAGTAGGGATCTATTAAATGTTTGTTGAATGAAAAACAATTATGCAGGAGGCTACTTCACTGTGGCTCAAAAAAACGAACTTTCCGTTTCATTTGCTTCTCTCAGATCTGCCTCTGGATTTGCTCTTATTCTCACCCTCTTTGAAGTTGGTATTCATTCCTTACCAGGTGGCCTGATTCATTAGTGGTTTCCATTAAACCTATGGTTGAAAGGACACTTTCATTAGAAACCTTCAAGCATGGTGTTTTTGTTGGCTGCTCTCTCCTGCTCTGAATGAATAATTTTTTGGGGGGTGTTGTTCTCATGGTTGTCTTTCTTCCCTGACAGCACTTTCTTTGACTCTTTCTGGAAGAAAGGCTCAGGTCTACTTATTAATGCCAGAAGATCTTTAAAAAAAAAAAAAGGTAAACTATTGACTATTCAGCCTGGGGAAAAAACCTGAGAGATGATTTGTCCAAGCTCTTTACTCTCAGAGCAGGTTACAGTTTTCAAAACAAGCTCTATATATGTTAGTTGCAGGAGTAATATAGAATACATCAGAGTCTTTCTCATTTGCAAAACATTTCAGCCGCGTGATTTTGCTTCCTAGTATTTTACAGAGAGAGTGAGAAACAGTAGAGGGGGGGGAAGCATTGGTCCTGGCACCTGGAGGCCTTGGTTAGAATTGTAGCACTTAGGTTTTCCTTGTGCCTTGGCTTTGGGACTGTCTTTTCTGAATCCATATGTTTACCTATCTGTAAAATGAGAAAGAAGCAAGACTTCTCAAAGTTCCTGAGAGACAAAGAAAACAAAGGATCTCTAAAAACGATAATGAACTGCTGAAATATAAAATGTGGTTATTTTGGACTGTGCCTTTTTTCTTCCTTCCTTCTTCCTCCCTTCCTTTTTTCCTTTCATTCTTCCTTTCTTTCTTTTTTCTTCTTATTTCCCCTGCTTTAGAAAGATGTGGTTCTTCCTTTTCATTTTTATCAAAATAAAATTAATAAAAAAAATGAAAACTGTCATGTAAAAGCTGGACAAGCCAAGCCAACAGAAAAATTAAAAAAAGCCTAAGAGAAGGCACAAGAATCAGACACCCACTAGTTTACACACTCAAAAGTCCCATGAAAACACTAAATGGAAGCCATAACATAGATGCAGAGGACATAGTACATACTTGGGTCATCCTATGCTTGCTGCATCAGTCTCTATGAGTTCATATGAGTTCTGTTCAGTTGATTTAAAAGAGCCTTGTTCTCATGGTGTCTTCTATGTCCTCTGGGTCCCACATTCCTCTGACTCCACTTATGCAGGGTTGTCTGAGACCTGAGAGGAGCAATTTGATGAAACCATGACAGTTTCCAGATTTCTCTCTGTGTGCTATGTCTGGCTGTGGTCTATGTATTTGTTCCCACCTGCTGCAGAGGAAGAATTTCTGATGATGGATGAATAATGCACTGATTTTTTAATATAGCAGAATATCATTAGGAATTTTTTATTGTAACTTCCTTTTTTCAGACTAGTAATATTTTATTTTACTCTAGGTCTCTGGGCTATCTAGACTCTGAGTGTTGGTCACCCAAGCAGCGTCAGGTATGGTTTCTAGCTCATGGAGTGGGCCTTAAGTCAAATGAGACATCAGTTACTCAATATAAGGTTTATGACACCATTGGCATAACAAATTTTGTAGGCAGAACAGATTGTAGATCAAAGGTTTTGTGTTTGGTTTGTTATATACTTTTCTCTTTGGTAATCCGCAGAGTACCTTTCTGTGTCATGGTTCTATGTAGGCATCAGCTAGTCCTCTCCATGTTTAATGAGTTGTATGGGTGTTCTCTTCAGCAATGGTATTTTGTGGTCACTTTGTGGAGAGTAACCTGTTATCTTGGCAGTAGTCTGTATTGTTTGGGCATTTCCATAAAGTCCTTTCATCCTGCAATTAACTTGGATGACATACAATCGTAGCACTATGAGGTCCATTTGGGGACAAGAGATGGCCAGTTCCTTCTCCATCATTATTTGGAGATTTTACAAGCACTGCCTTCATATATTGGAAGTTTCTGTTGTACTAGGTTGTTACGCAAGTCTAGTAGTCCCTCTCCTGAGTCCCATTTCCTCTCTATTCCTGTCTTGAGCCTCCTGTTCTCATTCTTTGTCACGTTCCCGCTTCAGTCCTCCCATAAAATCTATTCTATTTTCCCCTCCAAGAATTATCTGTGTGTCCTTACTAGTGCCTTTCTCTATGCCTAAACTCTGAGTCTATGGATTGTACCTTGCTTATCATTTATTTAATGGTTAAAAATGGCAAACATAAACTATATTTATTTTTCTGGATCTGGGATACCTCACCCAAGATGATTTGTTTTTCTAGTTCCATCTACTTGGTTACAAATTTTATGGTGTGATTTTTTTAAAAAAGTAGCTGAGGAATAATCCATTGTATAAATTAATGATATTTTCTTTATCCACTCTTCTGTTGGCATACATCTAGGTTGTTACTGTGAACACTGTGAACAGAGCAGCAGTGAACAATTTTGAACAAGTATCCTTATGGTAGTATAAAGTATCATTTAAGCTTATTTTTAAGTGTGTTTGAACTGGATCTGGAGGTAGATAAATTCCCATCTTTCTAAGTTTCATAGTTATTGTGATAGTGGCTATAGAAGTTTGCAATCCCACTAGCAATACAGGAGGGTTCTCTTTGTTCCACATTCTCCAACCATGAACTGTCACTTGAATTACTGATCTTAGCCATTCTAACAGGTGTAAGACAGACTCTCAAATTATTTGAATTTCTTGGTTTGCTTAGTATTTTGAAAATTTTAAGCGTTTATCAGACATTTGAGTTTGTCAGCCCCCAGTAGAATTTTTAGAGTAACTTATGTATACTATCATATCATCTGCAAATAGTGATACTTTGTCTTCTTCTTTTTCAATTTGCAGCCCCTTGATCTCCTTTGTTGCTATATTGCTCCGTATAATACTTAAAGTACTATGTTGAACAGATATGAAAAGAGTGAACAACCTTGTCTTGCTTTTTACTTTAGAGGAATTGCTTTGATTTTTCTCTCCTTTTAAGTTGATGTTGGCTATGGGTTTGTAGTAAACTGCCTTTCTTATGTTTAAGTATGTCCCTTGTATCCTTAACCTTTCCAAATCTTTTTTTTTATTTAATAAAGTTTTACTTTTACAAAAGTACAGCTGATTGAACCTGTTCATGCATCTTCACCAGCAGCTGGGGCATCTCCACCCTTTGTGTTTCTGGTGTAAATTACTTGGGCTCTGTGCTTTGAAACCAGCTTGATAAGCCCTTTACTAAGGAGCTCCTGAAGAGCTGCCCTGGCCAAGGAACCGCGAATCTTCAGTCTCTCAGAGACCACGGCTGGAGTAATAAGTTTATAGTTGGGCACTTCCTTACAGAGTTTGTCGTATGTAGCCTTGTCAAACAGTACTAGATTGTTGAGCTTGTCCCGAACTTTGCTTTTGGACCACTTCTTCTTTTTGGCCTTGCCACCGGACTTATTTACTGGGTCTTTGTCTTTTTTGGCCGACTTTCCGGCATCTTTCTTCTTCTTGTCATCCTTGGGTGGCATGATGAAGTTCGGAGAGTGGCGACGACCACTGCAGCCTCCTTAAGATGTCGGGGAAAAAAGGAACCTTTCCAAATCTTGTATTATGTTTAAGTATGTCCCTTGTATCCTTAACCTTTCCAAATCTTGTATTATGTTTAAGTATGTCCCTTGTATCTTTAACCTTTCCAAATCTTTTATTATGGAGATGTGTTAGATTTTGTCAAAGGACTTTACTGCATCTAATGAGATGATTATGTGGTTTCTTTGTTTTCCATTTGTTTATACAGTGGGCTACATTTATTGATTTTCACATATTGAACCTTTGCTGCATCTCTGGAATAAAGCCTACTTGATTATTGTAAATGATCTTTTTGATGTTTTTTTTTTTATTCTGTTTGCAAGTATTTTATTGAGCATTTTTGCACTTACATTCATGAAGGTAATCGGCCTATAATTTTCTTTCTTTGTTGGGTCTTTTTGTGGATTGGATGTCAGGGTAACTATGGCCTCATAGAATGAATTTGGCAATCTTTACTCTGTTTCCATTTTGTGGAATAATTTGAGGAGTATTGGTGTTAAACAATCATTGCAGGTCTTTGTAATTCTGTACTGAAACCATCTGGCTCTGAGACTTTTAATGACTTCTACTTTATTTAAATTGTTTGTCTGATCTTTATTTAATTTTGAAAAGTATTATTTATCAAGAGTATTATCCATTTGTTTTAGATTTTCCAATTGGGTGGAGTTCAGCTTTTCAAAGTATGTCTTTCTGATTCTCTGGATTTCCTAGGTATCTGTAGTTAAATCTCTCTTTTCATTTCTGATTTTGCTAATTTGAAAATTCTCTCTATGCCTTAGATTTAATTTGGATAAGGATTTGTTTATCTTTATGATTTTCTCACAAAAAACCTCTTTGTTTCATTGATTCTTTGTGTTCTTTTTGTTTCTGTTTGACTGCTTTCAGCATTGAGTTTTATTATTTCTTGCTGTCTACTTCATTCTGGGTATGATTTCTTCTTTTTGTTGTAGAGGTTTCAGGTGTGCTATTATGTTGTTTTTTATGTAGGTAGTTAGTGTTGTGAACTTGCTTCTTAGTATCACTTTTGTTGTGTCTCATATGTTTGGGCATTTTGTACATTTATTTTCATTGAACTATAGAAAGTCTCTAATTTCTTTGTTTCTGTCTTAACACAGTTTTCAAAGGGTAGAGAGTTGCTCATTTCCATTAATTTGTAAGTTTTTTGCTATTTCTTTTGTTAATTATATCCAATTTATATAAAATGCATGTAGTTATTTTAATTTTCTCATATCTGTTGAAATTTGTTTTGTGTCTGGATATATTGTAGATTTTGCAGAAAGTTCCATAAAGTTCTTTGGTGGTTTGAAAGAAAATGGCCCCCAGAAGGAGGCATGACTTTGTTGGAGTAGGTATAGCCTTGTTGGATGAAGTATGTCACTGTAAGGGTAGTATTTGAAGTCTATGGTCAAGCTATGTCCAGTAACACAGTTCACTTTCCTGTCTGTGGACCTCTTCTCCAGCACCATGTCTGTCTGCATGCCACCATGTCCCTCTGTGATGTTAACAGATGAAACCACTGAAACTGTCAACCACCCTAATTAAATCTTTTCCTGTATAAGAGTTGCCATGGTCATTGTGCCTCCTCACAGAAATAGAAACTTTACATCAGGTTCCAAAGTATATTCTTTTGTTTTTGAGTGAAATGTTCTAAAGGCATCTGTTATATCCATTTGGTTTATAAAGTCTGTTAGTTCTAGCATTTCTGCTTAGGATTTTTTTCTAGATGCTCTGCTTATTGGTGAGAGTGGGGTGTTGAAGTCACCCATTATTAGTACATGAGGGTCCGTATTTGTTTTAAGGTGAAGTAAGGTTTCTTTTACAAACATGTATGTCCTCGTGTTTGAGACTTGGATGTTATATACTGTAATGTCATCTTGGTGAATTTTTCCTTTGATAAATACATGGTATTCTTTCCTAACTAATCTTACTACTTTTGGTTTAAACTCTATTTTGTTATATACTCAAATGGCTACTCCAGCTCATTTCCTATGTGTATTTACCTAGGATATCTTTTTCCAACAGGTTGCTCTGAGATAATGTCTATCTTTGATGTTGAAGTGTGTTTCTTGGATACAGCATAAGGATGGATTCTGGTTTTGCATCTATTCTGTTAAACTGAGTCTTTTTATTGGGGAAATTGGGAACATCAACATAGAGAGATATCAGTGACCAAACTTGTTGATGCTATTATTTTGTGGTGGTAGTAATGGTTGTGTGTGTGTGTGTGTGTGTGTGTGTGTGTGTGTGTGTGTGTGTGTGTGTGCGTGCAAGTGTTTCTCTTCCCTTGATTTTGTGGTATCAGATTATTTATCCCCTGCATATTCATGGTGGTAGTTAACCTCCTTATATTAGAGTTTTTCTTCTAGCACCCTTTGTAGGGCTAAACTTGTAGATGAATATTGCTTAAATTAGATTTTATCATGGAATGTCTTATTTTCTCTATCTATGTTGGTAGTTTTTTGGGTTTAGTAGTCTGAGTAGGCATATTTAGGCTCGCAGAATTTGCAACACATCTCTTCAGGTACTTCTGGCTTTTAGAGTCTCCACCCAGAAGTCAGGTGTAATTCTAATAGGTTTGTCTTTTACATGTTATTTGATCTTTTACCCTTGCAGTATTTTTTTCATTTGAAAAATAATTTTTAAAAGTTTATTTATTTTAAAAATATAGTATTTTCTATTTTTACATAGAATCCCTCACTCCCTCCCCACTTCCTTCGCCTCCTACCTTTCCCACATCTCATCCCCATCCACTCCTCAGAGAGGGTAAGGCTTCCCATGCTGAGTCAACAAAGTCTGGCACATCACTTTGACGCAGGACCAAGGCCCTCTCTTGTATCTATGCTGAATAAGGTATCCCTCCACATACAATGGGCTCCAAAAGCCGGTTCATGAACTATGGATAAATCCTGGTACCCCTGTCAGTGGTTCTGCAGAGTGCCCAAGCTACACGGCTGTCAATCACATTTAGAGGACCTAGTTTGGCCCTATGCTGTTCACCCCACTATCAGGCTAGAGGCAGTTAGCTCCCACTAGTTTAGGTAAACTGTTTCAGTGGGTATCTCCATCATGGTCTTGACCCCTTTTCTCATATTATCACTCCTCCCTCTCTTCTGACTGGACTCTTGGACCTCATTCCAGTGTTTATCTAAATATCTCTGCATTTGCTTGCATCAGTTGTTAGATGGAAGGTTCCATGATGACAATTAAGGTCTTCACCAATCTGTCTGCAGGGATGGCCAGTTCAGGCACCCACTTTACTATTGCTTAGATAGGATCATCCTTGCGAATAGCTGAGAATTTTCCTTGTGCCAGGTTTTCACTAACCCCACCATGGCTTCCTTGATGAAGATATCTCTTCCTTGGTCTCCCTCTCTGTCCTTCCTCCATCTCAATCATCTATTCCTTCATCTTTATCATCCCATTCCCTCACATTCTCCTTCCCCTTGCTTTTCCCTTCTCCCTTCCTTTCTACCTTTCCTTCTTTCTCCATCCCCATGCTTCCAATTTTCTCAGGAGATCTTGTCTATTGCTGCCTCCCAGGGGATCCCTGTCACCTTGCTTTTTGGGGGTTGCACACTGTAGGTTGGTTATCCTTTGCTTTATGTCTAATATCTACATATGAGTGAGTCCATACCATTTTTGTTTTTCTGGGTCTGGCTTACCTCTTTCAGGATAGTTTTTTTCTAGTTCCAACAATTTGCCTGAAATTTTCAAGATCTCACTGTTTTTTTCTTTCTTTCCTTCCTTCCTTTCTTTTTTAAACTACTGAGTAGTATTCTATTTTGTAAATGTACCACATTTTCTTTATCCGTTCTTTGGTTGAGGGACATCTAGGTTGTTTTTAGGTTCTGATTGTAATGAATAATGCTGCTATGAACATAGTTGAGAAAGTGTCCTTGTGGGAGAGTGTGTGTCCTTTGTTTCACTGTTTCTTTGTATTGTTTTTTTTTATTTCTATTTTATTACTTTTGCTGAATATTTCCTGTGGTCTACTCTTCCTGGGCAATTCTAATTCTTTTTGTCCAAGAGCTTTCTGGTGTGCTGTTAAGTTGCTAGATTTCTATAAATAGGCACTTAGTGCTATGAACTTTTTCTTAAGACTGCTTTCAGGGTGTCCTACAGGTTTGGGTATGTTGTGTATTCACTTTTATTGAATTCTAGGAAGTCTTTAATTTCTTTATTTCTTCCTTGAACCAGGGGTGATTCAGTTGAGCATTGCTTAATTAGTTCCATGTGTTTGTAGGCTTTCTGCAATAGTCTTGTTGAATTCTAACTTTATGCCATGGTGATCTGATAAGATACATGGATTATTCCAGTTATGCTTTTTAAAAATACGTTTGTATCTGTTGAGGTTTGCTTTGTTACTGAGTATGTGGTCAGTTTTAGAGAAGGTTCTATGAAGTGCTTAGAAGAAAATATATTATTTTGTATGTGGGTGAAATATTCTATAGATGTCTGTTAAGTTCATTTGAGTCATGACATCTGTTTGTTTTCTTATTTCTCTATTAAGTTTCTGTCTGGCAAAATTGCCCAGTCATTAAAGTGGGGTGCTAAAGTCTCCTACATTTTTGTGTGAGGGGTTTGTTATATGACTTAAGCTTTAGTAATGTTTGTTTTGCACATGTAGATGCCCTTATATTTGTGGGATAGATGTTCAGAATTGAGACGTCATCATGATGGATTTTACCTGTGATGTATGTGAAATGGCCTTCTTCATGTCTTTTAATGAATTTTAGTTTGAAGTCTATTTTCTTAGATATTAGGATAGCTATACCAGCTTGCTTCTTAGGTCCATTTGATTGGAGAATCTTTTTCAAATTGTCTGTCTTTGAAACTCCCCACTCCTCTTCCTCCCACTCCACCCCTATCCCCATATGCCCAACTTTTGCCAGATGATCTTGTCTGCTTCCAGTTTTCAGGATGATCTATATATGTTTTTCTTTGGGTTCACCTTATTAGATAGCTTTTCTAGGATTGCGAACTATAGGCTCAGTGTCCTTTGTTTAAGACTAGAATCCACTAATGAGTGAGTGCATACCATATTCATCCTTTTGGTTCTGGAATACCTCACTCAGGATAGTGTTTTTCTATTTCCATCCATTTACATGCAAAATTCAAGATATCATGTTTTTTTTATCGCTGAGTAGTACTCTAATGTGTATATATGCTACACTTTATTTATCCATTCTTCCACTGAGGGGCATCAAGGTTGTTTCCAGGTTCTGGCTATTACAAATAATGCTGTTATGAACATAGTTGAATAAATGCTTTTGTAGTATAATTTGGGCATCTCTTGGGTATATTCCCAAGAGTGGAATTGCTGGATCCTGAGGTAGGTTGACTCACAATTTCCTGAAAAACCACCACAATGATTTCCAAAGTGGTTGCACAAATTTGCATTCCCATCAGCAATGGATGAATGTTCCCATTACTCCACATCCTCTCCAGCATAGGCTATCATTTGTGTTTTTTAATTTAGCATTCTGACAGGTGTGAGATGGTATCTCAAAATTGTTGTGATCTGTACTTCCCTGATCACTAAGGCAGTTGAACATGACCTTAAGTATCTTTGGCCATTTGAATTTCTTCTGTTGATAATTCTCTGTTCAGTTCAGTACCCCATTTTAATTGGGTTATTTAGAATTTTAATGTCTAGTTTCTTGAGTTCTTTATATATTTTGGAGATCAGACCTTAGTCTGATGTGGAGTTGGTGAAGATCTTCTCCCACAATAGGATGTCTTTTTGTCTTAGTGACTGTCTCCTTTGCTTTACAGAAGCTTCTCAGTTTTAGGAGGTCCCATTTATTAATTGTTGCTCTTAATGTCTGTGCTACTGGACTTATATGTAGGAAGTGGTCTCCTGTGCCCATGTACTGCCGGCTACTTTCCACTTTCTCTTCTATCAGGTTAAGTGTGTTCAGATTGGTATTGAGGTCTTTAATCCATTTGGACTTGATTTTTGTGCATGGTGATAGATATGGATCTATTTTCATTCTTCTACAGGTTGACATCCTGTTATGTCAGCACCATTTGTTAAAGATGCTCCTTTGTCAAAAATCTGATATTCATAGGTTTGTGGGTTAATATCTGGGTCTTCAATTTGATTCCATTGGTCAATGTCTCTGTTTTTATGCCAATACCAAGCTGTCTTCATTACTGTAGCTCTGTAAAAGAGTTTGAAGTCAGGGATGGTAATGCCTCTGGAAGTTCCTTTATTGTATAAGATTGTTTTGGCTATCCTGGGTTTTTGTTTTTCCATATAAAGTTGATGATTGTTCTCTCAAGGTCTTTGAAGAATTTTGTTGGGATTTTGATTGAATTGAATCTATAGATTGCCTTTGGTAGAACTGCCATTTTTACTATGTTGATCGTACCAATCCAAGAACATGGGAGATCCTTCCATTTTCTGGTATCCTTTTCATTTTCTCTCTTTAAAGCCTTAAAATTCTTGTCAAATAGATCTTCACTTCCTTGGTTAGTGTTACCCCAAGATACTTTATGCTATTTGTGGCTATTGTGAAAAGTGATGTTTCTCTGATTCCATTTCTACTTCTTTATTCTTTGTGTATAGGAGGGTTACTGATTTGTTTTAGTTGATCTTGTATCCCACCACATCACTGAAGGTATTTATCAGGTATAGGAGTTCTTTGGTAGAGTTTTTGAGTCACTTATGTATACTATCATATCATCTGCAAATAATGAAAGTTTGATTTCTTCCTTTCCAATTCAAATCTCCTTGATATCTTTATGTTGTCTTATTGGTATTGCTAGAACTTCAAGCACTATATTGAAGATATATTGAGAGAGTGGATAGCCTTGTCTTTTTCATGATTTTAGTGGAATGTCTTTGAGTTTCTCTTCATTTAATTTGATGTTACCTGTAGGCTTGCTGTATATTTCTTTTATTATATTTGGCATGATCCTTGTATCCCTAATCTCTCCAAGAGCTTTATCATAAAGGGGTGTTAAATTTTGTCAAATGCTTTTTCAGCATCATATGTTTTTTTTCATTTGATTTATATGGTGGATTACATTGACAGATTTTTTTTTTGAACCAACCCTGCATCTCTGGGACTAAGCCTCCTTGATGAAAATGGATGATTTTTTGATGTGTTCTTGGATTTGGTTTGCCAGTATTTTGTTGAGGATTTTTGCGTCGAATGTTCATGAGTGAGATTGGTCTGTAATTTTCTTTCTTGGTTGAGTCTTTATGTGGTTTTGGTATCAGAGTAATTATAGCTTCATAAAAGGAGTTCGGCAATGACTCTTCTGTTTCTATTTTGTGCAATACATTAAGGAGTATAGGTATCAGCTCTTCTTGGAAGTTCTAGTAGAATTCTGCATTAAAATCATCTGGTCCTGGTTTTTGTTTGTTTGGAGGTTTTTGATGACAGCTTCTATTTCCTCACGACTTATAGGTCCATTTAAGTTGTTTTACCTGGTCTTGATTTAATTTTGGTATATGGTACTTATTTTTAAAAATGTCCATTTTTTTTTTTTACATTTTCCTATTTTGTGGCATACAGGCTTTTGTAGTAAAACCTAATGATTCTCTGAATTTCCTCAGTGTCTGTTGTTATGTCCCTCTTTTCATTTCTGATCTTGTTAATTTCTGTGTTCTCTCTCTGCCTTTTGATTAGTTTGGATAGGGGTTTATCAATCTTGTTGATTTTTTCAAAGAATCAGCTCTTTGTTTCATTGATTCTTTAGATTGTTTTCTGTGTTTCTATTTTGTTGGTTTCAGCCCTCAGTTTGATTATTTTCAGTCTTTTACTCCTCCTGGGTGAGTCTGCTTCTTTTTTTCTAGAGCTTTCAAGTGTGCTGTTAAATCTGTAATGTGAGCTTTCTCTTTTTTCTTTATGTGGGCACTTAGTACTATGAACTTTTGTCTTAGCACTGCTTTCATATTGTCCCATGGGTTTTGGTATGTTGTGTGTTTATTTTTGTTGAATTCAAGAAAGACTTAATTTCTTTCTTTATTTCTCCCTGACCCAGGGGTTGTTCAGTAGTTGACTGTTCAGTTTCCATGAGTTTGTAGGCTTTCTGGGGGTGGAGTTGTTGTTAAATTCTAACTTTATTCCATGGTGATCCTATAAGACACAGGTGGTTACTACAATGTTTTTTGTATCTGTGGATGCTTGCTTTGTTACTGAGTACGAGATCAATATTCTAGAAGGTTCCATGAGATGCTGAGAAGAAGATATATTCTTGCCTGTTTGGATGGAATGTTCTATAGATGTCTGTTAAGTCCATTTGGTTCATTACATCTGTTAGTCCTCTTATTTCTCTGTTAACTTTCTGTCTGGTTGACTTGTCCATTGGTGAGAGAGGAGTGTTAAAATCTCCTACTATTAGTGTGTGGGGTTTGATGTGTGATTTGAGTTCTAGTAATGTTTCTTTTACATAAGTGGGTGCTTTTATATTAGGGGCATAGATATTCAGGATTGAGACTTCCTTCTGATGAATTGTTCCTGTTATGAGTATAAAATGTCCTTCTTCATCTCTTCTGATTGATTTTAGTTTGAAATCCATTTTGTTAGATATTAGTATAGCCACATCCACTTGTTTCTTAGTTCCGTTTGCTTGGAAAACCTTTTCCTAATCCTTTACTCTGAGGTAGTGTCTGGCTTTGCGGCTGAGGTGCATTTCTTGTAAACAGCAGAATGTTGGATCCTGTTTTCATATCTATTCTCTTAACCTGTACCTTTTCATAGATGAATTGAGCCCATTGATATTAAGTAATATTAATGACCAGTGGTTGTTAACTCCGGTTATTTTTTTTTGTTGCAGTGTTTGTGTTTCCCTTCTTTGAGTTGTGCTGGTGGAGGGTTGTCAGATGTCTGTGTTATTGTGAGTGTTGTTGGCTTCCTGGGGTTATGGTTTTCCTTCTAGTACTTTCTGTAAGGCTGGGTTTGTTGCTACATATTTTGTAAATCTGTTTTTGTCATGGAATATCTTGTTTTCTCCATAGATGATGAAAGAAAGCTTTACGGGTATAGTAGTCTGGGCTTGCATCCATGGTCTCTTTAGTGTCTGCCACACATCTATCCAGGACCCTCTGGCTTTCATGGTTTCCATAGAGAAGTCAGGTGTAATTCTGATAGGTTTACCATTATTTGTTGCTTGACATTTTTCCTTTCCAGCTCTTAATATTCTTTCTTTATTCTGTATGTTTTGTGTCTTGATTATTGTATGGCGAGGGTTTTTTTTTTTTTTGATCCACTCTAGTTGGTGTTCTGAGCTTCTTGTACCTTCATAGGAATATCCTTCTTTAGGTTGGGAAAGTTTTCTTCTATAATTTTGTTGAATATATTTTCTGGAACTTTGAGCTGTAATTCTTCTGCTTCTTCTACCCTATTATTCTTAGGTTTGCTCTATTCATGGTGTCCCAGAGTTCCTGGATATTTTGTGTTAAGAATTTCTTGGATTTGCTGTTTTCTTTTATCAATGTGACTATTTCCTCTATAGTATCTTCAGTACTTGAGATTCTTTCTTCTATCTTTTGTATTCTGTTCATTATACTTGTCTCTGTTGTTCCTGTTCATTTACCCAGATTTTCCATATCCAGCCATTCCTCGGTTTATGTTTTCTTTATTACCTCCATTTCAGTCTTCAAGTCTTGAAGACTGTTTCTTTTACCTGTTACCTTTTCCTTGGTTTTCTTGGGTATCTTTGGGGGATTTATTAATTTCTTCTAACTTTTTGTTTGTCTTCTCTTCCATTTCTTTAAGGGAGTTTTTCACTTCCTGTTTAAGTGTCTCCAACATTTTCATAATGTTACATTTAAAGTTGATTTCTTCTACTTCTTCTCTGTTAGGGTGTTCAAGTCTTCCTGATACGTGTTAGGTGGATTCTGGTGTTATCATGTTGCTTTTCAGGTTGTTGGAGAAATTTTTGCATTGGTGCCTGCCCATCTCTTCCTTCAAATGTGGCCAGGAAAGTCTTGGCATCTTGGTTCAGTCTTTGCTGTGGCTGACTGTGTACTTGGGGCTTTTTCTTGGTTTGCCCTCTCTTAGGTTCCCTCAGCACTGGAGCTGGCTCTCAGATCCCCTAACCCTAAAACAAGCTGTGCTTGTGGAACTAAGGACCCTGCAGATGAAAAGGAGTGCTTGGGGAAAGATGGGATTGGGTAAAGAAAGAAAGCCAGTAGCTGGGGAAATGCCTTGCTGGATGGCCAGAAATATTTAGGGATTGGAGGGGGGCCTATTCTCCATTCCCAGGATGGGCTGGTCAGGTGGTCACACACGCACCACTCCTGATGGATCTCATCAGTACAGGAGCAGGACTTCTTGCTAGGCCATGAACCTTGTAGACAAAAGGGTGGGCTTAGGGGGGCAGGGTCATGTGGAACAAAATATTCCCTGCACAGGAGCACTCACCACTGGCTCCCTAGACCCTCAGCCCCAAAGCAGGCTGAGTTGAGGGATTCAAGGACACCACAGATGGAAAGGAGTGCTTGCAGGCAAGATGGAATGGGTTAAATAGAGAAAGCCAGTAGCCGGGGAGACGCCCCACTGGATGGCCAGAAATGTTTAGGGAATTGGAGGGGGCTGTACTCTGTTCCCGGGACTGTCCTGTGGGGCAGCCTCACACTCACCACTCCAGATGGATCTCCTCAGTACAGGACTGAAGGGACTGTTTTTAAACTATCTATTTGGTGTTCTGTAAGCGTCTTGATTCTGGGCTTAACAATGAAGGAAGAAAATCTTCCCATGGGAGAGGCATCAAACAGAAAAATCAAGGTAATTTGAGAACAGGTACAGAATTTCCTACACGCTCAAATTCAGGCTCCACACTGGAGGTGGAAGTAATGGAGCAGCTTTGCCTCAACATGGTTTGGCCAGTTTCCTAGTTTCTTTTTGTTGCTCTGATAAAATGCCTTGACAACAAGCAATTCAGGAGAAAAAGTGACTTACTTTAACCTACAATTATATGTTATAGTTCATAATTTCAAGGAAGTCACAGGGTCAGGAGATTCAGACAGCTGGTTACAACACAGTCACAGGCAAGAGCAAAAGAAATAAATACACGAATATTTAATACTTTCTCAAATCCTATACCACACAGAGACCAAACCTTGGGAGTAGTACTACCCACTTTCAAATTGGGTATTCTCATATCAGTTAAGACTTCCCATGTAATAGGAAATTACTCATTCATCTCCCAACAGCTATTTTCTGAATACAGAAACTATGTTAATCACAACACTATTCAGTCAATGACTCAGGCTTATTTTTAATTAGTTCTTGCATCGTGGATTAACGCATTTCTGTTAATCTATGTTTCAGCACAAGGCTGTGGTTTATTGGTAAAGATTCAGTGTCTGTTCTCTTGGGCAACTACAGGGTGTCTCTCTGATTCCATCTACTTTCTCTCTCTGTGTGTTCTGATTTCCCACTTGGCTTTTCTCTGCTAAGCCATTGGCCAAAACCACTTTGTTTATTAACCAATAAAAGCATTACATAAACAGAAGGAAATCCCACATCATCTCTCCTTTTCATTCAAATAAAAAGAACGATTTTAATTTTAATATAATAAAATTATAAATACAAAACAGTTATCAAGCAAGAATTATAGTTACAATGTTTATACTATTTACATTTGCAAAAATTAAGAAAAATATTATTTATCCTATCTTTGTGAGTCTAAAGTTTTATACCTAATTTATCGTTTATCATCTCTGTCATCCTCCACCTATGCTTTGCTCCTCCAGCAATGTAAGGGTGGTGCTCAGGTCCAGGCTAATGCATCCATGCCCTCTCTCATTACAGTCGGTCTACAATCTGTGAGCTTATGCAATGCATACCTCAATTCATTTCTCTCTGTCTCTTAAATCCAAACTCCACAGATCCAGAGTCTCACTTTTAAAATTTAGAGTCATGCAGTTGAGTCTGGTTTAACCACCACATAGAATTTCAGTAGACCCATTTTGAAATACAAAAATAAATTCTAAACATTTAGATATGGATATTTAAAAGCCAAAAAGGACAATGATTAATTTTATGTAAAAAAAAAAAACCTCTGCCCACCACCACCACCACCACCATGACTGGAACATTCTGAACAGTGTTTTTGGCCTCAAAATGCCATGTGGCTGTGTCTCAGCCAACCTGCAATGAATATTTTCTCTGCATAAGCTCTGTGATAGATGTCTTATACAGCACACAAATAATCAAGGATCTGGCCTGCTGTAAAATAACCTGTACTGTTTGGGTAGCTTGTTCTGTTTAGTGTTAGACACACTTCCTGATATACATTCAGAGGAAAACAGGAAGTGAAATGTTCTCACTACAATAAAAATATTATGACAGATTTAATAGTTACCTTGTTTTGATCATTGTACAATGTGCACAAGTGTAAATGCATTTTGTACACAATAGATATGTATAATTATGATGTGACAGTCAAAAATATATAAAACACAAATTTTCAGCGCATTGCAACTTCTACTCATTGGCTATTCTACATTGTATCCACTATTAAATGTCAAAATAAGAAGATGTGGGTGGGAGTGGATGTTTCTTCTCCTTTCTGGAAGTTACTAGTTTAATAGGATGATGTAGGTGGGTCTCCTGTCTATGTGTTACTTTCATTGGTTAATAAAGAAACTGCCTTGGCCTTTTGATAAGCCAGCCCTTAGGTGGGTGGAGTAGACAGAACAGAATTCTGGGAGAAAGAAAGCAGTGTCAGGCAGATGCCATGATTCTCCGACCTGAGATGGACACAGGTTAGAATCTTTCCCGGTAAGCCACCACCTTGTAGTGCTACACAGAATACTAAATATGGGTTAAAGCAAGATGTGAGGATTAGCCAATAAGAGGCTGAAACTAATGGGCTAGGCAGTGTTTAAATGAATACAGTTTCTGTGTAATTATTGTGGGGCTAAGCTAACCATGCGGGAGCCAGGCAGGACAAAAAGCAGGCCTGATTGCCTCATCACTACAATAGGAGTTAGTTCTGGTCATAGATCCTGCTACATTTTCTAGAGCAGAGTCACCATGTGTGAAAATATCACACATGGATTTTCCAACCATGCTTTTTTTACACAGAGCTAGAAGCTATAACCAACTTAATATCCAGTTATTATAATGTTCTCTCATTTCTTCCTTGCATAAATGCCAAACAATTATTCATCATTTTGATTTTATGACCAGTGACTCAAGCTATGGAGTTTGTGATGTTAAGATCCAGGAACCTCAATGGTTTACCTTGCTCTAACCACATCGCACCAGTTGTTCCTTTGTGAGGTAAAACAGTGACCCAATCCATCATAAAATATTTATCTTATTTACATTTTTTCTTGTAAGTAGCTTCCCAAAAGAACATCATAAGAAAATGTTGTATTTGGATTTCTCAGCTATACTGCCATCAGAATCGCACCCAGTTTTAAGAGAAGGAATCTCTAGTCTTCTATAGCAAAGTAAGTCATTTCTTGCCCAAATGCCAATAGTCTCTTCTAAAGACATTCATGCAGCATGCAATAGCGGGGACCTTGTGACCTTACAAAGCCTCTCTTCCCACCTTTGTACACTTTTCAGGAATAAAAATGTTCTTTTGTATGTGAAGATCCTCTGTAACTTTAATGTCATGTCTTTTAAAAAGTGTCTTGTGAAATGGGACAGATTTAGCAACTTTTCAACTGGGCTACAGTCCCCTTTAGTTATGTCATGGTCTGAAATCCTCAGGAAAGAGGTGATATCTCTAGTCACCTGTTTCTTTTCCTGTAACTGACTTTTCTGCTCAGTGCTCAGGTTGAACAAGTCATTGTTCATCTACTGATCTGTGATCCCCTTGTTCACACAGCGCAATGAGTACAGCAGCTGGGGTACAAGTGCTACTAGAGATGAACTTGAGGACTCTACACATCTCTAATTCATTTTAAGCAAATTGCCTCTTCTCCAGGCCATAAATGAGACTTGGCTTTTTTGGTTTGGTTTGGTTTTTGGTTTGGTTTTGTTTTGCTGTTTTTCAAGAAATGGTGTGTGTGTGTGTGTGTGTGTGTGTGTGTGTGTGTGTGTGTGTGTAGCCCTAGCTGTCTTGGAACTATCTCTGCTTACTAAACTAGCCTTGAACTGACAGAGATCTGCCTGCCTTCGGCTCCTGAGTGCTGGGTTTAAAGGTGTGCACGAACAAACCCCCACCACCTGGCTAAGATTTGCCTTTAATAATCCAACATTTGTGGAATGTGCACACAGATGACATTCTTGCTGCGACACCAGATGGATAAATTGGAACTAAACTAGACCTGGTTCAAATCTCTTCTCTATAATTTCCCATTTTTGCTTCCCATTGTGCAGACAGATTTCATTGTTTTTTCATGTTTGCAAACCAGAGAGGTAATGCTCTCCTCACAGAGATAAGGTGGTAATAAAACAAGTCAAAGGTACAAATATAGCATTTGAAGCAGGAAAGATGCCCTGAAATGTGAATTAGCCTTGTTTCTTCAGTTTACAAGGCTGCTTGAATGTATTTTCCAATGATACTTTGAATTTATTTGATCTAATTTTCATCCTGCAGGCAATATCATTGTGTGTACAAATATATTCTTTTCCATGAAGAAGGACAAAATAAACTGTAAAAGAGATCACACAGTCTTCTACTTGGCAAGTTCTCCATTACCCCAAATTTTATTATTCACACTTCCAAATCTATCTTTCTACAAAATGCTTAGGTTGAACTAGATGATCCCCACGGTCTTGCACTCTATTCTTACTCTCATCTATTATTCTTGTAGCAGCCTAAAACTATTTTTATTCTGTTCTTTCTGTTCTTGAAGGAGAAGATGAGGAATGAATTTATATTCCATGTTTTCCTTCTTCCAGGGGCTCTGGTAGAATGCCTATGTTTGTCTGGTTCATCTCTATTCTCATTGTAACTTAGTAATGGAAGTTTTCTCATGCACAAGTGGGAAAGGGCATATGGTTGATACATTTACCAGAGTAAGGGTCAAAAGTTTTTGAGACCTGTCTATAATTTGTAATCTGTCCAGGACACAACTCAGAGACTCCTCTAGGTACTCAAACATTTCATTATTGTTATGTTTTGTTCCATTTTATGCCATTAAATTCAGATGAAGCATTTCCATGCTTTCAGCTAACTCAGTATTTCGATAACTAGAGCAATTACATCAGTCATCTTCGAGATGACATCAGAGTGGATAGAGACCTACTGAGTGTATTCTCTCTCTCCAGAGACAGTTGTGTTCAGCATCTCCTGGATATCCTGGATACAGGTCCATTAAAATTTTCATAGACAATCTCTTGTCTTCACCAAGGAAAATTGGCAGACTGTCTTGACAGACAAATTTCCTGCTACAAACTCTATTAAAACAGAAATTAGAGGCATTGTGAATAGAATTTAGGGATCCAGTTAGCAATTATGTTGGAAGATATTTGAAACCCTTTGAGATTTTTAATCATACATATGTTTAAAATCTTTATATTAACCACAGGCTTGACTGAATAGTTTTCAGGGTACATTACCTAAAATGACTGCTAAAGTAAATTAAAGGTATAGATGGTAGAAACTGTAGTTGCAAATAAAAATTTAAAGTCAAGTTAACTTGTACAATCAATTGCAGATGTATACTGAAAAAGTGTTCATATGCAATAAAATTATTGTGAACATACACTATTTTATTCTCTGTTCCTGTTAAATTATATTTTTATATTCCAGATGTAAGTGACAACATATAACTTTTTCTGTATTGAGAGACTTCATTTTAGCATATTGTTTTATAATTTTATCCTTATTGGTGATAATGGGGGGGGCAGGAAGAGTGGTCAGTAATAATTGAAGGATACAGAGCTTCAGTGAAACAAGAATAATTCTGATGCTTTTTTTTTTGAGTGATTTTGCACTGTATGGTGCATATGACTGCTAGCTGAGTACTATTTGTGTTGTTAGGACGATGTCTTAGTTTTGCTGCTTGTTGTCATGATAAAATACCCCGGCAAAAGCAAGGTGTTTATTTGAGCTCACAGTTCTAGGCTATAATCCATCGCTGTGTGGAAGTAACAGTGGCAGGAGCTCGAGGAGCTGGGAATGTTGCATCATGGTCAAGAAGGAGAGCAGAGTGAGTTACTACATGCATGCTTGTACCACTTTTAAGCTGCTAAGAGGATGGTATCAGCCACTGTAGGTGAGTCTTCCTACTTCAACTAACGGAGTCCAGACAATCCCCCACAAATATGCTCACAGGCCAGCCTGATCTAAACATTTTCTTCTTGAAGCTTTCTTCCCAGATAACCTGAGATAGTGGCAAAAAATTAAAATTATCACAGAGGAAATATCTTGAACTATCTCATTGGAAAAAAAACAATAAAGTATCAAACATTTGAGATGATGAGGAGGTTGGTTGAATTGATCATTTCATGTTATATTAAAACTCATACTATCATTTTTACTTCAGACATATAAATGCCTGCTGATATACTTTGTCAATAAAAATATGGATATATTTGTTTTCAAATTATTATAAAATTAATCATGGTAAGGGTAGAACATTAAGACAAGTGTAGGGAATTTCTGAGCCTGGAGCTAAAACAATTGGCTTAGTTACACATAGTTAAATATTGAACATCTGTGTTCCCTTGACACCTATGAGTGGAAGATCTACCCACTTACTTGATGATGTTGAGAGTGTTGGGTGCTATCCCTAGACAGGTGTTCCTGGAATCTATAAGAATAAATAGCTGAATATGAACCTAAGAACAAGCCAGTAAGAAGTGTTCCTCAATGGTTTCTACTTCAAGTTCCTGCCTTGGCTTCGCTACATGATATATTGTAACCCATAAGATGAAATACCATGTTTTGGTTGTGTTGTTTATCATAGCACCAGAAATAAAAACAAAACAGAAATGTGTCACAATGATATTTACATTGCCAGATAATATGCTATTAGCTCAATTCCCACATTTTATTTATAATTTATTAACTGATAGATCCTGGGGGTCCTAAATTGTTACCTTCCTTGGTATTCAGCCTGACATCATTTTTAAGCTCTGCTTTTATAATGAAAAACTATTCTGTCTTCCCATTTCAATACCATGGGATTATTTATACCTTCTACCATAATTTCAATATATTTTATAATAAATTTACTAAAAAATAAGGTCTTAAAAAGAGTTAGGCATTGGGATAAGGTACCTTAACTAAAATAAACTACCCACTCATAAATGATGCAATCTGAACAAATCACCAAACCTAAGATTTGTTTTTAGCATTTATAAAAATGTAAATGATTATGTTTTCCACAGAAAAGAATAATAAGGGTTAAGCATGATTTACTCTTAAAAGTTCCCATTGTGTAAAGTTGTTGGAGGGCTGCTTGTTTGTTCCTGGCTGCCCAGCGACAAAATAATCACACAGAAACTGTATTAATTAAATCACTGCTTGGCCACTCACTTAAACATATTGTTAGCTAGCTTTTGTATCTTTGGTTAACCCATTTTTTATTCATCTGTATCGCCACGTGGCTGTGGCTTACTGGCAAGGTTCCATCTAGTGTCTGTATCTGGTTGGGCTACATCGCTTTCCACTGACTCTGCCTTCTTCCTCCCAGGATTTAGTTTTGCTTTCCCCACCTAGCATTACTTTGCCCTATCACAGGCCAAGGCAGATTCTTTATTCATTCACCAATAAAAGCAACATATATACAGAAGAACTTTCCACACCATATAAATGCTTAGGAAGTATCAGCACAAAGGTTGGCATACATTTTAGATTCTTCAAATGACCTAAATGTTTGATGGTGGGGTAGGAAAGTTGTGTGCACTTTTACTATATACTGCCCACATTCCTCCTAAGTACCTATTTTAATAAAACAGGAACATAGTGTTTAAATGAGTACAGGTAGAGTGTCTGGACAAGTACTTGAGACACACTGGGTGTGCCTCTTGGGAAAGCTGTTGCTGCTGCTGCTGCTGCTGCTGCTGCTGCTGCTGCTGCTGCTGCTGGAAACACAGTGATCTATTAAACTGTGAACACCATCAGTTTACAAATCATGCATATCTCATCCCCTACTATCTATTCAGTACCAAAAGTCCAACACTAAGAGGACACTCAATTTGTTTAATGGATGGATGGATGATGATATGTGCTATCCTAAATTTAGATGGGGACATTGTGGTAGTTAATACTCATTGTCAGCTTGAATGGATTTAGAGTCACCATGGAAACGTGCCTCTGAGACTATTTCTCTCAAAGACAAAAAGATCCACCCTCAGTGTGGGGAGACGCTATTACACGGGCTGAACGCCCAGACTAAATAAAAAGTAGAAAATAAGCTGAGCACTATCATTAATCTCTCTTTTCTTCACAGCTACAGATGTGGTGTGTCCAGCTCCCCCAATTCTCTTGCCACCATAAGGACTTTGCTACCCTGATGAACTATACCCATGAATCACTTAAGTCCTTTATTCCTTGATTTCTTATTACCAGCCATTTATCACACCAAGGAGTAAGTAACTAATACAGACATGGTTTCAGGGAAGAAGATGCTTGTCCAATTGCTCAGAAGTACAAGAATCCCCTTCAGTAACTCATCACAGAACAGATAAAGTGCATATTGTCTCAGGAGTCAGAAACCCCAACCTTCAGCATTTACTCTATCTCTGACTCGTTTCTTACCCCTTTTCCGTTCTGCTTTTTGAAACCCAAATTCTTATCAAAAGGAAACTGACAGTAGTAGAATCCGATTTAAATAAGGACATGCAAGCTAGTGTTCGCTATGTTGCATCCCACCGCCAGCATATGTGCATTACCTTGCACTGGGGAGAAAGTGGAGGACAGTTACTAGATTTAAACTAGGAAGTTTCACATAAAATTTTTGATGTACATTCTTCCCTTGAGGATCTCCTTTGGAGATCTTAGAAATAAATAAGAATTTTCAAGTTAGAAAAGAAGTGAAATTGCTCTGATTTATCTGATCTTATATATGAAAACCAGGAAAAGCCCACAAACCCTATTAGATTTGATAAATGATTTCAATAAAGTTGTAGGCTACAAAGTCAACATACACAAAACAACAGAGTTTGTAGTAACAATACAGTTCTGAAAAGTTGAGAAAACCATCTCTTTTATAACAGCTACAAAGATAAAACACTTAGGAATACATTTAATGAAGGAAAAGAACAATCTATACTAATGAAATATTGGTGAGAAAAATTGGAAAGTATCCACACTTGACAAAAATGGGAGGTGGGAGTTTCAGAGAAGTCAGCACCCACATGTATGATCCTTTCCTGAGTTGAACATCTACCATGTGTTTGTTGGTTTGTCCTGGCTCATACTCTATGAATGCTTCTTCTTTCCTCTTCTACAAGATGGATTGCTACAGGTATGATGTAGTCATGTGGGTTCACACGGGTCAGTGAAATGAAGACTCAGAGGCACTTGAGAATGAACTTAGCTTTGTAACCATGGGGATCCCCAGCCTTGGTGAACTGAAGTCTTATCCTTTGCCCAGGGAATTTTTTCCCCACATTTACCTTTAGCCAGTTGATTTCCATATGCCCAAAACAACCTTAATGAAGTTTCCAAAAATACAATGCCAAGTGTAAATACCTGATTGAGGAGGTACCAGGTTTTTTTGGGTTGCCCCCTAACCAAGTTTTGCTTAGGCTTTGTATCCATGGGAAACTCTCAGAAAAGATTCACATAGGGTGACAAAAGATATCTGTAACACAAAGAATGGATTGGGGGAGGTGCTAACTCTGGAGCTAGGACAGGTGTGGCCTAGTGGGAGTTAGGGTTAATTGCTAACTCTCTGGCTCAAAGCCATCAGGAAATTTTGCAAAAATGGATGATAAAGACATAGGCATTAATTCCAGGTGTTTCCTGGGACTTGGTTAAGGCAATATGATGGACTTTCTCAAAGAAGCACATCACTTTGCCTCTCTGGTCTCCATCCTTAAGACAGTGACTTATGCTTTAAGCAATAAATAAGTAGATAGATTAGATAGACAGACAGATAAATAGATTAGATAGATAGATAGATGATAGATACATACATACATACATACATACATACATACATACATACATGCATAGTACAAAGTTTTCATAAATAGAATGTGAACCATGTTCTCAAAGCAAGAATGTGTTCAGTTCCTGGCTTCAACTCTCTCCTTCTAGTACAAATTTCTGGGGCAAGAAATATAGTTGAGTGACAGATCATCCCATGGCCAAAGATACAAGACTTTTAATAACCTTGGAGCATGAAGGATGTGAAACAAGGTGAGTACAGCTCTTTGGGAGAATTGTTCATTTTGTGAAAGATGGGAGAGAACTCTCCAGTTGCTAACACCAGGGTTGTTGGCACCCTTATAATCCAATAGAACATTTTCACAGCTTGGTAAGTACAAAGATGAAAGTCATAGCTAACAGGCAAAACAGTGAGGAGGAATTTTTACTTATGCAGGCAGGACTTTCCTGAGATGAAATTATTTACTCAAAGAATGAGTGAGGAACTTATTAAGGAGACCCATGCATATTTATATAAAAGGTGCTTTGGGAAAGGCATATTCTGCTCATGCTCAATTTAAAGCACATACTTCTGACCATGCTGGTCATAATTTAAGAAGAAAATGTGGCAGAAAGGCATGCCTTCATATATGCTGGTGTAGTATTGTAAAACTGTGTGGTGAATGATTACAAGGTGTGCATTCGGCAAATGTTTATCACAAGTGCTCAACAGGAACTGGAATTTTCTGATCACTGCTGGCTTACGTCATTAATAGCCTGCAACTAAGGTAATAAAAGAGAGGAAGCAAAGAATTATCCAGTTTAACTTCTAGAAGTTATATGGAGATCCAGCAAACTAACTACCTCCTCCAGGCCCCTGTCCCCCAGTTTCACATCCTAGCAATCTCTCAGACATTAGAGAAAATTGTCAAGCTCTTAAGGACCACAGAAGAGAGCACCTTTGAAGAAGAGTTGCTCCCAGTCCCCTGAACTTTTATGGCCCCTAACATCACCAGGTTCAGGGTACCAAAGAAATTCTGCTGGTGTGTGTCCCCATTAAGTGGCTACAATTTATAATGCTAGATGCTTTTCACAGACAAGAAGGACTGAACACATGTAGTAAATAGAAATAGAAATAATAAATTACTACTGTATTAAATGCAGGTTGTGTTTAATGCCAGCTTACTGAATCCCTATGTTGTATAAGGCAGGTCTGTTATGAAAACACTTTCCGTCTGTTTTACTGGAGGTTTTTGAATACATAAAATTATTTTTATTTATGTTTAGGTACAGAATTGGCATAATGTAGGAAACAGTAAGAGATAAGTACTTTCTTATGAGCAACAACTCAGCTGTGGTACCAGCTCTTTCTTTAGCCCCATCAACAGCAAAATGAGCAAGTTAGATCCCATGATGCATGTTAAAGATGAACCTTACTGCTGATACTGCCTAGGTTTATTCAAATCTTAATTTTGAATAATTTGCAACTGCACAGATGTCTAAGAGGTACAAGACATGCTCTTTTCTTTTCCTACTAGAAATAAAAAGACTAAAAGGGCCCTGTACAACAGTTCGGAGAACCCGAAAGGGCTAAGAGAGCATCTGGAAATTAGTGGCCATGGGACACTATTATCCTATACTTCATGTTCTTACAACCTCAGGGTAGGGATTATCTGAAGCTGTCAGAGAGGCAGCAAAGAGAGCAACTGCTGAACATCCCGCCTCACTTCAGATGCCAGAAGGTGAATTGTAGTAACTGAACTCACTCAGAAACCAAGGTGCAGGCTTTTGGTCAATTTAGCAAATACCTGAAGAAGCAGATTAAAAGAAGAAAGCTCTATTTTAGGTCATGACGTCAGAAATTTCCAACCTTCCATGATCAGTTTCACGTCTGAGGAGAGACAGGAATACCATGGCAGTAGCAGGAGAATGGAGCAGTGGCTGCTTGCCATACAGTAGCTGATGAGAGGGGGGGGGGTGGGAAATAGAGTATACATGACCACTTTCCTACACTCTTAGAAAAATAAATCACATTTCGTAAGACCCCCACCTCTCAGTTTAAACTAGGACCATCAATGGAGTTGTCAGTGTTATTGCTGATAACACTGTAGCACTTTCATGAACCAGTCACTTCCCCACAGCCTCATTGCTGAACACTACTTGTATTGGGAACCAAGCCTTTAATACAGAGGCTTTGAGGAAAATGCCTTATTCCAATCTTAATACTAGGAGCTGGAGATGAGACAATGCTTTGTCTTTAGGTCCCCGGCCAAGGCCAACAGGCTAGCTAGGAACAGCCTCTAAAGCAATGTGCTCCTTTTTCTGTGGGTACCTTCCCTCAATGCCCCTCTCTTTCTATGGTCCTTGCTAATTGAGACCTTTTAAACTCTCCTCCAGTTCTTCCTTTGCCAGATTTTTGTTTGTTTATTCTGAAAAGCCCCTGCATACTCCTTTCCTGTTCTCCTGTTCAGCTCCTTTGTCCTTTAGACTCTTAGAGTCACTGAAGGGAGGAGGGATAATTGGGGACCCTCTATCTCACTGACTTTCAGAAACATCTCCACGAACAGTCAACTCTTCACAGATCTGCTCTAGAATCCATCTGTGCTGCTCTAGTAGTTTTCACTGGAGGAGTCTCCCACAAGACCCTTCACTGTAAACAACCCCCAAAGGAGCAGCATCCACTGGAGGAGCCTCCCACCTGCCCCTTCACTACGACCCTCCCTAAAGGAGTAGCTTCCATTGGAGAAATCTCCCACAAGCCCCTTCACTGCTATAGCAGCTTCTCCTACTGGAACTTTGACATGGCTGCAGGTTTTAGTTGTTGAAATACGGTTTGGCTTTTAACCCACCTATATTTTCCTATATTAAACCCCCTCCGATTTATATACTTTCTATGTTCCTGAGTGGCCAGACAGCATCTCATTTCCTAAAGAGAGAAGCAGCCAGGGCCTATAGAAAGAGCTCTCACCAGAGTCACAAATACTGTCTGGAATCAGATTGACATTCTTCTGCCTTTTTCATCCTGGTGGCTTCAAGCAAGGTCTGTGACCTCTGGCCAGTGATAAAAATACTGTTTCTATTCCTTAGTTGGAAGATTTAAACAGAATTCACACGTATGAGATGGCAGAAAATGGCCTGGGCCACAGTAGGTAGTGAGAAACCTAGAATCTTTTTCCTTGATAACCAGATAGATTCATCTATTTTGCTGGTTACTCAGTTCCTAGTTTTTAGGGCTTTGACTGTTTGTGGATGTACAACCTACAGCCATTGTAGTGAAGAACAGTCAGAAGTAGAGGAAAACAAAGTAAGAGAAGGTAAGTGCAAGCAAGGCATGGTGGCACACATCTTTAACCCCACACTTGAAAGGCAGAGGCAGATAGATCTCTGTGAGTTTGAGACCAACCTAATCTATATAGAAAGTTCCAGGCTAACTCGGGTTTCATCATCATCGTCGTCATCATCATCATCATCTTAGCAAGTCCATTCTAGGTGATGTGCTAAGTCCTTTAAGTAATTTTCTTGACTATTTAAAAATATATCAATTAAGTTATTTTTGTTTGAGAATTTGGCATATGAATGCAATGTATTTTGACCAATCCCACCCCATCCCTTTCCCTCTAGTTATTCTTTCCACTCTTTTCCCAAACTTCTTGTGTTCTTTTGTTTTCTTTAAACTGAAAACACTTAATGTAGCCTGAGTGGGCACTGGTATAGGGCATCTGCAGGAGCAGGGGTAGCATCCCAGGGGTGCCTCTGGGAGGTTTTCTCTAACGAAGGCAAAAACTGGTTAACAAAGATGTAGCAGGAAGCTTGTGCAGCATCATCAACTAGTTCAGTGGTTAGATTCCAGAACTTTTCATGGCTGCTTTCTGAAGCAGCAAATGAGAATATGAGGTTGGAGAGAAAGTGCAAAACTTTCTTTAAAAGGCAGAAGTCAGGAAATGTATTTCTTTTTAGTTTTACAAATCAAACCCAAGAGATATGAGCAGGCAGAGGTACAAAAAAAAATTAAGAGAAATACGACTGAGTCAGAGAATATGAAGAGCCAGGGAGAGATAAGGCAGAGGTGACAGAGACAGGGGAGATAAGCAGCTGCTTCTATCTAATGAAGAGTCCTCCCCAGCGCCCAGTTCCAAGAAAATTCTATCTCAGCAACCTGTCACAGGAGACATAATTTACCTCTGAAAGACAGCTTGGAAGGCAAAAAGAAACAGAAGTGGAGAAGTTGGCAGCAGAGCGACCTTGTCCTCTCAAAGTCATTTTCATCTGTGAGGGCACCATGAATGTGCTCCCCCATTGCGGGAAGTGAAATATGAAGATGCAATATTCAGTACTTAACTCTTTCTTTTTTATCTTTGTGCTTGCTCATGCTCACACGTGTGCCATGGTACACGTGGTGATCAGAGGACAACTCGAGTGCCAGTCCTTCCCTTCCACCTTCTTAAGTGCAGGGTCTCTTGTTCACTGTTGCTTGCTTATGTCAGGTTAGCTCTGAGTTTCTGGAGATTCTCTTGACTGTGCCCTCCATTCTTCTGAGGGATCAGTGGGTTTGCAAATGCACTTGTCTGCATCTTAGCTTCTGGGGATCTTAACGAGGGTCCTCACCTTGTATGTCAAGTACTCCAGCTGCTGAGCCTTTTCCTTAGCACAGTACTTAACTTTTAAGGAATGTACTTTTCTTGTTTCCAGCAAAGATGTTTACAAGCCAGTCCTTCCTAAATTGCTGGTTCTTTTCCAAAATCACTCGCAGGAAGAGCTGCCCATAGTTACTCTTCCCAGAGAGTTGACAAGACATGATCAGAATTTAGGAATAACTGTCCAGATCCTGTGCAGTGATGGGAAGAATGCTCTGGAGTCTCTTCTTTACTCCCTCATCTAATAATTTTCTCAGCCGCACCCTGAGATGGACGTCACCATTTCCCTGTCTAACGGTGCAGACAAACTAGCACAGAGAATGGTGAGTGACATACCAGGATCATTTGAATCAAAAATGTTCTACATCTAGGCCAGATATGTTTCCTAAAGTTATTCACACACACATACACAACATATAAGATTGCTATAGGTGCATCATACATATAAGCTTTTACAATAAAATTTTAGAACTTAATGAGTTTATTAGAATGAATTTTTATATAATGAAATCAAGAAATGGAATGGCACTTGAGCAAGCTTGAATTCAAAGAAAAAAATCTGTTAGTAATTTTCCTCATTTCTGTGGTAAAATATCCGAAAAAAAGCAACTTACGAAATTGATACTGGCACACAGTTTAAGTGCACACCGTCCTTGATGACAGGAGAGACACATATGTGGCATTTTATGGTGAAAGTTTCTTGTAGTGACTGCTTACACCACAGCACCAGTCAGGATTCAGAAAACTTCAGCAGGAAGCCTAGATGGCCAATAACTCTCAATCTCTATCCTTGCGACCTCACATCCAAAAGGTTGTATAATCTCCCAAAAGAGCACCACCGACTGAAGAGAAAGAATTCAAGTCTGTGAGTCTGTGAGAGAGACAGTTCACCTTTAAGCCATGAGACAAATGCAAAATGGGAACACTCTGTGGGGCTATTAGTATCCAGGGAGATAGAAAGCAATCCTGCACCTAAGACAATTTGACTTTTTTTTTAATTTTTTTGCTCTAATGGTGTATTTTATAATTTGTTATTTATTCAGTATTCACACAAGGTGCTGAGGACGAAGGGAAAACTGAGTTGATAACCTGCAAAAGAAATTAAATGACACTCTCTTCCCCATAAAGGCATCAATTGGAGCGGAGGTGAGACAACACAATAGACAAGTAAAAAATGACACAGTGGAGGTGAGATGGCAGACAAGTGACACATCAAGAATGACACCGCAGGGGAGATACAACAAAGGTCAAATCACAGAGGCTATGCTGTGCCAAGTCAGATACGGGATTTGATCTCACAGACAAGGTGATCTCACAGACCAAGTGCCCCACCGGTGAGCAGCACACTGGACCACTGGAGTGTCACCTCAAGCTCTTTTGGGGATCAATTCCTACCATACCAGGAGAAAGTTTGGAGGCAGAGAGGGGAAAGTAAAAATCCAGCTTCCTGTGCTAGCTCTGGCTTTAACATCTGTGATTCAGGCTCCCTAATAATAACAGGATAGAGTAGTTCTGTCTCAGAGGTGAAATAAACTGATCTGTACAAGCGCTCGGAACAATGCCTGTCACGTACGACTGCCTTCATTGTCTCCCGCTACACAGCATCTCTTCAGGAGTCAGTTCTGAAACTATGCTCTCTCCTTCTTTACAGCAATGGTGACCATAGTATTAGCTCTGTCACAGGCCTTTATTTCCTCAAGATTTAGGAATGATTGTTACCATATAGAGGGATTGGAGATAAACAGATTTTTAAATACGTTTTTTCCAGAAGAATTGCGAGCTCATGTTTAAATTTTGTGATTTGCAACCAGACTCAAGAGAGAGAGGAAGAGAGAGAGAGAGAGAGAGAGAGAGAGAGAGAGAGAGAGAGAGAGAGGGAGGGAGGGAGGGAGGGAGGGAGGGAGGGAGGGAGGGAGGGAGGGAGGGAGAGAGAGAGAGAGAGAGAGAGAGAGAGAGAGAGAGAGAGAACAGCTCGCATATTTATTTTACAATGAAATCAATAAAAATGGACACAAGAAGTGTTCAGGAATTATTAACCTCTTTGCTGCATTGCCCCGAAGTCTCTTAGACTGAGTATGGGGCTTGGTAAAATGTCAGAACCCAGATCAGCTTCACCGTGGTTCATCTCTTGCTCTACTGTCAAAAAGAACAGACTAGCCAAGTTCTGCTTCTGAATGTCCATCTTTATATAGTTCAGAAATCCCAGACTCCCCTTTCTCTTCAGAATGTAAAAGAAATATCTCAATACTGGCAACTACTTGAACTGCAACTGAATCCCAGTGTATCAGTTACAAAATCACCTCTTGTAAGTCCTCACTTAACTCATCCCTGGACAAGTTAACTATTTAATGTATGGAGGACAACTGCAGGAAGAAAGGCAGGCTTTAAAACATAGTTCTGTTTATTCCCATTATCTACATAGTTCCACAGATTTATTTATAACAAATATATTAACTGGCGGTCTGTCCTGAGAACACCGATATGGTACTGTGTCTTAGAGATGTGAAGAGGACACACCACTTGCTCAGCACTGATGCAATAGGGCTCTAGATGTGGCTCAGTGGGAGAGCACATGCATAGCGTGAGTGGAGCCTCAGATCCTACCCTTACACTTAAAAAAGAAGCCCAAAATGATTGTGCAAACCAGCCCTGTTTCTGTGTTTTGTTGGCATCTCCATCTAAGCATACATCATGCTTCCTTCTCTGAGATCCCCAGCTCAATCCAGCTCTGACTCTGCTGTCCCTCATTGTGGTCAAGGTCTTCCTATTTCTTTTGCCTACTTTCAGACAATGTCTGACTCCATATTTTTTATGGACACTAAGAAAAACTTGTGTGATAGAAAAATAAATATTTAAAGATATAGTACTATCTGAGGTTTGATAACATTTAAATGCATGCCCCAAATAAGTAAATTTCCCCCAAATATGGTTTTCAGTGTTAGTGGAAGCATATTTCAAGGGCCCTTTTTTATGAACTTAAACTTTACAACTTCAAAGCAGATGGCACTCCTCCCCACCACCAGCTGTGCAGGTTGGTCATTGTCTTGTTTTGTTTTTCTGGTTTTCTTTTTCTTTTTCTTTCTTTTTGTTTTCTGAGCCATGGGGTACTGCCTTGTATAGAAAATGAACTCTGTCTTCTGAATCCTGGCAGTTCTGATCCTCCGGGTTAATTCTCTCCCCACACCAAATACCAATCAGTAATGTGGGGTCTGCGATGTTTGTCAATGACTAATCACAGACCATGGTGAGTGCTACCATGTTGCACATTTCCCAGAAGGAATTTCTGCTGCAGGTCCACCTACTCTGCAGAGACAAGCTATCTTTCTACAGTCTACCCATCCAATGGGCCACGTGGCCATAAGCACTGGCCTGACATTCTTATGATTCTTCCATCACAGTTTGGGCTTCCACCAGGCAATCATCCCTAACACATCCTGGAAGCTGCTCAAATCAATGTTAATAATGACTGCACATTGATAAATCCATGGTCATTGCTCACTTTATGTAACACATTCATTAGCAGTGTTTGATACATGCAATGGCTTCCTCCTTTTCACTTAAGTCTAGGACAGAATTGGTTGGTCTTTCTTGACATGCCCATGTTCACATCTTTTAAAGCTTCCTGAACTCCTCAGGTCTCTAGACTCCATCCTAGGAACCATCCATATGTTTCTAGAACGCCAGACTTCTAGTTCCAGCACAAAACTCTTCATGCCCCAGGCTCATCAGTGCAATGCCTGCACTCAGAGATCTAGCAAGAATATTGAATCTAGCGAGAATATTGAATTTAGCTCATCTAATAACTTAATCCTGGCCACATTTCTCACCTGCACTTCCTGTATTCTTTATTTTTGTATATAATCCCTTCATCTTATCAATTGTTTAAGCCACAAACCTTAATGATTTTTTTGCCCACACTGTGTTTGAGACAGCGTCTAGTCCTGTCTGACCTGAATGTGTCTGTAATCTGACACATCCTTACCATCTCCTTTGCTCACTGTAGACTTCAGGCCAGTCTCCCAGCTTCCATTCCACTCTTACAGGATCCATACTCTACCCAGTAAGAAAATCTTATTAGTTCCCAGCACTTATCAGCTAACGCCTCTGCTTTCCCAAGAACTCAGAATCAGATCAGCAGTCTGGGGACTTAGTCAGTAAAATGTTTGCTGTGCAAACATGCAGATCAGAGTTCACCTTCTAGTCCCCAAGTGTACTTGGGGACTGTGTGTACTTTGAGAGGCAGAGATAAGAGGTTCCTTCAATGCTTTCTGGACCAACATTCTAGCTGTTCAAAGAGAGATTCTGTTTCAAAAGAAAAGTGATGAGGAAGATACCAACATCAAACTCTGGCCTCTACAAGTATGGGTACAGATGCGTGCACATACACACACATGCACATATACTAAGTATTACAGTATTATCCTCTACATGTATATTGTGTTTTCTGATTCCTCTCCAATTCTGTCTCCTCTACTACTGCATACACCCTCACCAAACCAGCTTCTTTACTGCTCTCAGTCACACGAAGGGCTCTGCTCCCCCAGGTTTTCCTGGTTTGTTTCATATAAAATAGTGTCTTGCCTCTCTTCACTCTCCACAACCCTTATCTGCTTCACAATTCTCTGGAGTAGTCCTGTACACCAACAGGTTACCTATCAGTCCACCAGTTCTTGGCCTGCAACTCTTCATTTAAATATCAGCTTCAGAAGAGCAGGAACTTTAGTTGTCCTGTTACTACTGCCTTGAGGTATCTCCATTAATGTTTGACACAGAATTTTCTCTAAAAATGCTTGCTTAGAAAAGCTGAGCTTTGCTCCATTTCTCTCAAAGTAACGGCAGCTCTTGCATGCACCTTACACACGGACTTAAGCACATTCCTCGCTCACCATCTCATGTCTTTTAATGGTTTATGCCACTGCTTGGTTTCCCAGAGTCTCTAAGCATGTCTTTTATTACCAGGCAAAAAAATCCAAGACTTGTTCTTAAGGACAGTTAACATAGAAGTTAACCAAAATAAATTTGAAATCTAGTGGAAAAATAAAATAAAAGCACACATATTTTTCTCTAGCAATTCTGTACTCTCCAAAGGTTCTATAACCTGCACAAATATAGGAAGTGGGGTGAGCTTATACACACTCAGTGACACACTTTCTCTAGCAATTCTGTAGTTTCCAAAGGTTCTATAACCTGCACAAACTGCACCACCAACTGAGAAACAAATGCTCAAATACATGAGCCCCTGAGGGTGCATTTCTCATTGAAGCCACCACAATGATCCAGGAGTCACTACTTCCTTGATGCTTTTAATAACTATTCTCACCTCACTCCTTTGTTCCCTGTTCAGCAACCATGGACAGGCTTTTAACACTACAGTACTTGAAGATCCTTGGTTCAAGTTTCCCTGTAGGACCATTCACAAGGCCACTGTGCCCACTCTCAGACACCAGCATTTTGTGCTTGCCTAGCGCCAGTCAAGAACTTATTTACTGGGCATCAGCAACCTCTTTGGTGTTGTGATGGTAGACCTGCTAAACGTTTGAAGTCCATGAGAGCATCAGGCATCTACCATGTACTCCAAGCAGCATCGCTATTTGACAGCCCTTAGACTGAATCCAGAAGAACAGTGTGCTTGGTGCACACAGGATGTCTCTAATTTGCTGCAGGCTGACTATTTTCACTTCACCCAACCCCTCATATGTGTTTGTTGCTTGCCTGATTCTTGAATACAGTTTAGTTCATGATCCAACAATTTAAATAAACACAAGATTGGGGCATATAAAGAAAAATAATGAAAAGGGGTACTTCTTTTTTATATATTAGTTACAGAAGGAGAGATTCAGAGCTTAATGGCCTACATTTTTAGGTAGAATGCCTCACTTCCTACCTATATAAAATTAAATAGTTTGTAATTCTCTGTTCTGAAACTTCAGTTCTTCCCCGTAAACATGCAGACACTATTTATACCCAAATCACTGTGCTGCTATAAATGTTGAAAAAGTAACTGCTGAGAGAGCATGAGAACCATCTACTCAGTGAAGCTATTACTCATAGTTTATCAGGCAGAGGAAATCACAGGGTAAGGTCTTCATAGTTTGACAGAGCAGTGTTTGTTTGGGAAAAATAATGTCATATGAAATTAATAAGGAGTGTGAAGAGGCAGAGATCAAAACGCATTGTTTTGCAATAACTATTAGAGGGATCAAAGTGTGGCAGATACCCAGGATACATTAGCAGGGTGGTAGATTGCATGTCTTACTACAACACAGTGCCACAGACTGGAGGATGCAAAGCAACAGAAATGTATTGCCAACGGTTCTGTGGGCAGAAGAACTTCAAGAGTAAGGCACAAATAGATTCAGTGCTCTGGTGAGAGCTTAATGTATGGTTCTTGTGTTCATGCAGCATTTTCAGCTAATGGGAAAAACAGAAGGGTCCAGATGGTTCCCTCTGGCCCTTTCCCACAGTAGCATAAACTCATTCACAAAGGAAAAGCTCACACAATCCGATTACCCTGTAAAAGCCCCATATCTTGAGGTTTGAGAAACAACATATGAGTCTTGAATGTTACATGTACAGCAACTTCTGAAGATTTCATTGGCTATCATGTCTGCTTACCATGTGTCCTGAAAAAGTTGAGGGCTTCATTTAACATTTCATAGTTTATGCAACTTCTTTGTGCCAATAACTGTGAACAAAATAATGATATGTTCCCTTCTGTGTCCAAATAATAAATGCTTCCAACTTTTCTGGGGAATAGACTGGGTGACAAGGATACAGGCAGACATATTTTAAGGGGTTGGAGTAGACAACATGGATAGTGATGGCAGAATAACTCTAGAGTAAGGGGTTAAATGGGACCAGAGCTTTGGAATGACAGAAGCAGGTAGTTTTATATTTGAGCTAAGAGATGAAGTAGGTAAAAAGTTAACTAAGAGACTGAATTTGGAAAAGGAGTTCTGGACATAGGAAGAGATGAAACAGAGGTCCGAGAGAAAAAAAACATGTCTCCTGGATTTAGAGAACATCTTGGTACTGGAGGGGAAAGATGGGAGAAAAGGACAAAGTAGCAGGAAGACAGGGCAACATCAACTGGAGTACAAGTGCCTAGGGGATCATTGTAAGGGCACGGTCTGTCACTGTGGAGAAACAAGGAGTAATGGCAGGGCCCTGAACCAAGAAGTACATAACCTCACATGAGAGGGGTCCTTGGGATTCTGTGCAGAAACTGGCTTGTGAATGTTAAAAGTCAAATTTCGATAAAAGCAGAAGAGATGCTGATGGGGATGGTAAGTATGCCCTCCAGCAGTGGACAGAGATCACCAAGGAAAGAAAAGTGAAGAAAGGCCGATTGGTGAAAGTACAGAATCGGGTGAAATGTAGTAGATTCTACTGAATCATCCTCCACAAACCCAGTCCCTTGCTTTGTTTTTAATCTCTCCTATTACTTACCTACTTTCAAAATGGCATTTATAGCTACAATAATATTATGACACATGGTGTGTATATGATACCTGGTAGGTGACAAGCCTTGTTATGAAACTGTGCTTACATTAATCCTTTGAGTGTCTATTGCTAACCTTCTTATGCAGATGAACAGGGAAGCAAAGACAACATTGGGAATTATCTAAGGTCATATCATAAGGTGTCAGAGCTAAGGTTTGATCTTCAAATGTATAACTTCAAGTCTACATACCGTTTGCCACTTCTCTAAACTATTCTCCAAGGAATAGAACAATAAACTTATTTTTTTTTCTGCTAATGGATAATTCTTCATTCCAGACAAGCTTTTCAACTTCATGCTCTCACCAGCTCCTGTAAGTGAATTAGGTTCAGACCAGACAGCTGAGTGGTGTTTGCAGAGCCCTCTTGCACACAGTCATGATACATGAGAATCATTAATGAATATCTTTATATTTTGATAACTATTTTTTTTCAAGTTCATAGGTGCTTACAAATTCTTATTCTTGTATTTTTTTCACTGTTTTATACTTTTTCTTTCTCTTAAGAGACAGCCTCAGCTCTTAGGATTTGGAATTTTAGACTGTTTTTATTTTTTTACAAAAAAGAAAAGTATTTTATTTGGGTGTACAGTTCTAGAAAGCTAAGAGTCCATCATGGCAGGGAGGCATGACAGCAAACAGCAGGCATAGTGGCAGGAGATGGAAGCTGTGAGATCATATCCTCAACACAAACAGGAAACAGAGAAAACTGAAATTGGGCAAAGGTATAAAATCTCTCAGAGTTTTTCCTAGGCGATATACTTCAAGCAAGGCTGCACCCCCTCTTCAAAGTGATACCAACTAGGGATGAAATATCTGAGCCTACAAGGGGATTTATTTTTAATTTTTTTATTAAACTATACATTTTTCTTTGGTGCCCTCCCTTTCTCTCTTTCCCATGTACTCCATGCTCCCAATTTACTCAAAAAGACCTTGTCTTTTCCTTCTTCCTATGTAGACCCTAAGATGTCTCTCTTAGGGTCCTCTTTGTTGTCTAGGTTGTCTGGGGTTGTGGACTGTAAGTTGGTTTTACTTTGCTTTATGTCTAAAAGCCACTTTTGAGTAAGTGCATGTTATATTTGTCTTTCTAGGTCTGGGTTACCTCATTCAATATTTTTTTCTTAGATCCATCCATTTGCCTGCTAATTTCAAGATATTTTTTTTCTGCGTGTAGTACTCCATTGTATAAATGTACCACATTTCCTTATCCATTTTTCAGTTGAGGGCCATCTAGGTTGTTTCCAGGTTCTGGCTATTATGAATAATGCTTCTATGAACATAGCTGATCACATATACTTGTGATATGATTGAGCATCCTTTGGTTATATACCCAAAACTGGTATTTCTGGGTCTTGAGGTAAATGTAGATTGTTTCCTTATTTTCTGAGAAATTGCCATACTGATTTCCAAAGTGGTTGTACAAGTTTGCACTCCCACCAGCAATGGAGGAGTGTTCCTTTTACGCCACAACCTCTCCAGCATAAGTTGTCATCAGTGTTTTTTATATTGGCTATTTGATGGGGGAGAGTCTTCTGTTTCATGTTAATTTCATTGGTTAAATAAAGAGACTGCTTTGGTCCTTTAATAGGACATAAAATTAGGTAGGCGGAGTAAACAGAACAGAATGCTGGAAGAAAGAAGCTGAGTGAAGGAGTCGCCATGGTTCTCCCACTCCAGACAGCCGCAGGTTAAGATCTTCCCTGGTAAGCCACCTCGTGGGCTACACGGATTATTAGAAATAGGTTAGGTCAATATGTAAGAGCTAGCCAATAAGAGGCTGGAACTAATGTGCCAGGCAGTGTTTAAAAGAATACAGTTTCTGTGTAATTATTTCAGGGCATAAGCTAGCCAGGTGGCGGGATGCAGGTGTAAGATGGAATCTCAGAGTTGTTTTGATTTGAATTTTTCTGATGGCTAAGGATGTTGAGCATTTCTTTAACTGTCTTTTAGTCATTTGAGATTCATCTGTTGAGCATTCTCTGTTTAGGTCTGAACCCCATTTTTATTGGGTTATTTGTTCTGTTAATATCAAGTTTCTTGAGTTCTTTGTATAATTTGTAGATCAATCCTCTGTCTAATATGTCCAATTTTACCAATCTATAGGTTAGTGTTTTGTCTTGTTGACCATGTCCTTTGCTTTACAGAAGCTTTTTGGTTAATTGTTTCTCTCAATGTCTGTGATACTGTGGTTATCTTTAGGAAGTGATCTCCTATGCCAATGCTTTCAAGGATACTTCTTAATTTCTCTTCTATGAGGTTCAGTGTGGTTGATTTCATGTTGAAGTCTTTGATCCATTTGAACTCGATTGTTGTGCCTGGCAATAAATAGACCTATTGGCATTCACCTACATATTTATATCCAGTTATGACATGACCATTCGTTCAATATGCTTTCTTTTTTCCATTTTATATTTCTAGCTTCTTTGTAAAAGTCAGGTGTTCTTAGGTATGTGGGTTGATATTTGGGTCTTGATTTGATTTCATTGGTCCTCCTGTGTTTATGCCAATACTAATCTGTTTTCATCACTGTAGCTCTATAGTAGAGTTTGAAGTCAGGGATTGTGATACCTTCAGAAGTTCCTTTGTTGTACAGGATTGTTTTGGCTATCCTGAGTTTTTTTGTTGTTTTGTTTTTGTTTCAAACCACCACATTCCAGGATTTCTATAGGAAAGACTTTCTTCCAAATCTCAAACCAAAATTACCTCTAAAGAATGTTAAATTCATGAAGTTGTATCACCCACATCCCACAGGAATTCCCATCTTATTTGCTTGTTGTATGAACAAATTTATTCATTAACATCAGACCTTGATTCTAATAACACCTATACACTTGAAACTCAGCCCTGCCTTCATTTCAAGGGTAAATATGTCACATTTCCTGCACTTCATAGGCATTGAGTCTAGGTTATCGAGTCATGGTGACCCCCTTCTAATCCTAACCAGTTCATCTGGGCCTAAACCCAGGAGTATGAGACAACCTCAAATTCCCCTAACCATACTTGAAAGATGATATTCTGATAGCAAATGAAAGATGATTTTGTCGTAATGAGGTTTCATTATCATATTGTTAGGTTAGATGGCAATTCCAATAAAAAAAAATCCCTGCAGCATGTCCTAAATGGTTAATGATCCTCATCAAGCAATCTGTCCAATGTGAGAAGGATTTTGCTTGCAATCTGACAGCTGATCTATAATCAGGTTCTGCTTGGCTGCTATGCTGAATCCCTACCCACATCTCTCCATGGGGCTCAGTGAACACCCTATGGAGGGAAAAGCCCAAACCTTTTATTATATGCATCTCTAATTTCCCAGAAGCTTCTAAACAAAGTGGGGCATTCATATGCCTGCAGATGCTGTTTGTCTGACTTAAGAGGCGTGCCTCCTCCATGGGCATCAAGGTTTTTACTTGGTAAGATTACAGGGCTGGCATATTCCTTATTTCTTTTCCTTCATGTATCGACAGACATTAATTTAACAACTATTATCTCAGAAACCAAGATTGAAAAGATAAACAGCATCATTTCTGCCAATGCAAACTCCAACTTAAAGTGAGATGAGGAGAGATTAAGTAGCAGGTTTTAATATAAGCTACTTCCTGTGTCAGCAGGAAATGCAGACGGATTGCAAAGATATGTGGCGTGAGTATCTATTATTCATTTTCACAGGTTTTAAAATTATTACTAATGAATGTTGATAGTTCTTTATGTATTACAAGTGCTTTTGTCAAATATATTATTTGTCAATATTTACATATCTCCAGTCACCTCTGTCTCTCTGTCTCCCTCTTGATGCCTTAAAAATTAATTTTTAAAGAGAACTTTATTTTAGTGTAGGTCCATATTTCACTTTATTTTATTATGATTTGGGCTTATGTCTGAAAAGCCTTTGCTTCACCCTAAGTAAGAGGAGTTTTCCCCTTTATTTTTCTCTTGAATTTTGTATTTACAGGTGCAGGAGGTCCTTCTGTTTATGTGTTGCTTTTATTGGTTAGTGAATAAAGAAACTGCCTTGGCCTTTTGATAGGACAGAACTTAGGTTTGTGGGGAAAACAGAACTGAATGCTGGGAGGAAGAAGGGAAGAATCAGAGAAGCCATGGATCCTCCACCTGAGACAAATGCCAGTTAGAATCTCCAGTAAGCCATTGCCACATGGCGATTTACAGATTAATGGAGATAGGTTAAACTAATATGTAAGAGTTAGGCAATAAGAAGTTAGAGCTAATGGCCAAGCAATGTTTTAATTAATACAGTTTCTGTGTGGTTATTTTGCTCAGTTTCATTAGAGGCCCTTGTTCTTTTAGTGACCCCTGTCCCTCTGGCTGTGAACACTCTTTCTGCCCTATCTTCTATGGGGTTCCCTGAGCTCTGAGGAGAGGAATTTGTTGGTGACATCCCATTTACAGATGTGTCTTCCAAAGTGTCTGTTTGTCTGCCTGCCTGCCCCCATCATCTGTAAGTACAGCAGAAGATCATTAGAAGCCATTTTATCACTACCTTTTCTTTTACAGACCAGTATTATTAGTTTTATGCGAGGTCTCTGGGCTATATAATCTCTGGTGTCAGGTATGAGTCCCATTTTTGTGGTGTGGGCCTTAAGTCATATCAGACATTGGCTGATTACTCCCACAAGTTAGTGCCACTATTGTCTTAGCATATCTTGCAGGCAGGACATATTGTAGATTAAAGGTTTTGTGGGTAGGTTAGTATATGCATTTCTCTTTTAGTAGCCTGCAGAATACCTTCTTTCTAGTACCAAAGACACTAGAAAATATGGGTGAAGTTTCTGTGTAGGCACCAATGTACCTCTCCATGTTTAATGACTGTGTGGGCCAGGTTTGGGAAAATCAGCTACTGTCTTGGCAGCAGTCTAGGTTGTTCGGGGATTTCTATGGGACTCCCTTGACCAATAACTCAATTGGATGTCACACAGTCCAATATTAGAAGCTTCATTTGGTGACAATAAATGGCCAGTTGGGACTCCATATGCCCCCATCATTTGGAGACTTCATTAGGGCCACTTTTACATATTTTAGGAAGTTTCCTCTGCACTAAGTTTCTATACCACTCCTTTGATGCCCCTCAATTCTAGCTGTCTCTGCTCATATTCCTTCCTCCTCCCCGTCTGATCCTTCATTTCTAGTTCTATCTGCCTCCAGTCAACCCATAAAATCTATTCTATTTCCCTCTGCAAGGGAGATCCATCTGTTCCTCTTAGTTTCCTTCCGCTATACCTAACATCTATTGGTCTACGAATTATTATAGCCTGCTTATTATTGACTTAATGGCTAATATCCACATGTAAGTGAATACACATAATATTTATTTCTGGGTCTTGGGTACCTCACTTGGGAAGACTTTTTTTCTAGTTCTATTCATCTGTGAATTTCATGTTGTTATTTTAACAGCTTAGTAAGACTCCTTTATGTAAATGTACTACGTTTTCTTTATTCACTCTTACGTTGATGGACATCTAGCTTCTTTCCTACTTATGGCTATTGTGAGTAGAGCAGTAATAAACATGCTTGAGCAAGTGTCCTTGTGGTAGAGCAAAACATGTGGAGGTAGATTTATCTCCATCTTTCTGAGGAACTACACTGATTTTCCTAGTGGCTGTATTAGCACTCCCACCAACAATGGAGGCTTATTCCCCATATTCCAAGTTCTCACCATTATGAACTATCACTGGTATATTGATCTTAGCCTTCTGGCAGGTATAAGATGAAATGTCAAAATAGTTTTGATTTGCATTTCTCTGATAGCTGAGGATATTGAGCATTTCTGCTTTTCAGCCATTTGAGTTTCTTCTTTAGAATGTTCTCTATTTACATCTCTACCTAATTTTTAAATAGATTGTTTGGGTTTTTGATATATACTTTGTTTTAGTTCTTCATATATTTTAGCTAATACTTCTCCATCAGATGTAGAGTTGGTGAAATCTTTACCCATTCTGTAGGCTGCTGCTTTGTCTGAATGATATTGTTCTTTTTTTAGAAGCTTTTCAGTTTCATAAGGACCCATTGAGTAATTGTTGATATAAGTATCTTTACTAACTGTATTCTTTTCAGAAAGTCAATTTTTATTTTAAAAACAGTGTGATTATAAGCTTGTAGATAGATAGACATATAGATAGGCAGAGATTTAGAAAGATAGATAGATAGATAGATAGATAGATAGATAGATAGATAGATGATAGATAGATAGATAGATAGATGATAGATAGATAGATAGATAGATAGATAGATAGATAGATAGATAGATAGATAGATAGATCCATTTACTTCTACATTGTTTAAAAACTATACTTTGTATACTGGATTGCTTTCACAGCTCTTTTGAAAGTTGAGAACTTAAGTTGGGATCAGATTTACCCTGACTCTTGATCTCTCTGTTTTTATACCACTATTATCCTGTGTTGACTTCTATAAACTTATGATAAGTCTCTAAATTAGGTAGTTCAAATCTTTTATACTTCTTTTCCAATTTTGGTTTTGGCGATTTTTGGTTATTACTTTGCCATCTGCAGATTAGAGTTGCCTCATTAATTCCCATAAAAAAAATCAATCTTATCTGGACATGTTGAATCTATTTATAAACTTAAGGGAAAACTGACATCCTCTCTGAATTGTACAATTTTCTAATCTGAAATTATCACACATTGATTTAGTATTTAATCAAACTCCACTCTTCTTTTAATGCTTTTTATAGACATTGTTGGATGGCAGACTTTTCTTGAGGGGACAAACACATATCATCTCACCCCAGAAAGGAAACTTGGGACACACTGAAGTATAGATCACATCAAAGTCCAACTTGCTGAATCAACAATTTTTATTGGTGTTACTTACAACAATATGAGTGGGGGTTCTTACAGGAGCAGAAATATAGAGAGCTGAAACACCAAAACCCACCCCATGTATTTCAGGCAGCTCAACAGGCTGGAAAGTGTCTTTACTTCTTCCAGGCAATTGGTCTGGTCTCTGCTGCCTTCATTCTGTTTTAGTTTTGCCTTTAGGCAGCTCCTGGGAAATAAAACTTGGCAAAAGAAACTGCTTACCTCATGGTGGACAGAAAGCAGAGAGAAAACAAGAGAGGAAAGTCTGGAGGAAAGAGTACTCTTCAGATTCAGATTCCTTTTGAACCACTTCCTCCAATGAGCCCCCACCTCCTAATCAATGCATTCACTAGTCCTTTCATGGATTCATCCACAAATGGAGTCAGCACCCTTGAGATACAGCAACTCTTCAGTGGCACAATCTGTTGGATATCAAGACTTCAAACGTGAGTCCTTTGGGAAGATATTTTACATCCAAACCATAGGAATCATATTAATTTTCAAATGTTTACAGTAAGACCATTGACATCATTAATTCAGTCTGCAAATTTAATTCCTCTTCCCTGTGCTGACTTCTTATGGCTGCAGTAACATATTATTGCAAATATAGTGTCTAACAGTAGCAAACTCTCAACCATGGAGGTCAGCAGTTCAAAACGAATTTTATGGGCCATCATCAAAATAAGAGCAAAACCAGCTTCAGGGAACAGTTTTTTTCCTGTGTCAAAGTTCAATTTCACAGGCTGTCAGCTCTTGTTTGCTCATGGCCACATTACTCCAATATCTGCCTTCTTAGTCAAATCATCTTTTTATCTCTGGCTAACACTCTTGGAGACATTCATTTAAACTATTCGAGCTTCAGTACTTAGGTGATATCCTCATCTCAAGATCTTTAACTTATTTACATCTATAGTCTCTTCTTTTTCCATGTAATGTTACACATTTTCTTTTTTAATTTCATTTTTTATTTTTATTGAGCTCTACATTTTTCTTTGCTCCCCTCCCTGCCTCTCCACTCCTCTTCAACCCTCCTGTAAGGTCCTCATGCTCCCAATTTACTCAAGAGATCTTGGCTTTTTCTACTTCCCATGTAGATTAGATCCATGTATGTCTCTCTTAGGGTCCTCATTGTTGTGTAAGTTTTCTGGGATTGTGATTTGTGGGTTGGTTTTCATTGTTTTATGTTTAAAATCCACTGATGAGTGAGTTCATGTGATAATTGTCTTTCTGGGTCTGGGTTAGCTTACTCAAAATGATGTTGTCTAGCTCCATCCATTTTCCTGCAAAATTCAAGATGTCGGCATTTTTTTCTGCTGTGTAGTACTCCATTGTGTAAATGTACCACATTTTCCTTATCCATTCTTCAGGCAAGGAGCATTTAGGTTGTTTCTAGGATCTGGCTATGACAAACAATGCTGCTATGAACATAGTTGAACATATGTCCTTGTGGCATGATTGAGCATCCCTTGGATATGTACCCAAAAAGTAGTATTACTGGTTTTCGAGGAAGGTTGTTTTCTAATTTCCTGAGAAATTGCCACAGTGACATCCAAAGGGCTTGTAGAAGCTTGCATTCCTACTAGCAATGCAGAAGTGTTCCCTTTACCCCACAATCTTTCCAGCATAAGTCATCATCAGTATTTTTGATCTTGGACATTCATACAGGTGTAAAATAGAATCTCAATGTTGTTTTGATTTACATTTCTCTGATAAATAAGGATGTTGAATATTTCCTTAAGTGTCTTTCAGCCATTTTAGATTCCTCTGTTGAGAGTTCTCTGTTTAGGTCTGTACTCCACTTTTTTTATTGGATTATTTGTTCTTTTGATGACCAATTTCTTGAGTTCTTTGTATATTTTGGAGATCAGACCTCTGTCTGATGTGGGGTTAGTAAAGATCTTTTCCCATTCTGTAAGCTGTTGTTTTGTCTTGCTGACCATGTCCTTTGCTTTACAGAAGCTTTTCAGTTTCAGGGGGTCCCATTAATTAATTGTTTCTCTCAGTGTCTGTACTGCTGGGTTATATTTAGGAAGTGGTCTCCTGTGCCCATGCATTCAAGTGTTATTCCCACTTTCTTTTCTATAAGGTTCAGTGTGGCTGGCTTTATGTTGAGGTCTTTGATCCATTTGGACTTGAGCTTTGTGCATGGTGATAGATATCGGTCTATTTTTATTCTTCTATATGTTGATATCCAGTTATGCCAGCACCATTTGTTAAATATGCTTTCTTTTTTCCATTTGATATTTTTTGCTTCTTTGTCAAAAATCAGGTGTTTAAAGGTGTGTGGATTAATATCTGGGTCTTCGAATATCTGTTCCTCCTGTCTGTTCTTATGCCAATACCAAGCTGTTTTCAGTACCATAGCTCTGTAGTAGAGTTTGAAGTCAGGGATTGTGATGCCTCCAGAAGTTCTTTTATTGTACAGGATTGCTATGGCTATCCTGGGTTTTTTACTTTTCCATATGAGGTTGTGTACAGTTTTTTTTTAGGTTTGTGAAGAATTTTGCTGAGATTTTGATGGGCATTGTGTTGAATCTGTAGATTGCTTTTGGTAAGATTGCTGTGTTTATTATGTTAAGTCTACCTACCCAAGATCATGGGAGATCTTTCCACTTTCTGGTGTCTTCTTCAATTTCTTTCTTCAAAGATTTAAAGTTTTTGTCATACAAGTCTTCCACTTGCTATTTGCGGCTATTATGAAGGGTAATATTTCTCTGATTTCTTTCCCAGCCCTTTTATCATCTGTGTACAGGAAGGCTACTGAGTTATTTTGAGTTAATCTTTTATCCTGATACATTATTGAAAGTGTGAGTTGTAGATGTTCCTTGGTAGAATTTTTGGGGTCATTTATGTAAACTACATCATCAGCAAATGGTGAAAGTTTGACTACTTCTTTTCCGATTTGTATTCACCTACATCTCCTTTGATGTCTTATTGCTCCGGCTAGGATTTCAAGAACTATATTGAATAGATGTGGAGAGAGTGGACAACCTTGTCTTGTTCCTTATTTTAGTAGGATCACTGGGAATTTCTCTCCATTTAATCTGATGTTGGCTGTTGGTTTGCTGTTTATTGCTTTTATTATGTTTAGGTATGACCCTTGTATCCCTAATCACTCCAATACTTTTATCATAAAGGGATGTTGAATTTTGTCTAATGCTTTTTCAGCATCTAATGAAATGATCATATGGTTTTTTTCTTTCAGTTTGTTTATATGGTGGATTACATTGACAGATTTTCTTATATTGATCCATCCCTGCATCTTTGGGTTGAAGCCAACTTGATCATGGTGGATGATGGTTCTAATGTGTTCTTGGTTTTGATTTACAATATTTTTATTCAGTATTTTTGCATCAATGTTCATGAGTGAGATTGGTCTGTAATTCTCTTTCTAAAGTTTACAACATGGACACTTTTTGAAATGCCAATTTGGCCTATTGTGCTGGACAACACAGCATATCTGTACACTTTGAGAATTAGGACACAAACAGACTTAGTGGTCCATAATCATTTTTCTTTAAAGATGTATGTGTATGTGCACATGTGTATGGATGTGTGCGTGTGCGTGTGCGTGCGTGCGTGTGTGTGTGTGTGTGTGTGTGTGTGTGTGTGTGTGTAATCAGGTACTCACAGAGACCAGAAGAGGATGTCATATCCCCAGGAGCTGGGATTACAGGCATGATTTGAGTCATTTGATTTGGATGCTGGGAATTTAACTTGGGTACTATGGAAGGCTATCAAATTCTCTCAAGTGCTGGACCACCTCTCCATTCTCTACAAAGTTCTATCTACCACACTTCCTTTGCAAAAGATTGTTCTGAAAATGTTAACAGATAGATATAAGAATTCATGCATCTATTCTTCATACTTCATAACTCTTTTCTCATACTTCCTGCCTCACTGTTGGACATTTCTAGGCTAATTATTTTGCTCTGTCTTCCAGTATATTAGCTGACTTCTCAGTTATTTTTATTCTGCTATTTATCTATTAATATATATATATGTATATATATATATATCTTATTTATATCTCATATATATTCTAGTTATCCTCTTTCTGAGTTTCAGAAATATAGCTCCAGTTCATAGCAGCCAGTTTCTTAATACCCTGGAGAAAATCTATTCTGTAATATGCTTTTTCTACACCATCAGTTAAGTTTATTTTCAAAGGATCTAATTTTTATCATAACCCAGTTTGATGTTACTTTAAAGGTTTAATCTTTTTTCAAATAATTGATTTTTTTATTTGTACTTAAAAGCTAGAATTAATAACATTGGAAGATAAAACACATTGTTTTAGAGCAAATACATCTTTGCTTTGCTGTTTTTATTTATTTATTTATTTTTTAAAGATTTCTGTCTCTTCCCCGCCACCACCTCCCATTTCCCTCGCCCTCCCCCAGTCAAGTCCCCCTCCCTCATCAGCCCAAAGAGCAATCAGGGTTCCCTGCCCTGTGGGAAGTCCAAGGACCACCCGCCTCCATCCAGGTCTAGTAAGGTGAGCATCCAAACTGCCTAGGCTCCCACAAAGCCAGTACATACAGTGTCATCAAAAACCCATTGCCATTGTTTTTTAGTTCTCAGTAGTCCACTATGTTCAGCGAGTCTGTCTTTATCCCAGACTTTTTCAGACCCAGGCCAGCTGGCCTTGGTGAGTTCCCCATAAAACATCCCCATTGTCTCTGTGTGTGGGTGCACCCCTCACAGTCCTGAGTTCCTTGCTCGTGCTCTCTCTCCTTCTGCTCCTGATTTGGACCTTGAGATTTCTGTCTGGTGCTCCAATGTGGGACTCTGTCTCTGTCTCCTTTCATCGCCTGATGAAGGTTAATATTCAGGAGGATGCCTATATGTTTTTCTGTGGGTTCTCCTTATTTAGCTTCTCTAGGATCACTAATTATAGGCTCGATGTCCTTTGTTTATGGGATAGAAACCAAATATGAGTGAGTACATCCCATATTCCTCTTTTTGGGTCTAGCTTACCTCACTCAGGATAGTGTTTTCTATTTCCAGCCATTTGCATGCAAAATTTAAGAAGTCCTTGTTTTTTACTGCTGAGTAGTACTCTAATATGTATATATTCCATACTTTCTTCATCAATTCTTCCATTGAAGGGCATCTAGGTTGTTTCCAGGTTCTGGCTATTACAAACAATGCTGCTATGAACATAGTAGAGCATATACTTTTCTTGTATGATAAGACCTCTCTTGCGTATATTCCCAAAAGTGGTATTGCTGGGTCCAGGGGTAGGTTGATCCCAAATTTCCTGAGAAACAGCCACACTGCTTTCCAAAGTGGTTGCACAAGTTTGCATTCCCACCAGCAATGGATGAGTGTACCCCTTTCTCCACAACCTCTCCAGCAAAGGCTATCATTGGTGTTTTTGATTTTAGCCATTCTGACAGGTGTAAGATTCTACCAAAAGCAATCTATAGATTCAATGCAATCCCCATCAAAATTCCATCAACATTCTTCACAGATCTGGAGAAGACAATAATCAACTTTATATGGAAAAACAAAAAACTCAGGATAGCCAAAACAATCCTATACAATAAAGGATCTTCTGGAGGCATTGCCATCCCTGACTTCAAACTCTATTACAGAGCTACAGTAATGAAAACAGCTTGGTATCGGTATAAAAACAGAGAAGTCGACCAATGGAATCGAATAGAAGACCCTGACATGAACCCACAAACCTATGAACACCTGATTTTCGATAAAGGAGCTAAAAGTATACGATGGAAAAAAGAGAGCATCTTCAACAAATTGTACTGGCGAAACTGGATGTCAACCTGTAGAAGAATGAAAATAGATCCATATCTATCACCATGCACAAAACTCAAGTCCAAATGGATTAAAGACCTCAATATCAGTCTGAACACACTGAACCAGATAGAAGAGAAAGTGGCAAGTACTCTACAACACATGGGAACAGGAGACCACTTCCTACGTCTCCCTAACCACAGCAGCACAGATATTAAGGACCTCATTGAATAAATGGGACCTCCTGAGACTGAGAAGCTTCTGTAAAGCAAAGGACACTGTTATGAAGACAAAAAGGCAACCCACTGACTGGGAGAAGATTTTCACCAACCCCGCAACGAACAAAAGTCTGATCTCCAAAATATATAAAGAACTCAAGAAACTAGACTGTAAAAGGCTAATCAGCCCAATTATAAAATGGGGCACTGAGCAGAACCAGCCCTGCATCTCTGGGATGAAGCCTACTTGATCATAATGGATAATTTTTCTAATGTATTCTTGGATTTGGTTTGCCAGTATTTTGTTGAGGATTTTTGCGTCGAATGTTCATGAGTGAGATTGGCCTGTAATTCTCTTCCTGGTTGAGTCTGTGTGGTTTTGGTATCAGAGTAACTGTAGCTTCATAAAAGGAATTTGGTAATGACCCTTCTGTTTCTATATTGTGGAATACATTAAGGAGTATAGGTATTAGCTCTTCTTGGAAGTTCTGGTAGAATTCTGCATTGAAACCATCTGGTCCTGGGCTTTTTTTGGTAGGGAGGTTTTTGATAACAGCTTCTAATTCTTCGCGACCAACAGTTCTGTTTAGATTGTTCACATGGGTGCGTCCCCAGCACCCCAGCTGCCTGACTAGCTTATGCCCAAAATAACAACACACAAACTCTATTCATTTAATCACTGCTTGACCCATTTCTATCTAGCCTCTTCTAGGCTAATTCTTACATATTAATTTAGCCCATTTCTAATCATCTGTGTATTGCCCCTAGGTGCGCTTACCGGGAAGATTCTAGCCTATGTTTATTCTGGGTCGGAGCTTCATCGTGTGCATCTGCCTGGAAGCTGGGAGCATGGCGTCTCTCTGAGGCGTCTGCTCCCAAGAGGAGAGCTGTGGAGTCTGAGCTCACTTCCTCTTCCTCCCAGCGTTCTGTTCTGTTTACTCCTCCCACCTATCTTCTAACCATTGAGGGCCAAGCAGTTTCTTTTTATTTAACCAATGACCTTCCTCCATCAACACCTGCTTGTTTCTTAGGTCCATTTGCTTGATAAGCCTTTTCCCAACCCTTTACTCTGAGTAGGTGCCTGTCTTTGTGGTTGAGGTGTGTTCCTTGTAAACAGCAGAATGTTGGATCCTGTTTTCATATTCAGTCTCTTAGCCTGTGCCTTTTCATAGGTGAATTGAGCCCATTGACATTAAGTGATATTAATGACCAGTGGTTGTTAACTCCGGTCACTTTTTTAGTAGTAGGGTTTGTGTGTTTCCCTTCTTTGAGTTGTGCTGGTGAAGGGTTTCTAGATGTCTGAGTTATTGTGGTCATTGTTGGACTCCTTGGTTAGTGATTTTCCTTCTATTATTTTCTGTAAGACTGGATTTGTGGCTACGTATTGTTTAAATTTGTTTTTATCCTGGAAAATTTTGTTTTCTCCATTTATAGTGAACGAAAGCTTGCCTGGGTATAGTAGTTTGGGCTTGCATCCATGGTCTCTTAGTTTCCGCAGTACATCTATCCAGGACCTTTTGGCTTTTATTGTTTCCATAGAGAAGTCAGGTGTAAGTCTGATAGGTTTACCTTTATAAGTAACTTGGCCTTTTTCCTTTGTGGCTCTTAATATTCTTTCTTTATTCTGTATGCTTTGTGTTTTGATTATTATATGGAGAGGGGATGTTTTTTTTTGATCCAGCCTATTCGATGTTCTGTATGCTTCTTGAACCTTCATAGGTACATATTTCTTCAGGTTGGGAAAGTTTTCTTCTATAATTTTATTAAGTATATTTTCTGGACCGTTGAGCTGCACTTCTTCTCCTTCTTCTACTCCAATTATTATTAGGTTTGGTCTTTTTATTGTGTCCCATATTTCCTGAATGTTTTGTGATGGGAGTTTGTTGGGCTTACTTATTTTCTCTATGTTATCTTCAGAACCTGAGATTCTTTCTTCTATCTCTTGTATTCTGCTGGTTATGCTTGTTTCTGTAGTCTCTATTAGTTTACCTAGATTTTCCATGTCCAGCTGGCCTTCTGTTTGTGTTTTCTTCTTTGCCTCCATTTCAATTTTCAAGTCTTGAACTGTTTCCATTATCTGCTTGATTGTTTTTCCTTGCTTTCCTAGGGTATCATTCACTGATTTACTCAATTCCTCAAACTTTCTCAGAACAGAGAATTCTCAACAGAAGTTCAATTGGCCAAAAGACACTTAAGGTCATGCTCAACTTCCTTAGCGATCAGGGAAATGCAAATCAAGACAACTTTAAGATACCATCTTACACCTGTCAGAATGGCTAAAATAAAAAAAAAACAATGATAGCCTTTGCTTTCTTGTTATAAATCCAAATCCATTGTATCTCCAGATCGTTATAAGTCATCACCTTGGCTGTCCTAGTACTAGATCTGTAGACCAGGCTGGTCTTGAATTTCCTGAGTTCTAGAATTAGAAATGTGTATCACCACCACCTGGCTCGTTTTTAAAGATTTATTTATTTTTATTTTATGTACATTGGTGTTTTGTCTGCATGTTTGTATGAGGGTGCCAGATCCTTTGGGACTGGATTATAGACGCCCATGAGCTGTCATGTGGGTGCTGGGAATTGAACCCTGGTCTTAACCACTGAGCCCCTTTTCTCCTTTCTTAAGCCTTCCTTCCCTCTTTTCTTTTTTCCATCCTTTTCTGCTTTCAACTTCCTTTCTTAACTCTTTCCTACCTAGGTTTTTGTAACATTGCTGTGTTGTCCCATGATTAATAGCCACAAGAAGTCTTTATCTTCAACCTTAACACACATCAAAGTGCTCTAAGGAGACCAAACGCTTTCTATTCCTAATCAGCATAAGAGAACAAACCCTTTTCCACATCTTGATGTGTCATTATGTTCTCTAAGTTCTGTCTACCTTTATTTTATTTTGCTTTATTTTCTTTTTATTTTTGATTACATGTCTAACAGATATAAAGGCAAAATCTGTTTTATTGTTTTTAAATTTCCTGGACATTGCTGAAAACCATATTTATTCATATTTTACTAAGTATTTTGTGATCTTGTCCAGGAATTAGCACTTTATTGGCTAATATACTCTTTCTTCTGAGAAAGACTTTCTTTTTTAATATTTTTCATTGATTAAAGTTGTTCTTTGCCAATTTCATACATATATATATATATATATATATATATATATATATATATATATATATATATAAATACATTCTGTTTCTGCCATTTTTCCCCTAGCCCCTTCTTATTTTCCCCTGACACTTATCACCTCCTCCTTTCCTGCTATTCCCTTTCACATATTCATGCCTTTTGGTTTGTTTCTTGACCCACTGATTTGTACCAGAACTTGATTTGATTATGGATTTGATAAAATCCATTGGAACCTGGTGTTAGATACACAACTAAAATTATCGTCTCTCTGCAATAATTGATCAGTAGCCAATACTTCAGAAGGGAGGGAAAGCGCTCAATGAGCACCTCCTAATCCATCATTGGGTATTGATAGGCCCAGTCTCCTGCAAGGCCAATGCAGTTGCTTCTGAGATATCATACTTGCAAAATTCTTCCCTCTTTCCCCTGTTTTTCTTTCCTTCTTTTTTCTCCATCCTTTGCTTCCTTCTCTATTTCCTTTTTTTCCTCTTTTCCTACCTTCTTAACCTTTCCTTCTCTTCTTTATTCCTTGCATTCTCTCTTCTGTGATCTGTGAGCTTTTGTTGTAATGTTATTAAAGGCCGGTTTAGGCTGAGCACTCAGCATCACTAATTAGCAGCAAGGGAAGCAGCCATGCGTCTCTGCATTCAAGGCAGTTCACTGCAACCCAAAGCCAATGGGTTTCTCAAATTATTCTGTAAAATAGAAAAAGAAAGAATGGTTTCAAATTTATTTTTTTAAGACAGGGTTTCTCTGTATAACAGCCCTGGCTGTCCTGGATCTAGCTCTTGTAAATCAGGCTGGCCTTGAACTCTCAGAGATCTACCTGTTTCTGCCTCCCCAGTGCTGGGACTAGAGACATGCACCACCACCGCCTGGCGATTCCAAATTTTTTCATGAAATCTACATTACATACAATAGAGGACACAAGTATACATACAAACACTGCTACCTGATTTCTTTTTAATAAACTAAAAGTACAGACTGGAGTGAAATTAGCCTCTTCAACAAATGGTGCTGAAAAATCTTCATGTGTGGAAGAAAAAAAATTTCCCTCACAGCACACAACAATTAAGTGCATGTAAATCAGAGAACCTCGATGTATAATATAAAAATCAGAAACTTCTAGAAGAAAAGGTAGGAAATTGTTTGAAAGATATGGGCATTGGTAAATAGTGTTTCTAAATAGAATATGGCTACTCAAGGAATAAGGCCAGCAATAATAAGTAGGACCTCATGAAGCTAAAGGGCTTCTTACAACAAAGGAAGCCATGAATGGGAGAAAATATTTTCTGGAAATACACGTGACAAAGGACCAAAATCTAGAATATACAAATAACTAAAAAAATAATACTAGGGATTGAGAAAAAACAATCAATAAAAAGAAAGCTTGTAGAACTGAGTAGAGAGTTCTCAAAACAGGAAATACTAATAGCTAATAAACACTTTAAATGTGTGCAGCATAATTAGCCATAAGGGTAATGAAAATTAAAATTACTTTGAAAGTCCATCTCACCACAGTCAGAATGGCTACTGTCAAAACTTCAAATGACAACAGATTCTGATGAAGTTGTGAGGAAGGGGTAATTGTAACTCACTGTTGGTGGGAGAATGGAGTTTTGAGAACACTGTGGAAATCAGTATGAAGCTTGTATAAGAAGGCAAAAATAGACCTAACAGTATCATACACTATTAAGTAAAAGGGATTTGTAGAAATTATTCTTCATATATGATACAGTGTGTTCTATCCATGTTTTTCCCCTTTTGAAATATTTAGTCCTTTGATTTTCTGAACAAACTCTGAAATCTAAATTGTTTTGACAAAGAAGTAACCTGAAAGTACTTGAATATTATCTAGAATTATTCTGAACATTTAGGAATTGTTTTAAGAACAAATTGAAGTATTACAATTTTAATTCATCAGTGTAAAAGGGCTAATTTTCCTGTTTTATGTTATCAACAACACTGTTCTAGAATGTCCACCATAATTTTTTGTACATTGTCTTTAGACATTTTTTTCTATACACCTGACTTTTTAATAATTTAGAAATAATCATTATTTAATCAACTGCTTTTGCTGATGTGTAGAGACAGAGGTATATTTTGTAAAATTTTCTTATTTCCAGATACTTTCTCTTACTATTTTTAAGTTTGTTTGTAGATTCTCTTGATTCTTTCAAACAGGAAGTGATAGTATATACAAGTTACCCCAGAGCTTTCAGAACTGACATCATTGGATCCTTGTTTATTATGCTAATAAGATCTGCACAGTTCTGGGAACCTCATTTGCATAAGATGTCTATTGTGAATGCAACAATGTCATGCATTAGCAAAGCAAGTAGAAGCAATGCAAACAGGCAGTCTTGCCAGGGTCCCAACATCATGAGAAAGGATTCCACTTTGCCAATTAACCGTGATGTTCTCGGCAGGCTTTTCATATATATTTTGCATTATAATTATGAACAATTTTATCCTTAATGGGAATTAAATTTTACAAATAGTTTTAAGTCCCTAAAGAGAGGCAATCACATAGTTTTTCTCCATAATATTTTATTATTATGAATGACAATAATGGATTATGTAGAGCTATACCCCCTTGTTTTTTTAAATAAACTAAAATTCCTAATTATGTGTATATAAAGGGTGAGCAAGAGATGAAAGTATAATATTTCATTCATTAAGATATTTTGATCATTTTAACTTCCTAAGTTTAATAGACCTGTAATTATCTCTTCAGGAGTCATTGTGTAGTATTAGAAAACAATGGTTAGAATTAGTATTAGCCATCATTCTTCAAACTGACTGGATTTCCTGCAAATGGCCTGAATTTCTGTGAATGTTCCCAAAACCTCTCCTATCACTCTGTTTGTTTGTTTGTCAAGACAGGGTTTCTTTATAGCTTTAAGAGCCTGGTCTGGAACTAGCTCCTGTAGGCCAGGCTGGCTTTGAACTCACAGAGATCTACCTGCCTCTACCCAAGTGCTGAGATTAAAGGCATGCGCCACCACCGCCTAGCTAAGGGTGGTGTATGTTTAATTCTTTTCCAATTTTTTAAATAATACCTGCCAATTTTGCCTCTTTTTATTTTTTTTAATAGAGTTATCTCTGTGTGTGTGTGTGTGTGTGTGTGTGAATGTGTATCAGAGACAGACAGAGAGAGAGAGAGAGAGAGAGAGAGAGAGAGAGAGAGAGAGAGAGAATGAGAGATGCAGGTGCCTTTGGCGGCCAGAAGAGAGCACCAGATTGCCTTGAAATGGAGTTATTAAAAAGTTGTGGCCATTATATAGGTGCTAGAAACTGAACTCAGGTCCTCTGAAAGAACATCAAGTGCTCTTAACCACTGTGCTGTGCCTCCAGTCCCCAGTTTTATTTTTTATTTTTATGTTTCAGTAGGTTATGTGTTGTTTGCACTTAAAAATTGTTCTAAAATTGTTAATTCCCTTCAAATTCCCAAATCTATATACTTTACATTTTAAAAATAGCTTTCATTTATTCTTATTTGAGTCTTATTTCTCCTATGGTTGTGTCCTCTTTTTTTCCTCAATGCTCATACTATTAACTTGAACCTTATCGTTTTCTTTCTGAGCATATCATGCTGGTTCATCTAATTTTACTAGTTCATCTACTTTATTATTTTGTAAAGAAAAATATGATTTGGTTTTTAATTTAAATTTGCTTTATATCTTATTGTTGGTTGTTCTTAGTTTCAATTATTACTCAATTATTATTATTTTAACATAGTATTTTACTTTCTGATTATTTGGGAACTCACATCATACATCTCTATTGTTCACCTCTCAGTCCTCCCATGTCTGCCTCCCTCCCTGTGATTTTCCCCAAAAGAAGAAAGGAAAACAAAATCAAACAAATAACAGAAAAGTTCATTTTGTGATGTCCATATACTCATTGGAACATGGTCAAACTACAGTGACCAGCTCTCCAAGGGAAGTTGAGTCTTTCTCTACCTGCACCCTCACTAGAAGCTATCTTCTGTGGAGAATTACTTCTCAGAATCTACATACAATTTTTAATCTTGGTACTCCTTGATGGCCTCCTCTCCAGGCTGTCACTCTTTTCTTTAGAGATAGGGATAGGGTGGGGGGTGGAGGTAGGGGTCATCACAGAAGTCTTCTGTTTCTCCCTTTCAACTATGAGTTTGCAGTTGTAACATGAGGGCCGGCTTATTAGGGTTTCTGTCCCACTCAGTACCCCACAGCCGGCAAGTCCCCCCCCAAAATCACACACAGGTCTACATAAGTTATAAACTGATTGGCCCATTAGATCAGTCTACTTATTAGCTCTTGTAGCTTATATTAACCCATTATTCTTATCTATGTTAGCCACATGGCTCGGTACCTTTCGCAGTGGGGTAGGTCACATCCCGCGTCTTCAGTGTCTGGGCAGGAATGGGAGGAATGGGCTTCCTCCTTCCTAGCATTCTCCTGTTGTCATCGCCCCACCTCTACTTCCTGTCTGATTGACCCACCTATACTTTTTGGCTGGCCAATCAGCGTTTATTTAAAACATGATTGACAGAATACAAACAATTATCCTTCACTATGCAGTCATTGTCAACAGTGCAAGAATAGCTTCCTTGACCTTCACAGTCAACAGGACCATGGACCTTAGACCTCCTCATGGTTTCTATCTACAACACAAAGCACAAATATCCACTTGTTTTTCAGCATTAACACATGCCAAGGTCCTCCACCTTCTGTCTAGAATTTTGACTTCAAATGGTCCTCTGAAAAAGCATGGGCCATGAAGATATTTTGATGAGGTCCAATTTGGTAAATGGACTATTCTTCATCTCAAACATCCTAATCTTATCCAATGTCAGAGAGATCCTGTGGCTGGGCAGCTTGTTCTAGGGTTGAATCCATGCAAGGTTCAGGCTGTTGCACACCTATTGACCCCACTGGGCAACTACTTGATCCTCTATGAACAGCAGCCTTCTCTCACATCCCTTAGGACTGTTATATCTCCAATTCATGTACCACTTAACTCCTCTGTCTTTTTCACCTTTCTTTCAGATATTCCTTCATTGTAGTGGCATTGGAAACTGCAGTGTGTTACACAGCATAAGCTTTTCCCCAAATAATTTTACATGCAAATTTTCATTGTGTTGCATGATTGGTCTGGTTTAAGGCCTCTGACTTCTGCTACACCATCAATACTGGACTCTCACCCAAACTCCTCTCAGATATCCTGTTGTTGTAGAAAGTCATGGAGTCCCTGCAACTGTGGTTCCATAGGACTAGCCCCTTCGTGTGATTCAGAAGCTGGTAGATGCGGTTGATGTTGGGGGGGACCAATACAATGCCCTGATATGGGCCTAAATGATAGCTGAGTTGATCAGTCCAGGCTTCCATCAGGTGGGCCCAGCTCTCCCTCCACAGGCACCACAGGTGCCAATAAGTAGCTTCCAGCAAGGGGAAAGGCCAGCTCTCTCAATTATTATTACTTTTACTTACTGCACTTTAGTTTATTCTACATTCTTTCCTTGAAATTTTTAATATGCTTTAATTTGTTTTTATGGTGTGTTTGTGTATATGTGGGTTACACAGCACATGAGTGGAACCAGAGATTTGTAGGAGTTGATTCTCTTTTTCCAATGTGTATCCTAGAGTTCAAATTCAGGCAGGGTGTTGGTGAGATTATATTTCTTGCTTATTTCTGAAGTATTAATTGTTATTATTCATAAATTAAGCACAAATATATATCACAAATTGAATTAATTTGTGATAAGAAATGTAATACAACTCATTTTTTAGAAATTTAACTATTTTTATGACCTGATATTGATTAATTTTTACAAATGTTTATTCTATATTTTAGGAAAATCTGTTTAATGGGAACAACATTCTACTGTGATTTTGATTAATTTTTTATTATACTGTCAACTATCTTGTTCTACTGTTTATATATATAGCTTTTTCTGAAAATTATATATTAAGATATTTTACTATTGTCATAATAATCTTAATTTTTGTAACTCTATTTGTTTTGGTGGGATTACTCTTGTGATGAAACACCGTGATCAACAGCAAGTCATGAAGGAAATGGTTTGTTTGACTTACACTTCACACCATAGCCCATCAGTGAAGATAGCCAGAACAGGATCTGCTACAAAGGCTATGAAGATATTTTGATTACAGTTTGTTTTTCATGGCTTTCTCAGCCTATTTCCTTATCATGAATCCAGGGATGGCCCAGTAACAATGGACTAAGTGCTCCCACATCAAACTCAAATTAAGAAAATGCCCTACAGGCTTGCCTGCAGCTCAGTCTTATGGAGGTGTTTTCTCAGTTGGAGTTCCCTCCTCTTCAATGGCTCTAGCTTGTGTAAAATTGACATAAAAATACCCAGCATACTATTTTTCATTCTAAATTCTGTATATATATGCATATATTTCTGTATATAAAGTATACACACTTTAATAACAAACACATACACATTCAGAATCTCTATACTTTCCTGTGAAGATTATTTTTAACATCACATAATAGTCATCACCACAAAGCATTTAGTTTAATATTAATTTTTGAGGCCAGACATGGGAGCTCAGACCTGTAACACAGAGCAGATGTCTTATGCACAGAAATTTAAATTTTCATAGCTCTAGGAGCTGAAGGTTTAAGGTTGGGACATGGACAGACTTGGTTCTGCCTCTTCTCTGGTTTCTAGTTGTTCACTGATAGCATTCAGCACCCCACAAGTTGTAGGAGCTCACCTGAAATCACAGCCTTCCTCTTCTCATGGAGTCCTCCTGTATGGATCATATCTGAATTCATTCTTTTCTAAAGAGCACCAGGCACACTGTATTAAGAATCTGTTCATTCCATCATGGTTTGGCCATAGTTACATGTACAATAGTTCTATTTCTCAATTAAACTGAAACAGAGGGAAAATTCCCATATTTAGATTTGTGAGGATACAATTCTATCCATAATAATGAGTTTTTGAAAAGACATGTATAAGCATATATGTATTTATATCTACCTTGTTTGCATTCTGCTTTATTTGGTTTACAGCTACTAACTCCCTTCCTGAAGCCTGTCCTTGCCCAAATAGTTTTTCTTCTTGTTTTTGTATAATTTGCTCACAAATTAAGTTTCAAGATTTCCAGAACTGTACAGGAAACAGGGAAATACCATAACCATATACTCTATTATTTTTATTGCTGGGTATATTCTTGTTTCCTGTTTGTTTTTAACATTCTCTAAGTTAGCTAAAGTTTTATCATAGTTTCATGTGAACAACACTAAAATATAGGCATTATTTGTCTGGTGCCCTGTGCTCTGTCTATTCTGGCATTTAAATCCTTCTTCTGGCCCCCCAAATTTTTCTTTCTGGTGTGCAATTTTGACATTAATTCAGTAAAAAAACTTTTATTACTCTATTCCTAATATATACATTGTATTTGTTGCTTTTCTTGTGTCAAAAAATATATTCTAAAATGAACTTAAGGAAGGAAGTATTTATTCTGGCTCATAGTCTGAGGAGATAAAATTCACAATGGTTAGAGATGGCATGCTTGCAGGAGTATGAGATAACATTTCATATTGGTTCTGATGTCAAGACTGAGGTCTTGTCCTTGGGGTACATTTTCTACTGTCCCAGTGTGTAAAACATTAGATTCCTCATGAATGGTAATCTCTGCAACAATTATAGCTGCTTTTTCTGTATCTACCCTATACGCAACCTTAAATCTGCTCAAACTACTTTCCTCCTCAAACTATATACTTTTCTTGTCTTTGTGCTTCCTGTCTCATACATTGTAAATGTAGCTAAAAGCAATTACAAGTAACCAATTCACCACATAGATATTATGCTGTCTTGAAATTTTCTCTGTCAAAAAACTTAGTCCTTTAACATTGACTTCTAGAGCACGATTAATAAAAACTCGGAGACAGATATTGGATTCAATGTGAAGACCAGAAAAACAAATGATGTGGGAGTGTCATATATCAATCTGTTGATTTCATTGGTTAAGTAATAAACAAACTGCTTGGGCTCATAGCTTAGAACATAGGTGGGTGGAGTAAACAGAACAGAATGCTGGGAGGAAGAGGAAGTGAGATAAGACGCCTCAGACAGAGACGCCATGCTCCCGGTCCCAGACAGACGCGATTCAGCTCCGACCCAGGATGGACATAGGCTAGAATCTTCCTGGTAAGCGCACCTTGGGGTGCAACACAGATGATTAGAAATGGGCTAAATTAATATGTGAGAATTAGCCTAGAAGAGCCTAGATAGAAATGGGCCAAGCAGTGTTTAAATGAATACAGTTTGTGTGTTGTTATTTTGGGCAAAAGCTAGCAGGCGGCCAGGGTGCTGGGGATGCAGCCCCGCCACTTCTATTATGACAAACAAAGCAGCCAGCCACTCGCTCCTACCTTGACCTCAGCCTGAAAATGGTTATCCTGCCTCTGGAAAACCTCAGAATGAGACTGGAAACTATTTCCTCCCATTTTATAATCCTCTCTAGTTCTGGGATTAAGAACGTGCACCACTACTGCCTGGTTATTGTAGAAAGCTTATGTGGCTACTGGGATTAAAGCTTGTGTGTCATTGCTGCCTGATCTGCAAGGCTTGCCAGTGTGAATATTTTGAAAAGAAAAAGGGGAAACCACTGTGGGATAATGCTTTTGTACACTATAACAATTTGTCACTCATTTTGGTTTAATAAAACACCGATTAGTCAGCAACCAGGCAAGAAGTATAGGTGGGGCAACCAGACAAAAAAAAATTTGGGGTTGAGGGTTAGCCATGCATCTGCAGTAAGGGACAGAGAAATGAATGCTGGCTCTCATCTGACTTTGTCATTTCTTCATTTTTTATTAAGCCTATGACCACAGCTCATGGTACAGTGATAGTCACAAATTGGGAAGGTGTTTACTCTCTAGTTAAGACTCTTTGTATACACTCTCTCAGACAGCTCTTAGGTTTGTTTCTATTTTTTCCAAATCCAGTGAAGTCCAATCATTACACACATTAAGGAAAACATCAAATAACTTTAAGTCCATCTTGATCTCTCACCACCTGAGATGGAACACGACCTGGGAACAAGTTGGTGGGACAAAGCAAGAAAGACATATTTAGAAATCTAGAAAACTAAAAATCAGAGAGGCTAGTACCAACAAACACCATCTAAATAGACTAGGGTCTCAAAAATCCAGTACATGCAGGAGAAACTAGGCCTGGATGAGGAGGGGAGGGCCTTAGACTTCCCACAGGACAGGGTACCATGCCATCTCTTAAGACTGGAGGGAGAGGAAGGAAAAGGAGTGGGGGAAAGGGAGAAAAATGGGAGGGGGGAGGAAGTGGAAATTTTTGAATGGAAAAATAAAAATATATCTTAAAAAATCCTGACCAAACACACACACAGACACACACACATCCCCTTGCCATATGATAATCAAAACACAAAACATACAGATTAAAGAAAGAATATTAAGAGCTGCAAAGGAAAAAGGTAAGTAACTTATAAAGGTAAAGCTATCAGACTTACACCGGACTTCTCTATGGAAACCATGAAAGCCAGAAGGTCCTGGATAGAGGTACTGCAGAATCTAAGAGACCATGGATGCAAGTCCAGACTACTATACCCAGCCAAGCTAGTGTTTAATATCAATGGAGAAAACAAAGTATTCTAGGATAAGAACAAATTTAAACAAAACGTAGCCATAAATCCAGCACTACAGAAAGTAATAAAAGGAAAATCACAACCCAAGGAATCCAACATTGCCAATACTGTCCACAATAACTCAGATATCTAGCGACCCTTCACCAGCACAACTCAAAGAAGGGAATCAAACAAACTCCACTACCAAAAACAATAACAATAACCAGAGTCAACAACCACTGGTAATTAATATCACTTAATATCAATGGACTCAATTCACCTATATAAAGGCACCGGCTAAGAGATTGGATATGAAAACAGGATCCAACAATCTGCTGTTTACAAGAAACACATCTCAACCCCAAAGACAGGCATCTACTCAGAGTAAAGGGTTGGGAAAAGTTTTTTCAAGCAAATGGACCTAAGAAACAAGTGGGTGTGGCCATACTAATTTCTAACAAAACTGACTTCAAACTAAAATCAATCAGAAGAGATCGAGATGGACATTTTATACTCATAACAGGAACAATTCATCAGGATGAAGTCTCAATCCTGAATATCTATGCCCCTAATATAAAAACACCCACTTAAGTAAAAGAAATACTACAAAAACTCAAGGCAAACATCAAGCCACACACACTAATAGTAGGAGACTTCAACATACCTCTCTCACCAATGAACAGGTCAATTAGACAGAAACCTAATAGAGAATTAATGGAGATAATGAAGCAAATGGACTTAACAGACATCTACAGAACATTCCACAAAATAAGAAAGAACATTCCTTCTTCTCTGCAGTTCATGGAACCTTCTCGAAAATTGACCACATACTCGGTAACAAAGCTAACTTACACAGTTACAAAAAAAAATATTAGTAACCACCTGTGTTCCATCAGATCACCATGGATTAAAGTTAGAATTCAACAACAATGCTACCCACAGAAAGCCTACAAACTCATGGAAACTGAACAGTCAACTACTGAACCATACCTGGATTAAGGAAGAAATAAAGAAAGAAATTAAAGTATTCCTTGAATTCAATGAAAATAAAGAAACAACATACTTGAACTTATGGGACACTATGAAATCAGTCCTAAGATGAAAGTTCATAGCACTAAGTTCCCACTTAAAGAAAACAGAGAAAGCACACATTGGAGACTTAACAGCCCACCTGAAAGCTCTTGAAAATAAAGAAGCAGAATCACCTAGGAGGAGTAGAAGACTGGAAATAATCAAACTGAGGACTGAAATCAACAAAATAGAAACACAGAAAACAATCCAAAGAATCAATGAAACAAAAAGCTGGTTCCTGGAGAAAATCAACAAGATTGATAAACCCCTATCCAAATTATCAAACGGCAGAGAGAGAATACGCAAATTAATAAGATGAGAAATGAAAAGGGGGACATAACCACAGACACAGAGGAAATTCAGAGAATTATTAGATCTAACTACAAAAGCCTGTATACCACAAAACTGGAAAATGTAAAAGAAATGGACACGTTTTTAGATAAATATCACATACCAAAGTTAAACCAGGACCAGGTCAACAATCTAAACAGACCTGTTAGTCGCAAAGAATTAGAAGCTGTTATCAAAAACCTCCCTACCAAAAAAAGCCCAGGACCAGATGGTTTCAATGCGGAATTCTACCAGAACTTCCAAGAAGAGCTAATACCTATACTCCTTAATGTATTCCACAATATAGAAACAGAAGGGTCATTACCAAATTCCTTTTATGAAGCTACAGTTACTCTGATAACAAAACCACACAAAGACTCAAAAAGGAAAGAAAATTACAGGCCAATCTCACACATGACATCGACGCAAAAATCCTCAATAAATACTGGCAAACCGAATCCAAGAACACATCCGAAAAATTATCCATTATGATCAAGTATGTTTCATCCCAGAGATGCAGGGCTGGTTCAACATACGAAAATCTATCAATGTAATCCATCATATAAATAAACTAAAAGAAAACAACCATATGATCATTTCATTAGATGCTGAAAAAGCATTTGACAAAATTCAACATCCCTTTATGATAAAAGTATTGGAGCGATTAGGGATACAAGGGTCATACCTAAATATAATAAAATCTATATACAGCAAACCGACAGCTAACATCAAATTAAATGGATAGAAACTCAAAGCCATCTTGCTAAACTCAGGAACACAACAAGGCTGTCCACTCTTGCCATACCTTTTCAATATAGTGCTTGAAGTTCTAGCAATAGCAATAAGACAACATAATGGGATCAAGGGGATTTGAATTGGAAAGAAAGAAGTTAAACTTTCGTTATTTGCAGATGATATGATAGTGTACATAAGCGACCCCCAAAACTCCACCAAAGAACTTTTACAGCTGATAAACACCTTTAGTAATGTGGCAGGATACAAGATCAACTCCAAAAAATCAGTTGCCCTCTTATACACAAAGGATATGGAAGCAGAGAGGGAAATCAGAGAAGCTTCACCTTTCATGATAGCCACAAACAGCATAAAATATCTTGGGGTAACTCTAACCAAGGAAGTGAAAGATCTATTTGACAAGAACTTTAAGGCTTTGAAGAAAGAAACTGAGGAGTATACCAGAAAATGGAAGTACCTCCCTTGCTCTTGGATTGGGAGGATCAACATAGTAAAAATGGCAATTCTACCAAAGGCAATTTATAGATTCAATGCAATCCCCATCAAGATCCCATCAAAATTCTTCACAGATCTTGAGAGGACAATAATCAACTTTATATGGAAAAAACAAAAAACCCAGGATAGCCAAAACAATCCTATACAATAAAGGATTTTCTGGAGGCATTACCATCCCTGACTTCAAACTCTATTACAGAGCTACAGTAATGAAAACAGTGTGGTACTGGCATAAAAACAGAGAAGTCGACCAATGGAATCATATACAAGACCCGAATTTTAACCCACAAAGCTATGAATACCTGATTTTCGATAAAGGAGCTAAAAGTATACAATGGAAGAAAGAAAGTATCTTCAACAAATGGTGCTGGCACAAAAGTATGTCGACCTGTAGAAAAATGAAAATAGACCCATATCTACACCATGCACAAAACTTAAGTACAAATGGATTAAAGACCTCAATATCAGCCCGAACACACTGAACCTGATAGAAGAGAAAGTGGGAAGTACCCTATAACAGATGGGCACAGGAGATTGCTTCCTATGTATAACCCCAGCAGCACAGATATTAAGGGCAACATTGAATGAATGGGACCTACTAAAACTGAGAAGCTTCTGTAAAGCAAAGGACACTCTCACGAAGACACAAAGGCAACCCACTGACTGGGAGAAGATCTTCACCAACCCTGCAACTGACAAAGGTCTGATCTCCAAAATACATAGAGAACTCAAGAAAATAGACTTTAAAATGCTATTTAACCCAATTAAAAAATGGGGCACTGAACTGAACAGAGAATTCTCAATAGAAGAAGTTCAAATGGCCAAAAGACACTTAAGGTCATGCTCATCCTCCTTAGCAATCAGGGAAATGCAAATAAAAACAATTTTGAAATATCATCTTACACCTGTCAGAATGGCTAAAGTCAAAAACACCAATCATAGCCTTTGCTGGAGAGGCTGTGGAGGAAGAGGCACCCTCATCCATTGCTGGTGGGAATACAATCTTGTGCAACCACTGTGGAAATCAGTGTTTCGGTTTCTCAGAAAATTCGGGATCAACCTACCCCTGGACCCAGCAATACCACTCTTGGGAATATACCCAAGAGATGCCCTATCATATGACAAAAGCATTTGTTCAACTATGTTCATAGCAGTATTATTTGTAATAGCCAGAACCTGGAAACAACCTAGATGCCCTTCAATGGAAGAATGGGTGAAGAAAGTGTGGAATATATACACATTAGAGTACTACTCAGCGGTAAAAAACAATGACTTCTTGAATTTTGCATGCAAATGGATGGAAATAGAAAACACTATCCTGAGTGAGGTAACCCAGACCCAAAAAGATGAACATGGGATGTACTCACTCATAATTGGTTTCTAGCCATAAATAAGGGTCACGGAGGCTACAATTTGTGAACCTAAAGATGCTAAATAAGAAGGTGAACCTAAGGAAAAACATATAGTTATCCTCTTGTCTATGGGAAGTAGACAAAATTGCCAGGGAGAAAATTGGGATCTTGGGGGTAGGGTGGGATGGGGGTAAGGGGAGATGGGTAGAGAAAAGTGAGAAGGGGAGAATGGGGGGAACTTGGGGAAACAGGAGGATTGGGATAAAGGAAGGTTGGATAGGGGAGCAAGGAAGCACAATTCTTAGTTAAGGGAGCCACCTTAGAGTTGGCAAGAGACTTGAACCTAGAGTGGCTCCCAGGAGCCCATGGTGATGTCCCCAGTTAGTCCCTTGGGCAGCTGAGGATAGGGAACCTGAAATGACCCTATCCTATAACAATACTGACGAATATCTTGCATATCACCAAAGAACCTTCATCTGGTGATGAATGAAGATAGAGACAAAGACCCACACTGGAGCACTGGACTGAGCTCCCAAGGTCCCAATGAGGAGCGGAAGGAGGGAGAAGATGAGCAAGGAAGTCAGGACTACGAGGGATGCACCCACCCACTGAGACAATGGGGTTGATCTATTGGGAGCTCACCAAGGCCAGCTGGACTATGACTGAAAAAGCATGGGATAAAACTGGAGTCTCTGAATATGGTGAACAATGAGGACTGATGAGGAGCCAAGGACAATGGCACGAGTTTTTGATCCTATTTCATGTTCTGACTTTGTGGGAGCCTGGTCAGTTTGGATGTTCACCTTCTTAGACATGGACGGAGGGGGTAGACCTTGGACCTTTCACAGAGCAGGGAACCCTGACTACTCTTTGGACTGGAGAGGAAGGGGGAGAGGAGTGGGGAGAGGGGGGAAGGGTGGGAGGAGGGGGAGGGAAATGGGAGGCTGGGAGGAGGCGGATACTTTTTTTTTCTTTTTCTCAATAAAAAAAAGAAAAAAAACATTGACTCAGAAATTCTCAATAAAATACTGGCAAATCGAATCCAAGAACACATTAGAAAAATTATCCATTATGATCAAGTAGGCTTCATCCCAGAGATGCAGGGCTGGTTCAACATCCAAAAATCTATCAATGTAATCCATCATATAAATAAACTGAAAGAAAAAAAAACATATGATCATTTCATTAGATGCTGAAAAAGCATTCGACAAAATTCAACACCCCTTTATGATAAAGGTCTTAGAGAGATTAGAGATACAAAGGTCATACCTAAATATAATAAAAGCTATTACAGCAAGCCCACAGCTAACATTAAATTAAACAGAGAGAATCTCAAAGCCATCCCACTAAAATCAGGAACATGACAAGGCTGTCCACTATCTCTGTACCTCTTCAATTGAGGAGCAGAAGGAGGGAGAACATGAGCAAGGAAGTCAGGACAGTATGGGGCTGATCTATTGGGAACCCACCAAGGCCAGCTGGACTGGGTCTAAGAAAGCATGGTATAAAACCGGACTCTCTGAACATGGCAGACAATGAGGGCTGATGAGAAGCCAAGGACAATGGATCTGGGTTTTGATCCTACTGCATGTACTGGCTTTGTGGGAGCCTAGGCTGTTTAGATGCTCACCTTACTAGACCTGGATGGAGAGGGGAGGACCTTGGACTTCCCACAGGGCAGGGAACCCTGATTGCTCTTTTGCCAGGAGAGGGAGGGGAAGGGGAGCAGGGAAGGGGGAGGGAAATGGGAGGTGAAGGTGGGGAGGAGGCAGAAATTTTTAATAAAAAATTAAAAGAAAGACATCTAAAAAAAAAAACCCAACATCTTAGCCAGGTTTTTGAACAGAGTTTACGCAGGAAGTGATAGAGAGACATTTCAGATAGTTTTGCAGGAAAAAATTGCTAATCTCAGGTGACCAATTTTTTTTCGGGAGATGATGAGTTTTATTTTTTTCTAGTCTGCATAGAGGTTTCATTGTCTCTTGAATGCTTCAGGGTGCAGACTAGAATACAATACAGCATTTGGAGTACCATCCACAGAAAGAGCAGCATATTTGCTTGTGGAGCTGAACTCCTAGGCTGGATTCTCTCCTCCAGTTTCTTTGGCTCAGGTGCAGATCTGGAGTTGTGATCTTTGGGTTGGGGCAGACTGCAGGGGCCCTGGCCTTCTCTTCTGACATGCTAATTACTGCTATCTGTAGGTCACTGGATTAGCTTGGGGCCTGTAAATCTAAAGAAAGTTACTGCTTGGACAACCTGTGACTGTTCCTTTGCCCAGGAGTTAATTATGTTACAATCCTGTCTTTCCCCTGGAGTTCAGGCAAAGATAAAGAAATAAAGACAACTTTCCCCCAGCAGAGGGAGGTGACATTCTCTGAGGGAAAAGATTAACCCTTTAGGTCACTCAGAGTCATCCTCTGTACCAATGTGGAGACTAAAATTATGTTACCATACTATGTGAACACAAGAGGGTAGAGAAGTTTTTTGAAATAGTCAAATTTAAGCTATTTTAATAGTATTACTTATTTCTTACTGTTGAATTCTTTTTTTTTCTTTTTAGGTTATTCGAGACAGGGTTTCTCTGTGGCTTTGGAGCCTGTCCTGGAGCCAGTCCTGTAGACCAGGCTGGTCTTGAACTCACAGAGATCCGCCTGCCTCTGCCTCCCGAGTGCTGGGATTAAAGGCGTGCGCCACCACGTTTTATCTTATACTGTTTCTTTTTTATTCAAATTTACCCTCAAATATTTTTCCTACTATGCTCTGAATCAAACACGTATCAGATGGGGCTATTGAAGGTACAAATCCCAACCTTATCTTTTCTTCTGGGTTTTATTTTCTGGCTTGACTTCTCACTGCTTTCTTTGTATTTTTGAACTTAGATATCTTTTTCAATGCATCCTCTACTTTAAAAGTTTATAAAGCATGTACCAACCATTTTTCTTTCCAGAAAGGGTTCATTGGCTGCTACTGAGAGGTGCCCTGACATGGTTGATGGTTTTCAGAACCCCAGTCCCTCTTAGTGGGCAGTTGTGGTTAAAATATGCACAGAAGGTCCTTTTTCTCTCAAAGCTCAAACATGAGCAAGAGATAAACACTTTAAATTTTAATCTCTTTTCTTAGCAGAGATTTTATATTCTAGCCAATTATTTTATCTATAGGGTTTTATGTTTACACAGGGTCTCAGTTATAACTCTCATATTCATAAAAGACCCAAAGTCGTATTTTCTTTCCTGGCAGTTATTAAAACTCAAACATCTGTGTTAGCGAGTGAATGTTGCTAGGTTAGTCATCACATGGGTGTCCTGACAGTTTTCACTTTCAGGTGCCCTTTTCTTTCTAGATCTTTGAGATGTGTAAATACTGCTCAGGAGTGTAGACATACCCTCAAAAGTGTCATCTAAAGTGTGTTTGGAGTTTTGTTTATTTTCAGAGGTTTTTTGAATAGTTTTTCAGTCAGAGAAAGATACTTTGGAAACATTTTGTATTTTTAATACACATCTAAATTATGGCCTATCTGCTTTAACATTTCTTGGTATTCTTGAGTATTTACTTGTTTATTGTTACAATATCATTGTTATCTTATGAAGAGATTTTTATACTAATGTCATCAAAGGCAAAGAGAATAAGTCCACTATCTAAAGCCAATATTTGATTCTCAAAGATTGAGAGGAAGAATGGAGATTAAGGCCACTCTCTGCTAAGGCAAGGCAATCAGAAAAAAAAAAAAAAGAATGTGCTTTCCTTGGAGACAATGACAACTTAAGCAGAACTGGAGGTCAGTATCTATTAGAACAGAGATGCAAGAGGAATCTAAAAGGAAGCTGAGTTCAAATGATTTTTAAAAGGGTCTTTTAAAACAGAAGAAAAAGGAATTTAGGTCTGTCAAGTCACTCAGTAAAATAGCAGCCACTTTTAAAATAATTCTTAAGTGGTAGGTACTTCACTGGAATTTTACCTAAGGACCTCTTACTGTCCATGCTTCTGTGTACATAGGTAGTGCTGCTTGGCAAGGCCAAGGTCAGATTAGGGTATCTTCTTCAGTTTGTCTCTTCTTCCTTCCTTCCCTCCCTCCCTCCCTTCCTTTCTTCCTCCCTCCCTTTGTTCTTCTCTCCCTCCCTTTTTCCCTCCCTCCCTTCTTCCCTCCCTTTCTTCTTCCCTCCCTTCCTTCCTTTTCTCTTTCTTTCTAGGCATGGTTTCTCACTGCTTCCCCTAGACTGGCTGGACAGTGAACCTCTAGGTTCTAGGATCTGCCTGACTCTCCCTTCCCACTGTAAGGATTAAAGACTTTCACTGCCGGACACAGCTTTTCTTTCTTAAACACATCACTTACTGGGAAATCTCTCCAGCTCTTTATCAACATTTTAGAAACAAATAAGCAAATAAAAGACAGTTTTGACTGATAAGATCATACAAATTCTACTTAAGAGGTAAAACTGGGTTTTGTCCAACTACAACAATCACAAATTCAATCACTTCCACTAAGCAGCAAAGATAAGTAAACAAATATTTTTATAACCATAGTGAAGTTGTGTGGCTGTTTTCTTAGGACAATTATTGTATTGACCTGGTAGCACAATAAATAAAAGAATTGTGCATTTCACTTACCTAACTTTTATCTCAGAGAAGAAAGATGTAGACTAAGACGGGGAAGAATAGATGGATAGTTTTGAAAATAAGTAGAAAGGTCTTCATCTTTACCCTTGGTGAGATGGAGGACATGTGGAAGTTATGCTTTCTAAAAGGCTTCTTTAGAAAGTCATCCAGAGGATCAATGCAGGATAGCAAAGCAGAGAACTATACACTCATGACTTACATGATCAGTTACCTTTATTTACAAAAATAGAGGGTTTGGACCTTTGGACCTTTCTGATTAGGGAGCAGAAGCAAGGAATAGAGAAACTACTCAAAATGACCATTTTGGGGGGGACCAGGTGAGTGGAGTCCTCCAAAGGCAGCATGCTGTCATGGGAAAGAAGGAAGAAAGGAAGGGAGAGAGGAAGGAGGGAGGGAGGGAGGAAGGGAGAAAGGGAGGGAGGGAGGGAGGGAGAGAGGGAGGGAGGAAGGAAGGAAAGAAGGAAAGAAGGAAGGAAGGAAGGAGATAACTTTGAAGCTCTCAACATTAGAAGAAAGAGTGAAGCTCTCAACATTAGAAGAAAGAGATGGGAGAGGGCCATAAGTGACAGAAATGGAAACTGTGTTCTCTTTGGTTGGTACTTGCATACATCCTACACCTCAAAAATTCTCCAGAGGCCTGAAAGAAAAGGGAGACTGTGTGGTCTGGGACTGTTCTGTGTAGATGAGAAATGACTGACAAATGCAGCTTCCCTGTTCTTGTTTGATATTTTAAATTTCCCAAGGGAGGTATTACTGTTGCCAATGTGTAGATAAGAAACGGAATCTTAAGAAGTTAATGAATGTCCCAAAAGTCAGCTACCAGTAACGCGCACAGATAGAATTGAGGCAGAGTTATTGTGGCCCTAAGTGGTCTATTCATTGGAAGCAACTGTGGGAAAGAAACTTTGTCTTAATCAAGATAAGACTTACTGTGCTGTGGATTGGAGCTCAGAGGGGAGCCAAAAAATTTGCAGTAGTAGCCCAGAACAAGACAGCCCAGAGGCAGCTTGCAGATGAGTGGATGCTTTCAAATGTATCACCCTGGGTAGCTCTTACTTAACTTGGGGAATAGTACCCTACTTCCAAGGTCCAAATTTGGTTCTAATTCTGAAGCCTTTTTTTAAACCCTATCTTCAGAAGCCTGAGTCCCAAGGTACCCCAATGTGTCCTCATCAAAGGCAGCTCTGACCCAAGAGTCAGAGGCATTTGAAGCCCTTGCCTGGCAGTGCTACATCCTAATGGTAGGACCTACTGGTCACACTGTGAAGCTTCCCAGGGGGCTATCAGACACTCTGCTTTAAAAGGTAATGCAAGAGAGCGGAATCACTTCCCAGTTTTCCAATTCTCTCCCTTCTTCTCTGGAGGCAGTGGGGAGGGGTGTTTCCTCTCTTCTAGATTGAGACACCCAAGCACCTTTCATTTTGTTCTTGTTTGCTCTGAAAGTGAGAAGTGGAGTCTTGTGCATATGGGGATAAGGATTCTGTGAGTCCACAGAATTAGATTCAGGGCTAGTTAATATGAATCTCCTCTCCAAAAGTTCATCTACTAGGAGCTCAGTTTCCCAAATTCTTATCTTAATGATGTTTGAAGATGAGAATTGAAATCCTGAAGATAGGGCCCCCAGGATGCATTGGTAGCTTTATAAGAAGAATGGAGGTTTAAACTGTGTGATACCCTCCATCCTGTGCTGGTCCCATGCTCTTAGACTTCTCAGCCTCAGGTATTGTGAATTAAATAATCCTCTATTCTTTATAAATGCCTCAGTCTGGTGTAGTCTGTTATAGAAACAGGAAACAAACCAAAACAACTTTCAAGGAAGTTAAGAGTGGAAAAAGAAAAGACACAGACAGGTAAGACAAATTCCAGTAGTTGATGATATAGATGATAGTGGTTGATGATAAGTTATGTAGATGGATTTCAGGCCAAATATAAATATCATTTCCACCAACAGGATAGGTTCAGCATAAAGTTATGATACCCTAATCAAGGATGGAAATAGGGATTGTGTTAATGTTTTTTTCTACATTTGTCATTCTATGTTCATGTAATCCTACAGTGGAAGTCCCAATTACCTGACTTGAAAAGATAAGAAAAATGATATTCCCAATGATTAAATGGCTTCCTTCGTTGTTTGCCTCTAACTTATCAGGACCATGATTCCCACCTAAAATTGTGACTCTGAAATGTCTAGTACTCTATCCATATAATCTTCCATTTCATGATCAAGCTACCTTTCAATGCAGCGAACATAAGAAAGAATGAAATTTTGTGGAAATAGCACAGAAAACTGTTAGTTTAGAGTCATTTCTGTATCTCTCTGCTTCTGTTTTGTCTTAGTTCATCATGGATGCTTCAGTAAAATATCACAAACTAAATAGTTTATAAATAACAAAAGATTATTTGGCCATTTTGGAAGATAAGAACTTAAAATCTCGATGTTAGCAAGGGAAGTGTCTGATGTAGCTCATAGAAGATGCCTTCCCATTATGTCCTCACATGGTGATAGACAAGGACACTCTCAGGAACTTCTTTAACAAAAGCACTATGGAAAGCTCTCCTCTAGATGCTCCCTTCCAAAATTGCCTTTCAAACCATCACATACAAGTCTTGAGGTAAACTGAGTACGTCTTGGCATCCTTTCCACTCTTCACCCATGTTTCTATTTATTTTCCCAGGGTCAGATTATTGTGTCTAATCTCTTTCAGTTTGCTGGAAGTACTTGAAATTTAATTCTGTTCATGAGTTAAGCATGAGATGCTTATGGTATACTGGTTACTGAGGATCCAAGCTTGTATGACCACAGCTTAAATGAGAAAGGGTCAAGAGATAGGATCACACTAGAGTTTGGTATCCATTTCTGGTTTGATTACCAAATACATAATAGGATGTATTCACTTATCAACAAATATTTGTCACAGATAGGCTAAGCATTATATATTGTAGTTTTTGTGCTAGGGATATAACCATGAAAATGATAAAATGAAAGTTCTATATCACACATGCTCTTTTAGGGCAGATAATAAATATTAATAATACATTTATTGACAATGAGAGTGAAGAAAATAAGCAGGGAGCACTGGAAAAACTCTTGGTTAAAGAGGACATTGGAGAATTGCTCTGTGGGGTGTCATGTGCAGAGAACAGAGTGAAGTGAGAACAACCATATGTTTGTCTAGATCGAGGGTTGCATAGAGCACAAAGCTAGCATACACTTCCCGCACTGAAAGATTGACAAAAAAAAAACTCAGATGTTTAAGGTTTTAGTAAGAATGTACATGGTAAGGAAAAATGAGTTGAAAGATCTAGCATGGGGGCAATAATTAAGAGTTCTAATGCCGGTTGTAAGGTTTGAAGGTCTTTAATTAAATAATATAGCAAACTATTTGGAGTTTTGGGGCAGAAAAGTAAAATATTCTGATGTGGTTTAAAAGAATCTTTTTGGAGACTATCTAGAAGATAAATTAGAGGGATACAATCTTAAGTGGGAAGACCAGTTAGGACTACAAGCAGTATTCTAGAAGAGAGATAATGTCATCTTGGAGTGAGAACTTACCACTGAGAACGTTGAAAAATGTTTGTGCTATGGACATATTTTGAAGTAATAGCCAACTAGATCTCTAGAAAGATTGGTTGTAGACACAGTATATGGAATAATTCCAATCTTGTTAGCCTTAGAAGCTGGTGTAATGGATTGCCAGTCACTGAGGAGACTGATGATTAGATTCAAAGATAAGGAAGCCAGTATTGGTTGTACAAACCATAAGATGTCTATGAGATAAACAAATAGAAATGCTGGCATCAATGGATATGTGAGCTAGGCAGGACTAAGATTCAGGGTAGAAATACAACTGAGGAGTGTTAGTTATAGTTATGAAGTGAACCAAAATCATTGAGAAAATGATTTTTGGTATCAAAAATAAGAGGTCAAGGACTGCTTTGTAGAGAACAAGCATGTGATCATCGGGAACCCTTTAGTACTAGAAGAGGATCTTCAGAATAGCTTGTTAAGGGCTGGAGAGATGGCTCAGTGGTTAAAAGCACTCCTTGCTCTTGCGGAAGATCAAAGCTCAGTTCTAAGCATCCACATGGCAGCTCACATCCATCTGTAGCTCCAGTTCCAGCGATCCAATGCCCATTTCTGGCCTCTATGTGCACTGAATGCACATAATGAATATATATACTTGGCATACAAAATAATCATATCCATAAAAATAAAATTTAAAAATCTTAACAACAAAATAATAGCTGGCAAGCTTCCTAAGGTGTCGTAGAATCACATGAAAGGAGAAGATATTCCTGTCACCACACCAGATGAGGCCTATTCTTATACCCCGAACATGAAAGACCATTTAAACATACCTTGTTGAACATAGATTGTGGATGTCTACAAGCTACAGAAAGATGCCTGTTTCCATATGGGCTTCCAAACATGAGAGGCATAGCTGTAGAAGATTAAGAACAACAACAAGCTCAGAGTGAATGAGCTGACAGCAGGTTTCGAATGCATCAAGGACATCCTTATGAGAATATCTAAAATAATTAGGAACCAGCTTGAAAAGATCCATTTACAGTACCAATATCAAACTACTAGGAGCATAATTGGGGGATGAAATGAGAGTGTGACTAAATTCTGAAACTGTGAATAAAGATAGATATGATTACATAAAGCCTTTAAAATGTCTTCACAGATAAAGCTAGAGGTGAGTGCATGTTAAGGAAAATAGTTTGAAAAAGTACTTACCAACTTAGGAAAAGAAACTGTTAATTTTTTTGTTTTTACCATACCAAAAGTTCTACACCAGAAAAAGAGAGAAAAAAATTTAAAAAACTGACAACCATTTCAATAAATGAGCAATGGGAAACAGTGTGTGCCTAAAAGGAAAAGTATAAATGGACTATCAGTGAGTGGAGGGTTCTGAATCTCATTATTTAAAATGTAAATTTAAGCAATAAGAGAGAGAGAGAGCAAAACTATGGGAGAGAGAGAGACAGAGACAGAGAGAGCAAAACTACATGAACAGAAAGCCTCATGGTCTGCAAACGTGGGATAATGTGGGGTCACAAACCTTATTACCCAGAGATTTTGAGCCAGAGACCTCTAAGCTATGTAGCCCACTTCTACTTTCAGAGTGCCTCCCATTTCCTCACAAACTGTCTCTGATTATTATTATTATTATTATTATTATTATTATTATTGTCCATATGACCTTGTCCAATTCTTTGTTCTGATACACAAGTACTTAAGAGTTCTCTGGCACCTTTTGAACTCAGATTCATGTCTATAAGAGTAGGAATGTATTCACATTCCTTGAGGGGGATGATATCTACTTAAAATAATACGGCATTCTTCTGAGTAGGAGACTTTTGTCTTTATTTATTTACTCAATATTTATTTATACCCGTGATATGCATGGGTTTTATTTATTCTTCAAATTCTAATCTCATCTAGTTTTGCCATTTTATTGCTAAAGTTGTTCCAGGTTTTTCCATGGAAGCGCATTCAATAGGCTTCAATGGTCTTTTATAACACACCCTACTAATATGCTTAAACCCAGCAGTTCCTTCTTTTCCAGTGCTACAAGATATTTACAGCTTACTTCATACACTGCCCCATCTCAGAATCCGCCATTTTTCTAAAGAGGTTTTATTCTTTTTATTAGGCTACAGTATTAGTAGCTAAGTCAGAGCAAAAGGCACACTTATTGCCTCTGTAGTGTCATTATTTCCAGATCCTCCAAGCTGACAGAATGAGAAGATAGCTCTTTACATATAAATAGTTATTTATGTTTCTATATGATAACAACCAAATTCACAGTAGGCAAAACATGAATTCATAGTGCCATCTACAATTTTAACCCATTACCACCCAGATGACCCCCTTTGTTTCTTCATTTACTTGTAACTTTTTACTCTAGCTGTAAGAAGCCTGACTCCTACCAGCCACTATCTATTTACTTAATTGTTGAATTTACATGTATTTAGAATTTACATATTTTTAGCATTGTTAACCTAAAACTCCTGGGAAACAGCGTTATCAAGGTTATGTATGATTATTCTTGCCTTTGCTCTTATGGCTCCATTTATTTCCAAAATTACTGAGGTTAGCACTCTATGCCTTTACCTCCTGCAGTGAAGTTGCTTCATATACTTGTAATGTAGTTAAATAATATTGTACAAATAATGCTGGATCTCTGAATCTTCTAGATCTTTTTTAAAAAGTCATTTGTTCATTAGACTCTACAGAATGGATGAATGTGTGTGTTTGTATGTGTGTGTGTACATATATATGTATTTATCTGACAGAAGCTTAATAACCAAAATATATAAGTACTCAAAATACTTAATACCAAAAAAATATCCCCACGAAAATCTAATCAATATGTTGGTTAAAAAAAATGAATCAGAGCCGAGCGGTGGTGGTGCACGCCTTTAATCCCAGCACTCAGGATGCAGAGGCAGGTGGATCTCTTTGAGTTCAAGGCCAACCTGTCTCCAAGAGCTAGTTCCAGGACAGGCTCTAAAACCACATCAAAATCCTGCGCAGAAAGAGAGAGAGAGAGAGAGAGAGAGAGAGAGAGAGAGAGAGAGAGAGAGAGAGAGAGAGAGAAATAAATCAGGAGTTCTCAAAACATAAGTACATAGGTCCAATAAACCTGAAAAAGTATGTTCAACATTCTTAGCCAGAAGGGAAGAATAAGTCACAATTACAATATGACTCTTTCTCACCCCCACAAGAATAACTGTCATCTAAAGAGTGGGAGGAGTGAGAATATGAGCAAAGAGGTCAAGGCCATGATGGTACACTCATTGAAACAGTTTACGTGAGCTAATGGGAGCTCACCAACTCGAGCCAGACAGGAAAGGAAACAACATAGGTACAGACTAGTCCCTCTGAATGTGAGTGACAGTCGCATGGCTGGGGCAGACTGTGTGCCACTGGCAGTGGCACAATGATTTATTCCTAATGTTTGTACTGACTTTTAAGAAACCTTTTCTCTTTGGATGGATACCTTGTACAGCCTAGATATAGTAGTTAGGGCCTTGGACCTTCTCCAAAGCAATGTGCCTTACCCTCTCTGAGGAGTGGATGGGAGGTGGGGTGGGAGAGTAAGGTGGAAGGAATGGGAAGAGGGGAGGAAGTGGAAACAGGGATTGGTATGTAAAAGGAAAAATAGATAGTTTGTTTTATTTTAAAAAATAAAAAAAATCTGTCATCAAAACAAATGATGACGAAAGCACAGGCAGATAGGAAATCCTGTACACTATTATTGGAGCTAAAACTGAGCTCAACCACTGTGGAAATCAGAACAGAGGCTAATTGAAACATCAAAAGTGGGGCCACCGTATAGCTCAACCTCAGCAACTCTGAAGGACTCTAAGTCAACTTATCCCTATATCTAGTCTACTATCTCTAAGCTGTGCAAGGTATCCATCCAAAAAGAATAGCTTCCCAAAAAGCCAGTACAAGCAGTAAAAATAAATCCTGGTGCCACTGCCAGTGGCCCTGCAGTCTGTCCCAACCATACATTTGTCACCCACATTCAGAGGGACTAGTTTGGTCATATGCTGGTTTCTTCCCTGTCTGGAGTTGGTGAGCTCCCATTAGCTCGGGTAAACTGTTTCAGTGAGTGTCTGATCATGGTTTTGACCTCTTCGCTCATACCTCATGTGGGTGTCATGCTATTCCCACCAATAGGCATGATAGAGGTCCACCCAGGCCTTTTAAGTCTCTATTTCTGTGACTATCTACACTTCCTTGCTCCCATCCTTTGTTCTGGGAAGCAAGATCTTAGTGAGTACAACAGGTGCTCTCTGAACTGGAAAATAGATAAATTTTTCCACTATAAAGAAGAGTGAAATATCAAACAAGGTATGATGTCTTCAGACTGGTTTTGTTGACAAAGAAGGGTGTGCCAAGATTAGCTCAAACCTCTTTGAAGCTTAATAGCTCATTTTATTTTTTGCTACTGAATAAGATTTCTATCTTAGATGTCAGAGCTTATTTATCTATCCATCAACTGAAGGTGACACTTTGTTACTGTATCTTCTTTGTCTGACAGCCTTCCTTAATCACTTCTCTAATCTGATAAAGACCCATCTTTCCCACACTGATATTTCATTTTCTCTCAGTTCGTACCAAGTGACTAGCAGAAAAGTAATACATTTGCCTTATGAGAAAATACAGGTGCCATGACCTTTGCTGTGACCCAGTCTTTTATTTTCTCCACTACCCCCCCACGCATGCACTGTACTGTGACAATAGTATTTCTTGATTTGTTTACTAGACATTCAACCCCTCTTTATCTTCTATGTTTTTCACATGGAGTGAGACTGGAAGCCAAGTAGAGGCTAAGGGCCCATGCCCCATCTAGAATGAGTCTCAGCAGTCATTTTTCTGGAAAAATGGGCATTTTAAGTAGAAGAATTTCTGACTATATTTCACACACAATAAAATGGTCTCTCATTTTTTTCTCACTAGAACTAGTGAGTCATAGTTTATTCCTGGAGATAAAGCGGAGTTTATAGAATCCCCACTCAGGAACTCACCTGTACAGCATCCACACTTACCTGCAGAAGACTGTGAAAAGTCCACAGAAGCGGCCCCAGGTCTATGGCTCCAGTAGTTTTGGCTTGGTTGTATGTGCGTGGGGCTGACTATATTCACATAAAACCTAAGAAAGCTTAAAAAGGAATTCTAGACACAAAACAATAGAGTTAAGCATGGCTTTTTTTGGTAGCAGCATTTTTCAGGTAGACTCTGTTTGCTAAAAGCAAGCAGAGGCACATTTCTTTCAAGAGAAGTCTTTCTGATTCAGTGGTAACCAAAACAAAGAGGATGGGAAATGCACAGTTTCAAAATGGCGGTGTCCTGGCTCATGCCGCAGAAACATACAGCTTTTGTTGTATAATAAGGCCTCTCTTGGGTATATTCCCAAGAGTGGTATTGCTGGGTCCAGGGGTAAGTTGATCCCGAATTTCCTGAGAAACCGCCACACTGCTTTCCAAAGTGGTTGCACAAGTTTGAATTCCCACCAGCAATGGATGAGTGTACCCCTTTCTCCACAACCTCTCCAGCAAAGGCTATCATTGGTGTTTTTGATTTTAGCCATTCTGACAGGTGTAAGATGGTATCTTAAAGTTGTCTTGATTTGCATTTCCCTGATCGCTAAGGAAGTTGAACATGACCTTAAGCGTCTCTTGGCCATTTGAACTTCTTCTGTTGAGAATTCTCTGTTCAGCTCAGTGCCCCATTTTATAATTGGGTTGATTAGCCTTTTACAGTCTAGTTTCTTGAGATTTTTATATATTTTGGAGATCAGACCTTTGTCAGTTGCAGGGTTGGTGAAGATCTTCTCCCAGTCAGTGGGTTGCCTTTTTGTCTTAGTGACAGTGTCCTTTGCTTTACAGAAGCTTCTCAGTCTCAGGAGGTCCCATTTATTCAATGGCCAGCTGGCCTGGGTCTAAAAAAGCCTGGGATAAAACCGGACTCGCTGAACATAGCGGACAATGAGGACTACTGAGAACTCAAGAACAATGGCAATGGGTTTCTGATCCTACTGCACGTACTGGCTTTGTGGGAGCCTAGGCAGTTTGGATGCTCACCTTACTAGACCTGGATGGAGGTGGGGGTTCCTTGGACTTCCCACACATCAGGGAACCCTGATTGTTCTTTGGGCTGACGAGGGAGGGGGACTTGATTGGGGTAGGGTGAGGGAATTCGGTGGCAGGGAAGAGACAGAAATCTTTAATAAATAAATAAATTTATAAAAAAAGAAACATACAGCTTACTGTAAATCTACAGTGACTGAGACAGAATCAAGAGTGATGCCACACAAATGTAAGCCTTACTCTAAAGCTTCAGTGATTGAGATATTCCCATCCAAGAGATGAAGACACTGTGAGTGTCAATAAATTGATGAAGAGATAAACAAAACATATTATATGCATTATGAAGTGCAATTCAGCCATAAAAATTATCAAATTCTGTCAATTATGTCTATGTAGGAGGAACTGGAAGGTCATTGTTTTAAGGGAAGTAAGTTAATCACAGAAAGACAAATACCAACTTGTGATCCAAGAAAACTGATCTTGTACAACTCAACAATAGAAGGGGGTGAGGAAATTACTGAAAATTATCCACCATGGTGGGGAAGGCATAGCAAACAGCCATCAAGTGGAAAGACTTAATATTATGCTTAATAATGCTTAATTAGTTTAAGACATAATTAATAAAGATTTAATTAAAACACAGGTAAGTGTGACTTAGCTTGCTTATATTTTGGCAGGTCAGAAAACACAGAGTCAAGAAAAAGGAGGGGTGTTAAACCCCCAGTGACCTGTCTCTATCAGCTGGGTTCTCCCCAATCCCTAAGATACTCCCAGAAGCTGGGGACTGAGTGTTCAAATACAGAAGTTCGTGGGATGTACTTTAGATATGCATTGTAACATATGTCATTAAAATTTTATGTTCTATCTTGGCAGTTGCCATGTATTTATATCTGTGACTAATTTATGAATTAAACTTTCTAGTAGCATATTTACTGTACTAGCATGTCCTCAGGTATATACCCAAATAAGCATTGGGCAGCATTTTCCTGAATTCTGTGAATCATTCTAATAAATTTTCAGACTTGAGGTTGTCATGACAACTCTGAGTGTTTAGCCAGCTATCAGAAGTTAGAGTAGGTGGACATACTGACTACACTGATATATGAAAGAAGGCAAGCTTCTACAGGGTTGTTCATTTAACCTTTGAAGTTTGGTTCAGTTTGGAGGTCTGCTTTGTCTTCTGCTGCTATAGCAGAACCCTTAGGCCAGGTAAGTTATAAAGAATAAAGAGTCATTTCTTACAGTTCTGGAGGCTGATGACTGTAACATCAAGGCCAACATGAGGTAAGGGGTGACACTTCTTGGTGCATCACCCCATTGCAGAGAAAAGCAAGAGAGGCAAAGGGGACCCTTATAGCAGGACAATGTTGGTATAACAAGTTCGTTTCCATGTGATTCCATGCATGGATGCTTGACCCGATGACCATTTTTGTTGTTGTTGTTGAGACAAAGTTTCTCTTATCTGTGTTTCCCTGGAACTTACTTTGTAGTCCTATCTGGCTTCAAATTTACAGACTGCTTCTGCCTCACAAGTGCTTGGATTAACAGTGTTCACCCCAGCACCCCAGGGTGACCTAATAACCTAACCACTGACTCCTGATTGTTAGTTCTGCATTCAATTTCCAACACCCCAGCTTTAGGGATCAAGGCAAATGTAACACAGGGTAGTTGGTCTTAGAAGCCACTGCACCCATTTTCTTAAGATTCTAAAGCTTCAAGTGGGGACAAAGGCGGTGGTAAGAAAATGACTAAGTGTTGGAAGTAAGTTTTCCTTTGCTATCTGCAAAACATGGGATTTTCTAAGCCCCAATCCTCACACCCCAGGACAGCCCTCCTACTCCTTTTCCTGGGTCCCTTCCCATGCACTATGCTTCAGAGCAACCCAGAAACATCTCCAGTGCACAAAGTAATACAGCGGGTCTTTTACTCTCTCTTCTACTAGGGTGAGATCCTTTGGTTTGAGACTATAAAATTTAAAGAAATTCTTTCAGTCATTTTTACCCTGTAGGGAAAAAGAGGGTAAGCAAGGAAAAAGAAAATACATCTCATTTCCTGTCTTGAGGTAAACATTGGTTTTCTTTTCTGTCAGGAAAACCCAGGGATTACTTAAAGGCTGGAATGATTAGCAGTTAAGATGCCTGCCTCTCCTCCCTCCTTAAAACACCAGCTCCCCTTGATTTGTTTTTTTAACGGAACAGTCGGCATTGTTAAACTTTTTTCTTCAGTCTACCGGTGCCCAAACATGAATTATGGAACACAGAAATAGTAGAATAGTAAAGAAAATGCTGAGCAGTCACACTGAAGTGAGGGGAAACTCATGTAAAGCAGTGAGGACATTCTTTATTTTATTTTTTTTTTATTTTGGGGGTGTTTTTGAGACTATATTTTTTAAGAGAATGAATCTTGACTCTAATATCTGCAAAAGGCTGTAAGAAAGCAAGAGTAAAGCTGTCTGTGGTTTCTGGAAGGAAGGGATATTATGACTGCACCAGGCTCTCAGCTGGATACATAGAGCATTTCCTAACAGCATTTTCTAGGGCAAGCCCCACTGAGTATTATTCCCTTCAGTTGGTGAGTTTTGTGGGTTGTCCTGGTTTCATTTCTGCTGCTGTTACAAACACCATGACCAAAAGCAGTTTTGGGGGAAAAAGGAATCATTTCAGCACAGGTTCTGGACATCATTGAGGTTATTTAGTGCAGAAACTGGAAGTACAGCCATTTCCCATTGTTGCCTGTTGTCTTTCTGGAAGGTTAATGTTTAGCTTGCCCAGGACCACCTACCATAGGAAGGTTATTTCCCCAAATGGGCTAGGTCCTGGTACATCAGTTCACAATCAAGACAACCTCTGCTGAATGCCCACAGGTAGGCTCTGTCCAGTTGATGAGGAAAACTATGTAGGACAAAACTTGCTTCTCCAATGTTAAGGCAGAAGCGACTGATGGAAGTTATGGCCATTTTGGAAACTTGCTAGAATTTTTTCTTAAAGAAAGGAACAGGTGGATGAGGGGGTATTTTTATTTTCCTTTTTTCATGTAAGATATTGGCAAGAAGAAGTGAAGAAATTTAATTTATAAACACGTGTATGAAGCAGGTGAATGGACATGGGGCAGGGTTCTGAGAATGGAAATGGAGGAAGGACTTAGATAAATGGAGACCAGCTCAGAGGTGGAAAGAACAAATTGATGATAGACAGCTGTGGAAGTCTCAGGGGTGCAAAGACAAATGCCCCGTTCCAAAATTTAGTCATGGGAGTAGGGAGAAGAAAAAGGAACAATCTGAACTGTAGCTGGTCTGACAGTTAAAAAGGACCCATGAGACTCATTTCAAATCTCTGGTTCTGAAAAAGTTACTAGCCACACTGGGAACCCTGAGAGCAGAGAGAGCACACCCACACCCTGGGTTATGGTGATGATTAAGAGAGGCCTTAGGCTTGTTATCTAAACACAATGTAGCCCTTGGTGTTTCAGTTAAAACAATGTCCAATTTCTTCACATCAGGCTGAAGGTGACACAGATCTCTCATTTGAACAGCTAGAAAGTCACTAAGGCCAATCCCAGTCAGGTTTTGGAAAGAACAAGGAAGAAGTATGGCACACAATAACTGGTCCTGCTGTGCTTGTGGGATGTGGAGGTGGAAGGCAGAAGAAGAAGGCAGGAGCTGTTGACTGCCCTAGGCACCCATGAGCCAGCAAGACAATCCAGCAGTTCTTTCTTAAGCTGTGTGATTCTTATTAATCAAGAAGAATTCAGCTTCCCAGTGATTCAGACTTTATTCTGCCTTGCATTGTTGAATTTCTTATGGACAGTGATAGACAGACAAGTACTATTATTAGACTAACAAACTCAATCACTCATTTTTAATTAAATAATCAGATTGAAGCACTAAACACTGACTAAATGTTTTTTCAAGATCACATGGAATTATTATATCATCTGCTCAGTACACTTAAATATACTCAAATATACTTAAGCATTGGGCATTTCTGACCCTCCTTATTCACCCAATCCTTAACCTTAACAGAGGAGAATGATTTCTCTCATACATCATCAACTCTTCAGGATTTTGTGACAAAAAAGAGCCACAGCTCTGTTTCCTGACTTTAATACATTAGTGAAGGAATATTATAACTGGGTGTCCATATTTTTCAGATAAATAAAAGATTCCTGAGTGAGGCATTTAGTATTTAAAATCAAAGCATGGAACCCTGTTTAGGTTGGATATGAAATATTTCCCCAGAAGGTGGTTATGCCTAAGGATGTTTTAATAACTTTGGAAGGTGACACCTGACTTGAATGAGCAGTTATTTGGGAACAAGTCCTTGGGAATGATGTTATTCGTTCCTATGCTGCTCCCTGCGTCCTGTCTGCCATGAGGAGAATAGCTCCCCTTCACCACATGTTCCTACCACCATGACAATATGCTGCTGCATGATGCTAGCCAGAGTTGAGGTGGTGAGAATGGCTCCCACCCAGCACTCTCAGAGGCAATGAAGAGTCCTCTGCCATGTTGAACTGGGTGGAGCCAAAAGGCAAAGCAACCTTAGTCCTAGCCATGCCACTTAACATTTAAGAAGCAGTCCTGTTCCAAAAAGAATTACAAATATGCAATAAAGACAAATTCAGATAAAAAAAACTCTGAATGGGTCACATGATGTATAAATGTACATAGGCGCCTGGCAATGGTGGTGCACACCTTTAATCCCAGCACTTGGGAGGCAGAGGCAGGCGGATCTCTGTGAGTTCGAAACCAGCCTGGTCTACAGAGCTAGTTCCAGGACAGGCTCCAAAGCCACAGAAAAACCCTGTTTCGAAAAACAAAAACAAAATGTACATAGGCTTGGGAGAGAGAAGAAAAAGGATATAAACAATTATTTAAAAAGTAAATGTATTTTTAAAAAATAAAACAAAGTCTTTAAAGAGACAGAGTACAGACAGTTATAGATTAGAGGAGTAAAAAATAAGCCATGTAAAAATGAAATATACACAGGGATCTGGATCATGTATATTACTATGTTTTCTTTGAATTTTTGACTGTAAATGAGCTAAGTACAGAGAGATATTTGATTCTGGGGGCTGCTAAGCTAAACAAAAATATATACTTTAAAAATATCTTGACTTCAAAATTTGGGTCTAAGGAAATGTTGCTTTGGAAAAGAGGATCTGCTTTTGTTGCTACAGAAGATAAGAACCTGTGGATCAGTTCCAAATTAATATGGGTGATGGACCAAGACCCACTTAAAGGTCTCCATGAACCCCCAAATACTTTGCCCAACAAAAATCAGAAAGCATTTTGGAGAAAATGTTACTAGAAAACTACTCCCAAATTCTCAAATATTCTTTATTAATGTTTGTTTTCATTTAAATGGGGATATGAAGATGAATACATTACATTGGTATGGATCTTGTTTTTTGATACAAATTTAAAGTCAGTTTTGTTATATGTATATTTCTGCTCTTGATTAATGTATTGTTTGTGCAGCTCATTCAAAAATATAGTATATAATTAAAAATACAGGTTAATGTATAGTCATCTATGATAGTCAAACTTCTTGTCATGTTAACTAGGTTTTCTAGATGTACAGAGATATATTTCAGATGAATAGGTAGTCTTGAAACCTTACAAAGAGTAACAAAATATGCATTTAAAATGTTTTAAGAACTTAGTATTTTTTATGACAATGAGACACATTTGCTCCTGGCAACACTAATCAACTTCAAGAAGATGATGGGCATCAAAGAGGCTCCTTATGGCACTTGTTAGCCATTTAGACAAGAAACTGCTCTCATGTGAACTGCTTGATGGTATTCTATATAAACTGGACATGTAGGATCCCCTTAAAAAATGACTGCTAAAGTTGCCTGAAGAAGGTGAGAATCCTTCAGGGTTCCTGCTCATAAGAGAGTCTGCTGGACATTCTGCAGAACACCAAAGAAAGTGACTGAAACTGCCAAATAGGTGGAACTGTCTTTGAAATTTCCTGCTTCATTGAAAAGTCTTCTGGATACAATGGTCTGTAGGCTGAAGAAGAATGCTCCAATGTTACAGATGCACTTTAGGTGACTGTCCAGGCAGCAAAATGTCTCTTCACTTCTAGAGTTTTGGAAGTTACTTACAGTGTACTTCCTGCTAATTTATATAATATTATATCCTTCTGGAGACTTTTATGAAGTTAAAGAATGGGTAGTTATAATTATAGATTTGATATATAGTTATAATAAAAGATAAAGCAGTTATAAATATTGTAACTGTAGTTCTTGCTTGATACATGTTTTATTGTATGTAATCTTGCTACATGTTAAAGTTAAAACCTTCATTTTTATTTGAACAGAAAGGGGGAATGGTGTGGGAAGTCCTTTTGTATATTTCTTGATTTTATTGGTTAATGAATAAAACTGTTTTGACCCATGAAGGGCAGAGTAGAATAAGGTGGGAATTTTAAACAGATAGAGGAGGAAAGAAGGTAGAGTCAGAGAGATGTCATGTAGCTACTAAAGAAGAAATCAGCCCTGGAATATTACCAGTAAACCACAAGCCTCATGGCAAATTATAAAATAAGAGAAATGGGTTAATTTGAGATGTAAGAGCTAGCTGGAAATACACTTAAGCTATTGGTCAAACAGTATTGTAATTAATATAGTTTCTGTGTAATTATTTCGGGTCTGGGTGGCCAGGAATGAGCAAGCAGTTTCTGCCTACCATATGCCTAAGTGTAAGAGACTATGGACTAAAGCTTGTAAAACTGTGTTCTGTAAAGTATGTTCAAGTATGTTGCAGTCATGGTATGTCTAGTATGTCATAGTATATTGTCATTAACAATGCAAAATTACTTTATGTAACCTCTATATCCCCTAAAGTGACTGAATTTGAAGACAGTGCTATAGAAAGCAGTTAAGCTTGAATGAGGTCTTAAGTGTAAGGTCTGATCCATTAACATTAGTGCCTTTAAAGGAAGAGACACCAAAGAATGGCCTATTTTTCAATCTCTTTCTTGCTCTTTCCTTTCTCTATGTTAAAAACAGGGAAATTCATATAAGATTGGAGCAAAAAATAAAGCTAGATACAAACCACACAAAGCCTCATAGGAAATTGAATGGTTAACATCTACATCTTGGCTTCAGAGTCCCTGGAGTTGTTAGCAAGCAAATTTTTGGTCGTTAAGACACCTAGTTTATAGTGCAAAGATTGGAATTAAATCAAAGGATCCTGCATATCAGTTGGTTTTCCATACTTAATAAACCACTCTGAATCTCAGACATTTACAAAGGACCACTTATGACTGGGGACATACCAGCATGGTGCCAATGGTAAGTTTATCAAGAATGACTCTGTAAGACATAGATTTGTTTCCATGTGCCATTCTCCCTATTGCTGGATTGATGGAGAAAATATCAACTAGAGCTTTAGCAAAGATTGAAGAGAATAAGTGGGATCATACACATGGCCTTGGAGCTATTGTGTGGTCACTTCTTATTCTGTTGGTTATGGATGATGAATACAATAAGTCCAGAATGACAGAAAAGTGCGCCCAAAGTCCAGTGACAGTGTAGATACAGGAAATAGCACAAAATCAGAATCCTTAAGGCAATCTTAAACACCCAGCATTCAGATCAAGTCTCCTTAGGCTCTGTATAAAGTTATTTTCACAATACCTGATCATTTTTGCTTCACTAAGAAGTACACCTACATAGACCTCTTTGCTTTTAGGTCTATAGGACTGAGCCTCAATAAAGAGGGAATTTAGGAAGAAGGGTGGTCACAGCCAAGCTTCTAGAATTTTGTTCCCTGGAAGTCATTGCTCAATCTCCTACCATCAGCTCCTTATACTTCAGCACCATAGTTAGGGATACTCCATGCTCTGAAATCCAGCCTTCTGAATTTGTCAGTCCTTTTCCCAGTAGTATTAAAATCAGTTCTGTAGAGTAATTGTGCCCTCAGTCTTGACCAAGAAGTTTCTCTTCTGTCGATCCATTCCTGGTCAAAATGCTGAGAATGAGTACCTTAAATGGAGCATCCATATCATCCACCTTTCTCAAAGGTTCTAGGAACAATAAAGAATAAAAGACAGAAATAATGTAAGAGCTGGACAAAAAGGAGGGCTATGATAGGCAGTCTTACAGGCATGACATGGCCATAGAACCCATTGTAAATTCATTTGTGTACATATGGTCGTTACAAGACTGGGTCCATTGTCATTCAGTTATATACAGGGGAGGAGGACATATGGTGCTCCATTCCTCTCAGGGGCCAATAGCAGTTAAGCAGTGCATGGAAAGAGGAGGTCATTTTCTATAGTGATTAAGCCATTGATGAATTACTCATCTTCCAGTATATTGTTTCATACAAGTAGCCACAGTTAAACCCAGTGGGTCACAAAACAAAACAGAAAGACATGAAGTGGGATAGGTGTGTGATCAGAGGAAGAGTGTTAATGGAAGTAAGAAAAAGGTAGGAGAGGGATGGGGGTGAGTCTGACCAGATGCATTACATACACATGTTTGAGATTGTCAAAGAACAAATTAATTTCATAACTTCTCTCAAGATGTTACCTGTAAGAAAAAGAACAACAAAATACCTGACCACTGAATTTTAATATTTTTTTGTTCATCAAAACAAATAGTCATTAACTATATGTGTCATTGTGTTTGAACTCTAAATATTAGCACTGGATATCAATTATACACCCAATTTTCAAGAGAAATACATTTAAATGGGAAAAATAAGAATGGATATATTAATCGTTTTTAATTGATTATATATAATGCCAAACACTGGCATTGAAAACTGGATGACAATAAAAATAAGACAGATCCATCAGTTCTTGCCTGGCAGAGTTTAGATTCTGCTAAGCATCTGCAAGTAGGTTAGTGGAAGTCAATTACCGGAAGAGGCAACACCAGGAAGGAGCCAGGCAATAGGTCAGAGAAAACACAGCTTTGGAAAGATATCTTTCATAAAGTATAAACTGGGATTTTTATGACAATGTCATTCCTCTACAGATGTGAATCAGAATATGCCCTGAAGTTTGTGATCTGAGTGAAATTTGTCTTGATACCCTATGAAAAGAGTATGTCCATGATCAACACTTATTTCACAGCACCGTCCATTTTCAATGATGTGAATATATCCACTATAGTTGTCTTCTATATGATGGTGCACAAGGTGAGACACAACAGTTTACTACTATACATTTTCACCATACAGATATGGAAAACACAAACAACCTCAAGAGCATAAATAGTAGTAAAAAGGGAAATAATGAGTTTTACAAACTCATTATCTGTTTCAGATTAATTTTTCCATATTTTAAAGAATTTACATTGTAACAAGTGCTCTGCTAAACCACTGGCTTACAAAATTTTTGAAAATGTAACTGCCATCTCACTTGGTTTATGCAAGCCCTGATTCTTCAGTTCCAAGGTATCATTAGTTCTGTACTTTAACACGTAATTTATGAAATTGAGATGAATAGATTTCTTCATAGGATAGTTTTAAAGATTAAGTAAGTAGGTTTGTGACCTGGTATTCTACATTCAGTCAGTGTTGGCTACCATCACTGATACCACCATTGAGTTTATTTATATGTAGAAAATAAACAGTAGGAATTCCAGGTGGAAGTTGGGAGTGAGGGTGAGGTATGCAGAGCAGACTCACCTTGTATATCCAAGTAGGTAGCTAGAGTCTGTCACTAATATTGCCGGTGCTCACTGTGTGCATGACTCCCAGGCTTGCACCTGCTTGCTGTTGCCCTAATAGTGAAGCATTTACACATAATGAGACTCCACTCCAAAGGAGTTTGGGGCATGTCTGAACCGAGGCTAGATTATAAGCACTTTTCACTCTCAGTCCAGTCATCAGTTTCTGCTTCCTGTCTGCAACCCTAGTGCTGCTTGCTCACTCTTTTCCTCTGACACTCACTGATAATTCTTTCCTCATTTTCTTATTTTTACTCATTTCATTCCAAGGAAAATGGGCTCAATGGAAAGTTATTTTTTATCTAGATAACTTTCTAAATGCATTCAAGACTTAACTTTTAGTTGTTACAAAAATCAAGAAAAATAGGTGCTAATATCATATAGTTTTGTGGATATGAAAACTAACCCAAAATCATATCCCCTAATGAAAGATCTGGAATCTGTACCTACATGTGATTGGCATTCTCATGCCCATCAACTCCAAGCCGTCTTCTGTTATCACATTCCTTTATCAACAAAGCTTTTCTTGGAGTGTCTCATCACTGCTCTGAGCACTGGTAATGTAGAAAAATAAGAAGGGTTAATCTAAGAGCCATTTACTTTAATGATAAAAAAATGGAATCTGAAGAAGGTGTAGGATCCTGTTTTCTCAATCAAATATCTAGATGTACATGAAAAACTCTAATTCTCCCTCTGGGCTAGTTAAGTAGTAAAGCAAATGTTATTATAATCTGCTGGCCTGGTCTGTCACCTGGGTATCCTGTCCCTTTAACAGACAAGCCAGGCCCACTCCCAATCTCCCCATTCTGCCAAGGCAAGCAGATCTCTAACCTCTTTTCCAGCCCACTCTATCTCTGTCTGCCCCTTTTCTGGAGAGGCCGCTTCTGCCTCTTTCTTCTCATCCCTTCTCCCATCCCCTCTTTCTTTCTTTTCTCCCTCCATAACCCACTTAATAATGGCATATCTGTCTGTCTCACACCTGCCATGGTCTTCCACCGACCAAAGGACCTGCCCAGGCCTCAGTTAGTCCCCTTGTGGACCACTACCCCTTGCAGCATCAACCTTGGGACCCACCTCTTTATAAATGATAACTTCGGTGAGTGACTTGGTCAGGCTTTCTCCATGTTCCCTCCTAGCCACAGGGAAGCCAGTTGAAGACACATAGGGACCCTAATTAGGCCAGTTTCCAACTGTGCCTGTTCCATCATCACCTCAGATGGTCTTTTCTTCAAATCAGCTTCCGCTGACATTCATCTTTGGTTATTCTCCATGGCTGAAAACTGAGATCTGGCTCTCATTTTCAGACTGTAATCCTTGTCTCATTCCCTGACTATAGTCCCTTGGACGCTCAGAGTAGACTCAGGTCCCTGCCCTCTGAACTGACAAATCTTAGGGTTGCCTTGACCTATCTCTCAACTCTTGTTCTATCTTGAAGATGTTCACTGATTTATAGCCATTGAGTTTCACCGTTCTCAAGCTCTTGGCCTTGGGAAATAGACCTAAAACTATCAGTCCAAGCCCCCCCCCGGGGGGGGATATCTTTTACAGACCCTAAAACCATTGCCTTACTTACAAATTTCTAACCTTACCCACCCTTGCAAGAACAAGTGGCCTACATGCCCTTAAATAATAACCTAAAGGGGGAGCTTTCTAATTATGTATCAACAAACAGGCAGATAAAAAGTTTCTGTCCAGCATGCTGGACAGATGCAGGTCAACTGGCATCTCATGGCCCATCCACTTTTCTTTACCCTAGGCAGTCTCACCCCTACCCACATATAAACACTCTTTTTATCACTTGTTTTTTTTTTCTGCTGCAATTTCTTTTAATCTATCTTTGCCACCTCTACCACTGGTCCTGCAGAAACCAGCAAGACTAGTCGGATCTGCGAGATGGCTGTTTCCAGTTCCAGCCCTTGCTTCCCGTGGTGGCTGGCAGCACTGAGTAATTTTCCAGAGTACTTCTTGTATAAAAGAATGTGTTATGGTGTGGCCACATACTACTTTAGATGTATGTTCTACAAAGCGTCTATGCCTCTCTTGTTATTTGTATCTGTTTAAAATTTCTGCCATGGCTCTGAGAGTGTGGTTTCTCTGTACAATAGTGACTGCTGCCATCTTGACTCAGGACAGTTGAGATGATCAAGTCCTGCCATCTTGACTAAAGGCTGATTAGGTAACAAAATCGTCATCTTTACTGAGTTATTTTTTACTTAGTCTCGTGGTTTACTTACGTTTTTGTGTCTAAGTTCCTCTGACTGACTCTGTTATATGTGTGTTTTGCACAGTGGCATACTTTCAGTAGGGCTCAACAAAGTATCCACTTCACCCAACTCTTACTTAATATATGTGTGTGGGTGCATGCATGTGGCTTTAGAGTTAACTTTATACATAAACATAAGGTGGCTTTAACTCTGTATATGTATATAAAACTTAATTTCAACTGTGTATAAATGTATGTATACTTACTCTTAATCATTTTAAATAGTCTGCTTACTGTGTCTCATTCCAGACTAATAAGTGGACCCAACTCTCTAAGCAGAATCTATGCTGTAGTTATAACTTATCTATACCCAATAAACAGCCCTCAACTACTCCGAAATCTGGGGAATATGACATTTAGATGTTTAACTATTAAAAGACTTTTTTTTAAACAAAGAAGCAGGTTGGCTCCTAGCAGCAGCACTCTATTTGCTCCAAAGAAGACAGAAGACAAATGAGCACAAAATGACATCTGTTTACAATTCACTTCATCAAGTGAAAGCACAAACTACTGGACAGAACTTCCTTTCATCCAAACCCCCAAATATCCCCAGATATGGACATAGAATTAACTGTAATCAACAGCCTAGCTGCTCAGGTCAATGTAGACTTGACTTGATACAGATTTCTTAACCCACAGGATCTTCTAAAACCTACCAGGCCCTGTGCTAAGCAGCAGAAGGCAAACACAGTCCTGATGCCCTTGCCCTCAATAACCATGGAGGATGCTCTAGGTAGAAAATAAAGTAAGTCCTCTGTCATTTTTTAATCAATAACACAAGTAAAATTGTATCCTTCTTCAAGATCTCTGATGCAGTTGGACAGCTGAGAGGTTTTGTAGTTTAAAAGGAAAACCTCACCAAATAATTTCAGTACAACTTCTTAACATGTTCTGAATAAAGGGTGTTTTAAGATATACAAATGTAAGTTAAAAGGTGTGTACCTTCAAGTTATAAAGGTGTGAGGACATATGCAAGTGATCAAATTTCTCTCTCACGCTGCCTTTCATAGTCTTAAAGATACTTTTCATTATGTAAAAACATCTGTCACAGTCATTCTGGTATAAATATGCTGCTGTTTATACAATGTACATGTCTAAAACTTATATTTTCACAAAGTCAAAGAATTCTTATGTGTTCTAGGGAGCCACATTGTAGGATTCACCTAAACAGGTCAGATACACCCCTCTCAATTCTCTGGTCCTGAAAAAATTTTTTCTTCTTTCTAAACTTAACTTTGTCCTCTGCTCTGCCAACACCGTGCCAGATCCAAGAGACACTGAACCGTTCCAAACCACAATTCCTGAATAGGAGTAAAGTGACCAGCTACCTCAGGCTCCCAGCTTTCTCAGGCCCCTCAAGAAAGACTTTGATACCAATAAATAAGCAGGAAGCAATCTTGAGAATCCACCGTCCCAATACCTTCAACCTGCTATGTCAAACTCCCCACCTTTTTATTATAAGAAAAAGATAGGAATGTTATAATCTGTTGGTCTGGTCTGTCACCTTTAAGAGGCAAGTTCCGCCCACTTCCAATTTCTCCCTTTTGCAAAGGCAAGCAGATCTCCAGTCTCCTTTTAAGCCCACTCTCTCTCTGTCTGCCCTTCTTTTAGAGAGGCAATTCCCACCTCTCTCTCTTCTCTTCCCCTTCTCCCCTTTCCTTCCCCAGCCATAACCCACTAAATAAACTCTATACCCAAGCTCTCTCTGCATGGGATATCTGCCTGTCTGTCTCCCACCCACCAAAGGGACCTGCCAAGGCCTCACGTGGCCTGTTGCTGCCCCTCATAGGACTGCTGCCCCTTGTGAAACTGACCTTGGGTCACCAGCATTATAAATAATAGCACTTTCCCTGTATGTGCAAGGTTCTGGGGTCAATGTAAGCACTGAATAAAAAGGCTGCTAAATACATGATTACAAAGTAACAAATAAAGCAATGCAGGTGAAGATACAGGAAGATCAGAGGGTCATTCAAAGGTGGACAGGTTAAACTTTTAGCAGTGATGTTTTCTAGGTATGCAAGGGGGCACAGTAAAGAAACTGACAACACGACGTCTCCATTAATTGGGGAAGAGTTTTATTGTGAATAAAATATCCAGGTAAAATATTCAAAGGGGTCTGGAAGAGTCTAAAACAAAGAGAAAATATAGCAGATTGGGCATGGTCAGAGCTAGGAAAGTGGGATAGATAGAAATAGAAAGATAACAAAAGATAGTGAACTGAGCATATTGAGGGAAAAGACAGCAAAGTAGAGGAAGATGGGAAGAGAAAGTGAGAAAGTGAGTGGGAGAAACAGAGACAAAGTGATAGGGAGAGTGTGGGGCTAGTAGGTCCTGTGTATTATAAGAAAGACAAGTATATGAAGAAAGAGAAGCACCTGGATGCTAGCATGGGCTTTGATATGCGAATCGGCAGCACAGGTAACCATATGACCCTTCTGCTGGGATAAAGGAAGTGATTCTTTTTGGCAGATGGGAGTCAATTTCACAAGTTCCTGAGGAAAGCTGGCTTGTATTTAACCTCCAGAACTCTCCTACAGTCCAGCCTGAGCTCATTTCTAGATAAATGGATTATCTGCATCCTAATATAAGGAGAAGAGCATGATAAGAAGAGCATGAAGAACATTTCATGGGAAGAAAGACTATATAAATTACAGGTAAATATTTTATTTTCATGAATAATTTTCATAGTGGAAATTTAACATATCTGCCAAGCAAAACTCTCTCTCTCTCTCCCTCCCTCTCTCTCTGTCTCTCTCTCTCTTAGGTTGGAAGAAAAAGTGAATATAAAATCTGGGAAATTTTAAACTGGAAATGAATGAGGGAGACATGCAGAGACACAAGAGATGTGAAAGTGTTGAGGTTCAAGGTTTATCCCACTTGGTTTACAGAGAATGACAGGGGCAAAAGAGGTAGTGATTTCACAGTTCTTCTGGACAGGCAGACCTGGAACTTCATGTTGCCATCATTATTCTCTAGCCTTAAAAAATATCTTTTAAATTTTATGTGTATGAGTTTTGCCTGGATGTATATGCACCAGATCAGTAGAGCAGAAGAGAGCTTCAGATCCCTATACCTGTAGTGTGGGAGCTGGGAACCAAATCCTGATTCCCAGAAAAAAATCGCAAACGATCTTAACCACTGAGTCATCTCTCCCACCCAGCTATCCTAAAGCTTAACAAAGGGGAAATGGAAATTCTTATTCCTGAGTATTAGATACCATGAAATGCACTTTTGATGACTACAGCATAGTCACGATTGAATGAGCAATTGCTTGGGTTGTTTAAGGACTTGTATTCATTTGTTTCGTCTGCAAGCAAGCATTCACATACACATGAGAAAGGTGTTTGAAGGAACTGAGGGGTGTATTCAGGAAGTGTCAGCAGCTTCTGGTAAAGCTGGTATTAGAGAGACCTGAAGCTCAGAGCTCTCTTGTAAAGATCAAAGGTCCCATTAGGTACTTGCAAAAGAAAGTCTAGGAATCTGTCTTTCCATGAATCATGCTTAAATAAGACAGAACAATCTGTAAGAAATATTAGACCCTCCTCAAATCTTTCTAAATGAAAAAAAAAGAGTTCAGCCCAATAGGTATAAATGAGGAGATAGCCAGAAGTGGTATTCACAAGTAAGCTGTGATAATGTGTGTCCTGCCCTGAAGGTACTCCCCTCTCTGTCTCTCTACCTAAAATCTACCAGCCCACAGCACACTAGTTCCAATTACACTTCACATCAGTGTTCCTAATGACTTCAGCCTACACAATCTCTTTCATTCTCTGCCTTCCGATAGCGTGAACAGAAAATTGGCTGTAAGAAAACCAGGACCAACACTGTACTCACTTGTATTTGTCCTAATTGCTTTATGCGGAATGTTTTATCTTCATGACAGGAGAACGCATTCCTTCAAGAAAAACCAATACATCTTCTCTTAATTTTGCCACCTAAGGATGGCTAGGAAAAGATCAGAAAATAAATGTTCACGCAGTTAACATTGCCAGGGCCTTTTTAACTATACAGATAGACTATACAGGCTTGCCCCTCATCCTCAAAATGCTGACACTCTCCTGGGAAATAAGATATTTAAATAAAATGAGTATAGCCCTGCTAGAGAATAAATTGGCATCCCCCATTTCATCAAAGTAGTTATGAGAAAATAATGATATCTTCTGAGATATATGAGTCAGAGTCTAGAATAGACTTGATATTAGTGGGGAGAGATTCTCAGGTAATGGCAGGTGGCATGAACCTGATCTGGGCCCGTGTCTCACGAAGTCATCCTTAGAATGGAACTTGATCCTTTGTGAATCAAGGTGAAAAATAAGATCACCAGACTCAAAGAAGCAGCTAAATAGGAAAGAACTATTGTTTTAGGGCCTTAAGTGGACTCAAAATGGTATTACAACTTGAAGCCTGTCCAGGACTGAGTTGTTTGTTGAAGTGTAGCCGCCCAGATATACTGAAGGACATTGACATCAAGCCCAAGGCACAATCCAGAGTGAGTGACTCAGCTTGGGCTATGGCAGCGTCCAGTGCTTTATCCGAAACAGGAGTTGCTTCATGCCCAAACCCTTCCCTCTGGAGATGCGGCCCCAAAGTCTAGACATTGTTCACATGTCAGCAAACATTTTCTCATATGCAAGAGGAAAGAAAGAACCAATTTGGAATGGTTTTTAATATCTTAAACACTAAATATGGGACCTGTGGTTAATTCAGGGTGATTATGGAAAATATTATTAATAGGAAAATGAGGAAATCTGAACTTCTGCAGATTGGCTGGACATTAGTTATATCTGCTCTTCCCACTCACATCTGAATATGACAGTTAACAAGAAAATTAGAAATAATATGAAATTAAATTGAAGGTAAAATTTCAATGCTGTAAAAAAAATGCACTCATTTCAAGTAAGCAACAGCTTTAAAAAATTCTCTCTCTCCCTCTCCCTCTGTGTGTGTGTGTGTGTGTATGTGTGTTTATGATTGTACAAGAATATGGTATATCCTTAAAACCAGTGTACCAGAGGATATTTCCATAGCCATAGAAGTTCTTCCTTGTCTTTTTGCTAAGAACCATCACTTGTTTACAGCCCAGAAAACTATCAATCTGATAGAAAAGTTATAACTATTTTACAACTTCACATTGTGAGAATAATTCAGTTGCTATTTTCTCTGGTTTCTTTGGCACTATGTAATTATTTCTAACATACTATTATAAAGACTTTAAACCTATGAAAAATAAGAAGAATTTTGTTATGATGATATCCTGTATACTTGCCTTCTAGATTATTCCATAGTTTTTTTACTTAACTTTCTTTATTTCATGTCTGTCCATACTTTACAGATTTAGTTTTTTGTTCTACAACTGCCAGTAATTTGATGATGTCAGGTTTTTTTCCCTTATGCATTTACTTTCAGTTTTAGTTAAACTTAAAAGTGTACATGCCTTGTATTTTTATTTGTACTTTGCTTTATATTTGCTTCTCAATCATTTATATGCTTTCTACAATAAGGTATCTACTTAAAATTTCTCCAGCATTTTTCATGATAGTCCCATCACATAGCTTAGGTTGACCTCAAACTCTTGATCCTCCTGCTCTGCCTTCCAAGTTCTGAGAGTACAGACCTGTACTATCTCATCTGCCTAAGATTTTCAAATTTTAGGTTGGATTTTATTGTCATCATTTATTATGTATCTTATCTAAATTATTTAATTTGATATATGTCAGTCAATGGATATTAATCCAGTTAGTGGCTTACATTTTATTTTATTTTAAAAATCATGTACATATGAGACTAGCTACACACATTGAGAATGGAAAAGAAACACTATAATCCAACACATCAACCCACCCATCATCTCACAGATATTCTTCTTTTGTCGTGGCTTTTGAAGAATAGCAGCTTTTCGATGTATAATTAGTGTGCATATTTTCTTCCCAAGGAAAATTTTGAATCAAGGTCATATACATCTCTCATCCTTTTTTTAAAAATTGTAATTTCAGCTTTTCCATTTATGATTAGAATGCAACATGTTTAATGTATGAGGTTCAAAGCAGTATTTTGTTTTCTTATATTGATTCTACAAATTGAGTAGAAATGTTATTTCTTCCTCGATTATTTGCAGACATTGCTGTTTAAGCATCTGGGCATAACATTTTATTTAGATGAAGGTTTTTAATAACTAACTTCATACTTTAATAGACCTAAGTCTTTAAACTTTTCTAGTTCCTCTTCTGTCAACTTTATTAATTTTCATGTTTCTAAAACATTTTTCTCTTTATTATGTTATAAATTATATTGGAATGTTATTTCTTGTAAGATTTTCTCTACAACTTAAGGCAGGTACAACTTGGATTTGTCTTTAAAATATGCAGTCAGAAAAAATCTAACATACCACAACAAATGCTGTAGTGAAAGGAAAAGAAAGTTAGGGGGGAAGGGTAATAGAATTTCTTCTTGATGTGGCCAATAAAGCTGAGGCAGAATTATCCAGCTAAGGAGACTACAGGGAGTCCATACACAGTAGGAGCTGCATTTACAGGGAAGGATGTGATCCTGTCAGTGCACTACTAGCTATTCATTAGGAAGGATGATAGGACAGATGGTGTGAACTCCAGGAAAATTGTATGCGACCTGGAGACTTGAGTGCAAGATTTCCTTAGCTCCTCATGGACAGAATTTCTTATTTATTACCACCCTTTCTATTGCCACAATGTGATTGAAGACCCAGAACAGCTCTAAATAATGTATTAGAAATTCAATAAGTATATATTGACTGAATTAATCAAACAATCAGTACTCAATCTGCCCCCATTAAATAGGTTAAGTGTAGATGCAAATTACAGAAGACCTTCAGTATTGCCAGCAGCTTAATATCTAGTTTCCAAGGTGACAGGCACGTGCAAAGTTCTCTGTCTCACAGAAGTTTGCTCCAACTTCTCTCTGGAGCTTAGGCAAAGACTGCTGGACAAAAACTGTTTATCAGAAGCAAATGCAGTGATGGGGGTGAGCTCTGGGGAGATATTTTAGTGTGTTAGAACACTTTCTTTTACAGCACCCATGTAAAATTCAGGCATAGTTACATGTTCCTATCACCTCAGTATTGTAGGGCAGAACCAGGCAGATCCCAGCAGTTTCTGACCTGCCAGCCTGGCCAAAACTGTGAGATTCTGATTCAATGAGAGACTCTGACACACAGTAATAAGGTGAAGCACATTAGAGAAAGAAACCCAGTATCATCTTCCCATGCATGCACATCCACACACTTGCACAGAACACACACACATGTAAATACACTTACAAGACTACATATACATATGCAGATGCATACATGAAGAGAGACACATGAACATGCACACTTTATGGGTCCCTAAAGAAGGAGAAATTAGTAAAAAATTTTCCCCACTCCATTCCCCAATTATAATAAGAGAATGTTCATAATAATAGACCCTTCTAGTTCTACCCAGTCATGAGTCCTCATCAACATTCTGCTGGGCAGTTCCTCTCACTTTATAGATGGAGAATCAGAGGTTCAAAGAGGTAATGACTCAATGTCACACAGCCACTTAGAATAAGGAAGGGGGGACTTTCAGAATTTCTGAATCAGGTCCAGGAGTACATTTTAGTAAGTCTCAGTTTCTTTATGGTCTTTTATACTCCTAGTAAGAGGGCTACTTCAGTCTTCATTGCAGCCTCCCACACAAATCTCTGAGTGTTGCAATCCCACCCTGTCGCAGTCAGGAACTACATTCACACACCTAGCACAGTAACCAGCATAGAAGAGGTGATCCATGGGGTCATTATGTACTACAGAAGTTAAGGATTCCACCAGCAGGGAAAGTTGCATTTGAATCACAGCTCCAAAATGATTAAGCATTAGGTAAGAAATAAAAATTCCCAACCTCCACTCCATTATCTGCAATACCATACACATGGTGCTGCATGCTTTTATTGCCAGTTCCTAAGATATGGAAGATCATGAGCGAGCAGACCACTTGGGCTACATATAGAAGACCTGCCTCAAAACAAAGCAAAACGAAAGAAACAAAAATCCATATTTAAGTGCAATACAAAGTTAAGTGTTCGGCATTTGTTAACTGCTACTAATATTAATAATAAATATATTAATGCCATCTTCAGGTAAATGCACTAATTTCCAAAAGACATGGTAATTTAGTGATTCTGTATTTCTGGCCAAGAAACATATCTATATCCATGCTGAAAGGAAGTTGAAGGAAATAAGAAATTACTGGACTATGCATTCTAGCATGTGGGTGGCGGAGAGATAATTCAATCTTCTGCAAATGAAAATTAATCACTGTGGATCTGATCAGCAGACAGGTGGCAAGAATGCCAGTCACTCTCTTACCTGACCCTGGTGGAATTGTTCAGGAAATGAAGGGAGAAGATGGGGCTGTCAGATTCCTGTGTCTGTTTCACAAATCTGTTCCACCTGGAAACTGGTTTTGTTTAAAAATAGTCTTTGCTTCACTTGACTCCAGACCCATGGGCCAGCCATCTTTACCTAATTAATGTAGCTCTCACCCATCGTTAAAGTAGCTAATGTTTGCAATAGACAAAAACCCTCAAATAAAACCACAACTGGTGAAAATACAGAGAAAAAATTATCCCAAGGTGTTTAACCCCAGTGAATATATCTATAACACAGTTCTTGCATCCAAGACTAAGTAAACATTACAGAAAAGAAGGTAGAAAGATAGAGAACCAGGAAGTCTGCTAGGAGATTATGATTCCTAGAAATGATAGGGAAGCTATGCTCATGATTCTAAGAAATATGTCCACCCTAACAAGACCTAAACAATGTCAACCTTTTCCTTTTTTTATTCTTCTTTTTTTGTTTTTGTTTTTGTCAAGACAGGGTTTCTCTGTAGTTTTGGAACCTGTCCTGGAATTAGCTCTTGTAGACCAGGTTGGCCCCAAACTTACAGAGATCCATCTGTCTCTGCCTCGCAAGTGAGGGGATTAAAGGCGTGCACCACCATCACCTGGGTAACAATGAAAATCTTTTTTTTTTTAATTTATTTATTTATTAAGGATTTCTGCCTCCTCCCCGCAACCGCCTCCCATTTCCCTCCCCCTCCCCCAATCAAGTCACCCTCCCTCATCTGCTCTAAGCCTAGGCAGTTTGGATGCTCACCTTAGGAGACCTGGATAGAGGTGGGCGGTCCTTGGGCTTCCCACAGGTCAGGGAACCCTTATTGCTCTTAGAACAATGAAAATCTTAAGAGACATGCTACCATAGGCGGGATCTCCGAAGGTCCCATGCTTACACAAAGAACTGCAGACAACTAAGGACTTCTGAGAGAGGAGAGTTATTCCTTTCCATAGATGAGCATAATAATTAGGTATACAATATCAAGTCAGCCCTGAAATCATATACATACAAGAGATATTGAATGGATTAAGCAGATTGTCCAATATATTAGCACATTTGCACTTATTACATGTAACAATAATAATAGAAAAAAGTCATGAATTTAAGAGAGAGTAAGGGGGAATTGAAGGAGTTAGATGGATTAGAAGGAGGGAATGGAAGGAGGAAATGATATAATCATATTTTAATTAAAAAGTTAAAAGTAGATCCTCTGCTGCATCAGTGACCAATGAAGCAACAGGCCTTCCCTGCATTGACTGGCAGAAGAGGCAAGTGTCTGAGCTCCCGGGTAGACAGTCTGTGATATAGGTCCTAGCCTGTGAAATACATCCTGTGCCCCTCCCCCACCCACCCACCAGCAACCAGAAAGAAACATCCCCCTCCCTCCCCATCAACCATCCTGTATTGCATCAGTAACCACTGGAAACACTGGGCCTACAAGTACCAATTGGAGGAAGAGCTCCAACCACGTCCCAGCACCACCTTACATCCCAAATATCCTCTGATGACTCAGTAACCTCTGGAGTCACAAGCAACAACTGGAGGAAGAGGGACCCCTGGAGATACAGACTGTACTTGTTCTGACTGAAGGAAGAGATGGGTAGATGACACTGTAAGAATACTTTCAACAACATAAAGACCACCAGAAACTAGTGGTTCTAAAGCAGCAAGAACTGAACATACCAATGGAGATGAGGCAAAAGAAAATGACCTTAAAGAAATTTTGTGAAGATGATAGAGTCCCTTAAAAAGGAATTAAAAAATTCCCTTGAAAGAATGGAGAAAAAGACAAATAAAACTTTAGAAAAAAATCAATACATTCCTTAAAGAAAGCCAAGAAGAAATACAAACAAGTGTAGGAAACAAGTCAAGACTTGAAAATTGAAAAAGAGGCAATAAAGAAAACACAAAATGATAGATATAATCTACATGGGAAGTAGAAAGTAGAAAAAAAACAAGGTCTCCTGAGTAAATTGGGAGCATAGAGACTTTGGGGGAGGTTTGAAGAGGGGAGGGGAGCAGAGAAAAATGTAGAGCTCAATAAATATCAATAAAAAATGGAAAAAAGAAAGCACAAAATGAAGAAATTCTGAAGATGAAAAATCTGGGTAAATGAATAGGAATAACAGATATAAGCATAATCATCAAACTACAAGAGATAGAAGATAGAATCTCAGGCATTGAAGATATGATAGAAGAAATAGATCCATTGGTCAAAGACAATGTAAAACCCAAAAAATTCTTAACATAAAATATCCAGAAAATCTGGGATAGCATGAAAAAAACCAAACCTAAGAATAATAAGGTTAAAAGAGGGAGAAGAATTACAGGTCAAAGGCACAGAAAATATATTCAATAAAAACACAGAAGAAAACATTTCCACTCTAGCTTCCAGCTCTGCTTCCAGCTCCTAGGCTCCTTTCCTGATCGGGCGGAGGGCTGCTGTCTGGGACAGCCATCTAATATCATTCTTTCATGGAGTATGTTGAAGTGAAACCTGGACTGCAGGCTGCTCAGGTGTAAGGAGTGATTGCTGGAAGAAGTAAAACAATGTACAATTATGATGCTGTGGTGTGAAACTGTAGCTCAAGTGTTACAGAAAGTGTTGCCATATACTGCTCTATTATCATGGAATACAAAAATATGTGAGAAACTGCAGCACTGATAAGAAAACCCAGATACAGATATTTGGGTCCAACATGAAGATCAGAAAAGCAAAGCAACAAGCCACTGATTCCTACCTCTACCTCAGACCAAAATGGCAATCTTGCTTCCACAAATCCTCAGAATGGGACTGAGCTGAGACCTGTCTCCTCCTGTTTTATATTCCTCTTTAGTATTGGGATTAAAGACTGAGCTAACTTTGTGTGATGGTTAAAATGATCCTCCAGCATTCATTCCCTCTGGGATGATCCTTCACTACAGTTGCTTTATTTCATTGCTGGAGTGAAATCCCTTAGTATGAATGATTGCTCTGTAAGCCTGATTTGTGAGCAGGTGCATTGAAAGAGAAGATTACTCTGAGCTCATGGAGTTTAGCTGAAATTTTTTAATCCATAGAAATTCCTAAATTAGGATCCCTGTTTCAGTGTTGAGGAGTTCTATCCAGAGGGGTGAGTGTGTGCTATCCCAGGTGAACTGTCCTGGAAGAGAGCACAGTCCCCCAGCTCCTGCTGCAGGGTCTCCTGTTTTCCACTCCACCATGAGATAGAAGAAAGAATCTCAAGATACTATAGAGGAAATAAACTCACTGATTAAAGAACAAAAGAAATCCAACAAATTCTTAACACAAAACATCGAGGAAATCTGGGACACTATGAAAAGACCAAACCTAAGAATAATAGGGGTAGAAGAAGGAGAAGAATTATAGCTCAAAGGCCCAGAAAATATATTCAACAAAATTAGAGAAGAAAACTTTCCCAACCTAAAGAAGGATATTTCTATGAGGGTACAAGAAGCATACAGAACACCAAATAGATTGGATCAAAAAAAGCCTCCCCTCATCATATAATAATCAAAACACAAAACATAAAGAATAAAGAACAAATATTAAGAGCTGCAAAGGAAAAAAGGTCAAGTAACATATAAAGGAAAACCTATCAGAATTACACCTGACTTCTCAATGGAAACTATGAAAGCCAGAAGGTCTTAGATAGATATGCTGCAGACACTAAGAGACCATGGATGCAAGCCCAGACTATTATACCCAGCAAAGCTTGCATTCACCATCAATGGAGAAAGCAAAGTATTCCAGGACAAACACAAAGTTAAACAATATGATGCCACAAACATTACCTTATAGAAAATACTAGAAGGAAAACCCCAACCCCAGGATCCCAACAATGCCCACAATAACTCAGACATCTAACAACCCTTCACCAGCACAACTCAAAGAAGGGAAACACACAAACTCTACCACCAGAAAAATAATTGGAGTTAACAACCACTGGTCATTAATATCACTTAATGTCAATGGACTCAATTCACCTATAAGGAGGCACAGGTTAAGAGAATGGATAGGAAATCAGGATCCAACAATCTGCTGTTGGATCACACCTCAAATTCAAAGACAGACACTACCTCAGAGTAAAGGGATGGGAAAAGGTTATCCAATCAAATTGTCCAACGAAACAAGCAGGTGTGGCTACACTAATGCCTAACAAAATTGATTTCAAACTAAAATCAATCAGAAGAGATGGAGATGGACACTTTATTCTCATAACAGGAACAATTCATCAGGAGAAAGTCTCAATCCTGAATATCTATGCCCCTAATATAAAAGCACCCACATATGTAAAAGAAACATTGATAAAACTCAAAGCATACATCAAATCCCACACTCTAATAGTAGGAGATTTCAACGCTTTGCTCTCACCAATGGATAGATCAACCACAGAGAAACTTACCAGAGAAATAAGGAAACTATTAGATGTAATGAACCAAATGGACTTAACAAACATCTATAGAACATTCCACCCAAACAGAAAAGAATATACCATCTTCTCAGCATCACATGGAACCTTCTCAAAAATTGATCACATAATTGGTAACAAAGCAAACATCCATAGATACAAAGAAATTTTAGTAACGACCTGTGTACTATCCGATCACCGTGGAATAAAGTTAGAATTCAACAACAATTCTAACCCCAGAAAGCCGACAAACTCATGGAAACTGAACAGTCAACTACTGAATCACACCTGAGTCAAGGAAGAAATAAAGAAAGAAATTAAAGTCTTCCTTGAATTCAATGAAAATAAAGACACATCATACCCAAACATATGGGAGACTATGAAAGCAGTGCTAAGAGGAAAGTTCATAATACTAAGTGCCCACATAAAGAAAACAGAGAAAGCACACATTAGAGACTTTACAGCACATCTGAAAGCTCTAGAAAAAAAAGAAGCAGATTTACCCAGGAAGAGTAGAAGACTGGAAATAATCAAACTGAAGGCTGAAATAAACAAAATAGAAACACAGAAAACAATCCAAAGAATCAATGAAACAAAAAGCTTGTTCTTGGAGGAAATCAACAGGATTGACAAACCCCTATCCAAACTAAGCAAATGGCAGAGAAAGAACATGCAAATTAACAAGATCAGAAATGAAAAGGGGAACAAAACCACAGACACAGAGGAAACTCAGAGAATCATTAGATCTTACTAAAAAGCCTATATGCAACAAAATTGGAAGATGTGAAACAAATGGACACTTTTTAAGATAAGTACAATATACCAAAATTAAATCAAGACCAGGTGAGCAGTTTAAATAGACTGGTAAGTCACCAGAAATTAGAAGCTCTCATCAGAAACCTCCCTCCCAAAAAAAGCCCTGAACCAGATGGTTTCAATGCAGAATTCTACCAGAACTTCCAAGAGGAGCTAATACCTATATTCCTTAATGTGTTTCACAAAATAGAAACAGAAGAGTCATTGCCAAACTCCTTTAATGAAGCTACAGTCACCCTGATACCGAAACCACATAAAGACTCAGCCAAGAAATAGAATTACAGGCCAATCTCACTCATGAACATGGATGCAAAAATTCTCAAAAAAATACTGGCAAACCGAATCCAAGAACACATTCAAAAAATTATACATTATGATGAAGTAGGCTTCATCCCAGAGAAGCAGGGCTGGTCCAAAATATGAAAATCTATCAATGTAATCCATCATATAAATAAACTGAAGGGAAAAAAAACCATATGATCATCCCATTAGATGCTGAAAAAGCATTTGACAAAGTTCAACACCCCTTTATGATAAAGGGCTTGGAGAGATTAGGGATACAAGGTTCATTCCTAAGTATAATAAAAGCAATATACAACAAGCCAACCACTAATATTAAATTAAATGGAGAGAAATTCAAAGCCATCCCACTAAAATCAGGAACAAGACAAGGCTGTCCACTCTCTCCATACCTCTTCAATATAGTGATTGAAGTTCTAGCAATAAGACAACATAAGGAGATCAAGGGGATTAACATTGGAAAGGAAGAAGTCAAACTTTCATTATTAGCACATGATATGATAGTGTACAAAAGCGACCCCAAAAGCTCTACCGAAGAACTCTTATAGCTGACAAACACCTTTAGTAATGAGGCAGGATACAAGATCAACTCCAAAAAATCAGTTGCCCTCCTATACACAAAGAACAAAGAAACAGAGAGGGAAATCAGAGAAACATCATCTTTCATGATAGCCACAAATAGCATAAAGTATCGTGGGGTAACTCTAACCAAAGAAGTGAAAGATCTATTTGACAAGAACTTTAAGTCTTTGAAGAAAGAAACTGAAGAAGATACCAGAAAATGGAAGGATCTCCCATGCTATTGGATTGGGAGGATCAACACAGTAAAAAATAGCAATTCTACCAAAAGTAATCTATAGATTCAATGCAATCCCCATCAAAATGCCAACAAAATTCTTCACGGACCTTGAGAGAAAAATCATCAACTTTATATGGAAAAACAAAAAACCCAGGGTAGCCAAAACAATCCTATATAATAAAAGTACCTCCAGAGGCATTGCCATCCCTGACTTCAAACTCTATTACAGAGTTAGAGTAATGAAAACAGCTTGGTACGGGCATAAAAACAGAGATGTTAACCAATGGAATCTAATCAAAGACCCCGATATTAATCCACAAGCCTATGAACACCTGATTTTTGACAAAGGAGCTAAAATTATACAATGGAAGAAAGAAAGCACCTTTAACAAATGGTACTGGCATAACTGGATGTCAACCTGTAGAAGAATGAAAATAGATCCATATCTATCACCATGCACAAAACTCAAGTCAAATACATTAAAAACCTCAATATCAGGCTGAACACACTGAACCAAATAGAAGAGAAAGTGGGAAGTAGTCTACAAAACATGGGCACAGGTGACTACTTCCTTTGTAGAACCCTAGTAGCACAGACAATAAGAGCAACAATGAATAAATGGGATCTCCTGAAACTGAGAAGCTCCTTTAGGGCAAAGGACAATGTTACTAAGACAAAAAGCATCCTACTGATTGGGAGAAGATCTTCACCAACTCCACATCAGACAAAGGTCTGATCCCCAAAATATATAAAGAACTCCAAAAACTAGATATTAAAACTCTTATTAACCCAATTAAAAATGGGGTACTGAACTGAACAGAGAATTCTCAACAGAAGAAGTTCAAATGGCCAAAAGACACTTAAGGTCATGCTCAAGCTCCTTAGTGATCAGGGAAATGCAAATCAAAACAACTTTGAGATACCATCTTACACCTGTCAGAATGGCTAAAATCAAAAACACCAATGATAGCCTATGCTGGAGAGGTTGGGGAGTAAGGGGAACACTCATCCATAGTTGGTGGGAATGCAAACTTGTGCAACCACTTTGGAAATCAGTGTAGTGGTTTCTCAGGAAATTCGGTATCAACCTACCTCAGGACCCAGCAATTCCACTCTTGGGAATATACCCAAGAGATGCCCAATCATACTACAAAAGCATTTCTTCAACTATATTCATAGCAGCACTATTTATAATAGCCAGAACCTGGAAAAAAACCTAGGTGCCCTTCAATAGAAGAATGGATAAAGAAGGTGTGGCACATATATACTTTAGAGTTCTACTCAGCAGTAAAAAACAATGACATCTTGAATTTTGCATGCAAATGGATGGAAATAGAAAACACTATCCTGAGTGAGGTAACGCAGACCCAAAAAGAGGAATATGGTATGTACTCATTCATAAGTGGATTCTAGCCATAAATAAAGTACATTGAGCCTATAATTCGTTAATCTAGAGAAGCTAAATAAGAAGGTGAACCCAAAGAATAACATATAGTTATCCTCCTGGATATTGGAAGTGGACAAGATTGCGGGACAGGGGTTGGGAGCATGGGTGTGGGGGTGTGTAGTAATTGGAGCGGCAGGGCTGCGTCCCCAGCACTCCAGCCGCCTGGCTAGCTTATGCCCCAAAATAACAACACACAAACTGTATTCTTTTAAACACTGCCTGGCCCATTAGTTTCAGCCTCCTAACCCATTTCTAATAATCTATGTAACACCACGAGGTGCACTTACCAGGAAAGATTCAGCATGTCTGACCTGGTGGCTTGCTTTATCGCATGTGTCTGCCTCAGAGAGCAGAGCTATCACATCTTCCCAGGAGAGGGGAGCATGGCGTCTCTGAGCTCACTTCCTCTTCCTCCCAGCATTCTGTTCTGTTTACTCCACCCACCTATGTTCTAACCAATAAAATGGGCCAAGGCAGTTTCTTTATTTTTTACCCAATGACCTTCCTCCATCAGGGTTGGGGTCAGGATAAGGGGAGAAGGGAAGAGAAAAGTGAGAAGGGGAGGATGGGGAAAGCTTGAGAGAATGGGATGGTTGGAATGGATGAGGTGTCAATGAGGGAACAGGAAAGTAGATATCTTAATTAAGGGAGCCATTTTAAGGATGGCAAGAGACTTGACACTGGAAGGGTTCCCTGGTGTCCAAGGAGATGTCCCCAGCTTGTTCCTTGGGCAGTAGAGGATAGGGTGCATGAACTGGCCTTATCCTATAGCCACACTGATAAATATCTTGCATATCACCATAGAACCTTCATCTGGTGATGGATGAAGATAGAGACAGAGACCCACATTGGAGGACTGGACTGAGCTCCCAAGGTCCATATGAAATGCAGAAGGAAGGAGAACATGAGCAAGAAAGTCGTGACCGTAAGGGGTGCATCCACCCACTGAGATGGCGTGACTGATCTAATGGGAGATCACCAAGACCAGTTGGACTGGAACTTATGGAGCATGTGATCAAACCGGACTCTCTGAATGTGGCTTATGCTGGAGGTAGAAACCAAGGACTGTGGTGCTAGGGTTTGATTCTACTGCATGGACGGGCTTTGAGGGAGCATAGTCTGTTTGGAAGCTTACCTTCCTGGACCTGGGGGGAGCAGGGAGGACCTTGGACTTCCCATAGGATAGGGAACCCTTACTTCTCCTTGGACTGGAGAGGGAGAGGGAGGAGGAGTTGTAGTGGGGGAGGGAGGGAAGTGGGAGGATGGGAGGAGGTGGAAATTTTCAATAAAAAATTAATTAATTAAAAAAATTCCCAACCTAAAGAAGGATATGCCTATGAAGGTACAAAAAGCTTACAGAGTACCAAATAGACTAGACCAAAAAGAAAAGTCCCTTTGTCATATAATAATAATAATAACAACAACAACAACAACAACAATAAATACACAGAATAAAGAAGACTATTTTGTGTTTATTTTTTTAATTTCATTTTACATTCCAACAATAGTTCTTCCCTCACCCCTCCTCCACCCACCACATTCCTCCTACTTTATCCCCCTCTATTCTCTCCGATGGGTGAGAGCTCCCAAGGGGGAGTCATCAAGTCGGATACATTAAGTTGAGGCAGGACCAAGTCCTTTCCCCTGCATTAAGACAGCATCCCACCATAGGGCTCTAAAAATGTAGCTCATGCATAAGGGATAAATCCTGGTTCTACTGTTGGGGGCCTCTCAGATAGCTAAAGATTCACCACTATTTCCCACATATGGAGTGCCTAATGTGGTCCCATGGAAACTCCACTGCTGTTTGACTAGAATTCATGAGTTTTTACAAGCTTATTTCAGCTGTCTCTGTAGATTTCTACATCATAGTCTTAACTTCCCTCACTCATATATTCCCTCCTCCGTCTCTTCATTTGGATTCCTGGAGTTTGGTCCAGTGTTTAGATGTGGATCTCTGAATCTAGTTATTGGACGAAGGCTCTATGAGGATAGTTGAGGTATTGACCAATCTGATTACAGGGGAAGGCCAGTTTGAGTACATTCTCACTATTGCCAGGAGTCTTAGTTGGGGTCATCGTTGTGGATTATTGGGAATTTCCCTAGTACCAACGTTCTCCTAACCCCATAGTTGTTCTTTCTATCAAGATTTCTCTTTCATTGCTTCCCTTTCTACCCCATCCCCAACAATTCCATTCTCTCATGTTCTTGTCTTCCTCCCCCTTCCTTTTACAGCCCCTCTCAGTCCCAGTTTACCTAGGAGATCCCATCTAATTCCCCTTCCCAGGGCAATCCATGTATCCCTCTTTGGTTTTTCTTTGTTACCTAGCTTCTCTGGAGCTGTGGACGGTATTCTGGTTATCCTTTGTTTTACAACTAATATCCACTTGTGAGTGAGTACATGCTGGGTTTATCCTTCTGAGTCTGGGTTACATCACTCAGGACAGTTTTTTTTTCCTACTAAGGCAAAGGACATGGTAAATGAGACAAAACAACAGCCTACAGAATGGGAAAAGATCTTTACCAACTCCACATCTAACAGAGGGCTGATCTCCAAATTATATAAAGAAATCAACAATAAAGACAATTAAGAGCTGCAAAGGAAAAAGGGCAAGTAGCTTTGAACAATTTGGCATGGGAAACAACTTCCCAAATATAACATGAGTAGTACAGATGCTGAGTGCAACAAGTAATAAATGGGACCTCCTGAATCTGAAAAAGCTTCTGTAAGGCAAAGGACATGGTCAATGGCAGCCTACAGTTTGGAAAAAGATCTTCACCAATGCCTTATCTGACAGAGGTCTGATCTCCAATATATAAAAAAAACTCAAGAAACTAGACAACAAAATACAAAATAATCCAATTTAAAAATGGGACAGAGACCTAAACAGAGAATATTCAACAGAAGAATCGCAAATGGCTGAAAAACATCTAAGGAACTGCTCAACTTTCTTAGCCAACAGAGAAACCTCAAATCAAAATGACACTGAAATACATATTACACCTGTCAGAATACCTAAGATTAAAAACACATACATGCACACTGATTACAGTTTTTGTTGGAGAAGGTGTGGAGTAAGGAGAACACTCCTCTACTGCTGGTGGGAGTGCAGACATATACAGCCATACTGCCACTCTGGATATCATACAAGCAGTTTATCAGAAAATTAGGAATCAACCTATCTCAAAACCCATTATTGAGAATATACCCAAAGGATGCACAATTATACTACAAGGACATTTGCTTAACTATGTTCGTAGCAGCTTTCTTCATACTAACCAGAAACTGGATACAATCTAGACCCTCCTCAACCAATGAATGGAGAAAGAAAATGTGGTACATTTTCACAGTGGAGTACTACACAGCAGCTTTTTGTTTTGTTTTGTTTTAAAAAAAAAGACTTCATGAAATTCGTAGGCAAATGAATGGAACTAGCAAAAAATCATCCTGAATGGGGTAACCCAGACACAAAAAAAAATCAACATGATGTGCTCATTCATAAGTGATATTATATTAGATACAAATCAAAGAATAACCAGGCTAAAATCCACAACCCCAGAGGAGCTAAGTGAAAAGGAGGATCCTAAGAGAGGCATGCATAGAGGATTCAATGAAGAGGAAACAGTTACAATCTCCTAGGTAAACTGGGAGGGGGATCAGAAGAGAGGGAATGGGGATGGGACCATAAGGGATCAAGATGGCTGAGTTGGAGAGGGATGGAGAGGGAAAACAATGAAAAAGATATTTTAATAGAGGGAGATATTATGGGTTCAGGGTGAAACCTGGTGCTAATAAAATTCCTAGGAATCTGCAAGGATGATCCCAGCTAAGACTCCTAGCAATAGTGAAAGGAGTACCTGAAATGACCCTCCCCTGTAATCAGATTAGTGAATAACCTAACTGTCATCATAGAACCCATATCCAGTATCTGATGGAAGCAGATGCAGTGATTCACAGCCAAGCCCTGGGTTGAGTTTCTGAAGTTCAGCTGAAGAGAGGGAGGAGGGATCACATGAGGAAGGGGGAGTCAAAATCATGATGGGGAAAAACACAGAGACAGCTGACCTGAGCTAGGGGGAGCTCATAGATTCTGGACTGACAGCTGGGGAGACTGCAATGGACTGAACTAGACACTCTGAATGTGGGTGACAGTTGTATGGTATGATCTGTTTGTGTGGCTCCTAGCAGTGAGACCAGGACTTATTCCAGGTATGTAAACTGGCTTTATGGAGCCCATTCTCCGTGGTGGGATACCTTGCTCAGTCTTGATGCAGGAGTAAGGGGTCTAGTCCTACCTCAACTTGGTATGCTAGACTTTGTTGATGCCCCAAGGGATGCCTTGTCCTCTCTAAGAAGTAGATGGGGTAGGATGGGGAAGGTGAGGAAGCAGAAGAAGGGGAGAGAGAGGACATTGGAGTCTGTAGGTTAAATGAAAATAAATAAATAATAAAAAAGTTAAAAACTTTGATAAAATATTTTAAATAAACCACTGAGTCTTGTTCACTTGATTATATCAAAAAATGCTGAAATAATATATGGATAATTTGATATAACCTATAAAAATCCTTGAATCGATCCTCACACCACATAATTAAATTAAATTAAAGAATTATTTGGATAGTCTCTATGTTCTGTTTCCTTTACATTTTGGTCACAATCTTCTTTTCATCACAAAAACATGACCATGCCACTTCTTCATTATTTCAGTGGTAGTCATCATCTTCAGGATAATTCTAACAACCCTGGTCAAGCTGTAACTCATCTTTGCTTGTTCTCTACTCAATTGTTGCCTCTCAACCCAGCACTATCCCTAAGTTGGCAGCAGTGAAGTAATCATGAGTCAGCTTCTATTTCACAGCTCCACCATGCTAATTCACTTCCCTATTTCTAAAATTCTCATTCTGTCAAAAATACAGACATTACTTCTTCTCATTCTTCAACCTTTAGTTTGACTCTTTCCATTCCTATAGATTTTTCCAAAGGTTCCCTTGCTATATATTCAGAAATCTCTGTCAAATAGAAATCTCACTGGATTCCACCTACTTTCTTATAATTTTGTTTTCCTCCAATTATAAACTGTATATAAATAAAAACAAGGCCAGCACTGTTTATCTTTGTAGTCCCAGGATATAGTTCATTCCTGAAACTGAATACTTTCTCTATTAGCTACTTATCACATTGTGATAGTAAAGTGCATGACAAAAGTGTTTAGTTTGGTTCACAATTCAAGGTACAGTCCATCATGGTGGGGAAGTCACATTATGTCCTCAGTCAAGAAGCCAAAACTTAAAATTCTGGTTTGAATCAGAATTGCCATGCAAACAATCCCAACTCCATGCCCTCCCTGCTACATTGTTCCAGAATACTAGGTCTCCTTGTAGTCTGCCCTCCATAATATGAATCTTAAAATCCAATAGATCAAAAAGTGATGCCCCAAAACTACCTTCAATGAATAGCAGCCAGAATCTGGAGCAAGAGAAAAGCTAGAGGAAAACCCTATGCTTTTCTCCTGAGCTCCAACCAAGGAAGAGACTTTGAGAAATCTCTCTCACATTTCCCAGAGCTGCTTGTCCCAAATGATCTCCTATAACCAGAAAAGGACAACGGAATCCCAAAGCTGAATTCAGCTGGCTACCCTTCCCCAAATAGAGTTCATACATCTGAGCATCATTTCACAAGGTTTTTGTCATATTCTCTTGTTTGTCTACCAACTTATGACATTTCTAATTTATATACAAATCAAATAAGTCAGTTCTAAAATGGAGCAATGATACACTGTAATGTCAGAATGGAAAAATTATGGGGTTACATCATAATGGAACATTGTGCTATCACAGTAATATACTACTAAGTTAACAAAATATTGTGGTGTCACAGATAGCATCATGGTATCTCAATTGAGTGTTGTAGTAACACAGTTCAGCACTGTGTAGGTTAAATTGAGTACTATGATAACAGAGAGCAACACTGTGGTATTTGTGTTCAATGTAGCCACAGTAAAATGGAACATTCTCATTCAGAATTGTGATATCAAATTTCAGTATTGTGTTAGCCGGGCGGTGGTGGCGTACGCCTTTAATCCCAGCACTTAGGAGGCAGAGGCAGGCGGATCTCTGTGAGTTCGAGGCCAGCCTGGTCTAGAAGAGCTAGTTCCAGGACAGGAACCAAAAGCTACAGAGAAACCCTGTCTCGAAAATAAAAAAAATTCAGTATTGTGGTATCACAGTTCATTATTCTGAGGGAACAATAAAGCACTGGAATATCACAATTAAGCATCTGTGATGCTTGATGTCAGTGTTGTGATGGCAAAAATGGGATACTGTGATGTCACTAATTTATTACCATGTTTTCAAAGTTCAATATTGTAATGTCAATGTTTCATCACTGCAATGATACAATGTAGTATTGTGAATCCATGATGCAGCATTATGATGACACTATGCACCCTCCTGAGGTCTCAATTCAGAGCTGTGATGACACAATGGAGAACTGTGATGACATAATACATATTTGTAATGCCCTAGCACACCTTTTTTTTTTTATCACAATGAAGCATTGTGATAACCATAATGCAGTGCTGTGGTCTCCAAATTCAGTAGTGTGATGTAATATACATCACTGTCGTTTCATAGCTCAACATTTTAATGTCATAATTGATGGTTTGGTTTCATTTCTGTTGCTGTGACAAAATTATGATCAAAAGCAACTTAGGGAAGAAAAAGTACATTTGGTTTACAATTAATTCCAAGTTATAGTCCATCATTTGAGCAAGTTGAGGCAGGAACTGAAGCAGATATATAACATACACAGTAAAGAAAATAAAGAAGACATCTTGCTTTCTTCTTATCTTTATTCATCTTTTTATTTTTTAGTTTTTTGAGAATTTTGTACATGAAAAATATATTTAATCATCTACACCCTCCCTCCTCTTCCCACTCTGACCCCTCCCCTGTTTCCCCACCTCTCTGGCAAATTCATGACCTTTTCTTCATCAATATTACTGTTACACACACACACAAATATATATATATATATATATATATATATATATATATATATATATATATATATATATACACACTTGGGATTGTAGATCGTATAACCTATTGGTAATCTTTTGTCTAGAGAAAATGGATTCTTCCTCTCTCAGCAGCCACAAATTCTTGTTGAAATTTCCACTATTCATGCTGGAATGCCAATTATTATTATAAATATGCAAGCCTTGTTTAGGAAACCATGGCTTTAAGATTTCATGGGTGTAGCATTTACGTCATGTCTAGGAGAAACTAACTTGCAATAAGCATACTGATCCTCCTTTTCTCATAATCTTTGTACCCTCTCTTTGGTGATGTTATCTGGGCCCTGTGTATAGCAGTTGTATTGTAGATAAATTAGAATTAGAAACTCCATTGTCACTTATCTCATTTTGATCAGCTTTGGATCTCAAATCATCTACCATTTACTGAAAAACTGAAAGTTCTTTGATGAGGGGTAAGAACTACACTTATATATTGGGATAAAGATAAGGTTTTGAAAATAGAAGTAGTTATACTCTGCTGTCTATGACCTCTCTAGTCATGGGTAGTTGGCTAATTTTATAATACCAGGGATGCCCTTGGGTTTTGATTAAGTAGTCTCTTGGATGAAGCATTATCATCTCATATGGCCTAATTCCATTTAAACTATACACACACACACACACACACACACACACACACACACACAGAGAGAGAGAGAGAGAGACAGAGAGACAGAGAGACAGAGAGACAGAGAGAGAGACAGAGAGAGAGAGAGACAGAGAGAGAGAGAGACAGAGAGAAACAGAGAGAGACAGAGAGGGAGATGCCTGTATTTTAAATAAGCTTATAAAATATTATTTCCCAATGACTTTTTAAAACATCCTTAATGTTATTTCTTTCTCTTTCTTCTATTCCAGTTAAAGTCATTCTCCTTATTTTTCCCCTTTCACCTTCTTAATACCTATGGACTACCCCTCTCCAGAGCTCCTTCTGCCTCTTTCCCCTCATATTCCTTTTCTACTTTCTCAGTTTCTGTGGTCACTGAAGATTATATAGCCAAATCTAAAGATTTGGAACTAGTATACAAGAAAGAACATGTAATAATTGTCTTTTTGTTTCTGGAATCCTCCTCTCCGAGAGCTAGCTTTCCAAATATTGGAAGATATATGCAAGATGTCAAGGAAGGGAAGAAATCAATTGTCTTACTGAGATGCAAAGCCTCTGAACCACCTCCCATCAAAAAAAGACTATCCAGGCAAGATAACTCCAATGGTACAATAGTAGTACTTTATTTTTGAGGGTTAAAAACAACTGTCCAGTTGAACTTTCTTCACACTTATAGACTTCAGGGACCAGATTAGGGAATAGTGTCAATGGCCTTATTCATCATAAACCAATTAATAATCAAAAAAGTTTTGGGGCTGGAGAGATGACTCCAAGGTTAAGAGCACTGATGGCTCTTCCAGAGGTCCTGAGTTCAATTCCCAGCAACCATATGGTGGCTCAAAACCATCCGTAATGAGATCTGGAACCATCTTCTGGCCTGAGGGGACACATGCAGGCAGAGCATTTTACACATAATAAATAAATATGTAATACATACATAATACATACTTCTTTAAAAGACAATTTTTTGCTAAGATATCTACAAGTTGACTTGATACTTAAAAGTCACTGATGGGGAACCTCCTTCAGCCAATGGCCTTTGAGAGGCTGAACCAGGTTGAGGCATGGCTTTGGGGAACTGAAAGGCCACAGTTCTGTCCACTTACCTCTATCTTCCTGAACTCCACACCTTGATGTTGGACAGCATTCTTGTTCTCTGTATTTTCCATGTTTTCCATTTTAATAAAGAAAAACCTTAGAATACCCCATTTGGAGTTATCATGGGATTGTTTGACTCATGTCCCCCCCCCCCATTCGAAACATTCAGCATCATCTGGTACCCCAACACGGGAGAGTCCATGCTTATCCGGACAACCCCCACCCCAGCACTCCCAGTTCACCAACCCAGGCAACCCTGAAGTGCTCCTGGATTGCCAGCCCAGGCCCCCCCCCTCAATGCTCCTAGTTTGCCAGCACAGTGAGCTCCCCGCCTGGCATTTTTGACCCACATGCCACTGCTTCTCCAGCCAGCAATCTCTGAGGCATTTCTTCCACCCATGCAGCAAGCACAGGTCGTGATTTATGACTGACAGAAAGCTTTTGGCTTTATCCTTATTCTGGCCACCAACCCTCAGAATCACTTTCATTGTCCTTAATAACTGCTCTTAATTGGTAAAGCAAAGCATATTTATCAGTACTTAAGTAGGCAGTAATGCAAATAACCAGAGGGAACAATCCAGGAGAAGCTGGTGGGAGCTTCTCCTCTGCCTCCCTCTGCAACGCAGCTGCAACCATGGCACCTACTAATCAATTATTATACCTACAAGAATTTACTGAAACATCCTAATAAAGGTAAGTAAATTAATAAATTTGAAAGTTATAAGATTAGACACAATATTACCAGTCAGGAATTTAATAACCATTTGCTTATGTTATGCATTCTGTAAGGCTTATGTGATTGTCCTATACATCCATTCATTTGATTTTGAAAATTAGTTTTGTTTTTTATATTTTATATCATTAGGAAAATGGTTTGGTAACAGAGCCAAGAATAAGGCACTTTTAGAAATGATATAGTCTTTACAGACTAATAGTGAACAGCTTGTTGAAAAATTATGCTATTGAAAAGGATAACATTAATTTGACAGACAAAATTCAATCATTGTGGAAGAGTGCTAAAAGAATTTTTGCTGTTGACTTTAACAATTGGAATCTGTTGACAAGCTATAATAGGTTAATGGATGAGGTATCTGTCAAGGAAGATAATATGTATGCTATCAAAATTAGGTCTAAGGATGATACATTATCTTTATTGAACAAATTTCATACCTTGGAATCATCAATGGGGGCATTAGAATGGAACACTAGACAGGAGATTCAAACTTTACAAAAGGCAGTGGTAAACAGATTTGAAAAGATTGAGGATATTATTGAAACTGATGATCAGGGAGAAAAGGACAGGATTTAGCCTTGTCAGTACATGCCAAAGTCTGGAATGACTTACCCAAAGTTTTAGCTGCTTATCTGGTAATATCTGTGAAGCCACCTGGCACAAAATACCCTAAGATAGTGAAAGAATATACATGGCAACCTATAAGTATGAGTAATTCTAAAAGAAATTATGCAAACAACCGTATCTTATGACCTGCATTCACTATTTGTTAGGAAAATCGTGAAAATGTGGGCTTCAAGCAATAAGGCTACCCACACAATTGGCTTCAATTAATCTCAGCAGTCCTATAGATAGACACCAGCTGCTACAGAAATGCTATTGGTGAGAAGAGGCAAATTTTTTAGAATGACAAGGAAAAGCAATAGGATTTGGGACTTCCCAAGATCAAATTCTTGGTGAGGGCTATTACTCTGATCCTCAAGAACAGTGTCTCTACAATGAAAACACCTTGTCCCTATGTTGCAAAGCAGTTTTAAATGCTTAGAACAGGATTCAGAAAGCAGGAAAGAAAATTCAATCATATATCTTGGTTAACCATGGCCAAAAAGAATCTTTTCGTGACTTTTTACAAAGATTAATTAAAGCTGTACAAGTTGGAATAAGAGACCCAGAAGCTAGATGAGTACTTATTAAATATCTGGGTTTTGAAAATGCCAACTTATAATGCAAAAAGTGCCTTGGGTCATATCAGCAACCAAAAGGTGAATGGATCTTGCATACAACGAATTTTGAGATAGTAGACTATAGTACTGAGGCTTGGGTAGGAAAAGGAAGTTCCAATTGTGTGAGGAAACACCAAAATGACAAATGTTTTAGTGGTAGGACATCTCAGAAAAGATTGTAGACAAGAAATTTCTAGGAAGAATATCTCCTCTGGAAATGGCAAAATTAGGCAGTCTCAGCCTTTTTTAATATATAGGAGGTGTGGCAAAGGCCAACATTGAACCAATGAAAGTAGATCAATAAAAGACAGACAAGGCAATCTGATAACATTGGAAAACTCTTTGGGGTGGGGGCCTCATGCAGGCTCCCATGTCCAACATGGTGCAATCATTCTCAGTCACTGTGGAGAACATGTCTCACCAGGAAAATTAAAAATTCCAGTGCCTACTATAAAAAAACATAATGTTCTGGATGATGAGGATGAATCAAAAACTCCAGTAGTAAATAGAAAATGAGTATTTTGGCAGACTTCTATAAATGATCAAAGACCAAAGCTAAGAGTGTGTATAAATAACATTGTAATTGAAGGAGTTCTAGGCACAGGTGTGAGTGTGAGTATCATTACTCCAGCATCTGAATTTGCCTCTTCAAGAGGCAGATGCTCAATTCCTAAGAATTGGAACCCTATCTTAAGTGAAACAAAGCACAAGATGGGTTGAATGCATAGAGCCAGAAAGACAGAAAGGAAGGCTAAGGCCATATGTCATTAATAGTGCAGTGAATTTACTGAGTTGTGACCTGTTGCAGCAGTGGAATACCCAGATTAACATTCCTGCAGTTCCTAGAGACTTATGTGTTGTAAGGAGCGGCGGGTTGCGTCCTGCCACGCAGCTAGCTTTACTCAAAATAATTACACGGAATTCTTTTAAACACGGCTTGGCCCATTAGTTCTTAGCCTCTTATTGACTAATTCTCACATCTTGATTAACCCATTTCTAATAATCTGTGTTGCACCACGAGCTGGTGGTTTACCAGGGAAATTCTTAACCTGCTTCTGTGTCGGATGGGAGAATCATGGTGACTGACTGACTCGGCTTCTTTCTCCCAGCATTCTGTTCTGTCTACTCCACCCACCTAAGGGCTGGCCTATCAAAGGCCAAGCAGTTTCTTTATTAATTAACCAATGAAAGCAACAGATAGATGACATTTTCACATCACTTATGTTTCTGGGAAGAATACAATCAGTTATTATAAACAAAGGTCACCAGCCATGCAGGCTATACAAGAACATGAAGGAACTAGCAAACATTCAGAGGTACTAATGGCCCTGCCTTTAAAATGGTTAACTGAAAAACCAATATAAGTTCAACAGTGGCCTTTAACAGAAGACAAACTGCAGGCTGGTAAAGGGTAACTAGATGCTCACCATATTGAAGAATCAAACAGCCCTTGGAATTCTCCTGTATTTGTTGTTAAAAAGAAATCTGGTAAATGGAGAATGGTAACAGATCTAAGAGCTGTCTACGAGGTAATTCAATCTATGGGCCTTCTAGAATCTGGAATTCCTTTGACTTTTTTTAAAAGATTGTTTCTTCACTATACCTTAACAAGAAAAGGACAGAGAAAAATTTGCCTTTACAGTGCCTACTTATAATAATTCTCAGCCTACTAGGAGATACCAGTGAACTGTCCTCCCACAGGGAATGCTCAATAACCCCACCCTGTGCCAATTGAAATAATATGTAAGCAATTTCCTAAGTCTATAATTTAGCATTACATGGATGATATGTATTATCTAATTCAAATTCAGATACTCTAGAAAGAATGTTTGAAGATAAGAAAGTTTCACCTAAATGGGGATTACAAATTGCTCCTGAAATAAATACAGAGAGGATATTCTGTCAATTAGTTAGGGCATAAAATAGGTTTACAGAAAATTAGACCACAAAAGGAACAAATTAGGAGAGACCAAGTGCAGATCTTAATGACTTTCAAAGATTGTTAGGAGACATTTACAGTCTACAACCAGCCATTGTGATGACACCTGATCTAATAGTTCATTTAAACAAAACCTTAAATAGTGACAAAGACTTAGATAGTGCCAGCAAATTAGCAGCTGAATCTGAGAAAGAATTAATGGTTATTGAAGAGAAAATTAGGAGGCTCATGTTGATAGAGTAGTTCCAAATCTTAATTGCATTCTAGTCATACTGCATTCCAGAACTTTCCCTACCAGAATTTTAATGCAGAGGGAAGATAGTATCTTGAAGGGATCTTTTTACCACATAAATCAAGTAAAAAATTAAAATTTTATGTGGAAAATGTCTCTGAATTAATTATAAAAGGAAAATTGAGACTTTGTCAACTACCAGATATAGACCCAGCAGGGATTATAGTGCCTTTTACTACTGATGAAATTAAAACATTATGGGAAGACAATGAACCACAGAAAAGAGCTTGTGCTAAATTTTTAGGAGAGATTAATAGAAACCATCCCAAAAGTGATAGAGTTAGCCTTATAAAGTGACCTACTTGATCCATCTCTGAATTGTACATGATGCACAAAAAAATTGGAGCCTGTACATTTTACACTGATGTAAATAAATCAGAAAAGGGAGGTTACAAATCAGAAGAATTAAATAAGCTAGAAAAAATCCCTTATAATTCTGTCCAAAAGGCAGAGCTATATGCTATGTTCATGGTACTAAGGTGATTCTAAAGAACCTCTCAATAAGTTACTGATTTGCAATATGCAGAAAAACTTGTCTTGCATATTGATACCACTGAATTTATACCAGATGATACAGAATTGACTTCATTATTCTTACAGGTTCAAGATTTAATCAGGAATAGGCCTTGTCCCTTATATACAACACACATCCAATCCCATACAGGTCCGCAAGGTTCACTAACACAAGGTAATGCAGAAATTGATCGATTATTGATTCAAAGTATGCTGAAGACCTCAGAATTTCATAAAAAACATAATTTTGATAACAAAGTTTTAAAGAAATCATTTTCTATTACATGGCAACAAGCTATGGAGATTATAAAGAAATGTCCTGCTTACTCTTTTTATAACCAAATAACATTACCTGCTGACAGATGGATGTGTTCCACTTTGCAGATTTTGGAAAATTAAAATATGTGCACCACACCATTAATACTTATTTAGGTTTTCAATAGGTAACTGCCTTAAGCTCAGAAAAGGCAGATTTATCATTCATTCATTAGAAGTTATGGCCATCATGGGTATACCTGCAGAAATAAAGACAGATAATGGTCTAGCATATGGCTCTAAAAATATAAAACAGTTTTTTTGTTTAAAATCATGGGAAACATATTACAGGTATACCAAACAATCCTACAGGTTATGCAGTTATAGAAAGACCTATAATGGATATGTTAAAGAAACAGAAAGTGATCGGAAATACTCCCAGAAATAGATTGCATAATGCTTTATTAACCTCGAATTTTCTTGATGCCAATGAGAAAAAGAACAATGGCAGCAAAGAGGCATTGTATAAGAAAAAACTTCTGAATTAAATCAGCCCATGTATTTCAAACATTGTTGACCTCAGAGTAGAAATCAGAAGATGTGCTACATTGGGGGAGCAATTTTGTTCTTGTTTCTACAGGAGAAGAAAAGCTATGGATATCATCAAAATTAATAAAGATTCAATTTGATAAGGAAAAGTCTCTGAGACAGAATAATGACAGATTATCCATAAAGGTGACAATCATACAGGTGGTAAGGAAACCTCATAAGGATGGGACAGGGTTTTGTTCTTGTGTTTGCAGAAAAATATACATCTTCAATTTGTCAAGAGACCCTGAATATTTGGATACGTAAAGAAAAAAATAACTCTCCAGGAAAGATCACCAAGAAAAGAGGAATGTAATTTATGAGTACAGGTCACCTGAGGGTAAAAATCATGTATGTATAAAGGTAACCTTAGAGTTGGACAACAGCTCTCTGTCCTTCTATAAATCCAAACATGAAAAATTGAGTTTTTATCTCATGTCAGGAGCCATCTGGTATGGTACAGAAAGAAGAAAGATTTTAGAAAATAATATACTTTTCTCCATACCTTTTTGTCTATATAATATCTTTCATTGAATATATGTCTATATGAATAATGTTTAAGTTTTCTACAATGGACAGTGGATTTTCCTCCAATAATCTTTGAAGTTTCCAGGAAGAAGTTGGGGTCCCACAATAATGAATCTGCCTGGTTGATATGACATCATGATTCTGATAACACTACTTTAAGACTAGTTTGGGGTACCAGCTGCTCAAGATGGTTCCAACTTGGTTAGCTGACATGGTGCTCCTTCTTACAATGTTCTGACCAGAACTCCAAATAAGAACCTCAGGAAAAACCCTACTGAATACTCAGAGACTTTTTGAAATTATACTAGACAGTAATCTTGAAACTTAATCATCATTTTACTTTTACAGGATCCCATAGAAAGAACACCCCCATGACAGCTAGATGTAATTCTAGAAGACGACACCCCGTCTCCCAATAAAGCTTGTCCGTATCATTTAGGGGTTGATTATTACTGGTACAGGGTTGGGGTAGAAATTATGTAGGCTCAGAGATCTCTTTGTAAAAAAAGGGAAGGTCTATGTATGGTGTCAGGAATTCACCATGTTCTCCTGCCTGTGCACACCTAGTAGACCTGATCCCAATGCCTGCCCAGGTGGGGGGCACTGAGCTGCTTTCAGCTACTTTCCTCCTAACCCTGAGTGGGCACACAAACACCCAGATCCACAAATGCCATTCAAATGCTCCATAGCCAGAGTTTGTGCTGGCAGCATGGCCCAGGAAGTTGCCTATTTCAAAACGTAAATTTTTTTTCCCTCCTACCAGTGAATCAGAAAAACCTCTTTTAAGGGAGCTACAGCATGCCACCATTCCCTCCCCCCCAAAAAAATGAGGCTAAACTTTTTCTGTATCTAGAGTTCCTTTTCAAGTCCTCTCAGGTTTTCCATGGATTTAGTCTACCATGCTAGCATGCCAATCTGTTGGAGGAAGGGGCTGCTCATTGATCCTGGCCACCTAGCCATAAAATAATCACAAAGAAACTGTATTAATTAAATCACTGCTTGGCCCATTAGCTCTACTTCTTATTGGCTAGCTCTTACATCTTAACTTAACCCATTTTCATTAATCTGTGTATCATCATGTGGCAGTGGCTTACCAGTAAAGTTTTGGCATATCTTACTCTGGTGGCAGCTCCATGGTATCTCCCTGACTCCACCTTCCTCCTCCTATGCTATGGGCCAAGGCAGTTTCTTTATTCATTAACCAATAAAAGCAACACATAGACAGAAGGAGCTCCCATACTAACCTCTGAATTTTAAGCCATGCCAAATTAAATGGTTTCCTTCATAAAAGTTGAAGTGATCTTGGTATCTCTTCTCAGCAATAGAAATTCTAATTAAGATATAGGTTGGTACCAGGGACTGGTATATTTTTGTGAAAGGTCTAATCTTGCTTTTGTTTGGAGAAATTTAAACTTTAGAACTTTTGGTTAAAAAAGTAATTGAGTGTTTTAAGTGGGTCATAATAGGCCATACTAGTAGAAGCATGTCAGATATTGGTGCTGAGGGTTATTTGAAATATGGGGCCCAACTCAAAAGGGTTCAGAGTAGACAAATATTAATATGTGGCCTAGAGACTGTTCTTGTGCTGTTTTCGTGATTAATGTGGCTGCTTTCTGCCCTTTTCCAAAAAGTCTGCCCAAGGCTAAATTGAAGAATTATGGATTATGAATTAACAGCTTTGGCAGGGAAGATTTCAAAATAGTCTAGTAATGACTGTGTTACTTGGTTATTAGTGGATAGTCTCAAACAGATATATAATGAAAAGGAGCAAGTTAAACAAGAAAAAATGTATAGTTTGAGGAGAAAATGTACAATTTGAGGAGAAAAGAGGCACCAGAATGTGCAATAGAGCTAAATCTTGTATTCAAGAAGATAAATAGATTAAAGAAAAGCCTGATGGAATAAAAGAAGTGGAAACCTCAGGGCACGATTCCACCCACCTAATCTTCCAACTTGTTAAAAAGAGTTAAAGTTTAGGGCTAGGTGAGTGGTAGCACATGCCTTTAGCACTCAAGAAGAAGCAGATGGATCGTTAAGGTCAAGTCCAGCCTGGTCTACAGAGCAAGTTCCAGGATAGTCAAACTTAAGCAGCAAAGAAAACCATTGAAAACAAAAAGCTGGTGCAGATATTAATTGAATAGGGAGCAGAATTTGGCAGCTCCGGTCAATCACTTCTGGCTTTAGAGTCAAGGATACAAGAAAGATGTCTCACCCAGGGCTAAGGAAAGACACTGAGGCCGGTATATATCAGGTGAGTTCCTGCTAGAGGGCCAGAAAGGCTATTGTGTGAAACTGTGAAGGTGAAGCCTGGATTGTCTTGGAGACCCCAAGGTTTTGGAGATGCCATGGGATACCTGCAAAGGAGAGCTGCAGACAGGGTTTGGAACTAGCCCAAGAGAAAAGAAGTGTGTTATAGTCAAGAAAAATAAACTGAAAATTTGAAGAGCATTTTCACATCAGTCATAGATACACAGAGTTTAGAGTTTTTCTAGATGTTTTTCTGTGTTGCTTTAGTCCAGTTTTTCCTCACTGTGTTCCCTTTCCTCCCTTTTGAAATGGCAATGTATATTCTGTGCTTTTGTGTGTTTGAAGTATGCAATCTACTTTTAAATTTTGATTATAAAGGGATTACAACTTAAGAAATTTCTATGTCAGTTCAGACTTTGAATTTTGGATTTAAAGAGTCTTGAGACTGTTATAGGCTATGAGGACTTTTGAAGTTGGACTGAATATATTTTGTGTTAAAATATGACTACAAGCCTATAGGTGCAAGGGAGCAAAATGTACGGATTTGAACAAAAAAGGCACCCATAAGCGTATAGATTTGAAAGCTTGGTCACTAGGGAGTGTCACTATTAGGAGATATGGCTTTACTAGATAGGTGTGGCTTTGTTGAAGAAAGTGTGACAATGGGAGTGGGCTCTGGGGTTGCAAATTCTCAAGCCCATTCCACCGTCTCTCTCTGTTTCTGCAGCCTGCCAATCCAGATGTAGAACTCTCTGCTACCTCTCCAACAGCATGTAGACCTATGTGCCTCCATGCTTCTGCCATGATAATAATTGACTAAGCCTCTGAAAAGCCAGCCCTAATTAAATGTATTCTTTTATACGAGTTTCAGTGGTCATGGTCTCTCTTTACAGCAATAGAAAACCTAACCTAGAAACATTGTGATGGAACAAGAGAGCATCGTATTGTCAAATTTTAGCATTGCGATGGTACTGTGATGTATTATAATGGCACATGCTGATTTTTGATGTCACAACTGACACAATTGGGGTAGCATAATGGACCATTGATATATCACAATGAGCATTGTGCTGTCACATTTCAGAATTTTGATGGAAAGTGGGTGATTGCGATCACATAGTAGAACATTATGATGTCAGAATTTAGCATTTCGCTGTCACAGTTCAGTATTGCAGTTATGCAATAATTTGGCGTAATAGCTAAATCACTGTATTGACAATATGCTGTACTATGATGTCATAATTTCAGTGTAATGGCAAAATAGAATGCTGTTATACCACAGTTTCACAATGTTTTTATTTATTTTATTATTTATTTAGTTAGTTAGTTATTTTTGTTTTTTCAAGACTGGATTTCTCTGTAACTTTAGAACCTGTCTTGGAGGTTCTTAGCTCTTATAGACTAGGCTGACCCTGAACTCAAAGAGATCTGCCTGCTTCTGCCTCTCAAGTGCTGGGATTAAAGGTGTGCGCCACCATCGCCCAGCCAGAGTGTTTTTAAAATGCAGCATTGTGGCAGCACAGTGGAATACTGTCATATCAAATTCAGCATTGTAAGTTATGGTTCCATAATGTGGTGTCACAAGGGAGCACTGCCATGTCACAATACAGGAAAATAGAACATGGCAGGCAACTTACCATAAAACAAGGGCCTAGAACACAACAAGATGTCAAGAGAAAGCAAGTAGAAGTGGTAAGAACCTGCATTTGGCAACAGAGTCTGTGGATTGAACTCTCACCCTGAACTTCACAACTGGGAATTTAAACTTAGACTTCAGAGGTCCATGGACAGTCTCCATAAAATGAAACTTGGCAGAGTCTGTACAGAGATATTACAATGTAAGTTTCTAGCACTAGTAAAACTGCTTTATAATCTGCCATATTCAGGAAATCAAAATTTGTATATCATCACCAGCAGCATACTTTTTCTTATCAGTTATTCCTCTAAGTATGATGACCCTCACTCAAATGAATATCATTGTACTCATACATCAGAATGGTTATACAAAAAGAAAGAATAACTTTTTTCAACCCAGAAATTACACCTAGGGGCAATGGACAGAAAATATAGAAGTAGATTTCTACTTAGAAAAACAGAATTATTAAAAGAATTTTGTAATGATCAAAAGGGTGGGCCACAGGAAGACCAACCTAGGGAGTCTCACACTCTGTAATGCTGGAGCCTTTCATGCATTTGTCAGTGAGCTGGAATTCTTGCCTATCTTAAACATTTTAGCTTTAACACATTTGTAATAATCATCTCCAATCTCATTTCTATAATTCTGACCACAGCCAATAAAAATGTCATCCAAGGAAATACTGCTTTCTAAGTCTGCATCATTGGCTTTCCCACCATTCGGCATATTGAATTGCCTACAAAATATTATCTACTTATTAGTATTAAAGAAATAAGATGACTGGAAATTAAGTGCCAAGAGATATACGGATGATTTGAGTGTATTTTCAAGAAGATAGGCAAGATTTGAATAAACACAAAGTATATGTAACTTTAAGCTGAGTAGAGGTATGAGAATTATAAAGTAGATTTTAAATTTTATATAATTTATCCATCAATAAATAAGCAAAAATAGAGGAATTGTGAAGAAACACAAAAGAAAATAAATATATTGCTACACATAAATTATAACAATGATTAATATAAAAAGAAATAGCAAAACTTAGGTGTTCTAAATTCCTCACAGTTTCAGGAGGGTAACAATGTTAACTTTAGAATGCTAGATATGGTTCTTTCTTTAAGAATTTCAAAATAGAGGGTACCCATTCAATGATTGGTAGACACAAAGTAGAAATAACACATATGACTAACAGTTTCCTGAGCATGCATAGCACACATGAAGGTTACAGTGATGGACATTGGGGAGTATATGGAGGGAGAGACGGGAACTCATGGATCAGCACTTTATTGAACCAGGATGTTATTGCTGGAGGCTTCCTGCATAGAGTTTTACTTGCTAGACTGAATATAAGTATGCATGGATTTCAAGGGTTCATGAAGAGTACACTACAACATAGCTGCACAGTCCACACAGGGTCTCGAGATCATTAGTCTCTTCAGGTAGGCTGTGTCCAGCTTTACAAAGTAGTGCATAAAGCAGTAATGCATATTGTCTACACAGAAGACCTGGAAATGATGGAGCTCTGGCTCTAGAAAGTCCAACATAAATTCACAGTGGATACATAGATATATTAAACTATGAGGATTTGTGAAAATATGCAAGTTAAAATTGAAGGGAATTCTTCATTAATAAAAATTAATCTCTAAACTGGAAAAACAGCATGATGGGGAAAACATGCCTTAACCATATCTATAACTTAAGTTCTAGCCTCCTGACCTGATGTACAACTTCCTCCCTACTCAAACCCTTTTCCACTCCTTATCCTCGCCTTCAGTTTAAAACCCCTTTTCGTACTCCTACCTGTAACTATCCAACCTGTTTTTGGGGGAGGCTGCCTAGACCACAAAATAATCACTCACAAACAATACAGTTTAATACAAATTAAATTACTGCTTGGCCTACTAGTTCTAGCTTTTTAATTGGCTGGCTATTACATCTTAATTTAACCCATTTTTATTAATCTGTGTATTGCTATGTGGCTGTGGCTTACAGCAAGGTTCCATCCAGTGTCTGTCCCTGGCAAGGCTACATGGCTTCTCCTGATTCTGCCTTCTTTCTTCCAGCATTCAGTTTAGTTTTCCCTGCCTAGCTCTACTCTGCCCTATCATAGGCTAGTGAAGATTTTTTATTCATTAACTGATAAAAGCAATATATATATACATAAGGACTTCCTACATCACAAACTTGTGGTCTGATTTTTAATATGATAATAAAATGATAGATGTAAAGTTCATTTCTAAAGCAATGGTTCAATGACACTGTATTTTTTTGTTGTCTTATAGAATGAAAGACTGGTTTGCCATAGTTACCTATAATTGCCAACTTGACACAGCCTAGAAGCATCTGGGGAAAGAAAAACCCCGTTGAGAATTGTCTAGATCAGACTGACTTGTGGGCATGTTTTATTATGATTATTTGATGCAGGAAAGCCTAGCCAACTGTGTGTAGCATCTACAGGTTATGTACCATAAAAAGGCTAGCAATATCTTACCCTAGAAGACCCACTTCCAGTGACCGACTTTCTCCAACTAGGCTCTATCATCTCCCAATGTCACACTGCCTATGATATAATAAACTCTGAAAATAGCCACTCCCATATCCAGAAGTGCACTCTGCTAGTCTAGGACTTCTTAAGTCATTGAGATTAACTGTGACATTTCTTTAATATGTTATGTTTTTGAAGGAAGTTAGTAGATAATTGCAAGAAAATGAAGGTTATTTCATTTGAGCCTGCCTAGCGGAATCTCTTTAGCAAACAGTTTCATTTTCTATTTCCTAAGACATAAAATAGGAGAAGAAAATTATATCTCTACTAATTTGGTGAGGCACATACTGAAGGGATAAGTTAGATATACCTCGTGGTAATGCCGTTCGGACACATGTCTTAGTGACATGATCAACATTAGTGAAGCATCTACACTACCTGAGAGTTTTTCCAACAGTGTTTTTATGCTGTATTCTCATCAGACATCCAGGTCTTAGAAAACATCAAAAAAAAAACCATAAGAAAAGTTTTTTGTTGTTTTTTTTTCTTTGTTTGTTTACTTTCCAGATGTATCCCACAGCATTTCCAAAGACTAATGGCAGGAAAGCCAAATAAATCTCCAATTTCACAAAGCCAAGTTAAATACTTTTTGTTTTTTGTTGTTTGAAGAGCCTCTAGGTACAAACCCTTATCTGGCTATGGTTCTACAAAGCTGAATTCATCTCACTGAAGTCAATGAATGTTCCCAAAGTCTATGATATTGCAAGCTAATAAGTGTTTTAACTAAATAGGGGAAAAATAAAATAACTTCTAAAATTAATAGAGTCAGTGGTGGGTTGGGAGCCTTGAGGTGATAGATTTGGCCTAAAAATATGTCTGATCCCTTAAACATCTTCATTTGAATCACATAAACTTCACCCACATTCCAGAACTTTTTGAGATTACCATGTGCACCAAACTGAACTTCTAGGTGAAGATTTCCCAGGGGTTATTTGCTATTGGTGTGCCATCTTTTCTGTCAGTTATGATCCTAATTTTCCCAGAGCCATTTGTTCACTTTTGATTTGCTGTCATAACTGAGACACTGATCATGGTATACTTTATAGAATCCCAGTTCATGTTTGTAGCCTGGCCATTTCTTTGCCCATATGACAAGGTGAGCCATTCTTGCCAACCAGAAGTTTGGACTATAAGTGGCAAATAGAGGGGCTAGGACTTGGTCCCCAGTTTCCTAAGCTAACATTAATGGCTTGTCACCTATGTAACCATACAAGCCAACAGGCAGTCTCACTTGCAACTTCTTGTAAAACGAGCATCGTGGTATATTTTTGAGACATGATTTTCTACCTTATTGCATAGAAAAGGGAGAAAAAAAGGTGATAAGTTGTTTTCCTCATTGCCTTGACCAAATACTCACCAAGAGGCAACTAAAGAAAGAGAAAATTATTTGGGATCATGGTTTGAGAGTTTATAGTTCATCATGAGAAGCAAAACATGGTGGCATACAGAAGGAACATATCACTGAGACTTCTCACTTCCTTACATCTACAAATCAGAAAGGAGAGACAAGACAGGAAAGAGAACTGAGATATAAAACTCAAGGCCCAACCTCAGTTACCCACTTCCTCTGGGTAGGTTCTGAGCCCCTAAAGATTTTAGTCTCTCAAATCAGCATTGCTATCTGGATGTGATTATCCAAATGCATGAGTTTGTCGAAGGTATTTTCTATACAAACATTCTACCCTTTGTCCCCATAGGCTAATGGCCATCTCAAATGCAAACTGTGTTCAGAATAGCTTCAAACATCCAAATAGTTTTGCAGTCCAAACATTATTCAAAAGTCCAGAGTCTCTTCTAACTCTCAAGGTATGAGTCCCTATAAAATAGAAAATTAATGTTCATGCTCCTAATATATAATGATGAGAAGTAAACATTATCATTCCCAAAGGAAGAACTAGGGAACAACATGAGAGATTGACTAAAGCAAGACCAAATTCAGTAAATATGAAGGCACTTCCAGCTGCTGTGCATGAAAGCATTATCTAGACTCAAAAGGGTTTGGAGAGCTCACTCTGTTTACATAGGCAATCCTTCTTTCGAGATAGGTCTGATGGCTCAGTAGATGTCTCACATGTATGTCATCTCCATATCCTGGAATTCTGTTGCAGCTTGGGTTTACTTTACAGATTCATACACAGTCCACTCAGGAGATCCATCAAGGTACTTTTCCTGCTGATACTTGGTCACCAGTGGCTTTCTGGAACCTCGGTGAAAGCCTCTGTAACTCCTTCACTCTCATATCTTGCACACTTGCAGAACTAACACCGTGTGAACAAGGCAAAGTTCAGCCACATCCTGAGATATTGTTGACCCATAAGAACAAAGCTAATATCTTTTTTTTTTGTGAACTTTGTGACTGATTCTAAGATATTTTGGTAGGTGGCCCTGATCAAAAAATATGAAAGATGCCTCAAAATTCTTTTGGTCTCTTTCCAAATGTAAATTTTAAAAATGAGTTTAAGTTTTTACATCCTACGGCCTTAGTGTGTGGATTGTTGCTGTTGGCCCAATATAGTGTGAATTTTCCTTTTAATTATACTAAGTTCTTAAACAATTACCAGAGTTTTGTGAGCATCAGCCTTGTCTACAACTTTCAGCAAGTTTATATCTTTTTTAAATTTTTTTAATTATTATTTATTTATTAAAGATTTCTGTCTCTTCACCGCCACCGCCTCCCATATCCCTCTCCCTCCCCCAATCAACTCCCCCTCTCTCATCATCCGGAAGAGCAGACCTGGTTCCCTGCCCTGTGGAAAGTCCAAGGACCTCCCACCTCCTTCCAGGTCTAGTAAGGGGAACATCCAAACAGTCTAGGCTCCCACAAAGCCAGTACGTGCAGTAGGATCAAAACCCATTGCCATTGTTCTTGACTTCTCAGCAGTCCTCATTGTCCGCTATGTTCAGTGAGTCCGGTTTTATCCCATGCTTTTTCAGACCCAGTCCAGCTGGCCTTGGTGAGTTCCCGAAAGAACATCCCCACTGTCTCAGTGTCTGGGTGCACCCCTCGCGGTCCTGAGTTCCTTGCTCGTGCTCTCTCTCCTTTTGCTCCTGATTTGGACCTTGGGGTTGTAGTCTGGTGCTCCAATGTGGGACTCTGTCTCTTTCTCCTTTCATTGCCTGATGAAGGTTAATATCCAGAAGGATGTCTATATGTTTTTCTTTGGGTTCACCTTCTTATTTAGTTTCTCTGGGATCACGAATTATAGGCTCAATGTCCTTTATTTATGGCTAGAAACCAAATATGAGTGAGTATATCCCATGTTCCTCCTTTTGGGTCTGGTTTACCTCACTCAGGATAGTGTTTTCTATTTCCTTCCATTTGCATGCAAAATTCAAGAAGTCATTGTTTTTTACTGCTGTGTAGTACTCTAATATGTATATATTCCATACTTTCTTCATCCATTCTTCCATTGAAGGGCCAAATGGCCAAAAGACACTTAAGGACATGCTCAACTTCCTTAGCAATCAGGGAAATGCAAATCAAGACAACTTTAAGATACCATCTTACACCTGTCGGAATGGCTAAAATCAAAAACACCAATGATAGCCTTTGTTGGAGAGGTTGTGGAGAAAGGGGTACACTCATCCACTGCTGGTGGGAATGCAAACTTGTGCAACCACTTTGGAAAGCAGTGTGGTGGTTTCTCAGGAAATTCGGCATCAACCTACCCCTGGAGCCAGCAATACCACTCTTGGGAATATACCCAAGAGATGCCCTATCATACAACAAAAGTATATGCTCAACTATATTCATAGCAGCATTGTTTGTAATAGCCAGAACCTGGAAACAAGCAAGTTTACATCTTCTTCCTCATGATTTTTGTGACTTTCTGCTCCACTTTCAAATCTTTTCAATACAAATCAGACAAAAGAAATGAGCAGTAAACATGCCACATCATGAATGTTCTGTTCCCTTGAAATTTCTTCTACAAATACTAGCACATTCATTACCTTTTAATTTAGCCCCACTCAAATGTTCAGGACATGGCCAGATTATTTGTTAGAAATAACATGAAAACACTGTTTCAATTCCCAATAGATTCCTTGATCTTCTCTAAAACTCATACTTTCAGAATCTACTATTCAGATTTCTAGCCTTCTGACCTTGAGAACTCATATTGAAATGGACAACTAAGTTCTTTATATAAGACTGTTGAGTCTTTTTAGCTCATTTTCCAACTCTTCTATATACTAGAGGCCAATGAACCACATTGTCATATTTCGCATAGCAAAATCCCTTTTCCTATACCATATTTTGCATTAATTATTTTTCTCATCACTGTGAACAGATACTTAATACAAAGCAACTTCAAAGAAGACATACTTTGGCTTGTGGTTTTAGTGAATGCAATCAGTCATGGTGGAGAAGATACAGTGTTAGCTTCCATGCTGACAGAAGCCTGTGTCTAGGACTTCTCACCTCCTCATATCTCTATGTAACAGAAAAGATGGCTGAAGAAGAACTAGCCCTGGCCTATAAACCTCAAACCATTTCCCCTACCAGTGACTCACATTCCCCTGCTGGCTTTTACCTTCTAAAATGAAACAACCCTTCAAAACAGTTTTGAAGAATTTGATCTTAGAATTAAATTTTCAAATACATAAGTTTGTAGGGGATGTTTACATCTAAATAAAAATTCTTCTATATTTTTATATTTTTAAATAACTCTAGAATAATGTCCTTGATCATCTGTGAAAAAAATTGTGTATATGCATTATCCCCCGTAATAGCTGTCAGTTACATGTGGTACTGAGTGCTTGAAGTGCTACTGATGTATATAACAACTACAAATCAGAGAAACATACAGTATTTGTCCTTCTGAGACTCTCTAAATCTGAGTAATAGGATTACCTCCTGTTGTATCTATTTTCCTGAAAACAACATAATTTGGTTTTATAAAGCTAGTACTGAAAAATTATGTATGTATATATAGCTCAAAAGTAGAATTGAAACTGTCAACAATCCAGAACATAGGAAACTGATGTTAGGGCTAGGAAAGACTTTTCCGAGGACATAGAAAAGAACACATATAATGTACAATGGACAACTGTATGGAACTTTAAAACATAATAATAATACTTTGTAAAGAAGTATTGCTGAATTAGGACTTGAGAAGTTTTATTTAATATTATTTAAGCTTACATGTAATACTTGAATATACCTAATGACTACTTTATTTTATTGTACTGTACAGCTGTACAGTTGCCAAGCCTTAATCTTTCAGATTCCTCCTCATGCCCCAAAGCTGATCTTTTTTCCACACACTCATTTACCTTTCATTGTTTCAGTCATATCATTTGTCAAATAATGACAAATAAAAGCATTGGATCTGAACTGTACAGCAGTCTCCTCTTTCTAACTACATTGCCTTCTCTTTAATCAGATTCCTGCTTCATTTCTTTTGGGAACCTCACTTGTGAACAGAGAGTTCTCACAAGTAAGGGAACAAGGTAAAATACCAAGGGAGATAAACAAATTTCTCCTGAAAAGTACACATTAAAAGAAAGATAGAAATGTTTTTATGAATTAAAAAAAATGGTATAATAAAATTCAACAAAAATAAGTAATATGTTATCAAATGAATCAATGTTACTGGAGTCAGTTCAAAGTAATCAGCTGGAATAAAGTGAGCTGGGAAACCAGACCTGGGTCACACAGCAAGCAAGCAGCCACTACAATCAATAGTAAAGGGTGTTCCTGAGTCTGTCGGCTGTCAGGGATTGGAGACAACAGAAGTATGGAGAAAGCCAGTGAGAGTCAATAGTATGTAGGACTCACAACTGTGATCAGTTTATTCTACTATGCTATGGTCACTTTGATGGGTGACAGTCTCATTCCTGCTTTACATGGGCAATGCATTTAAACCTAGCATGCCTACTCTGTGCTAAGGATAGTACAGAGAGTATTCTTAACTCAACAAATCCATGAGTGAAGTACATCACCATCTGGTGATGGCAGCTCCATCTGCAGAAATCCCCTACACAGCATGAAAATGATACACAATGTCCCGAGTCACCCGTTAGAGCCAAGGAAGCAAATGAGGTGTGTCTATGACAAAAATACCCTGACAAAAGTAACTGAAAGGGAAAATAATTGATTTTTTTCTCATAGTTTAAAAGTATAGTCCTTCATTAGGGGAAAGTCATGGCACCAGAAGCCCAAGGCATTTGATTATACTGCATTCCCTGTCAGGAAGCAGACAGTGATGAATGCCCATTGTTCCACTATGTTCCTCTGTTTTATTCAGTCTGGGAACCAGCCTATGGGATGGTGCTGTCCACATTTAGAACAGATCTTACCACTTCAGTTAACTGAATCTAGATAAAGTTCACAGATATTCCCAGAAGCTTATCTAATCTAGATAATCCCCCAGAGCTGTACCCAGAGGTTCATATCCAAGGTAATTCTAGATCCTGTGAAGCTGACAGCTAATTAATTTTAACCACCATGGTCCCAAAGGAAAATGTAGACATTAGTAATGGAAATGTAAAAGGATATCATGTCCTCTTTTCTGCTTTCTACATTAGCCCCACATGTCTCCTGAGTTTGGTGCTATTGATGACCTTGAGGTAGTGGTATTGACTTGGTTCTTAGAAGCAAACAAAAAATATGGAGGTCTATGGTTGTTTTATAGAGAGGTATTAAAGGGCAAAAAAATGAAACCACAGAGAACATTTCAGCATAGGTGTGGAGATTTTTTTCAAGGGGAAAGGACATTGAGTTTCCCCAGAGTATCGGGACAAGTTTTAACCTAAAAAATTTAATTTATGATTCTATGGAGCTCACCCACTAGCCTAGAGCAGTGGTTCTCAACCTATGGGCCATGACCCCTATGTGGGATCACAAATCAGATATTCTGCATAAAAGATATTTACATTATGATTCATAATAGCAGCAAAATTACAATTATGATGTAGCAATAAAATAACTTTATGGTTGGGGTCACTGCAACAAAAGAAACTGTATTAAAGAATCTCAGCATTATAAAGGTTGAGAACCACTGGTCTAGAGTCTCTACTATGTCTTAGGATCACATGAATCCCTTTAGTTTTATCTTATTTGGAGGAGAAATGAAATGTAAAGACAAAGATATCACAGTTCAGTGAATGCTGGGGGTGGAATAAAAAATAAATGATCAGCTGAAAGATACAAATAATCAGAGGGCCCGATATGAGAAGGAAAGCTACAGAGATGGAACTTGTGTCAGCACCAAACTTTCAAGAAGGACGCCACCCCAACAAACCAAGTTTTTCTTCCCACACTCTTGACAGGGCAAAATGCAGATGCTGGGCACTCTTAATGGAGGAACTGGGTGAGCAATGACAAACATGTTTCTAGCTTGGGTTGTGCAGGTCACTTAACATTTGTCACAGACAGATGTTCTGGCTGTCACTCTGTTGGGACTCTCCTGTTTACTATTTTTGTGTCTCTAGGCACTGACACTCTTGTCAAATGGTGATGGGATGTCAGGTCAGATTACTCCCAAAGTGATCTGAAGAGACAAGCACTGATGGAAGTTGCCACTTCATTGGTTCAGATGTACACACTCATCAGTGGCAATTAATGCCACTCTGCTGGGCCTGACACTATACTGGATCAGGCTTGAATAGACTCAACAGGAAGGATGGAAGCAGTTTTATGGTTTTTATCAGCCAGGGATCTCCATACTGTGATTATAGGCAAATGGATAATAAAGAAGAGACACAAGAAGAGAACATACTGTTCTGCAGTGGCCCAGGCACTTTGTGGGGTATCTTATTATACTTTACCTCATTTATGGTGTTTTCCAAGAGTTTTAGGGATTGGGTAAACCCAAGTTTTAATTATGAGTCTGCCTAATTATATATATAGTCCTATATATAATCATTCTTCATATAAAACTGAGTTGAGAGTTGTTATTTTACAGTTCTGAGTAGGATCAAGAAAAATTATTTTACCATTCATTCATCAAGCAAATGTTTGTGATATCATTGGACATATCCATATCTACCTATTTTCTTGTGTGTGTGATTGTATGCAAGTGTATGGGGGTAAGTGTGTGAAGGTGCTAAAGTGTGTGCAGGTGCACATGTGTGCACATGCATTTGGAGGTTGAAGAACAACCTCGAGTATTCCTAAGGTGCTGCTCATGGTGTTTATTTTTTTTACTCAAGACCTGTGAGTGGCTTGGGACTCAGCAAGTAAGCAAGGCTACCTTCACACTGAGCCCCTGGGATTGGCTTGTTTCTTTTGCCATAGCACTAGGATTACCAGAACACACCCATACTTAGCTCGTTTGCAACACAGGTTGTAGGGATTAAACTCATGTTCTTCTACTTGCAAGACAAACACTTTGTTTTCTGTACAGTTTTCAATGATGTATCACACAAACACATGAAAAAAAATGACAGAAATTCTAGCCTTGGTTACATAGTAAGTATGCAGTCTTTATATCACCCTAAGAAGCTGTGTCAGTCTGAGCGAGGCTTCTGAAGCTGAAGAAGAAGAAGAAGAAGAAGAAGAAGAAGAAGAAGAAGAAGAAGAAGAAGAAGAAGAGGAAGAGGAAGAGGAAGAGGAAGAGGAAGAGGAAGAGGAAGAGGAAGAGGAAGAAGAAGAAGAAGAAGAAGAAGAAGAAGAAGAAGAAGAAGAAGAAGAAGAAGAAGAAGAAGAAGATCAATATTGTGCAGTGGAATCTTTGCTCTCTGTGGAACACTGAGGAGAAATTATACAGAAATGCATAAGTTCATGTTCCCATTATAAGGTATAGCCACAACAAAGAAAAGTGCAATTCAAAATTTTCACAGAACCAGTCACAGAGTGGAGCCTCAGTGTGTGTTGAATTACTACCTCAGGCCCATTCAAATAATTAAGGAGCAATTTCCTGGGAACCAAGGCTTCTTGGGACTGAGGGGTTTCCCAGGTTGTAGAACTCACAAAATCGGGACAAGTGTCCCATTGTCACCAAAACCACAACCAGAATTCAGTTTTTAGGCCCCAGAAAGAGGCTTAAAGTTTCCAAATGCTTAATAAATATAACTCTGGGCTGCTTGTACTCCAAATCAATAGTTTAACTCTCATTTTAGGCTTAATTTGTAAAAGGTACCCAAAAATTAAACCTGGTGTCCGGGTGTCTGTACATGTGTGTGCACTTGTAGGTATATGCCATAGCCAGATGTCGATATTAGGTGTTCTCCTCAATTTCTCCTCACCTTATTTTAGAGACAGGATCTCTCACTGTCTCAGTCAGTGTTCTATTGCTGTGAAGAGACACCATGACCACTGCAACTCTTATACGGGAAAATATTTAACTGGGGCTGACTTGCAATTCAGAGCTTAAATACTTTATCATGGTGGGAAGCATAGCAACACACCAGCAGACATGGTGCTGGGGAGGTAACCAAGAGTTTTACATCTGGATTGTCAAGCAGCAGGAAGATAGAGTGTTAGTGTACAAAAAAATTCCACAATAGCCTGGAATGGAGTATAATAAAGGTTTATTTTTGTGGGTATAAATTCACAGAAAGAGTCACAATCCGTAGTCCTGTGCATGTGCTGGAAACTGGAACTGAATCCAGCGGCCATGAGAGCCATGCACACTTTTCTTCTGCATTTGTAGTACATGAGGCCATGCTCAAAGTGGGCCAAAATCCTAAAGGTTATTGACTGAAGGAGTACCCACAGTACCTCCTGCTTTATCTAAATGACAGAGTTCTAAGCCTTATATAAAACTATATGCAATAAAAAATAAATACCAAGTATTGACCAGGGAGAAGAAGAGGCAAAAACATACATAAAAGTTAGAATTATAACCAGCATGAACAACATCAGATAAGAAACATATACATAATGTTTTAATAGTTATCCTACCCTAAGTCTTAATTAAAAACTGCTTGGCTATGTCATGAGAAGAAAGTAACTATTACTATCTAGTCTTCAGCTCCATCAAAGACATGAGAAGGAAAATAATACTATGTGAGTAAACAGGAAGTGCAATCAAGCAACTTCCAAAAGGTGGAAGAAATGATAGAAACAAGAGGCTACCTGAGCAATCACCTAAAATCTCATTTGCAACATGGGGACAAGCAAATTTAGGTAAGGCCTGGAGTATCTGACAGATCATTTTCAGAGGTAGGAAAGCTTGAAAAACCATCTTATGCTGTCCTGGCAAGGTTTGTCAGTCTTTTTGCTTGTATCCTGCTTGTCCAGCCTGGACACCATGCATTTTGTCAGTCGAGGCAGGGGCAGTTCTTAAATTACAGCATTATTCATTCATACTGTCAGCTTTGGTGTTCCATCATTTATAAAAATCTGCCAAATTATACATTTCTTATTTTCTATTTATAGTTTTGATTCATCCTTCATGTTTATTCTATCATTCAGAGCCCTTTACAACAAGCACTGGATTGTCTAATTTTCCTGGGAATGTGTGTTCTTTACAGTTATTGGGAATAACTGGACCACACTTGACCTGGGGTTCTGTGAGAGGTCTCCCATGGAGTTTCCTGATGGTAACAGGTTGTCTTGTTTGTCTCTTGTTGATCTACATTCATTGGTCCAATGTTAGCCTTTGCCACATCTTCTACATAATTCATAAGATTGAGAACTCCTATGTTGTCTTTCCTATTTCTAGGAATTCTTTGTCTACAATCCCTTCTCAGATGAAGTATCCAATCACAATTAAAATGTTTAGCATTAGCCGGGCGGTGGTGGCAGGCGGATCTCTGGGAGTTCAAGGGCAGCCTGGTCTACAAGAGCTAGTTCCGAGACAGGCACCAAAGCTATAGAGAAACCCTGTCTCGAAAAACCAAAAAAAAAAAAAAATGTTTAGTATTTTGATGTTCCATCATACCTTTGAAAATTGCTTCTCCTACCCAAGCCTCATTATTATAATAATTTATAATTATTATTATAAATGAGTCAACATTGGCTGTAGGCAGGATCCATTCATCCATTGATGCTGATTTGACCTTTAAAAGCTCAGGTATCTTTTTGCATTCTATGTTGGCATTTTCAAATGCCAGAGAGTCAATAAGTATTCATCTAACTTCTGGTTTTGTTACCCCTATTTGTACAGATTTAGCTAATCTTTGTTAAAAAAAGTCACTAAAGGGTTCCATTGGGCCTTGTATAACCTTAGTGTATGATTCAAATTTTCTTCATAGTTCTTGAATCCTGTCCCAAACAAGCAAGGCTGCTGTAAAGGATAGGGACAAGATGTGTTCACTGTAAATAGCTTGACTCTGTGGATGACCATAATAGCCCTTGCCAAGAATTTGATCTTTGGAAGCCTCAAATCCTTTGACTCTACCTTGATGTCCCAGGGCTTTAGCCCCCTCTCTTAAAAAGCACTTCCACTGAAACTGTGGCCCATCTTCTGGTGCCATTGAGATTAATTTAAGCCTATCATGTTGAGTAACCCTCTTGCTTGAAACTTATGTCTGCCATCTCCCTAACAAATGATGAATGCATGCCATAAGATACTACTGCTTACTTAATTTATTTTAGATATTTCATACCTATAGGTTTCCATTTCTATTCTCTATATCCATTTGGGTATTGAGTATTTGCTGGCTTTTCAGAGGTAGTAACAGGATAAGAAGTTAAAACTCTTGGTAAGTCATCTCTGACTCCGAGAGGTATTGGTGATACTAAATCCTTTGTCTGTACATCCTCTCCTTGTTTATCAGTTCTGACATGTTCCTCGATTGATTCAAATCTTTTTATCACTGTCTTTTGTAAAGCCTGAATCTCTTGACATGTGTATATGTCTAATGATTTCATCAAATCAATTAATTTCCGGTTCTCATTCTATACATGGGATTCCAAGGCTTTAAATGTTTATTAAAATCTTCTCATTCTTAGATATTATTTGGATTATGTGTAGATTGCCTTCTTGGAGGAATGTTCAAGATTATCATAACTTTTTAACAGATTTTGATTGGGAATTTCAACAGTATGAATCCTTTCAGATAATTTCTTAGTAACATTTTGTAAAGTTTCATAACCCATTGACATGGATTGAATTTTGCCTGTCAAATTAAGGTTATTATTTTCAATAGTATGAATTCTTTCAGCTAAAGACTATATCCTTCTTTAAAGTTTCTCATTCTTGACTCTGTCTTCAAACCATTTCTTTAAGGATATAATATGAAGAACAAAGCTAATAACCTCCATGACCACAAAAATATATGTATCAAGTAGCTCATATAACTCTTGCAGAATTCTATCCATAGTAGAAACAAAAAAGATTGTTAAATTCCTGGATAGTGATATTATCAAAGCAGGCCTGGTAGAAGCTACAGAAGCCATGGAAGAGTTGTGGTAGAAAGTCAGCTGCTTAGTAGGTGGGACCAAGACACTTGGGTGCAGACTGGCGGGAGATTACCAAGTTGTCACAGCAGAGCAGCCAAGCCAAACCATGTACAGCTGCATGCAAGAGGGGTAGTTCAGCCGTGTGGTGGGAGAAGGCCACAGATGGGGGTCTGGCAATGGCATGTACTCAAGCCACATGAGTGACAATTTGTTGGCATACAAAAGAGTATTGAAATAGCCTGGAATGGAGTATAAAAATGGTTTATTTATTTTGGATACATTCACAGAAATAATAACTATGTATAGTCCTCTCTCTATGCTTTTCTGTGCTGGAAATTGGGGAAAAAATCTAGCAGCCAATAGGGTCATGCACGCTTTTCATCTGCATTTATAATACATGAGACTAAGCCTTAAGTGGACCAATATTTTAAAGGCTATTAGCTAGACAAATTTCCACAGCAAGAGTGAAACAATGGGAATGGTTTCACTGAGACTTTAAAGCTTACCTGATGGAGAAGGGTCATCTGTCTATGTGTTACTTTCAGTGGTTAATAAAGAAACTGCCTTGGCCCTTTAATAGGACAGAAAATTAGGTAGGCGGAGTAGACAGAACAGAATGCTGGGAAGAAGGGAAGTGAGGCAGATGCTCTCCTCTCCAAGATGGATGCAGAATAAGATCTCTTCTGGTAAACCACCACCTCATGGTGCTACACAGATTATTAGAAATGGGTTAATCAAGATGTGAGAATTAGCCAGTAAGAGGCTAGAGCTAATGGGCTAAGCAGTGTTTAAAAGAATACAGTTTCCGTGTAATTATTTTGGGTAAAGCTAGCCGGTGGCCAGAAGCTGGGAGGTGGGAAGCGGCCCGCAGCTCCCTACAACACCTACCCAAAGTGACACACTTTCTACAAGACCACATCTACTTCAACACGGCCTCATATCCTAACAGTGTCCCTCCCTATAGGGGCCTTTTTCATTCAAACCACCATATTCAATTCCCTGGCCTGATATACTTGTTATCATAGCATAATACAAAACTGCATTCAATCCAATTTCATAAAAACTTTATAAAAGTTCCCATCTATAGTCTATAACAATCTCAACACTGTTTAATAGTCCAAAGTTCAGTCTCGTTGGAGACTCATGGCTGTGGGTAAAAGGGCCATCTGGAGCAGGAAACCAACAAATCCCTGAGCACCCTGACTCTGAACCCAAAGTCAGTGAAAGAAACCTCATGGATCTGAGACTTGAGCCAGGGAAAGAAGCATCTTTATTCCTGACTAAAGAAATATTCCTATTTTTCATACAATATATATACAGCCAAGTTCTCTGGCCATGCTTGGTTTCCAAGGCAGTCACTATCCTGCCAGACAAGCTGTGGTTATCTAACAAAAGCCTCAGGATGTATGGCTTCTTGTCTTTTGTTATTATGTACATCACCTGGGGAGAGGGTGGATTCCAAGCTGGTGGCTGAGTTGCAGGTGTGACGATACTCCTGGTACTTCCATGTCCCCTGGAAAGAGAATATTAATGAGTTTCCACCTTTGTTTACTTGGGGGAATAAAAGGTGTTTGAGTAATAAACAACGCGGGTGATCTTCAGAAATGAATGAAGCCTAAAACTCCCTTCCAACACTGCGGTGTGACCTGTGTCTCATTATTTCTTGCACCTCCACACTGGTCCACTTAGGGAAAAATAGTTTTTATGTTGGGGCATCAGACCCCAACATGCCCTGACTCTGAAACCAGTGCCAAACAAACATACCTGTCCCTAGAATTAGAACCAGTGAAAGAAAGATTCCTTGGTCCTAAGATTAGAGGCAAACGGCTAAAAAGTACCAGTGAAAGAAACACAGTTTGACCCTGAAATCAGAGCCATCTCTGTCTTTAATCAACTAAATTAACTAATCCCTGATCAGGAAAAACTAACTAATCCCTCTTCTCTCTGGAAAAACTCCACCCCTAAGAAGCTCTATATAAGCCTCTCTGCCTGTTCAGTTGGAGGTTGCCTTTTACTCCCCTGGCAGAGGCAGCCACTCTCCTGAACTCCTTCTTCTGAAATAAATCTCTTTCTCAGGAGTCTGGTGATGTTCTTCATTCACCTGTGCAGAATAGAAGAACCTGGCTGGGAGAACAGACAAACCTTGCTGAGATGTTCCCTTAGTGGAGCGGAACAAGTTTGAGCAGAAAAAAAGTAACAACTTTTCAAGGGAGCTGGAGGGGATTGTTACATTTCTGCAAGGGCTTCCCTTTTAGCAGAGTGTTAGCAAAAGAAGTAACATCTTGGCCTGAAGAAGGTCATAGCTCTGCTATGATGGTCCCTTAGAAGAACAGAGCAGAGCTCAGCTGTAGCAGGTCTCCAGGAGAAGCGTAGGATTGCTATATCCTATTGGGAGATTATCCCCCATTGCACCCCAACTTCAGGTAGCCTGGCTTCCTGAGAAATCAGGATATTTTTCTCTCCAAGGCTGAACTTTCCTATTGGGGTTCCAGCCTCCAGAGCTGTCCTCTTGTGGCTCTAGGTAGCCTGGCTTCCAGACAAGTCAGGACAACTTTTCTCCAGCGATGAGTTGTCCTATTGTGGCTCTGCCCCTCCAGAGTCGTCCAATTGTGACTTCAGCCTCCAGAGCTGTCCTATTACAACCCCACCCCTCTAAAGCTGTCTTATTGCAGCTCTAAGTAGCCTAGCTTACTGACAAATAAGTAATTTTCCCTCCAGGGCTGAGCAGTCCTATTGCTGTTCCAGCCTCTAGAGCTGTCTCTCCTACTGTGGCTCTCCCCTCCAGAGCTGTTCTATTGTGACTCTATCTCTCCAGAGCTCTATATATAGCCCGGCTTCCTGATAATTCAAGATATCTCTGCAGCTTCAAAGCCTTAACATATACACTCCCCTACAATGGAAATCTGTTAACTATAATCTCCTGTAAAATAAAAAAAAAATCAGATCACGTATTTTCAACAGGGCATAGAATATACATTACTATTCCAAAAGGGAGGAAAGGGAGCATAGTAAGGAAATAGTGAACCAAAAGAAGACCAAAACCAGCTAGGCAAACTCCAGACTCTGAATCTACATGCCAGATGTTAAAATGCTCTTCAGATCTGCAATTCCTTTAAGATTGTTGACTCTAAAACTCTCCTCTCTCTTTGATTTCTTCTGCCCCCTTTCTCCTTGGTAGGAATCCCACAATTCTGGCATCTCCAACATCTTGGGGTCTCCAAGGCAATCTAGGTTTTACTTTTATAACTTCACACAAAGGCTTTGCTAGGCCTCCATACAGGGAACCCCTGACACACACCTAGCCTCTTCAGCTTTCTTAGTCATAGAAGGAAACTCCACAACATTTTTCTTGTATCCTTGGCTCTAAAGTCAGTACCATGTGACTGAAGTTGTCAAGATCTGCTGTTTGCTGCAGCAAAAACATGGCCCCCTTGTTCAATTGCCTCTGTATCAGTTTTCTGTTTTTGCTGGTTTCCTTTACTACTTAAGTTTATCTGTCCTGGAACTTGTTCTGTAGACCAGTCTGGCCTCAAAGTCAGTGATCCACCAACCTCTGCATCCTGAGTGCTAAAAAGACTCATGCCACTACACCTAGCAATAAAATTTTCTTTGATTCCCCTTTACAGGTTGGAAGCTGGGCAGGGACTTGCCATGAAGTCACCATTCCCTCTATTTCATTTATCATCTGATTTTTCTTTAAACCTTCTATCTCCTTGAGCACTGGACTTGATTCCATTATACCCTCTCGTGCCTCTTTTCTTCTGAGACAATAACTTTCTCACTTTTCCTTGTTCAGCTTACTCCTTTTCATTTTAGATCTATATAAGTGTGGGTTGTGGGATATTATTTTAACTGGGCAGAATTTATTTCTCCTGCTTTTGTTAAGTGGTTTAATTTGTTTTGTTGCATTTATTTAATTATGCAAATATGTGATACATTTATATTACCTTGCCTGCCTTAGGCACATGACTGAACTAATAAAATGCTAAATGGCCAAACTTGGTAGAAGCAGATAGGTGGGGCTGGCAGGCGGAGAGAATAAGTGAGAGGAGAAATCTAGGGTTGAGAGAGAAAGAAGAGAGAATGAGGAAGAAAGAGGACATGCCAAGGGTCAGAAACCAACCAGCCAGACACAAGAAGCAGTGAAAGTAAGACAAGCAGAAGAAAATTAAAAAGTTCCAAGTCAAAATATAGATGAAGAGAAGCAGCTTAAGTTTTAAGAGCTAATAAGAAACAAGCCTAAGCTAAGGCCAAGCATTTATAACTAATAACAATTCTCCATGTCATGATTTTAGAGCTGGTTGGTGGCCCAAAAGAAAAAGCCTGCCACCAAGCAACACAGTCAGTTCTAGGCTGTTTTGAAATCGCCTGTGCTAGTTGTTCATCTCTAACCCTTCCGTTTAGCCTCAGGCATATTTTTCTTTTTAGAGAAAGGCAGAAAGCAACCACATTTTTCACCAAAATATTACAAGAACAGTCTTTAGGGCATGTATTAATATTCTTCTCCTCTGAAAATTCTTGAGCTGGGGTCCCACATTTCAAATCACTCTCAGCACCACTGTCTTCCATGCTTCTACCAGTATGTCCCACTGTGCCCCCACTTAGAGCTTTAAAAAAGACCACGTTCTTTCAAACAAGAGCAGGATTAGGTCTATCACAACAATACTCCTGTCCCTAGTACCAACATCTGTCTTAATTGGATTTTTTGTTGCTGTGAAGAGGAAACTCTTGTAGAGGAAAACATTTAATATGGGCTGGCTTAAAGTTCAGAAGCTGAGACCATTATTGTTGTGGCAGGAAGCATGGAGGCACACAGGCAGACATGGTACTGGAGAGGAGCTGAGAGTCCTACATCTGGATCCACAGGCAGCAGGAAGAGAGAGAACGACACTGGACTTGACTTAAGCATCTAAGACCTCAAAGCCCACACCAAGTGACACACTTCCTATAATAAGATCATATCTGCTCCAACAAGGCTATACATCCTAATAGTGCCACCCCTTATGAGCCTATGGAATCCATTTTTATTCAAACCACCACACTTACTGAAACTGGAACTCACTGGTTCAGCCAGTACAGCTGTCCATTAAACCCATTGAATATGCCTGTCTCCATCTACCTCACCTCCGTCCCCATGTGGTGTTACAGAAATACATCACTGTGTCTAGCTTTTATATGGGTACTGAGGATTGACCCTAGCTCCTTGTACTTGAATGGTAAGTGCCTTAATGACTGAGCTTTCTTTCAGGCCCTGATACCACAAAGTCAGAAAGCCTGCTCAACTTGACCTTTGACACCCTAGCTGTGAGTTTCATAACTTGTATGTCCTTGCCAAGTCACATAATCTATACGAATTTCACATCTCTCATTTGTAAAATGGAGATTAATTAGTATCAATGTTTTCCTATAATTATAATAGATTCATATGAGAATCAAATTAAGCAGCGTATGATCTTTTATTTTGCAATTCTGAATTTGTGATTTGGAGGTAGACTTGGTTTACCTGCCTCATTTTAATAAAATCTTGGACCTTGATTTATTTCAATGAGAGATATATTGTATAATGACATCCTTTTGTTTTATGTTTATTTCTTTTAAAATGAAATTCAAAATATTATTTTGGTATTATCTGCAAGCTCTCTGCCCTCTAACTGCAGGTATTTTAATGTAATCTGCATTTCTATTAAAGCTATACAAAGATACTTTATGACAAATCAAATAGTGCTGTAAAACTTATTATAAAAAATAGCTATTTCTGCCCCAACCCTTTGCTCCTGTCCCCAAACCCATCCGTTCTTTTCTCCAGAGGCAATAATTTCTATCTCTTTTAGTTATGTGTGTATTTTAAGCACTAACTTTTATTTCTTGAAACAATATTGTAAGACCTTATAAATTCCCAGTATTTCTTTTCATATATTTACTTCCCAATATTAGATTTGAATTTAACTCATATTTATATGCAGGCTCTGCAAAGTCAATGATAAGTGTATAGCTGAAATACAGTTTCTGGTGATAGGGCAGCTAGCAGCTGCCTTTGTGGGTCAGCATTAAGAAGAGTTGAGGGTACAAAAAGACATGCTTCTGAAGAAAAAAAGGGGTGAGTATTAGAAATCACAAAGAGAGCGATAGGACAGCTGAAAATGTAGGAAAATGCCATACGGTACAAAGGAAGGAGCTGGCCACAGTTACAGCTCTGACTCCCCATTGTGGAAGTGAAGCCAAAGCCTTATTCACAAGGAAGCTGGGTGTTCTTCCTGAAAAGGAACTGACAGCCTGATCAACAAGGTAAGTCCATGATATTCACAAGTCTTAAATTTAGTAGGGATATGCTGTAGACGTATCAACTGGGGGTGGCAAACCATATCTATGGATCTGAAACATCGATCAAGTGGAGGAAGAAAGCCTGCAAGAGCTAGAGAATCATAAAATCTCATGTGAAAGTGTGTCTCCTAAAAATGAGAGGGACGCTTTCCCAATGAAGCCTCAATAATGCAGCTGCCTAAACAAGACTTAAACAAAAGCAATATCAATAAACAGTAACACAGACCTGGGAAATCTCTCTGTACCCTGCCTAGAGACAAAGAAGTACAGAGGAGCAAGGCATTGATAAAAGAAGAATATTCCCAGAGATGAGCAATATCAGCTGGTCAATCCTGAAAGCATGAGCATGCAAGGAACACTAAACAGACTGAAAATGCTGTGTTTATATATTTTTACTTGTAACTTTTTAAATGTTTTTAAAAATCCAATAAGGGGCTGGAAATGTAAATGATTCCCACAGGTGACAGGTCAGTGTTGTAGAAGAATGATCATCACTCTTCTCCACATCCCAGAGGACCATAGCCTGGTTCACCCTGGATAATTGTCTGAGAATAAACCATTCTGAGGACCTGAAAACAAAAAATAACCCCAATTCAAGAGCCCAAAATGCTTTAAGACAGTCTCCAGGTAGAATAACATCCTCAAGAAATAAAATCAGAGATCAATAGCAAGGAAAACTACAGAAACTATATAAACACATAGATATTAAGCAACATATTTTTGTATGAGTGGAAATTATGTAAACAAACGGCAAACAGACTCAGGAGATTGTATTCATGTATTTGTATATACAGATACATTATACATATATATGTATAATATGTAGCAGTAATAATCAAAGATAAAAGAGTTATCAACTTGAGGTGCGTACATGTGAAGGACAGGAAGGAGGGGATCTGGGAGGGGTTGGAGGGAAGAAAGTGATATAATTTTATTTCAATTAAAAACATATTTTGTAGACATTCATAGAACCAAGTGAAAACCCAATTTGTTAGTTTTGAGCATACATTGAAGCAGTTGTAGAAGGAAACTCATTGCTATAAGTATATATATATATATATATATATATATATATATATATATATATATATAACATATAAAATAACCAGAAAAAAAACTGTAACAAATAATTTAAGTCTCTGTTTTATTTAATCTGGTTTTATTATTATTGTTGCTACTAGGTACTGATCTGGGGTTGGACTTGCTCTTTTCTTCTAGGAAAACACACTCCATGGCTTTTTACATACTTTTTGTTTCAATACTTTTGTCTTATTGGTTTTGTTTTGATTTCTGATTTCTTGCTTCAGTGGGTTATTTTTAAAAGAGAAGAAAAATAAGGGTTTGGCTGGGTGGGAAGGTGGGAATGATCTGGGAAGAACTCAGGGAGGGGGAAATATTATCACAATATATTACATAAAAAATTTAAATTAGTAAAAATTGCCAGGATGCAGGAAGGGGGTAGAGATTACAGACCATGGGTATAATTGACTTCATTTTAAGGATGCAAAGATGGTTCAACATGTGCAACCCAGTGAATGCAATAGAGCATATAACTAGTACCAGGAACAGAAATTTTACAAACCTAGCAAATACCAACATCTCTTCATAATAAAAACTCTGAAGAAACTGGGAACATTGTCAGGCACCAGCCTTGATGAAAATACCTCTTGCCAGGGTAGGGATCAGAAAAATAGTAAAGAAGATGAAGATGCAAATAAAACAGAAACATAGAATAATATTGGGAGGGAGTTCCAGTGAATATTGAAATGTCCTGTGTTTAATTTTCCACATGCTTTTATACCCCAAAACAAAAGGGAGAAGAAGGCAACAAAAAACTTATTTAACATGATACAAAGAACAGCTCAAACAATAAATTGCTTCAACACTTTGGGAGTGGATCTACCTGTATGAGCCATCATAATGTCAAAAGAACCAAGTAACTACATCCTGAGTCAGGATGTGTAGCCTTGATTTTTGTCATCAGTTTTCAGCAACCTCCAAAGTCTGACCACCAGACAGGGTAGAAATAGTCTCACACTTTTGGGCCTCCAGAGAATATGTCTTAATATAATAAAAGTTATATAGGGTAAATCTATAGCAAAGATTATAATAAATAAGAAAAAACTGAAAACATTTCCTCTACAGTTAGGGATGTAACAAAGTTGTTCACTCTCTTCACGTTTATTCCGTGCAGTATTTGACTTCTTGGAGCAACAAAATAATAGAAAGAAATAATAGGAGAAGTCAAATTATCCTTATTTGTGAGTTGCTTTCTAAAATAATTCTATAGAATTCATCAGAAAACTCTTAAATCTAATAAATATTTTCTGTGAAGAAACAGAATAGAAAATTGACACACAAAAATTAATAGAATGCAGAGACCACAGCTGGGTAAGATCATCAATGGCTTTTCTGCCCAAGCTTACACAACCAGCGGGGATAAAGGTTAATAGGAACCGAATACAGTCAGAATCCAAAGCATGTGCCCCAAGGCTGTAATTGTGCACTCTGCACCTGGGGAAAGAGAGGAAGCCTGTAGCTAATGCCTCCCCCAGGAAACAAGGTTATCTTCATGGGAAAACCCAATCGTAATCATTTTCTGCTTAAGTTCCAAAGGGACTCACTTCTTCCTAGTATTACTGAAGCGGGTCAAGTTTAGAGTAATATTCCTTCCTTCTTGTGCACTTCTCACTTACACAATCATATCCTATTTAGTAAAGTGCTTGGGTAAAGAAGTCAGTTTATAGAAATCAAATTTCAATACGACTAAGATTAATTTTCTTTTCTAGTTTGATATTGCTCACAGAACTAATTTTTAAAGAAAGCAATGCACAGGTTCTGATTTCCTTATCTAGAAAGTTTGCCCCACAGTTCCACTCTTTCTGAATACACATGAGTTTTTTGTTCATTTGTGTTATTTGATCTTCTCATAATTTCCTTACAAAAATGAAAGAAAATAACTTTTCTTATCATAAACTCAATATAGTCTCATTAATTGAAAATAAAAATTGCCATCAACATAAACATCAGAGCTTTCAACCATATACCCAATGACAACACAATGACAGACAAAAATGATGGATCTGGATATCTACAAATCAAATCTCTTTATATTATCTTCCACACAAGAAACGTATGAAGCAAATAGCAAGATGACAAAATAATTGTATTAACATGACAGTATGTTATCATTAATGCTTTAAATATGCTTTAAATATGTAATTACTTCTTCAGTTTTAGTCTTGTCTCTCCATCTAGATGTTGAGCTTCTCAAAGGCAAAAGGTATTTTTTCCACTTTTGCTCTGATACCCATTTCAGAAATGACTCATCCATTCGTCCAAAGTGAAACAGACTGAGTTAGAATCGACTGGACTAGACATTTATTTCAACTTTACCTCACAGTATCTCATGCAAAAATTGATGCTTGTTAAATATTTTTTGAATGAATGAGTTTGCAGAGAAGGAAAAACCACTTCTTTCCTGTAAAGGTCCGTCACCAAGTCATCAGCTGTTGGAGATCCTGCTGTCACATTGAGTGTGTTATTTCTAATTTTTCAGTCACAGGAAATCAGAACATTATTAATGGAACAAGCACTTTGTTTGGTGTTTGGGAAACAGAAAACTGGGATCTTAAATAATTCTCCATTTGAAGAGAGGAGGCAGGATCTGGTTCAAATGTACTTTGGCCAGCATCACACCAGAGGGATGAATATTATGATGAGCACACATCATATCCCTGTACAAGATGACCTGTGGGAGTGAGAACAGAATCAGATCTACCCACCAAATATTGGAATTAAATAATGTGAATTTGGCCAATGAGAATAGCAGTAGAATTGCTATATATTTAAGAATGCCCAATATGGTGATTATCTGCATGCTTAACCAAGCAAAAAAGACGCATAATTAATGACCACCTACAGTATCTCTAGCATGCTGTCTAGCACTACATTCTTCCTAATGACTCCTGTGACTGAAAAGGAAACAAAGACATTGAGCAATCTGAACAGTGTCCTCTTGCCAATCAGGTGAGGACTTGAGATTTAAATTGAAATCTGTGTGCCCTCAAAGCCTATGCATGCCATTGTTTTATGGAGGATTGTTTTCTCGGTCTGCTCACTTCAGCTCTGCAAGGATGTAGAAAGGACAGTCCATTCATTGTCCCTGGTAGTGCTGCATCACCTGGGGCAGGTACAATTTTTTGTGTAGTTTCTCACGCAGGCAAACTTTCCTTCCTCCAGATAGAAGATCAAAGGCTGAAGCTGCCTGCCTAAGGGCAGACTAACATTGGTGTAGAAAACGTTCTTGAAGATACTCCAGAGAAACTAATATTTAATGACTCCACTGATTTGAAAGTATTGTTAAGCTGTTTTTTACCATCAATATAACACTGTAGCTGTTCGTTTATTTTTCAGAAATTGAATGCACCAATTTTAACCCAATGTTAAATGTTGGCTAGATGTCTGAAGGCATCAACACAAAAAAAAGAAGATGAGAGAAAATCAAAAACAGAGTGTTCCTACATAGCAACATGGAAGGAATGAAGAAACACTGCCCAGATTTCGCTTCCATCCTCTGGTCTAGTATGATATCTATAGGTTTGCTTGGAGCATCATCTTACTTTCAGAGATAGAGGAATCTGTCAAAGCTACTCCAATTGGGCAGGAGTGTATAAGTCAAAGGAGAATTGTGTGTGTGTGTGTGTGTGTGTGTGTGTGTGTGTGTGTGTGTGTGTTGGGATGGGAAGAGTCCTGAAGCCATCCAGAGAAGGATCTACAGTTTTAGGCTTTTATTCTTATGCTAGGTACCTCCACAACCCTCATTAAATACATCTTTATGCTGTGACTAAACCTTAGGGGCAGATAGCACTTGTAGTATGGAGTTCTGACCCTATACTGGGAATAAGGGGATTTCAGTTTACAAAGATCTAAGGAATAGGAAAATTGAGCCATTTAGCAAGCTGAATGAAATTAGAGGAGTCTAATGAGAAATGATGCCAAAAAGATAGATTAGGGCTACATGGTAGGTGAAGAACAAGCCTTCCTTCATCTTAAGCTTAAAAGTCATCTTATAATAAAGACAAACTAGGCTATTCCTTTTTATGATTAAACCTCTGTTTCTCAAGAATTGCCCCCCACCACCACTTATAATCTGAACTAAAACTGCTTCTGTACTGCCTGTTCCCAAAATGGCAATCATGTCTTTGTTTCAAAAGGTTACATGACCCCTTACAATTGTCTTATTGTGACTACCAGTTGTGATTACCTTGTTTTGAATATCTACTATGTTCTGTTCCTATAAACCTGTCAATTTTGGCAACACGCTACCTCTGAGCTATAAAAGCCTTGTCTTCCTTATATCCAATGCTGACCTCTTGAACCCCACCTTAGGGGAGACAGTTTGTTTACATGAATAAAAACACTTGCTTTAACTAATTTCTTGCTGTATTTAATTTGGCCATGATTATTTGGGTTGGTGGTCTCTCTTCTTCCAACTTTTGAATTAACAATGTGAAGCCCTGAGCTGCCAGAGGCTTTGAATTGTCATCCTTGTTCAGGCTGACTATCATGAGTGACTTGACTTTTTCCACAGTCTGTCACCTTCCTCCAAAATGGCAATGCTCCTCTAAATATACTTAGCAAAAAGCTGGTGAGTGTGTTAGACATTGGGCTGGGTTCTGGAATTCCAGTAGAGAAACAAAGTCCCTGCCCTCATCAAGTCTACATGTCTAGGAGACAGAACACAATACACCCAGATAAATGAGGCACAGTGTAATTACAAATTGTGCAACATGCTTAAAAAAAACCAGAAAGACATTGTTGTTCCTTTGCGGAACTACAGCTCCCAGCATTCTCCTGGACTACGAACATATTCCCAGAAGCCTTTGCATTCCTCATTAAAAAGTGAGGGTCCTACGACTCTGGCCCCTTCTCTTTCTTCTTCCCCGCCTCCCCTGTTGTGTTCGCACACCTTTTACCTGCCCACTGTTACCCCTCCCCCATTAAAAATGCACCCACGTGGGACCGTCGCGTGTCTGTGTCTTCTTCCTCGCGTAATGTCTTTACCCTCTAACCCACAGACAAGAAAGCCAGCCAGAAATTAAGAACAACAGACATGACTATATTCAAGTTGTGAGAAGTATCTTAAATATGGCAGCTAAGAAGTTCGGGGTGGCATTTGATATGAAACCTGACAAATAAAAGAAAAGTGTTGACTTATCTCGGGAAAAAGATGGGATGAACTAGACTTAATCTGGTGAAAATTCAAATACTTCTTTGGAGAGCTGAGGAGATGTCTCCATAAGTAAAGTACTTTAAGGTGTTTGTGCTACAAGCGTGGGGACCATAGGCTAGTTCCTGGATCACATGTAGATAAAAGCTGGGTGTGGTGGCACACACTTGTAGTCTCTGTGGCTGAGGCAGCCAAGATAGGAGGATTCTTGAAGACTATGGGACCACCAAAAATACAAAAGTCAGAAATACCAGGATAACAGTTGTGGATGAAAATAAGAATAATAGGTCAAAGAAACGAGCTGTTGCCATCAGACTGATTAAAAATAAATAGGTCAGATCCAGCTATGATGAAAGAACCAAGTATCTTGTTATCTAGGTTACACACAACAGTTCTAAAGCTTAAACAAACACAAGAATCATCCAGGGATTGTGTGGGAAATATGCACTTTTGGGTTTCATCCCAAGGGATCTGAAACAGTTTTAGACAAACGATTTAGTCAATTCTCTGGGTATTTGTGGGGAAGCACTGAATTGGAGACATTAGGTAGGAGGACCACAACTGGGCACAGGAGGCCCAGGGGCCCAGAATGTAAAGAGTGTGAGTGAGTCAGAGCAGGGAGGAGGAAGTACACATCATTAGGTCTGCGGTTCTCCCCAGGGCTTACTTGTTTCTGGCTTCTTTGTGCTCAGATGACAAATTGAGTCACAAGAATGATAGTGAATGCGAAAGAGCTCAATCTTGGGAACCCTGGTATCCCCAAGAACACCAGGGTGGAGAATTATTAAGAGATGGAGAGAAATATTTACTAATGGGAGCCCAGTGGCCGTCATCACACTCCCAGTTATTATATCTTCTTCCACACCTGCCTTTCCCATGAGGAAGAGGAATTAAACATGTTTTTTGCAACAGACTCCAAGTCCCACTGGACCAACAGGATGTCACCAGTAGTGGGAGGGGCTACTAGGGAGCTCTTTAAAATAGGGTGAGACAATAGCAAAACAATTGGCCCTGTCATCTAAACTCATCCAAGGAAATTACACAGAAAACAAGTCCAAGTCATTTTGATTTAAATAAATATACATTTCCATTTCTATTTAGCAAGTCTTGCAGTTATCACTTGCTGAGTTGTTTGTAGGTCATTAATCTTCTTCTGGAAATTCCATTAGCCTCATAAAAAACTCCTGCTGGTGGAAAGCAGACCCAACCCTCACCCCTAGCTTTTGTTTGTTTTTCCAGCTCTACAGATCTTAGCCAAGAAGATATCTAGCTAGACATACAGGCTGGAGAGTATTTCAAAATACAATTTCTCAAAACACTTTGAGGGACTGGAAAAATGGCTTAGTGGGTAAAGTACTCACTGCCCAGACATAGTGTCAATGTCTAGTGCCTTGGGGTCCCTGGGTATGGGTCTCGCACAAATCGGGACACAGAGGATGCAGAGTGTGAACAACTGCATACCAAGCTTTATTTTGTATGGCCTTTTATACAGACTAAAAAGCATTACCTCAACTCTGAAACCCCCCTTTACTCACATACATGATCATGAGAAACTCTTGCCTCTCCTTTCAAGAAACAATACCTCAATTAATAACAGTAATAAAAGTGAAAAGAAGTACATAAAAACAAGGCAAAAAGTATACAGAAGCAAAGTACTCCATTGTAACTGGTAGAACATGAAGAACTGAGCTCAAAGGCCACTTCCTTATCCAGGGTAGAGATTCTGACAGAACATTTGAGAAATGGGCAGAGAAAGTTTGCTTTCATCTATGCTTGGTTTGCCAAGGAACTGTTTCCCAACTTCGTCTCATCTGTCCCAGGAGGATCCTGCACTCTAAGCCAGTTCTGTGTCTCCACAGCATAGGTACTTGAGTTTAGATCCCTATGGTAGCCTGCCTGGAATCCCAGTGGAGAGGCTGTGGGAACCGCATAGCAGGCTTGTCGCTAAATTAGCCAAATCAATGAGTCTGGTTTCAAATGAGAGACCTTGCCTCAATATACAAATTGGAGAGCAATCAAGAAAGACACCTAACACCAACCCATAGCTCCATACACACATACATGTGAATGCTCACACACACACACACACACACACACACACACACACACACATACACACACACACATATACACACACACATGTGAATGCACTAGAAAAAAGATACTTGGGGATTAAAGAAGCAAAGACGCATCAATATGAAAGCTGTCTTTGAGTTAGAATCATCTTGAGGGTTATATAAAAGGCAGAGAATTAGACTTTCCCTTACTTCATTCTTCATCTTCAGTTGGGCATGTGGAAAGGGTGAGTGGGTGACAAGGTCTTTGTATAAATGTTAGTCAACAATTCACTTGTTTGGAATTCTTCGTATTTTTTTTTTTTGTGTGTGTGTGTGTGTGTGTGATGAATGGTCTCATGTAGCTCAGGCTGGTTTTGAACTCATGATCTAGTCAAGACTAATCTTACTTCTGATGCCCCTGCCTCCAAACCCCAATGCTGGAATAACAGGCATGAACCACCATGCATCGTCTGTGTGATGCTGGAGATCAAACCCAGGGCCTTCATTTCATTTCTTTTCCAAAATGAAAAGATCAGGAAGTAAGAGTAAAAAACAAGAATGCTGGAATTCTTGCCCTGAGGAATTCACTCTGGCTTAGACTTAGACACTGGAGTATAAACATGACCCTGAATTGGTGTTGGAAAGACAGAATCTGAGGAAAACACCATTTTGTGCCATGCTTATGACAAAGGGACTTAAGATTTTCTCAAATAGTTTGGAGAGTTTCAAGCCTGTTAGAAATATCATACTTCATTTTTCTCAAATGAGATTTCTTATAGTTTTACACAGCTACTAGCCTGATCTTTCCAAAATGTCACTTTGATCTTGTAATTCCTCAGCTAGGAACAAGAGTCAGAAAACTCCCTATAAAGGAATATCTTTTAGGTTTCATAGTCCAACCTGTTAAAATTACAGGACTCTTGCCTTGTAGCATTAATGAAGTCAGACACAGTAAGTTAACAAAATGCCATGACTGTGTTCTGAAAGCACTGATTTTGCAGAAACAAGTGACTGGCTGGGTTCGATCTGGAGAGCAGTATGCCAGGTGGAGACTCCCTGGAAGAGGACACTACTTGTGAGCATTGGGTCTCCATTCATAGCTTTCTAAGTTAAACCTAGTACCCAGTTTTCCATGCTCTGATGACCCTCACAGCTTCTACTCTAGCCTTCTGGGCTTTTCACAGACTACATATATTCTCCATAGTTCTGCACAGTTCCATACATTATATGTGACATGTGTCATGTTTGGATGGTCATTTCTGTAACTTCCAATATAATTTTGATTTGATTTTCATATTCTAGCAACATGTGTTCCAGCTCATTTTTTTCATTATTTGGTCAATATCTGATTACTCAGAAATGAGACTGAATGGAAAGGCAAGGGACATAAAGGGACCAGAGAAGGTAAAGAAAATATTCACTACAGAATCTGACTGAAGTCTTTTACTAATCAGCAGTCAAAATTTCAACACAACCAAACTTTGCTTTGAGGGTCACTGTTGAATTATCTTGGGTCAAAAAATAACCAGGCTAGCTAAAAGATAGAGTAATTTTATTTTTATTTACTATAAGGGGCAAACTCGCAAAACAGAAACAAGAAGTCCAAGTTCAGCTGTGTAGAGCAGACACCACAAAGAGAGAGCAGAGTTTTTCTCTGGGTGCCCCTAAAGCCATGCCCTAACTTGGTCCCATCTCTTAAAGATAATTGGCTGACAAAGATTCCCTATCACCTCTCTGTTTTGTCTAAATAACATTCAAACCCAATACAAAATTGTATACAATAGAAACAGATATCAAGTATAAAATTACAACTAACATAAACAATATTAAGCAAGGAACACATAATAAATGTTTTAATAAACATTCTATTCTAAAGAGTCTAAGTCTTGCATCAGAAATTGGCTTGGCTAAATCATAAGAGGAAGGTAACTAAGACTATCTAATCTTCAACCCCATAGAAGGCCTGAGAAGGGAGACAATATTACTTGATTATGCAGGAAGTATAATTAAGCAGCTTCCAAAGCAAGCAGTATATGATGGAGACAAGTGGCTACCTGAGCAATCACTTAAAGTCTCATTTGCAATGTTGAAGCAACCACCTTTGGCTAAGGCCTAGAATAACTGACAGACCATTTTCAGGGGCAAGAAAATTTTCAGAACCGTCTTACCCTGTCTTGGCAAGGTTTGGCAATCCTTTTCCTTGTGTCCTGCTTATCCAATCTGGATACCATGTACTTTGTCAGTGGTTGAGGAATGAACAGTTCTTTGCCCAAAGGCCAATTGTGCCAAGAAGAAAACAAACTCCAAGTGGAGTGTCTTCAGTGTTCAACATTCTCTCAGGAGTAGAGTGGTGCTGTTAGCAGCAATCATGTTTCATGTCAACAGAACCCTAAATTATTTAGATGCCATGTTCTACAGATGCTTGAAGTGGTTAAAGATTATCTATCTAGGCAGAATCCAATCTCTGTGTATTTAAAAAACTTAATTAATCTGACTATATGTATAACAAACATGAATAACTATTGCCCTACAATATTTAGTACTTGTGTAATTTCAAGACTAAGACCTCATATCAGAATATTAAATAATCTGCTGTAAACAAATGTGCATCAAATGAGAATAATAACCTCAGAATGTAAGCAATGCATAAGTATCTTGACAGAGAAAAGAAAAATATATAATTCAATATAAAAATATATCCTAAAAATTGTATCAATATGCAAAATGTTTTAAACAGGTTACCTATATAGAGGCAACGTTTCTTTTATGTCAAGATATTTCAAATAAGAATATTAAAATAGCTATTGGCCACTGTTAAACTCTATGTCTATATGAATAAATATGACTTTTTTCCTTTCTCAGTTGTAACCCTGAAATTCTTAGGAATCTCACAAGGTAGTCTAAACTCCATCAATGGTAAAAGACCTGTCTTAACCCTTTTGTGCAGCCTACAGGGTCCATGGTTCCTCCCCATCAGATTAATCCCGCCTAATGCATCCTGGGAATCACCCAGCATCTTATTTACATAAAAAAGGTAAAAAAGAAAAGTTACTTAGAAACCCTTAGAGTGATGTGATTTCAGAAACCACCAGATTAGACAGCAGGTTGCTCTGAAAGAGCTCATGCCCATTCCTGGGTGTGTACTGCTCTTTTCCAATGCTCATGTTATATCTGTGTTTGAATCTCTTCTCAATAGACTCTAGCTCTGCTTCATGATGACTCTCTCTGAAATGCCTTTCGGAGGCAAAGTCCAGAATCCAAGCTTCACCAGGCGATGGTGTTGCACACTTTTAATCTCAGCACTCAGGAGACAAAGGCAGGCATATTTCTGTGAGTTCACAGCCAGCTTGGTCTACAGAGTGAGATCTAGGAAAGACAGGGCTACCCAGCACATTGAAACCTTGTCAGGGGTCAGGGGTGTGTGTGTATGTGTGTGTGTGTGTGTGTGTGTGTGTGTGTGTGTGGTGGGGAAACAGCTTCAAATTAGTGAAAGGCTCTGAAAATAACTGCTTAGGCTGCCAAAAGAGTTGATGTAAAGTACCTCTGTCTGTCTGCTCCACTGTTGGATATGGACTTTATCCATACCCATCTAGTCCAGCAGAGCTTGAGTTTCTCAAAATGAGGGAGCTTCATTTTTCCCTCTCTAGATCCTAGCTTCCAGTAAGAAATAATTGACAGATAAACTCAAGGAAAATATACCCTCTCCCTGTAGCTTCCTGGCTTAGAAGCATCATGGCCCTCTAAATGGGCCTGTCTTCCTACTCATAGACAGCTTGAGCCTCTGACAATTAGTCATGGTGCAGAAGCTTTCTCTAGATGGCTGAATGGCAGCCCCGCCCCCAAGGGTTTCCTCTATGAATGCTTCCACCCACTCCATTCCTATGCAGGTAAGAAGTAAGACCCTGCCTATAGACGTCTGAGCTGCAGGTCCCAGAGAGTCTCCTTTCCAGATTTCTCTTCCTTTCTTTAATGCATCACAACATCTTTAAATTTTACTTTCTCTCCTTTATTTTGACCCCTCAAACAAGTGAGAACAGAAATATCTAGTCAGTCCAATATTTTACTGAGTGACTGCAATTTTTGCCTAATGTATTTTATTTATGACACACCCACAAACATATTAGCTACACTCTTGACTTATAAGATGATTAAAATGTATTGAGGGAGAAATACGATAGGTGGGTGATTAGGCTAAAAATTGATGTTACAGCAGATAACACTCATAATGGAAGCAGGAGGTTCAGACCTAAGCCTAAGGTGGCAGGAGGGGATCATTGGGCAATTTTTCCTTACTTGACTAAATGATATATGTGGTAGATCACTTGGTAGATTAGCCTGGTGATGGATGACAAAGAACATATCTGGGAGATCTAAAAAGAGGCATGAATCCAGGAGACAAAGACTGACTCTCCATAAAAGGTATAGTACGTGCAAGGTTCTTACCAAGTTTCAGGGGAATGGACATTATAAATAATGTCATTCAAGGTATGTGTGGGAGGGTCCCAGATAAAATCCCAAGAAGTGGTAAAACTGAAGTCGCTCTAAGGCAAGACTGTGTCAGTCAGCCTATAGTCAAGCAAGGATGAACTACAACCCAGCTCCCAAGTCAAGCACTGGCATTATTCAATACATATAAGCCACTGATATGTGGAGGAAGATGCCAGCAGACAGACAGGCATGCCAAGGCAAGGGGCAGGATCAAGTCTCAATACAAGCAGAGGCACTAGAGTCCCTATCAAATGTAAGGACAAGACATTGAAGACAGCAAAAAAGATCCTGGCCTGTGAGAGAGTTCTAAATTCAGACCACAATAGCTCTGTCAGGTTCTCTTTTGCCTGACTTAGACACCACTTTCAAAGTTGGCTTTCTTAAGTCAGCATTGCTGAGCATCATGGCTGGTGTTATCTGGCTTTGTGGAAGAATTTCAAGACTCAGAATATTCTGTAGGGCAGATCTCATGAGGGTTGATTTTTTTAGGAAGACATATTTTTTTGAAATGAAAAACATCATCACAGCCTCCTTTCTCTGAGATTCCTTTGTGCTTTCTCCTTTTACTTTCAACCTTGTTTTAAGCCTTTGGAGCTCTGGGGTCAGAGTTCAGCTTTTAACTGGGCCTCCCCACACCAAAAACAGACAAGAAAAACTGTCTGTCAGGCAAGATTTACATGTTTGGCAACCCAGCTTTCCCTTCTTCTCTGCCATTCAATACAGAAGGTCCTGCAGAAACCTTAATCACCAAGGAGTCTGTGGCCATAAGGAGGAGAGATAAAACTGTTTTACGTGCTTTGTAAAGGGACACAAGGGAAGTCAGAGCTGTGCCTGCTTGAGTCTTATCAAAAGAAAAATGGTTCCAGTGCTTTTATTTTTTAATATGCAATTCAGAGAACAAAAGCTTGCAAGTAAGAATATGAAATTAAATTTGCCAAATATGCTGAGTTGGTCCTTGGAGAAAGTTTATCTCTACAGTGTACTCAAACACATCAGCTTGAGGGCACCTGGAAGTTATTGCATGGCACAGATTTAGTTTGTTCTTCTAGAGACAATATTATCTGGCAAGAAGAACAGGAAACAGAAATGCATAGTTTTGCAAACACAATTGCAAATTGTGAGGAATGACTTCTGGGCACTCTTGACTGACACATTCAGCATCCTATTTGATCTAGCAGCCAGCCCAAATTCCTCCATTGCTTGGAACTGAATTGCAGTCTGGGGAGAATTAAAGTGGGCTAAACAGGAGCCTTCCACATCTCTAGGTGATTAAAATGGAAGTGGTGATCTCTGGTTATTCTTTTTCCTTTCATAGACTGACATTTCTCAGAGTTGAACTGGATAGTTTCTGGGAAAAAAAACTGAAATGTACTTGTGCAGCATTTACATAAATACCATAAAGCCACTTTAACTTTCCCTTAAATGAGTTTTTGTCATTATCGGGAATATAATATCCAAAGCAAAAATTTCTTTCTGAAATTTCTGGCAATGGCATTGTTGCAGACCCTCTTTTGACATCAAGCAATAACAACTACTGTAAGAGGAAGAGAAGATGCGAGTCTCAGATTGTAGGCGGGGTAATAACAAGGCTAGCTTAATATGAAACAGCAAATTTTAATGAAAGGATATCTTACAACATCAGTGATCCAGCGATGAGCAGGAAATACAAACAAAGAGGGCAGCGGGGCTCACTCTCGCCAGATTTATATGTAAACATTAGCCTGAGGTGAACACGCCCCCTAATGGGTTGGGCTTATCTCTACATGTCCCCCTTTTGTCTAAATAAGACAGAACTAAACCAAATACAACTATATACAATAATAACAAATAATAAATATAACAAACAATATTGAGAACAAAAGTTTTGCTTAACATTCTATCTCAAGGAGTCTAAATAATGTAGAGAGTAACTACAATTACTTCAATTCTGTCAAAGATCTGAGAAGGGAATAAATATTACTTAACAAACGAGAGATATCCAAAATGTGCAACAATTGACAGAGTAGAGTGGTGTCGCCAGGAGTGATTGTTGGCACAGAGTTCTAGGTTAGATTAAAGGCCATTTTCTACAGCTCTTTGAAGAGGCTGAAGATTATACTATCTATATTAAATATAATCTCTATGTATCTAAAAGACCTGATTAATTCTCAATACCTATCTAACTTGAAGACTAAGAGAATAAACAACTGTGCAATATATGAAGACAATGATCTTCAACTGTAAACAATGTCATTACATATCAAATGTAAACAATGTTATTATATAAATAGTATCAGAGGTATAAATGTGCATTGTAATATGGTAGATGTATCAATACAATATAGACAAAGTTACAAGCATACTCTTATACAAAAATAGAGGTAGGAACACTCACATTCAATATTCAATATATCAATATACAAGAAACAGTACCAATACAACTTTTTAAAAACAGTAATTCACAAATACCAATCATCCCATCAAACCAGTTAATCCCCCCCCTTTTTTGAGGGTAGTCTGAGCTCCCTTTTGTTTTATTTTTTTATTTTATTTTATTTTATTTTATTTATGTATTTATTTATTAAAGATTTCTGTCTCTTCCCCGCCACCGCCTCCCATTTCCCTCCGCCTCCCCCAACCAAGTCCCCCTCCCTCATCCGGCCAGAGTGTTGTCAAAACTGTGCACCATTTGAAATTGTCTCGTGCGGTTGGTACCAAAAAACAGGTCTAATTTTAGCGCTTAAAAAAATATTCGTGATGTCATAAAAACCAGATTGAGTTGATGTTGTGGGGCCCCATCTTCATCCTGAAAACTTTAAAGATTACTGTAGAAAAATTTGTTGCTTGTTATGGGAAATTTAAACATTAACAACAAAGACATATACTGACATATAAAGAAAGACAAAGATATGAGGAAAAGCAAAGAAAGTTTATCAAGTATATAATTATTCTTATTCTGTCCCATCTCATGGCTCCTGACCTGAGACAGAAACTCTAAAATATCTCTTATCAACAGGCTTGGGATTGAAAAGGGACTGAGCTATAGTCCAACTCAAAACCAGCTCTACATATTTATAAAGAAATGTTTAATAAGACATATATAAAAAATTAATATTTACATAATGTATAGAATTTTATTGTTCATTCTTAGTGGGTGGTAACTAGTTTCCATCCGTCAGGAATTAAATATTCAGGGTCCCTTAAATTCTTTGGAGATGAGTATTTTCCTGTGGAGATAAGAAAAGAACCCTGCCCCCAATCTATCTGAATTCTTACCATCAGTATGATCACCATCCTTGTGAATGAATTGTTATTTATCTTTTCCAAGTGGCTTCTCTTCTTCAAACCGAACCTTTATTAATTTTGATGGTATCCACAATTTTTCCTCACGGGTGGAGACAAGAGCAAACCCCCTTCCCCAACGCAGCACATCTCCTGGCTTCCATTGTGAGGTCAGCACATCCTTGAAATAAACTGGTTGATTTAATTCAGTAGACTTTTCCATTATCCAATGTCTTTCTGCAGCCGTTGTTCCCTTCTTATTAGTATTGAGAAAATTCAAGGATAACAAAGCATTATGTAACCTATTTCTGGGTGTGTCTTCCACCCCTTTCTGTTTGTTCAACATATCCTTTATAGTTCGATTTGATCTTTCTATGACTGCTTGACCTGTAGGATTGTATGGTATACCTGTAACATGCTTGATATTGTAATAATCAAAAAACCATTTCATTTTCTTAGAGACATAAGCAGGACCATTATCTGTCTTTATTTGTGTAGGTATACCCATGATAGCCATGACTTCTAATAAATGAGTGATTACTGAATCAGCTTTTTCTGAACTTAAAGCAGTTGCCCACTGAAAGCCTGAATAAGTGTCAATGGTGTGATGAAAAAATTTTAATTTGCCAAATTCTGCAAAGTGGAACACATCCATCTGCCAGATTTCATTCCTTTGGGTGCCCTTTGGATTAGCCCCTGCAGGCAGGGGCATTTGGTTAGAGAAAGAGCAAGTAGGGCATTTCTTTACAATCTCCTTAGCTTGTTGCCATGCAATAGGAAACTCTTTCTTCAAACTTTGCTATTAACATGATGTTTTTTTATGAAATTCAGAGGCTTGTAGCACACTACCAATCAATAATTGATCAATTTCTGCATTACCTTGTGCTAGAGGACCTGGCAGAACTGTATGGGATCGGATGTGTGTTATGTACATAGGACAAAGCCTGTTCGTGGTCAAATATTGTACCTGGATAAACAACGAGGTTAGTTCTGTATCATCAGGTATAAATTCGGCAGTTTCAATATGTAAAATAACTCTTTCTGCGTATTGTGAATCAGTAACTATATTAATAGGTTCTTTAAAATCCCTTAGCACCATAAGAATGGCATATAATTCTGCCTTCTGGACAGAATCATAAGGACTTTGTTCCACCTTACCCAAGTCTTCTGATTTGTAACCTGCCTTCCCTGATTTATTGGCATCAGTATAGAATGTACTGATGTACTCCAGTTATTGGAGCATCACGGACGATTCGAGGAAGGATCCAAGAAGTTCTCTTTATGAAGTTAAGCCTCTTGCTTTTTGCATAGTTGTTATTAATGTCTCCCAAAAAATTATCACAAGCTCTTTGCCATGCTTCATTATCTTCCCATAATTTCTTTAGTTCATCAGCAGTGAAAGGCACTATAATTTCTGCTGAGTCTACACCTGCTAGTTGATGAAGTCTCAGCTTGTCTTTTATAATCAACTCAGAGACTTTTTCCACATAAGTTTTCAGTTTCTTACTTGGTTTATGTGGTAAAAAGATCCATTCCAAGATAATATCATCTCTCTGCATTAAAATTCCTGTAGTAAAAAATTTTGGTGGTAGTATGACAAGAATATAATCGAGCTCTGGATTTACCCTGTCCACATGTGCCTGCTGTAATTTTTCCTCAATCATTGTCAGTTCCTTTTCTGCTTCAGCTGTTAATTCTCTGGGACTATTCAAATCTTTATCACCATCCAAGGTTTTGTTCAAATGAATTATTAAATCAGGTGTTATCCCAATAGCTAGTCGTAGACTGGAAATGTCTCCTAATAGTCTTTGAAAGTCATTAAGAGTCCGTAGGCGATCTCTCCTGATTTGTGCCTTTTGTGTCTTAATTTTTTGCAAACCTATTTTATAACCTAAATAATTAACAGAATCTCCCCTCTGAATCTTTTCAGGAGCAATTTGCAATCCCCATTTAGGTGAAAGTATCTTTATTTCTTCTGTCTGTTCAAGGTATTCATGTTTAAATCGGATAACAAAATGTCGTCCATGTAATAATATACTATTGATTTGGGAAATTTCTTGTGGATTATTTGCAATGGTTGACTCACAAAATATTGGCACAGGGAGGGGTTATTTAACATGCCCTGGGGGAGGATAGCCAAGTGGTACCTCCTCGAATGTTGAGAATTGTTATAAGTAGGCACTATGAAGGCAAATTTTTCTCTATCTTCTTTTTGTAAAGGTATAGTGAAAAATCAATCCTTTAAATCAATAACTATGAGAGGCTATCCTTTTGGTAATAAAGAGGGCAAAGGAATTCCAGATTGCAGAGGGCCCATAGGCTTGTTGATAGCCCTGAGATCTGTCACCATTCTCCATTTACCTGATTTTTTCTTAACCACAAATACAGGAGAATTCCAAGGGCTAGTAGATTCTTCTATATGTCCAGCATCTAATTGTTCTTGTACCAGCTGTTCTAAAGCCTGTAACTTTTCCTCAGCTAAAGGCCATTGCTTTGTCCATATTGGTTTCTCAGTCAACCATTTTAGAGGCAAGGCTGTTGGTATCTCTGAAGGGACATCAATTGCTTGTTCTTGTACAGCCTGAATGGCCGGTTTTCTCTGTTGGTAATATCTTTTAGTATTATTCTCAGAAATACATGCTCTAGAAGTAGCAGGAATGTTAATTTGAGTATTCCATTGTTGTAATAGGTCACGACCCCATAAATTCACTGTAATATTGGCTACTTATAGCCTTAATTTTCCTATTTGTCCCTCTGGCCCTATGAGTAAGGCCTCATGCTCTGCCTTACTCGAGATAGGACTCCAATTCCCAGGAGCTGAACATTTACATTCTGAAGAGGCCAATACGGATGCCAAGATTCTGGGGTAATGATACTTACATCAGCACCTGTGTCCAGCAGGCCAGTAATAAAAATGCAATTTACACACACTCTCAGTTTTGGTCTTTGATCACTTATAGAAGTTTGCCAAAACACACGGAACTCATCTTTCTGATCATTATTGCTTGTAACAGTAGGCATGGGGCTTCCTAATTTTCCTGACAAGGCACGTTCTCTGCAGTAACTGGAAATGACTGAACCGTGTTTGCCATGGTGGCCTGAGAGGCCCCCCCTCACGTTTCCCATCTGTATCAGGTTGCCTTGTCTATCTCTTGTAGACCTGCATTCATTCTTCCAATGTCTGCCTTTCCCACATCTTCTACATAAACCTGAAGGCTGAGTCCTCCTATTTCTGTTATTTCTAGAAGATGCATTATTATTATTTCTGAAAATCTGTTGTCTACAATTCCTTTTCATATGACTCATTTTGCCACAATTAAAACATTTGGTATTCTGGTGTCTCCTTTTACCATTGGAAATTGCTTCTTTTACCCATGCTTCAGTGCCCATAGTCAAATGTATCAACATTCAGTGTATGCAAGACCCATTCTTCCAAGGGCGCTGATGTGAGCTTTAAAGGCCCCCAAATCCTTTTGTATTCCACATTTGCATTTTCATAAGCCAAAGACTCAATCATTATACGTCTTGCTTCTGGGTCAGATATCCCTATTTGTACAGCTTTAGTTAGTCTTTGTAAAAAGTCACTAAAGGGTTCTCTCTGACCCTGTTTAACTCTGACAAATGATTCCATTCTCTGTCCTGGGTCTTTCACCCTGTCCCAAGCCCTTAGGGCTGCTGTAGTACACATGGAGAGTGTGTTCTCATCAAAATTAGCTTGTTCCTGAGGGTCAGAAAAAGCCCCTCACCTAGAATTTTATCTAGGGAAATGTCAATTCCCTTGGATTTTTCCTGCTGTTCTAAAAGTCTAGCCTCTTGCCTGAATAAGCATTTCCATTTCAATTGTGTTCTACTCTCAAGTACCGCAGAACTCAACGGGAGCCAGTCAGAGGGCATTGCTCTGCTTGTCATGGCCCAAGATTTTAGCATCTCTTTAACAAAAGAGGCATGCATCACAAAAGTCATCACAGCCTGTTTAATTTCTTTGAGATCATTCATACGGACAGGCTCCTATGTATCTTCCTTGATGACCCTAGGGTTTCTGGAACCAATCACTTTCTCTGTTGTTATTACTGGAAAGGCAGGTAGAGCTATAGGTAGAGCTTTGTGGTAATTGTTCTGGAGAGATTTACCCACAGATGGAGTTAAAATTTGCCTTCTACCCTTTGCTCTTCTTCATAAGAATTTAGAAATTCCTCAATCTTTTCAATTCTATTCACCATTGCTTTCTGCAGTGTCTGAATCTCCTGTCCAGAATTATGTTACAAAGCCTTCATTGAGGATTCTAAAGTATGAAGTTTGTATATTAGAGATAACATCTAATCTTTGGACATAATTTTTATGGCATAAACCGTGCCTTCTTGTATTGACAATCTTTCCGCCAATCTGTCATAAGCTTTAGATAAAATCCGATTGTCACATTCAGCAGTTTTGATTCTCTGTTAATATTTCATTTCCTACAGAAAGGGACTGAAGCTTACAATCCAAATCAGCTGTTCCCTCTTCCATAGTAATGAATTTCTCCTTAACATCAGCCTGGAGAACTTCAAACTGATTCTTGAGAAGATTGTTGTCATTCTCAATTGTTTTTAAGCGTTCAATCTCTGCCTTAAGAATCCTGGATTCGTCTCGTAAAGACTTTATCATATTTCTATTATCAAACCATTTAGTACCAATGGAAACTACGAATCCCAGAAGGATGCATAGATGTGGGGTGATAGGCACCTCGTGTAAAATCTCCCACATGGTACAATTTAAAAAACTGTTAAATTCTTGAACAGTAATGTGTTCAGACATTTTATTTATAAAAGAAAATTTTTTTACCTGCAATGATAGGTTCCTGCCAGTGGTGGTCTCTGTGTTTTTGGAGCCTGTTCTAGAACTAGCTCTTGTAGAGCAGGCTGGCCTTGAACTCACAGAATTCCTCCTATGTGCATCCTTCCCTGCCAACATAAGACTGAGTCAATTATTGCCAAGTGTGTCTGATTGTAATACAAAAATCACATCCCGAACCATCACTACAGAGGAGTCTAAAAAATACTGTTTAGATTCCCAATGTCTGCAGCACAAAGGAGAGAATAGTTGAAGGAGCCAGCCTGCACTATTCATTTCTCCACCACTTGTGCTCCATCTAAGCACTGAAATTATGAAGCAATCAGTCAAGGAGTTGATGAGGTGTCATTCAGAGGCCCCTTTAGAGGGCAGAACTGTAAGAGGTGTTCTAAAGTGTGATGATGCTTGATTCACAAGTTTCCTGTTACATGAACTGGAATCAACACATCTTTTCTCAACAAACACTTTGCAAATCTCACAGAAAAGTTGGCAAATGTTTTTCAAGACTAGTTTTTTTTTTTTTATTTTCAATGTCATGGACATGAGAATACTATGTGCCTCATCACGTCATTTGTTGTGCAACTGAAATAATGTGAAGATCTTAGTATAATGCAGGAACATAGTAAATGGAGTCAGAATTTTGACAGTATATGGCTTAAACTCCCAAGCCTGACTTTGGAGTGTGCATGTGCCAATCATACATGGTACAGTCTTGCTGAACAGCTTTCCTGAATTCTCCTTTCAGAGTGGCTTGTATACACAAATGCAATAAGTCTTGTTTCCTCTTAAGCTTCAGTTTTTCGCGTAAGTAAAATTATTGTTATTTGCCCATTTCATAGATTCAATGTGACAATCTATTGAAAGTAATGGCATACCTTCTAGTACATAGTAACCACTGAGTAAATGAGAGAAATTACCTATTATTCATCATGTACAGAGTTCTGTACCAGGTACCCTGAAAGTTCTTAGCAGCTCTAATTCAGCAAACATTTGTAGAGTACTGTGGATTACTAAGGATCACGGCATTATTTCTGTCCCATGGGAACTCACCATGCCATGGAGACAAATTGGTAAACAAATCAGTGCAGTTAGTCTATAACACTGATCCACAGTACCTATGCATCCCACAGATGTAGAAATGGGTGGTTAGTTCTAGTTGACTACTGTAGGGTTGAGACTACCCCTTTTGGGGGCGGGGTTTGCCTCTGGCGAATGCCTGCCAATAAATGGGCACGCGGGGAAGCAGCTCACTCTCTTTTCCTCCCTACCTGTACTACGCTGGAACTTTGGTTCTGTAAGTTTATCATTAAAGTGGTAAATATTCTTTGATATCTACATTGCATTTATTTTGTGCGGGTACAGACTACAGTGACTGTCTTTAAACAAATCAATGCAGTTAGTCTATAACACTGATCCACAGTACCTATGCATTCCAAAGATGTAGAAATTAGTCTATAACACTGATCCACAGTACCTATGCATTCCACAGATGTAGAAATTAGTCTATAATACTGACCCACAGTACCTATGCATTCCAAAGATGTAGAAATGGGTGGTTAGTTCTAGTTGGCTACAGTGACTGTCTTTAAAAGACGATGAAAAATCAATAAGAGTAGCAAAGGTAACCGTAGGTCAGAGGCAAATATCAAGTAGAATAAGAGGCAGAAGGATTCAGAGTCTGGTGGGAACTTAGCCATATGCAGTCCCATATTATGCTAGCTAGCATTATCGTAAACCATGTAAAACACTGTACCATGTGACCTGGTCAATGCAGAGAGATGCATTCAAGAAAGTCTCATTGCCAAGAATAATCAATGTCAATCAAATTTTCCAAGCCTTCCTAGTTTCAATGGGCAGAATTACAGTTGATGCCAAGAACTGATTTCTTTGCATCTGTTTTCCCGGAATCTTTTACTCTATAACCATAGAACATTTCTCCCATTCCTGCTTTCCGAGCAACCACATGCAATTTTTCATTGTGGTGTTCCCTTTGCCTGTCTTGACCATGTCTCTCCTGCGTCCTTGCTTTCCTCACAGTGCTGCTCAGTCAGTGCAGATGCAGTTAACTAACATGGAGTTTCAACTGCACTTCAGAAGAGCGCAGGCAGACCTAAGGCATGAAAGAGCACAGATACTTTGTTGCAACTTAATATTATGATGCTATAGGATGTGAGCAGATGGCAAAGGAGGCAAATGCTATTTTGTAGGAGGGAGAGAGGGAGATAACATTGATGTGGAATCCCCACCCACCAGGAATGGCTGCATTTACTCGGCTCTCCATATGCCTGGTGGACAGGATTTCCCCAGCAGTCACAGCAGTTTGGAAGTAGCAAGGACCTCTTATATTTTGAGTTTCAACACCCCTAACTATGGAAGTTAAATTAAAATCTAAAGAGATAAAGAATGAGTTTTTTCTTATTTGCAATTGCAAGCTTTTTTAATCTAAAGAATATCTCTTGCATCAAAGTTATAACCCATATTTTTCATGCCCTGAAAACTATGTTGGTATGTTGATGAATATATATAGTCAAGAAGATTTCATATTTTTATTTTATTTCATAAAAATATATGAAATAAATGCCTGAGAAAAACCATCTTGGAGGAGGAAAAATTTGTTAAGGCTCATGGTTTCATAAGTCTCCATGCTTACTCACCAGGCTCTATCACTTTGGTCCCATATTAAGACAATGACTAAATCATGGAGGAAGGACATGGTGAAAAAGAGATGCTTGACTTCTGGCAGCCAGGAAGCAGAAGCAAGATAAGGCCAGACACAAAAATGTATCCTTCAAAGACACATTCCAGTAATGTGGAGGGCTTAAGTGGAGGGGAGGGGGGACACAAGTATTTCCCTGGGAAGAGGAAATAGAATAGATTTTGCAGGTAAACTGGGGACAGGCAGGGGTGGAAATAGGAGGGCTCAATGGGGCAAGTGAGGTACTGGGAGAAATGACTGAAAACTCCATGGAATCTATGAGAGTAAGCCTAGCAAAGACTCCTAGCAATGGAGGACAGGACACAGAACATTAACCAGCCATGTTCTGTAATCAGGCAAGGCCTCATGTGGAGGGACTGGGACACAAACCCAGCTACAAAACCTTTGACCTACAGTTTGTCCCTCCTGCAGAGTGTTCTGGGACCAGAGTTTAGCAGAATCTTCATCAATGTGACTTGAGAGGCTTCATCCAGCAACTGATGGATGGGAGCAGGTGCAGAGTCCCACATCCAAACATCAGGTGGAGCTCTGGGAGTCCTGTGGGGTGGGGGAAGCATCAGAGGAACCAGAGCTCATGACCCCAGAATCAATCCACAGGGATTCACTGGGGCTCAGGGAGATCAGGGAGCCTATAGGGATCTGACCTAGGTCCTTGGCACATATACTATGTATGGATGAGTAGCTCAGTGTTCTTGGGGGATTTCTAACCATGGGAGCAGGGGCAGTCACTGACTATTTTGCCCATCTATGGTTCCCTTTTCCTCCTATTGGGTTGCCTCATCCAGTCTTGATATGATGGTGTGTTTAATATCATATTATTAATTATATTATTATAGCATATTATGCCATGTTTTGGTTGATGTCCCTGGGAGTCTTGCTCTTTTCTGAGGGATGACAGAGAAGGTGTGAATCTGTGGAAGAGGGGAGTTGGAGGGGGAGACTAGGAAGAAGGGAGGAAGGGAAAACTGCAGTCAGAATGCAATGTATGAGCAAAGAGCTAAAACAAAAAATAGAGTTAGCCCATGAAACAGCACAAAATCTTTGTCCCACATTCATCTGACAGAGGATTCCCATTCAGATTATATAAGACATTAAAATACATTAAACAACAAAAGCACACACACACACACAAAAGACACATTCCAACAAACTATGTATCTTCCAGATAGGCCAATCCCTAAATAGTCTATTAACTCATCAATGAGTTAAACTATTGTAGAGACCAGTCACCTTTAAAGGCCCCATCTCTGTACACAACTGCTCTAGAAACGAAGTCTTTAATAAGTCTTTGGAGACTATTCCATACATAAACCATAACAGAGATAGACTCCTGCAGCTATGTGTTTCAGGATTTGCTTTTCTAGGGATAGACATGAGGGCAGCAACATTATAGGGTAGGAATTTTAAAAGTTGAGACTAATTCTGATTTACCTGGGCCTTGCCACTTCGAAGGCATATAGGTCATTTGCTCTTATTACTGAATCCTTTTGAGCCTCAATTTCCCTACCTGTAAAACAGAAGATATGACATGAGGAGTCTCTTCCTGAGCTGTCGTAAAATCAAGTGCAATAGTCGACTTATACCTGAGAGGAGGGACTGGCACCAATTCCCCACTCAGTTGGTGGTAACTAACATTATTGGCTCTGTTGAACAAATTCTGCAGGCATCTCGCAGCAAAGACATTCTAATATGTTTGGTGTCCACTTCAATCTTACTTACTGTGTTTCTTTTGACCCCTGGGCTATGGTCAGTATTTACAGCCTAGGAGTTCTGATGCATCAGCATTGATTGTAGGACCATAGGGGGACTTTCTCAGCTGCCTCTTTCTCAAGAAGACCATACCACATTGTCCTCCAGGGATAATAAGTCCCTGCCAACTGCACTTGGCATGAGATGTGTGGGCAGCAGCTCTGGCAGAAACTCTATCCTGGTTGAATAGGGTAAGCAGGCAATGTTGGCTCCAACACAGGTATTGTCCAGATGCTGGACACCACTTGTATCAGGTTTTGCTAATTTTGTCTCCTCCTGGCACAGCAGTCTCAGTCAGCACTGGAATATTTCTGGCATTGGAAAAGGAAATGCCACTGCTCCTAATGCCAACAGGGTGAATAAAGAAGTGCTGGAGAGGTAGGAAAGAAGGGTTTTTTTTGTTCTTGTTTTTGTTTGTTTGCTTGCTTGCTTGATTGATTTTGGCTTGATTTTTCTTTAATTTTTTCAGAGGGGTGTTGCATGGGTAAGGGGAAAATATGGGGATACTAAGAGGTGAATGGAATTAGGGTACATGATGTGAAATTACCAAAGAATCAACGAAGAAATTATGTTTGAAAAAAAGAAAGAAAGAAAAAAGAAAAGAACTCTTACTATCTCCTATTTTGTGACATCTTCCTTCCAAGGGAAAAGTTCTGGCTCGGTTACAATACTTGGTATTCAGAATAAAAAGCTTTTATGCTATACCCAGTTTCCTGCTGAGGTATACTTTTACCAAGTTCAGCTGGAAATTTTGTAAGCACAATATGGGCTATTCCTTGCATTTGGGGACAAGTTTTCCCATCTCTTCTAGGCAAAACACACCAAACATTTAGTTAAATCTCAACCAGAAGACTCACTAATGCACATGCTTCTCCTTTAATGTCTTCACAACATTTCTTCTGTTTTCCAAGAACATCTGTGCTCCACTTAGGGAAGGTCTGGGCTATATTATTACAAATTGTTGAGGCTCATTCTGACTCTACCACACTATTGATTTGTGACCTTGGACAAGTGATTTCCCTCCTTGGTGCTCAGTCACCTTGTATATAAAATGTGGATAATATAACTTACTCTGTGTTTCAGCTATGGAAAGCCATGAGTTTTGTAAATTACTTGCTCTTGTGCTTGGAGCATTGCGCTCATTAAATGTCCTAGCTATTATTTCACAAAACTGGTCTCAGAACAAATAAAGTCACATCTCTTTTAATAGTGCAATTCATCTTTCCAGTTTCCCATTTGCCTGATTAGCAGAAGCCCGGAATTTCCTACTGAGGTCCCTGAATGGTCCAGGAATGCTTCTTCAGCACAAAGGGGCACTTGCATCACAAATACTTCTCAGAGAGCTGGAGCATCCAGTCAGGGAGTGGTTGCCATTTCCCCTGCTGTGCTGTGTAGGTTTAGCATTTGCAACCTGGAACTACACTGCTCATGAAGCCTAGCTGTTGCTTTAGAGTTGCCAAGCCTAACTCAGTGGTAGCTTTTCCTGGATGTAGAAATTGAGGATTAGACAACTTCCATCCTTTAGGGACACATTGATAATCTAAGATGCCACCTACAAGTAGGCTGCAGTACTGATTCTTGTCCTGTAGTTGACTAATGCCAATTAGACCAAAGCGTTCCATGTTATACACATATAAATAAACACACATTTACATTTGTATGTGTATACAGCTTATATAGAGAGATCTCATCTCTCTCCTTCTCTCTTCCTATATATACAAACAACTCAAGTACTAGGTGCCGATGCATGTATTTTATACTTAACTTTTGTAACCATTATCTTAAACTGAAAAATACTTGAAACTGAGTGTTTTAAACAACAGAAATTTATATTATTACAACTTTGAAGTAAGGGAATCTGAAAACAAGGTGCTAAATCATTGGGTTTCTGCCAAAGATTCTGAAAAGCTTAAAGACAGCCACTGCATACTTACATGGACATCTTTTTTTTAAAAAAAAATATTTATTTATTTATTTATTATGTATACAATATTCTGTCTGTGTGTATGCCTGCAGGCCAGAAGAGGGCACCAGACCTCATTACAGATGGTTGTGAGCCACCATGTGGTTGCTGGGAATTGAACTCAGGACCTTTGGAAGAGCAGGCAATGCTCTTAACCTCTGAGCCATCCCTCCAGCCACTTACATGGACATCTTCAGTGTGTCTCCAGTGTCTCCCTTGAAGGCAGTAATTTAATCATGAAAGTCACACCTTCATGACCTCATCTAACCCTAATGTATTCCGAAGAAGGAGGAGGAGAAGAAGAAGAAGAAGAAGAAGAAGAAGTAGAAGAAGAAGAAGAAGAAGAAGAAGAAGAAGAAGAAGAAGAAGAAGAAGAAGAAGAAGAAGAAGAAGAAGAAGAAGAAGAAGAAGAAGAAGAAAGGGGGAAAATAAAGAAAAAATACCAAGTTCAATTTGTGTTGCCCAAATACTCACTGAAGCAAGGTCAAACTCCCAGTGGCCATCCCTTTAAAGAAAATCGAGTCCTTCCTCACCAGAAGCACTGCCCTCCAAAAGAGAAGCAGTCAAGGCAAAAAACTATTGAAGACATTTCTTAAAGTTTGTGATGAAGATGCAGATACATAACTTTTTAAAATTCATAAAAAATAAAATACTCCAACAGGGTTGGAGGTGGCATTAAGTTCCTTTTTATAATATGTCCACACTCATGGGACAACTATCATTTTGTTCTTAAGCATGAGAAATATTGAGCTTTAGTTTGGAGTTAATCCCATTAAACATCTCAGGATTCAGAAAGATTTGCTATAGCACATGTAACTGGCTCATTGGATCTGAAGGTAAATGAAATAAATTAACTCAAGGATGTTACCTCTGCATGTTCTTTATTCTTTGGGTGAAGAAGAAGAAGTGAGAAAGAAAGGCAATCTCCACCAAGTTTTTAGTTTACATAGTTAAAAAAATTACATAGGCCAAACCAATGATATCAGCATGCATTTCAGAATCAAAAAATGAAGAGAGAGAGAAGAAAGAAGAAGAAAGAAAGAAAGAAAGAAAGAAAGAAAGAAAGAAAGAAAGAAAGAAAGAAAAAAGAAAGAAAAATCAGGTAGAAAAGTTGACATCACTCAGGAAGAAATACCTGACATTCCAAACCATTAGATAAAAATAATTAAATGTCCCTGAACGCTGGAGTCAACCACTATCCTCCCCCCAAACTCCTGTTAGTAGAAGCAGGCATGTTGTCTTTTTGAAATTCCTAGGTGGTCTTTTAACAAAGGTAAATGTGGGGAATTGACTTTATATAGATTTGACAGTTAGAGCAAAGAGTGGATATTATAGCTCTAAGGTCTCATGGCAGGTCATTCCATTGCCCATATGGTAGAAAGTAACACTGCTGAGGTATTTTGGGAATGAATCCCATTTTGAAGGGAGAAAAGTCATGGCTTCACAAAACCAAATTGACAGCCACTAATCCAAAAGACAAGTGTTCTCTCAACTCTGCTAAATAGGTTCCCCACGAGTTGTGCATTTGTGGGTCAGTCTAGGAATCTGTCAGCTGTTCATTTACTGTATAATATTTGTGGCTCCAACAGAGAAGCGATTTTTGAATGAGACTTTCAAGATAAAATGTTCTGGTCTACTAGAAAACAAGAATAAAGATTTTATTGAAAAACTTATGCATACATTAATGAAGGATAAGTAACAGGGCACAAGGGCCAAACACAAGCCTTAGGACATGCCGTGAGCTCACTGGATGCTTGTTGAATTGATCGGTCTGTTCTCTTAGTTTTTAGCTGCAGTAATGCTGTACTGAGTGACAGAATTCACAGTTACACAAGTTGGAATCTGCTGCTCAGTAGTTATGTCAGCCTGCAAGTGTAATAAAAATGGCAATCCTACCCAAAAGCATATTCAATGTAATTCCCAACAAAATCCCAATACAATTCTTCATAAACCTTGAAAGAAGAATACTCACCTTCATATGGAAAAGCAAAGAAAAACAATGACAGCCAAAACAATCCTGTACAATAAAGGGACTTCTGGAGGTATCACATTCCCTGACATCAATCACTATTACACAGCTACAGTAATGAAAACAACTTAGTATTGGCATAAAAGCAGACAGGTTAACCAATGAAATTGAATTGAAGACCCTGATATTAATCTACACACCTATCAGCACCTCATTTTAGATAACGAAGCTAAAATTATAAAATGGAAAAAGAAAGCATCTTCAACAAATGGTGCTGACATAACTGAATATCAACATTACAAGAATGCAAATAAAACCATGTCTATCCCCATGTACAAAACACAAATCCAAACGGCTACGACCTCAATATAAATCCAGTCACACTTAACCTCATAGAAGAAAATGTGGGAAGTAGACTTGAACACAGTGGCACAGAAGACCACTTCCTAAATATAACACCAGTAGCACAGACACTGAAAGAACAATAAATTTATGGGAACTTCTGAAACTAAGAAGCTTCTGAAAGACAAAGGGCACAGTCAATAAGACAAAACAGCAGCCTACTGAATGGGAAAAATCTTTACCAACCCCACATCAAACAGGGGGCTGACTTTCAAAATATATGAAAAACTCAAGAAACTATACATCAAAATGCCAAATAATCCAATTTTTAAAATGGGATTTAATCTAAACAGATAATTTTCAATAGAAGAATCTCAAATGGCCAAAAATCACTTATGGATCTGATTAACATCCTTATCCATCAGAGAAATGCAAATAAAAACAACTCGGCACTGAGTCCAAATCCTCAGGGCACCCAAGCTGGCGGGAGTTCCTTTGTTTCTATGGCCTGTCTGTACCAAGCAGGGTAGGTGCTTTGTTTGTGAGCTGCCCAACCAGCACGGAGACCTGATCTCTCGGCGGTGCCAGGAGAGCCAACATTGGGGTGAGTTTCTGACCCCACGGCGCCAGCCTGGACAGGGAACTCAGGGGTTCCTCAGCCCCCTATCCTTCTTGGGCTCTCTGCAGGGCCTTTACTCCCTGCATACTGCCTCTTTCTTCCTATCCCACCCAGCTTGCATCCAGAACCCTCCCCACTTCGGCCCCCATGCCCTCTTTCAGCACATAACATCACCCAGCCCAGCCTGTCTGGGCACTGGGTTCGAATCCTCAGGGCAACCAAGCTGGCGGGAGTTCCTTTGTTTCCATAGCCTGCCTGCATCAAGCAAGGTAGGTGCGTTGTTTACGAGCTACCCAACCAGCACGGAGACCTGATCTGGGTGCCAGGAGAGCCAGCATTGGGGAGAGCCATCATTGGGCACAGAGATCTGATCTCAGCACCAGGAGAGCCAACATTGGGGAGGCCGCGTTGGGTAGGCAAGGAGACCTAATCCTGTAAAAGAAGATCCATAAGGGAGCATTTGGAAGAAGAGATGGGCAGACGCCAAAGCAAGAATTCACCCAACAATCAGAAAAGCAACATGAAGCCACCAGAAACCAGCGACCTCACAATGAAGGGACATGAACACCTTAATCAAGAAGAAGTAGAAAAGATTGACTTCATGAAAGTGATCGATGCCCTTAAACAGCATGTAAAGAATGCCCTTATAGAAATAGATGAGAAATATAACAGAAAGTTTGAAGAATTGAATAAATCAGTGAATGATACCCTAGAAAACCAAGGAAAAACAATCAAACAGATAATGGAAACAGTTCAAGACTTGAAAACTGAAATGGAGGCAAAGAAGAAAACACAAACAGAGGGCTGGCTGGACATGGAAAATTTAAATAAACAGAATCTACAGAAACAAGCATAACCAATACAATACAATAAGAATACAAGAGTTAGAAGAAAGGATCTCAGATTCTGAACATACCATAGAGAAAATAATCACACTGATCAAAGAAAACAGCAAGTCCAACAAACTCTCATCACAAAACATTCAGGAAATCTGGGATACAATAAAAAGACCAAACCTAAGAATAATAGGAGTGGAAGAAAAAGAAGAAGTGCAGCTCAATGGTCCAGAAAATATATTTAATAAAATTATAGAAGAAAACTTTCCCAACCTGAAGAAAGATGTACCTATGAAGGTTCAAGAAGCATACAGAACACCGAATAGGCAAATAGACCTAAGAAACAAGCAGGTGTGGCCATACTAATCTCTAACAAACTTGACTTCAAACTTAAATCAATCAGAAGAGATGGAGAGGGGCATTTTATACTCATAACAGGAACAGTTCATCAGGATGAAGTCTCAATCCTGAACATCTATGCCCCTAATATAAAAGTACATAAAAGAAACATTGCTAAAATTCAAGGCAGCCATCAAACCACACACACTAATAGTAGGAGACCTCAACACTCCTCTCTCACCAATGGACAGGTCAATCAGACAGAAACCTAACAGAGAAATAAGAGAATTAATGGAGGTAATGAAGCAAATGGACTTAACAGACATCTATAGAACATTCCACCCAAATAGGAAAGAATATACCTTCTTCTCTGCAGCTCATGGAACCTTCTTGAAAATCGACCACATAGTCGGTAACAAAGCAAACATCCACAGTTACAAAAAAATATTAGTAACCACCTGTGTCTTATCAGATCACCAGGGATAAAAGTTAGAATTCAACAACAATGCTACCCCCAGAAAGCCTACAAATTCATGGAAACTGAACAGTCATCTACTGAACCATACCTGGATTAAGGAAGAAATAAAGAAAGAATTTTAAGTCTTCCTGGAAATTAATGAACATAAAGAAACATCATATTCAAACTTATGGGACACTATGAAAGCAGTCCTAAAAGGAAAGTTCATAGCACTAAGTGCCCACTTAAAGAAAACAGAGAAAGCACACATTGGAGACTTAACAGCCCACCTGAAAGCTCTAGAATAAAAAAGAAGCAGACTCACCTAGGAGGAGTAGAAGACTGGAAATAATAAAACTGAGGACTGAAATCAACAAAATAGAAACACAGAAAACAATCAAAAGAATCAATGAAACAAAAAGCTGGTTCCTGGAGAAAATCAACAAGATTGACAAACCATATCCAAATTAATCAAATGGCAGAGAGAGAATTTGCAAATTAATAAGATCAGAAATGAAAAGGGGGACATAACCAAAGACACAGAGGAAATTCAGAGAATCATTAGATCTTACTACAAAAGCCTAGATGCCACAAAACTGGAAAATGTAAAGGAAATGGACACTTTTTTAGATAAATACCATATACCAAATTTAAACCAGGACCAGGTGAAAAAATCTAAACAGACCTGTTAGTCGCAAAGAATTAGAAGCGGTTATCAAAAACCTCCTTACCAAAAAAAGCCCAGGACCAGATGGTTTCAATGCGGAATTCTACCAGAACTTCCAAGAAGACCTAATACCTATACTCTTTAATGTATGTCACAATATAGAAACAGAAGAGGCATTGCCAAATTCCTTTTATGAAGCTACAGTTACTCTGATACCAAAACCACACAAAGACTCAACCAAGAAAGAGAATTATAGGGCAATCTCACTCATGAACATTGACAGAAAAATCTTCAACAAAATACTGGCAAACCGAATCCAAGAACACATTAGAAAAATTATCCATTATAATCAAGTAGGCTTCATCCCAGAGATGCAGGGCTGGTTCAACATACGAAAATCTATCAATGAAATCCATCATATAAATAAACTGAAAGAAAAAACCCATATGATCATTTCATTAGATGCTGAAAAAGCATATTCAACATCCCTTTATGATAAAAGTATTGGAGAGATTAGGGATACAAGGGTCATAACTAAATATAATAAAAAAGCTATCTATATACAGCAAGCCGACAGCTAACATCAAATAAAACAGAGAGAAACTCAAAGCCATCCCACTAAACTCAGGAACACGACAGGGCTGTCCACTCTCGCCATACCTCTTCAATATAGGGCTTGAAGTTCTAGGAATAGCAATAAGACAACATAAGGGGATCAAGGGGATTCGAATTGGAAAGGAAGAAGTAAAACTTTCATTATTTGCAGATGATATGATAGTGTATATAAGAGACCCCCAAAACTCCATCAAAGAACTTTTATAGCTGATAAACACCTTTAGTAATGTGGCAGGATACAAGATCAACTCCAAAAAATCAGTTGCCCTCTTATACACAAAGGATATGGAAGCAGAGAGGGAAATCAGAGAAGCATCACCTTTCACGATAGCCACAAACAGCATAAAATATCTTGGGGTAACTCTAACCAAGGAAGTGAAAAGATCTATTTGACAAGAACTTTAAGGCATTGAAGAAAGAAATTGAGGAGGATACCAGAAAATGGAAGGACCTCCCTTGCTCTTGGATTGGGAGGATCAACATAGTAAAAATGGCAATTCTACCAAAGGCAATTTACATATTCAATGCAATCTCAATCAAGGTCCCATCAAAATTCTTCACAGATCTTGAGAGGACAATAATCAACTTTATATGGAAAAAAAAACCCAGGATAGCCAAAACAATCCTATACAATAAAGGATCTTCTGGAGGCATTACCATCCCTGACTTCAAACTCCATTACAGAGCTACAGTGATGAAAACAGAGTGGTACTGGCATAAAAACAGAGAAGTCGACCAATGGAATCGTATAGAAGACCCAAATTTTAACCCACAAACCTATGAATACCTCATTTTCGATAAAGGAGCTAAAAGTATACAATGGAAGAAAGAAAACATCTACAACAAATGGTGCTGGCATAACTGGATGTCAACCTGTAGAAGAATGAAAATAGACCCATATCTATCACCGTGCACAAAACTCAAGTCCAAATGGATTAAAGACCTCAATATAAAATATAATCACACTGAATATGATAGAAGAGAAATTGGGAAGTACCCTACAACAGATGGGCACAGGAGATCACTTCCTATGTATAACCCCAGCAGCACAGACATTAAGGGCAACATTGAATAAATGGGACCTACTAAAACTGAGAAGCTTCTGTAAAGCAAAGGACACTGTCACTAAGACAAAAAGGCAACCTACTGACTGGGAGAAGATCTTCACCAACCCTGCAAGAGATAAACCTCTGATCTCCAAAATATATAGAGAACTCAAGAAACTAGACTTTAAAATGCTAATTAACCCAATTAAAAAATGGGGCACTGAACTGAACAGAGAATTCTCAACAGAAGAAGTTCAAATGGCCAAAAGACACTTAAGGTCATGCTCAACCTCCTTAGCAATCAGGGAAATGCAAATCAAGACAACTTTAAGATACCATCTTACACCTGTGAGAATGGCTAAAATAAAAAACTCCAATGATAGCCTTTGCTGGAGAGGCTGTGGAGGAAGGGGCACCCTCATCCATTGCTGGTGGGAATGCAATCTTGTGCAACCACTTTGGAAATCAGTGTTTCGTTTTCTCAGGAAATTCGGCATCAACCTACCCCTGGACCCAGCAATACCACTCCTGGGAATATACCCAAGAGATGCCCTATCATATGACAAGAGCATTTGTTCATCTATGTTCATAGCAGTATTATTTGTAATAGCCAGAACCTGGAAACAACCTAGATGCTCTTCAATGGAAGAATGGGTGAAGAAAGTTTGGAATATATACACATTAGAGTACTACGCTGCGGTAAAAACAATGACTTCTCGAATTTTACATGCAAATGGATGGAAATAGAAAACACTATACTGAGTGAGGTAACCCAGACCCAAAAAGGTGAACATGGGATGTACTCACTCATAATTGGTTTCTAGCCATAAATAAGGGTCATGGAGTCTACAATTGGTGAACCTAAAGGAGCTAAGTAAGAAGGTGAACCCAAGGAAAATCATATAGTTATTCTCTTGGCTATGGGAAGTAGACAAAATTGCCGGGGAGAAAATTGGGATCTTGGGGGTGAGGTGGGATGGGGGAAGGGGAGATGGGGAGAGAAAAGTGAGAAGGGGAGGATGGGGGAAGTTGGGGAAAAGGATGATTGGGCTAAAGGAAGGTTGGATAGGGGATCACGGAAGCACAATTCTTAGTTAAGGGAGCCACCTTAGGGTTGGCAAGATACTTGAACCTAGAGCGGCTCCCAGAAGCCCAAGGAGATGTCCCCAGTTAGTTCCTTGGGCAGCTGAGGATAGGGAACCTGAAATGATCCTATCCTATAGCAATACTGATGAATATCTTGCATATCACCATAGAACCTTCATCTGGTGATGGTTGGAGATAGAGACAGAGACCCACACTGGAGCACTGGACTGAGCTCCCAAGGTCCCAATGAGGAGCAGAAGGAGGGAGAACATGAGGAAAGAAGTCGGGACCACGAGGGGTACACCCACCCACTGAGACAGTGGAGCTGATCTATTGGGAGCTCACCAAGGCCAGCTGGACTGTGACTGAAAAAGCATTGGATAAAACTGGACTCTCTGAACATGCCGAACAATGAAGGCTGATGAGAAGCCAAGGACAATGGCGCGGCGTTTTGATCCTACTTAATGTGCTGGCTTTGTGGGAGCCTAGCCAGTTTGGATGTTCACCTTCCTAGATATGGACGGAGGGGAGAAGACCTTGGACTTACCACAGGGCAGGGAACCCTGACTGCTCTTTGGACTGGAGAGAAAGGGAGAGAGGAGTAGGGGGAGGGGGAGTATGGTGGGAGGAGGGGGAGGGAAATGGGAGGCTGGGAAGAGAGGAAACTTGTTTTTTTTTTCCTTTTCTCAATAAAAAAAAAAAACCTCTGAGATACCAACTTAACCAGTCAGAATGGTTAGGATCAAAATCATCAATGATAGCTTATGCTGGATGTGGAGCAAGGGGAATACTCCTCTGTTGTTGGTGAGAGTGCAAACTTACACAGCCACTGTCGAATTAAGTATGGTAATTTTCAGAAAACTGGGTATCGACCTTCCTCAAGAGCCAGACATACCATTTTTGGGCATGTACCCAAAGGATGTCCAATCATACTACAAGGACACTTGCTCAGTTATGTTCATAGCAGTATTATTTGCTGAAGGAAACTGACACCATTTGAAGAAAAATTAATTATTCTATGATATTTGTTAGTTTTACTATTTAGGGAGTAGCTTTACCTGTTATTTCATCTGACTTGTATTCTAAATGCTTGTAGTAAAAAGGAATTATTATTCCCATTTTATCAAGGAGAAAGTAAGAGTTTAATGCAGCTAAAAGCTTGTGAAAAGTGGATGGATATTGGACCCAAGTTCATTATAACTACACATAGTTCAGCTTCTTTTCCATACACAAATCTGAATTATAGCTTACTGAACCACTGTTCTTATTTTATCCAGACTATCTGGAACACACTTTGCACATGATGCTAAAGCTTATGGCATTTGCATTGAAGAAATATCAAGAAGGTTTTATGTTAAACCTGGTGGAGAGTTTTCAAGAGATCTTATTTCCTTGAGCACATATATAAGGGCATATTGAAACAGTGGGCATGTAGGAAGATACTTATCCTTATATCATTAAAGAACAGAAGAGGGCAAAATGTAAAGGAATTCCAAAAACATGCTCTTACCCATTGACTGCATCCCTAGCTTCCATGATATTGACATCACTAAGGAAAATTATATTTCAAACAAACAGAATCTTAATAAAAAAATTAAATAACAGAGATAGCATCACTGGAAATGGAACCTAGAGGAATCTGTGTATGGAATTTTGGGGAGCTCAAGAATATTTTTAATCACCATGCCCTTTCTTCTGGTTGTGGTGGTGGTTTCATTCTAAGGATATCCATGAAATTCATAAATGATTGCTGGAATCAGTGAGAATTATACACTCTCCTTATTCATCTTTATTATGGAGAAAGACAAATCTCTTCCCAGAGCACAGGATATAATTCTTTATAATGTTTCAAGCATTGGTTCAAAACTGGTTCGGTTTAGATTATTAAACCCCAGAATTATTGTGGGACATCTCATCTTATAAGACAAATCTCATCTGTATAAGACAAATCAGAGGTTATCTATGGACGTTACCCAGGGAATATAGTTAGTTTTTTGAGTCATGTGCACTGCATGGCAGAAGAATAGACACTTGAATAAATCTGTTTTCTGGTAGAAGTGTGGTATAACTATAGGGTCACCAAGAGTGTTTAGTACATGCTGCTTACTTGGAATGCACTTCTAAAACTGGGTTAATTCATACACTGACCCTCCACATGACAATGTCCTTGGAGTCTTTAACTTGAAATAAATCAGTAACCATGCCCCACAATCTCAACTCTTCAATTATAGGCCTTAACAGATCTAACCAGGGCAAATCTCTTGATTTGTTCTAGTGTAAAGGCTAAAGGGTCTTTTCTCTTTTACAAAATAATTACGGTATGTGGTTAAAAGGCCCTAAAACTGAACTTCCCATCTATTAATATTAAAAGAAAGAAGGGAAAAAGAAGCAGCCCAAGGAGAACGTTGACAGAGAATTCACAGATAACATAAGGAATTATAAGCAGTGAGGTGAGAGACACGAGGATACTGTAAACTTTTGACCTGAATTATAATAAAATCTTTCACTAACTTGGAACCTCTAAAATAATAAGTTGATCAGCTTTCAGTATTATAGGTCCATCTTAAGATAAATCTTCTGCAATAATATGCAATCTAATCAGATAGAATATGCCTAATCACCACAACTATGGTGTGTTTGTCTCCTGTGACGGGAGGTGTTTAGATGAATCTGGCTGGCCATCTGTCCAGGAGGCTATAAAATGGAACTTCACATTAATGGGAGACTGAAGCAACTATTTCTGAGAACTCTTTAAATTTTGCTATGCAAATAATCTACCAAGCCAAGAAAAAAAATGAAATGTAACTGAAACACATATAGTACAATATAAATCAAAGTTACTTGAATGAATAAGAATATCTTTTTCTAAAAAAGAGATATGGGAAGGAGATGTTTGTTCACTTATTTATTCTTCAACAACTTACTCAACCTTAAATATATACTAGGCACTAAAACTTAATGACAAAACTAAGAACTTCCTTTAATGGAATCCACATTCTGGTTGTTCAAGTGTGGTGAGACACTTATAATACCAATGCCAGGGAAACACAAAACACATCCCTGGGGCTTGCTAACCAGCCAACCAAGCCTACTTGGTGAGTTCTAGAACAGTGAAAGAACTTGTGTGTGTGTGTGTGTGTGTGTGTGTGTGTGTGTGTGTGTGTGTGTATATATATATATATATATATATATATATATATATATATATATATATATATATATATATATAGAGAGAGAGAGAGAGAGAGAGAGAGAGAGAGAGAGCTCCTGAGGAACAAAACCAAAGGTCGTCTTCTAGCCTCAAGATTCATGTATGCATACATAAACAAGAATACATATACATGATGTCTACCCACAGAAATCTGAACATGCAGAGCCACATATACATATGTAAAGGAAGAAATAAAGAAAAGGAAAGGAAGAAAAACAAAGGAAGAGAGAAATTTCAGAAGGATTTTGGAGATGACTAAGTCATCCACCCCATCATGACATAGAACTGTAAAGCCTTGAGAGTAAAGTGATTTCAAGGGAAGGGCCTAGGGCAGCAGTTACCAACATGTAGGTCATGGCCCCTTTCAGGGACTGAATGATCCTTTCAAGGGGTCACCTAAGGCCATCAGAAAGCATGTATATCATATGTATATTACAATCCATAGGAGTAACAAAACTACAGTTATGAAGTAGCAACAAAAATAATTTTATATTGAAAAACATCTCGGTTGTTTCCAGGTTCTGGCTATTAAAAACAATGCTTCTATGAACATAGTTGAGCATATACTTTTGTTTACGATAGGGCATCTCTTGAGTATATTCCCAAGAGTGGTATTGCTGGGTCCAGGGGTAGGTTGATCCCGAATTTCCTGAGAAACCGCCACACTGCTTTCCAAAGTGGTTGCACAAGTTTGCATTCCCACCAGCAATGGATGATTGTACCCCTTTCTCCACAACCTCTCCAGCAAAGGCTATCATTGGTGTTTTTTATTTTAGCCATTCTCACAGGTGTAAGATGGTATCTTAAAGTTGTCTTGATTTGCATTTCCCTAATCGCTAAGGAAGTTGAGCATGATCTTAAGTGCCTTTTGGCCATTTAAACTTCTTCTGTTGAGAATTCTCTGTTCAGTTCAGTGCCCCATTTTATAATTGGGTTGATTAGCCTTTTATGGTCTAGTTTCTTGAGTTCTTTATATATTTTGGAGATCGGACTGAAATCTCAAGGTACAAATCAGGAGCAGATGGAGAGAGAGCACGAGCAAGGAACTCAGGACTGCGAGGGGTGCACCCACACACTGAGACAATGGGGATGTTCTATCGGGAACTCACCAAGGCTAGCTGGCCTGGGTCTGAAGAAGCCTGGGATAAAACCGGACTCGCTGAACATAGTGGACAATGAGGACTACTGAGAACTCAAGAACAATGGCAATGGGTTTTTGATCCTACTGCACCTACTGGCTTTGTGGGATTCTAGGCAGTTTGGATGCTCACATTACTAGACCTGGATGGAGGTGGGTGGTCCTTGGACTTCTCACAGGGCAGGGAGCCCTGATTGCTCTTTGGGCTGACGAGGGAGGGGTCTTGATCAGGGGAGGGGGAGGGAAATGGGAGGCAGTGGTGGGTAGGAGGCAGAAATCTTTAATAAATAAATAAAAAATAATAATTTTATAGTTGGGATTACCACAACGTGGGAAACTGTATTAAAGAGTCACATTAAGAAGGTTCATTGGCCTAAAATATGTGTAAGAGCTTGAGGCTTGCTTATAATAGTTGCCTTAAGTTTCTGCTCATGAATTCCAGCATAGCATTCCTTGGTCCCCTCATGTATCTTATATACATCTCAATAGAACCAAGCCTGTTCCTCTGGAGGAAACAAGAGATAGAGTTTGGTGGTGTCTGTATGGCTGACTCTATCAGTATCAGTGTTTATCTGTAGAGTCAAGGCTGCTTCCATCCAGATTTCAAAGATAACCCAGAGATCCTGAAGGCCCAGCTAGGGAATTGCCATAGGGGTGGAGTTACCAGAGAAAGCTCCCAGTCGGGTAATGCCAAGTGGAACTATGGGGGCAAAGCTACCCCATGACACTCCAGACTAGCATTCACTGACAGCTTAGGAGAGCTGCAGGCATGAGACTCCATCCAGCCTGTGATAGGTTTAAGTGGGCTTGACCCAGTAACACAGTAGTCTCCAGTGTTCTGGTAAGCCTTGAAGATTCACCCCCTTTCATAAGTCAATAAGATTATATTATGTTCAGTTTCATAATGTTTGTCTTAATGAATTTAGGGATTATTTGGAACTTGTAATTCCTTTCTTAACTCCGATTTTTCACCTCAGAATGAGAATGTCCACCTCATGCTTGCCTAACTGCTGTAAGAAAGTTGTGCCATTAACATAGATGGGACACACATGTCCATAATCAGGATTTGTTGACTAGCAATAAATCTGTAACAACCATCAACTTCATTTGCTTAACAATTACCTTAAGTTACTTTGAAGTTTATATCCATGCTTGGTGTGGGAGACAATTCTATATCTGTCAATTATGTTTTCAATAAGCGCTGCCTGGCCAGTAGCCAGGCAGGAAGTATAGGTGGGAAAAACAGACAGGAAGTAGAGGTGGGGCAATGAGAACAGGAGTATTCTGGGAAGAAGGAAACTCTTTCCACAGTCCTGCCCAGACACATAAGAAGGAAGATGTGACCAACCCCTTCAAAAAAGGTACCAAGCCATATGGCTAACATATACTAGAACAATGGGCTAATAGATGTTATAAGAGCTAATATGAAGCCTGAGCTAATGGGCCAATCAGTTTATCATTAATATAGTCCTCTGTGTAATTTCTTTGGGGGCTTACTGGCTGTGGGAACTGGGCAGGACAGAAACCCCAACAAGCAGGTCCTCATGTTACACATGCTGATCAGTTTCTTTAGTCCAATCAATCTTAATTAGTACCTTAATTTCTGGAACCCTCAAATCACACATCACACCTCTTGCAAAGACATATATTATATTGTTATATATGCTACAGAAAGACTAGGAAAGGGAGAAGTTATACAGTATTTAAAGAAACAATGCCAAAGGCAGGGGTAAGAGCCAACCCAAAGAATCACTGCTGGGGTCAGGCAAAAGTTGCCAAACCCATCTCCTTAACAGGAAGAGGGCCACTTGTTTGTCCCGGTGGCTGAGCTAGCTTACATCAGAAATAGCCATACAGAAACTGTATTAATTAAAACATTGCTTGGCCATCTAACTTCTTATTGGCTAACTCTTACATATTAGTTTAACACATCTCCATTAATCTGTTTATTTCCATGTGGCAGTGACTTACTAGAGATTCTGACCAGCACCCATCAGAGAAGTTAGAAGCAGAGGATCCATGACTTCTTTCTGACCCTACTTTCTTCCTCCCAGAATTCAGTTCTGTCTCCGCCGCCTACCTAAGTTCTGCCCTATCAACTAGGCCAAGGCAGTTTCTTTATTCATTAACCATTGAAAGCAACACACAAACAGAAGGAACTCCTACACATTCCAGAATATGAAGCTGTCAAGTGAGGACATAGATATCTGAAGCTCCCAAATGGGAAGGTCAAGGCAGCAATGATCTGAAGTTTGGGAACAGAATCAGGAGGTAACCACCTTGGTAAGTCACCTAAGCAGGGCCTGGGATATATGGCAAAATGACAGGTAGGTCAATGCTGTCACTGTGTTAGTGGCCCCTTGAATTGCATGTTTTGAGTAAGAGGGTGCATTATTCATTAATTTGGTACAACTGATAAGCTCACATGCCTTATTTTTCTGATATTCTCCTGGTAAGTACATGTGTCCATATACCCCCAATTTTATTTGATAAGTTCATAGGTGGTCATTTTTATGGCAACAAATTAGTGAATTATCAGTTTGTATTTCATGCTTCTTATGAATAGATAGTGATTTTTCTTCTTACACAAATAAGATTCATAGTCATTCTACTTGAGCACTTTACTTAAATGGAGTAACTTTAAAATGGAGTGACTCATTGCAATGCATAGCCCAATGGCCACTGCTCCAAACAGCAGAGTGACTGGGGGCAGAAGACTGTCTTCTCTTCACAGGCATAGTTTTGTTTTAGAAAGGAAAAATTTACTTCAATCCAAGTGCTATAGCTGGAGAGGAAGTTTTCCCTCAAGGTCAACTGAACTTGAATCTCACCCATATCCAACTTAGATACTTAAGAAAGACATTGGACTTGGATTTTAAAGCTGATGCTGTAGCCAACCAAGGTTTGAAGAACTATTGGGATAGAATAAATGTACCTCATCTATACATAGAACATGAGTTTCAGGTGCCCTGGAGAAATTCTATAGTTTGAATGTTTGCATAATCTCCAAAATTTTTGTTGAAACTTAATCCTAAATGTGACAATGTAGTGAAGTAGGATGTTTAAAAGGTGAACAGACCATGGGGACCAAGCCTTTGAAGATGGGATTAGCAGTTTATAGAAGTAGTAGACAGGATAGGCCAGCCTTTCATTTTGCTGTTTCCAGAAACAGAGAGTGCTCAGACCTAAAATAATCACACAGAAACTATGTTATTTGCAATATTGTTTGGACAATGGTTTAAGCTTATTTCTGGCTAACTCATATCGTAAATTAACATATCTCCATTAATCTGTGTATTGCCAGGAGGCTGTAGCTTACTGGGTAAATTTCTGTCCGTCGTCTGTCTCTGGGAAGACTACATGGCATCTCACTGACTCTGCCCTTCTTTCTCCCAACATTCATTTTAGTTTTTCGCTCCTAGTTCTGTTCTACCTTGCTCTGCTATAGGCTCAAAGCAGTTTCTTTATTATCTAAGGGTATTCACAGCATACAGAAGGAAATCACACATCAAGAAAACAATTCTCACCAGTCACCAAGCTGCAGGCATCTTGACCGTGAGCTTCAGGTTCCAAAACAGTGAAAAATAATTTTGTCTTTCATGAGTTACCTAGCATATTGTCCCTCTTCCTTTTCATGACTGGGAATAATAGTCTGATTTGCAAAGAGTGTGAAGAATGCTATGATAGCTCTGATATTGGAAAAGGATGGAGTCAGAAATACTGTATTCTGTTTTCATCATTTGAGGTCTACTGCTACTAAATCCTGCCTGAAAAATCCTAAGGACCTGACAGATGAGATAACAAGAAATGTCCCACAAAGCACTTACCTGAGGGTTGAACAAGATCATGTATTTAAGGCTCAGACACAGTTTCTGAACCATAGAAGACACTATCACTTATTCAAGCTGGAAGACTTACACTCATCTTGAAAATCACCTTTTAAAGCACCTGTCACTCACTGATGGTGAGCTTGTTGACTTTCTGTGTTTAAATGAAATATCTCCTTAGAAGGAAAGTGAAAAAAATGAAGAATATAAGTTTTACTTGGTTACTCAAGATTTTCTAATTGGCCTCAAATGGTCATTCCATCTCCTTCTTATGTGTCTTATTATAAACACACCTGAGGAAGTTTTTTTTGTTGTTTGTGCCATGCTGGCATAGAAATAGACAAATCAATAGTACAAAATAGATAGTCCAGAAATAGGTAGAAGTACAGTGATGCATTTGATACATAATAATGGAGATATCACCCATCAAAGATAAAAGGAGAAGTATTTAACCAGTGCTGTTGGGACCCATTATAGCAATTTAAAGGGAACATCAATTTTAGGATTTTACTTCAGTTTATGCAGAGAAATCAATTCTAGATGGGTTACACAACTAAATACTTTAAAATACCCAAACCTTAGAACACCTAGAGAAAAGGAGAAATGAATAATAATTTATCTCCAGGAGGGCTTCCCAAGCTTAGCTCAAACAATAAAATAAAATACAGAGATCAACAGATTCAATAACTCACACTTTTACTTCAAAAGTGTGAACAGGAACACATGCAAAACCTAAAACCAGACTTGACATAGTGGTTTTCTATAAGTGCTTCATGTCCATCAACATAAAAAAACAGTGAGACCTAGATCGAAATGACCAAGGGTACAGAAAATTCACAGGAGAACTTGACCTGATAAACAAGCATGTGAGAAAAGTTTGAGGCTCACTACCAATGAGAGAATGGAAATATTATAAAAATAACAATTTTATAAAATTACTTTTACATGTGTGTGCATGTGTGTGTGTGTATACATGCTGGTTCCTTTAGAGGCTAGAAGATGTTGAATTCCCTGGAGTTATAGGCAGTTATGATCCACCCAGCCTGGGTGCTGTGAACAGAACTCCATTCTCCTGCAAGAGCATTAAAAGCCTTATTTCTGACCTATCTCTTTAACTCCCTGTAAGAATGAATTTTAAGACAATACAATTAGCAAATTTTTGTTTTAAAAAATAAATACTCAGGGCTTGAGAAAGGGCTCTGTGATTAAGAGTAAGTATACTCTTCCAGAAGACCAGGGTTTGTTTCCCATTATACACACCAGGCAGCTCACAGTTGCCTATAACTCCAGCTCCAGGAGGACCCACCACCTCTGACCTCCTCAGGCACCTGACCACACATCCACATACTTCCCTACACACATACACACATTATTAAAATAAATCTTATAAATATGAATATTCAATACTATGAAGATAGAAAATATCAGAACTGCCTATTATGAGAAATGGCATGTATCTGTATGAGCAATGCTTTTACAAATATTTTAACAAATTTTATTATGACACTTGAAAGTATTTCATATCACTTTGGGCTGCATTCCCAATTTACCAAATCTAAGCTGGAAATCTTTTTTAATGTTCAAGTTTGAAGAAGAAACAAGTGAGGAAGAACTTAACTTGAGGTTCATTCTAACATCATTCAGAATACAAAATCGAGGTTATTATGATATGTTAACCTCTGCTTTATATTGTTAGTGAATATATTGCCAAAGGTTGCTGAAGGAATGCTGATGAACTCAAATAAAAATAATTTTATAGATGTTTACAGAAAACACTCTCATGGTTTGCATGAGAAGTGTCCACAGATGGCTTAGGTGTTGGAGTCTAGGTTCCTAACTTATAGATAAGCCACATGGACTCATTAGATTGCTCTGTTGATGCATTCACAATTTGGTAACATTATTAGAAAGTATTAAAAACTAGGGGGCAGAGTCTTGATGGAGAAATTAATTCACTGGGAGCAGTCTTTCAAGAGTGTATCAGTGTCCTAGCCTCTTTGTGTCTTAGTCTTTATGTTTTCTGGTCATCATGAAGTCAAAAACCTACTCTGTCAAGTTTCCACCATGCCATGATGTTCTGCACCTTGTATAGCAAGGAAGCCAACATAGGCTGTGGCCTCTGAACATGAGGTCCAAAACAAGTCCTCTGACACATCATCTACTTTTCTTGGTTATTTTGTTACAGTGACATGGAATTTGGGGCCACCCTGGGTTACAAGGGAACCTGTGACAAAATCAATCTGAAACAAGATAAAGATAGAGCTGATGAAATATCTCAGTGGGGTGCTTACTGGAGATCAATCTCCAGGTTCCTTATGGAAGAAGAAGAGAACTGACACATACACATTCACACAATACCCAAATCAATAAACAAAACTTAAAGTGAACCGCAAGACTTTACTTTCTTTGCTATAGAAAGAGTTCTGTGATCAGGTGAAAATGGATGTTAGATGCATTATTTGTAAGAACAAATAATATTTTAAACTTTCTTTTATTTTGTAGCACAAATGTTGCTACTAACAGAGAAGTTTGAATAGAAAAGGAAAATCCATACATAGACTGTAGGTCTATCACTATTGGAGCAAAGAGTTATCCTATCCAGGAAGTATGGCATGCAAGGCCCAAGGACTCAACATCTTAACAGATAGCCTTCTGCTTATCCTTGTACTGATGCCATTTCTGGAGCTTAAAGTTAGCTTGGCAAGTTATATGTGTAGCATTAGCTCAATCAGGCTAGTACTGATGAAGGTAAATCCATGAAGCTAAGACCACAAAGAACCTCTGATGTTATTCCTGTTTTGTTTATGGGTCCCTTGGGCATGCCACAAAGCATTCAGGTAAAGGGGCCAACTAGCATTCACAAGATATTCTGACATGAATGCTTCATAGGAGCTCTCTCTGTAATGGATGCCCTAATGTAAGGATTTATATAGAATAGAAATGTATTCACCCTCTTTACCCATACTGGGAGCACATACGTTAGAAAGTATTTTGTGCCTCGTTTCAGATCTTCTTAACCCGAGAAAGTCTACACTGCTCCTAAGGCAAATTCTCTTGTCTTCCATATAAGTTAGACTTAGGCAGTGTTTAAGTTTCTACTTACTGGATGTTTTCCTTTATTGAGCTACTTCAAAGTTAAGGTAAAGGCACTTGTCACCAATCCTAACTACCCCAAATTCCACATAGTAGAGAGAAAGAAACAACACTTAAAAGTTGTCCATTGACCCTCACTTATGCACTGTGGCATATGCACCCCCCCACACACACAAATACACACTAAATAAATACATTAATGTAAAAATTTAAGAAAAAGAAAGGCTGACACTATTCATCCTCAGTAGATTGTCTAATGCACATGTACAAGTAGGCAGCACCAAATAGACCCAGTGGGTGCTATTCTTTCAAAAGAGAGAACACTTAAAGTTGAGGAAGGAAGATGGTAAAGGAAATAGGAAGAAATTAGAAGGGGCAGAATGAGAGATATATTTGGTCCAAGCACAACATATGTGTATATAATTATTAAAACAATAATTTTTAAAAAGAAAGGATGCCAGCATCGATTTTCACTTTATGCTCTCGTACTTTACAGATACACCATTAAACCAGGTCATAGAGGAACTGTTGTGAAGTCAACAATGCAAACTCAAAGAGAAGCAGTCAAGCTAGAGAGGAAACTCCATGACTACCAGAGCCACCTGCAGTGTACTTGGCTTCTCTCTGCCAGAACAGTTGGGACCCAGTCTCATATTTCATTTATGCTCTTCAATGTAATGCTGCTACAAAGCCAATGGAAATGTAGTCGTGAGCCTAGTCTTTAATGGCTGAGCCATCCCTCCAGACCCTCAGCTGTAAGAACAATGATATCTTGAAATTTGCATGCAAATGGATGGAACTAGAAAAAAAACCAACATCCTGAGTAAGGAAACCCAGACCCAGAAAGATAAACATGGTATGTACTTAATCATAAGTGGATACTAGCTGTAAAGTAAAATATATTGAGCCTATAGTCAATGATCCTAAAGAAGCTAAGTAACAAGGTGAACCCTAAGAAAAACATATATAGATCTATCTGGAAAGGGAAATAGACAAGATCACCTGACAAATTTCGGAGCATGGGGGTGGGAGGAGAAGGGAGGATGGAAGGGAAAGAGGAGGGAAGAAAGGGAGGGCAGAACTTGAGAAAATGGGATAGTCAAGATGGAGAAAGGATAAATATGAGAATATAGGAAGAGATATTTTGATTGAAGGAGACATTATGGGCTAGCAAGAAATCTGGCACTAGGGAAATTCTCGAGAATCCACAAGGATGACTCCAGCTAAGACCCTAAGCAATAGAGGAGAGGGTGCCTGAACTGGCCTTGCCAATCAGTTCAGATTGATGAAAATCTTAAATGTCACCATAGAACCTTCATCCAGAAACTGATAGAAACAGAGGCAGAGACACGCAGCAGAGCTCTGGGCTGAGCTCCCAAAGTCCAGTTGAAGAGTAGGAGCAGTGATAACATGAGCAAAGAGGTCAAGACTATGATGGGGACATCCACTGAGCTAATGGAAGCTCACCAGCTCCAGTCGGACTGGGAAGGAACTTGAAAAGGTCCAAACTAGTCTCTCTGAATGTGGGTGACAGTTGTATGGCTGGGCCAGACTGTGGGGCCACTGAGAGTGACACCAGGACTTATCCCGATTGCTTATACTGGCTTTAGGATGGCTTTGGAGGGATACTTTGCTCAGCCTAGTTATAGTTGGTAGGGCCTTGAACTTTCTTCAAAGCAATGTATCTTAAGATGGGTGGTGGGGAGGATAGGAAGAAGGGATAGGAGGAGGAAAAGGAGAGGGAATAGGATTGGTATGTAAAATGAGAAAAGATAGTTTTTTCTTTTTTAAAAAATAAAATAAATAAATAAAACAAAATAAAAATAGAAAAGAAAAATGCCAATGTAATACACTGTATTTCAAATACCAGCAAGGTGATGAAAGAAGTCTTACATCTATCTCACAGTTCCTTCATATCTCATAGTTAGGCATTCAGTCCCTAACAGGGTCCAGTGATGCTTTTCAAATGGAGAATAATTGTCAGAGAAGAAGGATTTATTACAAACCCCAAGTACAAGGCTCCTTTTGGAACTTGCCAAAGGATCCATACTCAGCATTTGCTGTATATGTCTCCAACAGCAATGGAATTAGAGCATCTCAAATCTCCATAACGCTGCACAAGAAATCCAGTTGTTATAAGTCTTATTTTACTCTGAGACTGATTCAAAATAGTTATCATTATGAATCACTCAATAACTGGGTCAGGCAAATACCAAAAGACCCTTGGAATGCTGTTACATGTGTTCCATCTTTGTGGGGGATGCTATAAAAGACAGCAACCTGCTCGATTTCAATGACACACTGCTTAGAAGTACAAGGCTATCAGAATCTAAACATTCTGCCAGTACGCTAGGCATATGCAGTTTAATAGCATTTATCTTCTCTTCCAACTCTGATATGATACATTTATTAAGGTATGTGGAGTATTTGTCAACAATAGAAAGTAGCATAATGTTATCAATGACACAGATGGGGATGGTGGAATATGAGGATGATGCTGGCCCCTCTAGGTAAACATAACAAAAGTCAAGAAATCCTACTCTATAGGAGAGAGGGAAAAGAAACACTAGAACAGAAAAGAACAAGGTCACACAGAGAAAATTTCCTTAAAGGACCCATGCTGGAGACTACACTTAACCTCCTGAAAGGAAACAGGGAGAGAAAAATAATCCACTGTCATTCTCTCCCTCTTTGATATCCTGCTGGGATTCTCCATTAGTCAAATGTCATCTGGAAATCAGAGGGAAGGAAAATCAATGATGTGTCCACATGCAGACTCCCAGAATGCAGAGCAGGCAAAAAAAAAAAAATAAGAAAGACACAGTAAAAATGTCCGATGGTGTGGGGAGAAACAAGGTATAGACTTGTTCTGTGATGATTTAGATTAGTAAGAGGTAAGGTGATAAGTGGAACAAATAAAATAGCAATGTCATTTTACAAATATTTTTATTATTTCCTAAACTCATTTCCAAAATGATACTTTAAACTTGTGGTAGGATTTTTTTTTTTGTAAGAGGCAGTATGATTTTTACGAAAGCTTCCCACCCCAACTCTAACTAGCATTGTAGTTTCCAAATAAGCATTTTCATTTTTTAAAATCGTAAGACATGTAGAACAGCAAATTAGGCACTTTTCAAGGGCATAAAGAAAAAGTCACTCTTTTTTGAAGCTGATAATATTCTGCACCATGAAGCGTGTCTTAACAAACTATCAATTTGCTGGACACACATAATCTCTGTTCTCTCTGAACACAGTGGAAATGAGATAAGAATTAGTATTAATAAGACAGCTAGAAAATTACAACATGATTAGAAACTAAGCAGTATATTTCTATTAACCCTTTAGTTGAGAAAGAAATCACAATGGAAATTAGAAAATATAAACTGAATTATAATGAAAATTATTTTCATGTTGAGAGATAACCTTAGCATCTTAAATGCATTGGTTAGGGTAGAGAGACAAGCCATTAATAAAAGATCTACACATCCCTTTTAATGACTAGCCAAACAACACAGCTAAACCCAAGAAGTTGTAAAGAAGAAATAATGAATGGCAGAGTTTTACAAAATAAAGAGTAAACATACAAACAAAACTAGAAACAAGTCCATGGTTCATTATTAGAAAGTCTAATTAAATAAAAAAGATGCCTTAGAGATGCCAGTGAAGAGAAAAGAAAGAAAATTCAAATGATCAATACAGAAGTAGAAAAACAGAACTGAGACTTAGATGACCAGCCAATAACAATGCTTCTTATAATTTAGATCAAAACAGACTAAAAATGGATTTGTGGCAGACTGGGAAGACAACTCCAACAGAAAATCACAGTCTCTTTCTATGCTTCCAGATCTGAGGCTGTGTTCACTTCTAGAACCATTCACTAAATAATGTGGTCAGATTCTCTGGGCATGTCATCCAAAGACCACATCAGATACGTACTGCAATAATTCTTGTCTCTTGCAGAGTAAGTAACCTATGACATTCACTTTAGTGACAGCATCCTGAAGGAAAAGTCCTTGAGTTTGATATCACTTGTCCCCTTCTGACCTTATCCTGGCAGCTGATTGTTGTGGTTGTTTTAGAAGGTAGATCCTATGAAAAGTGATTAAATCGTGAAGCAGTTAAAGCATTTTGGGTGGGCCTGAGAGTGTTGTTCTAAGGTCAGACTCTTTCTTTTGTGTTTTCTCTTCCACATGTCTATGTGTCCTTCACTTTCCACCATGAGCTAAAGTAGCACAAGACCTTCACCCAGAACAGAAAAGAACTGGTACGATGCTTTCACCCTTCCAAAACTCCAGAACCAGGATCTTATTAATAAATCTCTATGATTTCTGAATTATATAGTCTCAAAAATTCTATTGTAGGGACAAAAAATCACAAAAATGGAAATCCTTATACATTTCAAGTACTGCTGGGTACAACTATAGAGCTGAATGGTCCCTGGGCCTTCTCTAATAGAATGGAGCTATCTGAATGCCAGGCAATAAACAGAAACCTGGACCAAACCCAAATTAGTGGTTCCCCTAAGCCAGGGCAGTCACCAAATGGCCATCCCTTGAATGTACAATTGGAACAGGTGGTTGTCTTTTAGAGTAGCCCCCAAATTGAGCTGTTGGCTTGCAAAGCAAAAGATATTACAGTGGGAAGAAAAAATTTAAGCCTCCTAAACAACCCTAATAATCTAAGATCATAGTGAAAACTAGGGCCATGACCCAGAAGGGATGTCAGAAGGCAGTGGCCAAGATCTAGAGGATGCAGAGGTGATGGGCTCTGCTGTAACTGTTAATTTGCTAGTCTAGCAAGAAACAGATGGAGCCTGGAGACTGGTTGTGGACTTCCACTACCTTAGGCGGAAGTTAGCCTAATTATAGTTTCAAGGCATGCTACTTTTGCTGAGCAGATAAATGCAGACACATGCTTAGTAGCCTTGGTGCTCTTTCCTAAACCACTGGGGAAATAGCAGCAGAAAAGAGCATGCTTACAATGACCAGCAATCACATTTACTCACATTTTCCTTAAGGGCTATGTTAACTTTTTTGCTCCCTGCCAGAATGTAGTCGGAAGTGATCTGAGCTACCCTGAAATCCCAGAGAATATTAGGTTCACCTATTAGGTCAGGTATTCTGCCCTTCAGGCAAGATGAGTAAGAGATAGTCAACATGTCCGAGGCATTAATAAGACCCCTATGACTCTGGAAGTAAAGCAAAAGGAATCCTAAGAAAGACATAGGCACCTGATACTTCAATAAACTTAGTAGGGGGTTTGGTCAAGCAGTGAGGAGGATACACTAGATATACTATTTCAAAAGAAAATATTTAAAAAACAAATGTCTGCATCTTATGTCCCTTATTTCAAAGAAGACATGATTTCTACTGGTCTTCTCCACATACTGGAAACAATACATTTTAGATTTTGAAACAGAGTCCAATCATCTGAAACTAGTACTGTTTCACCAGATCAGAAGGTCATGACAATCAAAACAACATAGGAATGGTACATTGAGGACCAATCAGGAACAGACCAGCAAGCATGAGGAAATTATGCAACCAAGTATCCCAGACCCTCTTGTCACTCACTGTGGCTTGACAGGTGGACATAGGAAGGAACTTTATGCTACCAACTGAGAAAATAGAGAAAAATGGCAAGAGTTCTTGTTCCATATGGGCTAATGTCATATAAAAGCCCAAAATGGCAGAAGTTGCTCTGCCACCTTACTCAGGAGATGGTCTTGAAAGTCAATGGCAAAGGCCAAACTTTGAAATGGATGCAGCTTTGTGTGGTATGTCTGGTCATCATCCAGAAGAACTAAATGGTTTGAGGGCAGAGGCCATAAGGTGATTTGCTTATCAAGGGAAATTTGCTTATTAAAAATAAAATGATAGAGAGATCAGACATAATGAAGTCATGGTTAGAAACACAGATTTAGATATAGGAGATGAGACAGAAAGTAGTACTCAACAGAGAGCATCTACCATGGCCACAGACTAAACAACGCAGTGACTCACCAGCTGATTCCAACCACTTTGTCAGGGTAGCCCCCTTATTGGAAGAAAGGTCTTTTGAATAAGTGATCACAGTGACAAAACTGAGACTACACTTGGATCCAACCTGTGAGTGTTCACTTATCAAGGCTGACCTATGCACTGGTGTTGCTGAAGTCTAGCTTCTATCAAGAAGCCAATGCTGAGTTCCCAATAGGCATCTGTTTCTAAAAAAGAACAATGGGACATCTGTATGGAAGGTGACTAAACTGAGTCCCATCAGTCCTGGAAGCACCAGTCTCACATCTCACATGAATAGGTACATATTCTAGAAAAACATTTGCCTTGGCAGCTTGCCAGGCCATAGTTAACACTACCACAAGGGAATTTAGGAACTCCCAACCAATCAACATTGTACTCCCCTACAACAGAGCATCCATCCACAGCAGGCCTCAAAAGTAAGCTTGTTGTTACAGGAATTAATGCTCCTTATCAGATGATGTCACCACAAAGCTGTGTGCTTGATGTGCTAAGTGTTCAAAGTATTGAATTACCATAGGTAGACTTAGCTTACACACTATTTCAGGTCGTCTGTAATAGCATATCTAAGGCAATGTAACTCCATCCTAGAGGGAAGAAGGAATATGTGTGGGGCTCAGATGCTCTTTGTGCCTCTGGTGACACATTTGTCTTATCCCCCCCCCCCCATTATGTAACCCTGAAAGAACGGCAGTAATTCCAGCCTGAGAAAGAGGCTGTCTCAAATTCATTAGTGATGAAGTCTTGCATCGTACTTCTAGCAAAAGCAAAGCTGAGAACAAGAAAGTTTCACAGTGTATGGTAAAGTAGAGCAAATATGACATAAGAAGCTATTTTGAAAACCACCACATGGGCAAAATTTCAATAATCCTATGTATCTCCCAATTCTGTTTCTTCAGAAGAGGAAAAACAGGGGTCTGGAGGGGGCATTCCTTGAAAATATATGTAGATATGGATTCATGCACTCAAAAGAGAAGTTTTGATTGGCCCAAAGACAGGCTCCTTTCCCTGACTTCAAAATAATTTATTATGTAGTGATTTGAAGAATGGTGACATCAAGGTTCAAATTTTATGCCTTAAGGGGATGCCACCAACTTTGAGGCTAGACCATAGCTATCTAAGGAGAACTACAAGACAACCATCAAACAAAATGATCTAAATGCCCCAGCCATGTTTCCTCAGAAGCAAATTTCAATGGGAGTTTACCTTTGCTCTAACCCCTACCCCGCCTCTCCTCTAGATGGTTCGACTCCTTTGTTTTTCACCAAAATAAAATTCTCAGTTCAATTCTGTGTCTTAGTATATGTTTCTCAATGTCTCTGAAAATTCTGCTGGCATAAGCACATTGCTAGGTCCTTAGGTAACATTTGGAAAACACTTAGTAGGATATCACAGAAATCTTTATAACAATACATTAGAAATTTATATAAACATTCAAATTCAAAGAATTTGTAATACAATGAGAGAGTATCCATTCCGCTGGTTTGTAATTTTGATGGTGTTCTACTAGTTTATTTTTATAGAACATAATTGCTGATAAGGTAAGGTTTATATCTTCATTTCCTATTTTTTCTTTACAAAAATGCTATCTTTAAGCCGGGCGGTGGTGGTGCACGCCTTTAATCCCAGCACTCGGGAGGCAGAGGCAGGTGGATCTCTGTGAGTTCAAGACCAGCCTGGTCTACAAGAGCTAGTTCCAGGACAGGTTCCAAAGCTACAGAGAAACCCTGTCTCGAAAAACAAAAACAAACAAAAAAAATGCTATCTTTTGTTCCTTTATTCCTCTATTTTATCTTAAAATAAATCAATATAGTTTGTATTAATTGATCCCAACATGATTTTGACAGACCATAAACTTTTATTGCAATATAGTCCTATATGTCACCCATCTTTAGCATTATTATAGTCACATAAATTTCACTTTTATATGTACTGAAGGTATCATTGTCTTAAACAAGAGGTATTAAGGTTACAAACAAATATACTTACAGTGCTTTTTATATACCTAATCAGTCTTCTTTGATTTATGCTGTAGATTCAAATTACTATCTAATGTCCTTTCATTTCAACTAAAGACTCCCTTCAGTACTTCTAAATATACCGTGGTAAATCCTAGAAGTCAAATCTTCCTTCAGATTCTGTTGTTAATGCTGATGTTGCTACTACAGTTCAATGATTTCCTTGGACTGACTTGTGATCTCTGTATTCATTGTTAAAGGAGGTCATTGAAGCCTTCCTTTCAATGACCAAATATTTCCTTAATTCCTTTGAACCCGCAAATATTCTAGTCACTGGTCTGAAGGCCTCTTTGGCCACATCTTTAATCCTTCCTTAAGCAAACAGCTTAAGACTCTTCCTCAGCCTTTTAATGTTCCTCACACAGCTTGTCAGGAACAGGTTGATATGCCATATTATAATCTATTTTTAAGTGTGTGTGTGTGTGTTTGTGTATGTGACATGTTTGTGCATGTTCATAGAGGAAAAGAGCATGTGCATGTGTAGAGCTCAGAGAACAATCTCAAGACTCAAGGCTCACCTTTCAGTTTGATCCAGGTTCTCTATTATTCACTGCTGCATGTGCCAGACTATATGAATGGCAAGTTCCCTGGCTTCTCCTATTTCCCATCTCCCTGTAGAAGCACTGGGACAAGTAGAAGCACTAAAACTGTCATGTCCTGAGCTAATAGGCCAAACAGTTTATAATTAATGTAGACCTCTGTGTTTTTCTTTTGGACTGAACCACTGTAGGACGGGGCAGGACCAAAACCAATGTCAACAAATGGTGCCCAATGTGTGGACAACTGCATCCACAGAAAACCTGAGAGAACTTGAGAAGTAATTTTAAACACAAAATAACAGCATTAAGCATGACTTCTTGGTAGCAGAAATTTCTTGGGTTTGCTCTCTTTGCTCGAGGCAAGAACATCTCATTTAAGAGAGGCCTTCTGACACAGCTTTAGTTGCAAAACTTTGCAGCTCTTTTAAGAGGCCCTGCCACTAGACACTTAAATGATGTTTATGAATTGCTGACAGCATGCTTCTTGGTGGTGGCAGGGACCTTAAAACTCCATAGAGTTGTGGTAATAAACATGGCTCCAGCCAGTACCTTTGCCATGAGGCTAGACTCTCAGAAAGTGAAAGAATGGGCTAGATCCAGATGTCAAAGCCATGGCTTCAATCCTTGCCATATCACTTAGCAAAATAAAGACTCATGTGGTCAGAAAAACAAAGAGATACAGTAAAGATAGATTCAGATGAAGAAAACCTCAAAATGATTTACACTGTGTTTAAAAATTATGTAGGCATGGGAGAGAAAAGAAAAAGGATAAAGTCCTTAAATTAAAGAGAGAGAGAGTAGTAGGGTGTGGTGGCATACATCTTTAATCCCAATATTTGGAAGGCAAGAGGAAGGGGGATCTCTGTGAGTTCAAGGACAACCTGGTCTTTGGAGTGAATTCCAAGTCAGCCAAAGATAACACAGAGAAATACTGTCTCAAAAATTCAAAAATTCTAAATTTTCTTTAGGTTCCTATAAGATTATAAGCACCCCAAATCAGCAGGAAGTATCCTGGAAAACTATGCCCACACTCCCAAAAAATGGATTATAAATGTTTGCTTTTGTCTAGAATATTGGTTACAAGTTCTTATGGATAGTGGTCAGAAGAAAAGCTAAATAAAGGAGATTCAATTCAGAGTTCTTGGATTTTTTTTTTTAAGAAATAAAAGGGAAAAATGTTGTGGGACAATGGTCTGTACCCTATTAATTGTATTTTAATACAATGCTGATTAGCCAGTAGTCAGGAAGGAAGTATAGGCAGGACAACCAGGCAGGAAGTATAAGCATGCCAAAACAGGAGAATTCTGGGAAGAGGATAGAGTCAGTCTGCAGTCTTCACCCAGATGCAGAGGAAGCCAGACAAAGAAGAAACAAGATGTGACTACCTCACTGCAAAAGGCATCAAGCCACATGGCTAACAGAGACAAGATTTATGGGCTAATATAAGTTATGAGAATTAATAATAAGCCTAAGATAATAGGCCAATCAGTTTATAATTAATGTAGGTCTCTGTGCATTTATTTGGGACTAAATGGATGTGGGACCTGGTGGGACAGAAACCTCAGCCAATATCCTACTTTACATGGCTTCTAGGAATTAGAACCAAGTCTTCATGCTTGTGTGGTGAGTGTAATACCTACTAAGCCACCTTACCATCTGATATTTGAATTTTTAAAGAATGACAATGTTTCTTAAGTAGTACAGTATCCAATCAATCTGTAACAGTACTTCACATGGAATATTATATAATATATCTTCACTCCTTTAAATACTATTGGCTGTACACTCAAGCAGCTTGGATATACTGGTCTCTATTTTCTGACCAGACAATGGTCAATGGTTTGTGTTACAAAATAAAATATAATTGTTTGAATAAAATTATATATAATAGAAAATAAACATATGGCTAAATTTTTAGTTTCTAATTTTGAAATTTTAAAGTTGTAAGTGGATCTTTCTGTTTCCAAATATATTATTATTTCTTCTTCAAATACTATACATTGCAAAAAACATATTTGGAGTAAATACATTATTCCTTTAATGAAAAATATATTTAAATAATATATGAACATTATTGAAAGCTACTAACCTCTACCAAACCTTTTTCTTCTATGTATATCTTCATATTATTTACTCAGTAAAATTTTATTTAATGTCTGCTTTATGTTAAATATTCTTCTGTGTAGCAGGGGAAGAACACCATATAAAGCAAATTCCTTACATTAATGGACTTTGCTTTATAGTAGGAATTATTTAAAGCTTATGTAATATTATTGTCTGATCATTAACCTCACAAACCTCAAACCAGATACCTACTTCTTTTCTTGATAATATAAAATTACAGGTCTATAATAAGAATCTACTAGCTAACTAAACTCTATCAATAATTTATCATCTAATTGTTTTAATTCTTCTTTGAAAAGAGTTTTTATAAAATGAATTATAAAAGTAGGACATAATAGAAATGAAAAAATAACACACAATGATAACTACTGTGCCAGGTAAATATCTCATCAGTTATTTTCAAATTCTAAATAAAATTCTAACATCTTCATTTTTATTATACTTAGCATTTTTCATCCTTTATAATGATTCCTGAATGTTTTGCTGCCAATATAATGTTTTTAACTTCCATATTGAAAAGTGAGTGATATTTAATAATTTCAAGTATATTTTTATCTTCAATGCTTGCAAAGAGGTGGATGCTAAAAGCTATCAAATATTCATCACAACTGAGCTAGTGTTTGTTGTGACTGCACTTTTATAAAGATTTCTGGGTTTCCGTGCTGCAGTTTCTAATTGCCTGTTCCTTTCAATCCTAATTGGAACTGAAACTGGTGTTTAATTCTCAATTTTACTTAACTTCTTTTTCCAATTATATGTCTTTCAAGACATCCACTTGGCTTTACGTACTGAAACCTTATCCTTCCAATTTTCTTTAAGTCCTTCATCTGTTAATGAGTTTCCTCCCATTCTTTTCATGTTTGTAGGAAGCTTCTTCTGCATAAAATATTGAGGATATGAATGTTCTTCTTTCCTCCCACACACTTCCCCGGGAACTTTCTAGATTAACTTAAAGAATTTGGAGCTTAGCCCTAAATTTAATTATTATCATCATTTTATTTATTTATGTATAATCATTATTATTAAATACTTCATTTGCTTTAACTTACTTTGTGAATATTTTTAAGAATATTTAGAATTCAATTTGTATCCATTTTGACAGAAATAATGAGTCAAGTTAATTTTTAATTGATAACTTTACAGTCTTTTAAAGAAGGCCTTTTAACCCACAGTGCCTGAAAGCCCCACAGATCTTCAGTCTGTTAATCAGTATTAAAGGAAGGAATGTCATAGCTCCCACAGAATTCCCATCTCTGAAACCCACTCTTGAATGCATCCCTGCTTTCTTTATTTCTTAGCACCACACAGTACAATTTCTAATGAGTTTCTGTGGCTGTATAATCAAGGGCCTAAGCTCTGAAGTTAGATCCTCAGTGATGGTTAGTGTTGTCAAACTGACATAAACTAGAATGACCTGGGAAGATAGTCTTAGTGAGAACTCTGTACATTGAGTTGTTATATAAGCATTTCTTTCAATAACTGTCTTAACTAGTTAATTGATGTGAGAAGACCTAGTCCACTGTACACAGCACCATTCTCTAAACAGAGGTTCTTGAACTATATAAGAAGAGTGAAGAAGTCTAAAAACTAAGTCACCTGTATGCATTTGTTTCTCTGCTCTTGCCTAAAAGTGTGATGTGACTATATGCTTAAAGTTCCTGCTTTAAATTATTCACAGTGATAGATTAAAACCTGGATCATAATATGAAATAAACTTTTTCTCCCCAATATTGATATTTTATATGAGCAGATATAAAATCCGTGCCTAACTATCCATGTGAATCAACTAAGTTTCTGTTTCTTAATATATAAGATAATAGCTGCAGTAGCTTTCTTAAGGGAAGATTGATTAAATATTGCACGTTCCACAAATGCTGGCTCTGGTAAGCTACAGTTGTAAAACACCTTCCTCTGATGTGGAAGTGTCATATATCAATCTGTTGATTTCATTGGTTAAGTAATAAACAAGCTGCTTGGCCTCATAGCTTAGAACATAGGTGGGCAGAGTAAACAGAACAGAATGCTGGGAGAAAGAAGCTGAGTCAGGGAGTCGCCATGATTCTCCCACTCCAGACAGACGCAGGTTAAGATCTTTCCTGGTAAGCCAGCTCATGGGCTACAAAGATTAATAGAAATGGGTTAGATCGAAATGTAAGAGCTAGCCAATAAGAGGCTGAAACTAATGGGCCAAGTGGTGTTTAAAAGAATACAGGTTCCCTGTAATTATTTCAGGTAAAGCTAGCTGGGTGGTGGAACGCAGCTCGGCCGCTCTTCATGCAACAGAGTGGCACCCGACGTGATGAACTAAATCCACTTAAAAACCTGAGAAGGCTTAAAAGTAAGGGAGAGAGAGTTTAACGCAGATTTTTGCTGTTTGTTGGAGGCGTGCTGTAGAGAGATTTCCTGATTCGGCAACAGCAGCAGAAAAAAACGCTGCATCATTTTAAAGCGCGGCTTCCTGGGGCTGTGCTGCCAGCTTGAACTCTGGCTTTAAAGCATTTCAATGGATTTTATGGGACTGGATGTTTGTGTTCCCACTTGGGATCAGAAGGAGAGTGCTGTGAGACCATGCTGATGGCTCAGCACTCCCACCTGCACCCGGGCAGACGGCTGAATCAGGCTTAGGCAGGCAGAAGGGCATGGCGTGTTTTCAGACTGCACAGTGCTCTGCGTGGCAGATTTGGCTGTAACTTGGATGAAAAGAATTTCTGTGCTGCATGCTCAGTCTCAGAATTAAAGTGCTGTGTGCTGCTCCTACCTGGTGGCCCCAGAGCTAGCACAAAATGGTACATATTCCATTTTGAAATTGTCCTGACTCAGCAACAAGAAAAAAACTGGCTGTTTTAAAATGCCGGCGTTCTGGGCTGTGCCGCCATTGCAATCTCTGTCTGGCTCCTGCGGGAGACAGAGCTTTTGAATGGAGCATTTGGAGTAAAGTGCTATGATTTGTTTGATGGCAACTAGACTGCTGTGTGCCTAAAAGGGGGACATTGCATGCCGCAGCTCAGAGGCACAAGCAGCTCCGCCATGCTAGTGGTGCAATGTGCAAGGATCAGAGGCAGGAGCGGCTCCGCCATGTTGGACTGGGCGGGGCAAGCAGGCAGTACCTGTTTTTGACCTAGGAATTGTCACAGCTTAGATTCTTAAGCGCTTAGTGATTTAAAGGCGCAAAACAAAGTGCTCCTGGATAGTAAAAAAAAAATTACAGATTCACAATAAAATAGATTCAGACACTGTTGGATGAATGTACGTAGGCTTGGGAGAGAGAAGAAAAAGAATATAAAGAATAACGTTAATGTCTTAAAAAAAGGGTAAAGTTTTCAAAGAGACAGAGTACAGATAGTTAAGAGATTAAAAGAAATAAAGTAAAAATAAGCCACGTAAAAATGGAAAATTCACAGAGTCTGGATTCTTTGTATTATTGTGTTTTCTTTAAAATTTTTGACTGTGAAGGAGCTAAGTACAGAGACACATTTCATTACATGGGCTGCCAAGCTAAACCAGAATGGATATAAGGGTATTACGATTTCAAAATTTGGGTCTAAGGATATGATGCTTTGGAGAGGGTCTTCTTTTGTTTTCACAGAGGACCAGACCCTGTTCATTTCTTCTATTCCGATATGGTATGATGGACCACGCCCTCCTGAAGGGTTGCTGTGAACATCTTCAGAAAATTGCTTTGCTCAACTGCTAACTGAGATGACCCTGGCACACAGGTTATACCATGAAAGACCAAAATAACAGCGCCCCCATTCAGCAGGAAGCAATTTGGAGAGAAATAACTGCGCCCATATTCCCAAAAATTGTTTATAAATGTTCTTTTACATTTAAAGAGGGAAATGATATAGGTATGAATAATTTGCATTGGTGTGGATTTTAAGGTCAATTTTGCTATATGTATATGTATTTCTGCTCTTGATTAAGATATTGTGATTGTGTTGTTCATTAAAAAATGTAATGTATAATTAAGAAATATAGGTGAATGGATAATCATCAATAATAGTCAAGTTTGTAGTCATGTTACTTAGATTTTCTAGATATATAGAGATATATTTCAGATAGGCATTCTTCATATCTCTCAAAGGCTGCAGAATATGGCATTTAAAATATTTCAATAACTTAGGACTTTTTATGACAATAAGACATATCTGCTCCTGGCGGCACCAATCTACTTCGAGAGGAAGATGGGCATCGAAGAGGATCCTTATGGAGCTTGATAGCCATTTGGGCAAGAAACTGCTCTTGCCTGGACTGTTGCATAAAATGGACAAAGAGAACCCACAGAGAGAGGACTGCTGAACTTGCCTAAAGGTGAGATGATCTTTCGGGGTTCCTGATTCATGAAAGTCTGCGAGACATTCTGCAGGACACAGCAGAAAGTGACTGAACTGTCTTTGGAATTTCCTGCTTGATGAAAATGTCTGCTGGATACTATGGGCCTGAAGGCTGAAGATGGATGCCCCAACGGTACAAAAGAACTTTTGGTGACTGTCCAGGCAGCGAGATGTCTCTGTCATTTCTAGAGTTTGAAGTTTCTTAGTTCTTGTTCACATAGGTAATATTATATCCTTCTGGAGTCTTTGATGGAGTTGAAGAATGGATAGGTAGTTATAGTTTTCCATTGTTATGATAAAAGATAAAATAGATATAAATATTGTAACTGTGATTCTTGCTTGATAACTGTTTTGTTATATGTAATTTTGCTATGTTAAAGTTAAAGCCTTCTTTTTTTGTTTAAACAGAAAAAGGGGAAATGATGGAGGTGGGCCTTATATTTATCTGTTGTAAAACACCTTCCTCTGATGTGGGAGTGTCATATATCAATCTGTTGATTTCATTGGTTAAGTAATAAACAAGCTGCTTGGCCTCATAGCTTAGAACATAGGTGGGCAGAGTAAACAGAACAGAATGCTGGGAGAAAGAAGCTGAGTCAGGGAGTCGCCATGATTCTCCCACTCCAGACAGACGCAGGTTAAGATCTTTCCTGGTAAGCCAGCTCATGGGCTACACAGATTAATAGAAATGGGTTAGATCGAAATGTAAGAGCTAGCCAATAAGAGGCTGAAACTAATGGGCCAAGTGGTGTTTAAAAGAATACAGTTTCCCTGTAATTATTTCAGGTAAAGCTAGCTGGGTGGTGGAACGTAGCCCGGCCACTCTTCGTACGACATTCCTCCATACACATTTTGTTACTGTGAAAAATATGATCACTTTCTGACCCATGAATTAGGGAACTAACAAGAAGTTTTAATAGTTTAGAGGGGGAATTTGAGATCCAGATTGTCAGATTCCTTGTCTTTCTGTGAACATCTAAATCACTGCCGGAGGTATGGTAGGTACTGAGCAAACACCTTTGTGGGAAATAAAAAGAAATTAAACTTCTGAATAAGATGCAGATCTGCCAAACTCCTTCCTTGCCTGTGAAACTTCATATAAGTCATATACCTTTTCGGCATAAATATGAGACATATTTACAGCATGATCACATGTAAATAGCACATATCAAAATGCTTCAAAAACTCTACATCAATATTCAGTGTTCAATACGCTCCTTGACTGCAGTCTATTTTTCTAATTTCTCTCTGATCAAATGCCCAGTTTAATACTATCCAGAATCCCACTCTGACCTCTTCTTCCTCCATCATGTCCAAGCCATGCCAGGGTGTCAGTTCTACTTGAAGCGTGACTCCATTTTTGTTTCTGCAAGCCAAGTTAATGTTGGAATAGATAGATACAGCATTTGAATTTTATAGGACTCATTTTATATGATTATGCAGAGCTCAATATTCTTAACTGAGGTAAATAGGATGGCACCCAGCAATTCATTCTTAACCTTCTAATCCCCATATATGCCTTTTTCCTCTTACACATATGGTTAGGTACATCATGGTGGTGAGTTCTGTTTCTATAACAAAATCTTCCAAGCAACTTATGCCAGAACAGGCTTGAGCAACTGACCTCTTTCAGGGCAGGCCTGAGCCAGTAACATCTGCTGGAACAGGCCCGAGTGAGTGACCTCCACGGACAGAGACAAGGCCCAGGCCAGCAACTTCTGCAAAAGCAGACCTGAGATAGGGACACGTGTCAGAGTAGGCCCAAGCCAAGGACCTCTGCCAGAACAGGCCAGAGCCAGAGAACTCCAAAAAAGCAAGTATGAGGGAGTGACTTTCAAGGGAGCAGGCCTGAGCCAGTGACCTCTGTGGGACTGAACCTAAGCCAGTAATGTCCGAGGGACAAGGCCTGAGTTAGCCCAAGTTCACCAGAGCAGGCCAAACCAACGGCCTCCACCAGAGCAGGCCTGACCCAGCAAGGGAGCAGGCCCAAGTGAGCAACATCTGTGGGAGAAGGCCTGAGTCAGCAACTTCCACAGGACAAGGCCTGAGTGAGTAACCTGCATCAGAGCAGACCCAAGCCAGTGGCCTCCACCAAAGCAGGCCTGAGTAAGCAATCTCCTCTGCAGCAGGCCCGAACCAGTGACCCCCACAAGAGTGGGCCTGATCCATCACTCTCCTCTGGAGCAGGCCCGAATCAGTGACCTCCCTGGAGCAGGCCCTAATGAGTGACCTCCATGGGACCAGACCCAAGCCTGTCACCTCCATCAGAGCAAGACCTAATAAGCAATCTCCATGGGAGAGAACAGGCCCAGACCCATGACCTCCACCAAAGCAGGTCCAAACCAATAACCTCTACTGGATCAGGCCCAAGTCAGCAACCTCCATAGGAACAGGCCTTAGCCAGTGATGTTGACAGGACCAGGCCTGAGCCAGTGACCTCTGTGGGGCCAGGATCAACCCAGCAACCTCCATGGTACCAGGCCTATGTCAGCAACCTCTGCTAGAGTAGGTCTGAGTCAGCAACCTTGATGTAACCAGGCCCCAGGACTGTAACCTCCATGGTAGCAGCCCTGGGCCAGGAACATATGTGGGGATAGGCCCAAGACAGCAACCTTCTCCGGAGCAGGCTGAAGCCAACAACATCCATGGGAGCAGGTCCAAGCCAACTGCCTCCACAGGACCAAGCCTGAGCAAGTGACCTCAGCATGAGCAGGCCTGAGCCATGATCTCCACAGGAGCAAGTCTAAGCAAGCATCTTCCATGGGAGCAGGCCTAAATAACCTCCAGGAATGCAAAGTGACCTCGGGTGAATGGAACCATGGCCTTAACTCCACCAAAGGAGTAACCATCTGAGCCTTGGATTTATTGGCACCAGACAAATGGCCCCAAATACACCAATCAGAGGAAAAGATGGGTAGACAAGGTAAGAACACACTCAATACTAAAAAGAGCAATATGATACCAACAAAAAATTGTGACTCTAAAACAGCAGGACTTGAACAACCCAATAGAGATGAAGCAGAAGAAAATGGCCTAAAAATAACTTTAGAAGAATGTTTGAGGCCTTAAGAGGAAATGAAAATTTCTCTCAAAGAAATTGAGGAAAAGACAAACAAAAACTTGAAGAAATCAACAAATCCCTTAAAGAAGATCAAGAAAAGGCAATCAAACAAGTAAAAAAAATGATTCAGGACTTGAAAACTGAAATAGAGACAATAAATAAAACCTGAACAGAGGCAATACTGGAAATGAAAAATATGGGAAAATGATCAGGAACCACAAATGCAAGTATAAACAGCAGAATACAAGAGATGAAAGAGAAAATATTAAGTGTTGAATATACAATAGAGGAAATAGACTCGTCAGTCAAAGAAAACATTGTCTTACAAAAGATTATCACAAAATATCCAGGAAATATGAGACAATATGAAAAGACCAAAGCTAAGAATAATTGGGATAGAAGAAGTAGGAGAAGTCCAACTCAAAAGCACAGAAAATACAGTCAAAAAACCATAGAAGAAAAATTTCCTAACCTAAAGAAGGAAATGCCTATGAATGTACAAGAAGCTTACAGAAGACAAAATAGACAGGACCAAAAAATAAAAAGTCCCTTCACCACATAATAGACAAAACACTAAAAATACAAAATAAAGAAAGAATATTATGAGCTGCAAAGGAAAAGGGCCAAGTTACATCAAGAGGCAGATTTATGAGAATTATACCAGACTTCTCAGTGGAAACAATAAAAGCCAGAAGGTCCTGGTCAAGCATTATGTAGACATTAAGAGACCATGGATGCCAGCTCAGACTACTATACCCAGCAAAACTTTAAATCACCATAGATGGACAAAAGAAGATATTCCATGACAGAACCAGATATAACCAATACCCAGCCACAAAACTAGCCCTACACAAAATACTAGAAGAAAACTCCAACCCAAGGAAGTTAGCTACATCCACAAAAACACAATAGATGATATCATAGCAGCAAATAACAAAAAAGGGGAAATTTACACAATAACAATACCAACAATGAAAACTAAATTAACAGGAACTGGCAATCACTGGTTATTAATATCCCTTAATGGGATCAACTCATCTATAAAAAAAGCACAGGCTAACAGATTGAATATGAAAACAGAATCCCACCTTCTGCTGCATTAAAGAAACACACCTCAACCTCAAATACAGACATTACCTCAGAATAAATAGTTGTGAATGGACCTAAAAAACAAACTGGAATAGCTATCTTAATACCTTAAAAAATGACTTCAAACTATAATCAATCAAAAGTTACAAAGAATAACATTTGTCACTGGAAAAAAAATCCGTCAAGAGAAAATCTCAATACTGAATATCTAAGCTCCAAATTCTGTATCTCATTTGATCACCATGGCTTAAGATTAGAATTCAACAGCAACACTAATTTCAGAAAGCCCTTAAACACATGGAAATTAAACAACGCTTAACAGAATCACAATGGTCAAGGAAGAAAAAAAGAAAAACTTTGAAGACTTTTTAAAATTCAATGAAAATGATGACATATCATACCCAAATTGATGTGATACGATGTTAAGAGGAAAGTTCATAGCACTAAATACCTATATAAACAAGCTGGAAAAAAATCCCACACTACTAAGTTAATAAAACACCTGAAAACCCTAGAACAAAAAGAAGCAAACTACACAGAAGGGATAGATGTCAGGAAATAATCAAATTGAGAGCTGAAATAAAAAAAAATAGAAACAAAGAAAACAATACAAAGAATCAATGAGACCAGGAGTTGATTCTTTGAGAAAATCAACAGAATGGAAAAAATCATTATTCAAAGTAACCAAAAGGCAGAGGAAGAATATCCAAATTAGCAAAATCAGAAACAAAAAGGGTGACATAACAAGAGATAGAGAAGAATTCCAGAGAATCATCACATCATACTTCAAAAAAACCTGTACTTCACAAAATTGGAAAACTTGACATAAATGAACATTCAAAATAAATATCACTTTTGAAAATTATCACAGGACCAAATAAGCAAATAAAATAGACCTATAACTGCTAAAGATATAGAAAAGACATCAAAAGTCTCCCAACCACAAATGTCTAGGACCAGATGGGTTTAGCACAATATTCTACAAGATTTTCAAAAAAGAACAAATACCAATACTTCTTAAATTATTTCACACAATAGGAACATGGTCAAACTCTAGAAATGCAAAGTACTCAGCCACTGCAGGAAGACTGTTCTTACCCTAAATTTAGCAATCACACTTCTAGGTATTAAACAATTGCATTGCAACCTTCATTCCCATAGTGCTCTGCATACAAATGTATAAGGCAGCTTTACTTCACAACTCCTCAAACTAGAAACAACCAAGAGACCTTTAAAAGGTGGATAAACTTTTTAAGGCATGTGCAGGTCTGTGCAAGTGGTCACAGCAGTTGTGTCATGACTGCAATGGCTAAGTCAGGAGAAGATGGAATTTCATAGTGCTCCTCCCATACTCTCTCTCTTACACTTTTTCTGTTTTTCTTCCATGGTATTCTCTGGGCCTCAGAAGGTGTGATATATTTGCTCTATTTAAGACTGGTCACTCACAGTCATTTATAGTCAGTCCTTTGCCTAGCTATGAGTCTGATTTAACTCCAACTCTCTCTCTTTCTTTTTCTCTCTCCCCTTCTCTCTCTCTCTCTCTCTCTCTCTCTCTCTCTCTCTCTCTCTCTCTCTCATAGAATATTACTTTGTTATAAAAAGAGGAGATTATGTGATTTGAAACAACACAGAAAAACCTGGCAAATAATGTATTAAATGAAATAAGCTAGGCATAGAAGAACACATTCCACATAATATCAAATCCATGTATTCTTAAAGTAACCTCTTAGAAGTTAAAAGTATGGTGGCTACCAGAAACTATGGAGAATAAAGAGAGGTAAGCATAGGGAAACATTGGTTAGTATCAATAACACTAAGAAGGGAAAAGTTGTAAGTGATGTCAACATTTTTCAGTAAGGTTTTCTATTTCTGTGGAAAGAAACCATGACCATGGCAAACATTGGTTCAGTCCATTATCTTCATGGTGGGACAGGTAGGATCACAAGAAGACATGGTGCTAGAGCTGAAACCGAGAGTCTTATATCTTCCAAGGCACAATGAAATGATCTGAGACATTATGCATTATCCTGAGCATAGGAAACCAAAGCCCTCCCCCACAGTTATACACTTCCTCCAACAAAGCCACACCTCCTAATAGTTCCACTCCCCTGCTTATGGTGGCCAGTTACATTTAAACTACCACATTGTTCAAAACTGTGGTCACAAAAATTAAGCAGTGTGTGAGAAGGAAGGGTTCACGGCACAAATTGGGACCAAAATCCCATCTGGCCAGTTGTACAGTACTAATTAGGAAGAGCCATGGATGGATAAGGAAGATTTAAGTAAGACATTACTTCTTTGTATTTGACTCTCTTTCTTTAGTTGTCTTTCCTTTTCTTTGCTGTTGTGATAAATGTGTCTTAAGTAAATACACCTAATCAATTATTACTTTAAATAAATTAATATATGTATAACCATTGATAGTTACATTTTTGGTGGGTAATAATGACTAAATCTATTCTTCTGTAAAGAATCCAGTATTATCAATGACATCATATTCTATATTAAGTCTCTAGGTTTATCATCCTATATGATTACAGGTTTGTAGCCAAGACTCATTTCTGCCAGTTTCTCACTCTTCTAGTAACCACCACTCCACTCTATTTCTGTATATTAAACCTCTTCTTAGATTCCATGTACAGGTGAAATTATAAAATATTGCTGTAGAAAAATCCTTCAGCCTTTAAGTGGGTGGCCACTTGGGCATGGCCTCTTATATTATAAATGCCATTGTAAAGCATGTGCTCCTTCTCTCTTCCAGCTGCTGGATTCGCCTTTTGAGCAGGGCACTGTTATTGGTGAGTCTACCCCTAAATAAATAACTCTTTATTATATATATGTAATATATTATTATATTCAATTCTGTGCTAGTGTGGGACTTCTGTATAACATCCCTCTTCCTCTGACACCCACTTCATACCTACCAGGTGGACTGGTCCAAAATGTCCAAATGGTCCACAGCCCAGAAGGTCTGACAACCCTGTCCACCTGGCTTAAAACCCCCACCACAGAAGACCTAAGTGCACAACCACTTGGAAATTTTCCAAGTTTATGAACATTTTTTCCCCACCACTGCCACATTCTCTACCACAGGGGGACTTGTTCAGCTTCTGGTTTATGCCCCCTGCTTGTGAGTTCTAGGCTCCTTGCACCATGTAGAGAGATGATTTGATCAACACCAAGGTAGAAGTTGAAGCTGTGCAAGACTGTGCTGCCACCAGTTGTGATGCCAGTAGCAACTCTAAAATTGAGACACCTGCTGGACAATAAAGATTATTACACTTGAAACAATTTACTGGATCTTTTAACACAGGTTTGATTAATTAACGCACCAAGAAACTTGAAAGCTATATAATTGCAGAACACATTAGAATATAAAATTTTTATGACCTTTTTGCTGATACTATGGATTGTATTCTTCAGGGTATATATGGTAATTGTGAAACATCCATTTATTGAATATTGGGACTCAGTTTTTGTCTTCACATTATATCCTTAAGAAAATCATTTGATAACAGAATAAGGTACTTTTAGAAATTATACAGTCTTTACAGACTAATAATCAACAACTAGCTGATAGGATTAATACCATTGAAAATCAAAAGTTAGCTGAAATATTAATACTATTAAAAAGAATAACAATTTGACAGACAAAATTTAATCATGCCAATAGGTACTGAGAAATTATCTGAAAGAACTCATATTGTTGAATTTGGCAATCAAAATCTGTTAAAAAGTTATGATAGGTTAGCCAATAGAGTATCTCTCCAGGAAGGCAGTCTGCATTCTATCCAAATAATGTCCAAGAATGAGATGTTACCTTTAAAGGGAAAACTTCAGACCCTGGATTCACATGTTCTAAATGAGGACCAGAGGCTTGGTGCCTCAATGAAATCACTAGGAATGTATACAGGCCAAGAAATACATGCTTCACAAAATATAGTAATGAAAACATTAGAAATGGTTGAGGAAGTTATTAGTGCTGATGAGCAGGGCAAGAAGGTACAAGGGCAGGAGATAAAATCACCAGTACCTGTCAAAGATGACTTTCCCAGGCTTTAGCTCCCTACCTGGTAATTGTCTCTGACAAAGCAACAAGTTTTAAATGCCCAAAAAGATCCAAAAAAGAAAGATGGATCCCTATAGGAATGAATGATCTAAAAGAAATTAAGCAGATTTGCATTCAGCATTTGTTAGGGAGATGGTCAAGAAATGGGCTTCTAGCAATAAGGCCACCCCACATGCCTGGCTTCAATTAGTTTCAGCAGTCATAGATGATGGGCCCCAATTGTCGTAGAAATGTTATTTGTGAGAAGAGGCAAAAATTTCTGAACAACAGGGAAAAGTAAAAGGACTTAAGGTTTCCCAAGATCAAATTATTGGTGAGGGCACTTATTCTGACCCATGGGATCAAGTTCTTTATGATAAACAAATCTTGTCTCTATGCCACAAAGAAGTTTTAAATGCTAAGGACAAAATTCAAGAACTAAGAAATTGAGTTGAATCACATAGCAGGGTTTAACAGGGCCAGAGAGAACACTTTAATGTCTTTTTACAAAGATTAACTAAGGCTGTACAAATAAGAGTAACAGACTCAGATGCTAGATAAGTATTTATTGAATCTCTGGCTTTTCAAAATGCCAATTTAGAATGCAAAAAGATACTTGGGCCTTTAACGATTAGATCAACACCAGTGGATGAATGGATCCTGCATACAATGAACATTGAAACAGTTGACTATAATACTGAAGCATGGGTAGAAGAAGCAGTTTCCAAAGTTATGAGGAGACATCAAAATACCAAATGTTTAATTGTGGTAGGGTATGACATCTGAGAAGGGATTGCAGACAAGGAATTCCTAGGAATAATGTCTCCTCTGGGAATTGCAAAAATAAAAGGTATCAACTTTCTGAATTCTGTAGAAGGTGTGACAAAGGCTGACATTGGACCAATAACTGCAGATCAACAAAAGACAGACAAAACAAACTGATCCTAAAGGGAAATTCCTTGGGGGGAACATCTCACAGGCCCCCAAGATAAAAGTAGTGCAGTCATTCCCAATCACTCTGGAAAACATGCCTCACCAGAAAAATCAAAAAATCCAGAGCCTTCCATAAAAAACTATACTGTTCTGGATGAGGGAATAAACATGGAGCAGGAATCAAAAATTCCAATAGGAAATGCATATTCTTGTAGACTTCTATAAATGATTAAAGACAAAAGCTAAGAATACATATAAATGGCATTGTGATTGTTGGTTTGATAGACATGGATGCAGATGTGAGTATAATTACCCAATAATTTTAGCACTCAAATTTGCCTCTTTAAGAGGCATAAATTCAATTCCTAGGGATTGGAACTCTATCTCAAGTGAAACAAAGCATGAGATGGGTTGAATGCATAGGGCTAGAAGGACAGAGAAGAAGGCTGAGGCCTTGTCTGGCTAATATTGCAGTGAATTTATGGGGTCATGATCTATTGCAGCAATGAAATTCTCACATTAACATTTTTGTAGTCCTAGAAACTCATGTTTCTGGAAATGATAAGGTACTATACACAAAGGCTATATGAGAAACAAAGCAACTAGAAAATCTTTAGAAGTACCAACATCACTAACTTTAAAATGGTTAACTTAGAGACCAACACGAGTTAAACAATGGCCTTTAACAGAAGACAAACTTCAAGCTTTAGGACAGCTGGTACAGGAGTGTTGGAGGAAGGTCGCTTGTTGGTTCCCAGCTGCCTAGCTAGTTAGAACCAAAATAATCACAAAGAAACTATATTAATTAAATCACTGCTTGGTCAATTAGTCTAGCTTCTTATTGGCAAATGCTTACATCTTAGTTTAACACATTTCAAAAAAATCTGTGCATCACCACAAGGTCATGGCCTATCAACAATGTTTCAACATGTCTGTGTCTGGTGGCAACTCCATGACTTCTTTCCAATTCCAACTTTTCTTCCTCTTAGCATACAGCCAACCTTTTCCCACCTAGATCTGTTTTTCCCTACCATAGTCTTAAAGCAGTTCTTTATTCATTAACCAATAAAAGCAACACATAGACAGAAGAACTTCCCACACCATTTCCCCTTTTCTGTTCATTATAAAATGAAAATTGAGACCTCATCAACTAGCAGGTATAGACCCAGAATAATTTATTGTGCCTTTTACTCATGGTACTAAGGGATTTTAAAGAAACTTTTAATATAGTTACTGATTCACAATATGCAGAAAGAGCTGCCTTGCACATTGAAACTGCTGAATTTATACCAGATGATACAGAATTGATTTCATTATTCTTACAATTCAAGATATAATCAGGAATAGCCTTTGCCCCATGACATAACACACATCAGATTCCATATGGGTCTGCCAGGTTCTCTAGCTCAAGGTAATGCAAAAATTGATCAATTATTGATTGAAAGTGTGTAAAAAGCCTCAGAATTTCATAATAAACCTCATGTCAATAGCAAAGGTTTAAAGAAAGAGTTTTCTATTACATGGCAAGAAGCTAAAAAGATTATATAGAGATGAGTATTTGTTCTTTCTATAACCTTACACTGTTATCTGCAAGGAGTAACCCAAAGGGTACTCAAAAGAATGAAATCTGGCAGATTGATGTGTTCTACTTTGCAGATTTTGGAAAATTAAAATATGTACACCACACCTTTGGCATTTATTCAGGTTTTCAATGGGCAACTGATTTGAACTCAGAAAAGGCTGATTCAGTAGTCATGCATTTATTAGAAATTATGGCTACCATGGGTACACAAATAAACAAAAACAGATAATGGTCCAGCATATATCTCAAAGAAAAAGAAACAGTTTTTTGCTTATTATAATAGAAAGCATATTACAGGCATACCAAATTTTACAGGTCAGGCAGTTATAGAAAATTCAAATCAAACTACAAATGATATGTTAAACAAACAAAAAGGGATTGTAAACACTCTCAGAAATAAATTATACAATGCTTTATTGTAGCAAGCTGCGTGAAGCCACACCTGATGGAGATGTATAATCAACTCCTATGGCTAAAGTCTGACCTATGTTATGATCACGCAATGATTATCAGCTGCTTGCATATGCGTGGACTTATGGGCAATGCCCAACTGGCAATCCGGGATTGGCAGCCCATGCCTACTTAAGGGCTGGGAGAGGTTTGCCCAGGGAGAAAGAGGAAGGAAAGACGGGAGAGAGAGAAAGTGAATAAAGTCCTGGAATAAAACTGCAGTGAGAAGAGCACCGGTGTGTCGCGTCCTTGCTGGACGAGGTAGAGCCGCGACACTTTATTAATGTTGAATTTTTTTAATATTTATTTATTTATTATGTACACAATAGTCCGTCTGTGTGTATGCCTGCAGGCCAAAAGAGGGCACCAGACCTCATTACAGATGGTTGTGAGCCACCATGTGGTTGCCGGGAATTGAACTCAGGACCTTTGGAAGAGCAGGCAATGCTCTTAACCACTGAGCCATCTCTCCAGCACCATACACTGAATTTTCTTAACACTAATAAGAAAGGAACAACAGCATCAGAGAGATATTGGATAATAGAAAAGTCTTCTGAATTAAATCAGCCAGTGTATTTTAATGTGTTGACCTCACAATATAAACCAGAAGATATGCTATGTTGGAGGAGGGGTTTTGCTCTTGTTTCCACAGGTTAAGAAAAGTTATGGGTACCATCAAAATTAATAAAGATTCAGTTTGAAAAAGAGAAACTTCTTGAGAAAGAGAAATGATGGGTCATCCATAGAGATGACAGCCATACAGGTGATAAGAAAACCTGTTAAGGTTTGGGGCAGAGTTTTGTTCTTGTCTTTTCAGGAAAATACTCATCTTCAATAAAATCAAGATACCCTGGACAATTAGATGCCTAAAGAGGAAAAGATAATTATCCAGAAAAAATTATAAAGCAAAGAGAATTATGACTTGTGAGTACAGACCAAATAAGAGTCATGATTCATTTAAAAATCAAAGCTGGCTTTAGAGTTGGACAATGGCTCTGTCCCTCTATAAATCCAAGCACGTTGTTAAAAGAAAAATTCAGAGTTTCTGTTTCACGTCAGCAACTATGGTTTGAGACAGAAAGAAGAAAGAATATAGAATAAAACTTGTTTTTTTTTCATACCTACTTTTGTCTCTATCCTACCTTTAATTGAATATATGTCTGTATAAGAAATGTTTAAATTTTTCACAATAAACAATAAATTTTCCTGCTGTAATGTTTAATGTTTCCAGGAAGAAGACGGGGCCCCACAATAGACTCCACCTGGATGATATGATGTCATAATGGTAATAGTTACTATAAGACATGTTTTGGGTACCAGCTACTCAAGATGGTTCCAAATAGATTAGCTGAAATGGTATACCTTTTTACAATATTCTGATCAGAACTCCAAATAGGAACCTCAGAAAAACCCTACTGAATACTCAAAGACTATTTGAAATTATACCAGACAGTAATCTTGAAACTTAACCATCATTTTACTTTCACAGAATCCCACAGATAGAACATCACCCCCATGAGAGCTGGAAGTAATTCTACAAGACAACATCTCCTCTCCCAACAAAGTTTGTTCTCAGGCTTAGGGACATCAATTAGGGGTTTATTATACTTAGTATAGGGTTGGGAAGGAAATTATGTAGATTTAGGGATCTCTTTGAATAAAAGGGAAATTGCATGAAATAATAGATTAGTGTGAGCCTACTTACACTAATAATAATAGTGAGTAATAGAGTGAATACTCGTGAGCTATTATTTATAGGCAATTTACATTGGTATAGATTCTCATATATTGGTACAAATTTAAATTTTATTGAATATGTTACTTATTTTTGCTTACAACATTTGTATACCTAGGCAAAGTTATTTTGTCATATTATATGCATGCATGCTTCTACCTTTTGTATATTGATACAATTTTAGAATATATTTTTCATGTTGAAATATACCTTTCTATCTCTGATCAATATATTGATTTATACATTGTTTACATTTTGAGGTCATTGTCCTCATTTGTTGCACACTTGTTTAAAGACTGTTTAATATTCTAATATTAAGTCTTAGTCTTTAAGTTATATAGGTATTAAGAATTATAGGTTAATATTCATGTTTGTCATAACTATAGTTAGAGTAATCAGGCTCTTTAGATACATACAATACATAGAGATTGTATTTTGCATAGATAGGCAATCTTCAACCACTTCAAAGAGCTGTAGAATATGGCATTTAAATGACTTAGGTTTCTGTTGATTTGAGACACAATTTCTCCTCACAGTACCAATCTTTGCCTGAAAGAATTTTGAACACCGAAGATGCTCCACTTCGATCTTGTTTTCTTCTTGGCAAAACTGACCTTTGGGCAAGGAACTGCCCATGCTTCAATCACTGACCAAATGTACAGTATCCAGACAGGACAAGCAGGGTACAAAAGAAAAGAATGAATGAAAGGAAAAAGACTGTCAAATCCTGCCAAGACAGGGTAAGACAGTTTTGAAGATTTTCCTGCCTCTGAAAATAGTCTGTCAGTTATTCTAGGCCTTATCCAAAGTTGGTTGCTTCAACATTGCAAATGAGACTTTGGGTGATTGCTCAGGCAGCCAGTTGTCCCTGTCATTTATTGCACATTTTGGAAGTTGCTTGATTGCACTTCCTGCTTACTCAAGTATTATTATTTCCCTTCTCAGGTCTTCAATGGGGTTGAAGACTAGATTGATAGTCATAGTTACTTTCCTATCATGACTTGGACAAGTTATAATACAAGAGACTTAGACTCCTTAGGATGGAATAATTATTGGAACATTTATCACACACTTCTTGCTTGATAATATTTATGCCGGTTGTAATTCTAATTTTTATGCTTGATATTTGTTCTTATTGTATATAATTTCGTATTATGCTTAGAATTCTCTTATTTAAACAAAAAGGGGAGGTGCTATAGAAAATTCAGCCATTAGCCTTTAAGTTTCCTGCCCACTTCTACATGGCCTCTTATACTATAAATGCCATTGTAAAGCACACACTCCCTCTCTCTTCTGGCTGCTGAATTCCCCTTTTTGGCAGAGGACTGTAATCTGTGAGTCTACCCCAAAATAAATAACCTTTATTATATTCATTTCTGTGCTAGTGAGGAATTTCTTTTTAGCATCACTCTTCACAATATTCTCCATTGGTTGTCTAATGTATTTCTCTTTGTGTAACATTCCTATAGGTTCAGTCAAGCTACTCTAAATGTTCTAATCTACATTCCCAACAACAGGCTACAAATTTTCCCTTTTCTCTGCTTCCTCTCCAGTCTTTCTTAACCAAACCCTTGTCTATAGAAGCCATCTTTGCAGCTGTGAGGTGACAGTTTATTTGGCTTTGATTTGCATTTTCATGATGATTCATGATGCTGAACACTTTTTCATGTACCTGGCCACTTTTGCATCTTCCTTGGAAAAGTGAGTATCAATAGCTATTAAGATCAAAGGATAACAATGTATACAAAAGAAAATAGAAATTTGAGAGATATCTGGCAGTCATCTGGCTATGCTATACAAAGAAATTAGAGTTCCAAAACCAAACTGTCCAGCTACCCACTGAAATAAGGGGGACTAGGAAGAAGCTGACTGAGATGGTTGATCATAACATTCTTTTAACATTTGTTAAGACTCAGAAATAGATGACAGCTAGTTGATTTGTGGATCAGAGCCCTCTGGAGGTCTAGGCTGGCATGGGGAGGTTCTGGGAATTAATAAACACATCATGAACAGCTGTGTTCTAAGCTAATGTTACTGTTAGTTCATTTTTTCGAAGCTCTTAGTATACTGTATACACTGTGATATTCTGTACTAATTCCATTTCTCCAACCTAGCCCAGTGCTGTAGACACCATCTCCTGTTAAAGGCTGTCACCCCTCTAAAGAGAATAAAACCAAGGCCCACAAAGTGATCTCTGTTTTCATTAACCTGGTGACAAAAAATTAATTCAAATTCTGGTCTTCTCCCCTTCTAGGCTCTGTACTTTCAGCATTTGTTTTCTAACACCAGGCTTCCCAGCACTTCACCTCATCCAACTAAGCTAGGTATACCCATGTAGCCTTCTTTCCAACCAAAGGCCTTAGATTTCACCAAGATTTTCTGTAAGACAAAATATTCTGTATTGCTTTGTTAGTGTACCCCTCTCATGCTTCCATAGTTTTTCTTTTGTGGTAATAACTGGAAAATACAATCTGATAATTTTCAAGTCTTAGTTAAATTAGTATTTGTTCTGCAACCAACCTGAAGTTTTTGCAACTGCACTACAAAGGTTTTAGAGGAATTGGGTACAGAGGATGCTATGGGAGAAGAAATAAATAGTTTCATTTGAAAAACACAGCAATTTTTAATTAACAAAGTTACATATTTATGTAAAGATTCCCAAGATAAAATCAGCTCAGGGGTGGAAAGCACAAACCAAGAGATTAAGTGGCTCTAGTATATTCCACCAAACACTTCTCTAAGAAGAAGGCAAACAGCTGTCATGAGGATCTCACAGGGATACGCTCAGATGCAGGTGATAGAAGAGGAGAGAAAGTTTCATGAATGGGGAAAAGTGATTAACAAACACAAGCATTCATTTGAAAAATAGTATGCTTCCTGCACAGGCAAGCTACAGTGACTCAGAATCCTGCATGCAGAGCTGGAGTTTAGAGCCAGACTCTGGCTGCAGGACAAGATGGACATCATTGATTGTAATAATAGTGACTCTCTGACGGAGGAGGGCACTGGGGCAAGAGAGGGCAGGAGATCTGTCCACGTTTCAGAACAATGCTAACATACACACCCATATTTCCCCCGCTGCATTTATCTAAGTCCGTGCTGTTTCTGGTTAGCATCTGGCCAGAAAAGTGTGGGTAACCACCAAAAAAGGAGAGTCCAATTGCCAATTTAGTCATAGTAAGATAAATGACTTTTACTGAGAAGAAAAATATACTAACTTAAAGTTTAATGAGGATTACTGACCCATGTGACCAAAGTGTAGAAGAGTGAGAAAAGTAACCATAACAATAGATATGGTCTTTAAGTGCTTAATAAGTGCCTTGATCTAAGGGAGATATTTCACTTGCATCTCGCTGACCAAGCCTCATTTTGAACTTATGTGTGGGGTGGGTGCTATTATCAGTTCTAGTTTATAGCTAGGAAAAAGAAAGAGGTCTTGAAGATTGTTAATCGGTCTTCTGATACTATAACAAAACACTTGGGATGATCAACTTATAGTGAGGAAACCTTTGCTTTGGTTTGTAGTTTGGAAGGCTCAAGTTGATCTAGTGATCTCACTAATCCTAGCAGGAATATGAGATGGAAAGAGTTTGTTCATCTTGTACCTGGATTGAAAAATACAAAGTGGCAGAGATTAGGATCTTGCAGTCTCCTTCAAGAGTTCACCCTCAGTGGGACACACACACACACACACACACACACACACACACACACACACACACACTATTCTTCAATCTTAAAGGTTCTACCACCTTCCAATAATGTCTCTCTGAAGAGCAAGGCTTTGTTTAGCTCATATACTTTGAGAGGTAGTACAGGAGCAAACACCAACAAGGCCTTAAGGGATTTGTACAGACTATAAAAGATCACCCCAGCCTGTGTGATTCTCAGTTTCCAAATCCTAGGCTCTGAGGACATTCTATTTTATCAAGTCCTACAGAGGAGCTGCAATCCCAGACTCTTCATTAACTCGATTGTCCATATTTTTAATTTACTTTCAGTCCGAAGAAAATGGTGTGACCTTTCTCCTTCCTGTACCATAGATATCTTAGAAGGACAGAACCCAGTCTTTCCACCTGATGTCACCTACTCAGGACGCTCTCTTTTTTTCTCTGCCCACTTCCATCTCACTCTTAAGAATTCCTTGAAGTTCTACCAGCCACTCAGTCCATACCAGCTTCTCTCCCTTCTCTGGCTTCCTCTCCTGAAAACTCATCTTTTCCCATTTTCTATGTTGATAGATAGATAATAAGGATTATTCACCCCATGCCCTCAACTGTGTTGGAAATTACTCAAGGACAATACTACTGTCTACTCATCTGAGTCTTCCACAGTGTCCATCACATGGCCAGGTGTGTAAAAATCAGTTTTTAAAATAAACTGAAACAAAAGGGGGGACAACTGAACTAAATGGATTAAAATTTTCCATGGGCACAATTTTTGCTGTTATTTTTTGTTTGTGTTTCATTTTGTTTTAGTTTTAAAGGTAAGGGGAATATTTCTGGGATATGCACATGGAGGTATCTTTAGAGGTGTTCTCACAACAGCTAACTCCAGAACACACTGGAATGGGGTTCATAGTTTGCAGAAGTTTAGGGAATGAGTATCCAAGTATCCAAATATTCTGTAATCCCATCACCAAATGTGTGAGTGAATAAATGGATTTCAGCTGCCATTCATCCTCACTCAGGCTCTTCCCATAGCACCGAGACATGCTGTTCTGCATAATCCAGTCTTTTATTTGAAAGACACAGGTGTGACATACATGTAAAGTGTATCTTATCTCTGTTTTCTAGATGAGAAAGCAGAGTTGTTGAAGTAAAAATAATTTGTTGGAAGTTAGGGTTGGGCATACACCAGAGATAGCTTTCAGAACCCAAAGCTGCTTCGGTCTTTGTTTCCAAATTCTCTGACAGGTAGGTTGCCATGCCCATGTATCTGTGTTTCTTCTCTGAAGCATAGAGAAGAAGCTGACTGAAAATTAACAGAAACTCAGCCCCCCCTCTGCCTCCAGATACCAAGATAATGGGTTTTACTATTAATTGCTTCTCATGTGACTCCTCTTATCTTCACAAATATTACCACCACCTTCACGTCTTCCCATGTCGTTTCCTTTGGAAAAAAATTCCGAAATCAGGTTGGTTAGATTTACTTCTGAGCCCCAGTTCTTGGAACATGTCACTTGCCCTCTCCCAATCTCTTAGATGGAAATATCTTGCTTTTGCACCTTCCTGTTACTTTTTATCCTGTCTGCCATAAGGTAAGGAAGCTCATCCCTCACATACCCCTGCTTGCCACAAGTTCATTCCAGCATGGGGGCAGGCAATCATGGCTCAACCCTCCCTTAGGCTGTTTTCTCATTACAATGTTCTCTCTGATATTTTGTAAAAGCTACCAAAAGTTGTCATACAACTCCTTGAGGGTTCTGTTAAAGAAAATAAGTAATAATGTGTGCTGCCCGATCAGTAAGAATATCTTAGGTTTTTTTTTTCCTGTTGCTCTGATAAAATACTCTGACAAAGGGAAAAGGGGTTCATTTGGTTTGCAGTTGAAGGTTATGGTCTATTACAATAGATACGTGATAAGTTCAAGCTAGAGATAACTCGCCATACTACATCCACAGTCAAGAAGGGAGAAGTGGATTGATGTGAAGATGCTATCTCAGCTTGCTCTCTCCAACGTCATACAGCTCAGGGTCCCAAACCAAGGAAATGGAGTCACCCATAGTTGGCAGATATTCCACATTATCATGACGTAATTATGATATTCCATAACAGACACCCCCAGAGGCTTTTCTTCCATGTGATTCTAGATTGTATCAAGTTGACAACTAAAATTAAACATCACAACTCCTAAGAATGACACATGTTGACAAAGACTTTCTCTGTACTGGGCACTAATTTGTCAAATTGTTGCTTTCTGGCTTTATTATCCTTCCACTATCAATATATCTCCAATACAAGGTATTACTGGACACTTTTAAAATACAACAGGACTCAGTTTCATCATCAGGTTCACAGCAGGTATCTAGATGTCTCCTGGAGGCCATCCTATGTCAACACAGTCCACAATGCCATAATCACACATGGGAGTGGGCCACCACATTCATTCTTCTAATCACAAATCAAGTATTTTTCATCTTGATTTCTCATTTGCTGGATTAAAAAAAAAGTCTCTCAGTTTGCTAAGCATGAGGTTAATTAGCCAAGTGGCCCATTAGCTATTAGTCCCCGTAATTATAAAACCACATTAGCTTCAAAGGGATGCTATAGATGCCTGCAAGTTGGAGGAAAAAACCCAACAAGTAATATGGGGTGTATAGAACATCTGCTCCCACATCTCCTGGAGACCAGAGCATCTGTACTTGACAGTTCTGCTCTTCAATTCAGATTCTTAGTCTTGAGAAAGAATCTGGCTTCAGGAGGAAATAAAAAGGTAATATTTAAAGGGTGAAATTGAGGGTGGATGGGTTGCAAGTCCAATTGCATGCCTAGAGACCATCCCTAAGCACTATGATTTTTATCCTTTCAGCAGAATGTTGAGTTTTTAATTGTAGCTATCTCATGACATCGACAGAACTCCCTTGTGCTAGCTGACTCCAGAAATAAATTGAAGGCAAGAGTGTGACTTAGCATGACTTAAAGATTTAGAAACAGTTGACAGGTGGAAGTGGGCAATACTCTTTATTGTCTTGTGTGTATTTTTTATCTTCAAAAAATCATAACTAACCACAAAATAAAAATAAACCCCACGAAGTTCTGACTTTCTCCCAGGATGCATTTGTTGAAATAATAACAAAGCAAATTATTTGAAAATGCACGTTTTATCACTGCTCTTCTTCCTTTATTGGGAAGAAGTCAGTCTGTGCATTGAATATTGGACCCCATAACAAGCGGCATGCTAGAAAGCTTACATTCACTCAAAAGAATGTTCTTACACTTACAGAAGAAAATAGGACAGGAAAAGGAGCTTGGCCAATATGACTTGGTAATCTGCTGAGTGAGACATTACAATAAACTAAGAACTCCAAGTTCCTAATATAGGGCTATGATTGTCATTTTATTTTCTTTTTGCCTTTGTCCGTTGTGGGGTTGGTGAAGATCTTCTCCCAGTCAGTAGGGTGCCTTTTTGTCTTGGTGACAGTGTCCGTTGCTTTACAGAAGCTTCTCAGTTTTAGTAGGTCCCATTTATTCAATGTTGCCCTTAATGTCTGAGCTGTTGGGGTTACACATAGGAAGCGATCTCCTGTACCCATCTGATGTAGGCTACTTCCCACTTTCTCTTCTATCAGGTTCAATGTGTTCTGACTGATAGTGAGGTCTTTAATCCATTTGGACTTGAGTTTTGTGCATGGCGATAGATATGGGTCTATTTTCATTCTTCTACAGGTTGACATCCAGTTATGCCAGCACCATTTGTTGAAGATGCTTTCTTTCTTCCATTGTATACTTTTGGCTCCTTTATCAAAAATGAGATGTTCATAGGTTTGTGGGTTAAAATTCGCGTCTTCTATACAATTCCATTGGTCGACTTCTCTGTTTTTATGCCAGTACCACACTGTTTTCATCACTGTAGCTCTGTAATAGAGTTTGAAGTCAGGGATGGTAATGCCTCCAGACAATCCTTTATTGTATAGGATTGTTTTGGCTATCCTGGGTTTTTTGTTTTTCCATATAAAGTTGATTATTGTCCTCTCAAGATCTGTGAAGAATTTTGATGGGACCTTGATGGGGATTGCATTGAATATATAAATTGCCTTTGGTAGAATTGCCATTTTTACTATGTTGATCCTCCCAATCCAAGAGCAAGTGAGGTCCTTCCATTTTCTGGTATCCTCCTCAATTTCTTTCTTCAATGCCTTAAAGTTCTTGTCAAATAGATCTTTCACTTCCTTGGTTAGAGTTACCCCAAGATATTTTATGCTGTTTGTGGCTATTGTGAAAGGTGATGCTTCTCTGATTTGCCTCTCTGCTTCCATATCCTTTATGTGTAAGAGGGCGACTGATTTTTTGGAGTTGATCTTGTATCCTGCCACATAACCTGCCACATTACTAAAGGTGTTTATCAGCTGTAAAAGTTCTTTGGTGGAGTTTTGGTGGTCGCTTATGTACACTATCATATCATCTGCAAATAACGAAAGTTTCACTTCTTCCTTTCCAATTTGAATCCCCTTGGTCCCCTTATGTTGTCTTATTGCTATTGCTAGAACTTCAAGCACTATATTGAAGAGGTATGGAGAGAGTGGACATCCTTGTCTTGTTCCTAAGTTTAATGGGATGGCTTTGAGTTTCTCTCCATTTAATTTGATGTTAGCTGTCGGCTTGCTGTATATAGCTTTTATTATATTTAGGTATGACCCTTGTATCCCTAATCTCTCCAATACTTTTATCATAAAGGGATGTTGAATTTTTGTCAAATGCTTTTTCAGCATTCTATTTACCTTTTTAGCGATTTAACCAGAGTTTATCCCAAAGCTCTGGTGGCTGGCCCCTTTATCCAACCTTCTGGAAGAAATTTCTGGTCTTCTGACTGGCAGAAATACCCTCTGTGTTCCTCTATATGCTTTATCGCTTGCACACTGCACAAACACCTGCTTTACATATTGTCTCCCTGAGACTTGGCTCTCAGCTCTGGCAGTCTGAGGAAAAGCACATTTGCTTGCCCAGAGTCCAGCTTGCCTATGCTTATTAGGACGTTTCTAGATGGAAGTCTGAGCCAAATTACCCTATGCTTCTCATATAACACCTTCATGTGGAGCCCAGGATGATAGATATCAGCAAGAAATAGTTGTGACACTGGGTAAACTTGTCACAACAGTTACTGAACAAGGGAGGCTTCTGAGTGACTTATGTTGGCACTTACTCCATCACACCACTTGGATAGCTCTTTGAAACCACCTTCAGCTTGGTCCTCTCTGAAACTGCCATCTAGATAGAAGGTAAAATACATTTTTGTTGCTTTCTTTGCTATACTTCAATGGTTCAGTGGAAGTCATTAGACTTTCCTAATGGGATCATTTCCTGTCCCAAACCCCACAAGACCCTCTTCTATCTCAACACCCTGTTGTGATTTCTTCTTAACATAAGTCACTTTCTGGAAAAGTCTCTGGGGTTTAATAATAGGAGCAAAATTACAATTATGAAGTAGCAACAAAATATTTTTATGATTGGAGTTCACCACAGCATGAGGAACTTTATTGTATGGTCATAGTATTAGAAAGGTTGAAAACCGCTGGTCTAGTTTCATGGGATAACTGCTATATCTATGTATTAGTTTAACATTAGGAAAAGGAGCACAATAATAATATCTATTGATATGCTTGACATGAAAATCAAGTTATCTCATCAACAGCACTTTGGGCTGATCATCAAGAGTCCCATAAATGTCCTTCCCCTTTCCCACAGGAAAAAGCTGAGCTCTACCTAATGTTTGACTGTGGATCTGTTTCCATCAGTTTCTGGGTGAGCACTCTATGATAATAATTGGGCTAGGCACCAATCTATGAGTATAGCAGACTAAAATTAGGAATCATTTCATTGACTTTTTTCTTTTTAGAGTACTCAGCAAGTTCTGGTTTATTCTTTTTTTTTATTTTTTTTTATTGAGAAAAGGAAAAAAAAAGTTTCCACCTCCTCCCAGCCTCCCATTTCCCTCCCCCTCCTCCCACCCTTCTCCCCCTCCCCTGACTTCTCTCCCCCTCCCTCTCCAGTCCAAAGAGCAGTCAGGGTTCCCTGCCCTGTGGAAAGTCCAAGGTCCTCCCGCTCCATCCATATCTAGGAAGGTGAACATCCAAACTGGCTAGGCTCCCACAAAGCCAGAACATGAAGTAGGATCAAAACCCCGTGCCATTGTCCTTGGCTTCTCATCAGCCCTCATTGTTCGCCATTTTCAGAGAGTCCGGTTTTATCCCATGCTTTTTCAGTCACAGTCCAGCTGGCCTTGGTGAGCTCCCAATAGATCAGCCCCACTGTCTCAGTGGGTGGATGCACCCCTCGTGGTCCCGACTTCCTTGCTCATGTTCTCCCTCCTTCTGCTCCTCATTGGGACCTTGTGAGCTCAGTCCAGTACTCCAGTATGGGTCTCTGTCTCTATCTCCATCCATCACCAGATGAAGGTTCTATGGTGATATGCAAAATATTCGTCAGTATTGCTCTAGGATAGGGTTATTTCAGGTTCCCTATCCTCAGCTGCCCAAGGAACTAACTGGGGACATTGCCTTGGGCTCCTGGGAGCCACTCTAGGTTCAAGTCTCTTGCCAACCCTAAGGTGGATTCCTTAACTAAGAATTGTGCTTCCGTGCTCCCCCTATCCAACCTTCCTTTATCCTAATCATCTTGTTTCCCCAAGTTCCCCCCATCCTCCCCTTCTCACTTTTCTCTCCCCATCTCCCCTTACCCCCATCCCACCCCACCCCCAAGATCCCACTTTTTGCCAGTCCTGTTTGGTTCTATTCTAGGTCTCTGGGATATCTAACCTCTGGGTTACCTAGTGCTTCAGACAGTATCTGAGTGGGCTTTCTTTCATAGTATGGATCTGAGGCTGGACCAGTGAGTGGTCAGTTACTCCCACAATTTTTGCAATACCTTTACCCCAGCACATCTAGGCAGAAAAATTGTAGGTCAAAGGTTATGTGATTGGGTTGGTGTCCCAATCTATCCATTGGAAGTCTTTCCTGGTTACAGAGATGACCAGTTCAGGCTATGTATTCCCTATTGCTAGTCTTCTTAGCTGGGGTCATCCTTGTAGATTCCTGGGAGTTTCCATTGCACTACATTTCTACCACGCCACCAAAATATTTCCCTTTTCTGCTCATCCCTTCCATCACTCTTTCCTTTCACCCTGTCCCCTAACATAATCCCTCCTGTTCCCATACCCACCCTCCCCCAGTTCACCATCAAAATCTATTCTATTTTGCTTTACAGAGAGATCCAAATGACCACCCCCCCCTTGAGACCTCCTCTTTACTCAGCTTCCTGGATCTGTGAACTATAGCATTATTATCCTTTACTTAATAGCTAACATCCGCTTATAAGTGATTACAGACTATGTTTGTCTTTATAGAACTAGGTTACATCACCCAAGATGATTTTTTTCTGGTTTCATCTATTTACCTACAAATTTCATGGTGTCATTGTTTTTAACACCTGAATAGCAATCCAGTGTGTAAATGTACCATGGTTTTTTTTATCTATTCGCCTGTTGGAGACATCTAGGTTGTTTTCAGTTTCTGGCTATTATGATTAAGCTTCCATGAACATAAGCTGAGAAGGTATCCTCACATTGGGTAATCGGCGAAGAGTGGTATAGTTGGATCTGGAGGTAGAATGAATCCCAGTTTTCTGAAAAGCCACTATATTGATTTCAAAGTGACCTTACAAGTTTGCACTCCCACCAGCAATGGAAGAGTGTTCACCTTGTTCCACATCCTTGACAGCATGAGCTGTCATTTGTGGTTTTGATCTTAGTCATCTTAACAAATGTAAAATGAAATCTCAGAGTCATTTTAATTTTCATCTCACTAATGGTTAAGGATGTTGAACATTTCTTAAAGTGTTTAACAGCCATTTGAAGTTTTTCTATTGAGAATTCTGTGTTTAGATCTGCATCCCATTTTTTTTACTGGATTATATGGTTTTTTGATGTTCAGTTTCTTGGGTGCTTCATATATTTTGGAAATCAAGCCCCTGTCAGATGTTGGGTTGGTGAGAACCTTTTATCATTCTGTAGGCTGTCGTTTTGTCATTTTGACCATGTCCTTTGCTTTACACAAGTTTTTCAATTTCATGAGGTCCCATTTATTAATTGTTTATCTTAGTGACTACACTATTGGTATTCTGGTCAGGAAATTGTTTTCTGTGCTAATGCATTCAAGATTATTTCCACTTTGTCTATCAGATTCAGTATATTTAGTTTTATATTGAGGTCTTCAATCCACTTGTACTTGAGTTTTGTACAGGGTTACAGATATGGATTTATTTGAATTCTTCTACATGCCAATATCTAGTTAGACTAACACCATTTGTTGAAGATTCTTTTGGATAATTTTGGCTTCTTTGTCAAAAATCAGGTGTCTATAGGTGTGTCAATCTGTCTGGGTCTTTGATTCAAACCCACCGAATCACCTGTTTGTTTATATGCCAACATATGCAGTTTTTTATTACTATCACTTTATAGCAGAGACTAAAATCAGGGATAGTGATGCCTCAAAAGTTCTTTTGGGGTTTCTCATGTATACTATTATATTATAAGCAAATAATGATACTTTGACCTTTTCCCTTCCAATTTGTATCCCCTTGATCTCCCTTAGTTGTTTTACTGTTCTAGTTAGAACTTCAAGTACTATATTGAATAGATGTTGAGACAGTGGACAGCCTTGTCCTATACCTAATTTTAGTAGAATTGCTTTCAGTTTCTCTCCATTTAATTTGGTATTGGTTTTCAGCTTGCTGTATATTGCTTTTATTTTGCTTAGATCTGTCCCTTGTATCTCTGATCTTTCCAAGACTTTTATCACAAAATGGTTTTGGATTTTGTCCAAGGCTTTTTCAACATCTAATGAGATGTGTCGGGTACCCTGACCCTGAGACCAAAGCCAAGAAACACACGCTGCCCCTAACCAACTCAAGACATGAAATGCAACCAATTCCTGAGCATGAAATGCAGTCTCTGAGTTTGTGCCAAGCTCAAGACTTGAGATTCTACAAATCCCCACCCTGAAAATCTTCACTCTGGAAAGCTCTGCCCTTATGAAAACCCCTATAAGCCCTGTTCCTGTTCATTTTGGGGCTGCCTTTGTCTACCCTGGCAAAGGTGACCACTTTCCTGAATTCCTCCTTCCCAATAAGTCTCTCTAGTGAGTGTTGTTATAATAATTTTCTTCTACTTGAGAGAAGTGGAGCAGAGCTATAAAAACTTTGGCTGGAGTAACTTTCCCTTGTTGAGGCAGAATTGTTACAATCAAAGGAAACTAAGCAGAACTGTAATGCTTCTTCTGATCAGACCAGAGCAGAACTGTAACAACCTCACTGAGGAAATAATCCCCTGCCTGAACAAAGTTGTTACACTTGCAACAAATTTGCAAGAGTTGAAACTTTTCCTGGAGCAAGGACTATAATACATTCCTGGGGAAAATATCCTCCATCAGAACAGAGCTGTAACACTTCTGCTGAGATACCTTTCTATTCTAAGCTGTAGGTATTCCTAGGCTTTTGAAGATTGTTAGGATATTCTTCCAGTCCTCAATTGGCTGTTGGAATAACACCTTATCTAATAGTTTAAAGAAAACCTTACATGATGACAAAGACTTAAATAGTTTCAGGGAATTAACAGATGAAGCTGAGAAAGAATTAATTATCCTTGAAGAGAAATTCAGGAGATATGTGGATAGGATGAATCCAAATATTAATTGCATTCTAGTCATATTGCATTCCAGAATTTCCCCTACAGGATTTTCAATGCAGAGGGAAGATATTATCTTAGAATGGATCTTCTTACCACATAAACAAGGTAAAAAATTAAAATCTTATATGGAAAATGTCTCTGAATTAATTATAAAAGGAAAATTGAAACTTCATCAACTAACAGGTATAGACCCAGCAGAAATTATAGTGCCTTTCACTACTGATGGAATTTTAAAAATTATGGAAGACAATAAACCTTGGCAAAGAGCTTGTGATAATTTTTTAGAAGAGATTAATAGCAATTGTCTTAAAACTGATAGAATTAAACTTATAAGGAAAACTACTTGAATCTTCCCTGCATTGTATGGACACACCAATAAATGGAGCCTATACATCCTATACTGATGCAGATAAATCAGAAATGCAGGTTACAAATCAGAAGTTTTAAACAAGGTGGAACAAAACCCTTATAATTCTGTCCAAAAGTTCTATGCTATTCTCATGGTACTAAGGGGTTTTAAAGAACCTCATAATATAGTTACTGATTCACAATATGCAGAAAGAGTTGTCTTGCATATTGAAACTGCTGGATTTATACCAGATGACAAAGAATTAACTTAATTATTCTTTATTATTATTATTTTATTACTTAAAAAATACCAATCCAAATTCCCACTCCCTTTCTTCCTCCCATTCTCTCTGCACATACTCCCACCCCACCCCCTTTAATCCTAATAGAAGGTAAGGCACTTTGCTTTGTGAAAAGTCCATGACCCTCCCTGCTACATCTAGGCTGATCAATGTATACATCCAAAGAGAATAGGATCCCCAAAAGCCAGTATACACAGCAGAAACAAAACCCAGTGCCACTGTCAGCGGACCCTCTGTCTGCCCCACTGTCAACCATAATCAAAGGGACTAGTTTGATTTCATGCTCATTCGTTCCCAGTCCAATTGAAGTTGGTGAGCTCCCATTAGCTCAGGCAAACTGTCTCAGTTGATGAACCGCTTGACCTTCTTGCTTGTATTCTCACTCCTTCCACTCTTCAACTGGACATTGGAAGCTCAGTCCAGTGCTCCGATGTGGTTCTCTGCCTCTGATTCCATTTGTTGTTGGATAAAGGTTCTATGGTGATATTTCAGATAATCATCATTCTGACTAAAGGGCAAGGCCAGTTCAGGCACATCTCCTCTATTGCTTGGGGTCTTAGCTGGAGTCATTCTTGTGGATTCCTGGGAATTTTCTAGAGCCAGGTTTCTTGCTAACCCCATAATTGCTCCCTCAATCAAGATACCTCTTTCCTTGCTCTTTTGTCTGTCCTTCCTCCATCTCAACTATCCCATTCCCTCAAATCAACCCTCCCATTCTCTCCTTTCTTCTACTCCCGTCTCTATGCCCCTACTTTTGACAGGTGATTTTGTCTGTTTCTAATTCCCAGGTGGGTCTATGTATGTTGGGGGAGGGTTCACCGTATTACTTAGCTTTTCTAGGATCATGGACTATAGGCTTAATGTCCTTTGTTATGGCTAGTACCTACTTATGAGTACATACCATATTTACTTATTTATTTTGGTTCTGGGTTAGCTCACTCAGGATAGTGTTTTCTACGTCCACCAATTTGCATGCAAAAGTCAAGATGTCATTTTGTTTTACCACTGTGTAGTATTCTAATGTGTAAGTGTGCCACACTTTCTTTATCTATTCTTCAGTTGAGGGGCATCTAGATTGTTTCAATGTTCTGGCATTTACAAATAATGCTGCTATGAACATAGTTGAATAAATGCTTTTGTAGTGTGATTGGGCATCTCTTGGGTATATTCCCAAGAGTGGTATTGCTGGATCCTGAGGAAGGTTGATCCCGAATTTCCTGAAAAACCACCACACTGATTTCCAAAGTGGTTGCACAAGTTTGCATTTCCACCAGCAATGGATGACTTTTCCCCTTACTCCACATCTTCTCCAGCATAAGCTATCATTGGTGTTTTTAACCTTAGCCATTTTGACAGGTATAAAATGGTATATCAGAGTTGTTTTGATTTGCATTTCCCTGATAGCAAAGGAAGTTGAACATATCCTTAAGTATCTTTTGGCCATTTGAAATTCTTCTGTTGAGAATTCTCTGTATAGTTCAGTACACTTTTTTTTTCGATTGGGTTTTTTTAGAATTTTAATGTCTAATTTGTTGAGTTCTTTATATATTTTGGAGATCAGTACTTTGTCTGATGTAGGGAGGTGAAAATCTTTTCCTATTCAATAGGCTGCCTTTTTGTCTTATTGACTGTGTCCTTTGCTTTATAGAAGCTTCTTAGTTTCAGGAGGTCCCAATTATTTATTGTTGCTCTTATTGTCTGTGTTACTAAGATTACATTTAGGAAGTGGTCCCCTGTGCCCATGCATTAAAAGCTACTTCCCACTTTCTCTTCTATCATATTCAGTGTGATTATATTTATATTGAGGTCTTTAATCCATTTGGACTTGAGTTTTGTGCATGGCAATAGATATGGTTCTATAGTCATTCTTCTACTGGTTGACATCCAGTTATGCCAGCACCATTTGTTGAAGATGCTTTCTTTTTTTTCCCCATTGTATAATTTTAGATTCTTCGTCAAAACTCAGGTGTTCATAGGTATGTGGATTAATATACAGGTCTTCAATTCAATTCCATTGATCAATGTCTCTGTTTTTATGCCATTACCAAGCTGTTTTGATTACTGTAGCTTTATAATAGAGCTTAATTTTAGTGATGGCCATGCCTCTGGAAGTTCCTTTATTGTATAGTATTGTTTTGTCTATCCTGGGTTTCTTGTTTTTCCAAATGAAGTTGAATATTGTTCTTTCAAGGTCTGTGAAAAGTTGGGATTTTGATGGGCATTGCATTGATCTATAAATTGCTTTTGGTAGGAATGCCATTTTTACTATGTTGATCCTTCCCATACAAGAGCATGGGAGATCTTTCCATTTTCTGGTGACTTCTTCAATTTATTTCTCCAAAAGCTTGCAGTTCTTTTCAAGTAGGTCTTTTACTTCCTTGGTTAGTGTTAAACCAAGATATTTTATGTTATTTGTGGCTATTGTGAAAGGTGATGTTTCTCTGATTTCCCTCTCAGCTTCTGTCATTTTTATATCGGAAGGCTGCTGATTTTTTGAGTTGATCTTGCATCTTGCCACATCACTGAAGGTATTTATCAGCTGTAGGAGTCCTCTAGTAGAGTTCTTGGGGTCACTTATGTACACTGTCATATCATCTGCAAATAATGAAAGTTTGACTTCTTTCTTTCCAATTTGAATCCCCTCGATCTCCTTATGTTGTCTTATTGCTATTGCTAAAACTTCAAGTACTACGTTGAAGAGATGGAGAGAATGAATAGCCTTGTCTTGTTCCTGATTTTAGTGGAATTACATTGTGTTTCTCTCCATTTGATTTGATGTTGGCTGTCGGCTTGCTGTATATTTTTTTTATTATATTTAGATATGATCCTTGTATCCCTAATCTCTCCAAGACATTTATCATGAAGGGGTGTTGGATTTTTTTCAAATGCTTTTACATCATCTAATGGAGTGATCATATTTTTTTTCTTTCAGTTTATTTATATGATGGATTATATTGATAGATTTTTGTATGTTGAACTAGCCCTGCATCTCTGGGATGAAGACTACATGATCATGATGTATGATTTTTGTGATGTCTTCATGGATTCGATTTGCCAGTATTTTATTGAGAATCTTTGCATCTATGTTCATGAGTGAGATTGGTCTGTAATTCTCTTTCTTGGTTGAGTCCATTTGTGGTTGTTGTATCATGGTAACTGTAGCCTCATAAAAAGAGTTTGGCAGTGACCCTTCTGTTTCTATTATGTGGAACACTTTGAGGAGTATAAATATTAGTTCTTCTTAGTTCTGGTAGAATTCTGCACTAACACTATCTGGACCCTGGGCTTTTGTTGTTGTTGTTGAGATGTTTTTAATGACAACTTCTATTTACTCATGGTTTATAGGTCTATTTAAACTTCTCACCTGGTCTTGATTTAATTTTGGTATATGGTATCTATCTAAAAATTGTTCATTTCATTAATATTTTCCAATTTTATGGAGTACAGGTTTTTGTAGTAAGACCTAATGATTCCCTGAATTTCCTGAGTGTCTGTTGTTATATCCCCATTTTCATGTCTGATTTTATTAATTTGGATGCTCTCTCTCTGCCTTCTGATTAGTTTGGACAAGGGTTTATCAGTCTTGTTGAATTTCTCAAACAACCAGATATTTGTTTCATTAAGTCTTTGTATTGTTTTCTTTGTTTCTATTATGTTGATTTCAGCCCTCAATTTGATTATTTCCTGTCTTCTATTCCTCCTGGGTGAGTCTGCTTCTTTTTGTTTAGAGCTTTTCGGGTGTACTGTTAAGTCACTAATGTGAGCTTTCTCCATTTTCTTTATGTGGGTACTTAGTGCTATGAACTGTCCTTTTAGTACTGCTTTCATAGTGTCCCATAGGTTTGGATATGGTATGACTTCATTTTTATTGAATTCAAGGAAGTCTTTAATTTCTTTTTTTATTTCTTACTTGATTCAGAGATGGTTCAGTAGTTGACTGTTCAGGTTCTGGGTTTGTAGGCTTTCTGAGAGTAGTATTGTTAAATTCTAACGTTAATCCATGGTTATCCAGTAAGACATATGGGGTTACTCCAATTTTTTTTTAACTGTGGATGTTTGCTTTGTTACTGAGTGTGTGTTCAATTTTAGAGAACGTTCCATGAGGTGCTGAGAAAAAGGTATATTATTTTGTATTTGGGTGGAAAGTTCTATAGATGTCTGTTAAGTCCATTTGATTCATTACATCTGTTGTTTCTCTTATTTCGCTGTTAAGTTTCTGTCTGGTTGACCTGTCCATTGGCTAGAGTAGAGTACTGAAGTTTCCTACTATTAGTTTGTGGGGTTTGATTTGCAATTTAAATGTTACTAATGTTTCTTTTACATATGTGGGTGCTCTTGTATTAGGGGTATAGATGTTCAGGATTAAGACTGCATATTGATGAATTGTTCCTGTTGAGTATATAGTGTCCTTCTCCATCTCTTCTGACTGATTTTAGTTTGAAATCATTTTTTTTAGATATTAATATAGCTACACTTGCTTCTTTATTAGGTCCATTTGTTTGGAAAACCTTTTCCCTACCCTTGACTCTGAGGTAGTGTCTGTCTTTGAGGTTGAGGTGTGTTTCTTATATAGAGCAGAAGGCTGGATCCTGTTATTGTATCATTTTCTTAGCCTGTGTCTTTTTATAGGTGAATTGAGTCCATTGATATTATGTAATATTAATGACCAGTGGTTGTTAATTTCAGTTAATTTTTGGTAGTAGTATTTATGTGTTTTCCTTCTTTGGGTTATGCTGGTGGGGGTTATCAGATGCCTGTGTTTTTGTGGGTGCAGTTAGCTTCCTTGGGTTGGGATTTTCCTTCTAGTATTTTCTGTAAGTCTGGGTTTGTGGATACATATTATTTAAATTTGTTTTTGTCATAGAATATCTTGTTTTCTCCATCGATGATGAATAAAAGCTTTGCTGAATATAGTAGTCTTGGCTTCCATCCATGGTCTCGTAGTGTCTGCAATACATTCATCCAGGACCTTTTGGCTTTCATGGTTTCCATTGAGAAGTCAGGTGTAATTCTGATATGTTTTCCTTTACATGTTACTTGACCTTTTTCCTTTGCAGCTCTTAATATTCTTTCTTTATTCTGTACATTTTGTGTTTTGATTATTATATTTCAAGAGGACTTTTTTGATCCAGTCGATTTGGTATTCTGTAAGCTTCTTGTACCTTCATAGGTTGGGAATGTTTTCTTCTTTAATTTTGTTCAATACATTTTCTGTGCTTTTAAGCTGAAGTTCTCCCTCTTCTACCCCTATTATTCTTAGGTTTGGTCTTTTGATGGTGTCCCAGATTTCCTAGATGTTTTGTGTTAAGAATTTTTGGATTTAATGTTTTCTTTGACCAATTAGTCTATTTCCTCCATAGTGTCTTCAGCACTTGAGATTCTTTTTTCTATCTATTGTATTCTGTTGGTTATACTTGTCTCTGTAGTTCCTGTTCATTTACCCAGATTTTCCATACCCATAATTTCCTCAGTTTGTGTTTTCTTTATTGCATCTATTTCAGTCTTCATGTTTTAGACTGTTTCGTTTACTTGTTTGATTATATTTTTTTGGTTTCTTTTGGGGGGGTTTCTTTGAGGGATTTATTAATTTCTTCAAACTTTGTCTTCTCCTACATTTCTTTAAGGGAGTTTTTAATTTCCTTTTTAAAAGTCTCCATCATTTTCATAAAGTTACATTTAAAGTCATTTTCTTCTACTTCTTCTGAGTTAGGATGATCAAGTCTTCCTGTTGTGTGACCATTGGGTTCTGGTGTTACCATGTTGCTTTGTAGGATGTTGGAGGCATTCTTGTATTGGCGCCTACACATCTCTTGCTTAAAGTGAGACTGGCAGTGTCTCTGCCTCTTGGTCAAGTTCTTGCAGTGGCTGTCTGAATGTTTGGTAGTTTTTTGGATCTGCTCTATACTGTATCTATCATTCCTTTCATTGAATATATGTCTATATAAATAATGTTTAAGTTTTCCACATTGAACACTGAGTTTTTCTGCAGAAAACTTTGAAATTTTTAGGAAAAATATGAAAACCTAAAAAATAACTCCACCTGGTTCATATGTCATCATGATGCTGATGGTGCTTCTAAAGACTGGTTTTGGGTTCCAGATGCTTAAGATGGTTTCAACTTGGTTAGCTGAAATGCTGTACCTTCTTACAATGTTCTGACAAGAACTCCAAATAGGAACCTCAGAAAAATGCTACCACATATTCAGAGACGTTTTGCAGTTATACCAGACAATAATCTTGAAATTTAATCATAATTTTACTTTTACAAGGTCCCTTAGAAAGAACTTTGTATTTCCTTAAGTGTCTTTCAGCCATTTTGGATTCCTCTGTTGAGAGTTCTATGTTTAAGTCTTTACTCCATTTTTTAAATTGGATTATTTGTTCTTTTGATGACCAATTTCTTGAGTTCACTGTTTATTTTGTAGATAAGTCTTCTTTCTTATGTGTGGTTGGTGAAGATCTTTTCCAATTTTATAGGCTGTCACTTTAGAGAAATACAAATCAGAACAATTCAGATTCCATCTTACAGCTGTAAGAATGGCCAAGATAAAAAACACTGATGACAACTTATACTGGAGAAGATTGGGGTTAAGGGAACACTCCTACATTTTTGGTGGGAGTACAAGCTGTTACATCCCCTTTGGATATGAGTATGGTAATTTTTCAAAAAATTAGGAAACAACTGTCCTCAAGACCCAGAAATACCACTTTTGGGTATATATCCAAAGGATGCTCAATCATACCACAAGGACATCTGCTCAACTGTATTTATAGCACCATTGTTTGTCATAGTCAGAAGCTGGAACAACTTAAATTCCCCTTGACCAAAGATTAGATAAGGAAAATGTGATACAATTACACAATGCGGATAAAAATTACATGGTGGATAAAAATTACACAATGCGGATAAAAACTACATGGTGGATAAAAATTAATGACATCTTGAGATTTGCAGGCAAATCAATGAATCTAGAAAGCATTATGTTACATTAGGTAACCTAGACCCAGAAGGACAAATAACATATGCACTCATTCATAAGTGGTTTTTCGACATAAAGCAAAGGATACCAGCTTACAAATCACAATCCCAGAGAACCTAGACATCAATGAGAACTGTAAGAGAGACATATGCAGATCTAATATACATATAAAGTAGAAAAAGACAAGATCCCCTGAGTAAATTGGGAGCATAGGGACCATGGGAAAGGGTTGAAGGGGGGAGAAGAAAAGAGGGTAGCAGAAAAAAATGCATACCTCAATAAATTCAATTTAAGAAACAAAAACAAAAAAAAAGAACATTGCCCCCATGACAGCTTGAAGTAATTCTAGAAGATGATGTCCCCTTTCCCAACAAAGTTTGTACTCAGGGTTAGCTACATCAATTAGGGGTTGATTATAACAGGTATATGGTTGGGAATTGGGAGTACATATTATGTAGTTTCAGGGACCTTTTGAAAAAAAGGAAAACTGGATGGGATAATAGGTAGACTAGTGTGAGCTTACTCACAATAATTACAATAGTGAGTAACAGAGTGAATACTAGTGAGTTATTATTTATAGGCAATTTACATTGGCATAGGTTCTTATATATTAATAAAAATTCAAATTATATTGAATATGCTCCTCTTTGTGTTTATAATATTTGTACACCTAAGCATTTATCTTGTAATATTGTATGCATGCATGTTTCTACCTCTGCTTAAGACATTTTGTATATTGATACAATTTTAGAATATATTTATCATTTTGCAATATACTTGCCTACCTCTGATCAAGATACTTACACATTGCTTACATATTGAGGTCATTTGCTGTGCAGTTGTTTAAAGATTGTTAATATTTTAATCTTAGATCTTAGTCTTTAAGATATATAGGTGTCAAGAATTATAGGTCAATAGTCATCCATGTTTGTCATACTTATGGTTAGACTAATCAGGTTCTTTAGATACATAGAGATTATAATCTGCATAAATAGGTAATCTTCAACCACTTCAAAGAACTGTAAAATATGGCATTTAAAAAGTTAGGGTTCTGTTGATGTGAGACACAATTGCTCCTGGTAGTATTGATCTACCCCTGAGAGAACGTTGAACACCAAAGATACTCCACTTGGAGCTTTTCTTCTTGCAAAACTGGCCTTTGGGCAAGGAACTGCCCATGCTTCAATCACTGACAAAACATAGTGTCCAGGCAGGACAAGCAGGATATAAGAAAAAAGAATGTCAACCCCACCAAGATGGGGTAAGATAGTTTTGAAATTTTCCTGTCTCTGAAAATGATATGTCAGTTACTCTAGGCCTTAGCCAAATTTGGTTGCTCCAACATTGCTAATGAGACTTTGGGTGATTGCCCAGGTAGCTAGTTGTCTCTGTCAATTATTGCACATTTTGGAATATGCTTGATGGCACTTCCTGTTTACTCAAGTAGTATTGTTTCCCTTCTCAGGTCTTCAATGGGGTTGAAGACTATATAGTCACAATTACTTTTCTCTTGAAAAGTGACTTGGTTTAGCGATTTCTAACACAAGACTTAGACTCCTTAGGATAGGCTAATTATTGAAACATTTAGTATATGTTTCTCGCTTAACATTGTTTATGCTGGTTGTAATTCTAATTTTTATACTTGATATTTGTTCTCATTGTATATAGTTTGTATTAGGCTTAGAACTGTCTTATTAAGACTAAAGGGGGAAGTGTTATGGGAACTCCTTCAGCCAATAACCTTTAATATAACAGTTCACGTGGGCATGGTCTCTTATATTATAAATGCAGCCATAAAGCTAGTGCTTGCTCTGTTTCCCAGCTGGTGGATTCAGTTCCTGTTTGCCATTCATGCATGTGATCTGTGAGTCTACCCCTAAATAAATCACCCTTTATTATACTCAGTTCTGGGCTAGTGTAGGATTACTTTTATTATCCATCTTCACTAAGAATCACAGAGCTTTAAAAACAGTGACTAGCCCAGAAGAAGCACAGAGTAGTATTTGATGTTCAACTCTAAATACATATAGCTTAACTTTTGTATTTCTTAGGAATCCCATCTCATGGTGTCCCAGAGTTCCTAGACATTTTGTGTTAAGAATTTGTCGTATTTAATGTTTTCTTTGACCAATGAATCTATTTCCTCTATAGTATCTCCAACACCTAAGTTTCTCTCTTTTATCCCTTGTATTCTGTTGGTTATGCTTGCCTCTGAAGTTCCCATTAATTTATTCAAATTTTCCATATCCAGAATTCCCTTTGTTTGTGTTTTCTTTATTGTCTCTATTTCAGTCTTGAAGTCTTGAACTTTTTGAATATTTTGCTTCACCTGTTTGTCTTTTTCTTTGGTTCCTTTGAGAGGTTTATTAATTTCTTCTAAATTTTTGCCTTTCATTTTCCTCCGTTTCTTAAAGGAAAATTTTCATTTCTTCTTTAAAGGTCTCCATCACTCTCATAAAGTTATGTTCAAAGTCATGTTCTTCTGCTTCTTCTGGCTTAGGATGAACAAGTCTTCCTATTGTATGACCACTGGATTCTGGTGTTAACATATTGGTTTTTAGGTTGCTCAACAAATTCTTGCATTGGCACCTACCCTTTTTTTAAATTGGTGCCAGCAGTATCTTTTTGTCTTTGTCCAAGACCCTAAGCAATAAAAAAGAGGGTGCCCGAACTGGCCTTGACTTGTAGTCAGATTGATGACTATCTTAAATGTTACCATAGAACCTTCAACCAACAACTGATGGAAACAGAAGCACAGACCAGCAACAGAACACCAGACTAAGCTTCCAAAGTCCAGTTGAAGAGTTTGAGGAGTGAGAATATGAGCAAAGATGTCAAGACCATATGGGGACACCCACTGAAACAGTTTACCTGAGGTAATGGCAGCTCCCCAACTCTAGCTAGACAATGAAGGAACCAACATAGGTCCAAACTAGTCCCTCTGAATGTGGGAGACAGTTGTATGGCTGGTCAGACTGTGGAACCACTGGCATTGGCACTAGGACTTATCCCTACTGCTTGTACTGGCTTTTAGGGAACCTATTCTCTTTGGATGGATACCTTGCTCAACCTTGGACCATCCCCCAAGCAATGTGCCTTGCCTTCTCTGAGGAATAGCTGGGGATGGAAAGGGGGGGGATAAATGGAGGGAACAGGAGGAGGAGAGGGAGAGGGAACTGGGACTGGTATTTAAAATGAAAAAAATGTGGTTTGTTTTCTTTTTAAAACAATGAAAAATAAAATAAATTAAAAAGAATCTCATCTCAGTCTAAATTGAAGATTTAAGCAAATTCTAAATTCTCAGAATTAACGCATCAAGTCGTTCATCAATACATCCAGCATGTCCCTTTTGGTAAGGACTTCTACACAAGCATGAGACATTTTTGTAAGTAAATATGATACCTGAGTCTACAGGCGGTACTTCAGTATGGATAGACTCTCTTTCAGCACTGTGAATGTCCCCTGTATATTCGACATTGAACTGTATGATGTAAAGAAAGCATGTTATGATTAGATCTATAATTTGGAATATTTCTTCTCTCCTCTGCATGAGAATTTTCCATGTGCCTGATAGCATTTTGTATGTAATAAAAAAGAATTGACCATGTTAAAAGTACAGATATGCTATAAACTAGTGATATACAAACTCTGTCTCAAAAGACCTAAAAGGATCAACAATTCCCCTTTCCATGAACTAACCCCAGATACATTCAAAAAATTAAAAAAAGAAGTTTTAGAGGCTTCTTTCCCCACCCCACCCACAGACACAGAATAAACGACTTAGGTCTGGAGAGGTCATGATGTGGCAATTCTCAAAGAGTGAGTTACAACAAAGGCAGGATGAGCCACATCCTATCATACTTCTATTACTCACTTCCATAACAGTAAAGAAAACTGCAGTACAACATGCCACATCTTTGCAATTTAGTTAATTAACATAAAATATTAAGCTGAAACACACAAGAAAATACTACCTCATTTGTTGTCATAAAGGAAACATCTCGTGGGTTGTTCCTTTGATGAAAACAAGCATTTTGGTTTTCTTGAATTTGCTATCAGGAAAGGCACTATGAACACACAATGTATAGCTAGATTGTAAGGGACCTAATTCTTCATTCAGGATAGCCTCTGCATATATTATCAGACTCTACATCCTATTCAACACTACTGACCTAGGCAGCGTCTGATCTAGAATTAAAACTTAGGCTTCTTAATCAAAGGAAACAGAGTGCATAAGTTTAAAATTAGACAAATCTGCATTTAAAACATACTCAACTAATTGCTGTTTGTGTCAGCCATACAATATGATCACAAGAGTTTGGGATGATGCTTTCTGTTAGGAGCAAGTCTAAGTACAGGATCCTTCATTCTGTGTCCTGTGATTCTTTGGTCAGTGGGATGTGGTGGACATGAATTGTTGCCAGCCTCCAGGTCACCCTCTACTTCCTCTATCTTATTTTTAAATCCAGTTAATAGGCTAAAAGGAAGCTCAAACCATCAAGAGTCAAAAGAGTATGTATTGACAAGTCTGTAAACATTCACAATCAATACCAGATGTAGGAGAGAGAAAACCTTTGATGATTTCCTTTGCAGTACTGACTTCTTTCATGAGAAATCTTGATCTAGAATCTCCTCGATGAGATAAATCAATGATACCAATGGGAAAAGAGAAGACCAAAACAATATTACTGCATTAAGCCACCACGTTTTGGGTAATTACTTACCCAGTAGTAAAAAATGGTAACAGATTTGATGGGGGAGAGTCTTCTGGCTTGTGTTAATTTCATTGGTAAAATAAGAAGACTGCCTTGGCCCTTTAATAGGACATAAAATTAGGTAGGCAGAGTAAACAGAACAGAATGCTGGGAGAAAGAAGCTGAGTCAAGGAGTCGCCATGATTCTCCTACCGGATACAGACACAGGTTAAGATCTTCCCTGGTAAGATACCTCTTGGTGTTACAGGGATATTAGAAATGGGTTAGATCGATATGTAAGAGCTAGCCAATAAGAGACTGGAAATAATGGGCCAGGCAGTGTTTAAAGGAATACAGTTTACATGTAATTATTTCAGGGCATAAGCTAGCCATATGGGCAGCCGGGTGGTGGGGATGCAGCCCCGCTGCTCCTATTTCAACACAGATTTTGCATGAAGACTCAGTATGGCCGTACCCTGATCTGATCTTGAAGGACTGTATTCCTCAATGGGCTTCTTTCTTCTCAGAATTTTCCTGTTCTCCTAGACCCACCTCTACTTCCTGCCTGGCTACTGGCCAATCAGTGTTTATTTAAAACCTAAACATGCTGCTTCTGACTCATCAGAAGTTGCCTTTTCTTGTAGCATGGATTTTTGGATCTGATAAAAGATAATTAGAATTGAAGGTATTTCTTCTCATCATCCCCAGTAATCTTGTTTTTGTCCTTGCAACTTTGAACTCTGAGCTCTTGGCATCATAAGGAAGGAGGACTATGATCATTGAAATGCTATAATTTATCCCATAAACAGGAAGCTGGAACTTCTACTGGTTCATACTGAGTGTGTCATTTCTAGGACCAATAGTTGAAGAAGTCTTATGTGCCTGGCAGGGGTTACTGATCCTGCCTGTTCATATGGAAATAGGATGTCTTTGCACAACAATGATACTCCTTTGAAGTAAGGCATCCCCCAAAGTCCCTGCTAGCACTTCATCTTGTGATAAAACTCACATGGAAAATTTACTCAGAATTGCCAATAAGCAATTTTGACTTCCTGACCAAGGCCAGAGCCACAGGAGCCAACCTGCTTTCTAAGAGTAAAGGTAACATGGAACAGAGGTGAAAAAAAGGAAGCTATGAGTCTGAACTATAACCATGCAATAAATTGTAAACACAAGAACTTGGAGTTAGATTATTCTTGTTTTGATGTAAATATACTTGCATAACTATTAACTATGTTTCTTTTCTTCTTCCACTTTCCTATTGTCTAAGGTAAAATGTGTTTAATACAAATTCATCTTATATCTCAGTACAGGCCATAAGAAGAATAATGTAACCACTGCAGAAAGAATGGGCAGGATCCAAAGCTGATAAAAAGGTCTTTAAATCCTTTCAGAGAAAATAGCTAGGGTATGGTGCTCTTGGTTGTTTAGAAAAATGGTCTCTTTATGCCAGGTACAAACAACAGTCTACTATTGCCTTCATTTTTGTAATAATGGTACCTGAGTCTACAGGCAGTACTTCAGTATGGATAGACAGGAACTCTCTTTTAGGACTGTGAATGTCCCCTATATATTTGACATTGAACTGTATGATGTCAAGAGAGCATGTTATGATTAGATCTATAATTTGGAATATAAGAAATATAAGAACTCTCCTCTGCATGAGAATTTTCCATGTGCCTGATAGCCTTTTGTATGTAATAAAAAAGAATTAACTAGTGTGGGAGAATTGCCTGTATTCTGTCAATTGTTTTAAATAAACACTGATTGGCCAGTAGCCAGGCAGGAAGTAGAGGTGGGACAACCAGACAGGAAGTAGAGGTGGGTCTAGGAGAACAGGAGAATTCTGAGAAGAAAGAAGCCCAATGAGGAATACAGTCCTGATCCATCCACAGAAGAAGCAAGATGTGACTACCTCTCAAAAAGGTACCAAGTCATGTGGCTAATAATAATTCTCATTATTTAAGTCATGTTCCTATTATTATAAGAATAATAGGCTAATATAAGTTATAAGAGTTAATAAGAAGCCTGAGCTAATGGGCCAATCAGTTTATAACTAATGTAGATATTGTGTGGTTTCTTTGGGACTTAAGGACTGTGGGAACCTTCAGGCAGGACAGAAACCCCAACAACAATTAACCATGTTGAAAGTACAGATACGCTATAAACTAGTGATACACAAACTCTATCTCAGAAGACCTAAAATGATCAACCATTCCCCTTTTCCTGGACTAACCCCAGATGCTAAAATGTTAAAAATGGTGAAACATACACACAAATATAAATGATGCCCACTTGACAGAGAGTAGAGTAGTTGGGCATTGTATTGTGTTGTTTGTGGACTGAATAAGTTCGTGTCAAGTCCAGAACTCACTCAATAGCTACAAGAAGCACTAGACCATGGGGGATAGTTCTCTGAAGATTTGGAAGGTGGGAGCTATATTAGAAGGAGCAGGCCACATCCCGCCCATCTCCCAGCTAGCTTATACTCCAAAATAACAACACACAAATTGTATTAATTAAATTGCTGCCTGGCCCATTAGTTCTAACCTTTTATTGGCTAACTCTCACATCTTGATTAACCCATTTCCATTAATGTGTATTGCCACTTGACTGTGGCTTACCTGCATGAGTCTAACCAGCGTCCATCTTGGGCAGGAGAAGCATGGTGTCTGCCACACTGCCTTCTTCCTCCCAGAATTCTGTTCTGTCTACCATGCCCATCTAAGGGCTACCCTATCAAAAGCCAAGGCAGTTTTCTTTATTCAACCAATGAAAGCAACACATAGAAAGAAGACCCTCCTACATCAGGGAGCTGTAAGAAAGTTCCCTCAATTAAAATGTCTTCTTTATAAGAGTTGCTGTGGTCATGGTGCCTCCTCACAGCAACATTAAACTCTAACTAAGACAGAGAGGATTTGTTTTGGCTCATGGTATCAGAAATGTCAGTCTACCACAGTGTGGAAGGCATGGCAGAGAAGGGAAGCTCACATGATGGTGGTCAGGAAATAGGGAAAGAGGGTCCAAGAAGGCCTGAGATAAAACCTGCTCTCCAAAGAATATGCCCATGGTGACCCAGGTCACCTAGCTAGACCCCACCTCCTACCTGTTAGCCATCTCCCAATAATTTCATCAAGTTATATGAATCCATGCAGAGATTAACACAGGGCTAGGGAGATGGCTCAGTGGGTTAAGGAAATAAAGCAGAGAGTGATGGGGCAGGATACCATGTGACATCATTCTCTGGCCTCTGGATACATGAAACTGGTCACTCTCACACATATGCATACTCACACATAAAAGAGATGAAATCATTGATTGTGTAAGAGCCCTCATTTCCCCAAAGTTCATCAGCAAGCAACCAAGTCCTGCATACATGAGACTGTGGGTGACATTACATAAAAGATGCTATACAGCCAGATGCTGCAACAGCTCACATACATATGCCACTATTCTGCTTCACTTGGGTGACCTGCTGGCAGCTCTAACTCCAACTGTGTCCCCTCTTTAGTGACAAGAAATCCTGGGTCTATGTGTGCAACTCCACAGCAGGTACTCCCTTCTTCCCCTGCTGGTGAGGGGTGTCATCATTCTTCCTTTTATTGACCTATATTGTCCCAACTGCCCACACCTTGGAGACTCTGCTGACTTGGAGACTCATTCACACCACATTAAAAGCAGCAGTTTACACAGACTGTTCAGTGGGTGCAAGGTCAAATTTCCAGAATTCTTATCTATGTATGTCTGCTGTTCCTGCTTCTCTGATCAGCTCCTTTCCCCTGTGTACTGCCCTTTTTTCTTCTCCCACCAAGGACCTTTCTACTTACAACCCTCTCCCAGAAACACTCCTCAAGTTACCACAAACCCTGGTTCCTTCTCAAATGTTCTCAGCTCCAGTGTCACATCTATTGTGATGGCTTCCTGTACCACAGCTATGTATCAAACCGCTAAGCATTCTTCATCATGTCAAATCATTTATGGTTTCCATGGCACCAGTCATAAAATTATTTTTGTTTGTATATATGCAAAGTATCTGTCTTTTGAATACTGGTGATGAAAGATATTTTTTTTTCTATCATGTTCACTATTAAACTTCTATCCTCAGTGCACAGCCTGGTGCAGAGTATGTGACCATGGTCCATGCAAAATGAATGAACAACGTTTACCTCTCAAGTCCTCAGATCTTCCAGTTGTCTGTGACATCATCAGGTTCTCCTTACAACAGAGCTGTCTGGAAGTTTCACCAAATCTGCATGTAAAAAGAATTTTGTGGTGTTTCAAAGAGTGTGGTTTCCTAGAGCCCAAACCACCTTTCCTGTACCTTCTTCTAGGAACCAGAGAGCCAGACTACAATTGTAGAATCAGATATGGAAGGTCCATGGATACCAGAAGAGTATTTTTACTCTCTCAAACAATATTAGATTCTTCCTCCACTAATAGCTTCTGAGTGCTATGTGCCTTAATCTTCAAAAGCACCTTCATGCTTTCCATACCTAGTAATTCATATTCCCAAACTTTTGCTTTCCTATCCACACACAAAGCCAATGACAACCTCCAGCCTCTACCAGTGGCCACTGAATCAAACACACGCTGGCATCCAGTTGATGTTCTTGCTTCTGCCTTACAGATAAGGATAAAATTGAATGCCATTTTTATCTACCCTGGAGAGAGGGGCTGGAAGAGCAATATAGGGAATTTTCTGGAGAAAAATCACTGTCATCCTACATTCAACATGCTCAAAGAGCATGCATGGTGTGTCTTATATGACATTAGAGTGGATCCAATATACATGGAGTGTCTATGCACAAAGGTGGGATACTTTTGAACAAAAAGAAAAAATCTCAGATAAGCATATATACCTATATATCCTATATATGGATATTACACACACACACACACACACACACACACACACAAAAAGCAATTTAGAGATTCAATGTAATACCAATCAAAATCTCACAACATTCTTTATGGAAATAGGCAAAAAATCCTAAAATTCATAAGGAACCACAAAAGACCTAAAATGCTAAAGCAGCAATGATGAGGAAAAAGCAAAATTGTTGGGATTGTCATTACATTTTTCAAGATATATTACAGAGCTATAGTAATAAAAGCAGTATAGCTCTGACACAAAATCATACATAAATCCATGAAACAAAATAGAAGATCCTGTCATAAGTACATATAACTACAGCCACCTGACGTTTGACAAAGATGCAAAAAAATAAAAATGCTGGAAAAAAGACATCAGAATGGTTCTGAGAAAATGAAGTGTATATATATATAGAAGAATGAAATTTGATCCATATCTACCACGCTTTACAAAAATTAGCCCCAACTGCATCAAAGACCTCAAGATGAAACATGTAACACTGAGGCTACTAGAAGAAAATAAAGTCGGTACTCTATAAAATATAGATGTGGACAAGGATTTCCTAATCTCAATCTCACTCCATTTGCCCAATACTTAAGACCAGTCGTTAACAAGTGGGGCATAATAATACTAAAAGGTTCTGTACATCTAAGAAAACAATTGAGTGAAGAGGAAGCTCACAAAGTAGAAGAGAATCTTTGCCAACTATATATATGTTTACACATATACATTCTGGAGATATATATCCAGAATATATAAAAATCCCAGAAGAATCAGGAAAACAACAACCCAGTTTAAAACTGGGTCTTAGTATCTAAGCTGCAATTTCTCAAAAGAAATAAAAATAGTCAAGAAATATCTCAAAAATTGTTATCTGTTGTGGAATATTACTTTTTGTAAAGATGTTTCACATTTGTTTACGTCGCAGGGTATTACTTTAACTATGTAAAGATGTGTTGCATTTGTTTATGCTGTATTTGTTTAACTGTATAACAATGTGCTATATTTGTTTAACAATGTAAAGATGCGCTGCTTTGTCTGCTAAGGCCCCTGATTGGTCTAATAAAATGCTGGCTGGTCAATACCTAGCAGTAGAGGGATAGGTGGGGCTGGTATGCTGATTGAATAAGTAGGAGGAGAAATTGAAGCTGAAAAAGAAGGGAAAAAGAGAAGGAGACACCCAGGGCCAGCCATCCAGGCAGCCACCAAACAGATAGACAAACAAGGAGCAGGAAAAGTGGGACACACAGAATGAAAGGAAGGTAAAACTTAGATGAAGAGAAGCAGGTTAATATCAGTTATAAGAGCTAGTGGGAAAAGACTAAACTAAGATTTACTATGGATTTTTCGTAAATAATTATTATTATTCATCTCTTCCTTTCGCTCCCTCTGTATTGCCCTCCTTCCTTTTCAGTTAAAATGTGCCACTTTCCCAATTCCCTCTATATATCACTTGTATCTTACTATCCCCTCTCTAGAGCTTCACCCTCCATGATCCCTTTTTACTTTCATGCTTCTGCAGTTACTCTGGGTTATATATAAACACTTAAAAATTAAATATATGAATCATAAATAAGAGTAAACATGCAATGTTTGTCTTTCTGGGTCTAGGTTACCCCACTGAGTACAATGCCACCAGTGGCACCCATTCACCTATGATTTCTCTTTACTACTATGTACTTGTACGTCATATTTGTTATCTATTTTTCAACTGAAAGGCATGTAAGTTGTTTCTGCTAATTAGCTTTTGTGAACAGGGTAGCAATGAACATGGCTGGGCAGGTATATGTGGAGTAGGATGTCAAGTCCCTTTGGCACATGCCAAGGAATTTTGTACATGGGTAGATTTATTGCTAGCATTTTGAGAATTCCTATTGATTCTCTGAGTCATGAATTTTTATTCTCAGCAACAACACATGAAGGTCCTCCTTTCCCCACATCATCACCAGTATTCGTTATTAACTGTTTTTTTTTAATTTTAGCCATCCTAACTGGAGTAAGATAAAAATTAATTTCCAAAGTAGTTTTAATTTGCTTTTCTGTAATTTATAAGGATAATTATATAAATCTTTCTTGGACTACTAGTCCTCAAATCATGACATGGAGATGAAGTTTTAGTTATGAATGTTAGGCCTTAGTGGCTAATTCAGAGAACAAATAAATATTATTAATTATCTAGTTTCATCTTGCTATGTCTCTTGCCATATCTGATCCTGTAAAACTATTTCTTTATCCTGGCCTTGCACATCTGCTCTCTTAAAGGCTAATGCAGACTGTATTGCATCATGCTCAGTGTTCCCTCCTACTCAACCATCCACTCATTCCAATGTGTTGAAATGAAGATTTAACAATTCGACTTGTCTGTTTAAAATTCTTTAGCCTATTTATTATGATTTTATAATTCACCTTTCTCTTCCACATTTAGAATGTACAAAGGCAGATAAGATTTACAAGTCCCTATGTCCAGCCTGACTTTAGTGTTATTCCTTAGTCATCTTAGTTCATCTACACCATATAGTCATCATTTGGCTAAGAATATCATGACGCCCTTCACATCCCCCTCTCCCTCCCAAAACCCTCTCTTCCATCTAGAAATCTAGATTAACCCTCTGTATATCACTCAGAGAGCATTCAATGTATTCTAACAGCCCAAGTGCAAAGTGGAGTCACCTCCTACCAACCCTACTATGTAGGTGTAACTCTTTGTATATCTCTCCAAAAGTAGAATCCATATCTATTATTTCTTATATTACTTTGCAGTTATATTTTGTTGACTCTATTTCTACCTGTTATCTCCTTGAGATCATAAATAAATGGAATACTATCTAGCTTCATCTTCTGTCTCTGGCCCTGAGCACACCGTAAGCATGGAAGGTGGAAGAGAAGAAAAGATTCCAACAAAGGGCTCCTACTTCCTTATCACAACCTTATTCTTTCTCCATTGCTGTCAAATTTGGCATCTGTTCCATGATGTGGGATGTCTTTCTGTACATGTGTTGCTTTTATTGGTTAATGAATAAAGCTGCTTTTGACCAATGGATTAACAGAGTAAAGTCTGAAAATCTGAACAGAGATGTAGAGAGAGAGAGTAGGTGGAGTCAAAGAGATGCCCTGTAGCTGCTGAATGAGACAGACACCTGAGAACCTTACCAGTAAACCTCAAATCTCATGGTAAAATATAAAATAATTGAAATGGGTTAATTAAAGACATAAGAGTTAGCTAGAAATACACTTAAGCTATGGGCCAAACAGTATTGCAATTAGTAAAGGTTTTGTGTGATTATTTTAGGTCTGGGTAGCTAGGAAATGAATGAGCAGCCTCCAACTACAGTTCCTTTTATTGTTTATCACAGATGCTGAAATGTAAAATGATTATGAAGCTTAAATACACAGACACTACACACACATATGCATGCATATGCACATGCACACACACATGTGCATGCGTACGCGCACACGCGCACACACACATGCATACACTTTAGTTGACATCTTTCTATAGACAGTAGATGTCTTCCATGTTGAAATTTCCACTGGTACAATCTTAATTCTTTGTAAAATTTGATCTCTAGCTAAAAAAGTCACTGTTATTTTGACTTTGAAAATTTCTAAACTCTTCACCCTGATTTTTCCATGGAAATATGCTTTTAATAACTTGATTTTATTTTACAAAATTTCTCAAGAATGTTACAGCCTTGTTCCATCAGAACAGTAATTTTTGGCATTTTCCTTTTCTTTCAGTTCTGATATTCTATGTAAGAAATCACCATCTAGAATGTTCCTCATTCCCCACTTTCCCTCCTTCCCATCACTGTCCCTCTTTAACTCACTATTTTTTCCTCATGCCTATGACCAAAAATACCACCAGAATCCTCAGGATCAGCTTAGCCTCCTTTTGCCTCTGATGTCACTGGAAATCTTCTTGTTAATCTACTCACCTCATCTGCATTTATTGATGGTCTACATTGTTCCAATGTAACAGAAATCAAGAAACAAAAAACATCTCATGTGCTTTAAAAGGATGGAATTTTATCTACAGATTGTGGGTAACAACCCCACATAGCATGGTCCCATAGTGGAATAAAACGAGAAATGGACTTTCACAGAGGGAGAGTCCAAGGGAGGCAAAGTAGGAAAGTAACCTGCCATGACATGGGTTCCTAATACCTTTCATTATGCTATAAATGAATATTTGTCAGGAAATATTGTTATAGTAATACTTTTTTAATAGCAGGATTCATCTTATTTAAGGCGTAATTGCAAAAGTATAGAAAGAGAAATAGATGCCTGACTTGAAAATTGTGTGAACAAAGAGAAGGGTGTGACTCTCAGAGTTCTTTGTTGGCAAAGCAAGCACTTTATCCTTGATCCTTTATAAGATTTATTTTCCCCTTTTAGCAGGGAGTTGAATAAACATAAAATTATATCCAAGCCTGTTTGCTTTTCATAAGGTAAGTATATAAATGTATTACCACAGATCTTAAAGAAAATGCTATAAAAACCATAATAAAAACTAGTACTATAATATCTCTTCTTCTAAAATAAAATAAAAGAAAAAAGAAAATAAAAAAAAGAAAAAAAATTTGAATGGAGCATTTCAGGCCCAAAATAGGAAAACTATTCTTTCTCCATCAGTTTCAAAACTGAAAGTGTCTCTTAATAGACCAAGGTTTATTTTGGTATATTATGAGTTGTTATACACACACAAACATACACAAATATATATGTTACATGCATATATGTACATAAATTGTTGTTACATACATATATGTATATATTTATATATTCTTAAGTATATAAATAGCCAGAGTCAATAAAATCATGGATTTTGGAGGAGAGAATTACAGTTGCCATTTTACTAAACTAATATAATCCCTAGCTCCATTCTAACATTTGTGTTTATTCACACAGATAAGTATAGTCCTCACCCCTCATCAAGAAGACTTCTCTTTGCAACAGATCAATACCAGAAAGTTACAACCAGTCAAACTGCATAGTTGTGAAGCCAGTCCCAAAAGGAATATCTGCATTAGAACCCTCGCCCTCAAGGCTCAGGGATTACTGTGGAAGAGGGAGCAGAAAGATTATAAGAGTCACAGGATAGGTTTGCCCTGACATTATGTTTCCTAGGACTGTCACAAGACTTTTTTTTAACAGTAAGAGGGAAAACTCAGTAACTTTTTTTCTATATATTGATGATTCCTAGCTATGTTATAGTAAATAAGGTTTTCTGTAGTGCAAACTGTGTGACTAATTCACTAGTCAGTGATTTGTGGTTAATTTGTATTTTAATGATGCTCTTTGAATAAGAAAACCTAGAGTTCAGCTGATAAAACTGCCCTAGTGAGTTTGGATGTACCCATTGTAATGTCCACCATCTGGACAGAAGAAACTAATTCCTTCAGTCCACATTTAGTCCATCTTATTTAAGCAAGTTACATCCCTACATTTCATGTGATTTACCCCAGAGAAAACAGGTCCTTGAAGGCCAGCGCTCTTATCTGTCACAAAGGAGCTCTTATTCCCCACTGTTTTTTACCATTCACTTTCAACATCCCTGTCCCTGTGCAGCCCTCTCCCCAGGCCTGGCTGATTCCTTTCCTTTCCTTTGGATACCCTCAAAGCAGGCCTTTGTCTTTAGCAAATTTTACTATCAACGACGATGGAAACAAATGGAAATGAAGAAGTCTAAGGAATGACACATCATAAAGTAACATCATAAAGGTCCCTGAATTCCTCTGGTCTCAAAGTTTTAGGCCTTAGTTCCAATTTCTTACCAAGGAGAGTCCGTAGAATACATATTGAACTCATAGCCTCCCCTATCGTACCTAAAGACATACTTAGATCATCAAATACTTTCTCTTCTTTTCTGCAGACCTGGATATGTATCAGAGGCTGGGCTAGGGAGCAAGTGTGTATTAAATGCTTACTGGTCTTGACATTTTGGTTGTGAGTCTAGCCTTTAACAGCTGACCCATCTCTAAAACGTATGTTTACTGGTCTAAATGACTCAGTTGAAATGTGAATTTACTGATTTGACAAATGTTTACTGAGAACATATAATGCACTGGACCCTGGGTCAGACTGTACACATGAATGAGATCATTGTCAAGTCCTTTCATTTATTCCAGGGTTACTTAGTGCATAACTATCATTGCACATTCAACTTCTTAGTTTCTGTAGATAGGAGAGAATGCATTCTTCTCCTGTCCTGATGCTTCCTGCCTTGTTTTCACTCTACTTCCTTGAAAGAGAAGGCAAACATTTAATTGGTGGTTTGTCAAGATGGCATTGACAGAAGTGTTCTTAGGATCATCACAGAGGACTGCACTTCTCTAGAGCTGTATCTGACAAAGTAGACACTGTGGTACTCAAAGAAGCTCATGTGTCCTAGGCAGTTTGAACTGCCATGAAAAAAAAAGCTATAGGTCAAGTGGTTTAAATACCATAAATATATTTTCTCACAGTTCTAGAGAGTAAAGCCAGGGGTTAAGATAGAGAGGGTACTCTTGCAATGCTAATTTAAAGGTAATAGCTCCTTCATGAAAACTCATTTTCATGATCTCATCTCAACCTAATTAATACCCAAAACTCTATTTCCAGAAATAAGTGCATCCCACTAAGATGCTATGGAAATGACATGCATTCTATGGATAGCATGTGAACTTTGATCTCTTAGCAGGCTATGGAAATCTCATGAGATTCTGTAACATGAGGGGGTTGGCTTGTTTTTTTGTTGGGGCTTTTGTCCTGCCCAGTACCCCACAACTGTTTAGTCCCAAAGAAAATCACATAAAGATTTCTATAAGTTATAAAGCTGATTGGCCCATTAGCTCTAGCCTCTCATTGGCTAACTCTCACATCTTGATTAACCCATTTTTCTGATCTATGTTAGCCATGTGGCTCAGTACCTTTTTTCAGTGGGGCAGCTCACATTCTGCTGCTTCTGTGGTCTGGGCAGGAATCAGAGGAATCAACTTCCTCCTTCCCAGAATTCTCCTGTTCTCATTACATCATTTCTACTTCCTGTCTGGTTTTTCCACCTATATTTCCTGCCTGGCCAATCAGTGTTTATTTATTACATGATTGACAGAATACAGACAATTCTTCCGCACCACTTCCCCCTCTTAAAAAAAAAAACAAAGGAAAATACTCATAGTTCATTTTTTGGGAATGTAGGGGTAGTATTCTAGGCTACTTCCAGCTGGTTGGGGGTGCTGATAATCTTATGGGGACCTAAAGAAAATTTGGACTTATGATCAAGTCCTGACTGAAGTATTCTGTGAGTCTTGATCATCTCAGGCAGCAGTCTTGAACCTGTTCTGGATGAAGAACTCAGACATCTGGGCCATCTATTCCTGGCAGAGACTTCTCCAGTGGTCTTCCTTGATCAAACTGGATTTTTCTTAATTCTGAATAAATCCACAGCCTCTCATTTTCTGTTGGAACAAAAGCAAAATCTCTTCTCCAAAATAACATACCTTTTGACTTTAATTTTAAAATTAAAGTATTTTTAAAATACATATCTGCAGCAATTATAAGCAAATATTTTTTAGCAGCTGTTGCTCCTTCCTCAGCATGTAAGCAATTCAAAGACAGCATAATGACATACAGTATCAAGATTCTCTGTGTATTTTCCATCTTTACCTGGCTTTATTCTAACCTCTATTTCTTTTATTTTTACTTTTAAGTTTTGGCTTTTTGAGACAGGTTCTTTGTGTATCTTTGTCCTGGAATTCCCTCTGTAAACCAGGCTATCCTTGTACTCATAGAGATCCGTCTGTCTCTGCCTCCCAGGCTTCTTTCTTGTTTTCTTTCTTTCTTTCTTTCTTTCTTTCTTTCTTTCTTTCTTTCTTTCTTTCTTTCTTAGAACTTTAATCTTTAGCCTGTATATATTTTTAACACATTATAAACCATTTAGAGGTTTCTTACTCTTTGAATCTCTCTGTACTGTGTATCTCTCTTTTTCTGACCACATGGGTCTTTAATTTGTTAAGGAATATAGATAAGTTTTTTTTTTTAAGTTATAAAGCTGATGGGCCCATTAGCTCTAGCCTCTCATTGGCTAACTCTCACATCTTGATTAACCCATTTTTCTGATCTATGTTAGCCATGTGGCTCAGTACCTTTTTTCAGTGGGGCAGCTCACATCCTGCTGCTTCTGTGGTCTGGGCAGGAGTCGGAGGAGTCAACTTCCTCCTTCCGAGAATATTCCTGTTCTCATTACATCATTTCTACTTCCTGCCTGGTTTTTCCACCTATATTTCCTGCCTGGCCAATCAGCATTTATTTATCACATGATTGACAGAATACAGACAATTCTCCCGCACCAAGATTCTCTCTCAAAATGCTGAGTGGCTGTACCTGTGAGCCTCAGCATCACCCACATGAATGATTAGCACCTGACACTCTACCTCATACTGTGATGTTAAGATATGATGAGTGATACATTAATTATATTTCAAATATTTTCAAAGTACAACATTATCAATTTACAGCAGTTTTATTCAGTCACAACCACACAGTAACTTGAGAATCTCTGTCACCATGTTAACAGTTTGGGACTCCTCACGTGAGTTTGAGAAGCCTAATTCAGTTCTTTACATACTGTGACTAAGAGCTCTAAAGCCACTTCTATGCCCAGACTTTATAAATAAAGGAGCCACTCCTAATGTCCCTTTGCTGACTTTATTGTTCATCTCTAAATTGGTCCCTAAGTCTGTCAGGATATAGGTCACTATTTATTGAGCTCTCTCAAATCCCCACTGAGCTCAGAAACTGATGGAAGAGTTAGTTGTACAGAGTAAATGCTGTAAAAATGTTCAAGGAAATGGGTCACAGACTTCAGAATTGTTCTGAAATACTACATTAATGACTGCTTCTGTTTAGACCACTGGACAGAAGGGTACATTCTTCTACCCAATGCAGGTAACATGGATTAATTGCTTTTTCATGACACTATAAGAGATTTTGATGGGTACAAATGATTTCATGACCACAGAAGTAAAGAACTAGTTTGCCCTCGGAGAACTCTAAAGGGCACCATGCACACTGATATGAGACATTAACTATGTTTGTGGGATTTCTGACTCTTGCTCAGTCTCCTTAACTATCAGTCTGTCTGCGTCTTCTTATAGCTGGCTCTGATTTCTGTTTAAATCCCCCTTAATCAGGAAAGTGAGTGTGCTTTTCTTATGTCTTTTTATCTTTTGAGATTACAATATAATAACATCATTCCCCCTTCCTTTTTCTCCCTCCAAACCCTCCCTTATTTACCCTACCTCTCCTTGCTTTCAAATCCATGACTACTTTTTTCATTGTTGTTCCATACATATATGTAGATAAACATATATCCCCAAATCCATAGAAACAAGCTTCTCAAACTCTTTCTGTCCAGCTGTCTCTCCTAGTAGCCAGCTCATATTTCTAGAGATTTACAGAAAAGTACAGAAAGTCATGTTCCTTTGAAAAGCATTACATGTGCTCCACACACACACACCTTCCTTTCTCTTCTAATTTATGCTTTTTCAGTGGAGGTAAAATAGGAAAATCTTAAGGGTCTTCAATTTCAAACTGCTTACGGTTGCATCAGTTTTACCCACAAATCCTAGAAAAAGAGGGCTGTGATTGCTGGGTTTGATACATCTTGGCAGGCAGGAAGCCATCTCCCAACTAGATCAGACTGCCCAACATGCAGCAAACCCCCACACACCTCAGCCGACCCCCAGACTTCCCATGACATCATTGTGTCCTGCACCAGCAATTACAGGATTCCTCCTGGTTCTTTTCTGTTCTCTAAGCCAACATAATCTCAGACCTGCCAGTGCCCTGGCTTCAAAGCACCCTGACCTGGCTCTTCGCTACTGCATTCTTTTGACCAGTTCCAGGACTCTATCTCTCCCTGAATCCTTCTCCCTTTTTGTCTGCCAGCCATAAAGGGCTTATACCTTCAACCCAGACAGGGAAAACTTCACCACTAATAATAAGCAGCACAAAGAACTGTAAAGTCTTTTAACCTTCTCCCCAGTAAGTCACAGTTAACAGTACCAATAATTGACAAGTGCCTTCAGGCAGAAGTACAAACATAACTCATTCCCTGTAGGTCACTGGAACCCTATCTCCATCACCTGGGATTAAAGATAAATGGTAATGTTTTTGTGCTGCCAATTGAAATCCCAATCCTCCTGGTCACAGTGCTTCAGTTAGGCAAATCTGGTCTTCTCTGTCAGTGAAATCTTAGCAGGGCACATAATTTTGAGATCACTTAGCCAGGTCCCACCTACTCCCTTCTTGCCACACCCCTCATCCAATAATGTAGTAATAGGAGGAGCGGCGGGCTGCATCCCTGGCACCCAGCCACCCGCATGGCTAGCTTATGCCCCGAAATAATTACACAGAAACTGTATTCTATTAAACACTGCCTGGCCCTTTAATTCCAGCCTCTTATTGGCTAGCTCTTACATATTGATCTAACCCATTTCTAATAATCTGTATAGCCCATGAGGTGGCTTACCAGGGAAGATCTTAACCTGCGTCTGTCTGGAGTGGGAGAATCATGGCAACTCACTGACTCAGCTTCTTTCTCCCAGCATTCTGTTCTGTCTACACTGCCTACCTAATTTTCTGTCCTATTAGAGCCAAGCAGTTTTCTTTATTAATTAACCAATGAAAGCAACAGATAAATACAAGACCCACCTCCATCACAGTAATGTACTATTGATATTCTAGCTCCAAAGATAACCTCAATTCTGCCATATTCTTTATGCATTAGTTGAATGTCAGTAGGGGCAGAGGCTCATAAAGTATAATTGTTTATGTTCACTTGAAACTGCATTCCAACATTTTAAAATTTGAATCAGTATGGTTTGAAGAATATTATGCTCAAAAGATGATTCTTTTTGCCATGAGTCTATAAGGGATACATTTTAGTCATATGGACATTTATCATAAAATTGTTTTACTTGCATGTATATAAGTGCACTGCCTATATGTCCAGCACCCAGAGAAGACAGAGGAGGACACCAGATTCTCTGGAACTGGAGTCACAGCTGGCTGCAAGTTGCCATAGAGGTGCTGGGAACCAAACCAAGATCCTCTGCAAGAACAACTAGTGCTCTTAACCACTAAGTCATAAAATGAAATTTTAATATTACCACAACCTGTCATGAAACTATAATACAATATTATGATAAAATTGCATTAGCCATGTGGTTAGCCATAAGAGCAGGACACCTTTTGAAAATAGTTTGTCATGGGGATAGAGAGGTGACTCAGTGGTTAAGAGCACTAAATTCTTTTCTGGATAATCCAGGTTCAATTCCCAGCACCAACATGGCAGCTCAGAGCTATCTGTAACTCCAGTCTCAGAGGACCTGACACCCTCTGATGGCCTCCATGGGTACCAGGTATACTTGTGGTACATAAACATGCATATAGACAAAACACCCATACATATAAAATAAATAAGTTTAAATTAAAAAAAAAAGCTTATCGTACATGCAGTAGGATCAAAACCCAGTGCCATTGTCCTTGGCTTCTCAGTCAGCCCTCCTTGTCCACCATGTTCAGAGAATCTAGTTTGATCACATGCTCCATCAGTCACATTCCAGCTGGCCTTGGTGAACTCCCATTAGATCAGCCCCACCATCTCAGTAGGTGGGAGCACCCCTCGCAGTCCTGAATTTCTTGCTCATGCTCTCTGTCCTTTTGCTTCTCATTTGGACGTTGGGAGCTCAGTCCATTGCTCCATTGTGGGTCTTTGTCTCTAGCTTCATCCATCGCAAGATGAAGGGTCTATGATGATATGCAAGATATTCATCAATATGGCTATAGGATAGGGCCATTTCAGGTTCCCTCTCCTCAGCTGCCCAAGGATCTAGCTGGGGACATCTCCATGGACACCTGGGAACACCTCTAGAGTCAAGTCTCTTGCCAACCCTAAAATGGCTCCCTAAATTAGGATATATACTTCCCTGCTCCCATATCCACCCTTCTACTGCATGTACTAGCTTTGTGGGAGCCTAGTCTGTATGGATGCACACCTTCCTATACCTGGATGGAGCAGGGAGGACCTTTAACTCCCCACAGGGCAGGGAATCCTGACTGCTCTTTGGACTGGAGAGGGAGGGAGAGGGAATGGGAGAGGGGGAGGGAAATGGGATGAGGTGGAAATTTTTAATTCAAAATAAATAAATAAATGGAGAAAATAGTTTCTCATATAATTTTGTTAAAGCAATTGCATAAATATATTAATTTTTATATGTGAAAACTGATCATAAAAAACTTTATCTTTCAAAAAATAAACTTTGTGATTGTCTTGCAAATTTATACATCAGTGTTTGGTAACAGGGCTTCCTCCAGAGGAACAAATATTTGCTCTGACAAACATCCTGGGGAGTACTAACCTGTAGTCAGCAAATGGAACAGGATGCAGTGATATCATGGAGGTAGGCAGCTGGGAGAGATGGATGGCCCCTCGTTTATTTTTTCTCAAGAATACAGAAGAATGCTCACAATTGAAATTCTATACATGGGGAAACAGTAGAGGCATCAGCATCAACATCAGTGAAGTCCTACCTTAGACAAGGATGTGATGCTTTGAAGCCACAGAGGCAGCTATTTGTCATGAGGATCAACAACAAGGGAGAAATCAAAACCACAGAAGCAAAACTGTTGCAGGGGGAGCAGTGGGCTACGTTCCTGGTGCCCGGCCACCCGCACAGCTAACTTTATCCGAAATAATTACACAGAAACTGTATTCTTTTAAACACTGCTTGGCCCATTAGTTCTAGCCTCTTATTGGCTAACTCTTACATATTGATCTAATATTCTGTGTAGCACCACGAGCTTGCTTACCAGAAAAGATCTTAACCTGCATCTGTCAGAAGTGGGAGAATCATGGCGACTGCTTGACTCGGCTTCTTTCTCCCAGCATTCTGTTCTGTCTACTCCACCTACCTAATTTTCTGTCCTATCAGGCCAAGCAGTTTTCTTTATTAGTTAACCAATGAAAGCAACAAGACCCACCTCCATCAGAAAACTGGACTGAAGAATCTAGGGAGATCTTTATTTGAATTTGGGACCCCTGAGTTTAGTTTATGGGCACAGGCTGAACCAACTATGAATCAAAAACACTTGGAAAATTAAAAATTTCTTCTGTACTAAACATGTAGGAACCTTTTATTCATATGACTATTCTCTTTTAAAACGCACTATAATAATGATATTTTATACCAACTTTATATTATGTTGTAAGTATTCTAGAGATGGTTTATAGCATAGCGAAGAACATGTACATAAACAAATGCTGTCATCTGTGAACTGGGATATCTGTGTGGGTTCCAGGAATCTTCTATGACTACCAGGTAAGACCAATGCAACAAAACAGAGAAAAGCTCAGAAATTGCTGCTGAGGCCCCTTTAACACGAGCAGGATAATGGGTGTTTATTCCATGCTAAATGTTAGAGTTGTAGCAGAAATATGTCAGAGCAGGGCTTCCCAGCCACAGTTTTCGGGATGGAAGAAGTCAAGACATGTGGATAGACAGGGCATTCATAGGATAAAACATGTATAGAAATCTCTGGAATTGAGATAAAAGATCAAAGTATTCAGTTGAAGCCCATAAGTTAAAATACACCACACACACATACACACACAAATATACACACCTACCAACATGCATGTACAATCACATACATCAACACATACACATACATACAGTGCACACACATGCAATATACACAGACATCAACATGTGCACACAAGCACACATATCAGTACACACAAACACACACACACCAATATGCACACATAAGCACGCATATCAACACACACAAATACATACAATGCACACACAAGCACACACATACCAACACAAACACTCACACGAAAATCAATTTTATATGTAGGAAATATTATGGCCAAGTTTATGTGGGGATTGCAAAGAGAGATACTTACATGAGGCCATTTTTCTGAGAGACTCTGGTTGTGGACCTTACCTCCATAGACCCAAGCATCAGGATTTTCCCCTTAGACCTGGAGCTGAGACACCTGCCTGCACATGTGCATCAGGCAGCAGAAGTACTGTCCCTGCCAAAGCGAACTTCATAATGACTGTGAATGTAGATAATTCTTCAAACATGCAGACACCAGTGCAAGTCTATGAAGATTACAAAGAATTCAGGGCCTTTGGCACCACCAAAGGATCAAATCTAAACTTCACTAAACAATTGTGGAAATGTAAATCTGTAAACTGACAAAGAATTCAAAATAATGTTCTCAGGGAACTTCAGTAAGCTACAAGATAACACAAATTGACAAGTAAATGATATCACAAAAACAAGTCATAGCTCTGATCTTTGTTTCTACGTCTTTGTACACACCTTTTTTATTTATTGTTGTCCTAATATCACACATTTTCTTATAATCTCAAAAACAATATTAAGAAATAAAATTTTATTTAAAAAATTGGGCAAAATGTCCCAAATCTGAAGAGAGAAATGGACTTCTACATCCATGATGTCCCCACCCTGCAACAAGGCTCAGGACATATGAAAGAAGGGAGGAAAGAATGTGAAAGCTAATGATGTTGGAGTGCTGTGACATATTGTCCTCTGGAGATAATGTGTTGTAAACATGGATCCATAGCAGGTGAGGTTTTTTATATAAGACTTTCACAAGATCAAGCCAATTAAAGCTTTATTTCCACTTCACAAACTAGAAAGCCCAGAAATGAAGTTGTGCATAACCATCAACCAATGTCATGATACCACGTAAAGAACAATAAGGAGAAGATAGTCCTTTCAGGAAACAATGTTGGTAAATGGGGTATTAATATTGAAGGACAAAATCAGATCCTTACATCACACTGTACCCAAACTAGAGTAAAACAGAATCTTTTTAAACAACACCCCAAATAATAATAACACACACAAACACAAACAAAAACTTAGGGGGAAGACTTTGTGCTTTGGCCTTGACAATTTACTGTTGGATAAGATACAAAAAGCTATGAGAAGCAAAAGTAAAACCTCACAAGAATAAGCCCATCATACTAAAAGGTGTTAGGAGTCTACACCAAAAGGTAACTGGGAAACAGGAAAAAGTCATAATAAGCCATATTACAAGCCATGATAAAATATATGAAGAACTTCAACAACTGAGCAGCAAAAAGAAAAGCAGAGGTAGAGGAGAATAGGAAGGTAGGCTGGGAATAAAATATTTTTAAATGGGAAAGGAAACAACCAAATAGGCATTTCTCCAATGATAGACACATGACCATCCATCTGGCATAGCATATGAAGAGGCACCCAACATCAATAGCCATCGGGGAAATGAATGTCAAAGCCACATGAACTCTCACTTCAACGGTTAGGCCACTTTACACAGAAGAATGAGATAACAAATGATGGTGCTGATATGGAGGAAGAGCATCTGTTCTGTGCTGTTGGTAAAAATTGCTATAAAGTTGTGTCTCTTGAACATGACAGGGATATTCACCCATGGGCTTCTAATGACTGTGATTGCCTGCACAATGCTTGCAAAAGATCAAACTAGTTCACATTCCAGCATGGCTGGGGAGAGTGCTCACAAGGCCCCACTAAAGATGAAGAGTTCCAAGCCACGAAAGTCTGCTAGGAAGGAAAGTGAGTTTCTTTTGAGGATGCGTACCTGGTAGGGCTCGTCCTTCAGTGAATAGCCCTATATGATGAATATTAATTGGACTCTGAGTTATTTAAAAATAAAATAAAGGAGACTACGAGACTGAGAAGGTGATGAGAGAGACTTGCAAAGAGATCAAGGTGGGGAGTCGGTAGTAGATATGATCAAAATACGTGTGTGTATGTGTCTGTTTAAAAACAATAAAGAAAAAGATGTCATAAATTTGAAAGTGAGAGGGTAAGAGATAGTAGAAATTGGAGGGAGAGAAAAGGGTGGAAATAATGTAAATTTAGAATTCATGCATGAAATTCTCAAAATAATAAAGCATTTTAATTTAAAAATACATTGTATTTATAGCTAGAATCCACTTACATGAGCAAGGAAGTCAGGACCGGGAAGAGTGCACCCACCCACTGAAACATTGGGGCTGATCTAAGGCCAGCTGAACTGGGACTGATGGAGCATGTAATCAAACCGGTCTCTCTGAACGTGGTGGAAAATGTGTGCTGACTGAGAAGCCAAACCAATGGCACTGGGTTTTGATCCTACTGCATGTACTGGCTTTGTGGGAGCCTAGTCTGTTTGGATGCTCACCATCCTACACCTGGATGGAGAGGGGAGGACCTTGGACTTCACACAGGGCAGTGAACGCTGACTGCTCTTTGGATTGGAGAGGGAGGGGGAGGGGAAGTGGAGGATGGGAGAGGAAAATGAGAGGAGGTGAAAAATTTTAATAATAATAACAATAAAATAAAGTTTTAAAAAATACATTGTATTTATGTATGGTGTACTCAAAGAATACACAAATAAAATTAAAAGATTTTTAAGGTTTGTAATTTGGTATCACTACTTCACAAAAATCAATGTGGAGATTATTCAAAATATAAAAAGACCAGAACTGCCATGCTATCTGGCAGTTGTGTCAGGTTGTACGGGAAGAAATGTGCTGGCATTTAAAAAATGATGGTGCTCCAAAGATCATAGCCACACTGTTCTCACATGAGTTGGCATATGAATGTGACCTCACTGTCCACAGGCAAATAGACTGGCAAAGAAAGTGTGCTTCAACACACAGTGCAATATGTTTGGCTTTAGAGGGAGGCAGGCCTCCTATCTTTTCCAACAACCTACAGGACGGTAAGCTAAGTGAAGTGGGTCACAAAGCAAACACTACACAATATAAATCCCAAGCACAACACATGATACAGCTCACAACAGCAAAGTAGAAGAGTGCCTTCCAGTGCTACTGCAAAGTGGAAATTGGTCTTACCCAAGAGATAGGGAATGACTGTACAGGATAAATAAGAAATCAAAATACTATGTAGCACAGTGTCTATAGTTAGAAATATTATAATGTATGCATAAAAGTTAATATTATGATAGATCTTATATTAAATGTTCTTATTACTTGAAACTAAGATTTTTAGAGATAATGGGTCAGTGCCATAGTCTGTTGATGGTGTCACAGATGTGATATACCTCTAATGTAAGATTAATTATGTTAATTATGTATAGTTTCTTCTATGTCAACAAATGATAGGTGACAGATGATAGATGATATATTTTATATAGATAAAAATAAAATATAGAGACAGATAAAAAATGCTTCATAAGTTAGCTTAAAACTTGTTTGTAAGCTAATAAGTTTCCGTCTTTCTCTCCCTCTCCCTTTATCTCTCTCTCTTTTCACTTCTTGCTTCCAATGAAAATCTCAGTTTCATGATTATGATATTAAACAAAAGCCCTTCCTCTGTTGTTGAAAATCCCCTCTAATGAAATTCCAAAACTCCAAACTGGAAAACTTAAGAATTTTCTCTGCTCCCAGCTCAACCTTCAGTGGATCATTCAACACCAGGCAAGTCAGCATACCTCATCTTCTTATAACTACAGGGTCTCAAAGGTTGTGTACGAAGCTAAGGAGATAAAAATATAAGGAGAAAAACAGAACTTTGGAAACATTTCCCATCCCCTATCTCTGTTGATCTATTGAAGTGTATTTCTGCACTACGAAGCACTAGAAGTCCAGTCTATTATCAGAGCAGCTCTTCTTGACTTAGGGACAGCTAGAAAAACTTCAACCCTAGTGTCCATGTTTAAACTTTTAAAATTTGAGTGTCATGTGGAGCAGCAGGCTGCATTCCTGCTGAGCTCCCGCACAGCTAGCTTTACCCAAAATAATTACACAGAAACTGTATTCTTTCAAACACTGCTTGGCCCATTAGCTCTAGCCTCTTACGGGCTAACTCTCACATCTTGATTAACCCATTTCTATTAATGAGTGTAGCACCACAAGGTGGTGTCTTACCAGAAAGGATCTTAACCTGTGCCCATCTTGGAGAGGAGAGCTATAGTGTCTGCTCACTTCCCTTCTTCCCAGCATTCTGTTCAGTGTACTCTGCCTATCTAAATTCTGCCCTATCAGGCCAAGCAGATTTCTTTATTAATTAACCAATGAAAGCAACAGATAGAAAAATGACCCTCCTCCATCATTTGAGTTGTTCACTTATCAATTCTGAGGACTTTATGTATGTTCTTCAAATGTCATCTTGGCAACATGTATCTGTGCTCCCTATGAATACTCTCTCTGAATACTCTTTTCTCTTTTATCCCACCTGCCCTCCCCAGTCCTGAGGTTGAAATAGTGTTGGGTTTGAGCAAGCAGAAATGTGTTTGCAGCCCTGTGGTTTGTGGTAATATCAAAGGACTATTTTATTGTTACTGACCTTGAAGGTCTTCATGAAATGGGGAACATTTTATATACTATTTGCCTTAAACTTTAGAAAAAGTGATTGTTCCATCATTTTAATTGCACATGTATGGTTATAAACCTCCCTAGCATCTTATAGAACTCAGTTTGGAAAATGTAGACTTAAGAAATTTGTGACTACAATGCTTGCATTAGTTCCTAGTGGAACTGTTAATCTGAATAATTCAGATTTACTAGAAACAGTAAAGTTCACTTATACAGCAGCTCTTTTAGGCTGCTAATAATGTTGGAGGATAGGGAACATTTAAGACATAATTGTACTATGTATATAAATTACTAAGGGGCCCAAGGCAATTACCTCCACAGGAGCAAGCAACCACTCAGGGAGCAGGCTTGAGCCAGAGACATTTGCGGGACCAGACCTAGGCCAGGGACCTCTGCAGGAGCAGGTCCAAGCCAGGGACATTTGAGGGAACAGACCTGAGGTAGCAACCTCAGCATGAGCAGGCCTAAGCAGCAACCTCCATAGGAGCAGATACAAGGGAGCAACCACCAAGGAAGCAAGCCCAATCCAGAAACCTCTACAGGACTGGGCACCAGTCAGGGACCTCCGAGGGAGCAGACCCGAGCCAGAGACCTCTGCAAGAACAGACCCAAGATAGATAACTCTATGGGATCAGGCCCAAGACAGGGCTATCTGTAGAAACGGGCCTGAGATAGAGACCTTTGTGGGATTGGGTCTTGGCCAGGGATATCTGCGGGAATAGGCCTGAGCCAGCAAACTCAGCCAGAGCAGGCCCAAAGCAGCAACCTCCACAGAAGCAGACTTGAGTCAGTGACCTCTGCCCGAGCAGGCCTAAAGCCATGACCTCCACAAAAGGATGTACAAGAGAGCCACTGCTGAGAGAGCAGGCCTGAGTCAGAGACATCTGCAGGAGCTGGCATAAATCAGTGACTTCCAAGGGAGCAATCCAAGCCTACAACCTCCACCAGAGCAGGTCCGAGCAAGATCCTCCAGAGCAAATCTGAGCCAGTGAATTCTGCCAAAGCAGGCCCAAGGTAGCAACCTCAGTGGGAGAAGCCCCAAGAAAGCAACTTCTCTGGGAGCATATGTGAATGACTCCTGGGATTGCAGAGTGACCCATTGGAGCACTGAGCAACCTCAGAGAATACTGAGTGACGTCCAGGGTGACAGAAAATGTGGCCGTTACTGCACTATGAGGAGAAACCATTTGAGAATTGGATCCTCTGGCACCTGGAAGAATGATCAACAGATATACCAATCAGAGGAAAACATGGGCAGACAATGTATGATCACACTTAATATCACAAAGAGCAACACAACACAATCAAAAACTAGTGGCCCTAAAACAGCAAGATTTTGACACCAAAATAGAGATCAAGAAGAAGAAAATGACCTAAAAGTAACTTTAGAAGAATGTTATTCCCTTAAAGAGGAAATGAAAAGCTCTCCAAAAAAAATGGAGGAAAAGACAAACAAAAAATTGAAGAAATTAACACATCCCTTAAAGTAAACCAAGAAAAAGCAAACAACCAGATGAAAGAAATGACTCAAGATTTGAAAGCCAAAATAGAATAAAGAAAATATAAACCAAGGGAATTATACAAATGGAAATTATGAGAGAACAATCAGGAATCACAAATGCAAGCATAAACAACAGAATACAAGAGATGGAAGAGACAGTCTCAACTGCTAAAGATACAATAGAGAAAATAGACTCATCAGTCAAAAGAAACATTAAATCTAGCAAAAGATAGCACAAAATAACTGGGAAATATGGGAAACCATGAAAAAAACAAACTTAAGAATAATAGAAATAGAAGAAGGAGAAGAAGTCCAACTCAAAAAGACAGAAAATCTATTTGACAAAATCATAGAAGAAAACTTTCCAAACCTAAAGAAAAATAAGTATATGAAGATACAAGACATTTACAGAACACCAAATAGACTGTACCAAAAAGGGCCTTTTGACACATAATAATAAAAACACTAAAAATGAAGAATAAAGAAAGACTATTAAGAGCTGCAAATGAAAAAGGTAAAGAAACATAGAAAAGTATACCTATCAGAAACACACCTGACTTCTCAATGGAAACATTGAAAGCAGAAGGTCCTGGTCAAGCATTATGCAGACATTAAGAGACCATGGATACCAGCCCAGACTACTATAACCAGAAACACTTTCAATCACTATAGATGGACAAAACAATATATTTCGTGACAGAACCAGACTTAACCAATACCTAGCCACAAACCCAGCCCTACACAAAGTAATAGAAGGAAAATTCCAATCCAAGGAAGTTAGCTATATCCACAAAAACACAGATAATAAAATTATTTCAAATAAAAAATCACAAGGAAGAGAAAAACACACAATAGCATCACCAACAACAAAAACAAAACAAAAAAACAGGAAAGAACAGTCATTGTTCATTAATAGTCCTTAACATAAATGGAATCAACTCACCTATAAAAAGACACAGGTTAACAGATTGGATATGAAAACAAAATCCATCCCTCTGCTGCATACAAGAAACACACCTCAACCTCAAAGACAGACATCACCTCAGAGTAAAGGGTAAGGAAAAATGTTTCCAATCAAATGAACTTAAACAAGCTGGTGTAGCTATCATAAAAGTTAACAAAAGAGATCAAACTAAATCCAATCAAAAGATACAAAGAGGGACATTTCATATTAATCACAGGAAAAATCTATCAAGAGGAAATCTCAATACTGCACATCTATGCCCCAAATACAACAGCACTCTCATATGTAAAAGGAACATTACCAAAGCTTAAATCACATATTAAACCCCACACACAAATAGTGAGAAACTGCAACACCCCACTCTCATCACTGGACAGGTCTGCCAGACAGAAAATTAACAGAGAAATAAGAGAGCTAACAAATGCTATGACTCAAATAGACTTAACAGATATCTATAGAACATTCCATCCAAATATGAAAAAATATACTTTCTTCTCAGCACCTCAAGGAACCGTCTCAAAAATTGACTACATTCTAGGTAACAAAGCAAACCTTAACACATACAAAAAAAATTGGAATAGCTTCATGTATTGTATTAGATCACCTTGGCTTAAAATTAGAATTCAATAGCAACACAAATTTCAGAAAGCACACAAACACGTGGAAATTAAACAATGGTCACCTGAATCACCAATGGGTCAAAGAAGAAATAAAGAAATTTTGAAGGAGGGGTTGCTTGTTGGTCCCCACCTGCTTAACCCCAAAATAATAACAGAGAAGCTATATTATTTAAAACACCGCTTAGCTTATTAGTTCTAGATTCTTATTGGCTAACTCTTGCATATTGATTTATTAATTTTATTAATTAATTTAGTAATTCTATTAATCTTGTATCACCATGTGGCTGTAGCTTTCCAGTAAAGTTCCATCTGGCTCCGGCAAGTCTACATGGCTTTTCTCTGACTCTGCCTCCTTTCTTCCAGCATGCTATTTAGTTATCCCTGCCTACCTAAATTCTTCCCTATCAACAGGCCAATTCAGTTTTTTTTTTCTATTACAACACTGTAGTCTTTGAAAGGTTTGAAGAATGCCTATCTATCTGAAATACAACTCTGTACATCTAGAAAAATCTAACTAACATGACTACAAGCTTGACTATTGTAGATGACTATCTATTGATGAAGGAGTTACTTTCATTTAATAAAGAAACTGCCTTGGCCCATTTGATAGGCCAACCCTTAGATGGGTGGAGTAAACAGAACAGAAGGCTGGGAGAAAGAAGCTGAGTCCGTGATTCGCCATGATTCTCCCACCCTACACAGATGCAGGTTAAGATCTTCCCTGATAAGCCACCTCATGGGCTACATAGATTATTAGAAATGGGTTATATCAATATGTAAGAGCTAGCCAATAAGAGGCTGGAACTAATGGGCCAAGCAGTGTTTAAACGAATACAGTTTCTGTGTAATTATTTCAGGGCATAAGCTAGCCATGCGGGCGGCCGGGTGCCGGGGACGCAGCCCACCGCTCCATTTTACAACAATCTATTAGCCTATATTTCTTAATTGTGCATTATATTTTTAAATGAGCTTAATCAAGAGCAGAAATATACCTTACCAAAACAAAATTGACCTTAAATTTGTATCAATAAACAAGATCCATACAATGCAAATCTCTATAGTATATCCCCCTTTAAATGTAAACAAGCATTTATAAACAGTATGTGGAAATATGGGTGAAGTTTTCTCTAAATTGCTTCCTGTTGTTTATTGAGTGAAGTAATTTTTTGAGGGGTGGTCAAGGCAGCCTTTCAGGGGATCTTATTCCATCAAACCACGTTAGCATGGGAAGATTCCACAGGTTCTCATCCTCTGTGGAAACAAAAGAAGAACCTTTTTTCCAATGCAATATATCCTTAGAACCAAATTCTGAAGTCAAAATATCTTTATAATATACAGTCTGTCTTAGCTTAGCAGCCCATACAATGAAATGTATCTCTGTATTTAGCTCCTTCACAGTCAAAAATTCAAAGAAAGCACATTAATATACCTAATCCAAACTCTCTGTGAATTTACCATCTTTACATGTCTTATTTGCTTTTATTTTATTATTTTTAATATTTATTTTATTATCTTTACTCCTTTAATCTATGACTGACTGTAAACCATTTACTTCTTTTTATAACGTTCTATATTCTTTTTCTTCTCTCTCCCAAGTCTATGTACAATTATCCAACACTGTGACCATTTAAAGGATTTTTCTATCTGAATTTGTCTGTGAATATCTGTAGTTATTTTCTGACTATAAGAACTTTTTAAAATGCTACACCCTTCTTATGAACTTAAATTGTGCCATTGCTGGGGAAATACAGCACTACCTACTTGCCCCACCCAATCCAGCATGGTGGAGCTGCTCTCCACCTCTGAGAGAATAAAGTAGAGAGCAATAAAGAAGATATCCTGTGTCCTACTCTAGCCTTTGCATGCATGCACACAGGCATACATCATCATACTTATAGATAATTACGTTAAATACATATTCACATATGCAATATACAAGATTATTTTTGTAATAAAATATTGATGGAGGAAGGTCATTGGTTAAGTAATAAAGAAATTGCTTGGCCTCATAGGTTAAAACATAGGTGGGTGGAGTAAACAGAACAGAATGCTGGGAGGAAGAGGAAGTGAGCTCAGAGGCCATGCTCCCCTCTCCTGGGCAGACGCGATGAAGCTCCGACCCAGGATGAATATAGGCTAGAATCTTCCTGGTAAGCGCACCTTGGGGTGCTACACACATTAATAGAATTGGGCCAATCAGTGTTTATATGGATACAGTTTGTGTGTTGTTATTTTGGGGCATAAGCTAGCCAGGCAGCCGGTCGCTGGGGCCGCAGGGAAGCTGCCCGCAAAGATTATAGAATATGGCATTTTAAATGTTTTAATAACTTAGGGTTTTTCATGACAACGAGACACTCTGCTCCTGGCAGCGCCTACTTCAAGAGGACGATGAGCATCGAAGAGGATCCTTATGGAGTTGGTTAGCCATTTGGGCAAGAAACTGCTCTTGCCTGGACTGTTGCATAAACTGAACACAGAGAACCCAGAGGGAGAGGACTGCTGAACTTGCCTAAAGGTGAGATGACTCTTCAGAGTTCCTGATTCATGAAGGAGTCTGTGAGACATTCTGCAGGACACAACAGATAGTGACTGAACTGCCTTTGAAATTTCCTGCTTCATGGAAATGTCTGCTGGAAATTATGGGCCTGTAGGCCGAAGATGGATGCCCCAATGGTACAGAGAAACTTTGGGTAACTGTCCAGGCAGCGAGATGTCTCTATGATTTCTAGGGTTTTGTAAGTTGCTTACTTCTCGTTTACTTAGGTAATATTACATCCTTCTGGAGTTTTTGATGGAGTTGAAGAATAGATAGATAGTTATAGTTGTTTTCCTTTGTTATGATAAAAGATAAAGTAGATGTAAATATTGTAACTCTAATTGCTTTACAACTGTTTTGTTATATGTAATTGTGCTATGTTAAAGTTAAAGCCTTCCTTTTTTTTTTTGTTTAAACAGAAAAAGGGAAATGATGGAGGAAGGTCATTGGTTAAAAAATAAAGAAACTGCTTGGCCCTGATAGGTTAAAAAATAGGTGGGTGGAGTAAACAGAACAGAATGCTGGGAGGAAGAGGAAGTGAACTCAGACACCATGCTCCCCTCTCCAGGGCAGATGTAATGAAGCTCTGACCCAGGATGGACATAGGCTAGAATCTTCCTGGTAAGCGCACCTTGGGGTGCTATACATATTATTAGAAATGGGCTAGTCCAGGTGCTAGAGTTAGCCAAGAAGAGGCTAGATATAATGGGCCAAGCAGTGTTTAAAAGAATACAATTTGTGTGTTGTTATTTTGCGTAAAGCTAGCCGGTGGTGGGAGCTGGGTGGTGGAATGCAACCCGCAGCTCCCACAACAAAATATGGTAAATGATTTGTGACCATAAGTTAGCATACATATATCCTGAGTGGAAAAGGAAACCAAACTTTCATAAAACATCCTACTGAATGCAATAACTAAATCATTTGTGATATAGCATAACATAGACAAAGTAAAAAAAATGAATATTTGGAAATATGTGGACAGGTTAAAGGAATAGCAATACACTTCAAAACTGTAAGCATTCAAACCTATGACTGTCCCTAGAAATGAATTGGTAGGAGGTGTGGTGTGGCTCAGTGAGAGTAAGAACTTCCCATTGGAACTGTGGCCTTACTGAGAGGAGGCACCCATTGCCACATTATGACCCTGAAATAAAACAGGGGGTAAATACACCAGTTCTCTCACCACCTTCCAAACTTCTGTCAATAACTTTCATTGTCTGAACTCAAAAGGAATCCAAAAGTCCCTGGAGGTTAACATCTTGGTATACTGAATGATGGAAGTAGGTGGGGAATGTATCTGAAGAAATAAAGCAAGAATATTAAGTGAAACCCATCATTCTTGTGCCATCCCTACTTCATTTTGCTGTGGTTAAGATGGAAAACCCATGTCCTTACCTGACACAACACACCAAATTCATTCAGCTATTATAACATCAATGACAATGTCAGTTCAGTTATATTCCCACCTTAAACCTAAAATACAATCCCAACGGTATTCTTCCCATGAAGTAGTGAGAGGAGAAGAAATCAAAGAAATAATTAATTCACCTATATGTTTGTTGCAATACTTCACAGTCCTCTAGTATCCCCAGTAATAAATTAATAACCACATTGATAAGCACAACTTTTTTTTTCAGTAATGTATCACATGTGAGCTATCTCCTACATGTTCAACAAATGGGATGACTCATACCCATTCCTCTAGTTCTCAAACTTCCTAATGTTGCAACCCTTTAATACAGTTTCTCATTGCACAAATATACCAGTTTTCTTTATCCATTCCTCAGTTGATGAACATCTAGGTTGTCTCCAGGTTTTGGTGATTAAAAATAAACTGCTATAAATATTGTTCAAACAAGCACCCTTGTGGTATGAGGTGATTGAGTATCTTTTGAGTATATGCCCAAGGATTAATCTTGTATATTGTGTATGTGAATATGTGTTTGAGGTAAGTACACATGATGTATGCCTGTGTGCATGCATACAGAGACCAGAGTAGGACACAGATGTCTTCTTTGTTGCTCTCTACTTTATTCCCTTAAAACAAGGTCTCTCATTGAATTAAAAGCTAAGCTTGTCATTTCAGTCATGCTGGCTGGTTAGTAAGCTGATAAGAGCCACCAGTCTTTGCCTCTCAAGTCTAGGATTACATGCGCGTATATTAATGTTTGGATTTTTATATGGGTACCAGAGATTTATACTCAAATCTTCATGTTTGTGCAAATACTCTTATCTCCCTAACCTCTTGTTATTTGTATCTTTTTTGAACTTCCTTTTTATTAATCTTTGTGTCTTTCACATAATGTATCTCAGTCCCTTTTATATCTTAGATAATGTTTTATAGATGTTTGTGCTGTGACAAGAAATCTACTTGAGAACTTTTCCTGGAAATGAAGAAACAAGCAATATTCAAATGTAACAAAGCTCTGCCAGAGGACAGATTTTAGAAGGATCTCTGCATCTGGCTACAATTTATTCAATAACATAGAGCTTCAGATGCATTGCTTGGGATCTCACCAGCCTTGCCTCTGGCAAAAAAGAACTTTAAACATCCTTTGGTTATATGCCCAAGAATGATATGGCTGGATCTTGTGGTAGATAAATTTCTGTTTTTCTAAGAAACTGACATAATGACTTCCGAGGAATGTTCTCCATCAACTCACAGAAAACAATGGCATCATGAAATTTGAAGGCAAATTGATAGAACTAGAAAAAATCATCTTGAGTGAGGTAACTCAGACACAAAAAGACAAACATGGTATTTTCTTACTCATGAAGTGGATATTAATTTTAAAATAAAGGATACTGTGCTATAATCCACAAAAATATAAAGTCCTGTTAACAAGGTGGGTTCAAGGGGAGGGAATGACAGTATCTCTCTGAGAAGGAGAAATAGGTGGAATTTTGTGAGTGGACTGATGGCAAGTGGTGATGGGAACATGATTGACTGTATTGTGGTAGGGAAAGAGAAAAAGAATATTGAAAGAAACTACTGGAAATTGGGGACATTTGGGGGTAAGGTAAAAGCATCATTCAAGGGAATTGCCTAAGAATCTACAAGGATAACCCCAGATAAAAACACTAGCGATAGTGCATACTTAACCTGAACTGGCCATCTCCTATAGCCAGGCAAGACTTCAAGTGGAGGGAACTATAAAACCATCCCAGACCATAGGTTGAAGGTCTGCCATGTCTATGGGATGTGCTAGGGTAAGAGTGGCCTAGAGATTGAGAAAGTAGTCAACCAATGACTGGTCTTGCCTAATACACATGTCAAGAGAGTAAGCCCACCCCCGACACTATCTGGAGCACCAGGATCCACTGGCAAAATGGCACAGAGATCTAAGATAAAACCAAACATAACTGGAGGGGAAAGCATCAATGAGTACATCAGTAGATGCCTGATGATACCCTGCTGTACTCATAAACTGATGCCTAGCCCAGTTGTCATCAGAGAGGCTTCATTTAGCCACTGATGGAAACAGATGCAGAGATCAACAGCCAAACATTAACAGAACTCAGGGAATTCTGTCAAAAAGGGGCAGGAAGCATTGTACAAGCTAGAAGGGTCAAGAATACCACAAGAAAACCCACAAAATCAAGTAACCTAGGCTCATAGTGTATCACAGAGATTGAACCAACAACCAAGGAGCCTGCATGAGACTGACCTAGGCAATCTGCATATATGTAATGATTGTGTAGTTTGGTCCCCTTGTGGGACTCCTGAAAGCAAGAGTAGGGATTGTCTCTGAGTCTTTTACTGACTTTTTAGAACTCTACTCCCCATACTAAGTCTCCTTGCTCAGCGTTAATTTCATATGGAAAGATACTCTTTTTTTAATTTTATTTTTATTTATTTATTTATTAAAGATTTCTGTCTCTTCCCTGCCACGGCCTCCCATTTCCCTCCCCCTCCCCCAATCAAGTACCCCTCCCTCGTCAGCCCAAAGAGCAATCAGGGTTCCCTGCCCTGTGGGAAGTCCAAGGACCACCCACCTCCATCCAGGTCTAGTAAGGTGAAGATCCAAACTGCCTAGGCTCCCACAAAGCCAGTACATGCAGTAGGATCAGAAACCCATTGCCCTTGTTCTTGAGTTCTCAGTAGTCCTCATTGTCCGCTATGTTCAGCGAGTCCGGTTTTATCCCATGCTTTTTCAGACCCAGGCCAGCTGGCCTTGGTGAGTTCCCAATAGAACATCCCCATTGTCTCAGTGTGTGGGTGCACCCCTTGCGGTCCTGAGTTCCTTGTTCGTGCTCTCCTTCTGCTCCTGATTTGGACCATGAGATTTCTGTCTGGTGCTCCAATGTGGGACTCTGTCTCTGTCTCCTTTCATCGCCTGATGAAGGTTAATATTGCTCCTGGATTGGGAGGATCAACATAGTAAAAATGGCAATTCTACCAAAAGCAATCTATAGATATTCTTTTTTTAAAAAAAAATATTTATTTATTATGTATACAATATTCTGTGTGTATGCCTGCAGGCCAGAAGAGGGCACCAGACGCCATTACAGATGGTTGTGAGCCACCATGTGGTTGCTGGGAATTGAACTCAGGAACTTTGGAAGAGCAGGCAATGCTCTTAACCTCTGAGCCAACTCTCCAGACCTGGATAGATATTCTTAAGATCTTTCAAAGACTAACCAATATGGCATTTAAAATGTTTTAATAACTTAGGATTTTTTATGAAATGTGACATATCTGCTCCTGGCAGCACCAATCTACTTCAAGAGGATAATGGGCATCAAAGAGGCTCCTTATGAAGTTTGTTAGCCATTTGGGCATGAAACTGCTCTTGCCTGGACTGCCTGATATTATTCTGTATGAACTAGACATGCAGGACACACAGGAAATGACTGCTGAAATTGCCTAAAGAAGGTGAGACAGTCCTTCAGGATTCCTGCTTCATGAAAGAGTCTGCCAGACATTCTGCAGTACATAGAAGAAAGTGATTGACATACTGCCAATATAGGTGGAACTGTCTTGGAAATTTCCTGCTTTATGAGAAAATCTGCTAGATATTATGGGTCTGTAGGCTGAAGATGGATGTCCCAAGGGTACAGAAGAACTTTGGGTGAATGTCTAGGCGTGAGATGCCTCTTTCAATTCTAAAGTTTTGGAAGTAGCTTACAATGTACTTCCTGTTTACTTAGGTAAATATTATACCCTTCTGGAGTCTTTGATGGAGTTGAAGAATAGATAGTTATAGTTTTCCTTAGTTATGTTAAAATATAAAGTAGATATAAATATTGTGACTATAATTCTTGCTTGATACCTGTTTTGTTGTGTGTAATTTTACTATGTTAATTAAAGCCTTAGTTTTATTTTAAAAGAAATGGGGAAATGGTATAAGAAGTTCTTCTGTATATGGATGCTGGGAACCAAACCTAGGTCCTCTGCAAGAGTAGAAAGTGCTCTTAATTGCTGAGCACCAGACTAGTAAGACTTTTTACATAGATCTGAGAGCTCTGACTCTTCAGTTTCCTTTGTCCTGATTAAGGATTTTAATGTGTTATAAGGATCCAGTCAGTGTAGGCAGAGATTGCTTGTTTGTTTCCTGACTGCTGAGACCTGAATAATTACACAGAAACTATATTAATTGCAATACTGTTTGGCCAATCACTTAGGCATATTGCTAGTTAGCTCTTATACCTAAAATTAACCCATTTCCATCATTTTATATTTTACCACGAGGCTAGTGGTTTGTTACCTCTTGCTTTTTGGGCAGCTACATGTCATCTCCCTTTGGCTCTGCCTTCTTTTCTCCTTTATCTCTGCTTGGAATTCCTGCCTTGCTCTATTCTGCCCTGCCATAGGTTCAAGCAGCTTCTTTATTCATTAACCAATAAAAGCAACACATATACAGAAGGACTTTCCATACCAAGTCAGCAAAGGATCACATGACGGAATCAAGGCCCCTGTCATGTAGGTACTGTAGACAGCTAACAGCCACATGAGTAAATTTACAATGGAATCCTTCCTTAGTCAGGTCTTCAATCAGACTCTACCTCTAACAGATAATGATTGCAGCTTTATGAGATTCCCAGGAACAGAGTCCGCTGATAAATGCTTGTGGTTTCAAATCACAAAGTTCGACTTCACCTACTATATACTAATAGATAAATGAAAAACAAACTAAAGCCACCTAATTGATGGCATAAACCAAAAACCCAGGTAGGTACTGCTAGAAGATGCCCTGGACATTCTAGAGGTGCAACATTGTAAAAGGTCCTTGGGTGACTGAGAGCACACCCTTTCCTATGGGATTTTGTGACTCCAGGCCCACAGCACACGTGTGTTCCTGGTTATAACCCTTTCACATACTTGCCATGATGTACCTTCTCAGGGGCCCAGATGACAGGACTACCTGATCCTAGGTTTGAACTTCCAGAGCTATGAGGCAAAAATAAATTTCTCTTTGCTTTATTAGCAACATTTATTGAGTATTTGTTAGAACTGATGCAACTTACGCCAGCATACTATCATTCCATTCCATTCATCTTGCCTCACACACCCAAGATTAGAGAAGGAGGCAGCACCAAAAGGGGGCACTAATTTACAACATATATTATGTCCTGTTAGTTCAAACCTCATAAGATGATATTTCTCAATTTACACATAAAGTGATGTATTGAATGGGCATTCAGTCAGTTTACCAGGTAATTTCCTCCTCAGAGACACAGTCAAATGGATGCAAATCTATGGATATATTTATTTTATCATAAAATAAGTTCTTCAGGCAGAGACATAAAGTATGGGCCACCATGGTAATCAATAGTACATTTATACAGCTCGACCACTGGAGGTACCCAAACAAAGCATTACAGGCGGGAATGACAAGTTTATATCTAGAATACCGTATATCTATAGGTAAACATGAAAGCATACATACTTTCTTGAAGACAAATTGCTACCTGCTTTATAAGGAAGGAAATCTGAAGTACCAACCTACATTAAGGTGACTGACTTATTCCCTAAGGAAAAGTGCCATATATACAGTTTATTGCTGGACACTGTTGCTGACAGATTGGACATTCAGCAATGGTTGTAACAAAATAACCTGTGTTATCAAGCCTAAGCTCAAAACTATAGATTATTGTAGAAAGGAGAGAGAGAGAGAGAGAGAAAGGCCACTTGTTTGTCCCAGCTGCCCAGAACCAAAATAATCTCACAGAAACTGTATTAATTAAACCACTGCTTGGCCCATTAGCTCTAGCTTCTTATTGGATAACTCTTGCATATTAACTTAACCCATTTCTATTAATTTGTGTATAGTCACATGAAAGTGGTTTACTGAAAAAATTTCGGCATGTCTGACTCTGGCAGCAGCTCCATGGCTTCTCTCCGACTCCGCCCTTCTTTCTCCCAGCGTTCAGTTAACTTTTAGCTAAATTCTGACCTGCTGTAGGTCCAAAGCAGTATTTTATTCATTAATGAAAATCACAGCATACAGAGGGAAATCCCACATCAGCTCCCCTTTTCTGTCTAAATAAAAAAGGAAGATTTTAACTTTAACATAGTAAAATTATATATAACAAAACAGGTATCACCAGGAATTAGTAACAATATTATTATCTATTTTATCTCTTATCATAACTAAGAAAAACTATATTATTACTATTTACTATTTAATTCCATCAAAGACTCAAGAAGAATATAATATTATCTTAATAAACAGAAAGTGCATTGCAAGCAACTTCTAAAACTCTAGAATTGACAGAGACATCTGGCTGCCTAAACAGTCACCCAAACATCTTCTATACCATTGGGGCATCCATATTCAGGCTACAGGTCCATAGTATATCCCGAAGAATGTCTGGCAGACTTCACATTTAAAGGGGCATATGCTATAGAGATTTGCATTGGTAAAGATCTTGGTTTATTGATACAAATTTAAGGTCAATCTTGTTATGTATCTAACATGACTACAATATATAATACAAAATATAAAGGTATTGTGATTGTGTAGTTTATTTAAAAATGTAATATATAATTAAAAATATAAGTTAATAGACAATCATCTATAATAGTCATGTTAGTTATATTTTTAGATGTATAGAGAAATATTACAGTTAGATAAGTATTCTTCACAACTTTCAGAGACCTTCAGAATATGGCATTTAAAATGTTTAAGAATTTAAGACTTTTCATGACAGTGAGACACTTCTGCTCCTGGCAGCACCAAGCTACTTCAAATGAATGATGAGCATTGAAGAGGCTCCTTATGGAGTTGGTTGACCATTTAGCAAGAAACTGCTTTTGCCTGGACTGCTTGACAAAGTTGACATGCAGGACCTGCAGAGAAATGACTGCTAAACTTGCATAAAGGTGAGATGATTCTTCGGGGTTCCTGCTTCAGATGCTCACCTAGTAAAGGAGCTCTTTGGTGTTCAAAGTGCAAAACTCAGTTACTTGCCTTTCACTCTTAAGGAGATTCTATTTCGGATTACCATATGCAAGAAACTTCCTCAATAAATCAGATTCCTGACTTGGTTGTTTTTCTTTGATCCTCTGGTACATGAGTCTCATAAAGTATATAATTGGTTCTTGGCTTGTAGAGCCCAATTATCTTCAGGTCTTCAATGTCAAGGATTAGCATGATGCTCTGTGGAATTTCAACACAATCAAATTACTTCAGGGCAGTATGAAGATAATAAGCAGAGAGGCTTTCACAGTCACATGGTAGGAGAAAAATTCCTATCTTAACCGCATGAAGGCAATTGCTGCTGATTACCTTTATAAATTAGTATTTGAAAAGAAGCAAAGCATTTTGTAAATCAACAAATCAACTGGATGCCAACAGCTATGTTGACTAGTTTCAGCAAATATTCCAGCTGTCAGCACTTCCTGACAAGGATTGTAATATACATAGTGTCTAAGGCCACTGGGATTTGCCACTGGGCAGAGTCCTATCAATGAAGGAATCACTAACCCCAAACTGTTGAGTCCTTTTATACTTATATTTATGCCCACAATTCATACTTGGAATTACTTTATTTTTTTGGAAGAAGGGCTACCAATTCCTTCTATCATAATCCAATTAACTTCATGAGCCAGCTAACCACAGTGGGATTGATTCCATCAGACTAAGTATACTGATACCCTTGTCACAGTCTCAATTTTGTATGAGTAACAAATAACCAGAACGTTATATTTATTATCTCACAGTCCTGCAGAAATTTCAGGATACCTGAAGTGTGCTCTCTGCTTGGAATCTCCCAAGTGCAAAATCAAGATGTTGATAGCCTGGGCTCCTACATGGAGGCCTCAAGAAATCACTCTTGCAAGGCAATTCAGATGTTTGAATGAATTTAGTAATCTGCAACTAGAACACAGAGATCTTCAATTCATCTTGGTGTGTGCTCTACTTCCCAAGAACCCCTACACTGAGCTGGAAGGTATAGTTCAGTGGCATGGTGCTTGCCTGGCATATATATGGCTCAATATCCAGACTTAAAAATAAAAAGTCCCCTACCTTGTTTGATATATGCACTTCACACAGCAATAACACCTGCCATCTCTTATCTGCTGATTTCTGCCAGCAGCCAGACTAGCTAGTTCTGTCCAGTTAGGTTTCTAATGCTGTAATAAAAAGGACACTAAAATCCAACTGAGGAAAGAGTGGGCTTATTTCCTCTGATAAAATCTGGTGATAGTCAAGTCTTCATATGAGTCTATCAGGAGGAAGTCACTGAAGGAAGTCAGAGCAGGAACTCAGGCAAGGCAGCTGGAGGCAGGAACTGAAGCAGAGGCCGTGGAGGAACACTCCTTACTGGCTTTCTCCCCAGGGCTTGTGCCATCTGCTTTATTTTACAACTTAGGACCACTATGCAAGGATGGCACTATCCACAGTGGGCTTCTAAATTAGTCATTAATGAAGAAAGTCCTCACAGGCTTGCCTATAGGACAAACTGTTGGGAACATTTTCTCAGTTGGGGTTCTTTCTTCCCGGATGACCCTAACTTGTGTTGAGGTGATAAATAACTAACTGATAGAAGCTCTAAGCTAATATGTTTAATGATTAGGTTAGATCCCTCAGAAAAATGTCCTTGCCCATCTCCCACCCTGAGATGTGGTGCTGAGGATAGATTGAACCTAGGATCTTGTATACACTAGCTACTAGCTGTAGCCCCAGTCCACTTTCTCTTGTATTTTGAGACTTTATTAAATTTCCAGTTGTCTTTGAACTCACTTTGTAGTCAGGCATGCCCCTGAATTTATATTCCCCCTTTCAGAGGCTCTTAAGTAGCTGAGAAAATAGTTCCTGTACCCCAAGCTTGCACCAAACTATGGCCTTTTGGTCCTGTGATGGAAAATATTAAGCATCATGTAAGTGATAGCTCTTCCTACTGCACTCAAAATAAGTGGGGTGGAGGTGTCATACAAAGGCAGAACCAATGGGAGTCAACCCTATAACTCTACCCACCATGCTGCTTATTTTGATTATTTCTTTTACTTTATAGTGACAAATTAACTATGACAATGGAGGTCACCAGCCTCTGAATTGCCTGTAAGATGGACTTGTACCAAGACTTAACTCCTTGACCTCCCAAAACCTCCACTCTGAGTAACAAGAACATATGATATTTCACCTCTGAGGATTAGGCTTCAGTTCAAAGCTAGTGGTTAATAACTTCCAGGGAGTCCAACTTCTTCTTGAATGCCATCTCACAGTAACCTTGGTAAATGGCAGTGTGTCTAGCGTGTCTTTCAGAGGAAGGTTTAGGAAAATGTTAAACAGCTGAACTCTTCAAACATTTTCCCCGAATGAATCCAGCCTCCTACTTAATGAATGGGTTTGGGGTGTGATGGAGGAGGGTCATCAGTCTATGTGTTACTTTCATTAGTTAATAAAGAAACTGCCTTGGCCCTTTGATAGGACAGAAAATTAGGTAGGCAGAGTAAACAGAACAGAATGCTGGGAAGAAAGGAAGTTAGATTATTGGGTGAATTCTTGCCTTGGTGCCTGCCCATCTCCTCCTATTGATCCTATCTAATGGTTCTTTTAAAAACCAGATCAGGTTTCCCTGCTGGCCAAGGGCTCCGCTTACGAAATGCCCTCGCTCTGTTTCCTGGTTCCTGCCGCAGGCCAAGAACCCTCTCACCCCTCCGAAGGGTCTTCAGGACAGGACCAGGCTCCCCGTTTGCCAGTGACCTGGCTAATCAGGGGCCTACCTCCTTGATTTAATTGTAGTAGGGCGATCTGCTCTCCTTATTGCATGCCTGTCCCCGCTGCTTGTGTCTGCCTCTACGGTGGTCCCGGCCGCTTGCATCTGCTGCCGCGCCGGTCCCCCAAAGCCTCTTCCTGAATGCGGTGCCTCTCCACCGCATCTGGACGCCCCGGCCTCTCCACCTCTGTGTGTCTGGACGCCGCGGCCTCTCCGCCTCCGTGCGTCTGGACCAAGAAAGGAAGTTAGGCAGACACCATACCTCTCCTCTCTGAGAAGGAAGCAGGTTAAGAATCTTCCTCGTAAGCCAACACCTCATTGTGCTACACAGATTATTAGAAATGGGTTAATCAAGATGTGAGAATTAGCCAGTAAGAGGCTAGAGCTAATGGGCCAAGCAGTGTTTAAAATAATACAGTTTCCATGTAATTATTTTGGGTAAAGCTAGCTGGTGGATAGGAGCTGGGAGGCAAGAAGTGACCCGCTGCTCCATCTACAGGGGTGCATGAGCCAGCCAAGATCCTACAAAAAGAAATACAGTCATCCTCACTATGGCAGCTTGAGGTAGGTAAGTGTGTGTGTGTGTGTGTGTGTGTGTGTGTGTGTGTGTGTAAAATAAATATGATCCAAGTATACAATAAACCTGAGCAAAATTACTATGAAACTCTATATAATGAATAGATACAAATACTTATTTTTAATAATTATAGAAAATACTTTATGATCTGTTCATTTACCCTGATACTATAAATAGCTAAAAAAGTATCACAGGCTAATGACTTAAACATCAGAATTTGATATACTTGTTCGCAATTCTGAAGGCTAGAAGTCTGAGATTAAGGTGTACAGCTTCTCATGAATCCTTGGCCTATTGATGATTTTTTTTCTCAGGTCCCCCCCCTCCCTCTCTCTCTCTCTCTCTCTCCCTCCCTCCCTCCCTTCCTCTCTCCCTCTCTCTCTCTGTGATAATCTTCACTTCTTAATAGGCTACTATTCTTATCTAATTAGAATCTACTGTAATGTTCTCATTGGATTTTAATTATCTTTTTAAAGACCCTGTCTCTAAACAGAATCACAAGGACTTAGGAATTCCACATAAGACTTTGGAAAGGAAGTATTTCATATCCTAACATGATCCTTCTTACAAAATAAATGAAGCTAGTTATTTCTCCCATTTATAGCAGGCTTACTCTGTAATGTCTTCTGGGTGATACAATGTACTAGAACTACCACTACTCCTTAAACAAAGTATTTGGAATAAAAAGTGTTTTATACTTCAGTGAGTGTTTTTATTTTAAGTCTAGAATACTTGCATTTAGGAGCTGAACTCTCTGGGAAATAACACTCTAACATAAAACTTGTTTGTCTTTCATGTATACCTTATATTCATAGCCTGAGGTGAATCATACACAATGTTTTAAATAATTTTGTACATACATTAGTTTTGAGGTGTGAAATCACCTGGCTTGGCTCTGCTAAACCATTGACCAAAACAGATTTATTCTTTAACCAATGGCAATAAAACATATTCATTGCATACAGAGGGAAAATCCCACACCAGGTGATGATCATTCTCAATCTCCCATCCCCTCTCTCTTCTCTGTGTTTTTTTTTTAAATTGGGACTCATTTCCATATACTCATTTGGCAAGCAATTTACCAGATGAGCCATTTTCATAACCAGTATGCTGGATAGTCAACTCAGGGCTTTATACATACCAGGCACTCTGCCTCTGAACTGCATTCCAGAGACCACCGCAAGAAAAGCCACCCTGCCAAACAATTATCTGCTTCATTAGTCACAACCAGGTTGAATCAAAGAAGTTAATTAAAGATGGTGGCCTTGTGCTTTCAGAAAGGAACTGCAGAGGTCACAAATTGCAGTCGTAAATAGGATACATCCAAGTAATCAGCCTGTGCCATGCCCTCTCTCAGCCCCAGAAGACTAATACTTCTTAAAGGAGCAGAATTTGATTTGATTGGAAATGTCCACTTTGGGTGCTCACTAAACAAGAGTGTGTTTTCTCAAAGGAAACTGAACATGGGGAATCAATCATTCACTGTGTGTAAGTATGCATGCGTGTGACAGAGTAAGTGGACCCAAGGAAGTGTGTGACTGAGTGTAGAACAGTGACTAGTGAGTATCAAGCATTAGCTTGCAGTCAAAGCAGGCTGCTCCCTATTTTGCTCAAGGCTGATTGACAGATTGGATACTTCAAGGTCCCCTGTGGTTACAAATTACAATTTACAATTTTGATTTGATTTTAAATCACAGAGAAAAGACTGTGTTTATATGAAAGCAATTAGTTCTATAAGACAAAATGCACATATGAACACAAACAGTAGCACAACAGTGGCTGTTCCTCCCCCAAACCAGAATTTTACCCCAAACCAGCCAAGTCCATCACCCTGTACTGTCTTTGTTAACTGTCTTAACATAATCCATCTTCAGGCTCTGGAACTCTAGATGATCTTTTCTAAAACTTTTAATAGGATTTCTAAATTAAATCAAAGTCAAGTAGACTTCATCTTCAAGCTGATAAGGGCATCTTCTGCCTTTCCTGCCTGCAGGGCTCATCAGAACTCCGCATAGGAAGCAGAATATGGCCAATAGTGCCATGTGGTCATCACCCACCACCCCTCATGGACCTGGACCTCTAGGCTTAGAATCAGCCCCTTTATCCCCTTACACTTGCTAGACTCATTCTCAGAGATCTTCAGAGAAATCAAAAATAACTCAACAGAAAAAAGCACAGGCCCCCTGTGAGAATGTGGAAACCATTGGGAATGGCCTTTTCACAGCTTCAAAACCCCCCTGGTGAGTGAAGTTTCAAAGTGGAGCGTGTTAGCCTTTGATGATTTGGTGTTTTTAAAGCAGTGTTATTAACCTTTTTCTAGGTCATAGACCCCTCCAGAAACCTAATGAAAGCAATGGCCAATACCATATAAATCCACAAACTTAATGAGTCATCAGCAATTGCAGGGTCCATAAACCCCCAGGACAAGAATGTCTTCCTCTAACATCACATCTTTTTCAAGTCTTCTCCGAAAGAAGTACTGATCCTTCTGACCTCATTTCTGAATATTTTATTTCCTCTCATTTCTTAGTACCATGCTACATTCACCCACCCACACAAAGTTGACATTCAGTAAGAAGATACAACTTAGACTGGATAACTGTGTTCATTTGTTCTTAGACAATTTCATATATCTATATAGTAAGTTTGAGGCATTTTCACCCACTACCATCCTCTTTTATCCCCCTAGCCCAGTGAAACCCTTTCTCCCCAGCAAGCCCATTCCTAGACACACACACACACACATACACACTCAGGTATATGTATCTGAAATATATATAATATGTATAGATATAGATATTCCTTTTGATTCATAGATCTTTAGCGACAGGTGTGGCTTGACAAACCCTGGATCCAAGTATGATGAAATGGTGATTAACCCTGTTCTCTGCAGGTCTTGTACAAGCAACCACAACTTTAGCAGGTTCGTGAGTGTAATAGCCATATCATGTCTAAAAGGCACTGTATTATAGCAATCCTCCCTGTACCAAGTCTTTCTCTGTCCCATCACCCAGCTCCCAAATCACAATACAGAGACTTTCATCAGTTATGAAAGCTCAGCTTCTAGCTTAGGCTTGTTTTTAGCTGGCTGTTATAACTTAAATTAACCCATTTATATTAATCTATGTGCTGCTCCAAGGCTCATTTACCTCACTTAAATATTGTCAGTCATCCTTTCCTGCTTCCTCCATGCCTCCTCATGTCCCTGCCCTTCTCCTTCCCAGCATCTTCTGTGCCTGGAAATCCTGCCTAGCTATTGGCTGCTCAGCTTTTTATTAAACCAATTCAGAGCAACATTTCTTCACAGTGTACAAAAAGAGTATCCCACAAAACCTCCCCAACCTCTGACTCTTACATATATTTCTGCCCTCCCCCAGGATGTTTCCTGAGTCTTTGGAGGTGAGATGTCCATATAGGTGGCCATTTATCACTCCACAGTCACTTGGTCTCTATGCTTTGACCAACTATGAGTCTTTGTATTAACTGCTGCCCACACTAAAGAATCTTTCCTGATAAAGGCTGAGAGAAGTGCTAAGCAATGAGTATAAAGATTAAGTATTTAAAGATGGCTTGACACTATATTTAGAAAGACAGCAATAAGAGGCTCTTCCTCAAGGCTGTGAGCTCCCCAGCACAGGTTCTTGGCCAGGTTTATATTACAAGGCAAGTCACCTGATAAAGTGGAGTACTTTAAAATGCTGTGGTGTTTTTATAGTAAGCATCCTTTCTCGTTACTCGCTCCCCTTGCCCAATAAATGCATTTGAATATTATCCCTACATTAATCGCATATCCATTTGTCTATAAAACATACTGCCCAACTACTTATTCATTCATTTATTTCCCAATCAGTCATTTTTTTCCCAATCCGTCATTTTTTTAAACTTTCCATGTTCTGGGAACTCTCCCATGTCACAGTGTCTGGGGAGACAAGAAGAAACACGCCAGAGATTTGCTACCTATAGTGAGGAGCTGTGGGCAGGCCTGCTTTTTGTCCCACCCGGGTCCCACATGGTTAGCTTTACACCTGAAATAACAACATGGAAACTGTATTATTTTAAACACTGCTTGGCCCATTAGCTCTGGCCTCTTCTTGGCTAACTCTCATATCTTGCCTAACCCATATTTAGTAATCTGTGTAGCACCAGTCTTACCGGGAAAGATTCAGCATGTCTGACCTGGCAACTTGCTTCATCGCATCTGACCCGGAGAGGAGAGGCATGGCATCTGCCTCACTTCCTCTTCCTCCCAGCATTCTGTTCTGTTTACTCCACCCACCTATGTTCTAACCTATCAGGCCAAGCAGTTTTCTTTATTAATCAACCAATGAAACAACAGATAGATAAAGACGCTTCTACATCACCTACCTTTATATCATTCCAATTGAGCTAACAGTATACAAATAAAACATAAATTATGATGTGATGGACTTAAAACTCTCTAGGAGAAAACCAGGCCCTCTGAAAGCATGCAAAAGGGATTTTATCACAGATTCAGAAGGAGAAGCAAAAGTGTGCTTCTCAAAGGTACTGGGAAGAAAGAATGGAAATACTCAACACTGAAGGGAGATTATATAGCTGTCCAGAGGCTTTTATCCTGAAGATAATAAATAACTTCTCAGTTTTAAGAAAGGTTATAATGATCACATCAGACTCTCCCTGGCCTCATTATAGCTGTCTTGATGAAAAAATGGTTTGGAGGAATCAAGACCCAAGATAAGAAAATAGTGAGAAGTTGATGTGATGGCCCATAGGGTGGTCTTGATTTGAATAATGGCTGTAGGACTGGAGGAGAGTGAGTGACTTGGTGAGATATAAAGGGTAGCACTGATAATGTGTGATTGACTGAGTTAGAGGCAAGGCTAAGGGATGATGTGCTGTTTTGTGATTTGAGCAAGTGTCTGGGGGTAGAAATAAGGGACAACAGGAAAGGTCTGTCAAGGAAGTAGGACAAGAAGATGAATGCAGCTTTGGACATGTTAAGCTTGTTTGAGGTGCCTGCAAGACATTCAAGCAGAAGGTTCACAATCAATTATGTCTGAAGTTTAAGAAAGACACAGCCTGACAACACAGACTAGGGGATCAACCACCTCATAATTACTAAAGCCAAGAGTAGACCACTCAAGCACACATTTTAAGGAGGGGCTTGCCACACCCCTTTGGGGACATTCTGAAGATGTAGTGAAGTGTTTTTTCGTTGTCATTGGATTAGCAGCAGTAGATGGGTGGGAGAGAGGGACTCTGGATGCACAGCCATACTAAAGATATTCCTACATAAAGAATGATTTTCTCATTCCAAATGACTCTCTCACTGTTTATAGTCATTTGAGATGAATTGTTACATAACTTCATTGTGCAAATACCAGAGACAGTGAACTGAGATCGCAACAACATAACAAAACAACAGCACCTGATGGGACATCCACTGTCACCAACCCATATTTAATTTTACAATGTTCAACTCTTCATTAGATCCTCTAGAACTACAACTCCTGTAAACATAGCTCATATTAAGTAACTCAAGATGCTGAAATCTTGGCTTCCACTTTTTCATCTTCTCTCTTTGATATCTCACAAGCAGCTCAAAATTAAATTATTCATTAAAGTCCCTTTCCCTAACATCTAAATGCTCCATCGTTCCCACCTATAAGAATAACAATTTGATGATACAACTTCCCTACGATCCTCAAATTTTCTTTTATTCTCACACTATATACTCAGGTCATCTGGAAATCCTCATGGCTCTATCATTAAATACCTATAGAATCAGACCACATCTCTCCAACTCAAGTCATCACCTATTCTGAGTCAAACCAACTCTCTGGCAGCTTATCACATGTCTGCAATAATAATAAAAACCATTTCGTTCAAGATCTTGTCTCTCCCAGACTTCAGATCAGTTCAGAATTTCAACTGTGACCATAATTCCAGGTCAAGTTTGTGATAAAAAGGGGAAGTAATTCAGAAAGTGCACAATGAGTAGAGAGATCCAAAAAAGTAACTCTTCACTAAAGTCTCCAAACACTTTGAACTTTGGGATGGTCTCTGTTTAAGCTTCAGTCTTACTCCTGTTAACTTTTGACACTTGGCCTTGGTTTCACTTTCTAAACTAAAAAAGAACAGTGCTTCCCTTTCTTGCACACATGGTCTAAAGGTTGAATTTAACCCCTCAACCTCTATACTTCCTCCTGCTGTCTCATCTCCTCATCTTCTCATTGGAAAATATCCTTGTCCTTCATCAATTCCTTCTGTGATATAGGTTTGATCTCTTTCTGAAACCTCAGGGTACTCTTACAGCAAAGACCCCAAAAGGCACGTAAAATTCTGGGTGTTGCATGATGGTACATGCCTGAGTGGGAGACAAACACTTCTTGGAGTCTTAGTCAATTGTCTGTCACCTTGTGCTCCTATAAAGGTTCAAGAGCTGGCCTAACAGCAATTTGGAGTTCACAGAGCTCTCCAGAGAAGAGCCTGAGCCAGCAGAAGAAAAGGAAAGGCAGGGAGACTGGAGGAGACTGGAGGAGGAAGCTATTACAGTGAGTGATGGGAAGCCCACTGTGGTACATTGGAAACCCATACTCAAAGCCCTGTAACCCATGGTGATTTGAGGCCTCCTTACACATTTGAACTTAACCCAGGTTAGGAAATAAAGCACATTTCCTCCTAAGTCCTTTAGCCATTCATTTGGATTAAACCAAAATCCTCCTCTTTGTGCATCTCTAACATGCTTACATTTAATTTAAAAAAATGTTTTCAGAAAATATGTTTGGATTATGTTTTCACCTCCCTCAACTCCTTCCACCTCACTCTTTATCCAACTTTATCTATGTTCACTATGTTCATTCTCCCCTCCTCTCTCCTCTCTCTCTCTCTCTTTCTCTCTCTTTCACGCGCACACACACACACACACATACACACACACAAACATACCAAAACCAAAACAAAACAAGAATCAGAACAAATAAACCATAAACCAATGAAACAAAAATGCTGTTTTGTTTACAAATTTTTCTTGGCCTTATTTTTTACTTGTCTGTGTGCTCAGCTTGATTATTTAGGTTTTATCCTACTCCTGCCCAACAGCATACATGCTGGCTTCATAGCGACACTCCATGCTTGTTTCATTGTGTATCCACCATAGCACTGAACTAAGAGCCCCTGGCATCCTCACCTCCTCTAATCAGTTGTATTAAGCTGCGAGGAGGAGCACTGAACTGAAAGGTGCTGTTAAAATGCTCATAAGATGTCTGGGCTCCACAAGACATTAATGTATCCATTAAAACCTTGGTACAGTGTAATTTACTGGATCAGTTAAGAAACACTCAGTATGCAAAGAAGGGCTGAAACGTGGGGCACACATGGTAGACTCCAGAAAGCCTCAAGAGGGAAGAAAAGGAGTGAGGATCAGAAATCTACACACAAATCCACTGAGCTAAGACCTTGGCAGTGTGGGCTTGGGTGTGAAATAAACTGAATTCCACTTTCAGTGCTGCTTGTTACTGATTCTGTGAGCTCTGGAGGGTGAATTAACCCCAGGACCTTCGCTTCTACCAAAGGGCGTGTGCAGCTTACCTTTCACTAACCCAAGACCTTACACATTATACAGCCTCACATGCTGCTAAATGGTTTAGAGACTGTGTCATGGAGAGAGGGGGCTCTTTGAGCCTTAGCCCATGAATGAAAAAATCTGTGAGATGCTAGCCTGACAGAGGCATGAAAGTAGGCTGAGTTATCCTCCATCATATATATATATATATATATATATATATATATATATATATATATATGTACATTTTAGTTAAAATATAATATCACTTTTTTCTTCTTCCAGTCCCTCTCATGTGCCTCCCTCAAAGGTCTCCCATGTCCCCTTTCATTCTCAAACTGATAGCCTCTTTTTCTTTGATTATCACTGCTATATGCACACATATACATATACACAAGCATGTACACATATACATACACTGTGCATTTACTTGCATGTATACATGTACATATACACATACAAGTACACATACACGTGTATATGCTTTTATATATGCATATACACATGTACATATACACGTGTACACACATGCACATACACATATACAATCAAAAATGTATGAATGCAACATGCTGAGTCTGGTTTTGTTGTTCATGTGTGTATGCTTTCAGGACTGATCTCTTCTTATTGGATAACCAATTAGGGATTAATCACTAGGAGAAGTAATTCTCCCTCTCTCAGCAGTCATTAGTAGCTGCAGTACCTTATGGGCCGCATGAGATTTCCCCCTTCTGTAAAGTCTCTACCCTCTTCCTCTGGTTAGCACTTCAAAACAGTGCCTTATTGTTTAAATACACGGGATAGGACTGAAAAGACCCTTGAGTCAGTAAAGTGATTGTGTCACAAATATGGGGTCCTGGATTTTATTTCCAGAGCCTACATAATTTTTCTTGAAAAGCTAGGAAAAATGGCAAGTTTGCAATCCAACACTGGGAAGGTGGAGACAGGCAGACCTCTGGGGCTGGCTCAGCAGTTACTCTAACTAAATCAGACCAACTGAAAGATCCTGTCTCAACAATGGGAATGTTCTATTGGGAACTCACCAAGGCCACCTGGCCTGGGTCTGAAAAAGCATGGGATAAAACCGGACTTGCTGAACATAGTGGACAATGAGGACTACTGAGAACTCAAGAACAATGGCAGTGGGTTTTTGAGCCTACTGCACGTACTGACTTTGGAGGAGCCTAGGCAATTTGGATGCTCACATTATTAGACCTGGATGGAGGTGGGTGGCCCTTGGACTTCCCACAGGTCATGGAACCCTGATTGCTCTTCGGGCTGATGAGGGAGGGGGACTTGATCGGGGGAGGAGGAGGGAAATGGGAGGCGGTGGCGGGGAGGAGGCAGAAATCTTTAATAAATAAATAAATAAAAATAAATAAATAAATAAATTATTCCAAACTAAAAAAAAATACGTACCCATCATGGTCCTCACCTATGCACCATCATCATCTGGAATCTCTTCTCACTTAGAATAAATCCTCTCAAAATGTATGCAGTCCTCCCTGAGTGAGTGGTAGCTTTCCCGTTCTGCCACTTTCTGCCATGTCCACACCACTCTCCTCTTGACTCTCTCCTGTCCCAGACTCTCTGAGGACACTCTGCCCTTCCATGTAGCAGTTCCCTTTTCTAGAACAGTCTTTCCTGCATAACCACCTGCTTCCGGCCTCACTTTATTCTGACTTGTATTTCAATGCCAACTTCCAAAAGGGTGTTCTCTGCCCACCTTCTAAAGTGTGTCCCTCTTCTTCCTTGCGGTCATCTGGAGGACTCTAAGTTATTGACCTCATCACAGACTAATTTGTTAGCATTGTTCCATTGTCAGAGTGTCTACAGAAGCCAGGATGTTCTATATTGGGTGCTTACTAAGCAGTAAAACTCAATAAAACCTTTTGACCAAAAAAAAAAAAAAGATCCTGTCTCAAAAAACAAGATGAACAGCACCTGACAAATGACACCTAAGAGTGTCTTCTGACCTCCACATAAATAACATACACAAGCACATACACACTCACACACACACACACACACACACACACACACACACTCACACACACACACACGACATGGATACTGTCATGCCTCATTTCCTTTTGTCACTGAAATTTAAAGAAAGCAAGCACCTTGCATGTCAGTATCAGGTCTTCCAATTTCCTATTGCTAAGACACCTAATGCCATTTTCACAGACTGTTACCTGGAGATGAAATCACCTGGTATTCAGCCATCACATAGAAGTTCTTTCTAGATGGCACTCTCAGGGAGTGAGGTATGGATTACTGCAGGTAAGCTTTCCCTCACTCTGCATGGGAACTTAGAGGAAAGGTTATTTTATGCACTCAGGCACCATCATCTGGTTTCTTTCCCCAAATAAACCAATAAAATGTGTTGAAATAAGGAGCTGGCTGTGTTCCAGCCCAGCTCCCGCACGGCTAACTTATGCCCTGAAATAATTACACGGAAACTGTATTCTTTTAAACATTGCCTGGCCAATTAGTTCCAGCCTCTTATTGGCTAGCTCTTACATTTTGATCTAACCCATTTCTAATATTCTGTGTAGCATCACGAGCTGGCTTACGAGGAAAACTCTTAACCTGCATCTGTCTGGAGTGGGAGAATCATGGCAACCGAGTGACTCGGCTTCTTTCTCCCAGCATTCTGTTCTGTCTAGTCTGCCTACCTAATTTTCTGTCCTATCAGGCCAAGCAGCTTTCTTTATTAGTTAACCAATGAAAGCAAGAGATAAAATACAAGACTCACCTCCATCAAAAATGCCTGCATGTGCTTACACACACCCTTCTGAGCAGCAGTAGTAAACAATTCATTGACTGCAGGAGCCAAGCACTGACCCTGGGAAGTGTGAATTTCTAGAAGCCCTCACATGCATGTGGCTCCCACTGAAGCAGAGAATTTACAGCTCATGAGTGTATGAACAGTTTTTCAATGAGGCATAATTCTTGTTTTCATCATGTTTACCTGGAGGCATGTGGAAGGAGGAGCTCTGACTAAGTGGGAACTCAACATAGCAGTTACCACTCAAGCAGTGAGATATGTTTGTTGTGTGTTCCCCAAAGTTTCTGAGTGCATAGTTTTACAATGCAAATCTCCTCCCTGATGACTAGGGGATGATTTCCTCTGGCTTGAATAAATGGGCAGATTTTACGACCACCTTCTAAATGATCACTGTATATATGCACTCACTGTTGTGTGTGAGAAGCCTGATATAGCCTGCGGCTCAATTGCCAGCCTCTGAATCCTCTTGATTCTCTCATTTAATGAAATTAAAATTTAATTTAATTTGATCCATCTCACCCTTTTAAGGCAAGCTCTCACTCCTACTAGCTGGAACAAACAGATCTAGCAGCACAGCTTGTCTTCCAAACCAAAGAGGGGGGATGGATAGAGCAGAGACAGATAGGAAGGCATTTGAGACAGGAAGCACGGTGTGATAGTGTATCTGTTTGGAGAAAAGTGAAGAAACCAGAGCACTTGGTGCCACGGACTGGCTGTGATGCAGAGGGAGATGACACTAGAAATATAGGTTGTTGTCAAGTTGTTAAGAAACTCAATTGCCCATCTATGTGGATTTTCCTTTCTTTTTTTCTTCATTATTTTATGATATCTATGGAGAACTACAGAAGATTTTAGAGGAAAGAAATTTGTCCTCATTGTGGTTTCTGTGCAAAAGACAGACAGAAGTACACACTAAAAGCTGTGGGAGTGCTTAGATGTGATCAGTTTCTTACTGAAAAAAATAGAAAGAATGTAACTCAGCCAAGCATGGTTTGTGCCTCCCTGGGTGATGGGCATTGTGTTGATGGCAAGTGTAGACAGGTGAATTGTATTGAGTTCTCACCCTAGGAATCATAATGCAATAGAGATTCATATCCAGCAAACACAATTGGACGTTTACACTCTCCATTAAAAGTGCTTTTACCACAAAGGACAGAACTCACAAATGACAGCACTTACTAATTATCTTAACTGGCTACAGAACAAAGAATCGACATACTGTTACTGTATCAACTTGTCATTCAATTGCTGTAAAACAGATTCTCCAACTTCAGTAGCTACATAGAGCCAAGCAAAGACTTTCACATGCACCCAACTGGTCTTTTCCTAGTTCCATGGGCTGCCCCATTTGTTAGGGTACCTAGGGAATGAATATCAAGTTTTCCTAGCCTACAAATCAAAATGAATTACAAGAAAAAAGATAGGGGGAGGGTCTCCTCTATAGTCTTACCTGTAAGCACTTTCATGCCCAATATTGCCTCATGATATTCATCATCTGGAATGCAGAATGCTTGCCTAGAATACAAAAGGCTGTGTGTTTGACCCCAGAATGACATAAACTGATGTGGACACAATTATAATCTCAGCATTCAGGAGAGGAAGGAGGGAAGATCAGAAGGTCAAGGCCATCCTAGCTACAGGGTGAATTCAAGGCCAGTCTGAGGCACATGAGATCCTGCCTCAAGTTAATTCAGATCCTGTGCTAGGAAGTAGAGATCATTTCCAAATTTATGGACAAAGAGACTGAACCATGGAATTGCAAAACTTATGCAATGAGACTTGTACTTGAGAAATAGACATAAATACACTACTAACTAACTATACTTCACATTAGAATGTATTTGCCTGAAGCTAAAGAGGCAGGAAAATAGCTGTAGAAACCTAGAGGAAGAATTCAAGCAGGGTTGTAAATGAGGATCTACAACAGAGAGTGGAACAAGGACATGTTAACAGCAGAGCCCAGAGTCCTGAAAATGTGAGCAGTTGTATTTTGGGGAAAGAACAAGGAGCAGTTGGAAAATGCAGAGTAACTTTCAAGAAACTAAGATCACAGCACTTATTACTCTTGATGTGTGTTTCATGACCATCTACTTTTACATGTTTAAAGAAGCCAGGTTGGCCCAAAAATCTACAATTCTAAATAAGGAAACTATTGTTGTCTGTAGATAAACTTTCTCACTGGGACCATCAGCTCCCCAATAATGATATTAATTATGCAAGATTGGTCAACAGCTTAGGCTTACTTCTAACCAGCTCTTATAACTTAAATTAACCCATGTCTTTCAATCTATATTCTTTTACATGACATATTTACTATTTACTTTTACTTAATAAAGCCCATGCTGCTTGCTCTGCATCTCTGGAGTTTCCACTTTGCTTTTCTCAGTCTCCTCTATGAGTGGAAATCTTTTTATTAAACCAATCAGAGTGACATTTTCACAATAAACAAAAAGATTATTCCACAACAGTTCTGTCAGGCCATAGTAATGAGTAGAGTCTGATGCAATCACTGGCAAAGAATTTGTATGTGCTTCCAAAATGGTATCTTGTAGGAGATATGAGAGTGTGTTGAAAGCACTTGTAAGATAAATACTAATCCAAAGTACCAATGGATAGCGTACATGACTACCAGTGACTGTGGATGCAGGGATGACCTGCATAGGTCTCCTCCATCACAGCCTACCCAGAGCTATATCCCTCCCATAGTCTCAGTTAGGGTTTCTATTGCTGTGAAGAGACACCATGACCATGACAACTTTTATAAATGAAAATATTTCATTAGGGCTGGTTTAAAGACTACTATTATTGTGGGCAGGCAAACATGGTGCTGGAGAAGGAGCTAAGAGTTCTACATCTTGATCCACATGCACCAGGAAGTGAATTGCCCCAGTAGGCATGGCTTGAGCATATATGAGGCCAAAGCCCACCTCCATAGTGACACACTTCCTCCAACAAGGCCATACCTATTCCATGAAAGCCACATCTCCTAAAAATGTCATTCCATATACACTTAGCATTCAAACACATGAATCTATGGTGGCCATTACTATTCAAACCACCACAGGTATAATAGCTATTTTCTTGCTGTGGCAAAAGAAACTTTGAGGAGGAAGAGTTTGGGGCTTATGTTTTGAAGAGATATGGTTCATCACGGTAGAACAAGCCTGACCACAGGAACTTGAGACAGATGGCCATAGCATTTACAATTAGGACACAGACAAAGATGGAGGTTGGTTCATCAAGAACTTCCTCCTTTACATTCATCTTAGGACAGTAGTCAGAGGGGTGGTCCCATCCACATTCAGGGTATGTCTTCCTTCCTCAGTTAAATCTCTATAGAAAACCCTCACAGGTAAAGCCAAAGGTTTGTTTCCTAGGTGATACTCAATCCACCCAAACTGAAAGCCAAAGTTAAGCATAATGTGATGGCAACTTCCAATGAATAGCAAGATTGTCACCTCTGATGTGTTAGCTATCCTCTCATTGTAATTTCTGCAAACTTGGAGCCAATTATGAACCTGTCACTGTCTCTTTTGTTATGGTTTTCATGCTGACAACTTTTGTAGCCTTCATAAGTCCTATCTATAAACCTAGATAATATCTTCAAGAGGGACATACTCAGTTACGAGCATTTGAGATACTTATATTTCCTGACACCTTTCATATCTGGACATTGTTTCCTGTAGTTGCACATACAAATGCTCCTTCACAACCTAAAAAAATAAAATGAGTCTCCTCCCTCATAATAGATTGCTGTGTCTTTAATATTTATTGAACAGGTGTGTAGTGAAAAAAATTCATAGTGTGTTTAGAAATACTTTAAAAGTTGCACTGTTCAAAACAACATTTAACATATGGGCTGGTGACTGTACATAGGTGGTAAAATGACAACCATGAATTTGTGAGAAACTATATCTATATGTTCTACAAATAATTCTAGAACACTCAAGATTATGAGAACAACTTTTGTAAAAAGTTTTATTGTTTCCAAGTAGTGATTGACCACTGGGTTAAATATTTTACCTTTACAATTCTAAAGTGAAGGGTTTTCCCTAACTTTTGTGATGACACTCATGCTGTAAAGTTGAATCAACCTTCAGAGTAAGAGCACTTTATTTACAGAGTCCTCGAGAGGAAACTACAACCTGTGTCCAAAAGATAGGAAGAGCAGCGAAGCTGAAGCATGGACTGGAACATTGAGCAAATTTTGTATCCAAGCCCTGCCCTTTGACTATCATGGTTTGGGAATTATTTTCTTCTAGAAGCTGAACCCTTACCCCTCTGCCTGAATGAAGCTAACTCCTACTGTTTTACTTCTGACCCTTTTCCAGTCCATATGCTCCACTTGGCACAAGATTCTGGCTTCCAATGTACAGGGTGATTTATCTTTCTACAATACAAATACAGTCAGAGGGGGAAGAGAACCAAGTGATAAATAATCTCAAACAGGAAAGCAACTGTGGAAGTTTGGAGCCAAGAGAGGAAAACAAAAACAAACCCCCAAGAAAACATAAAAGCTCAGGATGATTTATTTTATAATTTAAAACTCAAAATCGCCTTCGGGTGGTAGGACTTGTTTGCCCAGTTTTACCCTGGAGTGAGTCATATATAGCTAAGTTATATACCCTCAGAAAAACCAGGGCTTTTCTAGTGGGAGCACTAAGATGCCATTAAGCCCAGCACTGTGTGCTTGTGCCAAAATCAAATGTCCTTTGAAATTGAGAGCAGCAGCAAGAAAGCCTCAGGGCTATGCTAAGGTCCCCACAGTCTCATCCAGGAGGTGACAGAGAAAAAATAGCAGGAAGGAGAAAATCACTTTGGCCTTAGGAGCAGGGCACAAGAGAGATAAAGACAAAGTTCATAAATTGAAGGTTGGGTGGGCAATGGGGCAAAGGAGAAAGAAGATTCTTATGGCACTGAACAGATTGAATTTTGTCTTCCAAGAGTCACAGACTGGGAGCAACCGCAATAAGCCTAAACATGCATCAATTATCCATTGCCACAACAGCACAGCATAACAAACAACCCCAAACATTAGGAACAAAGTTATACTAGACAGCATTAATCTCTCTCTGTCTCTGTGTGTGTGTGTGTTAACTTACAAGTATTAAAGTCTATTTGGCTATTCTCAGCTGGTTTTGCTATTATATCTTGGTAATATAATGAGTCACTGGGGATTGCTGATTGACAAAGCTTTTATTATCATTGTTTGGAAATTGGTTGCTACCAGTGAAAGAGAAGAGGTAAGAGGCTCCTGTGTCTATTACTATCCAGAAGTGTTTTTCTGGGCTTGTTCAGGGAGTGATGGCAAAATTCCCAGAAAATAGTGGAAATGCAAAAACCTGAATCTGAAGGCTACCCCAGACTCAAACAATGGAAAAATAGATCTTACCTCCTGACAAGAGGAGATGGGAAGATCAGTAGCAACAGACACAGGTGCAGAGAGAAATGCAGAACTGGGGAGAAAGGGAGCATTTTGCCATAAATCTCCTAGAACAGCCCAACTGGCAATGCCTCAGAGAGGAGCAAATACCTTATCATTGGATCACAGGCTGTGGATGAAGAAAACAGAGACCAACCATCTCACAAGAAAAGAATGAGAGTCCAGTCTATCTGGTGATAAAGTGGACTGCCTCAGGAACCAATATTTTGATATAACAACAATTACTAATGTTCATTGAGCACGTGTTATATGCATCAGATAATGCTCCAGAGGTCCACAGAAACCCAACATCACAATAATGCTTGGAACTGTCAACTAGGCATGCTGGGCTGAGAAGAGCCTGCCTAGCTGAGAACAAGGTACACCAAACAGCCCAGGTGTGTCACCAGTACCAACGGCAGCAGGAAAATGTTTTTCTAATTCACATCAATCCAGGTGAAGTAAAACCTAGCAATAACTTTGTCTACTTAGGAGGTTAGCATTATTCTGACTTTCATAGGAATGAACACTATAAAGACTGAGAGAGTTCCTGTCAAAGACCCTGCAATACTCATGTTTTGAGTAAAATGTAGATTTGCACTAAGGCCACTTAGTCCACAGGCCACACCATGGACCATGATGATCCATAAGAAACCTATTAGAAAGAAGATAGCACTTCTATCTCCCAACTCAAAAAACATTAGAATTTGGTGAGAGAATTTAATGTACCAGCACCAATGGAAATTTAGTGTCCATTCACCTCAAAGGTGAAGTAAGACAGGCTAAGATCAGTCCTTGTTGTGCCAATCCCCAGTGGTCAAAAGTAAGAAAAAGCACACACATGGTTTCCCATGTGAAAATAAAACAGGGAAAGATCCAGATAGGACATTTACTTTCCCCTTTCATTATTCCCAATAACCAGGCTGGAGGCTTCTGAAGAACTGTCATCTCATCAAGATGCTGCTCACTGCCTACTGTATACACGGGCTCTAAACTGCAATCTCCTTTGGGACCTTTCAACCTGCTGTACTATTCTGGTGACCGCCAATGGAATCCTTTATAATAGCAGTTCTCAACCCTCCTGATGCTGTGACCCTTTGATACAGTTTCTCATGTTTGTGGTGACCCCAACCATACAATTCTTTTCATTGCTACATCATAACTGTAATTTTGCTACTGTTATGGTTTGTAATGCAAATACCTATGTTTTACATAGTCTTAGGGGACCCCTGTGAAAGGGTCATTCAACCCCAAAAGGGTCATGAACCACAGGTTGAAAACCACTGCTAAAGAGAACAATTTAAAACAAAATGCCTGGACCCCGGAGTAGCATCCCCATGTGTGCAACCATCCCCCACAGGATCTGTGCCCAAAAGAGCCTTTACCAAGACTGTCCCTAAAGAGGTGAGTGTCTGGGTTCCCAGTTAGAGGGCTCTAATCTCTAGGCCCTAGCCCTGGGAGGTACATCCCATGATCCACCACTGCCCACCAAACACCAGAGACCCTGGGGCAGACTCTACACACATTCAATTGTTCTTCCACTGCATCTATGACAGCCAGAGTTTTAACTCTGACTGCTCCTAGAGAGAGCCTTTGCCCCACCTACACCTGGAGGAAACCTAGAAACATCAGTGTCTGCTAGAGGCATGTACCCGACTGTACCTGGAGGAAGAGAAACCACCTGAGTCACAGACCCCACCTTAATCAATCACAGGAAGCGGGAACCCCTGAAGCACAGGACCCACCTGCATCCACTAGAGAAAGAGATGCACAGATGGCAGTGTAAGAAAACACTCAACATCATAAATAGCAATATGGAACCACGGAACCTGGCATCCCTACAACAAGAAGACCAGAACATCCTAACCCAGAAGAAGAATAAAATGACCTTAAATATAACTTTATGAAGATAAAAGAGACCCTTAAAAGGGAAATGAAAAATTCCCTTAAATAAATGGGAGAAAAGACAAACAAAATGGAAGAAAAAATAAATGTCTTAAAGAAAACCATGAAAGAAGGGAGACACACAAACTCTACTACCAAAAACAATAAGAATAACTGGAGTAAACAACCACTGGTCATTAATGTCAATATTAATGGACTCAATTCACCTATAAAAAGCCACAGGCTAAGAGATTGGATACGAAAACAGGATCCAACATTCTGCTGTTTACAAGACACATCTCAACCACAAAGACAGGCATCTACTCAGAATAAAGGGTTGGGAAAAGGTTTTTCAAGCAAATGGGCCCAAGAAACAAGCAGGCGTGGCCATACTAATTTCTAATAAAACTGATTTCAAACTAAAATCAATCAGAAGAGATCGAGATGGACATTTTATACTCATAACAAAAACATATTCGTCAGGATGAAGTCTCAATCCTGAATATCTATGCCCCTAATATAAAAGCACCCACTTATGTAAAGGAAATATTACTAGAACTCAAGGCAGACATCAAACCACACACACTAGTAGTAGGAGACTTCAACACACCTCTCTCACCAATGGACAAGTCAATCAGAAAGAAACCTAATAAAGAACTAAGAGAATTATTGGAGGTAATGAAGCAAATGGACTTAACAGACATCTATAGAACACTCCACGCAAATAGGAAAGAATATACATTCTTCTCTGCAGCTCATGGAACCTTCTCGAAAATTGACCACATACTCTGTAACAAAGGAAACCTCCACAAATACAAAAAAATATCAGTGTCCACCTGTGTCTTATCAGATCACCACGGATTAAAGTTAGAAGGCAACAACCACGCTACCCCCAGAAAACCGACAAACTCATGGAAACTGAACAGTCAACTACTGAACCACACCTAGGTCAAGGAAGAAATTAAGAAAGAAATTAAAGTCTTCCTTGAATTTAATGAAAATAAAGAGACAACATACTCAAACCTATGGGACACGATGAAAGCAGTGCTAAGAGGAAAGTTCATAGCACTAAGTGCCCACTTAAAGAAAATGGAGAAAGCATACATTGGAGACTTAACAGCACATCTGAAAACTCTAGAAAAAAAAAGAAGCAGATGCGCCCAGGAGGAGTAGAAGACTGGAAATAATTAAACTGAGGACTGAAATCAGCAAAATAGAAACACAAAAAACAATCCAAAGAATCAATGAAACAAAAAGTTGGACCCTACAACATATGGGCACAGGAGACCACTTCCTATGTATATCCCCAGGAGCACAGACATTAAGAGCCTCATTGAATAAATGGGACCTCCTGAGACTGAGAAGCTTCTGTAAAGCAAAGGACACTGTCACTAAGACAAAAAGGCAACCCACTGACTGGGAGAAGATCTTCAAGGTCTGATCTCCAAAATATATAAAGAACTCAAGAAACTAGACTTTAAAAGTCTAATCAACCCAATTATAAAATGGGGCACGGAGCAGAACAGAGAATTCTCAACAGAAGAAGTTCAAATGGCCAAAAGACACTTAAGGTCATGCTCAACTTCCTTAGCAATCAGGGAAATGCCAATCAAGACAACTTTAAGATACCATCTTACACCTGTCAGAATGGCTAAAATAAAAAACACCAATGATAGCCTTTGTTGGCGAGGTTGTGGAGTAAGGGGTACACTCATCCATTGCTGGTGGGAATGCAAACTTGTGCAACTACTTTGGAAAGCAGTGTGGCGGTTTCTCAGGAAATTTGGGATCAACCTACCCCTGGATCCAGCAATACCACTCTTGGGAATATACCCAAGAGAGGCCTTATCATACAACAAAAGTATATGCTCAACTATGTTCATAGCAGCATTGTTTGTAATAGTCAGAACCTGGAAACAGCCTAGATGCCCTTCAATGGAAGAATGGATGAAGAAAGTATGGAATATATATATATATATATATATATATATATATATATATATATATATATATATATTAGAGTACTACTCAGCAGTAAAAAACAATGACTTCTTGAATTTTGCATGCAAATTGATGGAAATAGAAAACACTATCCTGAGTGAAGTAAGCCAGACCCAAAAAGAGGAACATGGGATGTATTAACTCATATTTGGTTTCTAGCCATAAACAAAGGACATTGAGCCTATAATTCATGATCCTAGAGAAGCTAAATAAGAAGGTGAACCCAAAGAAAAACATATAGGCATCCTCCTGGATATTAACCTTCATCAGGCGATGAAAGGAGACAGAGACAGAGTCCCACATTGGAGTACTGGACAGAAATATTATGGTCCAAATCAGGAGCAGAAGGAGAGAGAGCACGAGCAAGGAACTCAGGACCGCGAGGGGTGCACCCACACACTGAGACAATGGGGATGTTCTATCGGAAACTCACCAAGGCCAGCTGGACTGAGTCTGAAAAAGCATGGGATAAAACCGACTCACTGAACATAGCGGACAACGAGGACTGCTGAGAAGTCAAGAACAATGGCACTGGGTTTTGATCCTACTGCTTGTACGGGCTTTGTGGGAGCCTAGGCTGTTTGGATGTTCACCTTACTAGACCTGGAAGGAAGTGGGAGGTCCTTGGACTCCCCACAGTACAGGGAACCCTGACTGCTCTTTGGGATGATGAGAGAGGTTGAGTTGATTGGGGGAGGGGGAGGGAAATGTGAGGCTGTGGCGGGGAGGAAACAGAAATCTTAAATAAATAAATAAATAAATAAATAAATAAATAAATAAATAAATAAATAAATAAAAAGAAAACCATGAAAAAACAGTCAAGTAGGTGAAGGAAACAGTTCCAATAGTTCATGACTTGAAAATTGAAATAGAGATAATAAAGAAAACAAACTGAGGGAATTCTGGAAATGGAAAATCTGGGTAAATGAACGGGAATTACAGATGCAAGCATAACTGACAGAATACAAGAGATGGAAAAGAGAATCTCAGGAGTTGAAGATATATATAGATATATATATATATATATATATATATATATATAGATATATATAGATATATATAGATATATATATATAGCCAAGAGTCAATATTAAATACAATGGAGAGAAACTCAATGTGAGTCCACAAAAATCAGGACCAAGAAAAAGTTGTCCACTTTCTCTATATCTATTCTATATAGTACTCAAAGTTATAGCTAGAGCAATAAAAACAACAAAAGGAAATCAAGGGGATACAAATTGAAAAGAAAGCAGTCCAACTTTCACTATTTGCAGATGATTTTAGACAATATACATAAATGACCCCAAAACGTCTACCAGGAAACTCCTACAGCTGATAAACACCTTCAGCAATGAGGCAGGATACAAGATCAACTCAAAATATCAGTAACCCTCCTATATATAAATGATAAAAGGGCTGAGAAAGACATCAGAGAAGCACCACACTTTACAATAGCCACAAATAACATAAAATATCTTGGGGGTAATGCTAACCAAAGAAGTGAAAGACCTTTCAAAAAGAACTTAAGTCTTTGAAGAAAGAAATTGTAGAAGATACCAGAAAATGGAGAGATCTCCTATGATCTTGGATAGGTAGAACCAACATAACAAAAATGACAATCCTACCAAATGCAATCTACAGATGTAATGCAATCCCCATCAAAATCCCAACAAAATTCTTCAAAGACCTTGAAAGAACAATAATCAATTTCATAGGAAAAAACAACAATAACAAAAATCAAGATAGCCAAAACAATCCTGTACAAGAAAGAAACCCTCAGAGATATCACCATCCCTGACTTCAAGCTCTATTATAGAGCTATAGTAATGAAAATAGCTTGATATTGGCATAAAAACAGAAAGGTGAACCAATGGAATTTAATTGAAACCCTAATAGTAATACAAATACCTATCAATATCTGATTTTTGACAAAAAAACTGAAATTATACAATGGAAAAAAGGCAAGCATCTTTAACAAATGATGCTGGCATAATTGGATATCAACATGTAGAAGAAAACAAATAGATCCATATCTATCCCCACTTACATAACTCAAGTCTAAATGGATCAACAACCTCAATATAAATTTAGTCACCGGAACCTAATTGAAGAGAAAGTGGGAAGTACCCTTGAACACAGGAGACCATTTCCTAAATATAGCACCAGTAACACACACACACACACACACACACTGAGAACACCAACCAATAAATGGGACCTCCTGAAACTGAGAAGCTCCTATAAGGCAAAGGACACAGTCAACATGACAAAATGGCAGCATACAGAATGGGAAAAGATCTTCACTAATCCCACATCAGACAGAGGACTGATCTCTAAACTAAAGAACTCAAAAAACTAGACATCAAAGTACCAAATAATTCAATAAAAATGGGGTATAGATCTAAACAGAGAATTCTCAACAGAAGAATTGAAAATGGCCAAAAGACACTTAAGGAATTGCTCAACATCCTTAACCATCAGGGAAATGCAAATCAAAATGATTCTGAGATACCATCTTACACCTGTCAGAATAGCTAGGATCAAAACCACCAATGATAGCTTATGATGGAGAGGATGCAGAGTAAGGGGAACCATCCTCCACTGCTAGTGCAAGCTTGTACAGCCACTTTGTAAATCAGTATGATGGTTTCTCAGAAAATTGTGAATCAATCTACCTCAAGGTATAGCACTACCACTCTTGGGCATATATCCAAAAGAAATACACCCATGCCCCCAAGGACATTTGCTCAACTGTGTTCATAGGAGCATTATTTGTCATAACCAGAACCTGGAAACAGCCTAGATGCCCCACAACCGAATAATGAATAAAGAAAATGTGTTACATTTACACAATGAATTACTACTCAGAAGTAAAAATCAATGACATCTTGAAATTTGCATGCAATTGGATAGAACTAGAAAAAAAGCATCCTAAATGAGGCAACCAGACCCAGAACACAAACATGGTATTACTCTCACAGAAGTGGATATTAGACATAAAGCAAAGGATAACCAGCCTTTAGTCTATGATCCCAGTCAGAGAAGCTAGGTAACAAGAACTTAAGAGAGACATACATGGATCCCTCCAGGAATGGGAATTAGACAAGAACTCCGTAGAAAACTGGGATTATGTACAGGCAGAAGGGAGGGTGGAAGGAGATGGAGAGGGGGAAAGGGAACGGAGGAGAAGAACATGAGGGAATGGGATGGTTGAAATGGGGATAGGACAGAGAGAGAGAGCAAGGAAAAGATTTTTTGATTGAGGGAGCCATTATGGAGCTAGAAAAAAAACCTGGCACTAAAAAAATTCCCAGGAATCCACTAGGATGACCCCAGCTAAGACCCTAAGCAATGGTGGAGAGGGTGTCTGAACTGGCCTTCCCCTATAATCAAATTAATAACTACCTTAATTTTCATCATAGAACCTTCATCCAGCAACTGATGGAAGCAGATGCTAAACAATAGGCCGATATTCCAGATATTCCAGTCCAAGAGAGGGAGAAGTAATAATATGAGCAAAGGGGTCAAGACCTTAATGGGGACACCTATAGAAGCCGCTAACCTGAGCTAGTGAGAGCTCATTGACTCTGGATGACAGTGGGGAAAACTGCATTGGACCAAACTAAACCCACTGAATGCGGGTGACAGCAGTGTGACTTGAGCAGTCTGTGGGGCCACTGACAGTGGAACCAGGATTTATTCCTAGTGCTTGAACTAGTTTTTAGAGCCCATTCTTTTTGGAGCGATACCTTGCTTAGCCTAGATATAGAGGGGAGGGCCTCCGTCCTGCCTCAAAGTGACTTGTCAGACTGTGTTGATTCGCCTTTGGAAGCTTTACCCTCTCTGAGGAGTGGATGGGGGTGGGGTTGGGGAATTTTGGGAGGAGGAACAGAGTGAGAACTGAGATAGTTATGTAAAATTAGAAAAGATTGCTTTTACAAAATTTAATTTATTAAAAAAAAACCAAAATGCCCATTTGACAAGATGGCTCAGTGGGAAAAGGCACTTACTTGCCCTAAAGCCTAATGCCCTGAGCTCAATCCTCAGAATATATGTAAAGGTGGGAGGAGGGAACCAGCTCCACAATTTGTTTCTGACCTCCACACAAGCACACTGAAAGTGCCCTCCCACATCTCTCTTTATATATAAATAGATATAGATTCCTCCCTTCTCTTTCTCTCCCACACACACTCACACACACACACACACACACACACACGTATCACATACATAGACTAATAAAAATAAATAAATAAATGTTTCTATGTGATGGAGTCTCCAACATGGACTTAGAAGGCTCATGAGTAGAAAAGGAGGAAAGAGAATGAGTCACCAGAGGAAAAGGCAGCATGGAAGCACACACCATCCTGATTCTAGTTCCGATCCTTCTTAAATCGGATATGGCAGCCTAAAACTCTTGTGGATTTGGGTGTGTAACTCATTCCTCCTTAATCCTAGCAGGATACCCTGTTTTACTTCTGCATATTTTAGCTGACCTACTCTGCCAAATACCTGCTTCTCCACTGGGAGACATCACACAGTGTAATCACTGACATTGCAGATCCCAGGCTGTCAACCAACAGCACCAGTGGCCACTGTTCAGGCCAGGTGATTGCTGAGTCTGAGACCTTTATCTATAACTAGTTTTCTCAGTCACAAAAGAGGAAAATTCCATCTCCCAGGACCATATTAAGAATCTAGTGACTCGGCTAAGCATTGGGCTGAGCTTCCAGAGTCCACTCGAAGAGATGGAGGAACAATAATATGAGCAAAAGAGTCAAGACCATGATGGGGAAACCACAGAAACAGCTGACCTGAGCTAGTGTGAGTTCATGGTCTCTGTACTGACAGCTGGGAAACCTGCATAGGACAAAACTAGTCTCTCTAAATGTTGGTGACAGATGTATGGCTTGGGCAATTTGTGGGCCACTGACAGAATTTATCCTTAATGCATGAATTGGTTTTTGGAGCCCATTCCCTATGTAAGAATACCTTGCTCAGCCTAGATACTGGGGAGGGAGGGCTTGGTCCTGTCTCAAATGATGTGATAGACTGTGTTATTTCCCATGAGAGGTTTTACCCTCTCTGAGGAGTGAATGGGAGGAGGGAGAATATAATGAGGAGGAGTGGGAAAGGGGGAGGGAGGGGTAACTGGGATTGGTATGTAAAATAATGAAAGATTGTTTTAATAATAAAAGGAGGTGAACTGTCAAAAAAAAGAGAAAAGGAAAATAATCTAATGACCAAAATCAAAAAACACAAAGTTTAATTTAAAAGAAATATATTTTGAATAATAATATTGATGACTATAGCTAATAATGATGCAGCTTACATTTCAAAATAGCTAAGACAGATTTAAAATGTTCACACCAAAAAAGTAAGTATGTGAAGTGAAAGAGGTGATCATTAACTTGCTTTAATTACTAGATAATCTGTGTATATATCAAAACACATTGTTAACACATAAATATATACAATTATTATTTGTCATTTAAATTTAAAAATTATCAGATGATATATTTAAAATGTGCTGGCAATTAGCAAACACTCTATTAATTTACATATCCAGTCTAAGCCCTCTCTAACCCCAAACTGTCTATATCCACATTGAGATCTAGACTTGTACCAATTATACACTCATTTTTTTTACTGGATTCTGAATGGACTGTTTCAAAATAATGTGTCAAACCAAACAGGATGGCACACACGTGAGATCTTAGCAATAGGGAGATGAAGACATAAAGGACAATAGCTCAAGGCCAACCTTGACGCACAGTGAATTTGAGATTACCATGGAGATCTTGTCTTTAAAAAAAGAAAACCACAACTAAATACTGGTTTCCCATTGCTGTTGCACACCATTCCCAGTCTCAATGGATAACAAGGCCAAGTGTCCATAGGCTCGGGTATGACTCAGTAGACAAGAGTGCCTACTCCAAAAGCATGAAGACCTGAATTCAAATCCACAGCTCCCATGTAAAATGCCAGGTGTGGCTGAGCAGACCTTTAATGCCAGCATTGATGAGGTGGAGACAGGAGGATACCAAGAACTCATGGGCCAGATGGCCTATGTGAAACAGTAAGCTTCTAGTTCAGTCAGTGAGAAGCCCTGTCTCAAGGGAGTCAGACAAAGGGTAAGTAATATAGTTCAACTCCTAATACACTATTCTGACTACCACATATGCATACACTGGTGTGTGATCCTGCACACTCATAAGCATACACCAAACCTATCACACACACACACACACACACACACACACACACACACACACACACACACACCACTCCACACAAAGTAAATAAATGAAATGAAATCCTGACTCTTAATGCCAACTGGTAAACCAGGACACCTCATTGGTTGTTTTCAGAGTATAACCAAACCTCTCAATCCTCCAAGGATCTCAAAATGACTAGTTCACCAGTGTATCTTCCCAGGTTGACTGTGTGCCTCCAAAGTTCTTGTTTGTGAAACCTCATCTCCCATGCCACACTATCAGGAAGTATGTGTGGGTTCATAATGATACTGCAGCTGCAGGATCGTTAATCATGAGAGTAGGTTTGTTATGAAAGTGAGTTCAGCCTTCTCTGCTTCCATGCTGTCTTCTATCCTTCCTTCTTCCACCATGGGATGACAAAACAAAAAGCCTTCAACAGCTGCAAGTCTTTACTATGGGCTTTCTAGTTTCAAAATGGCAGGAAAGGTACTTGTATTCCTTATAAATTATCCAATATCTGGAACTTTACTACAATAATGTAAAACAGGCTAAGATACCTGGATTATTCATCAACCCTATTAACTGTCTCCCTTATTCCATGACTGCTGATATTTGAGAGAGAACCTCTCCAATTATAAATACTACCAGGTCCTTTCAGCTGCTCAAAAACGTCTAGCAATCCATTTCACTCTGCATCAAAGCCAAGGTTCTGGCGATGGCCTTCCAGGTCCCATGTGCTGTGCCCACTCCTACTTTCTATCTCCGGCTCCCCTACTTGTTCATTCCTCCCCAGCCACAGGAGTCTCTTTGTTATGTCTTGTTGCATCCCATGTGCACTCCACCTCAGGGCCTTTACATGAGCTGTTCTTTGGTTGCAAATATACATTCCCAGTTCACTTCCCCCTTCACATCACATGCCTTCTGAAAAAACAATCTCCCCTACATTCCATTTGCAACTGTTGCTCTTACCTTCAGACCCTGCAACTGATTTGTTGTTGTTGTTGTTGCTATTGTGTTGTAATATGAGCGGCTTCGGGGCTGCGGGGTTGAGTCCCCAAAACCCCAAGCCGCATGCCCGGCTAGCTTATGCCCCAAATAATTACACGGACACTGTATTCTTTTAAACACTGCTCTGGCCCATTTCTAATCATCTGTGTAGCGCCCCTAGGTGCGCTTACCGGGAAGATTCTAGCCTAAGTCCATCCTGGGTCGGAGCTTCATAGCGTGCGTCTTCCCTGGAGCAGGTAGCATGGCGTCTCTCTGGGGCGTCTGCTCTGGAGAGGAGAGCTGCGGAGTCTGACCTCACTTCCTCTTCCTCCCAGCGTTCTGTTCTGTTTACTCCACCCACCTAAGGGTGGGCCTATCCAATGGGCCTAGCAGTTTCTTTATTGCTTAGCCAATGAAATCAACAGATTGATATATGACACTCCCCCATCACTTCCCCTTTTTCTGTTTAAACAAAAAAGAAAGGCTTTAACCTTAACATAGCAAAATTACATATAACAAAACAGTTATCAAGTAAAAGTTACATCAGAAACATTTATACATATAGCAAAATTGACCGTAAATCTCTATCAATAAAGCAAAATCTATACTAATGCAAATTATTCATGTCTATATCATATCCCCCTTTAAATGTAAAAGAACATTTATAAACCATATTTGGGAACATGGGCGCAGTTTTTTCTCTCCAAACTGCTTCCTGCTGAATGGGGGCGTCGTTAATTAGGTCTTTCATGGTATAACCTGTGTGCTAGTTTCATCTCAGTTGGCAGTTGAGCAAAGCAATTTTCTGAAGATGTTCACAGCAACCCTTCAGGAGGACATGGTCCATCATACCAAATCAGGATAGAAGAAATCCAAAGGGTCTGGTCCTCTGTGAAAACAAAAGAAGACTCTCTCCAAAGCATCATATCCTTAGACCCAAATTCTGAAATCATACCCTCATGATATCCGTTCTGGTTCCACTTGGCAGCCCATATAATGAAATGTCTCTCTGTACTTAGCTCCTTCACAGTCAAAAATTTTAAAGAAAACACAATGTACATAATCCAGACTCTCTGTGAATTTTTCATTTTTACGCGGCTAATTTTTATTTATATCTATAACTATCTGTACTCTGTCTCTTTAAAGACTTTACTTTTACTTTTTTCTTTTTAAACCATTAACTTTATTCTCTATATTCTTTTTCTTCTCTCTCCCAAGCCAACATACATTCATCCAACAGTGTGACTCATTCAGTGGTCTGAATCTGTCCTATTGTGAATCTGCAATTTTTTACTATCTAGGAGCACTTTTGATTTGCGCCTTTAAATCATTAGGCGCTTAAGAATCTAAGCTGAGACATTCCTAAGTTAACTTTTTGCTTTTTGAGCATTTATCTGTGGACCTGGAATAACCCTGTAGACCAGGCTGTCTTTGAACTCTCAGAGATCCGCCTGTCTCTGCCTCCCAGGCATTGGGATTAAAGGTGTTTGCTACTACAACTTGAACTCACAGAGATCTGTTCGTCTCTGCCTTCTAGGCACTGGGATTAAAGGCGTGTTCTACCACACCTTGAAGTCACAGAGGTCTATCTCCCTCTGCCTCCCAAGTGCTGGGATTAAAGGTGTGTACTAGGACACAAAACAACTCTCTTCCTTTTTTGTTTTTTGCTTTAAGAACTTCAACTTTCAGCTTGCATATATTTTAACACACTTTAAACCATTCAGAAATTTTCTCTGTCTTTGACGCTCTCTTTACTGTATATCTCTCTTTTTCTGACCATATGAGCCTTTAAATTACTGAGCAATATCAGTAGGACTAAAGGCGTGGCTTTGACGGCTGGATCCAGCCCATTCCTTAGCTTTTCAGCCTCATGGCTGAGGTACTGGCTGCAAGGTCCCTGCCAGCCAGCAAGCTACAACAGACAACACTCAAGTCCTCTCTCAGTAGCCGGCCCTCCTGCCTCAAACAGTCAGAGTTTGCCCTGGCAGGATGGCCCAGAAAGCCGGCATTTTTAAACAACACAGGTTTGTTCCTGCTGCTGAGTCAGGAAAATTTCAAAATGGAGGACGTACCATTTTGTGCTAGCTCTGGGGCCACCAGGTAGGAGCGGCACTCAGCACTTTAATTCTGAGACTGAGCGTGCAGCACAGAAATTCTTTTCATCCAAGTTACATCCAAATCTGACACGCAGAGCACTGCGCAGTCTGAAAACACGTCCCTGTATGGCGGCAGGAATCTGCCATGCTCTTCAGCCTGCCTAAGCCTGATTCTGCCTTCTGCCCAGGAGCAGTCGGGGAGCTCTGAGTCTCAGAGCACTCTCCTTCCGATCCCAAGCGGGAACACAAACATAAAGCCAGAGTTTGCACTGGCGGCACAGCCCCAGGAAGCAGCGCTTTAAGATAACGCAGCTTTTTTTCTGCTGCTGTTGCCGAATCAGGAAATCTCTCTACAGCACGCCACCAACAAACAGCAAAAATCTGTGTTAAACTCTCTCTCCCTTATTTTTAAGCCTTCTCAAGTTTTTTGTGGACTCAGTTAGCCACACGTCTGGGCGTCATTTGTTGTAATAAGGGCGGCAGCGGGGCTGCGTCCCCAAATCCCCAGCCGCCTGGCTCGGCTAGCTTATGCCCCAAATAATTACACGGACACTGTATTCTTTTAAACACTGCTCTGGCCCATTTCTAATCATCTGTGTAGCGCCCCTAGGTGCGCTTACCGGGAAGATTCTAGCCTAAGTCCATCCTGGGTCGGAGCTTCATAGCGTGCGTCTTCCCTGGAGCAGGTAGCATGGCGTCTCTCTGGGGCGTCTGCTCTGGAGAGGAGAGCTGCGGAGTCTGACCTCACTTCTTCTTCCTCCCAGCATTCTGTTCTGTTTACTCCACCCACCTAAGGGTGGGCCTATCCAATGGGCCTAGCAGTTTCTTTATTGCTTAGCCAATGAAATCAACAGATTGATATATGACACTCCCCCATCACTATTGTTGTTGTTTTTGTTTGGTTTTGGTTTTGAGTTTTTGAAGACAGGGTTTCTCTGTATAGCTTTGGAACCTGTCCTGGAGCTCACTCCATATACCAGGCTTGCCTTGAACTCATAGAAATCCTCTCACCTCAGCCTCCCAAGTGCTGAGATTAAAGGCATGTTGTACACTACAACTTGGTTTATAAAAATTTTGGGTGTTGTTTGGTTTCTAGAGACAGGATTTCTCTTTGGCCCTGGCTGACCTGAAACTTGCTTTGTAGATCAGGCTGGTTTTGGGCTCACAGAGATCTGGGTACTAGGATTAAAGCCTTGTGCTACCACATGTGGCTCTACCCAACCTCTTTTATTATCTCTTGGAGGCCTATTATTTTCTGAAAAGGAAATGGAGAGGGAGTGGATCTGAGGAAGAGGAAAGATAGGAAAGAGCTGAAAAGAGGGGAGGGAGGCAAAACTGTGATCAGGATGCAGTGTGTGAGAGAAGAATCTATAATAAAAATAAAGCTTTTTAAAATATTTATCACTTTCTAGCACATTGCATAGTCACTCGTTATGTTTATTATGTACTGTCTCTCTTGGGGATTTGTCTAGCCTCTTTCCTGATAAATCCCAAGTACTGGACACAGTGCTTATCTTGAAACACACACAGTTGCAGAAGGAAGGAATGAACCAATGGAAATTGTCCGCAATGTTTTGCTGGGTCCCTTATACACAGGAAGCAAGTCTCATTATGTCTGGATCCACAATCCTTACCTCAGGTATTGATATTGCTGAGATGCTCAGTGTAGGTTCACTGAGTGAACAAAACTAGAATCTTCATTCTCTGAAGGAGGGAGATGCTAAACATTGAGCCTATACAGGCTGCCTTAAATGAAAAGGTCCCCAAGTCATGTCCAGAGAGCAAAATTTCCTCAGACATGCATTTAAAACCTGAGATACCTGGATATAATGTCTTCCTCAAGTAAATGGAATCAAGCACAAGCATCAGGGCATTTCCACTCTACCAAGTGGATATTCTGGGTTTGATGCAGACTCACAGACCCTTCTAGTCCTCTCAGATAGCCACCCTAGGGGAACAGGCCAATAAAGCTGACATAGTTGCCATCCAGAAGCTAGTGACCTTATTTCAGGGAGGTAATCACCAATTATATCAGGGCCTCTCTTGAATCAGAGAGTTACCTTCCAAAATTCTATGCTGAATCACTTCCAGCCAAAGAAGCTATAATCTTATGATGTCTTCAATGCTGCAGAATGTGATTCCACCTGAGCCCACAAAACTATCAGACTCCTCACACTACTTTACTGTGGCTAATTATGTTCATAACTCAATGGGAAAGGACTGGCTTCGGTGTGAATTTCCAGTTGGCTAATTACTCACCATGTGGCCTTGAGCATGTCTGTTAGCCTTTTGCAGCTTAAATGTGGTGTACTCCTTGTAGGCTCAGGTGTTTACCCACATGGTTCTCAGTTGGAGGTGCTACTTGGGAAATCATGGAAACTTGTGAATGGGAGGCAAGGTTGGTGAAGGTGGGTGACAGAGGATAGGGTCATTGACATTTACACCCTATCCTAGATCCAGCTCAAACCTTCTTCCTGGTCAGCACCGTGGAGGAAGTCACCACTGAAAATTGCTGCTGACATGGACTGAGCTGCCCCAACCATCTACTTGATGGACTATATCTCCTGAACCATAAGCCAAAACAAAGTCCTCCCCCTGCTAGGTATTCTATCACAGCAATAAGAAAAGTAATTAAAACAACCTCTGCAGAGGTCTAATTCCATCTATAAACCAAGTATTGTAGTGAGAAGGAGGCCGCTTGTTCATCCTGGCCATCTGGTTAGCTTAGACCCAAAATAATCACACAGAAAACTATATTAATTAAATCAATGCTTGGCACATTAGCTCTAGTTTCTTATTGGCTAACTCTTACATATTCATTTAACCCATCTCCATTCATCAGTGTATCACCACATGGCAGTGGCTTACCGGCAAAGTTTCAGCATGTCTGACTCTGGCTGTGGCTCCATGGCGTCTCTCTGACTCTGCCTTCCTCCTCCCAGTCCTGTAACCCTACAGCTCTGCTATAGGCCCAAAGCAGTTCCTTTATTAACCAATGAAAGCAACACATAGACAGAAGGAGCTCTTATACCAAAGTATGATGAAACCTGGCATACATCATACCTATACATTCTAGGTACATGCACTTTGACTAGTAAACCAGAGTTCTCCAGTATGAAGGCTTTCTCCATATTTTTTCAATTATGTTTTTTTCTGAGATCTCCATGGTCTCAACACACAAGCATTTAATCACTATACCTAGCATACAAGAGTTCACAGCTCATTAATAAGCTATCATGAGGTCATGCAATGAGGGAGTGAATAATCACTCTGAGAACACAAAACAGGAAATTACTATACTTAGGGGCTGGGAAGATGACAAGCAGAATGTGACTTATGAATAGTTTTGATTAGTAATTTTGTTGGTGGCCAGATGAGGGGCCAGGGAGAAGGAAATCCAAGGCATCCTGGGATAATATGATGTTTTATAGCCTTCATGATTATAACTCTTCAACCTCCAACACTGAAATCCAATAAAGATTCTAAGCAAACAAGTGCTAAGTAAACAAATATGTTTTAAGGGCTCCACATTCTCATCATGGTCTTTCTATCTACAGCATTCCAGAAGTTTGTTTTGATTCACACCCAATTTTTTTTGATACTGAAGAGAGTCTTGCACTGGAGTTCCTTATGACTGTTTTCTCAAGTCTGTGGAACAACTGATAAGATTTAAGAAAACTCATTGCAAACCAGAGATGATATATTTGAAACATCCCATGGTTTCTGGGATGATGGTGCTATTTTATCCACACACATGGCCTCAAAACCTGCTGCTTTAATGTCTCCTTCTCTGACCAATCCATCCTGGAAAGATAAAGTTTGAGTTGGAGAGATGCAAGATATTCATTAGTATGGCTATAGGATAGGGCCATTTCAGGTTCTCTCTCCTCAGCTGCCCAAGGACCTAGCTGGGGACATTTCTCTGGACCCCTGGGAACCCCTCTAGAGTCAAGACTCTTGCCAACCCTAAAATGGCTCCCTTAATTAAGATGAGTATATATCACCATAAAACGTTCATCTGGCGATGAATGGAGATAGAGACAGAGACCCACATTGGAGCACTAGACTGAGCTCCCAAGGTCCAAATGAAGAACAGAAGGAGGGAGAACATGAGCAAGGAACAATGACTTGAAGTAAAAGCAATCAAAATATAATTTCTTTCCCACAAACATAGTTGTATGAGGTTCTTGCCCCCTTAATCTTAATGAAAATGCTCACCCTAGGAGGATAGGACTTTGATTTTCCTTCCGTCATCGTTTACTGCTTTTGGTCAGCGTGGACAGCACCAACACATAGCAACAAAAGTCAACCGGAACTCCATTGGTATCTGGGACCAAAGAGCAAAAGATGTCAAACAAGGAAGGCAAAGGCCACACACTACCATCTACAAACAACAGTCGAAGAGGGATACCGAGGTCTGTGATTTCATTGTTACATTATGTGATACCTCAAAAGACATCAGCTCTGATGCCTCAATCTTATGACTTCACCCTAACAATTCTAGGACTCAAACAGGTCATGATCTTCTTTTCCTTTAGTTTGGTGCACTTATTTACAACTATCAGAAAAGGACTATCAATACATTTAAATAAATTAATTAATATAATATAATATAATCTTAAATCTTGATGAAAGCCAGGCCTGGGGCAAGAGGAATGGGATAGCTTTTCCCTCAGCATGATGTTCTTAAGGCATCTCTAGTCAACAGACATCCAGAGGAAAAAAATGGTAAAGTTAGGAAGATGTAGTCATTTTAAATAAACTTTAGTCACTTTTATTATTTTTGTAGCATAAAGGCATGTGTGATATGTGGAGCTCAGAAGACAATTAAGGTCACCAGGCTCATGGTGGCTTCTGTTACCCACTGGGCCATCTCTCTGGCTCTCAATCTTATTATTAACTAAGAAGTACAAAAGGAGCGCCCATGAATTCTAGTCTAGTCTAGTCTTTCAGTGTAACTGTCCAGATGCCCACAATTCACTGCAAACAGTACTGGGAGATATGTTCTAAGCTGAACAAAATCAGAAGCAGGAAAATTGATGAGAACACCAGCACACGTGTTGGTTACCTGTTAGTTAATATTTTAACTTAGAAATCCATTAATCATTGTTTGTGCTCCATTATATTAACATACAATTATTAAAATGCTGCTTTGGGGCACGTCTGACTGAATCTGACCCACAGCTCTAGCATTTAATCTTGGACCCTGGGCAAGTTAACCTCTGTAGAATCTGAAAATAGTAAGACTACTCACCTCTTAAGAATGTTACAAGAATTCCAGGAAGTAGTTCAGTGCCCAGGATTGCTGTCTGTTACTATGTAATTATAGGAAAGAGAAAATGTTCTCCACATTAGAGCTGGAGATACAGACTCCTCTAACCGTGCAAGCAGAGTCTGAAGTGTTTTCATGGTCTGCAAACAAAAGGAATGAATAAGCTAACTGTGCCTATCTTCTGGTTTCCATTTATTTACCAACTGCAGTGAGATGGTTGCTGTGTAACATTTCTGTCCCATCCACTTTCCTGAGTGCTTCGGAAGGAAAACAGACGAAAAACTGCAAGGTGCCACTCCTGACTTTTTTGCATTGTAACTAGAATCTAATCAAACAATCATATCCCACTTGCTGGGTGGGTGCCAACGAGCCATTGGAAAAAAGACAGAAGTATCACTGAAAGAATAAACACCAACCCACAAATAATTAATTAAGACTGTCACCCCTTCATGGGCACCAGCATGCACCAGCAAATGCATAATCAGAGTGTTAAAATGAAAACATATTTTGTCATCTCATTTTGGATTTATATGATGAATTTTATGATACCTGAGGCTGCCTACAGGGGACCAGGATGAGACCCCTCTGATTAATGGAACTAAGGATCTTCCCAGAGAGGTTCAGGTTGCTTGAAAATTCAATCCATTAATTAGCAAAAATCCATAGCTGCCTGGGCTGGTCTAGGCCTTATGGAAAGCTATGGAGTTAGTCTCATAGGAAGATCCATGCTGGAACCTGTGGAACCTTAACCTGTGGAGAAGGCTGTGAGTGAGAACTGTTTGAGAGAGGAGGCTCTGGTTGTTTTGAGCACCTTTCCATGCTACGCACTTTAAATGAAATTTTATTTGGTTAAGCCTCAAACAAACTATACAAGGAAGATATTTTCTTCCCTATTTTATAGAGGACACTGAGGTCCTGAAAAGTGAAGTGAAATACCCAAATGCTTAGCTGGTGATAGGGTAGAGGCAGAAAAAAGATTCACCTCTGCTTGCCTTCCAAACCTAAGAGAGGTTTTTTAATTGACTTTCTGCAATTTTGATATGAATTGGCTGCAGTCCTGGAGAAGCTTATGAGAGATCAAACAAATCATCTGAAACACTGAGACAATCCCAGGAAGCACCATGGCAATGCATAGTGCAGGCAATAGCGACCAGCCAGGCTCTGAGAAAAGACACTACAAGGTACCTCAGGAAGTAGGTAGCAAAGGCAAAGCTAAAGACAATTTGTTATTCTGAGGCATGAGACTGACGGCATCTTGTGAAGGTGAGGATTTGACTGAGTTGAGATGGGTACACCTCTGAGTAGAGAAGGAGGAATGCATGAGCTGGATGGAAGCGACCCAAGAAAATCACGTGAGGAAGTGACACTCTCTTCACATACCAGAATGTTTCGTTTCCCTGCCATGGCCACTGATTCTCTATCCTTCCTCCTTCCATCATCTTTTACCTCCTGGCTGTCCACTTCCCCATGCTTTTGCCTGCCCTGTAGCTTTCTTTTGGAAAGTCTACGGAACTCATGCCATCCTTTCTTCAAGGTCACTACCACTCGTCCATTCATTGAACAGATATCCATGGACCAAGTAATCTTGGCAAGTAATCTTGGAGATACTGGGGATGTAGTGTGGGTCAATTTCTAACCTCTGCCTGGTGCAACTTACATTATAGCTGGAGAAGACAGACAGCAAATAAGTATATAAATAAACAGTCTGCTATGTCAAATGGCAGCACAGGCTACAAAGAGGAATAAGCCAGGGAATAGTGGGTGGAAGAAATAAGTAGGACAACTTTAGACCCAGTTGGCCAGGGAAGACTTCTCTAATGAGAAGTGAAGTAGTGACCTATGTGGACATTACAGAAATTTATCTCACCAGATCACTAACCCTACATCAGACAGAGGTCTGATCTCCAAAATATACAAAGAACTCAAGAAATTGGCCATCAAAAGAACAAATAATCCAATAAAAAAATTGAAGTACAGACCTAAACAGAGAACTCTCCACAGAAGAATCTAAAATGACTGAAAGACACTTAAGGAAATGTTCAACATCCTTAGTCATCAGAGAAATGCAAATCAAAACAACTCTGAGATTTCATCTTATACCTGTAAGAATGGCCAAGATCAAAAACACTGATGACAATTTATGCTGGAGAAGTTGGGGTGTAAAGGGAACACTCCTGCATTGCTGGTGGGAATGCAAGCTCGTACAACCCCTTTGGATATCAGTGTAGCTATGTCTCATACAATTAGGAAACAGCCTTCCTCAAGACCCAGCAATACTACTTTTGGGTATATATCCAAAGGATGCTCAATTGTGCCACAAAGACACATCCTCAAATATGTTCATAGCAGAATTGTTTGTCATAGCCAGAAACTGGAAACAACCTAGATGCCCTTTGGCCAAAGAAGGGATAAGGAAAATGTGGTATATTTGCACAATGGAGCACAATGGAGAAAAAAATAATGACATCTTGAATTTTGCAGGCAAATGAATGGAGCTAGAAAACATCATTTTGAGTGAGGTAACCCAGATACAGAAAGACAATTATCACATGTCCTCACTCGTAAGTCTCAATTTCTTCAGCAATGTCTCATTAGTCTTCACCCACCCAATGGCCCTCTCAAGAGACATCATTGGGGGACTCTGGTGCAAGGCATGTGAGACACTTAATAGTGTCCTCCTGTGGTTATAGAAATAGACAGTCTTGGTGGGTGTGGGGCATAATATTAGGTATTCATCACCACATCCTGTAGTCTAGTCTGCTGGAGTCAGCCATCACAGCATCCTGTACTCATCAGAACTGATCTACAGGATTTCAACAGCCTCCTGCAAGGAGCTGGACCCTGTGTATATGCCATATTCAGATTCTAATCATATTACACTGCTTCAATGTGCCTGTTAATCAAAGAGTACCTGCATTGGGGCCTGGACTCCAGGAAGTTGCTAAGATATAGGTAAGAAATTAAGAAGCTAAGATTAAGGAAAGTGGTGTGTTAAACAGAAGTGAGTTTCACATCCCAATAGGCAGATGAAGGAAAAAATTGACTCAGTGTCCTGGTTTGCTCCTTATCTCAGGTACATCTTATCCAAAGTGTGAGAGTATTACAATGACAGAGACATTGTTCTTTCCAGATTGATTCAGGTCTAGGAAGAACATCAGGGATTGAGGATATGTTGGGTTCTATTTAGGGACTATACTGTAGCCTCAGACTAAAAGTTTGTTTAGGTAAGACTAAGGTACCACTCCCCTGTCAACTGGATCTTGCACATAATCTATTCCTGTTTATGTCTATGAGTTGCTGAAGACCCTGTCCAGCAGATCTGGGAAATGGTAATGGGCTAGCCCTCATATCCAACGAATTCTGAGCCTGCGAAGCAATGTGAAACTTCCCTCATGATCCCAGCCCTCATCTCAGTCTCCCAGTCTCCCAATCACAAAGCTCATTTTTGTGCTTCGTGAGCTCTCCGATTGCTGCCAAGCCCCAGAGGAAGTACGAGTGAATGTGGATTATGGCAAGAATCAGGGGTCTCTCCTCCATGTCTTCTGGCAGAAATCATCCCAGAACTATGCAGAACTGCTCTGGGTCACAACACCTAGTCTCTATGTGCTTAGAAAGCAAGAAAGAAAAGACATCACAGGACTCCTAGCTTAGTTGTCTCATTTTCAGACTGGAAAATTGAGGTTTACTGAAGGTCGTGAGGATTTGTGGCATTTTACTTAGTCTGACCTTTAGAAAACCAAAGTTGCTTGTGTTTGCAGTTATCTCCTGACTTCCAGAATTTATTTTAATCTCCATGTTGACACTCTCTTCTTTGGTAAATTTTTCAATAACAATATTCTGGACTGTTGCCATGAAGATGGTCCAGCACAGTTCTAAACTGGCAGGAGCTTAGAATAGGTGGTGATAGCAGAGGTGTCCCTTGTAGTTGTCATTCTTTTCAGGAAGTACTCATTTAGCTCCCTGTCCTCTAAAGACCCAGTTCCTACCAGAGCATCTCATGAAATAGAGAACTAACATCAGAAATGAAACAGGAAGGTAGCCTAGGAGCCCCCATGCACAGGAGATGCCATGTGAGTTGAGTCCTGAATGATATAAATGAGGCAGCCAAGAGGAGAGTTGTGACAAAAAGACTCTAAGAAGATGACCCTTCAAATACAAAAGTCCTGGGTCAGAAGCAGATCATATACATTCAAGAATGCAATAAAGGTATCCAATATAAGTGTCATTGTTGTAACCCAATAGTGGTTATTTTTCACTGCAACCTGTCCTATGACCTTCATAAATAATGACCATTGAAAATTCCTCATGTACATAGTTCTTCACTGATCCATGACTGTATGTGTTGCCCCATGAATCCCAATGTAAAGCTAAACCATACTCTAAGTATAAAAAGAAATACGTAGAGGAGTCAACAGAAGAGCCCTTTGACCATATTTGCATCTGGCACCCATCACTCTGAAGCATGCGGAGTACACAATTGAGTGCAGTGGGCGCCGTGAGAGAAGGCAGGGCCTTGCATGAACTTCAGGTACACAAGTAGAAATGTGTGAATGGATTCAGGATTGATTTTCATGGCCTAAAGAATGAGAGAAGACAGAAATGGAGTAGTCGAGTGCACCATCTCTGAGTCTGCACCTCCAGAACAGAGGTTTCCCCAAACTCAGATCTTCAGCATCCATCTGGGTTTGCTATCTGGATCTCCCGGCTAGTAAACAGAAGTACCCTCTCTTGTTGTTACTTAAAGCTGCAGAAAATTGGTCTGATTGGTTCATTTTGATTACATGGAACTGTAATTTCTTTAGCTTAGGTTATGTGATTAGCTAGCTCACAGAAACCTATGGAATTAAAAGAAAATTTTATCATAGGAAGGATGAATGCTTAGCAACAGCAGACGCCAACTGCTAATGGCACATCATTGCCGTTAAGATGAAATACAAGCCCTTTCACATGAAAGACAATAGCCCTTACCATCTGGCACTGGTACTGCCTACTGTATCCTGTGCAATTGTCACAAACTTGTCCCTGGTAGTACTGAAATACTGCTGCTTGCAACCTGCCTTGCTTGCTGCTCTCAATCTGTGTCTCGAGCAAGTGCTGCCACATGCTTCTTAACCCAAACACTATTGCAGTCAGCTCCAAGTTGACTTTTGATGAGAAAGTTCTTCCTGATGCTCTGGCATACATGTATATGACATTTCTACTTCTCATCCATCAGAAGCACCTTTCATCTGTGTAGCCACCATGAGCTTCTCAAGAAAATGATCATGCCACTTCCTAAATATAACTCAGTAGCATAGACACTGAAAGAAACAATAAATGGGACCCCCGAAACTGAAAAGCTTCTGTAAAGCAAAGGACATGGTCAATAAGACAAAAAATGGCAGTCTATAGAATGGGAAAATATCTTTGCCAACCCCACATCAGACAGAGGGCTGATCTCCAAAATATACAAAGAACTCAAGAAATTGGACACCAAAAAAAAAAAAAAACCACATAATCCAATAAAAAAAATGGGGTACAGATCTAAACAGAGAACTCTCAACAGAGGAATCTAAAATGGCTGAAAAATATTTAAGGAAATGTTTAACATCTTTAACCATCAGAGAAATGCAAATCAAAACAACTCTGAGATTCCATCTTACACCTGTAAGAATGGCCAAGATCAGAAACACTGATGATGACTCATGCTGGAGAGGATGTGGGGAAAAAGAGCACTCTGCCATTGCTGGTGGAAGTGCAAGCTGGTACAGCCCCTTTGGCAATCAGTATGGTGAGTATTAAGAAAATTATAAAACAATCTTACTCCAGTAATACCACTTTTGGGTATATACCCACAGGATGCTCAGTTATACCACAAGGACATGTGCTCACCTATGTTCATAGAAGAATTTTTTGTCATAGCCAGAACCTGGAAACAACCTAAATACCCTTTGACCAAAGAATGGATAAGGAAAATTGGTACATTTACACAACAGAGTACTAGACAGCAGAAAAAATAATGACATCTTGAGATCTGCAGACAAATAGATGGAGCTAGAAAACATCATTTTGAGTGAGGTAACTCAGACCCAGAAAGACAAATATCATATGTACTCACTCATAAGTGGTTTTTACACATAAAGCAAAGAAAACCAGCCTACAAATCATAATCCCAGAGAACCTAAACAATAATGGATCTAATCTACATGTGAAGTAGAAAAAGACAAGATCTCCTGAGTAAATTGGGAGCTTGGGGACTTTAGGAGAGGGTAGAAGGCAAGGGGAGAAGAAGGGAGGGGAGCAGAATAAAAATGTATAACTCAATAAAATTAATTAAAAAAAGCTTTAAAAAAAGAATATGGTCATGTCATGCCTTTAATCTCTATTCTTATCAACATTTTATGTAACTTTGCTTGCTACAATAGTAAATAAGAAAAATTAGAGCCAGGTCAAATTTCTGTTTACAGGAAAAAGGGTAAATAAATCTTGAAATATTCATTAATGGGAATGGAACACCAAAGGCAAAAACAGTGAGCTGGCAGTACCTATGTGAAAGGGTACAATCTGTAGAAAGTTACATAAAGCACAATGTTAACAACCCTTGAAAACATCATCTTGCTTATGAATGCATAAATATAGAGTGCAAGTCTATAAATGTTCATGGGAAAGTTGAACTATGCTCAAAAGAGAGGTTATGCCTGGTGCAGAAAGGAGACTTCGAATGGAGGAGGCATATAGTGTGGTAGGGAAAGTGAACTGTACCTGCAATGCTTTGACTTCCTGAAGTTCTGCATGGTAAACATGGGGATTTTTCACACTAAGATTTGTACAATGGTGTTAGTAAGCACATTTAGCTAAATTAAATTTAAATTAATTAGAATAGACTATAATTAAAAGCTTGGTTACTTGGTCACACAAAATACAATTCATGTGCTCAAATAGCCCAGTGAGATTTATAGACTTCCTTAGGGAAGGAACAGATTATATGACAGTTTCATCACCACAGAAGATCCTAGATGATGGCCCTGATCCATATTTTTGCACAGTTGAATAAGGTGGAACAAAGCCCTTATAATTCTGTCCAGAAGGCAGAATTATATGGCATTCTTATGGTGCTAAGGGATTTTAAAGAACCTCTTACTATAGTTACTGATTCACAATATGCATATTGAAAATGCTAAATTTATACCAGATGATACAGAATTGACTTCATTGTTTATCTAGGTGCAAGACATAATTAGGAATAGACTTTGTCCTATGTATATAACACACATCTGATCCCATATGGGTCTGCCAGGTCCTCTAGTACAAGGTAATGCAGAAATTGATCGATTATTAATTGGAAGCATGTTGTAGGCCTCAGAATTTCATAAAAACATCATGTCAATAGCAAAGGTTTAATGAAAGAGTTTTCTATTACATGACAATAAGCTAAGGAGATTATAAAGAGACGCCCATTTAGCTCAGTCAGTAGAGCATGAGACTCTTAATCCTAGAGTCACAGGTTCAAGTCCCACTTTGGGTGCCAAATGATAATGGAAGCTACAAAATAATCCTACACTAGCTCCTAAACAGCGCTTCTACTTGTTCTCAGGCTGCCTCACTGCAAACTCTGTTTTGTCGGGGAATTAAAAAAAAAAATTCAGGCAAAAGCAAATCTGTACAGGCTGTGGAAGGACTAAGCCTCCAGCCCGGTGGGTGTGTAGATTAAACTCACATTGGACACCAAGTGATGATGGAGAGATTAGACACTTAAAAGAAACCCCACACTAGCTCAGAACTGAAAGAGAGAGAGATTTATTTAGGGGCAAATCAGGATTCAGGCAAATGAGGAACGACCTCATTCCTATGTGTGGAAATGACACTAGTACATTAAGAGACAACTGCATTCTTATGTTCTTTGCAGCACATCAGTGAAGAAATGGTCAACCGAAAGATCTACCAATGAATTAATGGAATTGACCCCATTAATAATTAATAGAATCTCCTCTGTGTGTGTGTGTGTGAGAGAGAGAGAGACAGACAGACAGACAGACAGACAGACAGACAGACAGACAGACAGACAGAGAACCTTGTAAAGAAATGAAATCCTACCATTTGTGACATCATAGAGCAACCTGGAAGACATTGGTAAATGAGATGAACAAGGCATGAAAATACAAGAACTACATGATCTCACTCATATTTGTAATCTAAACTATTATACTCATAAAATAATTAAGTAGGATGGTTGTTAGCTGGAACTCAGAGAAAGGGCTATTATTCCAAAGAAACAAAAATTCATACACAGGAGAAATAAATTCATGAGACCTGTTGTATACACAGTGACTACAACTAATAACCATGTGCTGTCTACTTAAAAATGACTTGAAGATGCTAAATGTCCTCTCTGCAAAAAAAATAAATAAATGAATGAATCTAAGCCAATGAATGCCTATAAGTTAAATAAGTTAGCCATTCCAATACATATATATGCCAAAGTGCCATGATGTATGCCATAAATCTATAAAAATTTTAATTATGAGCTCTAGAAAAAAGAAAATTAACAAAGAAATACGTCCTTTCCTTAGCATCATCAGACCAGAGCTGAGATCAGGGAGAAGCAGAATTGAAGACCAGATATCTTTAAAAAGTGCGCACGCACACACACACACACACACACACCACTTGAGAAGGAGAATTAATGAATAGAAATTCTGAAGAACATGAATCAGAATCAAAAGAAACCCCTTAGCTAAATACAGTGCTACTTTCATTTTATGATGAAGAAGACTGTCCTGTAATGGAGAGCGCCACAGGAGGGATAAGGACGGCAATGACCATTTACCAAGTGCTTGAAAAATGCAGGACCCAAAAGAGGGGCAGTTTAGAATTACAGTGTCGTTGAATCCTCAGAATTATCCCTATTGACAAAATCTGGATTTGAAAAAGCCATAGTCTGCCTTTAATATCATACTGCCTCTGTAGAGTTTATGCCACAGAAGAGAAGTGACCCTGTTCCTATTTAAGCAAACACCAAGTTCTAAACAAAGGAATGGACCCCACTTGGTGCTCTGAGTCCCTCACTGCATGGCAAACATAAAGCTTTTTTATATATTCTCCCGGTGAATGATCCAAAGATGGTGACTATTGTTTTACAGGTAAGGACACTGAGACTCAAAAAGATGAAACAGGGCGTGCAATAATCCCAGGGAAGTTAGGAACCCAGGTCTGCTGTGTCCTCCTGAGAATGATGACATTGAAAACACTGGTTCATTGGGCTGAGATTCCTTTCTTCTCTTTTTGTGTTTCTTTTTTTGAGACAGGGTTTCTCTGTAGCTTTGGAGCCTGTCCTGGAACTAGCTCTTGTAGACCAGCCTGGCCTCGAATTCACAGAGAGATCCGCCTTCCTCTGCCACCAGAGTGCTGGGATTAAAGGCATGCGCCACTACCCGCCAGCTTAAACTGAGTCTTAACATGTGATTTTAAAACCTGTAGACCCCAGGGCTCCCCTTCAGAGTTCTGATTCGTCTAACAGGGAATGGACTTATGACCTGAAGTTGCTTTGAGCTTCTTCCCATGCAAAACTACAGTTCGAGATTTAGGACTATTTGTGAAGAAATGTCACACCCATGGGGTCAGACCCAATGATCAGATCCTCTCTCACATCCAACAACAGCAACCTAGGACTTTGAAAAATAATTCAAAAAGTGTTGAAAATTTTCACAGTTGATTTTTAGTAATTTGGGAAGAGCAGGAAAGGTCTCCCAAGTGGGAAACTATTTCCATTTACTCTTTCACACTCACTTGAAAGGAGCATTACTGATGAGTTAGACCACCTGTACGACCACAGACAAATCACTTAACCCTATAAAAAAGGATTCTGAAACAGGCGCCTCTGTGATCAAAGTTCCTGTAATGTTGTAACAGTCAAGGTTCACTAATGTCTTGGTGCTTTTGTTCCATGTTTGACACTCTTTCAGAGTGAGAATAAGCATTAAAAAATGTGTTTTATCTCTAAGATGTTTATGTTAATATATTTTTATATATTTATTTATAAGTATTTAACCGAATTCTGTATTTTTGTGAACTACAAATACTCTGTTTCTACTTCAAACATCTTTGCTGACTCAAATTATCAAGTAACGAAATCATGCGTGAAGGTATTAATAATTAAGATACATGTTGTTACATTTAATAAGGACAAGGCTTTCTTTGTTATATCCTCTTACATATGAATTATTCTCTGGGAAAACTTTACTTCTCTGTTGGGTTTTGTAATACCAGGTTTTTATTAGATTCTAGATCCTCAAATTCTCATGCCTAGGATCAGTGACATCAACTTCATAATAAATGATTTGGGGGAAGGATAAGAATAAATCTATGAATTAATGAAGCATTCAGAAGCTTCTGGAAGAAGAGTTTCATGGAGTTAAAAATGGTTAGAGCAGAAGAGATATTAACACAGTTGGAACCGAAATACAGAAAAACCATGTCTGGTCCATGAAAACATGGTGACCACCCCCCACCACGGCAGCTTTCATGACCTATTTTACTGGACTCAAAAGCCCTGATAGTAAGGAATTGTGGGCAGGTTATAGTCTTTCTCACTGAATTGGATTTAAAATACAGAATGAGGAAAAGAGACACCATCTGCAAAGGCTTTCTGCTCAGGAAGGTGTGTCTACTATGTAACAAGGCCATTAGAACACATTGCGACAATGGGGCCTCACTGGAGTCGTGATGAGAAGAGGGTTTCCTGAAGACATTGGCACTGAGTGATGGGAAAACAAAAGGCCAAGGCCAGGAAAAGAAGACACTGGAGAATATTCCAGTCTTAGAGTGTGTGGACAACCTCTGACAAAAGGAATTTGATTTTTTTGTTGTGATGAGAGGGGTCACTAAAGACTCTATGGGTCTGTATGCAGTTCTCAAAGGAGACTGGGAAAAGGTGAGGCTGGACAGTCACCTGTGGCAGTCAGAAAATGACAGTGTGGGTTGTATGAACAGTTAGAGTAAAGGGAGGCACTAAAGATGTTGAAGAAAGGATTTGGACAGACCTGATTATGTTTTAGAAATAGAATCCTGATTGATGTGGAGTTAGTTTTCTCCAGGAAAATAAGCTAGAGGTGACTGGAGTATATTGCAGCCAAGAAATGATAAGAAGAAACCATCAAGTAGTAGTAGTAGAATAGAAATTAAAGATGCTCCAGAAGGAGAATTCCTGGAACAGAGTGACAGATTGTACATGGAGGTGAAAGAAGAGAAGGATATGGATGATTGCTGTGTTTTGTGCTTGGTTGACAGCTAAATCAGTAGCATCACTGAAATGAGGAATGTAAACAGCAGTATCAATTTGGCAAGAGACATGAGTTAATTTTTTGATGTGTTGCACTTTAGATGCCTATAATGCTCACAGGTGTTGGTTATTAATAATCAGTTTATTTTATACATCTGCAACTCACAAGTGTAACTATGTAAAAAGTAAAAGAATCAGTGAGACATCAGCAAGGAGATGGGGGCAGAATGTACAGGGACGGGATCACCTAAATAGGAATGCTGGAAACTTGATCCTCATGCTCATCTGTTGATGGCATTTGGAGATGTAGCCTTTGGGAGAAGTTGGGGTTGGATGAGGTCACAAGAATGGTGTCCTAATAACGGGATGAGTGGCTTATAAGAAGAGAGACCTGAGCACTCACAGGCTTGTTCTGTCTTGCAGTGTCATATCATCTGACATTCTTGTGAGATTTGACTGTTCTTCAGCAGATGCAGTCATGATGCTTTTGGACTTTTCATCCACTAAAGAGTAGAAATAGCCGCACAGCAGAAACTCGTCCTGACCTTTCAGTCGTCTGCTTTGGGTATCGCTGCAGGATCCGGAGTACACCCGAGGACCTCATGAACCATGACGAAACCACACAGCAAAGCAGGGACTGCCTTCATTCAAACCCAGCAGCTGCATGCAGCCATGGATGACACCTTCTTGGAACATATGTGCTGCCTGGACATTGACTCCACACCCATCACAGCCCACAACACTGGCATCATTTGTACCATTGGTCCTGCTTCCCGGTCTGTGGAGATGCTCAAGTCAGGAATGAACGTGGCTCGTCTCAATTTCTCTCATGGAACTCATGAGTACCATGCAGAAACTATCAAGAACGTGCGTGCAGCCACAGAAAGCTTCGCCTCTGATCGCATTCTTTACCGGCCTGTTGCTGTGGCTATGGACACAAAGGGGCCTGAGATCTGGACTCATCGAAGGCAGCGAGTGGCACTGCAGAAGTGGAGCTGAAGAAGGGAGCTACCCTGAAGATCACCATGGACACTGCTTACATGGAAAAGTGTGACGAGAACACCCTGTGACTGGACTATAAGAAAATCTGTAAGGTGGTGGAAGTGGGTAGCAAGATCTACATAGAGGATGGGCTCATTTCACTGCAGGTGAAGGAGAAAGGCGCTGACTTCCTGGTGACAGAGGTGGAGAACAGTGGTTCCTTGGGCAGCAAGAAGGGTGTGAACCTCTCCGGAGCCGCTGTGGACCTCCCTGCTATGTCAGAAAAGGACATCCAAGACCTTAAGTTTGGGGTGAAACAGGATGTAGACATGGTGTTTGCGTCTTTCATCCACAAGGCAGCTGATGTGCACGAGGTTAGGAAGGTCCTGGGAGAGAAGGGCAAGAACATCAAGATCATCAGCAAAATTGAGAACCACGAAGGCGTCCGCAGGTTTGATGAAATTTTGGAGGCCAGTGATGGGATCATGGTGGCTCATGGGAACTTGGGCATTGAGATTCCTGCAGAGAAGGTCTTCCTGCCTCAGAAGATGATGATTGGACAATGCAACCGAGCTGGGAAGCCAGTCATCTGCACCACACAGATATTGGAGAGCATGATCAAGAAGCCCCTCCCCACCCGTGCTGAAGGCAGTGATGTGGCCAATGCGGTCCTAGATGGAGCAGACTGCATCATGCTGTCAGGAGAAACCGCCAAAGCGGACTACTCTCTAGAGACAGTTCTCATGCAGCACCTGATTGCCGGTGAGGCAGAGGTCGCCATCTACCACCTGCAGTTATTCCAGGAACTCCGCCATCTGGCGCCTATTACCAGCCACCCCACAGAAGCTGCTGCTGTGGGTGCTGTGGAGGCCTTCTTCAAGTGCTGCAGTGGGGCCATTATCGTGCTCACCAGGTGGCCAGGTACCGCCCGCATGCGCCCAGCATTGCTGTGACGCACAATCCCCAGACAGCTCGCCAGGCCCATTTGTACCGTGACATCTTCCCTGTGCTGTGTAAGGATGCAGTGCAGGATGCCTGGGCTGAGGATGTAGACCTCCGTGTGAATTTGGCCATGAATGTTGGCAAGGCTAGAAGCTTCTTCAAGAAGGGAGATGTGGTCATTGTGCTGACTGCGTGGAGCCCTGGCTCTGGCTTCACCAACACCATGCATGTAGTGCCTGTGCCTTGATGGCCCTCTGGCGCCCCTCTTCTAGCCCGGGAAAATTACTGTCGCTGAAACATGTAATAGAGCCCAGCTGTCTGTCTATCATATGGCCCTACCCAAGCCAAGGGAGACAGAGGAATGCAGAATTAGAAACCCTCTGGCTTTATCACAAAGAGGCAGAAACATCTCTGTGTACTTTGCTCCTGTAGAAAGTTGCCCAGAGAACTCCCAGCCCTGGCCTGGAGTCAAAAGACAGCAAAAGTACGGGCTTAAGGCATGGGGGCCCAGGTTCCTGTGTAGATAATAACCTCTGGCCCCCGGCCGGACTTGCTTCCGCAACAGCTTTGGCCTCTCCCGCTGCTCCTTGTGCACTTCTCAGCTGTCACTGCGGTCACACCCTGCACCTCCCATTCTACTGTGCAGCATCTCCAGGCCTGTTACTATAGTGCCCACCTGAGTGTCAATAAACAGCAGCTGAAGCAAAAATAAATAAATAAAATAAAATAAAAGAGTAGAAAATAATCTAGGTTCTTTATGAATAATGTGACCTCGGGTGTTCTGCTATAACAGCAAAAATGGACTAATAGGTTTTACAAGATAAGAGTAGTCTGATTGGCCAGAGTTGAAAACACTAACTGGCAATTTAAAGTGGGTGTCATCACTGCATGTTGAGAAATAATGCACATGGGCATTTCCAGGTTTCCTAGCTCTCTACAGTCAAAAGACTTGACTGAAATAACTGTTTCTCAGACCCTGTGCTGCTCTCAGGTAAGCAAATAGACTTAACCAATTTATGCTTCAGTAGTAAACATTCCAAAAGATCAAAGAGGCCTCTCAAAGCATTTATTTCCGAGTTATGCAGCGTGTCTGTTGCATCAGCTGGAATTTCTGTTTCATATCACTGTAGGACCCAAGTTTCACACTGAATTATGTGAAGAATGTTATATGGCCTCACTTCAGAAGGTTAATATGGTGAAGTCTTATTATGTTACTCTAAAAAAAGAACTAGATTTAAGTAGGGGTTGTGAGAACTCCTTCAGCCTTTGTGATACCAGCCCACTTTGGGTGTGATCAAAAGCATGAATGGGCTTGTTTTTTTCTGCTGGATTCAGTTCCAGGTCCCAGTGTATGCAAAGGACTGTAGATCACTACCCTTACTGTGAGTTTATCCCCAAATAAATAAATCTTTGTTATACTCTATTCTGGACTATTGTGGAATTTTTTGATATAAATACAATTTGGTGCCCATACATTCAATCCCATATAGGTCTGCCAGGTCCTCTAGGGCAAGGAAATGCAGAAATTGATCAATTATTGATTAGAAATGTACTGAAGGCCTCAGAATTTCACAAGAAAATATGTCCATAGCAAAGGTTTAAAAAATGACTTTTCCATTACATGACAACAAACTAAGAATATTATAAGAAAATGTCCTACTTGTTCTTTATACCACCAAAGACCACCACCTGCAGGAAGTAACCCAAAGGGTACTCAAAAGAATAAAATCTGGCAGATGGATATATTCCATTTTGTAGAATTTTGAAAATTAAAATATGGTCATCACACTATAACTATTCAGATTTTTGACAGGCAACTGCTTTGAGTTCAGAAAAGGTTGATTCAGTAATCACATATCTACTAGAAGTTATGGCCATCACGGGTATACCTGCACAAATAGAGACAGACAATGTTCCATCATATGTCTCTAAGAAAATTAAGCAGCTTTTGCTTATTATAATATAGAGCACATTACAGGTATACCAAACAATCCTACAGGTCAAGCAGTTATAGAAAGATCAAATAAAACTATAAAAGATATGTTAGCAGAAAGGGATGAAAAAGACCCATGGAAATAGACTGTAGAATGCATTATTAACTCTGAATTTTCTTAATGCTAATGAGAAAGGAACAATGACAGCAAAGAGACTTTGGATAACAGAAAAAACTTCAAAATTAATCATCCAATATATTTCAAGGATTGTTAACCTCAGAATGGAAACCAGGAGATGTGCTACATTGGCAAAGGGGTTTCACTCTTGTTTCCACAGGAGAAGCAAAGCTATGAATACCACCAAAATTAATCAAAATTTGGTTTGCAAAGGAGAAATTTCTTAGTAAAGAGAAGCGACTGCCCATCCACAGAGATAAAAATACTATAGGTTTTAAGGAAACCTCATAAGTGTTGGGACAGGGTTCTGTTCTTGTTTTTGCAGGAAGATACCAATCTGAAAAGTCAAGAGACATTGGGCAACTAGATGCCTAAAGAAGAAAAGATAGCTGTCCAGAAAGAATCACCAAGCAAAGAAAAATTTGACTTATAATACCAATATCCTCTGGAGGGTAAAATCTCACTACCTAACTGTACATATAATGATAGTTACAACTCATAAAAAATCAAAGCTGGCTTTGGAGTTGGACTGTGGCTTTCCTCTAAATCCAAGCATGTTGTAAAAAGAAAAATTCAGAGGTTTTGTCTCATATTAGAAGACACCTGGTATGGGACAGAAGGAAAATAAAATCTAGGGACTATTTTTCAAATTGTTTACTTCTCCCCATACCTATTTTTGACTTCATGGTACCTTCTATATTTCTATAGAAATTCAAACTTTCTCTTTTGATATGGATAATGTTTAAGTTTTCCACAATGAATAATAAGTTTCTTACCGTAATGTTTGAAGTCTCCAAGAAGATGGGGCTTCACAACAATTCCACCTGGTTGATATAATGCCATAAGCTGATAGCATCTCTCTAAGATCAGTTTTGTGTTACAACTTGGCTAGTTGAGATGATTCACCTTCTTAGAACATTCTGTCCTGAACTTCAAATAAGAACTTCATAAAAACCCTACTGACTACTCACAGACTACCTCCAATTATACCCAACAGTAATCTTGAAACTTAACCATCATTTTAGTTTTTACAGGATTCCATTGAAATAGTATTGCCCCCATGACTGCTGGAAGTAATTCTGGAAAATGACATTACCTCATCCAACAAAGTTTGTCCTCAGGTTTAGGGACATCTATTAGGGGTTGATTATAACGGTATAGGGTTGGGGTGGAAATGAAGTAGGCTCAGTGATCTCTCTTGAAAAAAGGGGTGGGATGAATGGGATGGGATAATAGTGTATCTACTTGTGAGCTATTAGTTTTAGATAACTTACATTGATACAGATATTTGTATATTGATATAAATTCAAATTATATTTGTTATATTGAATATGCTTCTATTTTGTTTATAATATTTGTGCACCTGTGCAAAATTATTTTGTCATTTTGTATGCATGCATCTTTCTACCTCTGCTTAAGAGACTTGGTATATTGAAGCAATTTCAGGATATATTTATCACATTACACTGTACATTTCTACCTTTGATAAAGATACATATATATGTATATATAATATATATATATACATACATACATATATATATTGCTTACAATTTGAGGTCATTGTCCTCACTTGCTGCATAACTGTTTAAAGATTGTTTAATTTTTAATGTGAAGCCTTAGCCTTTAAGCTATATGGATATTAAGCGTTATAGGTCAATAGTCACCCATGTTTGTCACACTTATAGTTAGACTAGTTGGGTTCTTTAGATGCATAAAGATTGTATTCTTCATAGATATAAATCTACTTCAAAGAACTGTAGAATATGACATTTAAATAATTCAGGATTCTGTTAATGTAAAACACAATTGCTCTTGGCAACACCGATCTGTTCCTGAGAGAAGGTTGAGCACCAAAGACACTCTACTTGCAGCTTGTTTTCTTCTTGGCAAAACTGGACTTTGGGCAAAGAACTCTCGCTGTATGGACTAGTAACAAAATGTACAGTGTCCAAGCTGGACAATTAGGATAAAAGCAAAAATGACTATCCAACCTTGCCAAGACAAGTTGCTGTTATAAAACACTGTGGCCATCCTAGAAGGTAACTCTAATGAAGACTCCTAGTAATGAAGGATACGGAGTCTCAAATGACCATCTCTTGAAATCAGACAAGACTTCTGGTGGTGGAACAAGGCTGCATTTAATTGAGTTGTTGGCCATGGGGGTCCCTTGAAAATCCCCAAACAACCCAGAATGTTGCTAAGACAAAGGGTTGCTCTCTGTAAACTGACACCTCTCATTGAACATAGATAAGTCCAGTTGGTGCCTACATGAAGCTCTCACCCCTATGTTCTAGTTTCTGGTCTGGAAAGGTATTCTGATTACGAGAATGAGTGTCTCAGACTCTTGTTTCTGCTCTTGGGATTCTTTTATTCCTGTTGGATTGCCATATCCAACTTTAATATGATAGTTTTGGTTTCAACTGACATTTTCTTTAGTTATGTTTGGTTGTTACTTCCTAGAAACCTGTTCTTTTCTAATGAGAAACAGAAAGGGGTGGATCCTCTGGATTATGTAGAGGAACTGGGAAGCATATAGGGAGAGAAAACTATAATAAGGATATATTATATAAGAAAATAATCTATTTTCTTTGCTTTTATTTATTAAAAAAGGAAAAACAAAACAATGTGGCCCGAAGTAACATATGAGAGAAAAGGGTTTATTTGACTTATACTTTGTGGTCATAGTTCATCATTGAGGGAAGTCATAATCCTTACATACCCAATCCTTACACACAAAATCAAACTGGGTGGGGGAAGACTTCCCTCCCATGATACAAGGAAAAAACAAGTGCAATTACTTCCTTATATCTCAAAACACCAAGAAACTGTGCTCTAAGTCAAATATCCTGTTGTCTGGTCATTGAGTAGCAAGACACCCAGTAGCCACACCTTTGGCCAAGCATTCTTTTATTTGTCCTTGAGACACAAGAGTAGGTTTGAACTCTCTGACATTTAGTCAAGATGGAATGGATTCAAAACTGTGGGCTCTGACAATTCCCCCCTTTTAAATTGTTTTTGAATGTCTATGCTTCTACCATAGGAGAGAGGACTGTGCCTGCCTTAGGTTATCTTTTTCAACCTTCCAGATGTACCCATCATTGGTACACACATTCAATCATGCATGTCCTTTCCTAGGTTGACTGGAGGCAAAAAGATCTTACCCATTGCTGACTATCACTCTCTGTTTATCAAAGGTTAAGGGATGGTACATAGCTTGATGCCATGCACCTCTGAGCCAACTTTCCATTGAGACTTCACAAGAAACTTGATAATCATAGGGAAGCAAATAATGCCTGGCCATATACATGTGCCTATAACTATAATATCCCCTAATAAAGGAGTAAGGGATGACTATACAAATTGGTCCAGGATATCTTCAGCAGTTTTAGTTGCATAAGAATCCAAATTTGTCTTTTTTAGCCAAATCAAATCTAAGGACTGATTGGCATCATGTCAAATTCCTCTTATATGAGGAGTTCTAACTTTTTCCATCCATTAACTCTTTCATAGTGAAAGAAGGGGTTACAAACAATACAAGTACCATAATCCTAGTTTGATTATTAACAATCAACACACATTGGTTAAATTATAATTCTCATGACTTAGATTCAATCAAGGGAAATGTTTTTATGGTAGGCGAGGTATGAGTCTTTTCCCTCTCCTAAAATCCAATGTATTGCTGCTATCAACATTCAAATATATGTTTGAGTTATTCCAGTCCCAAAGTACTGAATACCAACAGCAAAACCTTTTTATCACTCCTCCTCAACAGTTTGAGAGGGGTTTCTTCAGTACCTCCAATTTGGTTTTTTGACAAGTCTACCAGATATTTCTGAATTCTAGTGACAGTATACTGAAGAGGGGCTTTAGCCACACTTCACCTCCATAAGTGATTGTTCCAAGGAGTCTCTTTCCCACAAAGGGGAAATTTCTGAGGCATGTGTTCTCTTGGACTTCAATTTCAACAGCAGATGAACACTATACTGGCAAAAGTGACCTTCACATCCCAAGACAAAGTGTGGATAAAATGGCCAATCACTCAGTAGGTGTTCCTTGGTCATATCCAGAATAATTAAAACTCACAAGGTCTGGTAAATTGGTGCAGAAGGTCTCTCAAGAAGCTGGGAATCATTGATTGCAGTGCCATTCACTAATGAAGAAATTGACAAATTATGGGCAGAAAAGAGCCTGTAGTAATTTTGGGGGAGAAAGTAATAACAAATATCCCAAAAGAAAGATAATTCAACTTGTAAAGAGAACTAATTGTATCCTTCCTCACAGTGTATGGGAAACACCAATATCTAGAGCCCCTACATTCTATACTATTGAAAATGAATCAGGTCTGGCAAGATACAAATCAGAAAAATTCAGTAAAGTAGATCTAAGCCTTTATGATTCTGCTCAAATTCAGAATTATATGCTATTCTCATGGTACCAATTTATTTTAAAGAATCTCTTAACATAGTTTCCAAATCACAATGTGCAGAAAGAGTTATTTTGCATATTGAAAACGCTGGATTTTTACCAGATGATACCTAAGTGACTTTATTATTTATTCAGTTACAAGTTATAATCAGAAATAGAATCATCCCATATACATAATCCCATATGTCTATGCCAAATCCTCTAGCACAAGGTAATACAGATAACAATCAATTATTGATTGAAAATGTGCTAGAGGCCTCAGAATTTTATTTAAAAAAACTCATCATGTTAATAGTAAAGGTTTAAAAAAAAAAGACTTTTCCTTCATGTGGCATCAAGCCAAGGAAATTATAAGGAAATGTTCTACTTGTTGTATATACAACCAAATACCACTACCTGCAGGAAGTAACCCAAAGGGTACTCAAAGAAATGAAATCTGGCAGATGGATGTGCTCCATTTTATAGAATTTAGAAAACTAAAATATGTATACCATACCATTGATAACTATTCTGGTTTTCAATGGGCAACTGCATTGGGTTCAGAAAAAGCTCTAAGAAAATGAAGGGGTTTTGCTTTTGTTTCCACAGGGGGAAAAAGCTATGGCTACTACCAAAGTTCTTCTGCAACATTCGGGAATCCATCTTCAGCATGAAGGCCTAAGATACATGACAGGCTTTCCAATGAAGCAGGAATTTTGAAGAACTTTTCCACCTTATATTGACAAGGTTCTACAGTCACTCACTTTTGTGTCCTGCTTGTCCAGTTAGGACAGCATATTGTCAGAAGTCAAGGCAGGGGTATTTTCTTGCCCAGTGACTTACTTTTGCCACAAAGAAAGTAAACACACTAGTTAGCCATAGAGACTTGGAAGTAGTGGTCCATGTCTTTAATCCCAGCACTAGAGAGAAATATAAGACAGGAGGAGAAAGATCTCAGGTCAGCCTTATTCTGAGGATTTGTAGAGGCAGGATCACCATTTTGGTCTCAGGTAGAGGTAAGATCCAGTGACTGGCTGCTTTGCCTTTCTGATCTTCAGATTGGATCCTAGTATCTGTCTCTGGGTTTTTATTATTCATGCTACAAAACCCAAAATCTGTCTCTGGGTTTATATTATTCATGCTACACTTCTTATGAGCCAGCGATATTTAGCACCATTTGTAATATGCCTGGGGAAACTAGGATCACTACTCTTCTTAAGAATCTTATTGGGGGACTCAAGATCTCCCATAAACAACTTCAAATAGGGCCATAGACATTGAATATCTCGCAATAATTTCTGAAGATCACTCAATGTTTGTAAGCTATCTTTCCTAATTTCCAATTTCTGAGGCTTAGTTTCTTTAGGATGCAACGTATGTCACAAATAATGGAAAGGCAGCTGTCTTTGCACTTTCTCTGGGGCAAAATCTAACCCTGCATGGGCAAGGCTCTGCTGAAACTGTCCATATGTTACAAACAAAACTCCTTCATTTTTATAGTCAAGTGAAATATCATTCATACAATGAATAATATAAACATGTGGAAATTGATCTCTAATATTTTCTATAGCCTGAACCACAAATTTCTGACACAATGTAGCACTATTGGCTGTACCCTGAGCCAAACCTTCCAATGGTATTTCCCCGTGGGTTCCTTGAAATTAACTGAAGGAATGCTAAATGCAAATCTTTGACAATCTTGGGGAGCCAAAGGGATAGTATGAAAACAATTCTTTAAATATAAAATTATTTTACAGGTATCCTGTGGTTTGACTGTAGAAGGCAGTCCAGGCTGCAAAGTTCTCGTTAGCTGTATGGCCTCATTAACTTTTCTTAAATCTTGTATTAATCTCCATTTTTCAGATTTCTTTTTAATCACGAAAATTCCAGGGGGAATTAGAGGGTACAATATGGTAACTCTCTAGTTGTCCATACACTAACTGTTGGGCAACTTGTATATCCTCTTATGTTAGAGGCCACTGATCTACCCATACGGGCCCCTCAATGTAGGCATATGGTCAAGTGGAGTAGGGCCACCACTTGGAAGCCCTGACCCAGCACTGTACAACCAATGCAGAGGAGGGAAATGGAGGTTTCTTTGTGAGAAAACTTTCTCTCTCTCTCTCTCTCTCTCTCTCTCTCTCTCTCTCTCTCTCTCTCTCTCTGCCTCCCTCTCCCTCTCCCTCCCTCCCTCCCTCCCTCCCCCCTCTCTCTCTTTCAGTGAAAATCTAAACTATCCCAGGTAAATCAAGGGCACACCTACTATACAAATTCCAAAATTTTCTGTATTTGTTTCTGTTCTACTTTAGCTCCTCTGGCTTTTAAAATATCTTTAAGCAAATGTACAAACATCTGACTACTATAACCCTGCCCCATGTTTACGATTTTGCCCCAAGTTATGCACTGCACTTCTACTTCATTATTGCCTGAGTGTTCATTTTCACCTGTGGTGTCTTTCACTTTACCCCATTTTCAGGTCCCAGATACAGGCACCATTTTTGGGTCTGGTCTGACTTATTCACACATTCCTAAAAAAGGGAGTGAGGATTGAGGAAGGAAATAGACAAGAGACAGAAGATAGAATCTGGAGGGCTTTCAGTGATTCTGTATCTGCCTCATGTTTTTTATTCATAGTCATTATATACCCCAATCTAAAGGGAAGAGCAAAAGACTTCCTTCCCATGATACAAGAAACAAGCAAGTGTAATTACCTCCTAAGATCTCAAAACACCTAATAACCATACCCTATGTCTTTAGCCATTAAGTAGCAAGACATTCAGTAGCTACACCTTTGGCCAAACATCCTGTTTTTTCTCCTTGAGGGGCAAGAATAAGTTTGAATTTTCTGACCTTTAGTCAAAGAGAATGGATTCAAAACTGTGGGCTCCAACAGGCCAGGAACATTTTGCCCAAGAACTCATTCTCAATGACCTATTTCTCCTAGCTAGACCCTACCCCCTAAGACTTCCAGGACCTCCAAAATAGCACTATCATGTGAGGATGAAGTTCCATTACACAAACCTCTCCAAGGGGCAATATTGTAGCTAATCTAGAACAGAGACAAAAGATATGAGTCACCTATGCTCAAACTTGAGGCAACCAGGTCAAACCAAGTTTGTCCAAAGTGTGCACTATGATAAATACACACTGACTTGCTCAGAGTGAAGTGACATTTTTCCCACATCTTCCCTTCTTCAGGCAGTTCATTGAATGGGGATGAATAACAGAAAAACGTTCAGGTGCATCTGGGTCCTCAGACCATTTAACATCATGTACCAATAAAATTTCATCTACCTTCCCAGAGGAAAACTCTAATAAAATCAGCATTTTATGAATAGAAAAATAAGAACCTGGGTAGGGTTAGCAGGGTTAGCTAGAGACTGAAGAGAATCAATGAGACTGAAATAATGAAACAAAGGAAGGCCATGAGGAATGGAGAGTTTCTGTAACTTCAAATGACCATAGGACATGGAATGAGATCTTTAGTTGCAATCACTTTGAAGTCATGTTTTTATGAAACTTTGAGGAGATCTGGGAAATAATCTTTGTATTCATATCCAGAGGGGAGAGAGGGCCAGGGAAAGAAGAGTTTAGGATGTAAGAGACAGGGGTGAGGCATAAAGGAGCTAAGTGCAGACACCTCTTCTAGGGAACTCTTTACATATTGCATACATTCATACATGTATACAATGAACTATGGTCATATCTACTCCATTTTTCCCTCAAATCAGTCCACATTCCCTTTATTACATCTCCTTCCTAACTTCCTGTTTTTTAATGTAATGATGGAATATAAGATGGGAGGAGACAGTCCTCAAGTCAGTTTCATTCTGAGGATTCCTGAAGGAAGGATTGCCAATTTGGACTGAGGTATAGGCAACAGCCAGTGACTGGCTACTTTGGTTTTCTGATCTTCAGGTTGATCCCAATATCTGTCTCTGGGTTCTTATTAGTCATGCTACAGTGAAAAACTGAGAAATTAAAAAGTGAGGTCACATATGGAAGCCTGGGACATTAGTGGCAGAGCCAGGCTGGAGTCTAGTATCACTTAAATCACGACCAGTTCCAAGTGGCTCATCCTCCCACCGTGCAGACAGCTCTCGTGTTGTGCCTGAGAACCACTGAACTTGGCTCTGGGGAATTTTCCTTCTATGCAGCATGGAAAACGCACAGAATTTCTGATCTGCTGAGTAACACATGGAGGCAGGGTAATTGAAGGGCACACACTGTGGAGTGAGGGTGGGAGGGAACTACCAGAAGAGTAATTGAAACATTTATTTCAGGTCCAGAAAGCGATTAAAGACCATGACACAGGCTTATTAACCAAAGATCCAGGTGGCCACAGGATTGTACACACATGGTAATTTGCTAAGAGCCTCTTTGAACCCCCATGGTGGGCACACAGCACCATACTCCACCACAGCAGTGGAGGCGACAATAATCTTTTTTTCAACATATAAAAATAGATATTTATTGATTTTTATTTTTTAATATAATTCTTACATGTCTTATTCAATTTCTTTTCTTTAAACATTTCTGGATATGGGGATCAATATATTGTCTTAGAATGGCTACCAACATGAATATGAATCTTGTATCATTGTATTATCTTTCAGTCACTGCAAATGACTCTATGCATTAAAAGTTCTCTTAGTGATAGAGGAGAAAGCACACTTGAACTATTATAACACAAATTAAAGACAGATACTTCTGAACATGGTTGAATTGGTAAAAAGTGATCCATGTTTTTCTGAAGACTTGTTTTTTACCTTACATCCTCACTCCATCTGCTTTTGTTCCTCTCATTAAGCACCCTCCTTACATGTTCACTTTCCATGTATTTCATTTATCCTTTACTTTTACAGTTTCATTTGTTTTAAATGTGATCTTGTACTCGTCTCTCTTTATTTCAACCTAAATTGCTACTGTGAGATTTGAGTGCTTGTAACTTTATGGCTGATTACTACAGAGTGAATACAACCTCTGTCCCTTTCTCCTCCCTCTCCTCCCTCCTCCCTCCTCCTCCTTTTCATTCCTCTCTCTCTCTCTCTCTCTCTCTCTCTCTCTCTCTCTCTCTTTCTCTCTCTCTCTTTTTCTCTCTCTCTCCCTCTGTCTCTAACTCCCTCTTCTTCCCCCTCACTTTCGCTCTCTCTCTACTCTCTGCCCTCAAAAGTCTCTTGTTGTTGAGGCCATCGTCACTACATAGCTGAGGATGACTTTGAAATTCTGATGTCCTCCTGCCTCCAACTCTCCAGGGCTGGAATTTCAGACAGCACCATCATGGCTGCTGTGCTGAGATTCAAACCCAGTATTTCATAGATACTAAGCAAGCACTCTACCAACTGAGCCACGTCTGCAGCCCCATGCTACACCTCTTTTTTTTGCTATTGTTGTTTTTCAAACAAAGACCCAAAGTCAAATCTTAAGACAGCAACACGGCTGACTACACATTTTTCTGTAATGAAAAGGGAAAGGACTGCGGAAGCAGGGGGCTGCTTTTCTGTCTAGCCTTCTTCCAATCTTGTCAGCAGCACTTGTTGCAAATGTTTTAAAAAGTTTCCTTTGTTCTGTCTTTCCCAGGCTCCAGCCAGCATCTGTTTGTATATTGGATTTCCAGGAAAAAAGTCTTATCTGTCAGTTCAGGATGTTTTCCACTTATCTTTAAAAGAAAAAGGAAGTATTAAAGAGACACAGACCACAAAATGGCAGGCATCTGCTTTAATTTTCTTTCAAAGTCTTCCTAACCAGGTAGCCTAGAGGAGGCCAGCTGGAGGGCTGATTTTCAGAACCATCTGCAGGCAGATGTAGAAGACAGCTGCTGCAGGCCCATACTCCTCCTGCCTGCTGCTATCCACTTCTTTCCCCATCCATTGGTATGTTCACTTTAACTTAGATAAATGCATTTTAAAATAAAACACTCTAAGACAAGAATTATTTGTGCCTAAAAGAGACTTGCAGAAAATTAAATCAGTGAGGAGCCTCTGTGTCTGCATGTCTGACTGAGCCCCTCCTCCTAAACTTAACTAGAAATGGCCTAGTCCAAAATTCCCAAAAGTTGGGCAGTGGAACCTAACTGTCCCCATACACAGATACACATAAATATAAGTGTGTACATTCCTCTCTCTTCTACTGCCTCAACTTCCAGGGCACCACAGAACTCAGCTGTAGTAATATGGGGCGGCGGCGGGGCTGCGTCCCCAAACACCCCAGCCGCCTGCCCTGCCCGGCTAGCTTATGCCCCGAAATAATTACACGGACACTGTATTCTTTTATAAACTGCTTGGCCCTTAGCTCTAGCCCTTACTGGCTAATTCTGATATCCCAATCAACCCATCTCTAACAATCTGTGAGCACCAGTCTTACCGGGAAGATTCTAGCCTAAGTCCATCCTGGGTCAGAGCTTCATAGCGTGCGTCTTCCCTGGAGCAGGTAGCATGGCGTCTCTCTGAAGCTTCTGCTCCGGAGAGCAGAGCTGCGGAGTCTGAGCTCACTTCCTCTTCCTCCCGGCATTCTGTTCTGTTTACTCCACCCACCTAAGGGTGGGCCTATCCAATGGGCCTAGCAGTTTCTTTATTGCTTAGCCAATGAAATCAACAGATTGATATATGACACTCCCACATCACTTCCCCTTTTTCTGTTTAAACAAAAAAAGGAAGGCTTTAACCTTAACATAGCAAAATTACATATAACAAAAGTTATCAAGTAAAAGTTACATCAGAAACATTTATACATATAACAAAATTGACCATAAATCTATCAATAAAGCAAAATCTATACTAATGCAAATTATTCATGTCTATATCATATCCCCCTTTAAATGTAAAAGAACATTTATAAACCATATTTGGGAACATGGGTGCAGTTTTTTCTCTCCAAACTGCTTCCTGCTGAATGGGGGCGTCGTTAATTAGGTCTTTCATGGTATAACCTGTGTGCTAGTTTCATCTCAGTTGGCAGTTGAGCAAAGCAATTTTCTGAAGATGTTCACAGCAACCCTTCAGGAGGACGTGGTCCATCATACCAAATCAGAATAGAAGAAATGAACAGGGTCTCATCCTCTGTGAAAACAAAATAAGAATCTCTTTTCCAAAGTATCATATCCTTAGATCCAAATTCTGAAATCATACCCTCATGATATCCGTTCTGGTTCCACTGGGCAGCCCATATAATGAAATGTCTGTCTGTACTTAGCTCCTTTACAGTCAAAAATTTTAAAGAAAACACAATGTACATAATCCAGACTCTCTGTGAATTTTCCATTTTTTACGTGGCTTATATTTCTTTATTTCTTTTAATCTCTTAACTATCTGTACTCTAAAGACTTTACCTTTTTTTTTAATCATCAACTTTATTCTCTATATTCTTTTTCTTCTCTCTCTCAAGCCTACGTACATTCATCCAACAGTGTGACTCATTTAGTGGTCTGAATCTGTCCTATTGTGAATCTGCAATTTTTTACTATCCAGGAGCACTTTTGATTTGCACCTTTAAATCACTAGGCACTTAAGAATCTAAGCTGTGACATTCCTAAATTAACTTTTTGCTTTTTGGGCGTATATCTGTAGACCAGGCTGTCTTTGAACTCTCAGAGATCTGCCTGTCTCTGCCTTCCAGGCATTGGGATTAAAGGTGTTTGCTACTACATCTTGAACTCACAGAGATCTGTTTGTCTCTGCCTTTTAGGCACTGGGATTAAAGGCGTGTGCTAACACACCTTGAAGTCACAGAGGTCTATCTCCCTCTGCCTCCCAAGTGTTGGGATTAAAGGTGTGTACACACAACAACTCTCTTCCTTTTTTTGTTTTTTGCTTTAAGAACTTCAACTTTCAGCTTGCATATATTTTTAACACACTTTAAACCATTCAGAAGTTTTCTCTGTCTTTGAATCTCTCTTTACTGTATATCTCTCTTTTTCTGACCACGTGAGTCTTTAATTTGCCAAGCAATCTCAGTAGGACTAAAGGCGTGGCTTTGCCAGCTAGATCCAGTCCATTCCTTAGCTTTCCAGCCTCATGGCGGATATACAGGCTGCAGCCATGTTTATAGCCACAACTGGCATTTCAAGGTACCTGCCAGCCAGAGAGCTACAACAGACAACACTCAAGTCCTCTCTCGGTAGCCGGCCCTCCTGCCTCAAACAGTCAGAGTTTGCCCTGGCAGGATGGCCCAGAAAGCTGGCATTTTTAAACAGCGCAGCTTTTTTCCTGCTACGGCTGAAAACCGAAAAGCATGCGTTCAGCTTTTCGTCAACACCGTTTAAGTGTTTCGTGGCAAGACCTCTTAATGAGCTGCAGGCTTTTGCAGCTAAAGCTGAGTCAGGAAGCCTCTCTTAGATGAGGCGCTTGCTTGCCTCTAGCAAGCAGAGTAGACCCGAGAAATTGCCACATGAAACACGCTTTACTCTATTCTTTTCCAATCTTTCTCAGGCTTTCTGTGGACTCAGTTAGCCACACGTCTGGGCGTCATTTGTAGTAATATGGGGCGGCGGCGGGGCTGCGTCCCCAAACACCCCAGCCGCCTGCCCTGCCCGGCTAGCTTATGCCCCGAAATAATTACACGGACACTGTATTCTTTTATAAACTGCTTGGCCCTTAGCTCTAGCCCTTACTGGCTAATTCTGATATCCCAATCAACCCATCTCTAACAATCTGTGAGCACCAGTCTTACCGGGAAGATTCTAGCCTAAGTCCATCCTGGGTCAGAGCTTCATAGCGTGCGTCTTCCCTGGAGCAGGTAGCATGGCGTCTCTCTGAAGCTTCTGCTCTGGAGAGCAGAGCTGCGGAGTCTGAGCTCACTTCCTCTTCCTCCCGGCATTCTGTTCTGTTTACTCCACCCACCTAAGGGTGGGCCTATCCAATGGGCCTAGCAGTTTCTTTATTGCTTAGCCAATGAAATCAACAGATTGATATATGACACTCCCACATCACTCAGCCACTTAGTATGGGTACATAGTACTTATGAACAATGCTACAATCTGCCACAGGATGGGGTTTCATGGACTGAGGTTTTTATCCCACCTGGTCCTGCAGTCATTCTGTTCCAAAGAAGACACAGAGGTCTATATTAATTATGAACTGGTTGGACTATTAGCTTATGCTTCTTATTAACTTTTATAACTAACATTAGCCCATAATTTTTATCTGTGCAGGCACATTGTAGGAGGAGGGCCCACTTACTCATCCTAGCCGCCCAGCTAGCTTAGCCCCAAAATAACCACACAGAAACTATATTAATTAAAATCACTGCTTGGTCCATTAGCTCTAGTTTCTTATTGACTAATTCTTACATCTTAATTTAACCCAATTCTATTAGTCTGTATATCACCACTAGGTCGTGGCCTACCAGCAAATTTCCGGCAAGTCTGACTCTGGCAGACTCTCCATAGAGTCTACCTCACTGTGCCTTCTTCTTCCCAGCATTCAGTTCAGTTTTCTCCACCTACCTACGTTCTGCCCTAGCAATAGGCCAAGGCAGTTTCTTTATTCATTAATTGTAATCACAGCACACAGAGGGGACTCCCACATCACCTCACCTTTTCTGTTTAAATAAAAAGGAAGATTTTAATTTTAACATAGTAAAATTGTATATAACAAAACAAATATCAAGCAAGAATTGCAGTTACAATATTTATATATACTTTATCTTTTATCATAACTAAGGAAAACTATAACTATAAATTCTTCAACTCTATCAAAGACTCCAGAAGGATGTAATATTACTTAAGTTAACAGGAAGTGCATTGTAAGCAACTTCCAAAATTCTAGAATTGAGAAACATCTTGCTGCCTAGACAGTCAGCCAAAGTTCTTCTGTACCATTAGGGCATAGTGTCCATCAGACCTTTCCATGAAGCAGAAAATTTCAAAGACAGTTCTACCTATATTGGCAGCTTGCCAGTCACTTTCTTCTGTATCCTGCAGAATGTCTTGCAGACTCTTTCATGAAGCAGGAACCCCAAAGGACCATCTCACCTTCAGGCAAATTCAGCAGTAATTTCTCTGTGGGTTCTAGATATCCAGTTTTTACAGCATACCATGAAGCAGTCCAGGCATGAGCAGTTTCTTGCCCAAATGGCTAACCAACTCCTTAAGGAGTCTCTTCAATACCCATGTTTGGTATGGCCAAGAGCAGATGTGTCACACTGTCATGAAAAATCTTAAGTTCTTAAACATTTTTTTTATTATTTTCTTTTTTTTTATTTTATTGATAAAAAGGAAAAAAGAGCTTCCGCCTCCTTCCAGCCTCCCATGTTCTGGCTTTGTGGGAGCCTTGCCAGTTTGTATGTTCTTAAACATTTTAAGTAGCATATTCTGATGGTCTCTGAAAGATTTGAAGAATACCTAAACAAAATATATCTCTATACATCTAGAAAACCCAACCAACATGACCATTATAGATGAACATCTATCATCCTGTATTTCACAATCATACACTACACTTCCAAATGAGCTACACAAACACAACACCCCAACCAAGACCAAGGTGTTCTCATCTTGTTTCCTCTGTATCTGGATGTTGATTGTCTATTTCCTCTTCCCAGAATTCTCCTGTTCTGGTTACCCTACTTATAGGGTTTGAGGTGGATTATTTACTATACAAATACCAGAACCAGTCAGCATCTCTCTAACTCCCTGAAAGAAAGAACCTGAATTCAGTGGTCAAAGTGAAAAACTGTTGAGTGACTGTTTGTTCAGTATCTGGTGAACTAGGGAAACATAAGAAATGAGACATTAATGTTAATCAAAGGAAGTACATGAAATATTATGAGGAAATATATATTCTAAATTTTAAAGGATAGGTAAAATTTTAGCATAAAATTTATAGTTTGGATTTAAATAGCATACCATAATCAATAAGTGATTAATATTTGGCTACTCATACTCAATAAACCAATGACACTGCAGATGTTTGACCCTCAGTATGGTCACTTTTTTCCCAAATCTCTTGAAGGATCTATGTAGACAATAAATTTATAGGTGTGAAGTTTATGGAAAAGTCTGGAGTTCCATGAGGACACAAAAGATAGCATGAAAATAGTATGGTAGGCCACTTAGGTGACTTATAATTAAAGTTCAGTCTCTCAAAAAAAAACCACTTCTTTCTAATTGTATCAGGAGCTATTTTACAAGTAACAGAGTACCTTAATTCAAACTGAACAAAATGAGGAAAATGTTCATTTTATCTTCTGGAGGAAGTGAGGCAGTGTCAACTTCAATGTTGTTCTTCCAAAGGCTTAGTAATGCCATATGGGGTCCATAATTTTGCTTTGCCACTGCTGATGCTATCTTCATCTTGAAGTGAGGGCTGCCTAGACTTAATAATGTTTCCTTCTTTGTGTGTTATTGATTTCCATGAACTGATATCAACACTGGCAATGGGTTGTGATGACCAGAATAACTTTAAACCAACAATCTATAACAAAATGGATGTCAGATAGTAAAATAAGATATTTTTCCATCTCAGACCCAGAGAGGCTAAATATGTATCTCCCTGAGAAATGGAAATAGAATAGGTCTCCTGGGTGGACTAGTTGTGAGTAGGGTTTGGAACATGAGGGATTAGGCTAAGGGATGGATGGAGGAGAAGAGTACTGAAAGAGATGACTAGAAAGGGAGCATTTCAAGGTCAGGTAGAAAGCTGAGGCAAGGGAAACTTTCACAAATCTACAAGGACTCTTAGCAATAGTGGATACATAGCCTGAACTAGAAATCTCCTGTGAACAAATTGGTGACTCTCCCAATTGTCATCAGAGAACATTCATCCAGCAACTAATGTAAACAGATGCAGAGACCCACAGTCAAACATTAGGCCAAACTCAGGGAATTCTGCTGAAGAGAGGAGGAAAGGATTCTAAGAGCCAGTGGGGTCAAGGACATTACAAGAAAAGTCACAGAAACAACTACTTAGCTCATAGAAACTCACAGAGTCTGAACCAACAACCAGGGAGCATGCACGAGACTGACCTAGGCACTCTACATATATGTGACTGTTGTGTAGCTTGGTCAACTTGTGGAACTCCTAACAATGGTAACAGGAGCTATCACTAATGCTTTGACTTTGGCTGGCTCTTAGGACACTGTTCTTCATACTGGATTGCCTTGCCGAGACTTAATACAAGGGAGGTAATTAGTCTTCATGGAAGTTGATATGCCATGCTTTGTAGAAAGGGATGGCTGCCCCTTTCGGAACAGAAACAGAGGAAGAAGTGATGGAGGAGGGTCATCTGTCTATGTGTTACTTTCATTGGCTAATAAAGAAACTGCCTTGGCCCTTTGATAGGACAGAAAATTAGGTAGGCAGAGTAACAGAACAGGATGCTGGGTAGAAGGCAGTAAGGCAGTCACCATAATTCTCCAAACCGAGACAGACATAGGCTAGAATCTTTCCCGTTAAGCCACCATCTCGTGGTGCTACACAGATTATTTGAAATGGTTAAGCAAGATATGTGAGTTAGCAAAGAAGAGGCCAGGTATAATGGGCCAGGCAGCGTTTAAATGAATACAGTTTGTGTGTTGTTATTCTGGGGCTAAGCTAGCCATGCAGGATCCAGGCAGGATGAAAAGCAGGCCTGCCCGCAACTCCATCTAAAGAATAATAGATTGAGAAGGAGGGGCAGAGGAGAGGAAGGAAGGGAATGAGAGGAGAAGAGGGAGGAAAAACGGCAGTCAGGATGTAAAATATATAACTTAAAGGTAGGAAGGAAAAAATAACGTTCCAAAATGGAAGAGATAGAAAAATAGTTAGATAAGAAGATAATGGTTAGACAATAAATAGGAGATGAAAAATTATTGATTGATAGATAGTAGGTGATAGGTAATAAATATAAGTAGATAGATAATAGATAGGTAGCAGATGATAGATAGTATGTAAGTAGGTAGACAATAAATTTAGATAAATGGATACTGCTAGATATATAAGTTGATATATATAGATAAGTGATAAATGCATAAGTAAATAGATGATAGATGACAAATGTGAAAGTAAACAAATAGTAGACAGACAGGTTGATCACACAAAAATAATAGAAAATGACCAGACCATTAACTGTGAAGTAGGTCAAGCTTGGGGTAAATTCTTATTTCACTGAATCACTGCCCACAAACACATTTTTGTTTTCATCTCTGCTTTACCAGTACAAAAACTGAATAACTCACTTGAGGGCCCACCAGGCATGCCCAAGATCTCATCCACTTATTTAACTCTAAAATACTACAACTATGTAACCTTAACTCTTTCTCTGCCCTCTACTATTGTGTTTCATATTGATAATATTTTAAAGGGAAGCCTGTTTTATCAACACATGTGCACAGTTATATAGCATGCTCACACAGAACACACATACACATGTGCACACATGCACACACGCTAACCTTTTTGCAAAGATTCTCAGAGTTCTACTCTCTCCTTTGTCATATATGTGTATTTTGATATTCCCTTTCATTATGATCACTTTGTAACAACCATGTACTGCTTTCACAAGTAAACTTTTCCAACATGGGAAGTTAGTCCCAATGCAACAAACCACAGACAACACTACCTAGCAATTCTTAACTCACCAGGAATTCTTTACATTTTTTCATTAGATTATTTCTTCATTTTCTATCCTGATTAGGAGAAATATTGAGCCATCAGAAAAAAAAACACAGCTCTAGACATGCCCAACAACTTTCCCCTGCTACACACATTCCCTAAGTGTGCTGTTCACAAACCTAAGATCTTGATCCAATGAATGATCTCTATATTTTACTATTCAACAGAGATAAATGGCAAAATCCATTTTTGATAACCAAATAGATCAAACACATTCTGGTTGTTTAATTTCTACTTCCATTTCCTCTGTTCACATCTTTTAGGGGCTATAGATGGTGGACACTGAGAAGTAGATTGAGAAAGCACTGGGATATAGGCCCATTTCAAGAGAAGACCTGTGTAAAGGAAAAACTGATTCCCTAATAACCTGGGCTTCTAAGTACTGAAAACATGTTTTCAACACCCAGCAGTAAAGCCAGAGGTGTGAGGCTCTGTTGGGAGCTGTTAGGGGAAATGTTTTTACTGAGGTTTATTTGGTTTGTTCCAGACAGTACAATCATTTCTTAGCTCAGTTTTACCATGTGAAATAAATTACTAGAGTTGTATCAATCAGACACATGAACCAATTGAAATTAGACTTAAATAATCCTACACTAGCTCCTGAACAGCGCTTCTACTTGTGCTCAGGCTGCCTCACTGCAAACTCTGTTTTGTCGAGGGATTAAAAAAAACATTCAGGCAAAAGCAAATCTGTACAGGCTGTGGAAGGACTAAGCCTCCAGCCCGGTGGGTGTGTAGATTAAACCCACATTGGACACCAAGTGATGGTGGAGAGATTAGACACTTAAAAGAAATCCCACACTAGCTCAGAACTGAGAGAGAGAGAGAGAGAGAGAGAGAGAGAGAGAGAGAGAGAGAGAGAGAGAGAGAGAGAGAGAGAGATTGATTTAGGGGCAAATCATGATTCTCTGCTTGAATGGTAGATGGAGATGAAATCCAAAAAAACGAGAGCCTGGAGGAAGAGAGAAGGGCCAGATGCACTTCGGCATCTGGGTAAATAGTACATGAGGCCACGCCCCAGTAGGCTGGTAATTGCTAGCTATAGTAGTGCAGGACATTGTTCTGGAAACCAGAAGAGGACACAGAGAGTTTCCAGTTCAAATGAAAAACAAACAGGCCCCTACTCCCACACGATATCTCAGTCATAGGTTTCACCTCAGGTGAAAGACTTAGCCATCTTGGGCACATAGGTCCATCCACCAAATATATTCTTGGTCCACATAAGATTGAAAATAGTAATGATTAACCAGAAAAACCTGTAGCCACTGGAGAAGACAAGAGGGTACATTCATCCCAATCAAATCACTCCTGAATGGAGCACCAAGAATACCTGCTGTCATCCATTAGTCCTTAAAGTACTGTGGTGGAATGATAGCTAGGGAGGTCATTGAAAGGGTGTCCCTGTCAGAACCACCCATGTTCCATGCGATCTTGGATAAGCAACTCTCCTTCTCAATACCCCTTCTCTCTCTCTCTCTCTCTCTCTCTCTCTCTCTCTCTCTCTCTCTCTCTCTCTCTCTGCATTTCTGACATGAATCCTAAATTCCCATAGAGATTAAAACTTGGAAAATAGATTAGTCTTGGTAATGTTGGAGTTCAGTGTATTTGGTAGAAAATCCAAGAGTATAGTGTAAAGAGAGAAACGGAGTAGTGGCCACAAGCTAAAGACTGTGAAGACCTCCTGTCTTGGGCATTTGAAACCCCAAAACCCATCCCCAGTGACATACTTCCTCCAACAAGGCCACATCTAATCAAACAAGGTCACACCTCCTAATGCCACTCCCTAAGCATTCTAATATGAGTCTGTGGGGGCCATTCTTTTTCAAACCACCACATCCTATAAGCAGAGGGTCTGAGTTCAGATTGCCAAGAGTCACATAAAATCAGGTATAGCAGCACATCTCCTATGCTAGCCCCAGAGAACAGGAACAGCTCCAGTAAGTGCATGAGCTCTAAGTTCAGTGAGAAACTTAGGCTCCAAATATAAGGTAGAGAGCAACTAAAGAAGACACCTTGTGTTGCCCTCTGGCCTCCACACACACAATGACACACCCACACAAACATGTCAGAAGACTGACAGATGACTTAGATGGAGGAGTGTATTAGGAATAATTCTTAAGACGAGCTTCTCCATTGATGCAGATAATTCCAATCAGACCAAATTAGACCGAATAAAAGATGCCCACATTTAATGCAGCTCTCCCAGGTGGCACCAGGAAAGCATGACAAGAGAGAGAGAGCAAAAAAGACCAGGCAAGACCTGGAGACCTGTTGAAATAAGAAGCGGCGGGGTTGCATTCCTGGCACCTGGCCGCCCACATGGCTAGCTTATGCCCCAAAATAATTACATGGAAACTGTATTCTTTTAAACACTGCCTGGCCCGTTAGTTCCAGCCTCTTATTGGCTAGCTCTTACATATAGATCTAACCCATTTCTAATATTCCTGTAACAACACGAGGTGTCTTACCAGGGAAGATCTTAACCTGCGTCTGTGTCCAGTAGGAGAATCATGGCGACTCCCCGACTCAGCTTCTTTCTCCCAGCATTCTGTTCTGTTTACTCCACCCACCTATGTTTTAACCTATGAGGCCAAGCAGTTTCTTTATTATAATTAACCAATGACCTTCCTCCATCAGAGACCACCTGTTCCTTTTCTGGGTGGCAGCCTAAATAGCCTGTGGGAGTGGTCCTAACCTCCCTTGGGGAGGGATCAGTACTTGGTGGGTTTTCCGGAGGTGGACTCCAGACCAAGGCAACTCCCAGGGAGAGTGTGCTTGAAATGGAGCTTCCTGCTCCATTCCTGCTCCAAGGGTGGGTGCCAGGGGCTGGGGTGACACTTTCAATCAATCAGAAAGTGGCCAGAAAAGTGTGAGGAAAAGGCAAGGAAACTAAGGTGTCAGAACCCATTCCTGGTCAAAAGGGAGTGTACAATAATGTCAAGAAATAAGGAACAAAAGAGATCCTAGGGCTTGAGTGACAGCTCCTTTCCCCTTGCAAGGGGAGTTTTTGATCCCACCCACCCCCATTCATTCTTGTGGCAGAGGAGTCTTTCCTAGGGAAGTCTGACAGGGTGAAGGATGGGAGTAGAAGTAGGAGGCTGAGGAAGGTGCTGGGATCATCCATGTATTCCCATGTGGGTAATGGAGTCTAATAAACCAGTACCCCATTCCCCTCCCCAACAAGTTTGGGAACTTAAACTAACGGTAAAAAAAAACATTCCATGTGTTCCTATTAGTTGAAACCTCATTATCATGTTTTGCCTTGCAATGTGCCCTTCATTTAATGAAATAGAGTGTGGGAGCTAACTGTCTGCTTGAGAGGTGGGGTTCGATGGTGGTGGCTGAGTTTCTGGATTTGAGGATTATTTTTTTCACGTTTTATTCTTCTCCTTCCTTCCCCACCCTAATTCTGGAAGTGGAGGGGGGCTAAGGTAAAACAAGCAAAAGTAAAAGAGAAAAAAAAGACAGGACTTGAAAGAGCCCTCAAACCCAAATAATAAAAACAGCAATCACTGTATTTCAAAGCCAGCACAAATTAGACTCAATGGCCTCTGAAGTCAAATGGAAATCGTAATTCTTCAAGTCTTTTACAGCTCAGGCATGTAATAGGCTTGGCAAGGAATCAAGGAAAACAGGGGCCAAGCTTCAGTGTGGTTCAAGGATTATAAAGCTGCTCGATGTGGAGAAGCTAGATTCCTGCACAGCCCAGGGTGGGAGGGGCTGTCTGGTCAGGTCACACTGGTCTGGTAATATTACTGTTGTGGTGGGCCCTGGACCTCCTGGAGAGTGGAGAGCCTAGGACAGGACAGGTTTGTCCTTTAGAACTGCAAACCACCCAGGACCAGGAGCTCCCCAACAGCCTTCTTTAGAGAAACAGACAGCAGTGTGAGGAGGCTGGCTGCAGAGTCCTGTGAGAGGACGCATCCTGTTCAGGAACTCTGCCGGCCGTTCCCCTTCACTTCCCTGATCAGTCTTCAGGCTCCAGCTTCTCAGAAGCTGAGGGCTCAGGGGAACTGCCACTGGCACAGTAGGAAAAGGTGAGAGTCTGGACTTGAAACTGATACTGCTCACTGCAAAGCTACCATGGGGTTACCAAGCTTTCTATGAAGTGTCAAATGGCAAATGTTATCAGTTTTTTGAGCCCTAAAATCTTTTTGACTGTGTTGTTCTAGCCCCAAAGTGTCATAGAGCCACAAGCAATATGCAATCAGATGAGAGTGACTGTGTTTCAATAAAACTTCATTTACAAAAATAAGTAGTGGGCTTATTTTGGCTCACAAGTATAATTCAGTCATTCTTGCACACACATGCATATGTATTCATACATATGCACATATACTTTTTAATTTTTGCAAATGAAGAAGAATATTGGTCTAAAGAGATGATCCATAGAATAAATTATTTGCTTGCAAACATGAGGACCTGCCCAAGTTCCCACAGCACCTACATAAAAATTGTATGGACATGGGATCTGAAACCCTAGAACTTGTCAGGAACAGGGAGAAGTAGATCCTGAGATCTCACTGACCAGTCAGTCTAGACAAGACACTGCGTTCTAATTGTGGTAAGAGATCCTCTCTGAGAAAATAAAGTGGAGAATCACGACACACATTTCCACATTGAGCATACACACATGTACAAATATGCCACATATGCACATATGTACATATATATATATACACACATGCATATATATGCACAAACATACATACCATATATACACACATGTATACACATATAGACACATTTACATACATATAGACACACATGCACACACATAAACACACATATAAATACACATAAAAATATATAAATATATATCAAGAAATGTATACACACACACACACAAAGCATATGGTAATTTGCTAGCATAGGAACCACAATATGTAAGAAAAGTTAAAGCACAAGTTTTATGTTAGACAGTCCTGAATTGAGGTCTGACATTGCTTCCTACCCTGGATATCCAGGTCAAAATCTTTTTTCTCTTTTATTTCATTCATTTTTTAAATTTATTAGATTTAAAAAAAAATACCAATCCAAGTTCCCACTCCCTCCCCTCTTCCCATTCCCTCCACACACCCTCCCAACCCATTCCCTTCCAATCCTAAAAAAGGGTAAGACACATTGCTTTGTGGAAGGTCCAAGGCCCTCATTATTTCTAGGCTGAGCAAGGTATATATCAAAAGAGAATAGGATCTCAAAAAGCCAGTACATGCAGTAGGGAAAAATCCTGGTGCGACTGCCAGTGGCCCCTCAGTCTGCCCCAGCAATTCGGCTGTCAACCACATTCAGACAGAATAGTTTGGTCCTATACTTGCTCTTTCCCAGTCTGCCTGGAGTTAGTGAGCTTCTATTAGCTCAGGCAAACTGTTTCAGTGGGTGAACCCATCATGGTATTGACCTCCTCACTCATATTCTCATTTTATTCCACTCTTCAACTGGACTTTGGGAGCTCAGTCCAGTGCTCCAATGTGGGTCTCTGCCTCTGTTTCCATCAGTTGCTGTTTTCATGCAGGTTCTATGGTAATATTTAAGATGTTCATCAGTCTGGCTAAAGTGCAAGTCAAGATCAAGCACCCTCTCCTCTATAGTTTAAGGCCTTATCCAGGGTCATCCTTGCGGATTCATCAAAATTTCTCTATAGCAGGTTTCTGCTAACCAAATAATAGCTCCCTCAATCAAGATATCTCTTTTCTTGCTCTCATCTCTGTCCTTCCTTCATCTCAACTATGCCATTCCCTCAAGTTCTCGTCAGCCCTCCCCTACCCCCTTTATCTTCTTCTACCCTCTGTTCTCCCCGCAACCCCATGGTCCAAATTTTGTCAGGCAATCTTGTCTGTTTCCAACTTTCCAGGGGGATCTATATATGTTCTTCTTTCTATTCACCTTATTACTTAACTTCTCTAGGATCATAAATTATAGGCTCAATGTCCTTTTTTTATAGCTTGTATTCACTTATGAGTGAGTACATACCATATTTATCTTGTTGGGTCTGGGTTACCTCACTCAGGATAGTGCTTTCTAATTCTATCCATTTGCATGAAAAATTCAAAATGTCATTTTTTTTACTACTGAGTAGTATTCTAATGTGTAAATGTGCCACATTTTCTTTATCCATTCTTCAGTTGAGGTGCATCTAGGTTGTTTTCAGGTTCTGGCTATTACAAATAATGCTTCTACGAACATAACTGAACAAATGCTTTTGTAGTATGATTGAACATCTTTTGGGTATATGCCCAAGAGTGGTATTGCTGAATCCTCAGATAAGTTGATTCCCAATTTTCTAAGAAACCACCATACTGATTTTCAAAGTGGTTGTACAAGTTGGCATTCCCACTAGCAGTGGATGAATGTTCCCCTTATTCCACATCCTCTCCAGCTTAAGCTAACATTGGTGTTTTTAATCTTAGCCATTCTGACAGGCATAAGATGGTATCTCAGAGTTATTTTGATTTGCATTTCCCTGATAGCTAAGGATGTTGAACATTTTCTTAAGTATCTTTTGGCCATTTAAGATTCTTCTGTTGAGGATTTTCTGTTTAGTTTCATTTCCCATTTTTAACTCGGTTATTTAAAATGTTAATGTCTAATTTCATCAGTTCTTTATATATTTTGGAGATCAGTCCTTTATCTGATGTGGGGTTGGTGAAGATATTTTCCCATTCAGTAGGCTGCCTTTTTGTCTTATTGACTGTGTTCTTTGCTTTACAGAAGCTTCTCAGTTTCAGGAAATCCCATTTATTTATTATTGCTCTTAGTGTCTGTGCTACTGGGGTTTTATTTAGGAAGTGGTCTCCTGTGCCCATGCATTGAAGACTACTTCTCACTTTCTCTACTGTCAGGTTCGGTGTGGTCAGATTTATATTGAGGTCTTTAATCCATTTGGACTTGGGTTTTGTGCATTAAGATAGATATAGATCTATTTTCATTCTTCTATTTGTTGACATTTAGTTATACCAGCACCATTTGTTGAAGATACTTTCTGTTTTGCATTGTATAATTTTAACTTCTTTGTCAAAAATCAGTTGTTCATAGATGTGTGGATTAATATCCAGATCTTCGATTTGATTCCACTGGTCAACCTCTCTGTTTGTATTCTAATACCAAGTTCTTTTCATGACTGTAGCTCTGTAATAGCTCTCAATGTCAGGGATGGTGATGCCTTCGAAAGTTCCTTTATTGTGCAAGATTGTTTTGGCTATTCTAGGGGTTTTTTTCCATATCAAGTTGATTATTGTTCTTTCAAGGTCTGTGAAGAATTTTGCTGGGATTTTGATGGGGGTTGCAGTGAATCTATAGGTTGCTTTTGGTAGGATTGACATTTTACTATGTTGATCCTATTTAACCAAGGCCATGGAGATCTTTCCATTTTCTGGTATCGTCTTCAATTTCTTTCTTCAAAGAATTAAAGTTCTTGTCAAATAGGTGTTTCACTTCATTAGTTAGTGTTACCCCAACATACTTCATGTTATTTGTGGCTATCATAAAAGGTGAAGTTTCTCTGATTTCCCTCTCAGCTTCTTTATCATTTGTATATAGGAGGGTTACTGATTTTTTTGAGTGGATCTTGTATCCTGCCACATCACTGAAGGTATTTATCAGCTATAGCAGTTCTCTGGTAGAGTTTTTGGGGTCATTTATATATATTCTATCATATCATCTGCAAATAATGAAAGTTTGACTTCTTCCTTTCCCATTTGAATCCCCTTGATCTCCTTTTGTTATCTTATTGCTATTGTTAAAATTTCAAGAAATATGTTGAAGGGAATGGAGAGAGTGGACAACCTTGCCTTGTTCCTGATTTTAGTGGAATTGCTTTGAGTTTCTCTCCATTTAATTTTATTTCGGCTGTCTGCTTGCTGTATATTGCTTTTATTACATTTAGATATGTTTCTTGTACCCTGATATCTCCAAGACATTTAACATGAAGGGGTATTGGATTTTGTCAAAGGGTTTTTCAGCATCTAATGAAATGATCATATGGTTTTTTTCTTTTAGTTTATTTATATGGTGGAATACATTGATAGACTTTAATATGTTGAACCAGCCCTACATCTCTAGGATAAAGCCAACTTGATCATGGTGGATGATTTTTTTTTATGTGTTCCTGGATTCAGTTTGCCAGTATTTTATTAAGTATTTTTTCATCTATGTTCATGAGTGAGATTGGTCTGTTATTCTCTTTCTTGGTTGAGTCTTTCTGTGGTTTTGGTATCAGAGTAACTGGATCCTCACAAAAAGAGTTTGGCAATGTCTCTGCTGCTTCTGTTATGTGGAAAACTTTGAGGAGTATTGGTATTAGCTCTTCTTGGAAGTTCTGGTAGAATTCTGCACTAAAACCATCTGGCCCTGGGCTTTGTTTGTTTGGGAGGTTTTGGAAGCCAGGTCAAAATCTTTAAACTATTTCAGCTTCTATCACCTTTTGTATTAAATAAAGATAAAGCCAAATCTGACTCTGGTATTAGTATAAGAATTAAATTAGAAAAAAAAGAATTAAATTAGAGCAATTATTTTCTTAATGTAGACACTGAATTATGCTAAACATTTACTAAATACTATCAGCATCTATTTCAATGGATACTCAATCATCAATAATCCCATAAGACACAGTTTATCTCTTGCATAGCATGACTTGGGACTAAGGGCTCATAAGCCTTAGGATGAGGCCAGTGATCAAACAGCTGAAGACTAGAGCTGGATCAAAAGTTGAGTTCTAAAAAAAAAATGAGTTCTGTGAATATAAAGATGATTTTTTATCCTAATTATGACATAAAGACAAACCCAAAGACATGTAATGATAGTATAAACTAAAACCCATGATATCCAACACCAAAACATGGATATCTGATATACTACAGGGTTACTTAGACAGAATTGATATTGTCAACTTGACAGGAGCAAGGAGAGAATCTTTGGTTATGCTGTAAAGGATTATCTAAATTAAGTAAATTGATATAGAAAGACTCACCATAACTGTGGGTGGTATGGTTTTACAGGCTGGAATTTTGGACTAAATAAAAAGTAGAGAGCAAGCTGAGCAGCAGCAGTCATTGTCCTCTGCCTCTTGACTGTGGAAATCACGTGAACAGTCACCTCAACCACCTGCTTCCTGACTGTGGCCATGTGAACGGTCGCCTCAGCCACCTGCTTCCTGACTGTGGAAGCCATGTGAACAGTCACCTCAACCACCTGCCTCCTGACTGTGGCCACATGAACAGTCACCTCAACCACCTGCTTCCTGACTGTGGAAGCCATGTGAACAGTCACCTCAACCACCTGCTTCCTGACTGTGGCCATGTGAACAGTCACCTCAACCACCTGCTTCCTGACTGTGGAAGCCATGTGAACAGTCACCTCAACCACCTGCTTCCTGACTGTGGAAGCCATGTGAACAGTCACCTCAACCACCTGCTTCCTGACTGTGGCCATGTGAACAGTCACCTCAACCACCTGCTTCCTGACTGTGGAAGCCATGTGAACAGTCACCTCAACTGCCTGCCTCTTGACTGTGTAAGCCATGTGAACAGTCACCCCAACCACCTGCTTCCTGACTGTGGAAGCCATGTGAACAGTCACCTCAACTGCCTGCCTCCTGACTGTGGCCACATGAACAGTCGCCTCAACCACCTGCCTCCTAAATGTGGCCATGTGAACAGTCACCTCAACCACCTGCTTCCTGACTGTGGAAGCCATGTGATCAACCACCTGCTTCCTGACTGTGGCCACATGAACAGTCACTTCAACCACCTGCCTCCTGACTGTGGATGTCACATGATCAGCCATCTCAAGCTCCTGGCTCCAGAACTTCCTGGCTATGATGGACTGTGAATCAAAGCAAACACTTTCTTTGTTACCTTGTTTTGTGGTGGTCTTTTATCACATTTAGGTAAAGCCACCTAACCTGAGAGGCATTCCTCAGAGCTCTTGTCTGTTTGGGGGTCAGACTTACAAGACAACAGAGAGACCACAGACTTCATTTTGACAACCTTAAAAATTCAGCCTCCATGTGAAAATTGATTTCTTTGAAGTACTCTTAGCCAAAGCTTGAGGACACAGAGATGTTTTCTATATTGTCTTCTGACTTACTTTGACCACTAGAGAAAGCAAAAGGAGATAGCTTTTGTTTCCTCTCCCAGGGAGACAGCAAGGCCACCCTGAAGTTCTAATCTTAGTTAGTTCCCTAGTAAGCAAAGGAAATTGCCAGAAAACTCTAACAGAAAAGCTTTAAGGTCTTAATTTAGAAAAACAGTAAATAAATAGACTTTGAAAAATCACTGCCCTCTTTACATTCTGAACAGGTGCCTCATTCTTTACATCTTCAGGGTGTATATTAGATTTTCATAGCTACTTCAACAAATTACTGTCAAACAGGTGCTTTATGAAGAGAAAAACTTATTTCTCACAACACTTGAACCATAAAACTAGGGATTAGAGGGACCGTGCTCTGATGGGGCTCTGCTAGGAAGACACCATTCCTTGTTCTTTGAGATTCTGGTGGTGCACTGGTATTCTTAGGCGATGGCCATATCTATTCCAGTCTCTGTCTTCATCTTCACAGTCTTCGCAGTATGTCCTCTCCCTATGAGTATGCTTGTGATTGACTTAGAGTCCAGACGGTACATGGTGATCTTTTCCTAAATATTCATATACTTGAAGATGAGGCATTAGGATATAGACATGCATTTTATGAGTTATATGAGACTTAATCAGTTCACTGCAGAACCAAGGAGATGGACTGGGGAGATGGCCCTGCAAGTGGAGTACTTGTCATGCAAGGGATAGTACCTACCTAGTACAGAGCTCTGAAATGTATCAGCAGGCATCCCTAACCCCAAGTCTCCTACAGTGAGGTGGAGGGCAGAGGCAGAAGCCCATAGTGTAGTGAGCCTGGTTTACACAGACACAAACCACAAGAGACACTTTCTCAAAAAAGATAGCAGTACAGAAGGTTATCCTCTGACATCTGAATGAGTATCAAGGCGTATGTGGCATAGAGTGAGAGGGGGTGGGGTGCAAGGAATGAATCAGAGATGTTTCCTAATGCCAGAGAACTCCTGAGTGTCAGAGCAGGACTGTACTCTATGCCCCTCTAATTTCTTTCATTTTTTCCTATGAGGAATCAAGCAACCTTGATTATAAGTTACACACTCAAAGGAGCAGAGCTGAGCCTGCAATCTTGTAGGAGGAGAGAGCCACTTGTTGGTTCCCAACCACTTAGCCCTGAAATAATCACACAGGAGCTGTATTAATTAAATCACTTCTTGGCCCTTAGTTTTAGCTTCCTATTGGCTGAATCTTACATATTAATTTAACCCATTTCTATTAATCTGTGTACTGTCATATGGCTGTGGCTTACTGGCTAAATATTGGCATCTGTCTCTGGCAGGGCTACATAACTTGTCTCTGACTCTGCCCTTCTTTATCCCAGCATTCTGTTTAGTTTTCCCAACCTAGCTCTGTTCCCCTATAGCACTGCTATAGGCCCAAAGCAGTTCCTTTATTAACCAGTGATATTCACTGCATACAGAGGGGAATCCCACATCACAATTTAACCCCCCAAGACCACTATTTCTCCTTATATTTTTTCATTCTTCCATATTTTGAAGTAAATGCACCTCTGACTCTCTACCCACTGTGTTCCTGCCTGATCTGATTGGACAAACATCAGCCAGTCCCAGGAGATTGGGATTTTACAGATCATACCACATTGTCATGAGCTTTCAGAGAATATAATCTTGGTTAATGTCATTAATTTTGCTTTATCCACCCTCTCTTCTCTGATGCTAGCTTTGAGGCTTCCCACTGGACATTGGAAAGTGTTGACTTGAACCTGAGTTTTTTGACTCAGGGTAGAAGGGCCTCTGGCCCTTTGTTTTCCAGGGAGAAATTTACCAGCAGAGACAGTGGCAAAAATAAAAATAAACAAGACGGGGCTGGGACTGTCAAACCCCTGAAGTTTTACAGAAAATTGAAGGTGTGTGTATTCTGTTGCAAATAATTTGAGAGCATATACTAATGGGAAAAATAAAGGATCCATCAATAAATATCTAAGAACCTATTATGCATTCTTGACCATAAAAGTGGAGCTGACAGCTGCAAGTTTAGTTAGCATTTCTTTGTTCATCTACCAGCCATGGTAGCAGTTTGGCCTGAAGGAAATTAAAATTATCACACTAGTACAAAAATCACCACAGAGGACTGCAAAAGGAATGTGACCCTCCAAAAGCCATTATTTGACCACACTACCAGGAACATGCTCATTGGGATTATTGGCTGGAAAATCTCAGCAAGACCTGGAGATTTACTCTTGAAACAGCTGTACTCTTCCCATATCACTAGTGCATGTACTTTATTTTTCTGACTGAGATCACAGAGAAATTTTTATTGTATGTAGTGAAGTACTTAATGAAATCACATACTTAATGGATAGTATGTGTATGACATGGTAAATTTTCTCAATTAAAGTTTTAGTTGTATGATAAAGGGCTCATGGTCACCTAAGAAATAGCAATCAAAAGAATTCAGAGTGATTAATACAGAACCAGGTGTTTAGAAACTTCATATATATGGCAACCATTACTATTAAGCAAATCTGGCATGCAGTGCTGTTGTCTAAGGCTGTAATTGTTTATCTTTGACAAGATGACTGGAGTCAAAACAACTTAGGAGGCATGCTTCAGAATGTGCCAATGACGACTTTCTGGAGAGATTTAACTGAGGAGGGAAAATCTACTCTGAAGGTGGAGAGCATCATCCTGTGGGCTGAGGTCCTATACTGAATAAAATGCAAAGAAGAAAAAAACAAGCTGAGTAGCAACATTGCTGAGTAGCAACATTCCTCTCTCTCTCTCTCTCTCTCTCTCTCTCTCTCTCTTTCTCTTTCTCTCTCCTTCCTGTCTATTAACACAATGTGACCAAATGCCCTATTCTCCTTCTGCTATGTCTTCCTGGTCATGGTGGACTGTATCTCCTCAAACTGTAAGCCAAAATAAACCCTTCTTTCAGTTTATTTGGTTATATCAGTCATAAAATTAGTTAATGCAGATAATAAGTGTACTGGGAAATATCACCAGAAGCTAAATTCAGAAACATGATAGGTATGATATGTTTGACTCTTCCATTTCAATTCAACATAGTTCTTGAAATCCAACAATGATGATGAGTCTCCATTAGTTCATCTTTCATAAACAATTTGTGGGAAGAGATTACCACAGTCAACAGATCCAGATCCAAAGAGTCCCATAGTGCCATAAATGTCAGAGCTCTAACCTGAGCTTTGAAGTTTTTATCAAAGAAAGGGAGTTTATAAGCCAATTGGTCTCTGCAGTTCATGCTGGTGTGCATAAATGTCAATGATTCAATGACTCCTTATTCAAGGCCATAAATCTTATTAAATTACACTGAAATTGGAGTCATCACACTGGACTCATGAACTTGATCATGGACTCCAACGTGTTTCTCAATTTAACAAAGAAAAGGGACCTACCCAACAACAAACAACAAAATGATGTATTACTGAAGAGTTAAATAATTACACTTTGTTTCATGACTCTGAGCAGTTCAAAACAAGAAATTGCTTTCTACAAATAAATAAATGGTCAAGATAATGGGTCACTATCTAAATTAAACTATTAAATTATTAAACTAAAATCAACCTACAAGCTGACTATATAGCTACAACTTAAAAAGCAGCTTGGAATCAAGACAGAATCTTCTTTGGCTCAGACCTAAATGGATCCTGGGCAGCTCACTTTCAAAGACAGAGCAAACACTTGTGCACTATGCCATCATCATCACTGATCCATCAAGCCACGGGACTGTGGAACTGGGAAATGCTTTCTTTCAGGGGACTGAAGTCTACTTCCCTAGTAACTTCTTCCATTTGTCTTTTCAGATTTTTGGAAACAGAAGAGAGCTGCTTTCAAGTTCATCTCTCCACAAGGTAAAAATTCCATAGAACATTTCTTCTGTACGATTGTAAGGCTCCTGGGCATCTATGCTGTCCTCCTCTAAGCATAGTCTTTCTTTGGGACACTCATCCCCAGGATAGTACCACAAGCCAGCCTCATTGCCATGGGAATTTATCTCCAGTGGCTCCTTCATATCTCCCTCCACTAATTTCCTCAATTGTGACAGGTTTATTAAAACCCTGGTTTTAGACTCAAGAAGACCTTCATAGAAGTTCCAGAGCCTCTTTTTTCTACCTCTCTCATTACTTCAACACAGACTGTGGGACTGCAGTGAGAGCTGGAGGTGATGGTTCCAAGGGCTTATGGCACAGCTTCCTCAGTTTTACTTCTCTTGCTAGGTAGTCACTTCTGCTAATTAAGTCTGACATCACAGGGTAATTGGTCCACAAAGTAAGCTTTGTTCTTTGACAAAATGTCCTATATGTACTTCCATTTTTTAAAAAACTCCCATAATCTCTCCTGGGATAAGTAGATTTGTAACCTACCCCCCCCCCAGAGCATAACGAATCCAATTACAAGCTGCTCTTCTAGGTTGCATGGCTCCCTCTGTGCTCATTCTCTTGTGCCTGTGAGCAGTGCAGTCTACTTTTTCACACTCCTCAGATCTGGTCATTTCTCTTGACCTTCTATGACTTCCTGTTTCTTCAAAACAGTGCATAGGCCTCTACCTAACACTGAAGTCATCCTGATGGACCCTTAACCCAGCAGTAGTCCAGAGCCAGGGCACCCTGGGGTTTGCAGGTTACAGGGGAATAGCTTCTTGTAGTTGTGGCAAAAACTTGATGAAAACAACTTAAAGAGGAAGAGTATATTCTGACTCACAGATCAAGAGCACATCCATCATGATGTCCCCATCACTGAGGAAGCTGGTCACATCAAATCCTAGTCAGAAAGCAGAGAGAGGTAAATGATGGTGCTCAGCTCACTTTTCTTCTTTTTATTCAGTCCAGGATCCCCGCCCACAAAATGGTGCAGTGCACATTTAGGAATCTGTACATCTCCTTTAACTTGATCTAGTAAATCCCTCATTTACATGCCAGAGACTTGTTTCCATGGTGATTCTAAATCCATTCAAGTTGGCAATTGAAACCAATATTCATTTCCTTCTATCTTTGGTAATTCCACAAAAAACTTTTTCAAATTTTTGACACAAAAATGAAGACAGACTCCAAATGAGAGCGCAGGAACTGCATTAATATACACATGTGTGTGAGTTTAGATACAGGCTGCAGAAATATCTATCAATCATTTAGTGTCAAGGTCATGGTAATAGATCTCAAAGATATCCATCACTAAATCCTGGAGTATGTGACTATGTTACCACACATGACAAAAAGTATTCTACAGGTATGAGTAAGTTAGGGAGAATGTTTCAAAGTGTGTTAATGGGCCAGTACAACAACACTTAAAAGTAGATCCTTAAAAGAAGAAAAAAAAATTGAATGCAGGTAATGCAACTGAGAAAGTGGCTCTTAACAGGAAAATGAGGGCCAGAAATAAAAAACAGTGAGACGGTTCTAGAATTATAAAGATCCTACAACATCCAGCAGGAAGGCAGACCTCTAGATGCTCTGGTTTCAGTCAAGGAAAACCTGAGTCAAACTTCTAGCCCACAGAACTCTAATCTAGTAAACTGCTGCTGTTTTTAAGGCACTCCTTATGTGGCTGTAGTAAACTAATATACTCAGGAAAAAGAGATAGGAAATAATATCTAGAAGAAATAATCATCAAGACAACCCATGGGGAGTGAGAGTTTAAAGAAGTAGAAGAGGCAGGCCATGCCAGTCAGAAGAAAAGATAAGAGACCTACCTGTCCTCATGCCCTCAGTTCAAATCCAAAAGACCCAAGTTGCTCATGGCTTCCTGTGCCACCACATGCCCCTGCTGCCATCCCCTGGTGCCACACATATGGATCTCCACTGTTCAGGTACAGGCCACACCAGAAAAAAACAGATAGGTGAACTCAGACTGAGACTCACTCCTTAAGCAGAGGCCACACCAGCTGCCAGAATTCTGGCTCCCAATGATGACAGAGACACCTTGTAGAACCAGAGACTATACTAGAAACCAGAACCTCAGATAGGCGACCCACCCTTGGACTTCCTCCATACTCTCAGTGCCTCCCTCCCCCCACACATTATCTCCAATCCTCACTCCTTTCTTAATCACCTTGTCCCACAACCCAACTCAGGAAGGGATCCCCTGCTGGAACAAAGAAAGCAAGCTACCAGAAGTCTAAGCCACTAACTCGGACAGAGACTCCCTGCTGAAACAGAGGTCATGCTGGCCACCAAAATTCCAAGTCACAAAGCCCAGAAGACCCAAGAGAAAACAAATACCAAGGGAAAAAATGCATCAAATAAAGACAAACTTAGAAACTGAAACCTAGATGTATAATCATCCCAAACCCAGATTCCTAGGTACAAGATCACAATCAACAAAAGGCAAGGCAAGATGGCACTACTAGAGCCAGTTATTCTAATGCTACAAGTCCTGGACAGACCACAACTGAAGCACAGAGAATGTCCTTAAAACCAATTTTCTTAAAACCTCTATCAAAGATGATAGACGCCCTTAAAGAAAAAAATAAATAAATCCCTTTTAAAAATCCAGGAAAACACAAACAATGGAAGGAAGTGAATAACTACCTTAAAGAAAGTCAAGCCAACCCAGACTACTATACCCAGTAAAAATTTTCAATCACCATAGACAAAGAAAGCAAGATATTCTGTGACAAAGTCAAATTAAAAAATATGTATCCACAAATCCAGACCTAAAGAAGGTGATAGAAGGAAAACTCCAACCTAAACTAAAGAGAGTAACTGCACCTATGAAAACAAAGAAAATAAATCATCTCACACCAGTAAAACCTAAAGAAGGGATACACACACACAGAGAGAGAGAAGAGAGAGAGAGAGAGAGAGAGAGAGAGAGAGAGAGAGAGAGAGAATAACAAAATAACAAAAATTAACAATCATTGGTCATTAATATCCCTCAAAAATAATGAATTCAATTCCCTAATAAAAAGACATAGGCTAACAGAATGGATCCAAAACAGGATCCATCCTTCTGCTGCATTAAAAAAAAAAAATCCTTCAACATCAAAGATAGATATTACCTCAGAGTAGAGGATTGGAAAAAGGTTTTCCAAGCACATGGACCCAAGAAGCAAGCTGGCATAGCTATTTTAATATCTAACTAAATAGACTTCAAACAAAAATTAATCAAAAGAGAAGGGGGAAGGACATTTCATAGACATCAAAGGAAAAATCCAGCAAGATGGCACTTCAATTCTTAATATCTATCCGCAAACATTTTAAAAGAAACTTTACTAAAGCTTAAATCACACAATCAAACCTCAAACATTAATTGTAGTGGCATTTCAATTGTATTTTAATAAATAAAGACTGTCTGAAGATTTGAGAGTAAAACAGCCCCACTGGTCAGCCTTACAGACCAGGTTATGGTAATGCACACCTTTAACCCAGTAACCACACCAGTTTCCATACAAATCAGGTGGTGCATGCCTTTAATCCCAGTGGTGCATGCCATTAATCCCAGCCCTAGAGAGGAATATAAGACAGGGATGAGAGCAGTGGACAGCTCTCAAACACAGTCTCATTCCTAGACTCCTGGAGGCAGGTCGCCATTTCAGCATTAGGTTGAGGTAAGAGCCAGTGGCTGGCTGTTTTGCTTTTTGGATCTTCAGGTTGAACCCCAATTTCTGACCCTGAGTTTTTCTTAATCATGCTTCAATTAATAGTGGCAGATTTAAATATCTCACTCTCACCAATTGAAAGGTCATCCAGACAAGAATTAAACAGAGAATAATGAAACTAAGAGATGTTATGAAACAAATAGACCTAACAGATATCTACAGAACATATCATTCAAATACAAGAGACTATGCCTTCTTCTCAGAACCTCACAGAACTTTCTCCAAAATTGACCACATACTTGGTCACAAAACAAGTCTCAATAGATACAAGACAATTGAAATAACCCTCTGTATCCTGTCAGACTATCATGGATTAAAGCTAGATTACAGAAACAACAGGAGGCCTACAGACTTAGGAAACTGAACAAATCTCTACTAACTGACTACTGGGTCCAGGTAGAAAATAAAGAAAGAAATCAAAGACTTACAGAATTTCAATGGAAACGAATTCACAGCATACCAAAACTTATGGAACAAAATGAAAGCAGTGCTAAGATGAAAGTTAATAGCACTAAGTGCATTCGTTAAAAAAAATAGAGATATCTTATACTAGCGACTTAACAGTATAGCTAAAGTATCTAGAACAAAAAGAAACACACCAAAGAGAAATAGATGGCATAAAATTATCAAACCGAGAGCTGAAATCAATAAAACAGAAGCAAGGAGAACAATAAAAAGAAACAATGAATCAAAGACTTGGTTTTTTTTAAGAAAATCAATAAGACAGAAAACCCTTATCCAAACTAAATAAAAGACAGAGAGTGAATATTCAAATTAACAAAAACAGAAAGTAAAGAGAGACATAACAGAATCATTAGGTATTACTTCAAAAACCTCTACTCCACAAAACTGGAAAATCTGAAAGAAATGAACAATTTTCCTGATAGATACCACTTATCAAAGTTAAATCAAGATCAGCTAAACCATTAAAAAAAGTCTATATGCCTAAGGAAATTGAAGCAGTCATTAAAAGTGCAGAATTTGACCAGACTTGCAAAGAAGAGCCAATACCGATATTCCTCTGGTGTAGGATATCCTTTTGTCTATGTTGCTTTCATTAGTTAATAAAATAACTGCCTTGGCCTGTTAATAGGTAGCAGGGAAGACAGAACTGAATGCTGGGAGGAAGAAGGGTAGAGTCAAGAGAAGCCATGGATCCTCCTTCTGAGACAGACACTAGTTAAAATCTTTGCAAATGAGCCACGGCCATGTGGCAATATACAAATTAATAGAAGTGGGTTAAATTAATATAAGAGTTAGCCAATAAGAAGCTAGAGCTAATGGACCAAGCAGTGTTTTAATTAATACAATTACTGTGTGACTATTTCAGTTATAGGTGGCTGGAACAAACAATCGGGCACTCCTCCAACACTCCTCAAATTGTTCCACACAAAAGAAACAAAAGGAATATTGGCAAACTCTTTTTTACAATGCTATATTTACCCTGATACTCAGACTACACAAAGATTAAACAAAGAAAAGTTATAGACCAATCTCCCTTATGAACACTGATGCAAAAATACTCAATACAATACTTAAAAACAGAATCCAAAAACACATCAAAAGGATCCTCCACCATGACCAAGTAGGCTTCATCGTAGAGATGCAAGAATGATACAACATGCTAAAATCTGGCAATGAATCCCCTATATAAACACACTGAAAGAACAGAATACACATTCATCTCATCAGATGTTAAAAAAGGCTTTGACAAAATCCAACACCTCTTCATGATAAAAGTCTTGGGGAAATTAAGGATACAAGGGACATACCTAAACATAATAAAGGCAAGCTACAACAAGCCAATAGCCAACAGCAAATTAAATGAAGATAGGCTCAAAGAAATTCCACTTAAATCAGGAACAAGAAAAGGCTGCCCACTCTCTCCTTATCTATTCAATATAATACTTGAAGTTCTAGCTAGAACAATGAGACAACTAAGTGAGATCAAAGGATTATGCTTTGATCTGAAAAAGAAGTCAAAGTACCACTACTTGCAGATGATATGATAGTGTACACAACTGATGCCAAAAACTCTACCAGAAAACTCATCTATCTGATGAAGATCTTCAGCAAAATGAGTGGATACAAGATTAATTTTTTAAAAAAAAATCAGTAGTCCTTTAATATACAAATGATAACCAAGCTGAGGAAGAAATCAGGGTAAAGGGATGCAGTCTGGGGTCGTTGGGGGAACTTTAAGAAGTATTAGTGGGTGGCATTTTACCTAGGGTCTAACTCATAAAAGTAAAAGATAACTATGCTACAATCCACAGACACAGAACAGAGTAGCAACAAGGAGGGCTCAAGGTGAGACGTGAAAATCTCCCTGGGAAGGGAAAAGAGAAGAGAATTTATGAATGGACTGCAGGTGGGTGAGGATGGGAACATGAGTGATCAGGATGCCGGGGGTCAGAGAGGGAGTGCTGAAAGAGATTACTGGAAATGGGGGACATTTGGGGCTCAGATAGAAACCTGGCACAAGGGAAACTCCCAGGAACCTACAAGGATGTCCCTAGCTAAGAAGAGTAGCAATATCAAACATGTAGCCTGAACAAGCCATCTCCTGTGACCAAGCAAGACTTCAAGTGGGGGGAGAAGGAAATCGACCCAGCCACATAACCTTCAGCCTACAGTGTGCCCTATTATGGAATGTGCTGGGGTGAGCATGGTCCTAGAGCTTGGGGTAGTGGTCAACAAATGACTGGTCTAGCCTAAAACCCAGGCCAAGAGAGTGAACCCACTCCTGACACTGCCTGGAGCACCAGAACTCATAGGCTAGATGACATAGAGACCTAGGATAGAACTAAACATGACTAGAGAGAAAAATTGTCAATGTACTGATGTCTGCTGATATCTGCAATACTCATAGATTGGTACCTAGCCCAGCTGTCATCAACCAGCAACTGATAGAAATGGATGCAGAAATACACAGGCAAACATTAGACAGAGCTCAGAAAATCCTGAAGAAGAGTGGGGGAAAGGATTGTGCTAGTCAGAGGGGTCAAGGACACTACAGGAAAACCCAGAGAATCAACTAATCTAGGCTCACAGAGACTGAACCAACAACCAGGGAGCATGGGACTAACCCAAGCACTCTGCATATATGTTACAGTTGTATAACTTGGTCCTCTTGTGGGACTCCTAACACTGGAATCAGGGATTGTCTCTGAGTCTTTCACTGGCATTTGGGACCCTAGTCCTCACACTATGTCACTTTTCCCATCCTTAATACATGAGGTGCTTAGTCTTATTAAAACTTGGTATGCACGATGTGGACCTAACCTTTACTAAACAGAAACAAAGGAGGAGTAGATGAAGTGGTGTATAGGAACAGATGGGAGGGGGGAGGGAGTAGAAAGGGGATGAAAACTGTGGTCAGGATGTAAAATAAATAAATAAAAATTTTAGGTAAAATAAAATATCTGACGTAAAAAGAGAAAAAAGAAAGATCAGGTAAACAATAACCTTCACAATAGTGACAAACAATATAAAATATCTTGGAATAACTCTAACTAAGCAAGTGAAAGAGCTGTATGACAAGGACTTCAAGTCTTTGTAGAAAGAAATTGGAAATGATATCAGAAGATGGAAGATCTCCCGTGCTCATGGATTAGTGATATTACCACAGCAAAAATTTCAATCTTACAAAAATCAGTCTACAGATTCAATGCAACCCCCATAAAATTCCAATATAATTCTTTATAGTCCTTGAAAGAACAATACTCAACTTCATTTGTAAAAAAAAAAAAAAAAAACAACAAAAAATCCAAGGATAGTTAAGACAATCCTGAACAATAAAAGAACTTTAATCCCAGAATTTTAGGAGGCAAAAGCAGGAGGATCTTTGAGTTTGAGGCAAGCATAGTCTACAGAGTGAGTTCCGGGACAACCAAAGAAACACAGAGAAACGCTATCTCAAACAAACAAAAACTAAAACAAACAAACAAAAAAACCAAGAACTTCCAGAGGTATCACCATTCCTGATTTCAAGTTGTACTACAAATCTATAGTAGTAAAAACCACATGGTATTGATATAAAAACAGACAGTTTGATCAATATAATCAAATCAAAGATTAACCCATAAATCCACACCCTATTGACACCTGATTTTTGATATAAAAGCCAGAAATACACGATGTAAAAAAAAAAAAAAAGAAAACATCTTCAACAAATATGGTTTCTGGTCTAACTGGAAGTCAACATGTAGAAAAATGCAAATAGGTCTACCACCCTGCACAAAACTCAAGTCCAAGTGGATCAAAGACCTCAACATAAAACCAGATTCACTGTACCTGATAGAAGAGAAAGAGGGAAATAACCTTGAACATATTGGCACAGGAGATGATTTCCTGAACAAATACCATAAACACTAACATCAACAATTAATAAGTGGAACCTCATAAAATTGAAAACCTTACTTAAGGCAAAGGACACCATCACTAGGAGAAAACAGCAGCTGATGGAATGGGAAAAGTTTCAATCAGTCACATATCTGGCAAAGGGATAATATCTAAAATATATAAAGAACTCAAGAAACTAGATATCAACAAACCAAATAATCCAATTTAAAAAATGGGGTACAGATCTAAACAGAGAATTCTCAACAAAGGAATCTCAAACAGTTGAGAAATACTTAAAGAAATGTTTAACATCCTAAGCCATCAGGAAAATGCAAATCCAAAGGACTCTGAGATTCCATCTTACACCTATCAGAAAGTGACAATTCATGATGGAGTGGTCATGGAACATGGCAAACATGCCATTTCTGATGGGAATGCAAACTTGTATAGCACTATGAAAGTCAATACAGTGATTTCTCAAAAAATGGGGCATCAATCTCAAGACCCAGCAATACAACTCCTGGGCATATATCCAAATGATGCTCCACAATATTATAAAGACACTTGCTCACCTATGTTGACAGCAGCTTTATTCATAATAGCCAGTGACTGAAAACAACCTATGTGTCCCTCATTCAAAAAACTGATAAAGAAAATGTGGTACATTCCTACACTGGAGTATTGCTCAGCAGTTCAAAAAACAATGACACCGTGAAATTAGCAAGCAAATGGACAGAACTAGAAAAAAATCATCCTGAGTGAGACAATCCAGACCCAGAAAGACAAATGTGGTATATATTCACATATAAGTGGATATTAGTTGCAAAATAAAGAATAATCATGTTACAGTCCACAGACCCTAAGGAGCTAAGTAACAAAAAGGGCCCAAGAAAGGATACATGAATCTCCCTGCAAAGGACAAATACAGTAGTTTTTGAGGGTGGGCTTAGGGTGGATGCCAGCAGAAATATTAGAAATCATGTAGGGGTGGGGTAGGAAGAGAGTACTGGGAGAGAAAAAAGGAATTGGACTGGTGTGTGGGGGGGGGATTCCAGGAACAAGGTAGAAACCTAGTGCAATGGAAATTCCCTGGAAGTTACAAACGTGACTCTAGTAAAGACTCCTAGAGCCAGTTACATTCTGTAACCAGGCAAGGCTTCCATTGGAGGGATTGAGACACCAACCCAGCCACAAAACCTTCAAATGTACAATTTGTCCAGCCTGCAAAATGTGCTGGGGTAAAGGTGCAGAGCTTGTGGCCAACCAATGATTGGTCCAGCCTGACACCCAGGCCACAAGAGGGAGCCCACACCTGGCACTGCGTGGAGGGCCAGGATCCAGAGTCTTGATAACCAAGAGACCTAGAATAGAATAAACATGGCTGTCAAAGGAAGAAAGAGATAGAGAGAGAAAGAGAGAGAGAGAGAGAGAGAGAAAGAGAGAGAGAGAGAGAGAGAAGAAGAAGAAGAAGAAGAAGAAGAAGAAGAAGAAGAAGAAGAAGAAGAAGAAGAAGAAGAAGAAGAAGAAGAAGAAGAAGAAGAGAAGGAAAGAAGGAAGGAAAACTCAATAAAATGATTCCTAATGAGATTCTGCTACACCTGTAGATTGGAACTTAACATAATCATCATCAGAGTCTTCATTCAGCAACTGATATCAGATGCAGAGACCTGAAAATTAGGCAGAGCTCAGGGAATCCAGTGGAAGAGGGGGAGAAAGGATTATAGAAGCCACAAGGGTCAAGGATACCTCAAGAACACAGGTCACAGAATCAATTTGCTGGGCTTATAGGGGCTCAAAGAGACTGTGTTGGACTGATCAAGGTCCTTTGAATATATGTTATAGTTGTGTAGCTGAGTGTTCTTGTGGGACTCCTAACAGTGAAAGTGGGGTTGTCTCTGACTCTTTTGCCTGATTTTGGGACCCTTTTCTTCCTACTGGGTTGCCTCGTTCAGCCTTGATGAGAGAGCTTGGGCCCAGCCTTATTATAACTTGTTATGCCATATTTTGTTGATATCCCTGGGCTGTTTGCTCTTTTCTGAAGGGATAAGGAGGAAGAATGGATCTGAGGAAGAGGAAAAATATGCAGGAAGATGGAAGAGAAGAGGGAGGGGAAACTGCGGTTGGGATGTAATATATGAAAGAAGAAAAATTAAAATGGGGGGGGGTGGAAGTAAAATAAATCAAAAACTGCAGGGTCAGATGAGATAAGAAAAGAACAAAGTCCTGATTCTTTTCTGCCTGGATACTAACCACACTCCTGTTTCCAGCTTCACCACCAATGACAAAAATGCAACTGTCTCCAAGGTGATAGTTCTTAAAGAGACAGAATCACCTCACACTCTAGTTTTGAATTCTTTCTCAACTCCCCATGACAATAAAGTCTAAAACGGCTTATCCATAGTCTATTCTTGGACCCTTCTCTAAGACTGTGCCCTACTCTCTCCATAGTCCCAAACACACCCATCATTGCAAGCATGCTGGTTCACCTAGAAGCCATTCAGCAAAAGGATACTTGCAGAACTCATATGCCCTTATCTCAAGATGCTCATCCATGGTCTTAGCCTCCCCTAGGTCAGTCTTTATGCCCTGCAGTAATCCTTATGATCCAGATTACAGCCTCCCCCGAGGTGTTCGCTCATTCTTGGCATTTTGTGTCACCCAGCTTTCAGTAGTAGTATCTCAAGCCCACACCTTAAGTAAGTGTGAGATCCCAAATATAAGTTAGATCAAGGTTATCACTGAGAGCCAAAATTAAGACGTTACTGACCTATGGATACCAGGCAGGTATGAGCACAACACAAGAAGAGATGTTGTCTCAACCCTGTAGCGGGAATTTGTGTGGCCTTAGAAACATGCTGTTCATTTTGCCACGGATGGACGTGTATTACTTAAATTGTTGATCCTGTCTCTCAGGTACCTGACTTTGAATTCCATTGATATACAGTTAGTTTAATATTTAAGTAGGCATAGGTACTCGATGACTGATTGTAGCATGCAGAGAGTGAAAAGGCAAGGTGAATAGTAACAGCCAAATATCAAAGCCAAGGTAAGGATGACTTAGCAATTCTGAAAGTCATGATGTTAAAAGCAGTAACAAAAAGCACATGTAACACCCTTGCATTAGTCATTCTGCTATGAAAGGAGCCAGCTCTCCTAAACAAAACAGCCAATGCTGGAGTCAGAACCAAGAAGGGAAAAGAAGGTCTGGGGCATCTGGCAGTGTCAGGAAGCAAAGATGAGAATACATGCATGCACATACGTGTATACATATATAGACATAAACACACACTCTCACACCTGTAACTTGAAAAGATAAAGTCATCTTGGCATTGTAAGTAGTACATGTAAGAGTTGCTAAAAAAAAAAAAACTCCCTCTTTTCTGAAGCTCTCAACAGTAGAAAATTGAAAGGAAAGACACACACACACACACACGAGGACAGAGACACCTCAGGTAAGTTATGGGGAAGATTGGCTCCCTCTCCTGGAAGTCTTATGCCACAGATCTTGAAGTGCAATCTTCCAAATGCCCATGTCAGAACTAATTCCTTTATCCCTCCATTCAATTGGGACAGTAACTTCTCTTATTTTTATGAGATATTGGCTGTGAAACCAATGTATCAAGGTTCTGGGAGAAAGTTAAGTTCTATAATGAGAGAAGACAGGAATGGAGTCTGAGAAGGCTCACATCTCTTTCACAAAAATAACTCATGCCATTACCTTAGTTTCTCAAGTTAGAACTTCTGTAAATAATTCACAGTAATGGCTTTGAGAGGGAGTGGTAAATTATTTACAGGAGTGGTGGAATAGGGAGCCTAACACAATCTGTACGGAGATTTGGAGTTACATTAGGCATACATATAACCAGGCCCTATCTGAGGAAAGGAGTACTGTGAACAAATTCAAGTCTTATACAGCTAAGACATTTTGGGCATGGCCTCTGGGATGGTGATGATATTAAAAGCTGAGTTCAAAGAGCAAAAGAGATCCCCCAAGTAATGGTTGCTTGTATGTTGTTGCATGTAAGGTACATATAACTTCAATACATACGATGGATGTATCTCTCCTTAGGTAATATGGGGGAAGAAAGAGACTGATTTGTGCACTAAGTTGGGGCTCATTTTTGTATTCAAAAGAATGTAGAAATTCTAGAATATTTAATAACATAATTTCACTATATAATAGCTTAAGTCTGTGGTATTCTTTCTTTGCCTTAATTTATGCCACACGAGTCCACAATAGTGACAATTTTATTGCTCAGGTATCATCAGGGACCTTAATGAATATGTATTAGTAACTTTTCTATTTATCTAATAAAATACCATGACCAAAAGTGACTTATGGAAAAAAGAATTTATTCTATCTTATAGTTTCAGAAGAATAAGAATCTGTCATAACAGAGAGGCATGGCAGCCAAAGCAGAAAGCTGATTGATCACATCCAATTACAAGCATAAAGTAAGAGAGAGAAAATTGGAAATGACTTGAGGCTTTAAACTCTCAAAGCTCACCATTAGCTATGTACTTCCTCCAGCAAAGCTGCTCTCCCGACAGCCCTTCCAAACAGTACCACCGGGGACCAAGTTTTAAAATTCCTGCACCTATGGGGAACATCCAAACCACCATAGTATATATGAGAAAGCTGAGTTAATGAGAAGTGTAATTATTTTGTCTGTGATCACTGTTTAGAAGGAGAAACCCTGGACCAGAAACTGAGGTCTACCTTCACAGTCATATTTTCTCATCTTGTCAGTTAGTTTCTGTCAGTTTCAACATGTACAATATTTTGGCCTTTCTCTTTGCCTACAGATAGATACATACCTGGACTTCAGAAGGGAAACAGCATTGGCTCTGGGTGAGATGGATCTGGGCTAGAGCCCATGCATCCTTGTCAAATAGATGTCTGACACAAACCAAGTTCTTCAACTGTGCTAAGCCTGGGTCCTTGCTAATTCATACCACAGATGATTATTGAGCACATATCTTGGCCTAGTTGATAAAAGCAAAGAGACAAACATAAACATGCCTTTATCTACAGAAGTGATGTTTCAGTGCTTATGTTGGGAAGGTCACTCAGAACAGAGTGGGAGAATCACAGCAAAGTAAATAAGAAGACTCTATAGCAAGTTAGAAGGTGCTGGACTTGAGGGAGACGAACAAAGAGGGAACATTCAGGCAAGGCTACTTTTCAAGTTGGTGATCAAAGAAGGTCTCATGAGGATGAAGATATTTAAACAGAAACTTAAAGTAGGCCTACTCAAATTGTTCAGTTATCTGGTAGTGGAAGAAAAGTCCCAGACAAAGGGAAAAGCAAGGACAAAATACAGCAGGTGGTAAGATTTTCTCTTGTGTGCTTGTGGTTGGAATAAAGGCAAAAATAGAGGGGTAAAGAGAAAACACCTCATTTGGGTAAAATGGGAGCCATGGGAGGATGACGAGAGGAAGACGAGGCTTGCCATTTGAGAACCCCACCATAGCTGCTTTGCAGTGGTGTTACAGAATGGCGCCCACATGAATAACTTCATCCACAAAAAGCCTGAGAACGCTTGGGAAAGACTAGAATAAAGCATTTTGGTTTTCAGCCATAGCAGGAAAAAGAAGCTGGCTGTTTTAAAATGCCGGCTTTCTGGGTCTTCCTGCCAGGGAAAACTCTGACTCTTTCAAGCAGGCAGTCCAGACTATGGAGCTATGGACACAATGTTGCAGCTTGCTTCCTGGCAAGAAAATGCCATAGGAGCTTTTCAGTGTTATTTACACACTGTTGCAGCTTGCTTCCTGGCAAGTACCTTGAAACTCCATAGAGTTGTGACAAAAAACTTCTCCATATTCCTTAGCAATTTAAAGACCCATGTGGTCAGAAAAAAGAGAGATATACAGTAAAGAGAGATTCAAAGAGAAAGAAAACCTCTAAATGGTTTACAATGTGTTAAAAATATATACAGGCTAAAGGTTAAAGTTCTGAGAGGAAAGAAAGAAAAGAAAGAGAAAGAAAGAAAGAAAGAAAGAAAGAAAGAAAGAAAGAAAGAAAGAGAATAGCCTGGGAGGCAGAGATAGACAGATCTCTGTGAATTCAAGGATAGCCTGGTTTACAGAGGGAATTCCAGGACAAAGATATATAGAGAACCTGTCTCAAAAAGCCAAAAGTTAAAAGAAAAAATAAAAGAAATAGAGGTTAAAATAAAGCCACATAAAGATGGAAACTACACTGAGAATCTTGATACTGTATGCTATTATGCTCTCTTTAAATTGTTTAAATGCTGAGGAAGGAGCAACAGCTGCTAAAAGATATTTGCTTATAAATGCTGCAGAATTAATTCAAGATAGGTATTTTGAAAATACCTTGACTTCACAGTTGAAGTCAAAAGGTATGTTACTTTGGAGAGAGATTTTGTTTTTGTTTCCACAGAAAATGAGAGACTGTGGATTTATTCAGAGTTAAGAAAAATCCAGTTTGATCAAGGAAGACCACCTGAGCAGTCTCCAGCAGAAATAGAAGGCCCAGATGTCTGAGTTCTTCATCCAGAACAGATTCAAGACTGCTGCCTGAGATGATCAAGACTCACAAAATATTTCAGTCAGGACTTGATCATAAGTCTAAATTTTCTTTAAGTCCCCATAAGATTATCAGAGCCCCCAACCAGCTGGAAGTAGCCTGGAATACTATGCCCACATTCCCAAAAAATGGACTATGGATATTTTTTTTTCTTTAAAAAAGAGGGGGAAGTGGTGCAGAAGAATTGTCTGTATTCTGTCAATCATGTTTCAAATAAACACTGATTGGCCAGGTAGGAAATATAGGAGGGAAAATCAGAAAGGAAGTAGAAATAATGTAATAAGAACAGGAGAATTCTGGGAAGGAGGAAATTGATTCCTCCCATTCCTGCACAGACCACCAAAGCAGCAGGATGATCTGTCCTACTGAAAAAAGGTACTGAGCCATATGGCTAAAATAGATCAGAAAAATGGGTTAATCAAGATGTGAGAGTTAGCCAGTGAGAGGATAGAGCTAATGGGCCAATCAGCTTTATAACTTATAGAGATCTGTGTGTGATTTTTCTCTGGAACTAAACTGTTGTGGGGTACCAGGTGGGACAGAAAACCCAACAACAAACAGGATCCCCCTCCATGTTACACGGTGGGTACAGCTTTGAGAGACAAAGCTTGTATCCCACCAGGCATACAATGATAGTGCTCTGTTGTAACCATAAGCAGAGGGTGACAATAGCTGATAAGAGGGTGAGTCTTGCTGATAAGAACTGTTTGATTGCTATGGGAACTCCCTCAGCCAAGATCCTTTAAGATACCAGCCCACTTGGCCATAGTATCTTATACTATAAATGCAGCTATAAAGTTTACACACTCTTTCTCCCAGCTGCTAGATTCGATTCCTGTTCTTTGTTCATGAAGAGGACTGTGATCTGAGTCTACCACTAAATAAATAACCATTTATTACACTCAATTCTAAGTGTGGGAATACTTTATAGCATCCATCTTCAGTTGATGTCTGTTAGGCACTTGTTATACACAGAACACAGTAAGTCATAGTTCTTATTACATGGATATCTTCTCAGGAATGGCATCCTGTTTTCACCGTAATTCCAACCTCAGTGATCTATATGCAGTATTTATCATTAAAGCGATGAAGCTTCTAGATAACAGGGAATATATCTTTGAGATTTCCTTTGTGTAGTTCCATATGTAAGTATGACACACACACAACCTTCTTTCTGAAGGAAAACATACCAGAAAATGCAAATATCTCTTGCTTGCTTTAAGCAATAAATTCCTTTACATCTAGAACTGCAATGCTAAAAATAAGCAGGCAGCTCACTGCACCTCCTTGTTGTGAAAACTAGTGACTTTACTGACTCCAATTTACAAAATTGCTTACTGAAGTGATTTTTGGCACTTTTTGTAAAATATTTTAACTTTAGTTGAATTTTCGGTCTTGTTGATGGCCATTTTAACACCAGAGATTTCATGAAATTGGTGGCTCTCAAGTTATTTTTCTTGGATTTTGGGTTGTTCTCAAATATAGTAACCATTCCTTTGATCAACGAACATTCACTTGCCATGCAACACCACCCAGTATATTGGCTACTGAACATACAAAGGAGAAGAAGCACAACTCCTGACTTTATGACACTTCCAGTGAGTAAAGAGAAAGAGAAAAATTCACCAGACAAGGAATATGAGTCATACCTTTCCAGCTTTTTTTTTGTTTTTTTTATTGAAAAAAATTTCCGCCTCCTTCCAGCCTCCCATTTCCCTCCCCTTCCCCCCACTCACCTACCCCTCCCCCAACTCCTCTCCCCGTCCCTCTCCAGTCCAAAGAGCTGTCAGGGTTCCCTGCCCTGTGGGAAGTCCAAGGTCCTCCCCCTTCCGTCCAGATCTAGGAAGGTGAGCATCCAGGCTCCCACAAAGCCAGTACATGCAATAGGATCAAAACGCAGTGCCATTGTCCTTGGTTTCTCATCAGCCCTCATTGTCTGCCATGTTCAGAGAGTCCAGTTTTAGCCCATGCTTTTTCAGTCCCAGTCCAGCTGGCCTTGGTGAGCTCCCAATAGATCAGCCCTGCCGTCTCAGTGGGTAGGCACACCCCTCGCGGTCAGGACTTCCTTGCTCATGTTCTCCCTCCTTCTGATCCTCATTTGGACCTTGGGAGCTCAGTCCAGTGCTCCAATGTGGGTCTCTGACTCTATCTCCATCCATCGCCAGATGAAGGTTCCATGGCGATATACAAGATACTCATCAGTATGGCTATCAGATAGGGTCATTTCAGGTTCCCTATCCTCAGCTGCCCAAGGAACTAACTGGGGACATCTCCCTGGACACCTGGGAACCCCTCTAGAGTCAAGCCTCTTGCCAACCCTAAGATGGCTCCCTTAATTAAGATATATACTTCCCTGCTCCCATATCCACCCTTTCTTTATACCAACCATCCCATTCCCCCAAGTTCCTCCCATCCTCCCCACTCACTTTTCTCTCCACATCTCCCCTAACCCCCATCCCACCCCACCCTCAAGATCCCAATTTTTGCCCGGCCATCTTGTCTACTTCCAATATCCAGGAGGATAACTATATGTTTTTCTTTGGGTTTACCTTCTTATTTAGCTTCTCTAGGATCACAACTTATAGGCTCAATGTCCTTTATTTATGGCTAAAAATCAATTATGAGTAAGTACATCCCAAGTTCATCTTTTGGGGTCTGGTTTACCTCACTCAGGATAGTGTTTTCTATTTCCATCCATTTGCATGCAAAATTTGAGAAGTCATTGTTTTTTACCGCAGCGTAGTACTCTAATGTGTATATATTCCACACTTTCTTCATCCATTCTTCCATTGAAGGGCATCTAGGTTGTTTCCAGGTTCTGACTATTACAAACAATGCTGCTATGAACATAGTTGAACAAATGCTTTTGAAGTATATAGTAAGGAGGGCCTTGGACTTTCCCCAAAAAAATAGGTCTGAAGGGTGGATGGGTGTGGGGTGAGGGGGTAGGTGAAGGGAATGGGAGGAAGGGAGGGAGTGGGAACTGGATTGATATGTAAAATAAAAAAGTTTGTTTTCTTTTTCAAAAATAAAACATAAAAAGGAATAAAAACATGAAAAAATATTTGAAATTGTCTAATTGTCCAACCTCAGGTACAATACTTGACAGAAGCTGAAGAATTATTGGTTATGTATTTCACTTGGAGAAGGATTTCCATTCTTAATTGCAAGCTAAGAGAATGACTTGGTGTACTCTAATGTTGGGAAGAGGCTTGTCAATGATCCTATTACCTGTAAAATTAAAATGGTGTCAATACTAGACTATAATATGATAACTAATCCAGAAGATGGCATAGCAGGATGTCCATGTTTGCTTACCAGATTTCCTGGCATCTAGTAGATACAATACCTAACCCTACATAGAACTGTCAAAATAACTGTTGAATTTTCTTGTGCTCTACATTAAGTAACCTTATAAAGCTGCATAGTTCTAAAATCGAAAATGCATGTCCAAAGGAAAGAACACAATAAGATGTTGTGATTTAAGAAGCTAAGGTGGGCTAATTCTGTGAATAAACTGACATTTGACAGTGTGATTTCTACCATCAAATAATGTGGGATGTCTTTCTATACACTGCTAATATATGTTGCTTTTATTGGTTGATGAATAAAGATGTTTTGGCCTATGGTAATACAGAATATAGCTAAATACGAAATCCAAGCAGAAATACAGGGGGAAAGACGGTTGAGTCAAGAGAGATGCCAGCAGTTACTGGAGGAATAAGATACCAGAACATTACTGGTAAATCACAGGCCATGCGGCGATACACAAATAATAGAAATGAGTTAATTTAAATGCAAGAGTTAGCCACTAATAAGCCTAAGCCATTAGTCAAACAATTCTAATTAATATTAAGCCTCTGAGTGGTTATTTTATAAGTGACTGCAGGACTGGGCAAGACCCAGAAAAACCTCTGGCTACATTTGATGCCCAACATGGGTCAGAAATTTCCACATAAGACCTAAGAAAGCTTTAAAACAATGGGGGTTCTAGAATACATAAATAAAGCCAAAAAAGCTTCCTAGTTGTGTCTCTCATGCAGGCCATTGTACAAAGATGCTGTTTTATGTAAACTTAGCACAGCATAGTTGATTCCTGCCGTGGTAAGCAGAGACATCTCCAAGCCACACAGGACACTGTATGGCAGATTTAACATTTACTCATATGGGCAAAAAAGGTTTGTGGGCCACCTGCATGCTACCTGATGGCAGCATTGGGGGATTAAGCATTACTCTCCTAGCACCTCCACCATGTTGGGAAGCCAAATGAGGTGGATTCCACAGCCAAAGACTCTGCTTTATCCTAGCCAAGCCCACATAGAAGTTTAAAGCAGTAAGCAGGAAAATATTACAAATAAAAAATAAAGACAGATACAAACAAAAAGAAATCTCTAAATGGGTCACAGTATGTTTGAAAAATGTACATAGGCTTGGGAAAAAGAAAAAGGGGTATGGACAATTATAGAAAAAATAATTTAAAAAAATAAAATGAAGTCTTTAAAGAGATAGTAAAAGTAAAAAACAGCCACATAAAGATGGAAATACAAAGGGAGTTTGTATTCTGTAAAGTATTGTACTGATTTTGATGTGTTTTTTTTTGAGTTTTGAGTAAATGGGGTCATTTATTTTAGTTTATGCCTATGTGAACGTACGAAACACACTTAATCTAAAACAAACAAAAGCCTTTCTTATTTGCCTCACATTGAAATAAAACATAGAACCCCCATATTTTTCTGGCCACCCTACGAGCCTCTGCTTGCCTTGACCTCCATCCAGCCTTCTGTAAAATCACTCGGCAGGAGTTTATATAATGATTTTTTGTCTTTTCCCTGCCGGTGATAAAGCAGACAGTCTGAGTAATGTCTACAGATGTAATTATGATCTCTTAGTGGGCAATCTATTCACAGAATGCCAACTATTGACAGGACCCATAGTTTCTACATCAGTGTGTATAGAAAAGTGTCATTGTCTAGCAGTACTTGCAGAAGGTAGAATGGATAGTAAGTTAAGAATCTATTTGATTAATTAACACCATATGATTTAGCTGAAATGTTTCTCAGAGGTTACTCTTAAATATGACATTGTGTCATTTCATAGAAATTAAAAAGGTGTGTATACCTGATTTTGATTTTTTTTTGGTTGCTAAAAAGCAAAGGACAACTGCTAAGAGATATAACACTAAAAGAGATACTGATAAAGTATACCAACCTAAGTATTTTAAAACTGACTTAACTTTAAAACAAAAAATGAAAAAAAAAATCTATTTGTAAAATAAAATTTAAAGGAGACATTGCTTTGAAGAGGCAGTTCTGGTTTTGTTTCCATAGCGGATAAACAGCTGTGCATTTTTTCCAGGTTAATATTGTTTGATTAAGCAAGACTCCCTGAAGGTCTCCAATGGGAACATTGGCCCAGGTGACCCAACATCCACAACAGTTTCAAGGATACTGACTGACATGGACCAACCACACAAAATACCCCAGTCAGGATTTGACCATAATTCTAAATTTTCTCAGAATCCCCATAATATTACCAATGCCAACAATCAACAAAAATTGAGCATAGTATAGAAAAGTATGCTCAAATTCCTAAAATATTATTTATAAATATTGGTTTCATTTAAAGGAGTTGGTTATTAATGGTCATAGTCAATCTCTTTCTAAAACAAAGGGGGATATAATATAGAAATTAATATTTTACTTTGGTAAGGATTTTAGCCTATTGATACAAATATAAGGTTAATTTTGTTATGTTATATGTATATTCTACTATAGTATATATTTATGTATGTATCTATCTATGTATATATTTAAAGTATCATGTTTATATGACTCATTTTAAATGTAATATATAGTTAAATACAAATTGATAGTAACCTATAGTATTCAAATTTATAGTCATGCTAGTTAGGTTTTCTATATATGCAGAGATATATTTCAGATGGATAGGTAATCTTCAAACACTTTAAAGATCTAAAGAATATGGAATTTAAAATGGTTTAAGAACTTAGACTTTTCTCAATGGTGAGAGACATCAGCTCCTAGCAACACCAATCTCTTCAAGAAGATGATGGGTATCAAAGAAACTCCTTATGGAGTTTGCTTTCAATATATCAAGACTAGCCATTTGGATACGAAATGGCTCTTGCCTGGACTGTTTGACAATATGCTATATAAAGTGGATGTACAGGACCCACAAAAAAAGATTGCTAAACTTGACAAAACAAGGTAGGACAGTTCTCTAGCATTTTTACATCATGGAAGAGTCTGCCAGACATTCTGTAGAACATAGAAAAAAGCACCTGATGAATTTTTTCCAAAGACAGTCCTTCAGATTTCCTGCTTCACTGAGAAATCTGTTATGATCATTTATGATAAAAGATAAATTAGATATAAAACATTAGACTCACAAAGATAGAATAGAGGATAGATTAATTTCTTTATTTTGCCAAATACAAATAGACTATAATTGTAAATTGTTTGATACCTCTTTTGTTACATATAATTTTATAATGTTGAAGCCAAAGCCTTTCTTTTTAATTAGACAGAAAGGGGAAAATGATGTGGGGTATCTTACTGCACACTGTGGATATGTGTTGCATTATTGGTTAATGAATAAAGCTACCTTGACATATAGCAGAGCAGAAGATAGCTAGGCAGGAAATCCAAGCAGAGATACAGGAAGAAAGAATGTAGAGTTGAAAGAGACACCAGCAGTTGCTGAAGGAGTAAGATAAGAGAACATTACCGGTAAGTCACGGGCCATGTGGTAATATTCAGATTAATAGAAATGGGTTAATTTAACTATAATGCTAGCTAGTGATAAGCCATCAACCAGCTATTATAATTAACATTAAGTCTCTGAGTGATTATTTTATAAGCAGCTGTGGGACCAGGAAGGAAACAGAAAAGCTTCCAGATACAGTCAAACATTAAGATACCATCTCATGGTCAAGAGTTAGAGTCATCCATGAAACACCTCAAAAATGTGCAGAGCCATAGAACAAGTAGCATGGAGGTGGATCTTATCCCATTCCAGTTCTGAAGTTCTTTCAATGGCTGATCACTTGAGAGTGTTCTCAAATAATGAGTTATTTAGCATTAATGCCTTCTGGTTCAAGACCATGTGTGCTTCAGCATCAACTATGCTAACAGACAAGATAAACGTACAGTCTAGATTTCTCAGCTGGATATTTGTGATTTAACTTGAGAAGCATGCTTACTTTTGGCAACATCTTTTACTTCCTCTCGGTGGTGCTGGCGGTTGTCAGTCACAGAGCTGTCCTTCATCCCCATTACCTCAATTTCCAGCACTGAAGGACAAAGCTTAGCAGAAGGCAGAGAAATCTGATGTTCTTTAAGAAGAAAAACATGAATCTTAAGCAGAGGTCCACCAAGACAGATGTTTACCTTTGGTTGTTGAGTATAAATGACCCACAGAATGGATTTATGTACTTCTAATGATGAGAAGTTAGAAATGTCTCGGTATATGTTGGTTCCTTTCCTTTATACCAGGTGGTGTTCCAACAAATATTGTCACTCAAGTAACTATACAACAGCCTTTGAATAAGTGCCCCTCTATAATTTAACCAGTGGTTCCATCTCAAGTGAATAATAAAAAAAAAACTCCTTGTTTTAGTTCTATGACTAATTCTGCATAAAGGACTTCCTGGTCCTTCATCAAAGGTATAGCACAAGACAAAAAAAAATGCCAGCATTCCAAGTCATCCATCAGATGCCCATATGGCAAGAATAGGTATGTAGAAAGGATGTATGTTCTCCTTCTAGGATTTCTTCCAACTTTGTTCCCTCCTTATGACCTATATTTTCAAGTGAGAAATGAATTGCTCTTATTATGGGAAGTAAAGAGGAATGGAGGGAGCCTCATGAGAAGAAATGAAAAAAGAAAGAAAATAGAGAGGGGGATGCATGTACCTTGCTATAGTAATCACCCTCAAATTGCTTTTGCAACTGTTCAAACTGTTCAAAAATGTCTGAGCCATCTAATTATCAATTACCAGGCTGTCAAACCACAAAAGTTAAACATTCCCACCCTGGCTACCTGTAGTAAGAAAAAAGGGAGAGAGTTCCGGCAGTGTAGTACCAGAGCCCCTCTATCATGGCATTCAAGATAGAAGTCATTAACTTAGTTAAGACAACAGGCAGCCTTACATTTCCACACTTCTAAAAGTAGTGAGAATCAGAAAAAAAAGGTACTGGGGTCCCAGCATTCAAGCAAGCTTTACTCTTGTTCCTCACCTTCCTGATAAAGTCAGAAAGAATGACACAGCAGAAATGCTGGGGCTGGATTACATGGGCCTGGATTCAAAGTTTACTCCTATAAAAGAGTAATGGGAAGCTGAAATAGATCTCTTTACTTACGGCTACTATGCAGAATCCATTCTGGTCCTTCCTTCATAGCAGAAAATTCAAAAGGTGCATGGGAAACATATGGAAATAGTTTATCAATAATGGGAACCCTGATAAACAGAGATTTGAGGTGGTGGGTGTCCTGCAAAGATTCACACTAGCTCCAAACCATGAGATCTTCTTCTAACCCTCACAACCTCCAGAGATCATGGTAGACAATTCCATACATGAAACTGAGCTGAGAAGCTTTTTGAGTTGTACATAGAACCACCAAATAATGTTCACCCTGTGTTTGCTGTGAACTAGCTTGAAAAAAATCTCCATGTGAATTGAGAGAATGGTGGTTTTATGTAGAGTTTCCTAGCACCAGCAGCTATCCTAATTCTATCCCCCATGGCAAAATGGCCAGCAGCATCTGAGTGGCTCTGATCAAACAATATCCCTGAAAATGAGACCTTCAAATTCATTGTGATTTTGGGCACAAGTACCTTACCACTTCTTATCTTCTGCTGTAGAGTCAGCTGGTACATTTTTATATTATTAAAAATTAAAGTCATTAGTATATTTTTGACTATATCTTTACTTTTGTTCTCCCTTAGCTTATAATTAAGGGATATATGTTATTTTGGATTTCATGTTGAAGTAGGTATAATATCTATAAATTTCATAGGAGGTAACATAATAAAATATTTATAATATGAAAATGTATACAATTCAATTTCTTAGGAAACAAACCTAAGATGGCCATGTACAAGAAGAAACATTGGAATGTTTCCTTGACATAAACTGCAGAGGACCAAAGAAGTAGACAGGTTCTGAAGAAGGTTCTGTAACTCAGTCTTGACATTAACCTCAGTTCATCTTTCAAGGAATGTTGATGATTAGATGGTTCCTGAGAGTACTCTTGGTTTGAGGCAAGACTTTAAGTCCTTCTATACCCACACCTGATGGTCATTAGATGTAGGATGCTCTTATGATAGGCATTCACTTAGATGAGGATGTGAATATCTGTGGAGAGGAATTCTAGAAGACTCAGCAGAGTGTTCCGTACATGCTGCAGGGACTTAAGGCCTCTATCCTGAAGAAAAAGAAGAAAGGTGGGATAGCACATCACAGCATCCACTAGAGTTCACCCTTGTTCAGTCCTGATGCACAGGCTTCATATATTGAATTTCAGAAGCAGCCACTATGTAACTACAGTAGGCCTCTTCTGGAAAAAATATCAAAGAAGTGGATTAGTCTGCTCAAGTTGTAATAACAAAACATGAGTCTTCTGACTTAAACAAAACTATTTCTCAAAGTTCTGAAGGCTGAAAAGATTTAAGACCTGAATGCCAGCAAGGCAGACTTTAGCCTGAGACCTCTTCTCTTATGGGTAGGCAGCTCCCATCCCACAGTGTGCTCTTCTTTGTGCATGTGGAAAGACTATAGGACTTATGGGGAGGGTTTTTAGTAAGCTCTTGAGAGTATTTTCTCTATATGACCACTAACCCTGTCTGACTCGGGATCCACCTCTATGGCATTATCTAAGCCTAAGTATTCACTAAATGCTCTATCTCCAAAAACACCAACACATAGAGCTTCAACAAATTATTGTTGAGAGGGAAATTATAACAACCAGTCCATAATACCGCATTTGTATTGAGACTCTTCAGAAACTGTGTAGAGAGATGGGTCAATGGGTAAAATGCCTCCAATACAAATAGGAGAACTGGTAAAGCCAGACATGATAATGCTAACTAGCACAACATGTGTATAATCCCCACACTTCTACTCAGAGACTGGACACTCCCTTGAAAATTTAATGTAAGCTTTCCCAGCAGACCCAGCGGCAAAAATGAATTCCTTGACTCAAGCAAGATATAAAAGTGAAAACTCATGCCTTCACATGCCTTCTTACACACACACACACACACACACACACACACACACACACACACACACTCATGTTTTTGTAAATCTGAAGATAAAGAAAACCAGCCCATAAAAAAACTCTTTTCTACAGGTGATTTGTTGTTCACCAATTTGTTGTAAGAAGGCTGTTTGTTCCAAGCTGCTTAGTCCCAAAATAACCACACAGAAATTATATTATTTGCAATACTGTTTGGCCCATTAATTCTAGCTTCTAATTGACTAACTCTTGCATCTTAATATAACCCATTTCTAGTAATCTGTGTATGACCAGAAGGTTGTGTCTTACTGGGTAAAGTTCCAGTGTCTGTCTCCAGCAGGGCTACATGGCTTCTCTTGACTTTGCCTTCCTTCTCCCAGCATTCAATTTAGTTTCCCCTGCCTACCTATATTCTGCCCTGAGCAGACCTAATACAGTTTCTTTATTAACCAATGGTAGTCACAGCATACAGAGGGGAATCCCACATTACCTCCACTTTTATGTTTAAAAAAAGGAAGATTTTTAACTTTAACATGGTAAAATTACATATAACAAAATAGTTATCAAGCAAGGATTACACTTATAATATTTATGTCTACTTTATCTTTTATCATAACAAACAAAAAACTGTAACTATTACTATATATTTTTAACTCTATCAAAGACTCCAGAAGATAATATTACCTAAGTAAACAGGAAATACATTGTAAGCAACTTCCAAAACCCTAGAAAGGACAGAGACATCTTGCCACCAGAGACAGACATGCCAGAAACTTTCCAGTAGGCCACAGTCCTCATGGTAAAATATAAAATAATGGAAATCAGTTAAATTAAGATGTAAGAAGAGGTAGCCTAAAAGAAGCTAGAGCTAATAGGCTAATCAGCCTCATGCTACAATGGTGGTATATCAAATAAGTAGCATTGACTATAAATGAAATCAGTGGTTGTGATAAAAACCTAGATTAACCTCCATATTTAGGTGGTAGCACAGTTATAACCTCCACCCCAGCCACCATGACTGTTCTGTTATAACATTATTTTATGTCTATAACAGGCTCAATGACCCCAACTGGCTAGGTCATTCTGTCTATATGTTTGCAAAACAGCTATTGACAATAGATATTTAAAACCCCATTTTTAATAAGCTGCTAGAGTTCTTGCCATATAGTAAATATTTAAAAGCAGAATTCTCAAGAGGAAACACATCATCACTGCAACCTACAAAGTCCTGTCAAGCACTTTGCCCTCTCTCTAAGAGAGAAAAAGACAAACTGCAATCATTTGTTCTTTATTTTGAAAAGGGTACCTTCTACCTTCCAATTCCTAAGAAGTTCAATGACAGTGAGAGTGTCTTAAAATTTACCTGGGTTGTTTAAAACTCTATGATGTCTTTGACTTGCCCTGGCCTTCAACATACTCACCAGCTCTTGATTATCAAGAGTTAAGGTTTAAATAAGAACTATTTTTCATAAACTGAAGTATTAAGGCACTGGTATCACTGTTGCAAGAAGATTGGATCATGAGAGACCCCATTTATTTAATTAATCGATTAATGAATTCAAACTTTAATAGCATTATTAGAGGTGGTATGCACTAGGGGTGTGGTTTAGTTGGATAAAGTCAGTCACTGCAAAGATTCTTTTATAAGGTAGGGTTGCTCCCACCCCGTCTTGTTTTCTCACAGGAACACTCTCTGTCCTTCATAGGGTGAGCAGATTTTATCACTGTGATATTCTGCTTCAGCTTGGCCCAAAACAATGAAGTCATAACAAAGGCTCCGAAAACTTGAGACAAAATAAATTCACTCCTTCAAGTTGCTTTCCTTGAGGGCTTCATCACAGTAAGGAGAAACCAGCACAGTGGAGTTGACCAACTTCAGATTCTTCTGCATAGTCAGCAATGTGATGTTCTGTAGGGACCCTCATCAAAGTCATCTTGTAATTCCATTTCTTTCCCCAGTACCTGACCTGGGCATGACAGACTTGCCAGTAATAAGAATATAAACTCCTCCAGGATTCTACTTTACTTTTAATCAATCCCCATCCTCAACCATCACTTCTTTCCTACAGGGGATAAAAGTTGAATCTTCCCATGCTGCATCATCAATAGGTGATGATTGGTCCCTTTCACCCTATCTAGAAGTAAAAATGGAGTGTTGAGCTGTCATTCTAAGTCAATGAAATATAAAATAAGCATACCCTGAGGAATACTGTAAAGATAAAATAAGTATACGTTAAGGAGTACTCATGCCTGGCCCATAAAATGCTTGCGCCATTTATTCTCCACAAAGATCCCTAGAAGTCAACATTATTATTTCTAATGTACAAAATGGAAGCTGGAGCTCAGAGATACCAGGTAAGAAACTCAAGGTCACAAGAGTCCCAGAGCTAAGAAGAGCAAGGGCCTCTAAGTACAGGGCTGCATTCTTTGAACTCTGAACCCAAGCAGACAATTTAGGACCAGCTTCTCAGTGGTGCATTTCAGTGGGCCATGAAGAATGACTACAGTAGACAAAGTCTGTATAGATGAAAGATTCATGAAGAATGAATGGGACTACAGTAGACAAAGTCTATATAGATGAAAGATTCACAAATACAAATAAAAAACACAAAAGATCTGGAAAGAACACAGTGTGACATTTAGATAAAGCATAAGAAAGTGACAAAAACCTTTATATGTTACTTGGCCTTTTTCCTTTGCAGCTCTTAATATTCTTTCTTTACTCTGTATGTTTAGCATTTGGATTATTATGTGGCAAGGGAATTTTTTTGATCCAATCTATTTGGTATTCTGTAAGCTTCTTGTATTTTTATAGGCATCTCTTTCTTTAGGTTGGGAAAGTTTTCTTCTATGATTTTGTTAAATATATTTTCTGTGCTTTCGAGTTGAACTTCTCCTTCTTTTATACCTATTATTCTTAGGTTTGGCCTTTCATGGTGTCCCATAGTGCATGGATATTTTGGGTTAACTTTTGTTAGATTTAATGTTTTCTTTGACTGATGAGTCTATTTCCTCTATTGTATCTTCAGCACATGAGATTCTCACTTCCATCTCTTGTATTCTACTCTTCATACTTGTGTTTGTGGTTCCTGATCATTTTCTCATGATTTCTGTTTCTATAATTCTCTCAGATTCTGTTTTCTTTATTGCCTCTATTTCAGTTTTCAAGTCTTGAATAGTTTCTTTCATATGTTTGATTACTTTTTCTTGGTTTCTTTAAGGAATTTGCTGATGAATCAAGAACCCAGATATTAATCCACACACCTTTGAACACCTGATTTTTGACAAAGAAACAAAAATTATCAAATGGAAAAAAGCATATTTGACAAATGGTGCTGCCATAACTGAATATCAACATGTAAAAGAATGAAAATAGACCCATATCTATCACCATGCACAAAACTCAAGTCCAAATGGATCAAAGACCTCAACATAAATTCAGCCACACTGAACCTTATAGAAGAGAAAGTGGAAAATACATTTGAATGCACTGGTACAGGGAACCACTTCCTAAATAAAACCCCTGCAGCACAGACACGGAGAGAAATAATTAATAAATGGGACCTCCTGAAACTGAAAAGCTTCTGTGAAGCAGATGATATGGTCAACAAGACAAAACAACAGTCTACAGAATGAGAAAAGATCTTCATTAACCCCACATCAGACAGAAGTCTGATCTCCAAAATATACAAAGAACTCTAGAACAAAGAACATCAAAAGAACAAATAATCCAATAAAAAATAGAGTGCAGACCTAAACAGAGAACTCTCAACAAAGGAATCTAAAATGGCTGAAAGACACTTAAGGGAATGTTCAACATCCTTAGTCATCAGAGAAATGTAAATCAAAACAACTCTGAGATTCCATCTTACACCTGTAAGAATGCCCAAGATCAAAAATACCAATGACAACTTATGCTGAAGAAGTTGTGGGGTAAAGGGAACACTCCTGCATTGCTGGTGGGAATGCAATCTGGTAGAGCCCCTTTGGATGTCAATGTGGTGATTTCTCAGAAAATTAGGAAACAACTTTCCTCAAGACCCAGTAATACCACTTTTGGGTATATACCCAAAGGATGCTCAATTGTGCTACAAAGACACTTCCTCAACTATGTTCATGACAGCATCGTTTGTCATAGCCAGAAACTGGAAACAACCTAAATGCCCTTGACCAAAGAAGGGATAAGGAAAATGTGGTATATTTACAAAATGAAGTACTACACAGCAGAAAAAAATGACATCTTGAATTTTGTAGGTAAATGGATGGAGCTAGAAAACATCATTTTGGGTGAGGTAACCCAGAAAGACAATTATCACATGTACTCACTCATAAGTGGTTTTTAAACATAAAGCAAAGAAAATGAGCCCAAAAATCACACTCCCAAGCAGTGGGCAGCAGGTCCAAGACCACAACAGGCCATGAAGGCAGCCAGTGCCAGGCAGGGAGCCCCCAAGTGGCCCATGGGCCATGAGGGCCAGTGGGTCCTAGGCAGGGAGCCACATGGCAGGTCAAAGACTGAGATGGACAGGCATGCCATGAAGAGTGAGATTGGATATTTATTTAGTGGGTTATGGAAGGGAAAGGGAGAGGGAAAGAGAAGAGGGATGAGAAAAGAAACAGAGAGTGAATCAGAGAGAGAAAGAGAGATAATCAGAGAGGGGGAAGAGGAGAGGAGTCAGAGCAGCAGCTACCTCTTTGGGAGAAAGACAGAAAGGAAGAGACTCGCAGGCTGGAAGCAGAATAAAGATATGCCTGCCTCAGTGGTGAAGAGGGGAGGGAGTGGGCAGGGCTTGTCTCTTAAAGGGACAAGACAGATCATTACATTCCCATCTCTTTTTATAATAAAAAGGCGGGAGGTTAGGTACAACAGGTTAAAGGAATTGGGGCAGCAGACTCTCAAGACTCTCTCCTTCTTATTTGTGGGTGTCATCTTGGGGGGGGGGACTTGAGAAAGCTAGGTGCTGGTCACATCCTGGGGTAGCTGGTCTCTTTGCTCCTGTCTGGTGTTTGTGGTATAGAAATGTCTGGTGTCTCTTATACATGTTTAAGGTGGATCCTTCAATTCAGCTCTCTGGAACTTACAAGAATTCTTTGGGTTTGTGAAAACATAAGTTTTAGATATATGTATTGTATAAACAGTAGCATGTTTATGTCAGAATGACTTGACAGATGTTTTTGCACACTAAAAAGTATTTTTAAGACTATGGAAGGCAGAGTGAGAAAGAAATTTGATTAATCTGTATTTATCCTCACACCTTTATAACTTGCAGTTACACTCCTTAAAAACTTGTATTTTACTGAAATTTGTTTGGTGGGTTATCCTTTTAAACTGACCAACCCTCTCAGCTGTCGAACTGTATCAGAGATCTTTGAGAAGGATAAAATTTTTCCTTTAGTTATTAATTAAAAAATTACAGTCCTCCATGGCCACTGAGGGTCGTATTTGCTTTTTGCTGTTTAGTACAGGGCCTACCAGTCTCCAGAAGATCCTATGGGCTAAGAAATCTGTTAGAAGAGAAGCCTACCTTGACATGAAGAGCTAGGCTGTCGATTCCAGTGATTCTGTTCATGTCTGGATCTCTTCAGTTTAGATGAAAGGCAGTGGTCAGCACTTGGCAGTTGAAGTGAGTTGCGGATGGACATAGTTTTGTGACCATTTGTCTTCTGTCTTCTTTGGAAGAAATTGAGTGCTATGGCTAGGAGCCAACCTGTCTCTTTTTATCATGAAAAGTTTTTAATAATTAAATATTTAAATGTCATATTCCCCAGATCTCTGAGCATTTGAGTAAGGGCTGTTTACTGGGTATAGATGAGTTATAACTACAGTATAGAATTTGCCTGGAGTGCTGCTGAGTCTGAGCTTGACTGTACTGGCTCATAACTCAACAGGTAAGATTTATACTGGTAAAAAGACAGAAGAAAAAGACTGCTTACAATAGAAGGTGAACGACCGAACTGACAATAGTAGAGAACAGCTCAATATATTTTAAATCAGGGTTGGATTAAATATACTGTATTTTTGTAAGGGATTTACATGTATGCACACTGTAGTCTGGAATGAGATACAATGAACAGATAATTATGATATTTAAGAGTAAACATAGGTGTATTTAAGTTACAAATATGCACACACACATACACACATACACAATGAACAGCAATTGCATGAAGCAGATCTTCTTGATGGGCCCTACCAAAGGCATGCCACTGCACAAAATACACACGGAACAGAGTCGGAAATGGAAAACCAGGCAGGCAATACCTCAGTAAAGATGGCAGAACTTGGTCACCTGACCTGGTCCTCAGTTAAGATGGTGGTGAAGTCACCTGACCTCAGTTAAGATGGTGGTGAAGTCACCTGACTTCAGTCAAAATGGCAGCAATCACATGTTGTATGGAAAAGCCATGATTTTTGAGCTGCAGGGTTTTTTTTAACATAATAACAAGAGAGATCTACAGACATTATCCACCCTGTTTCCAAGCTGGTGTGCCACATGCCATGGTGGGAAGCAAAGGCTGGAATTGAAAACAGCTGCCTCATGGATCTGACCAATCCACAGGACCAGCGGTAGTGGTGGCAGGGACAGTTTCAGGAAAAGCAGAGCTGACAGGACACTGGCAGAGCATTCACAGGTGGGTCTCTGATAGTTTGAGGGTTTATACCACAGCTGAGAACATGAAAACCCACGGAAAACACCACAGAGCCTATAGAAGAGTATCCCCTCTATATAGGCTGGGTTTAAAATGGTGGTGAACACCACAGGGCCTGTAGAAGAGTGTTCTCTCTCTACAGGTGGAGTGTTAAAGCCTCACTGGCTCCAGTCCAGGTGACTCAGAAGCCAGAGAGGCAAGAGGCTGCTCCTAGCAGTCTCTCACAATGGGGACCACTTCTGAGTGGTAGAAAAGAAAAGAAAACAAAAACAAAAATCCCAGGGACCCTGGACCCCCAAATTTAATGCGTCACACTCTGTGTGCAGTGCTGGCATGGGAGGACCAACCCTGAGTCATCCAGTCACATTTTTAGCTACAGAAAGCAACCAGAGATGAATATTAGTGAAGGTCTCAACGGTAGCCATGAGGGCTGTGGTTGGGGGCTGGAAGGAGAAAATTTACCACCGAAGCTGCTAGTGTGTATAGAGGTCATGTTCAGGCAGATAGAATGTAAAGCAGTTGTAAAGAAACCTGTCTCCAGAGCCCAGGGTTCCACATTTCCTCAGCCAGAGGGAATGTGGAAAGCCTGGCCAAGTCAAGTCACAGGCACCAATGTAATGGTTTAAATAAAATGCTACAGGTCCCCAAGTAGCTGCAGTCGGCAGTGGGTTTTACAGTTTAAATAAAATGCTGCAGTTCCCAAAGGGGCACAATGGCAGAAATGCCACAGGTCCTCTAGTGGCGGCAGGCAATGGGCATCAGGTTCCAAGATGATGGTGAGCCACAAAGGCAGCCACTCCCAGGTAAGGAGTCCCCTAGTGGCCTGTAGGCCATGAGGGCCAATGGGTCATAGGCAGGGAGCCATGTGGCTGAGAGACTGAGACAGATAGGCATGCCATGCAGAATGAGGTTGGATATTTATTTAGTGGGTTATGGAAGGGAAGGGGAGAGGGAGGGAGAAAGAGAATGAGGAAAGAAACAGAGAAGAGAGAGAGAGAGAGAGAGAGAGAGAGAGAGAGAGAGAGAGAGAGAGAGAGAGAGAACCAGAGGGGGGAGAGGAGTCATGGCAGCGGCTAACTCTTTGGGAGAGAGACAGAAAGGAAGAGACTCACAGGCTGGAAGCACAACAAAGATCCACCTGCCTTGGCAGGACGGGGGGAGGGAGTGGGCAGGGCTTGTATCTTAAAGGAACAGAACAGACTATTACACTTGATACCAAAAGTTGTGGGGTCCCTTCTTGGGTCCCCTGAACTATGGCAAATTCTAAACATTATAGGTCACAGTACCAGAAGGCTGTGGTGTCTTTTAATCTTTTAATGTAGTGACATGGAAAGTTCCAGAATAGGGCACAGAAACCATTCAGACAATCTTTGGTGTTAACATGAAGAAAGGCAGTGCAGCAACTGTGGCTTCATGGGTCTCACAGGGGTTTGAAAAGTTCCATTAGTGCAGTTTTGTATACAGAAATGTTCACTCATGGCTCTCAATGTACCTATATATGCTGTGAGCCAGAAAACTACTCATGGTCCTGGTGAGAAACAAGACACTATAACAGATGGCAGTGTCCAGGCTTGGGAATAAGCTGCGTGTTTCTGCCAATAATGCTAGCCAGAAATGTGGGGAGGTCATCACTGGTGGGAAAATTAGGCTGGTGTCCTTGGGCTTCTTTGAACCATGAAACTCAAACAGCAGTTATCATTCCCAACCATGGGTTTTTGAGGCCTTAGCAATCTCTTGTGAGTATGAGGCAGAAGTCCAATAAGTACCACTGACAATCACAGCCTTGCTCAGCAGACTCAGACAGGGGAGAGGGTGGTAATTAACATAGCATGTGTCCTCATAACCAGGCACACAGCATCACTGAAGAAAAATGAAAACAGCTTTGTAGAAAGACAGGAAACACTTCGACTTTCTGGCTTAGATGCTAAGCTCTTTGTTCACCCTACAGGCTCAAAAGAATAGTGAGTAGCTCTATTCACAGCAGGAAGAAACAGGGCAAAGAAACAAGACACTAGGACTGAAATGCACCTCAAACTACTTCATTCTTTTTCAAAGCTTTAAGCACTTTTGGAAGCCCTACCTTCTATATCTCACAGCTTGAAAAACCAGTAACACACTCATGTATGTCACAAGAAGATGATTAATATCACCTGAGTAAAGTTGCAGTGGGCAGGTTAGCCCAATATGGTATGGCAGAAGTATTTAACACATTTCCTTGCATCATGCATCCACCGTATAGCTTGGAGACAAGGATACAGACAAGTCAAGCTGGAACTGGGCTGAGAGCATCCTCCCTGCCAGCTAGCTCTCATTTTGCCAAAAGATGCTAGGCAGGCTTCGGGAGGAAGAAGTAGCAAGAATCAGCAAACGAGTTGTAATTGGCCTGGGATAAATAAACCAACTGATGCTCTGCTCCTGTGGCCACACAAGTGAAAGGCAAAATTTTATGAGAGTTGTTGGAAATTCAACAGAAATAGCCTACACCAGACCAGATAAAGGTCATAAGAACAGCAGCAGCCTCACGTTAATGGGCCTAGCCTGGTGTATGTATCTTGATCCAAAACCTAATGAGCATAGGAAGGGAAGAAGCTCTTTTGGACTTGTTTTCAGTGATGTGCTGAAAATGCCTCTTAACAACCATGAATTTCAATTTGGCTTAGTAATCCTGACAAAAGCAGAACCCAGTAGGAGAATAAGCAGGACATCAGACTGCAGTGAACTTTAGAAGAATCTGAGGACTGGTCAATAAATGGCCAATTGTGAATGTTTTGGTTGACACAGAATCCACCCATCCCCAGAGGAGAAAGGCTGTCAGTAACAAAGAGAATGTCTAGTCTGGATGCAAACCCAAGAAACTGCAAAGGCAAGGAGTGTGTAAACTGGTGATGCTGAGGGAATAATTCTTTACTGTTATTAACATTATCAACACCATTATTTTACAATCCCATGTGAGCCAGTATATTCCAAATCATGTTGGTACACGACTAAAAATTACAGAACCAGGGCAGTTTTCTCTCAATTCTAGCTTAGTGTCTATTGGCATGTAGGACTCCAGCTCCTTTTACTTTCCCTATAAAGTTGTCCCAATCTCACTCTTTCCCCAGACAAGATGCTCACCTATGGCATGGGTTACAGACAAACACAGGATATCCAAAGAGCAAATTAGCTAGCTATTCTAGCCATGTTGACAAGCTCTGTGTTTGATTAAGAGGCCTTGTCTCACTGAACAAGGTAAAAGAGGTATGGAGGATGATCTAAGACATCAACTCCCATCTCCATGTGCATATGCCCACACACACGTGCATATACACACACACACATAGTAAAGGGAATGAAAAGTTTAATTTTTACTAAGTACCTCTAATGCATAAAAATTAAAATCTACTTTTTACTGGCTTTATTTTCTTTAATCATTCAAGTTGCCCTGTGTGGTAAAGCAAGAATATCCCAGCTAACAGAATCTCTTCAGAGGAAATCAAGTTATATTCACACTATATTTCCTAATTTTAGGGTACCAGCTTGGAAACCAACTATTTTTCTCTTTGGAAAAAGAAACATGTTTTATGAGAAAGTTACTATGGTAATCATAAAGATTGAGAAGAAAGGAAGACTAGGAAATTGCTTCTTCTAGAAAAAAGAGAAAGGTCAAAGAAAAAGCACTGACTGGACTGGCTGGCACCAAACAGTTCCAATAGCATCAACTTCAGAGAGAGAGAGAGAGAGAGAGAGAGAGAGAGAGAGAGAGAGAGAGAGAGAGAGAGAGAGAGAGAATGAAAGATAAGAAGCTGGGGCATAACCCCAGAGGTGTGCGAGAACAGGGCTAATCAGTTAGAAGACAGTTTGCTGCTTACTTATGTGTGAAGAGAAACTAAAGAGACTTCTTTGAAGTTGAAAGTCAAAGGCCAACTCCACAGGTGGGTGTTGGATCTGAACCAACAGAAAAGTAAGTACCAGATCAAAGCATTGGATGAGAAAAAAACAAATGATCAGAATTCAGACACTTTCATGGAGAAGAGCCAAAATCACAGGTAACCGTGTGACTACAGCTAATTAGATTTCTCCAGTGTTTCTGCATATGAGGTCAATATACAAAAATTGAATTTCCATGTTTAGATTTACAGGAAACTGCCAAGATACTTTCTAGTGTAGCTAAGTGGATCTTCATCAATAATGGCTACAAAGTCCTTTCTCTGCATCCTGGCTGCATTTGATGCTATTGCTCTTTGTGCAAAGCCATTCTCACAGGTATTTGGTGATATTCTGAAGCAGTTTTTATGTTTCCCTTATGGGAGAATGTTGAAAGGCAACTTACACATTTATTCTGTGTGTGTGTCTGCCCCCCCCCTCTCCTCATGCCTTTTATCCTTTTCCTAAATGCTTACTTGACTCCTTTGTATTTCCATGTTCTTCATGGATGCTAGCCCTTGCCTGCATGTGCCCTTTCTAAGTACTCTCCTACTCTGCAATTTTTCCCTTTATCTTCTTATCAACTCTATGCAGAGCACTCTTTTACATTCTGATGAGCCTTAATTTATCAATTTTCTGTTCTCTTATAGTTTTTGTGTTATCTAAAATCTTCTCTATCTGGCCTAGTTTCTTTTTTTTATTATTTTTATTGAGATTATAGGCCTAGGCTATAAAGATTTTTCTCCCATATTTTCTCAAAGCTTTATGGTTTAATACTTAACTTTCTAATATATTTTGAGTTAACTTTGTATAAGGCATGAGGCTTCAGCCTCTGTATTAGTCAGAACACTTCAGGGAAAAAGAACCAATAGAAAATGTACAAAATGTGGTACATTTACACAATGGAGTACTACACAGCAGAAAAAATGATGACATTTTGAATGTTTCAGGAAAATGGATGGAGCTAGAAAGCATTATTTTGAGTGAGATATCCCAGATACATGAAGACAATTATCACATGTACTAACTCATAGGTGGTTTTTCAATATAAAGCAAAGAAAACCAGCCTACAAACCACAATCCCAGAGAATTTAGACAACAATGAGGACTCTAAGAGAGACTTACATAAATCTAACCTACAGGGGAAGTAGAAAAAGACAAGATCTCCTGAGTAAATTGGGAGCATGGGACCTTGGGGGGAGGACTGAAGGGGGAAAGGGAGAAGCAGGAAGAGGAACAGAGAAAAATGTAGAGCTCAATAAAAATATATGTTAAAAAAAGAAATAAAATGTAAAGGAGTATTTTATTTTAGACTGGCTCACATGACAATGAGTTAAATAGCACCACAATTACCATATGTGGATTGAAAAGCTAAGGAAACCAATAGCTATTTGGTCTAAGAAGCCCAAGGTCTCAGAATGAAAGAGAAGCCAATACTGCAGCCCTGATTCAGGGACAAAGACCTGAAAGCACTTAAAAACTACTAGTGTAATCCCATTGCCTAGAGGGAAGAATGTGGACTCTGATATCCCTCATTGGCAACTAACACCTTTAAAAAGAGTCAAGTGTGAAAGAAAGCTGGGAGAGAAAGCATCCTCTTTACACCTTCTCAATCTCTCAAGGTCTCCAGTCTACTGGGAGACAAGTACATTCAGGGTGAGTCTTTCCATTCAGTTCCTCCATGGAAACACCCTCACAGAGCTGCCCATTGAATATCTCTCAATCCAGTCAAGTTGACCACAAAAATTGGCCACCAAAGACTAAGGCCACTTGTTTGTTCCTGGCTGCTCAGTCCCAAAATAATCACACAGAGACCATACTATTTGCAATACTGTTTGAAATATGTTTGAAATATGCTTAAGCATATTTCTGCTAACTTGTATCTTAAATTAACCTACCTCCATAAATCTGTGTATCGTGATGAGGATGTGGCTTACCGGGTAAAGTTTTGGCATCTGTCACCTGCAGGGCTATGTGGCTTCTCTCAGAATCCTCTTTCTTTCTCTCAGCATTCAGTTTAGTTCCAGGTGCTCCAAGTAACAAATGTGATTAATCTGTGATGGGCAGCTCTCTAGGAGTAGCTCCTGATTTAGAAAACCATTCAGTGTCTACCCAGGCAACAGTCAGATCTCAGAATGAACACACACACACACACACACACACACACACACACACCATATATATTTTTATTCAAGTTGTCTTCTCACTCTCATTAAATTTACATGAAACTACAGCCTAGGCAGCAAGGTTATTCCCAAGACTGACAAGTAGGACATACCAGAGTTGGAGATGTAACATGGACCTCTAATCTAATCCTGAATCTTATGGATTCTCAGAGATAAACTGGTCACTTAAAAGCTATTTGGTTTGGTTTCGTTGAAAATTGAAGAGATAATTAGTTAAGTTGACAACAGGATTTCTTTGGAGGTTGAAAGAGGCAAAGGTATCTGTGTAATACAAGCACACACACTAATTGTATGATGTTCTGTTCAGTATACTCATGCTAAATTCAGAAGGAAGCCATGAGTGAGTAAAGTCCTGAGTGAATGTGTGTTGTTGACATGGACAACAAGCCAAGAGCCCCTATTGGCTGACCCCAGTCTTCTGTCAACATACCTGTGTGTTTGTCTTTTCTTCATTCCCTTACTACCCCAGTCAGATCAAGTCCCTGGATGGCATGCCAGAAATTGGAAGATGATCACATAATCTCACCACCAGTTGAGGAGGTGTAGGCATTTGAAAGCTGCTTGGAGAATAAATATCAGTTCTTTCTAATATTACCCACAGTAGATCAACCACACTCTAGAGAAGGTCACATTCCCAGAAGAAGTGAGGAAACGCAAACTGAACTTGATAAAAAAAAAAAGAAAAGAAAGAAACTCAAACTTAGATGGCTACAGAGGTGTGGGTAAAGAGGGTACATCTGGTAGGAGTTGTAGGACAGACAGATGAGTATAATCCAAATATATTTTATGAAATTCTCAGAGTAAACAAATCTTTTTCATGTAAGGAAACATAAAATGTCTGTGTGACAAAATGATGTGGGATTCCCCTCTGTATCCTTGGATTATCATTGGTTAATAAAGGAACTGCTTTGGGCCTATAGAAGAGTTATAGGGGAACAAAGCTAGGAAGGGAAAACTAAACTGAATGCTGGGAGGAAGAAGGCAGAGTCAGAGAAAAGCCATGTAGCCCCACTGGAGCCAGGCAGAACTTTAGCCAGTAAGCCACAGTCACGTGGCGATACACAGATTAATAGAAATGGGTTAAATTAATATGTAAGAGTTAGCCAATACGAAATTAGAGCTAATGGGCCAAGCAGTGATTTCTGTGTGATTATTTCTGGGCTAAGTGGCTAGGAACCACTTAGATTAGAAAACAGCAAGCGGCCTCCTCCTTACTACAACAAAACCCACAAAATATTGATGCACAGGATGAAAAATGTCCTACGTATATGAAGAGGCATATGTTCATGGATGAGAGGCCCAGGGTAGTGAAAATGTAAGTTCACTTTGCATTGATTGGTGAATATTACACAAATTCAGTCAAAATCCCAAAATCACTTTATTAAAGGGTAAGTCGATTCAAGATAGCACAGATAAATATAGTAGAGCTACCCTTGTCCAAACAATTTCAAAAAGGAAGTAAACATATTATCTGAATTTTGGACTTCTTGTAGAGCTATGGTGATTCAGGCAAAGAGATGTATAGAAGAGTAGACACATATATCACTGAGACAAAATAAGCATTCAGAAAAACACCCATACAACATGAGATGTGATTATTAATAAATACATAAGGGCCATTCAATACTACTTTAACTACATATTCTTATTCAAAAGGTCTTGATTCACACATTGACCTATACCCCAAAATTAACTCAGAATCACAGATCTACATATACAATATGACATCAAAAAAATTTAGAAAGAAATATATGTGAGGTGGCTGCAGCAAAGATTCATAAATATGACATCAAAAACATGAGCTGCAAAATAAACAAATATATTCATTTCATAGTTCTGATATACAATTACATTAGAAAACATTATTTTGCAAAAGACATTAATGAAAAATACAAGATGCCCTACAGGGATAGAATGGACCAAAGTGTTTACAAATCAGAGCTATGATGGGAATTTTGATGATGAACACATAAGAACTCTCAAAGCTGCTTAATTCTCTGATAAAAAAAAAAGCATAATTCAAAAATATGAAAAAGACCAAAATAGACATCTCACCAAAAATACTCAGTATTTCAACCAAGAAAGAAATTCAAAACCATATATATCAGCATGTATCTTTTAGGGCATGTGTCTTTGTGTGTATCTGTGTGTGTGTGTCCCCATGTGTGTGTGGTCTGGCGATGATTTCAAAAAACAAGACCTCTTAAACATTCCTGATGAAAATACAGAATTGGCAGTTTCCTATACACCTTTTTGCCTATTATATTGCCAATGTAATATCACTTAGCATAGTTTTTCTTAAGTCTTCATACTCAATATTTATTATAATTATCAAAATTGAGCTTGTGTCTTTCACAAATTGAACTCTTTGAATACTGCTCCAGTTTGACTCTGTTCTTTCATGTTAGCTATATGTTAAACCTTTTTATTCTTTTGGAGTTTATTATAGTCAATCAAGCATCTTTTATTTCTCTTGTACATTTCAATCTAGATAATTTCCTCTGTGGTAGCTCCAGATTATCAATTTTCTTTCTAGTTGAGCCTGATCTGATGATTAGTTCAAATATTTTTTAATCTATGATAATGTTTTACACCTTTAGAAAATTCATTCTTTTCAAATATTCTACAACTTTAACATAAAAATACCTCTTTTGATCATATAGACAACATACACAAAGAACAGAAAGAAAATTTTAAAACTATAATTAACCAAATCAAAAGTTACAAAAGTTATAGGTTCATCTCAATGCACATTGTTGAGAAAGTACTTTCCAAACTGGGAAAAGAGCGGAGCATTCTCTTTAAACAGATAAAATATGATATAAGAGAGCTGATGAGATTCAAGCACAGTATGTACTCACACAGCAGTGAGTATTAGACATAAAGTAAAGGATAATAAGCCCACAGTCCACAACCCCAGAGAAGCCAGAAAACAAGAAAAACCCAAAGAGATACATACATGAATCCCCCAGGAAGGAGAAATAGATAAGATCTCCTGGGTAAAGTGAGTGGGGGAAGGGGTGGGTGAAAGGAAAGTGGGGAGGGGATAAGAGGAAGGGGAGGAGAACATGAGGAATTGGTCGAGTTGAGGGAAGGACAGAGAGGAAGAGCAAGGAAAGAGATATCTTTATAGAGGGAGCCATTATGGAGTTAGTGAGAAACCTGGCACTAGGGAACTTCCCAGGAACACACTGATGTTCATCAGCACACACAGATAACCCCAGCTAAGAATCTATGCAATAGTGGAAAGTATACTTCAACTGGCCTTCTCCTATAAGCAGATTAATGACTATCTTAACTGTGATCATAGAACATTCATCCAGTAACTGATGGAAGCAGATGCACACACAGATCCACAGCTTAAAGCACAGGGCTGAGCTCCTGAAGCCCAGTCATACAGCAGGAGGAGAAATAATATGAGCAAAGGGGTCAAGATCATGATGGAGAAACCCACCATCTGACCAAAGCTAGTGGGAGCTCGCTGACTCTGGACTGACAGCTGGGGAACCTGTTTATAACTAAACTAGGTCCTCTGAATGTGGGTGACGTGCGCAGTTTGTGGGGGCATTGGCCTTGCATTATCCCTAATGTATGAACTGGCTTTTTAGAGCCCATTCCCTATGGAGGGATATCTTCCTCAGTCTAGATACAGGGAAGAGGACTTTGGCCCTGCCTCAAGTGATATGACAGACTTTGTTGACTCCCCATGGAAGGTCTCACCCTCTCTGAGAAATGGATGGGGCAGGGGTGGGGGAAAGGCGGAAAGAGCAGGAGAAGAGGAGAAGGTGGGAACTGGGATTGGTATGTAAAGAAAACAAGATTGTTTTCTAAAAATAAATTTTAAATTTAAGAAATGAAATAATCCACTTATGAGTGAGTACATGTGATAATTGTCTTTCTGGGTCTGGGTTACCTCACTCAAAATAATGTTTTCTAGCTCCATCCATTTTCCTGCAAAATTCAAGATGTCATTTTTTTCTGCTATGTAGTACTCTACTGTGTAAATGTACCACATTTTCCTTATCCATTCTTTAGTCAAGAGGTATTTAGGTTGTCTCCAGGTTTTGGCTATGACAAACAATGCTGCTATGAACATAGTTGAGCAGATGCCCTTGTGGCACGATTGAGTATCCTTTGGATATATACCCAAAAGTGGTATTACTGGATCTTGAGGAAAGCAAAGAAAACCAGCCTACGAATCACAACCCCAAAGAACTTAGATAACAATGAGGACACTAAGAGAGACTTACATAGATCTAAATTATATGGGAAGTAGAAATAGACAAGATCTCCTCAGTAAATTGGGAGCATGGGGACTTTAGGGGAGGATTGAAGTAGGGAGAGGAGAGGCAGGGAGGGGAGCAGAGAAAAATGTAGAGTTCAATAAAAATCAATTTAAAAAAAAAAGAAAAAGGGGAAAATGTAATAATCAGAGTCACTTAAGAAGTTAAGTTCATTATCATCATGGTGATGAGCACTAGGTGGCCACGGGTACCATCTCCTGTCAGATACCAACAGAGCCTTCTCCCTCACTTGCTCCAGATTCCTCTTCAAATTCTATCTTATTGAGTGTTTCTATGTGGAACCTAGATTTTTCTAGACACAATCACATCGATTTCCACAGTGAAGAATGTGTTGCTGTTTTCTAAGAAAGGCAAGCTGGGGGCTAGAAAGATAACTAAGTACTTGGCATACAAACATGATGGTCCAAATTCAATCCCCAGAACCCACAATGGAGGGAAACAACAAACTCTCAATAGTTGTCATCTAACTTACACACAACAACAACAGCAATCTCCCTCTCTCTGTCTGTCTCTCTTTCTCTCAACTCCTCTCTCTCATAAATAATATATATAATAAATTAATAATAACAATAATTTTTTAAACCAGGTATAGTGGCGTTCTACTAATCCCAGCTCTAGGGAGACAGAATTAGGACCCCTGCACTCACTGGCCAGGCAATCTAGTCCACTTGGTTGTCAGGGTCCGGTTTTAGCCCGAACCATAAATCATTTCTCTTGACCAGACCCCAACATAAACTCTCTCTGGACAGGCATGGAGGCACAGGAATAAAGACACAACTCACGTGGCTTTATTGGGAGGGAGATTCTCAGTGGTCCCTCATGAAGTCCTGAGTTCATATCCTGAAGAATTCCTCTCATTTATTCTCCAAACAGCTTTTATACCAAAACATAAACTGAGTGGGAAATAAACCAGCATTCTGTCTCCTAGGTAACCAGGTGAATGACTTTTTGTCATGTCCACAACTACCAGTCTGCTCTGTATGCTACCTGTCACATAGGCTTGAATCAGCATCTCTATCAGGCATCCTCCAAATTACAAAGAAAGGAGCAACAACATCCTGACCTTTTCTTAGGGCAGTGACAGCCTGTCTGCAGGGCTATGTGACCACCTCAGGTGGGGCCTATGGCTTCAGAGCCTGGCTGCTACACCATATAGAAATATGGGCCTACACTTAGTGAGTTTCAGTGTGAGACCCTGTCTCAAGAATAAGGCGGATAATGCCTAAGATTGACTTCTGGCCTGCATGAGCACACATACACACACACATGCATATATACATTCATGCACCTGCACATATTAATAATATATGTACACACACACACACACACACACACACACAGAGAGAGAGAGAGAGAGAGAGAGAGAGAGAGAGAGAGAACTGGAATACATAAGCCTCTTGGTCAATGACAAGGCAAACCTCTCCAATTTCCAAAGATGTTGAGAACTAAGTCCTTTTTCCTCCTGCAATCCCCAATGCTTAAATGTTGCCCTTCCTGTCATGGTTTTTGGTCCCCTCTGTGTCTTGACATATGCTAAAATTTTTTGCTTGGCTCCCTTTTATGTATATTCTCCTTCCAACTCCTCTATATCTTGGTTTTTTAATAAAAAACTTAGATGAGACGTTCAGGTCCTATTTATTTTCTATATCCCATGTAGATGTATCTTCTATTCATTTCAAATCCATATCAACAAACTGGTCTCCAGACCAAATAAGGCTACCATTTGTCTCTGTAGATACAGTTTTATGGAGACACGGGTATACCTTACCTGGGATCTATACTCCTGCACCAGACCTTTTTCTGCAACATTTACTCACTGAAGCTTACAGACAAGACCAGCATCACAGCATGAGCCAAGTTGCAGGCAATAGCTGCCTGTTCCATCCCTACACTACAATGTGCCTTCTTGAGCCCTTCTTGGCCTCACTTTTTGGGTTTGTTTTTTTTTTTTTTTTTTTTTTGGTTAATAGTCTGAGTCTGAAATGAGATTCTCTTGTTTTGTAACTCATTTATTATCTGACATTAAAAAGTTGTTTTACTTTTTGCTGTTTTCTTGTTAATTAAATAAATTTAATAACAATGTCCACTTCTTAACCCTAATAAAAGTTGACAAACTGTTAAATTAGTACATTGCAAGCTTCTTCTCACAATCACTATTATATGAAATACACTATATATAAACCACCAATGTTATCATTCCTAGACCCCATCAAATAGTACTCAGTGGAGGTGTTTAATATTGAATTATTTTTTTCTTGGGTTGTATCTATAATCAACAAATTACTACATCTTCTGTAACTAGACGTCCATATTCCTCATCCTGAGACCATACTAGCTATCATTGGCTACTGTTCTCTTCATCTTCAACACCTTCTTGTTCTTCTCCTCTCACTTCCAGAGTCAATGACAAGATTCTATCCAACCTCATCATGTGTAAACTCCAGTTACCATATGTTATAGCAATGTTGACCCAGGTCACCATCATCTTTAGCCTGAAAAACTTCAGCACCAGTTGGCTTCTACTTTGGTTGGCTCTTGCTATGCACGAAACTACCCAAAACTTACTAGTTTAGAAAAAACTAATTGTGTAGTCCATGATATTCTGGGTCAAAAAAAACCTGAATTGTCAACTATGTTCATAGCAGCATTATTCATAATAGCCAGAACCTACAAACAGCCTAAATGCCCCAAAACCAAACGATAAAGAAAATGTGGTAGTTACAAAATGGAGTACAACACAATGATAAAAAGTAATGACATCTTGAAATTTGCAGGTGCTGTTGGAAATGCTTTTGTACACTGTAAAAATTTGCCACTCATATTAGTTTAATAAGGTGTTGATTGGCCAATAGCCAGGTAGGACATGTAGGTGGGGTAACCAGACTAAGAGAATTCCGGGAAGAGAAAAGTCTCAGTCTGCAGTCACCACCCAGACGTAGAGGAAGCAAGATGAAAATGTTGCACTGAGAAAAGGTACCAAGTCATGTGGCTAAACATAGATAAGAATTATGGATTAATTGATTTGTAAGAGCTAGTTAATAATAAACCTGAGCTAATAGGCCAAACAGTTTATAATTAATATAAGCCTCTGTGTGTTTCTTTGGGACTGAAGGGCTGAGGGACCAGGGACTACAGAAACTTCTGATTACTAGCAGGAAATAGATGGATCTAGAAAAAACATACTAAGTGAGGTTACCCAGACCCAGAAAGATAAACATAATATTACTCACTCATAAGTGACTTTTAGATATAAAACAAAGAAAAAACAGCCTACAGTTACAACCCCAGAGAACCTGGGAAACAAAGAGGACCCTAAGAGAGACATATATAGATCTATATAGGAAAGAGAAAAAGACAAAATCTCCTGAGTAAACTGAGAGTGTGGGTATCACAGGAGAGGGCAGGAGTGGAAAGGGAAGGGAAGAAGGGGGCAGAGAAAATGTATATCTTGAAAATAAATAAATATTCACTTTCATGGCCCCCCAAAAATTGAACTGAATTCATCTGTGTGTGGTTCTTCTGTCTTTGCTGAACTCCATTCTGTGTCTGTAGTATGCTGTTGGGTTTGTCTGAGGACTGGTTGGGGACTGGCTGGTCCCTGTTGGCCTCTGCTAGGACATTTTCTCTCTAGTTCATCCGACTTTTCTGTTCCAGCAGATCAACCCAAATACATTCACATGCATTAATATCCAAAAAGATATCAGGGTCTTTTGATACCTGAGTTTGAGCAAACTCTACTACACTCCATCAAAGAAAGCAAATAACAACCCCAGCATAGATCCAAGCTGTTAGGAAAGAAACCACATTTTTTGATGATAATACTTAAGAGATCATGGTGTAAGAAACAAGGAGGGTGAGAAAGAAAGCATGTCTGTCCGGGTAAACAATTGATGTAGCCTCCTCACCCATCCAATCTGTGTACAGAACTCAGAAGGACCTTATGAAAATGCAAGTGGGATCAAGCTACATCCTTGCCTGGCATCATCCCTGGCTTTCCATTGCTCGTGGAATTAGATGTTGACTTCTTTATTGTGACTTGCAAAGTGCATTTATTGTCTTCTCTTTCATTCCATTTACATGCTTGTGTTGTACGAGGAGGGTGGCCCTTTGTTCCATTCTGGCCTCCCGGCTAGCTTACACCCAAAATAACTACACAGAAACTGTATTCATTTAAACACTGCCTGGCCCCTTAGCTCTAACTTATTGGCTAATTCTTATATCTTGATTTAACCCGTTTTTATTAATCTGTGTCGTCATCAAGGGTGAATTTGTTGAGCCATGCTGTGTGCTAGGTTCCAGGTTAAGAGTTGATTCTCACTTTCTCAAGTAATCAGTGCAGCAGTCCTATCAAATAAACATTTTATCTCAATTTTATAGTTGCAGAAATTGAAACCTAGAGAGGCCGATGTTCTTTGGAATCTGTAAATCATTGTCAGCAGCAACTGTTCCTTCTTTGCCTTGCACTTCTCAAGAGAAGCTTTTCATTACAATGTGTCATTTGTTTATTCTGTTTTGTAACTTGTGCAAGAAGTGGCCTGAGTCTAATATTTGGTGCCTGATTTTGTTTCTTTGAAGTGTCCACTTTACTACTGACTGAAGGAAATCAACTTCTTATCAATAGAAACACTGTCCACCTTGGTCTCTGCTCCATCTCCTGTCTCTAGGCTGGGGCAGCCTGTTACACCTCATCAATTGTCACAAGATGATGAAGATTAGGTAAATCTGAAAACATTTCTGACCTAGAGAGGGGAGACTTACTGAATGGCTCCTTATTACCTCTATACTTAGCTGTTGTCTCCTCCTATGGACTTCTTCCCTGACGCATGCTTAATGAGGGATTTGTAGTTGTCATCTCCTTCATTTCTGTCTGTCTACCATATCTTCCCACCTCTCAGTTCTTGTATATCAACTGAGTCCATTCAGCAAATGTGGAGTAAGATTAATGCCTTCAAAATCACCCCATAGAGCAAGGTTCCCTGTGGCTCATGGCTTACCAAGTAGATGCCTATCTTCCTAAAGGCGCTCAGCTCCCCAGAAAATAGCCAAAAATATCCCCTCAAAAGAGACAGCACTATCTTCTCCCTCCAGTAAGCACACCTACATTCCCATCTTCTGGTCCTTGCCCATTACCCCCTCAACATCATCCTTGCTTTTGCCCTACCGGGAACTTCAGGGTCCCGCATCAAGTTGGGATCCTGCACAGGTCATCTTCAATGGGTGACTCTTCCTCCATAGACACCAAGTTTTTCATCTTCAATAAAGGCTGACAGAGAAAAATAATTCAGTCTTCCAATAATATTAAGGAAAAATAGATTTGATATGGTTAGGTCCCTACTAGAAACTCAAAACTATTGATTTCTGTTCCTCTTATCTGTGGGTATTGTTGTTTTTGTTTGTTTGTTTTTGTTGTTATTGGTTTTGGTTTTTGAGATGGTGATTCTCTGTGTAACAGCCCTAGATGTCCTAGAATAGCTCTTGTAGAACAGGATGGCCTCAAACTCATAGAGATCCACCTACCTCTGTCTCCCAAGTGCTGGGATTAAAAGTGTGCACCACCACTGCCCAGCAGCTGAGAGCATTGTTTAAAGCACAAGTCACTAATTATGCACAGAGAAGCAGAATATCTGGAACAAGAACCCTTCTTCAGAGCCTGTGCAGGTGTCAACAGTCCTGGCCTTCCTTCTGGAAGGCAGCTAGTTAGTATCCATTCTGTGTACGTGATGAACCTTTATCCATATCTCCTCTCCTGCCACCACTCCAAAAGATTCTCTGATAAGACTGTAATCTTTCCAAAGGTAAAACCTCTGCATGCCCAATCTTATGCTGACAGCTAGCCAGCCTTCAAAACATTGTCTATGAGCCAGCTCAAGGCTGATTGTTTTCTCCACACAGTTAGCTAGAATGGATCATGACTCTCACTCCAATCCTGGCAAATGTGCTGTGAGATTTCCTCCCAGGAGAGGGACTGATTACCTGAGAAAGATCTTTTGCTATATCATCAGTGAAAAATAATAAGGTTATTATGATAAAGACTTGAGATCTATGCACAGAAATCTAGTGCTGTCTTCAATATCTATCCCATAGCATCCTCATTACAAAGTATGCATCCAGCCCCTCACATTACAACCCTGTTACTTCAGTGTCATTAAAAATCTCACTTTGGGGCTGAGGAGATGGCTCAGAGAGGAAAGTGCTTTCTATGCAAGCCTGAGACTCAGAGCTCAGATCCTCAATACCAATGTAAAAAGCTGGGTGTGGCAGCATGTAACTGTAATTCTAGCACTAAGGGAATGAAACAGAAAGATATCCAGGCTCGCTATCTAGTCTGGTTAACTGACACATTAAGCTCAGGCTTAGTGAGAGAGCTTTTCTCAAAAATAAAATGTAGAAAAGCAATGGAGAAAGACAGCAGATGCCAACTTCTGTCTTACACACATGTGTGCATGTGCCTATGTGCATTCATGAACACACACACACACACACATATATCAGACTTCAGAAGTCCACATCTGGGTGAATTTCTTAAATAGGCATTTTAATAGGATAGAATGTCCCTCCTTAGAGATCAGATAGTCGTTAGAATACAGCTGTGATTAAGTCCATACCTGTCAGCACTTACTGCATGCTACACATAGTCAAAAATCACACTTGAGAAAAAAAAACATTAAGATGGGGAATTGTTGTCAAACCTTCTTCTTCGTAAGAACACTGAACCCTCCTTGCTTTCCTTTACCATTATCTTACCTATTCCTACAAGCTGTTCACTTTCATTAATTTGTCTTTGGCACATACACACAGAAAATTTTTTTCAACCATAAAACACAAAGTCACCATTTGTGAAAAAAAAAGGCATGCTGCTGAAGACAATCATATTTAAAAAATTAATCCACTCCCCCAAATACAAATGCTATATGTCTTCTCTCATTTATGTTTTCCAGATTTGTCAAACATGCATACAGAAGATCATGTATGTATATATGACATAGAAGTACTAGCAAATCTGTTAAAGGGGAATAGCCACTGATGTGAGGGTAAAAAGTTGAGAAAAGAAAGTGGGGAGTGCAGGGAAAAATGCGTTCGCCACACAATACACACATGTACAGAAACTTAGTTTTTAGATATGTTATAAATACTGCCTTAATTAGAATTCCTATTGCTGTGAAAAGACACCACAACCATGGCAACTCTTATAAAAATTTTATTTGTGACTGGTACATAGTTTTAGAAGTTTGGTTTATTATCCTGGCAACTTTTAGGCAGTCATGGTGATGGAGAAGGAGTTGAGAGTTCTACATCTCGATCTGAGGGCATCAGAAGGAGACTGTGTCTAACAATGGGTATGGTTTGAGCATATAAGACCTCAAAGCCTGCCTCCACAGTGACACATTTCCTCCAACAAGGCCACACCTCCTAATAGTGCAACTATGGGTCAAGCATTCAAACACATAATTCTATAGGGGACATTCCTATTCAAACAACCACAACACATAAATTAAATATTAAAACATAAGTGACCAGCTAAACAGCAGAGGCATTCCTCTTGGGTATATAAGTCTATGCCTGCTCTCCAACCCAACCCCATACCAACCTCTGACATTCTGAAACCTGAGATACTTAAAGCAGCCATTTGGAGATAGGTTTGTAAGTATGTGGGTAGATAGATGAATTGACTGACAGGCAGATAGACAGAAAGAGAAGTATTTACCAAAGCAAACCCTTAAGAAGCTTACAGCCACAAGCTGGAGAAATCACATTGGGCGCCTCAAAAGTCCCCTTAACAGACACCTAAAAGAATTTCATTAAACCAATGTGTTATCTTCAGCACAACTAATGTGCTCGCTTCTGTTCTAGCAAACTCATGAATAATAGATAAAGGAAGCTTCGTCTGTTTTAATTAATTTGGTCTTGAAATGAATTCAATCCAATACAAAATTAGCAGGCAATTAAGTCTCATTGGCTCAACTGGACAAAAACATGCCAATGTTATTGGCTAGAAAAGCAAATTGGATATGGACAGGAGCCATGGTACATTCTCCCAAAGCAGGACCAGGAAAAGGAAAGGGGCATCTGCCAGTTCCCACAGGGACACAGCTTGCTTCCCTTTCCCGGTCCCAGAACTAATTTCCTACCTCATCCCAGGAGTTTCAGGATTCACATGTTAGGAAATCTTGAGAGAGATGTCCAGTGCTTGTCAAGATTATAGGCTGGAGAGGTGACTCAGTTAAAGTGCTTTCTGGACAAACATGAGGACCTAGTTCAGGTCCTTGGGACCCACATTAAAGCAAGGCATGAAGGTAAATATCTGGCTGAGCAGAGATGAGTAGATCCCCAAAGCTTGTTCCCAAGCCATTCCACCCAATCAGTGAGCTCCAGATTCAGTGAGGAGATCCCGTCTCAAAGTATAAGGTGGATAGTAATAGAGGAAAATAATTGGCACCAACTTGTGGTCTCTGCACAGACATGCATAGATCCCACATGCATATGCACACGGAGACTGATTGTATGTATGTTGTGTTTGTTTTATAAACCTTCGAATAATTCATGAGAATTATCTCTGTGCCTAAGCAATGATATAATTATCAACAGCATTCTTGGACATATGTAATAAATGCATTAAGTTCCAAGAAATTATCCCAGTTTATTAAATACATGAGTTTTGCAGATTCTTGGCTCCATTATCCATTCACCAATTAAATACAGTGTTATATAAATAACTTGTCTTAAAATAGTGCTTTTCTTCATTGTAAAATAGTAAAAATATAAGATTGATTTTCTCCTCCAGGCTATGTGCACTTTTTACTTAACCTTTTAGAATTGGGAAGACATAAACACTGTTGAAATTACTTTAAAAGGCAATGTCCAAGGGTTCAAAGATTAACTACACAGGGGTATATAATCACAGCAATTTACATTACTTTTGAGTTTATGTATATTACATAACTGTGCATATGTGCATGGACTGTGTGTGAACGGAGGTCAACAGTTGACATTGGGTGTCTTCCTCAAATGGAAATAATTGAATTTAAGATTTATTTATTATTTATTCTCTCTTCTCTCTTCTCTCTCTCTCTCTCTCTCTCTCTCTCTCTCTCTCTCTCTCTCTGTGTGTGTGTGTGTGTGTGTGTGTGTGTGTGTGTGTGTGTGTGTAGAAGAAGGAGACTGAAGTTGGGTATCTTCTCCAATAGTTCTATATTTTTTAAGACAGGGTCTCTCACTGAACCTTAAAGTCACTAATTTGAATAAATTGGCTGAACAATGAACTCCAAGGATGCTCTTCTTTCTCAGCACTGTAGAACTAAACTCTTGCCCCAGTCCTTGTGTGGTAAGCACATTACCAGTTGAGCCATCTCCCAAGTCCTCCAAATAACTTTAAAGATATTTACTTCAACCCCTTATTCAAGAATTGGATTATATCTGCCTATTCTTAAATGTCTATAGCAATGGGAACTTAGCACATGGAACTGCCCATTCAATGTCTAAAGAACATTACTGTTGGATTGAGATGAAATTCATTTTCAAGTAAACATATACTGCTTCCACCTCAGACCAACTTGGTTCCTCTTCCATGTGTATCTTTTTTTTTAAATGTTTATTTATCATGTATACAATGTTCTGTCTGTGTGTATGTCTACAGGCCAGAAGAGGACACCAGACCTCATTACAGATGGTTTTGAGCCACCATGTGGTTGCCGGGAATCGAACTCAGGACCTTTGGAAGAGCAGGCAATGCTCTTAACCTCTGAGCCATCTCTCTAGCCCCATGTGTATCTATATTCTCCTCTATTCTTCAGTTTTAACCACCACTTCCCACCAGCTCTTCCAGTCAATTTCATGACATGACTCTGAGCCCGTCATTGATCTGGTCATGCCCTTTGGAATTAACTTCAATGGCCATGACCATTAAGGAAAAATAACTACTTGTGTGCCAGGAAGATATGGAGCTTTGTCTTGAGAATATGATTCTAAAGCCATCTGTAAAAGGGCTCTATGCTTAATCCTTTCAGCCTCAACATCTTCATCTACATGAGTAGGAGGGTCCATCTTGTATGATTATTATAAGGTAATATACTAAGTATGCATCAAAACGTCCCATACATTTCAGTGTTCAGCCAATGGAAAACAAATTACTACAGTTAATTCCCATAAGCATTTTCACATTAACTCACATACACTTCACAACTAGCCATAATATTATTACACTTCCTATTAAATGAATAAAGTAAGTTATATGCTAGCTTATTTTCCCAAGTTCACACAGCCACCCTCAAGAAAGAGCCAAGTTTTGAGTTTATGAGGCGTGTCTAACCTGTGATGACATGCATGCAGCTGAGGACAGATATGAATAAGGCCCAACACAAAACTACAAACTTGGCTAAAATATTACATGTTTTGTGATATCTTTGTAACTTGATTGTATAGTTTTCAAGTATGAACTTCATGGATGCTGGGTTGCAATGTCAAAAAGTTGGACATGTTTGAAATACAATCCAATTTTAAAGTTGCTGTCTGACAGCCTACTCTCTGGGATGAAATGCTTGTCTGATCCAAGCCAAGTGCTAGACCAAGACTTTGGCTTCCTCATCAACATACAATTATACTATTGTTTCCTCATATGGGCTTCTTCTTAATCCAATATTTCCCCTCCATGATGTGTTCAGCATGGTAAATGGAAAATAGCATTGAGCCCTTTTCAATGGCTTGTCTCTGAATGTACTAAAAAGTCAATGTTGCTGGTGTCTTCTCAGAGACTGATTCTCATTCAACACATAGCCTCTGCTCTCAACTTAGGGTTTTTCACATATTTGATGAAAATACCTTCCCCAACTCTGTCATAGAAAATTATTCGAAATGTCAGCTCCAACAGGACATTAGCCATATGAGTTCTCTCTCCAAGATGATGTGGATATATTGCAAATCAGTGGGTTAGAGATCAATCCTGTACAAGATAGATTCTGGTTCACCTTCTCTGGGAGAGCCAATTACTTTTGTCACTGTCGTTATTAAATCTTTCACTTGGCACTCAAGTCATTCTGGTTGACAAAGTAAGAATCCACAGCAGTAACTAAAAACTGAAACCACATGACAAGACTTTGAAACTTTCTAGACATTTGTAAAATGGTGAGTAACTTGATAACCCCCAAGGGACCTTCTAGCTCTTACACTCTGGGGAAATTCCAGAGTGTGCCAGCTACTCTGTAGTCTAGACTTTGCCTCCCCTGAAGTCTTAAATCCCAATACTAGCTTCTAACACTCTAGCTAGTCACAAAACTTATCCAGCTGTGTTATCACACTCTCTGCTGTGCCCCCCATATGCACAGTGATTTTACAACTACTATTTCCTCTACATTCACTTGTTCAGATGACATGCCTGTTCACAAAGCTAACTCAAACAAAGCAGTTTCTAAAACAACTCTCTAGGTGCAAAAGGAATATATTGGTTTAGATTTCAAGGGCTTAGAAGATGGCTCAACCAATAAAGAACCTACTCAGCAAGAATGAGGACCTGAGTTCAATCCTCAGAACCTACAAAGAAAGGTGGATATAGTGGTGCATGTTTGTAATCTAGTGCTGGGTATGGGGAGACAGGAAGACCACCAAGCCTCACTTGCCATGCAGTCTTAGCCTAATTAGTGACCTCCAGGCAATGAGAGACTCTGTCTCACAGGAGGTAGACAGCATTCTGAAGATGACACCCAAGACTGCACTGGCCTCAGCATATTTGTACACATACATGAACATGAATCCCACATGCATGAACAGGCACATATAGAGAAAAATGTATCATAAACTTACCAGGAAAATATAAAATTTTAGTAGTAAACACAGGTAGAAAATTCTTTGTGACCTTGGGTTAAGCAAGGATTCCTTAGCTATGACACTACAAGCATGATCTATTTTTAAGCCTGATTCACTTTATTTCATCAAAATGAAGACCACTGCTTTTAAAACAAAGTTCTTAAGAAATAAAAAGACAAGTCACAGAGTAGGAGAATAAGTTACAAATGATATGTAAATATAGATAAATATCTGAGTCCCACCCCCAAGACATGCCTTTCTTTCACATTAAATACACATGTATACATACATGATGCAGAATGCCAGGCACATTCTCAAAATTTAGGCTTAAAGCAAAGATCTTAGGCTTATGACATTCACATTCTAACAGGGGGAATGTACAGTTTCAGGATAATGGCAGGCATAGACTCCACACTTTTGACTAATCTTTTTCTTTCAGGCCCATCAGTGTATCCTGTCAATTCAATTCTGCAAGTAGCTGAAGAATCTAGCACTGCTTGTATGCTACAGTGCAATACCTCTGGTCCATACCATCTCTGCCTCCTTAATACTCACCCTCCATCTAGCTACCTTCCCCATTTCAGAGGTTTCTACAAGCAGCACCCATAAAGATCCTCCGGAAGCAGAAATCTGACTAAGCTACACACCTCAAAAACCCCCAGTGCCTCCCTCCCTCCATCAAGACAAAAGGACCTTCTTAGAAGGCCTGATAAGACTCTATGAGAAAGCCCATCCCCCACCTCCCTCAAGACTCCAGCAAATATTCTTCCCCTTACTTCCTCTGTTGCAACAGGTCAGGTCTTTTTGCTGAATTACAATAGGACAGACAAGAGTTCAGACACAGGATATTTGATTCTGAGTAGGAAACTGTTTTCTTTCAGTGTCTGTCCAAATATAACCTTACGACTGTGACCTTCCCTATTTTATGTAAACTAGAAATTCATTACTTTGGGGTACTTCCCACTCTCATGTTGGCTTCATTTTTTTCACTGTTTTCATCACCACTTGAAAAATATCCATTGATTGATTCTGCTTACCCCAGGAAACCATTAAGATCCTGGAAAGCAAGTGTCAGTTTTCACATATCTATTTGCGGTGCCCAAGATAATGCTGCTATATGGAAGTACTTAACAGATATTGTTGAATGAATAAACTAACTGTAAGTCCCGTCTCCCTCTGCCTGCTTTGTTTATACATGTTTGTGTATAGGAGAGGGTACATGTATGTGGGTATGTGCAGAGCAATAACCATCTACTATGCTTTCTTGAAGCATGAACTCATCAACTGGACCGAGCTGTCTGGCCAGTGAGCCCCAGGAATCTACCTAACTGCATCTCCAGCATTATTCACCACAACTGACTTTTTCGTGGATTCTGAGGATCAAGCTCGGGTTATCATGCTTTCATAGGAAGCACTTAGACAACTGAAATATCTCCCCAGCCAAACTACTACTTTTCAGAGGCAGACAATTTCTTTTGCCCCTACGAACTCACACATACACATCAGAGCTAGCAAGCAGGTACCTAAAAAAACCAGCACACACCACTCATATGATAGTTCCTGTCATTTAGGGGGTGCTTCCTTCTGCTGATGCTCATTCATTGCTGCTTTCTGGAGTGGCTCAGAACATCTCAGAGACTGGAACAGACCAGAAATGGACATCTCTGCCGAAGTCTGACAGGCTAGAAATGGCCATCCCTATGGGGAATGTCTCACAGGCCAGAAATGGACATTCTATCCCTGCTATTTCCTAGCTGTGCTGCCTCAGATTGGTCACTGAGTGCTATGAGTCTCAGTCTCCTTACCTGTGACTACAAGGACATGTGCTTGGTTTGGGTGTTTATGGAGACTGAAGGCAAATAGGAAGTTAATGGGGGCATCTCAGGTCATAGAATCTGGATAGAATTACTCAAGGTAGAAACCTAGTTAAAAAAAAAAAACTCATTGAGGAACCAGCAGTGTAGCCCAGACAGCATCAAGGTGTAGAAAAGTGTTTGTAGTATGTAGGCAGAGGCTGCTTGTTCATTCCAGGCTGCTCAGACTCAGAAACTATATTAGTTGCAATATTGTTTGGCCAATAGCTTAAGCATATTTCTGGTTTATTCTCATATCTTAAATTAACCCGTTTCTATTAATCTGTGTATTGTCACATGGCTGTGACTTACCAGCAAGGTGCCAGTGCATCTGTTCCTGGTGGTGGCTACATGGCTTCCCTTTGACTCCACCTACTTTCTCCTAGCATTTCCTGCCTAGCTGTATTCTGCCCTATCACAGGTCAAAGTAGCTTCTTTATTCATTAACCAATAAAAGCAACACATTTATAGAATGACTTCCTACATCACTTCCCCTTTTCTATCTAAATAAAAAGGAAAGTTTTAACTTTAGCATAGTAAAATTACATATAACAAAACAGTTATCAAGTAAAAATTATAGTTACATTTATATCTACTTTATCTTTTATCATAACTAAGGAAAACTATAACTATAATTCTCTATTCTTCAACTCTATCAAAGACTCCAGAAATTTATAATATTACCTAAGTAAACAGGAAATGCATTATAAGAAACTTCTAAAATTCTAGAATCTTGCTACCTGGACAGTCACTCAAAGTTCTTCTGTATTGTTGGGGCACACATCTTCAGCCTGCTGGTCCATAGTATCTGGCAGACTTTTCCACAATGCAGGAAATTTCAAAGACAGTTCCACCTATATTGGCAGTTTGTTGGTTTCTTTCTTCTTTGTCCTGCATAATGTATGGCAGACTCTTTCATGAAGCAAGAACCCCGAAGGCTGTCTCACCTTATTTAGGCAGCTTCAGCAATCATTTTTGTGTGGGTCTTGCAATTCCAATCAAGCAGTCCAGGCAAGAGCAGTTTCTTGCCCAAATGGCTAACAAATTCCATAAGGAGCCTCTTTGATGCCCATCATCCTCTTGGAGTAGATTGGTGCTGCCAGGAGCAGATTTGTCTCATTGTCATGAAAAGTCTTAAGCTCTTAAAACATTTTAAATACCATATTCTGAAGGTCTCAGAAAGATTTGAAGAAAACCTGTCTATCTGAAATATAACTCTATATGTCTAGAAAACCTAACTAACATGACTACAAACTTGACTATTTTGGATGACTATCTATTAACCTGTATTTCTTAATTATACATTATACTTTTAAATGAGCTGCACAAACACAATACCTTAATCAAGAGCAGAAATATACATATAACTAATTTGACCTTAAATTTATATCAATAAACCAAGATCCATACCAATGCAAATCTCTACAACATATCTCCCTTTAAATGTAAACAAACATTTATAAACAATATTTTGGAATTTCGGCATGGTTCTCTTAAAACTGCTTCCTGCTTTTTGTTGGGCAAAGTAATTTTTGGAAGGTGGGGATGTTCACAGCAACCTTTCAAGGGATCTTGGTCCATGAAACCACATTAGTCTGGAAGAAATACATAGGTTCTCATATTCTGTGAAAACAAAAGCAGGACCTCTTTTCCAAAGCAACAGATCCTTAGACTCAAATTCTGAAGTCAAGATACCTCTAAAATATATGTTGGTTTAGCTTAGCAGCCTATACAATGAAATGTCTTTCTGTACTTAGCTCATTTACAGTCAAAAATATAAAGTAAACATAATAACATATATAATCCAGACTCTCTGTATATATTCCTTCTTTACATGGTTTATTTTTCTTATTCTATTATTTTTTCTACAAGTTAACTCTGTCTCTTTAAAGACTTTGTTTTATTTTGTAAAAAAAAAATACTTCTTTTTATAACTATACCTTTTTTCTTCTCTCTCTCAGGCTTACATACATTTTTTAAACATACTATGACCCATTTCAAGGTCTTTTTCATCTGAATTTTTCTTTATTGTGCGTCAGTAATACTTTTTTTTTTTGACCAGGGCTGCTTCTTTTTTTATTATTGATTTTTATTGAGCTCTAAATTTTTCTGGCACATCTGTCCCTGGCAGCAGCTATGTTCTTCCCTTTGACTCCACCTACTTTCTCCAAGCATTTGGTTTAGTTTTGTCTCCTAGCTCTCTTCTGCCCTATCAAAGGCCAAATAAGCTTCTTTATTCATTAACCAATAAAAGCAACACATATATAGAAAGACTTCCCACATCAGTAGTATGTATCTACGGAAATTTCTACTGTTGAATGTGGATTAAGAGAGTACAGAATGAGGCTTTAGTCAGTGCAAGTAAAATTTCAAAACCTAATCCATCCAGGAAACGTTGGTACTTAGCACATGACTGTCTTGGCATTTGGAAGATTTTAACTCAGACATCAGATTCTTCTGTCTGTCTCTATCTTATTTCGGTCCTTCCATGTACCAGATCAGACCAGACCAGAATGCCCCACAAGATCTCTCCAGAATAGAGTAACTGAAACTCTAGCCCAGATTTTCATGAAGTCCTTCAGCCTTAGAAAGTAGGAATAAGGAAATGGTGTCTTCCAATGAAAATTTATATAATAACATTGTTTACATTTGATATGTAATGACATTGTTTACAGTTAAAGATCATTGTCTTCATATATTGCACAGTTGTTTATTCTTTTAGTCTTCAAGTTAGATAGGTATTGAGAATTATATGTTTGTCATATTTATTTTTAGGTTAATCAGGTCTTTTAGATACATAGAGATTATATTTAATATAGATAATATAATCTTCAGCCTGTTTGAAGAGCTGTAGAAAATGGCCTATAATCTAACCTAGAATTCTGTGCCAACGAGACACAATTACTCCTGGCAACGCCACTCTACTCCTGAGAGAACGTTGAGCACCAAAGGCACTCCACTGGGAGCTTGTCTTCTTGGCAGAACTGGCCTTTGGGTTAAGAAAAGCCCATACCTCAACTTCTGACAATGTAACAGGATTGTCTTATCCTGCCAAGACAGGGTAGGATAGATCTAAGAAAGTTCCTTGCCTTTAATAATGGTATGTCAGTTATGTTAGGCCTTAGCCAAAGTTGGTTGACTCAACATTGCAAACGAGACTTTGGGTGATTGCCCAGGTAGTCAGTTGTCTCTGTCAATTGTTGCACATTTTGGATATCTCTCGTTTGTTAAGTAATATTTATTCCCTTCTCAGATCTTTGATGGAAGATTATATAATTGTAGTTACTCTCTACATTATTTAGACTCCTTGAGAAAGAATGTTTAGCAAAACTTTTGTTCTCAATATTGTTGGTTATATTTATTATTTGTTATTATTGTATATAATTGTATTTGGTTTAGTTCTGTCTTATTTAGACAAAAGGGGGAGATGTAGGGTTAAGCCCAGCCCATTAGGGGGCGTGTTCGCCTCGGGCTAATGTTTACCTATAAATCTGCCGGGCATGGGCCCAGCCTCCCCTTCTGCTTCCTGTTCTCCGTGGGAACCTGTGGTACTGTAAGTCTATTTCCCCATTAAAGCTGTATATATTATTACAATCTGTTTGCATTCATTTACGCCATTACACACATATAAACACATACACGCACATACACACACACACAGAAACAGGGACACTGGTCATCCTTGATACAAGAGTGCCAACTTTATTGTGCTCCAGGGAAGCTTATATTGGGTCCCTTATCTGATAGCCACACCCCGGCTCTTTCAGCTGCAGGCCTCATCAGAACCCACCCCCCTGCCATCAAGGTCGTGTGCTCAGAGCAGCTGCAGGCACAGGTGTTTTGCCCAGTTCACTCTAGCAGGCAAAAGGGTCTGAGGCAGGCAAAGAAAGTCAAGGGGCCAGGGAAATGCAACCCCCAACAGCTCCCTCTTTTCTATATAATTAGATTAGGCCTGTCTTGGGTTGCAGAAGTGCATATTCACATTTTACCCATCATAAAGAACACTGCCTCAGCCCGCAAGGCCTCTGTCCTAGGTTGACAATGACAGGCTCCTATCGGTTCACTGGTCTTCCTGTAGCCTGCTAACCCATACTGCTCTCAGAGGAAGCTCACTTTCTTGGGCAAATAGCAATATTACATCGCTACGGCTGCTGCTGACACCTGTTGTAGAGGCAGAGCAACAGAAACCCTCTGGCTACAGGAATTCCTAAGGCCAGCTGTTCAGCAAGCCTAGGCCGTATGGGAGTGGCTGGACTGTCATGGGCGTGGCACAAATATAACAGAAAGGAAAGGGAGCAGCCAACTGCATGCTCCGACTGTTCTTATATAAGGAGGTATATAAGTAAAACCAAGAAAAATGCCCTGGCGAAAATTACATAGGGAATTCCACTATACCACTATAGGGAATTCTGGATTCCGGAAACAAAACTCCTGAGAATCCTTGCTAACCTCCTTGTATAGTGATCACGGTCCCCATTACCATAATAAATAATGTGCTCTGACCATAAATCATAATACCGGGCCAACATTTGTTGAGTGCGCACACACCCACCCATGGAGCCGCCTCAGCTTGCTCCGCCCGGCTGCCTCGGACCAGAAGCCACTTTCTCGCCACCCAGCCTCAGGCCCCTTTAGCAAATCCCATTGGCCTGCGCCACCAGAATCAGCCTGAGCGGCAGGCCGACTTAGAGACCCTCTGCAACTGCTGCAAGGGCAGTTGCGGCACACACACTGCACTCCTGGGCATGTAAAGTCTGAACAGTCAGCTGCCCTCATGAAGCTCAGCTCCAGCAGCAACCTCTCTGCTCTCAGGGATTCCGGGAAGCAGCCCACACTCTGGAATTGCTGAAGAGGCCCAAACTCACCCCACTGCCGCCTTCTCCATTCACCACGTGCAGATGGGCAGCCCAGTGGATTCTGAGCGACTACAGCCCGCCTTGTCTCCAACACTTGACGCCTGGTCCTGGTACCGCCATGGCTTCCCCCTCGGCCCTGTAACCTTCAACAAAAAATCATTTGGGAATTTGGGCATCGTTCCTCTATAAACTACTTCCTGCAGTTTATTGGGCAACATATCTTTGGGGGTATTCATGGCGACCCTTTGCGGAGTTCCTGGTTCACAACAAATCCCTAGACTCAAATCCCAAAATAAAGATATCTTTATGCTGGTTTATCTTCGCAGCCCATACAAGAAAATGTCTCTTCTGTGTCTATATTACTTTCTGTACATATTAATTTTTTTTTAAACTTTGTTTAATTCTGGTGCCCTGCTTCTCTACCGGTCAATATCTGAACAGAATTACTAGCACCCATCTTCAATCCGCCCTCACCATCACTTGGTGGCCAGCCTTCCAAGGGTGATCTCCCAACATCTCCCCAAATCCCGATCTCGCTGGGGGCCTCTGCCTGTAGTGCCTGTGCCACAGGACGGTATGCGAGCCGGGAACTAAGCTGGAGACTTAAACACACACACACACACACACACACAAATGGGGGCACGGGTCATCCTTATTACAAGAGTGCCAACTTTATTGTGCTCGGGGGAAGTTTATATAGTGATGCTTAACTGATAGCCATGCCCCAGCTCTTGGGATCTTTCAGCTGCAGGCCTCATCAGAACCCACTCCCCTGCCATCAAGGTCTGCAGCCTCCAACACAATCCCTCATGTGGAGTCCTTGCTTCCTAGATGAGTCTGATCTGTATCAAATTGACAAAACAAACAAACACAAGAAGCACCAAGTCTGATAGGCCACTGTATTAATTTTCTATTCACCATGATAAATACAAGCAGCTTAAAGAGAAAAGGGTTCTTTGGGTTCATAGGTTCAAGAATAAAGTCTATCACAGTGAGCAAGCATAGTGGCTTCATCTCATATCTTTTGAAGATCAGGAAGCAGTCACGGAGCTAGAAATGGAACTCTCATAAGGCCATACCCAATGAAACCCCTCTAAATAATTCTGCAACTTAACAAAATTGTCCCATATGGGGAAAAAGTATTCAAACATTTAAGCCAGTGGGAGACATTTTACACCCAAACCATAACAGCTACCAAATTTACTTTGGGCAAAAGTGTCTGAAGGTAGATGAGAGTCAGCAGGGTACTGGGGGCAGCATGAATAAAACATTAAATGACTGGGAAAATGGTGAGCTGGCAGGTTAACACACTTGAACCCTGCATTTAGCTTCATTTTCTAGATCTTCAAATGGAAATAATAAGACCTTAAAGGACAAGGTTGCTATAAGCGTCTGTAATGGCATTCTGAAAGTGTAGCTAGCCATGTAGACATCAATAATTAGGAAGTGATCAGAACCTGGGAAACCTGTAGTTTTATTACTTACCTTCAAATCTCAAAACAAAAATCACTCTTAATAAAATCCTTTTTCTCTTCTTATACCCTATTTCCCTTCTCACTTCCTCCCACTTGGGTCCCCCTTGAACATATTTACATATCCAGTCAAGGGTGGCCCTCTTTTGCATTCTCTTACCCACAATTATGTTCTTCATGAAACCTTGTGGTTTAATGTTGCAAGTTTAAATTTCTTTGAAAATTAATCAGAAAGACAAATTTTACAAGCAAGTCTATATGAACAAGAAAGTAACATATGTGGACTCCCATATTGACTCCAAGCAGATAATTACATTAAATCTTGCACATGTCCCTAAGCCCTCTTGCTTCTCAGAAATGTTTACTTCAAAAGACCTTGAATCCTATGGAGAAATTTAGTTTACACTTTGCTACACATTAATCTGAACCTTGGTGAGTTAAGAAAGCTGACTCTGGGGAACATTAGAGGGAACTTCTTTAGATGCTGCGTACCTAGTATCTAGAGAGGTGGCATGGCCAAAGTTACACAGGTAGTATCAGGTAACCTGCACAAGGTGGAATGCCAGATTTAACAGCCACTTTATCTGTGAGTATCCTGAGAGCACATAGCTCCTTCTGGTCCTAACTGGTGCCTTCTGTACTTGAACACCTCCAGCAACAGAGAACTCACCATATCCTGAACAACCCAATTCACCTTCACTTATTTCTGGCCCATGTGAAATTACTACATTAGAATGAATTTCCAGAGATTGGGAAGATGAATGCATTGATAAAGTGTTTGCTTTGTGAGTGTGTGGACCTGAGTTAGGATCCCCTGAACCCATGTAAAAAAATAAACAGATGTGGTGGTGTTCTTAGAATCTTAGTGGTATTGAGATGAAGAACACAGACAGGAAGATTTCTGTGTTTTAGTAGCCATCTATTTTCTCATTATTTTTAATACTTGCTATACCATGTCTGGTACCAATTAAATGATAAATAAACCCAGTGAATGAGTAAATGAGTAAAGGTAGACTAAGAGTTATATTCATAATATGCAAGGAAATAATAATTCACTCCGAAAGGTCCTATTGGAAACTTCTGACCTGTCCTTTTCTGACCTGTGTGCTGGCATACATATGTGCACGTATTTGCATGGGTGTAGGTGGGTGGCCTACTTGACAAAGTTCTAAGTGTGTGAGAGATTCTGTCTCAAATAAAAAGATAAAAGGTGCCAGAGAAACAACACCTAGGTTTGTTCTTTCTCTGTCTTACACACACACACACACACACACACACACACACACACACACCTGCATGTACCCACACACACACATGTGTCCATGCCTATGCTCACACACACACCACTTATATCACATATACATGAATACCACAGATATATATGCATCAAAATAGCCATGGGTTTCCATGGAGTCTTTGGCAATGAGGTAATATTTTCCTATGCGTATTATGGATGCAATTTTTAGTCTCCCATTCACCCACTCATTCTTTCCTTGGATTTATTAACATATTTTTGGTAACAGACACAATGCAGTAGGCATTAAAGATCATCAGGCCTTGAGATCAAAAAACTAGAAATCTATCCAAAACGCAGTGTGAGGGTTACACTTAAAATATCAGGAGTTTCTTCTCTTCTGGCTCTGGGGGATAAAAGTATGCTATCAAAGTCAATAAGGTCCTCTAGAGGCTCTGCATCAGAACTGCCCCATGCTACTCTCAGGGACTGGTAGTTTCCAGTAATGACTTATGCTTCTCCACTTATAGGTGCCCCAGTGACTCCGTCTGCATCTCCTCAGTGTTCTCCCTATGTGTCCCAATGTCCCCGCTCTCATAAAGACACCAGTAACTAGATAGAACACAATGTGCCATGACAGCCTGAGCTAAAACAACCCTATTTCCAAGTTAGGTTACATTCACAGGTACTGGGGAACAGGATTTAAAATGACAATTGTGTGGCTTGGTCTGTTTGTGGGACCTCTGGCAGTGGAACCAGAATCTATCCCTGATGCATGAGTTTTTGGAGCCCATTCCCTATAGTGGGATACCTTGTTCAGTCTTGATGCGTGGGGAGGGACCAGGTCCTGCCTCAACTCAATATGTCAGGCTTAGTTGATTGCCCATGGGAGACTTTATCTTCTCTGAGGAGTGGATGGGAGTGGAAAGAGTTGGGGGAGGAGTGGGGGGAAGGGGAGACTGTATATGTAAAATGAATTTTTTAAAACATTTAAAATTTTTGGTTCAAAAGACAACTCACAAAAAATGCCTCACATAAAGAGATCTTGTCATATAAAATTTACTCATTTTGTGGAGTTACTTTTGAGTTCTACATCCAGAACAGCCTCAAGACTGCTTACTGAAATGATCAAGCCTCACAGAATATTACAGTCAGGACTTGACCATAATTCTAAGGGAAGTGGCTTCTTGCCATTGAATTCAGCCTGGGATTGCTAATCCAGGTGTTTCAGTCCTGGTGAAGGGAAGAGGATGACTCTCAAAAGTCAGTCAGACAAATGCTCTGTCTCTGGAATTCGAATCAATAGAAAAACCAACGTGGTTCTACTTACACCATAGCCCTCCAAGATCCTCGAGTATCTTCTTGACCCCGTAGCCCTCCAAGATCCCTGATTGTCTTCTTGACCCCATAACCCTCCTAGATCCCCGAGTGTTTTCTTGACCCCATAGCCCTCCAAGATCCCCGAGTGTTTTCTTGACCCCATAGCCCTCCAAGATCCCTGAGTGTCTTCTTGACCCCATTACCCTCCTAGATCCCCGAGTGTCTTCTTGACCCCATTACCCTCCTAGATCCCCGAGTGTCTTCTTGACCCCATAATCCTCTTAGATCCCTGAGTGTTTTCTTGACCCCATAGCCCTCCTAGATCCCTGAGGCCCCACAAACCACCTTTCTTCTGCCACGTTCAATTTGGTTCTGAAGGCGATACAGTGTCCCCACTGGTTAATTTTTTGTTAACATCAGAGTTATTGCCTGTCTCTTAGAGCTACAGCCTGTAACAGTTGTTAGGACCTTCATGGTGGGGCTTTAGTCCTACAGTGATTGCTTGGTAAATAAAAGACTCATGTGGTCAAAAAAACAGAGAGAGATACAGTAAAGAGAGTGTCAAAGACAAAGAAAATGTTTAAATGATTTACAGCATGTTAAAAATATATGCAGGCTAAAAGTTGAAGTTCTTAAAGTAAAAAACAATAAAAAAAAAGGAAGAGAGTTGTTGTGTGTGGTAGTACACACCTTTAATCCCAACACGTGGAAGGCAGAGGGAGATTGACCTCTGTGACTTCAAGGTGTGGTAGCACACGTCTTTAATCCCAGTGCCTAGAAGGCAGGGACAAACAGATCTCTGTGAGTTCAAGGTGTAGTAGCGTACACCTTTAATCCCAATGCCTGGGAGGCAGAGACAGGCGGATCTCCGAGAGTTCAAGGACAGCCTGGTCTACAGAGTTATTCCAGGTCAAAGATACAGAGAACCTGTCTCAAAAAGCAAAAAATAAAAGTAAAAATAAACAAAATAGAGGTTAAAATAAAGCGCACAAAGATGGAAAATACACAGAGAATTTTGATACTGTATGCTATTATGCTCTCTTTGAATTGTTTGAATGCTGAGGAAGGAGCAAGAGCTACTAAAAGATATTTGTTTATAAATGCTGCTGAACTAATCCAACATAGATGTTTTGAAAATACCTTGACTTTGAAATTTGGATCTAAGGACATGATGCTTTGGAAAGGAGTTTCTTATTTTGTTTTCACAGAGGAGACCCTGTTCATTTCTTCTATTCCGATATGGTATGATGCCCTCCTGAAGGGTTGCTGTGAACATCTTCAGAAAATTGCTTCGCTCAACTGCCAACTGAGATGAAACTAGCACACAGGTTATACCATGAAAGACCTAATTAACAATGCCCCCGTTCAGCAAGAAGCAGTTTGGAGGGAAAAAAACTGCGCCCATGTTCCCAAATATGGTTTATAAACGTTCTTTTACATTTAAAGGGGGATATAATATAGATATGAATAATTTGCATTAGTATAGATTTTGCTTTATTGATAGAGATTTAAGGTTAATTTTGTTATATGTATATGTATTTCTGATATTGATTAAGGTATTGTGATTGTGTAGTTCATTTAAAAATGTAATGTATATAGGTAGTTAATAGATAATCATAATAGTCAAGTTTGTAGTCATGTTAGTTAATATTTTCGAGATGTACATAGATATATTGTAGATAGGCATTCTTCATATTTTTCAAAGATTATAGAATATGGCATTTTAAATGTTTTAATAATTTAGGGTTTTTCATGACAATGAGACACGTCTGCTCCTGGCAGCACCAATCTACTTCAAGAAGAAGATGGGCATCGAAGAGGCACCTTATGGAGTTTTGATAGCCATTTGGGCAAGAAACTGTTCTTGCCTGGACTATTGCATAAACTGGACACAGAGAACCCACAGAGAGAGGATTGCTAAACTTGCCTAAAGGTGAGATGGTCTTTTGGGGTTCCTGATTCATGAAAGAGTCTGCAAGACATTCTTCAGGACAAGCAGATAGTGACTGCCTTTGAAATTTCCTGCTTTGTAGAAATGTCTGCTGGAAACTGTGAGCCTGTAGGCCGAAGATGGATGCCCCAACGATACAGAGAAACTTTGGTGACTGTCCAGGCAGCGAGATGTCTCTGTCATTTCTAGAGTTTGTGAGTTGCTTACTTCTTATTTACTTAGGTAATATTATATTCTTCTGGAGTCTCTGATGGTGTTGAAGAATAGATAGTTATAGTTTTCTATTGTTATGATAAAAGATAAAATAGATATAAATATTGTAACTGTAATTCTTGCTTGATAACTGTTTTGTTATATGTAATTTTGCTATGTTAAAGTTAAAGCCTTTTTTGTTTAAACAGAAAAAGGGGAAGTGATGTGGGAGTGTCATATATCAACCTGTTGATTTCATTGGTTAAATAATAAACAAACTGCTTGGGCTCATAGCTTAGAACATAGGTGGGTGGAGTAAACAGAACAGAATGCTGGGAGGAAGAGGAAGTGAGGTAAGATGCCTCAGATAGAGACGCCATGCTCTGCTCTCCTGAGCAGAGGTGATTCAGCTCCAACCCAGGATAGATGTAGGCTAGAATCTTCCCGGTAAGCACACCTTGGGGTGCAACACAGATGATTAGAGATGGGCTAAATTAATATGTGAGAATTAGCCTAGAAGAGGCTAGATAGAAATGGGCCAAGCAGTGTTTAAAAGAATACATCGTCCGTGTAATTATTTTGGGGTATAAGTTAGCCAGGCGGCCGGGGTGCTGGGGACGCAGCCCCGCCGCTCCAATTACTACACTGGGTGGTCCTTGGACTTCCCATAGGGCAGGGAATCCTAATTGCTCTTTGGGCTGATGAGGGAGGGGGACTTGATCGGGGGAGGGGGAGGGAAATGGGAGGCGGTGGCGGGGAGGAGGCAGAAATCTTTAATAGATAGGTAGATAGATAGATAGATAGATAGATAGATAGATAGATAGATAGATAAATGAAAAACAAAAGTGATCCCAAAGCTCTCCAGAATAACTATAACCACAATAAAAACTCAAAAAAAAGCACAAAAGTCGTGGTTAACCTTTACTGAGAACTTACTAACTCCAGGTTTTCTGCTAAACATTGTATCTATCTTAGTTCCCCAGTTCTCTAACACACCCATGGGTGAAATCAGAAAAAAGGAACTTGGGGGGATTATGTGCTGCTGGAGGCTACACAACTGGAATCCAAGTCAGGTTTTCAGCAGCATTGGACCATTGTGCTCTATAGGTATAGTCAGTCTCCCATGCATCTTATTCCTGGAAGGGAAGGAATCTGTGTTCTGCTATTAGGAGAGAAAAATGAATGATACATGGAATTACTAATGGATTAAACCTGGGCACTGAGCCTGCCATAGAGCTGAGAGCAGCTACCTGCCAAATAGAATCATTGACCCATTCCTACAGGCCACCCCCTGTGCCCACATCGCCTCTTCATTCATTTTTGGTGATTTGTCTCAATCCCATAATGCCAACACTTTCCTATGTCCCAAAGGTGATTTTACCTAACTACTGCTGCCTTGATGTGAATCATTTGTGCAAAAGATGCTTAATCTATAAATCTCACTCAGTCTTAGGTTTGCCTCAGCACTGAAATCTGATCTTGAATATGCAGAGGATTCTATGAAAAAAAAAGTGATGATGTCTGAAACATTCTCACCTGTACTTCCCAAGTCTGCCTTTGCCTACCTCCCCACTATGATGTCAACCAACAGCAGAGGGTCCTGCATAGCTTGATGTCTGTGGGGAGGATTGATGCTGTTTTACCAAAACCCAGCTCAGTTTCAAAAACCATGTTTTACAGGTGCAATAGCAAGTTGTATTCACAGGCTTTGGGGGGTGGGGTGGACAGTCAGGAGCTGACTCCTGTGGACAGAGGTTTCTGTCCCACCCAATCCCACAGTCATTTGTCCCAAGAAGTACACAGAGGTCTATTACATTAATTATAAACTGATTGGCCTATTAACTCAGGCTTCTTATAAACTCTTTTTATCTTAAATTGGCCCCTTATTCTTGTCTGTGTTAGCCACGTGGCTTGGTACGGAGGCATTCTCATCTTTCTTCCTCTGCATCTGTTTGACGACTCCAGACTGGCTCTTTCTTCTTCCAACAATTCTCCTGTTTTTATTGTCCCACATCTACTTCCTTCCTGGTTACCCCACCTATACTCCCTGTCTTGCTACAGGCCAATCAGCATTTTATTAAACTACTACAACAGCCAAATCTTTACAGGGTATAAGATGATTGTCCCACAGCAGATCCCCAAGTAAAGTAAGGCACTGGGGTAAGAAAAAGGTAAGAAAGTTAAAGAAGAGGTAAGATATACAGGCTGGCTAAACACAGAATATTTGCAAGATGAGAGAGAGAAAGAGAAAGAGGGGGAAGAGAGACAGAGACAGAGAGAAGAGGAGAGGAGAGGAGAGGAGAGGAGAGGAGAGGAGAGGAGAGGAGAGGAGAGGAGAGGGAGAGGGAGAGGGAGAGAGAAAACACCTGTTGTGTTCCCCTGACAGAAAGGCTTTTCCAAGCAAGTCACGAAAGTGGCAGAACTGACAGAAGTCTCCTTGTAGAGTGATGCCTTGTATGACCCAAATTAGAAGAAGGAAAGAGAGATTTTTTTTTAAGCTATTATTGGGACAATAGAAGTATTGAGAGATGCTAGCTAACTCAACGGAGCCTGGGTCAGACTGAAGTCAAGACTAATGTCACAGAAAGCATGGCTTTTCAACAAGAGGCCAAATCGAATCATAAATCAAAGATGCAATGGTCAACACAAGGTGATATGAATCCCTTCATTCAGACATTTTGATGATAAGTGATCACAGATCAAGTGTCACTATCCTTCTGATGTTTGGGTTTCAAGGAGATGCAAATGAAAAAGGAGAGGAAAGCATCTTGAGTTTGGTATGGTTTTCTTTTTCCCACAAAAAAAAGTCTGAGTTTTGAGCTACACTTGGATAAGCCTGCTTAGCTTTGCAGCATTAAATTACCCAGCATCCATGGACTGCAAGGTAGACAAGATATGAGAAATCAAGCAACTTAATGTGTTATGTCCTTGAGTTTTTGAAAAGTTAAAAATCCAGTCCCCCAATATTTGTTCTGAGTATCTCTAAGCACAAATGAACGCTACATGTGTCATTTGAGGCATGGTCAAGCCGATTCATGTCTTCAGACACTGGATAGAAATAGAATCATCCCTTCTACTTAAGGATATTTAGAAATGAGGCTAGGAATTGGCAGCTTTATACTTACAACAAGATGCAGCTATTGATATGTTGTTCCAAGGTAGCTTCTGGCTCTCATCTATTTCACTTAGTCTTTCAAAGAAGAAGAAATTGTGCATTGCAAGTCCCCTTGGGAAACCTGAGTGCTGTCCAAATCTCTGGCATGACTAATGATTTTATTGCCAAGCAAAGTTAAACTAATGGTGCCCTGGACACCAGAAGAACACCTTTCTTTCTTGGAAACACATTTGGGTTAAGGGGAAGCATTTTTCTCCCTTTCACAGTATTCCCATGGAGGCTCATAACAGCAACTCCTACTCCTGCCTTCCACATTTTTCTTTATCTCTTTGATGAGAGAAGTGTTGGACTTCATTTGCCGTATATTTTTTTTACCACAGAGCAAAGAGTAAAGTGCTCCATCTGACCTCTTCCTTGCGTTTCCCTCTCACTGGCACCAGCCTTAATTAACACAAATAAGAGATGCACAAGAACATCTCTTATTTCAGATGGTTGCTTTAATTCCAGAATGAATAGAAAGTCTGTTCAGAATGTAAATGTAAGCCAGGTCACTATTGCACCTTCATCAGCCATGAAGGTGATGTTGGAATTGACCCATTTAGTTCCCATGTACTGGTCTCAATACTTCTTAAACCTAGAAACAGGAAGACATTTTAATATTTATTGCTATTAATTTACTTAAATTTACTTAACACTAAGAGAGTTTGTGTTCTATTTTGAAAATGTGGTCAGTTAAAAGAATGGCCACAGTTATTTTCCTTGTATCTATAGTCTTATAAGATACTGTCTTCCACCCACAGTTGGAGTTGGGGGGGAAAGGTCAGAACTTAAATCTGGGTGACAATGTGACCCATTTTGACTAGCAAATCAAGAATAGAGGTGACATAAATGAGTATTCTAAAAGTATTTGGTCTGGCTCTCCTAGACCTTCCTCTCACTATTCATAGAAGCCAGCCACCATGAAATCAAGCCCAGACTAGCCATCTGGAGAATAGCAAACCATATGGAGAGAGGACATGGTTATAGATCTGGCTGGTCATCACAAACCAGTCTACCCTTGTCAGCCCTCCAACCTGAATGCAGATTCGTGAGCACCCCTAGTACAGACCAGCTGAACCAAACTCAGGCCCGAACAATCTCCAACTTCTAACTTGCAAAATCCTGAGAAGAAAGGTTTTTGTGGAAGTCACTCAACGACAGGCCAGTCTCAAGGGAGCACCAAATGGACACATAGACAATGAGGTGGCATGTGTCATCACCTCTGGTTATTTTCTACATCACTGCTTGAGAGGCAGATCCAGCTGATCAGTTTCTGTCACTGTGTGTCAAAGGGCCCTGACATCTTTGCCTCCCACCATCGTTCTAGTGTTTGTCAACCTGGAAGTCCTTTGTCTAGAAGTTTTCTATGTGTTATTTGCTGGCTTTGGTATCACTGTTGTTTCCAAAATTGTTGCTGCTTGCAAACTCAGGAACACACTGTCTCAGAGTAATCAGATGAGGAGAAATTCTTGGTGGTTAATTTGGCAAGTTGAATGAGGAGTCATTTCTGCATTTAAGTCCAACGTTTACCACCTTTAGGGTATTGGCTAAAAGTTCTGAACAGTCACTATTCTGAAAGAACTCAGAAATTTATTCAGACTCCTAGTCCAGAAAAAAACACCTTTAGTGACTGTTGTTCACAAGGACAAGAAAGTCCCTGTGTGTTCTTCTGCAAGCAGAAATCTAAATTCATGTGGAAATACCACAGAATTCTTCTGGAATTCCTGTGTAGAACAGCTTACAACTGAACTGGATTCCTTATCTCCACTGGTAATACTGTCAGCTTCAAGAATGTGGAGACCTGAGTAATCTCACCTCATTTATTCTAGGACAAAGATATTACAAAATAAATTAAACTCAGGGAGTCTTAAAGAATTCTGGAGCATCCACTCTTGAGGCAAAAGTCCGCTCTGCCTGATGATGCAGTTCTGAGCTCTGTGGGTCAATGTTTTCGAAGCTTGTTGGCAACAAAATGATTTGAAAATTGATTAGCAAGAGAGGGCTCCAAAATTTCTTTTTCTTACCTAATCAAACAAGAGTAGGCTCCTCCCTGGAATGTCAATCTATTTTTTTTCTTTTCTATTACAGAATTTTTCTTTGATTGAAGACAATTTTTTGTTTGCTTGCAAATGTAGTTATATTACTGGTATAGGAGGCCTTTCTATGTTGTTTTCATTGGTTAATAAAGAAACTTTTCTACTGGGTAGTAGACAAAATATATATGCACAGAGAATGAAATTTTTCCCTGAAGATGATCTGTCCACAAAAGTCATATTTTTCTTTGCTTGGTGATCCTTTATGGATAGTTCTCTTTTCCTCTTAAGGCATCCAAACATCCTGGGTCTCTTGACTTTTTGAAGATTACTATTTTCCTGCAAAGACAAGAACAGAACCCTGCCCCAACACTCACGAGGTTTTCTTACCACCTGTATGATTGTCAACTCTGTGGATGAGCTATCATTTCTCTTTCTTAAGAGGTTTCTCCTTTCCAAATCAAATCTTTATTACTTTTGATGATATCCATAGTTTTTCTTCTCTGTGGAAACAAGAGCAAAACCCCTTCCCTGACATAGCACATCTCCTGCTTTCCATTCTGAGGACAACACATCCTTGAAATACATGGGCTGATTTAATTCAAATGTTTTTTTTTCTATTATCCAATGTCTCTCTGCTGCCATTGTTCCTTTCTCATTAGCATTAAGAAAATTCAAGGTTAATAAAGCATTATGCAATCTATGTCTGGGAGTATTTTCTGTCCCTTTCTGTTTGTTTAACATATCTTTTATAGTTTTATTTGGTCTTTTTATAAATAAAGATCCTTTAGTTACTAAAGGATTGATTGATATACCTGTAATACGTTTTATATTATAATAAGCTAAAAAATGTTTCATTTTCTTAAAGACATTGTCTGTCTTTATTTGTGCAGGTATACCCATGATGGCCATAACTTCCAAAAAATGCTTGATTACTGAATGAGCATTTTCTGAGCTCAAGGCAGTTGCCCAGTGAAAACGTGAATAAATGTCAATAGTGTGATGTACATAATGAATTTTCCAAAATGTGCAAGGTGAAACACATTCATCTGCCAGATTTCATTTCTTTGAGTACCCTGTGGGTTACTCCCTGCAGGTAGTGGTGTTGCATTATAGAAAGAGCAAGTAGGACATCTCTTTATAATCTCCTTAGCTTGTTTCCATGTAATATAAAAATCTTTCTTTAAACCTTTGCTATTGACACGATGCTGTTTTATGAAATTCTTAGGCCTTCAGCAACTTCCAATTAATAATCGATCAATTTTTGCATTACCTTGTGCTAGAGGACCTGACAGACCTGTATGAGATCGGATGTATGTTATGTATATGGGTCAAAGCCTATTACTAATTATATCTTGAAACTGAAAGAATAATGAAGCCAAATCTGTGTCATCTGGTATAAATTCAGCAATTTCAATATGCAAGACAACTCTTTCTGCATATTGTGAATTAGTAACTATATTGAGAGGTTCTTTAAAATCCTGTAGTATGAGAATAGCATATAATTCTGCCTTTTGGATAGAATTATAAAGATTTTGTTCCATCTTACTTACATCTTCTGATTTTTAACCTGCATTTTCTAATTTATTTGTATCAATATCAAATGTACAGGCTCCAGTTATTGGTGTATCATGTAAAATTCAGAGAAGAATCCAAGTAATCTTATTTGCAAAGTTAATTCTATCATTTTTGAGATAACTGCTATTATTCTCTCCTTAAAAATTAACACAAGCTCTTTGCCAGGGTTCATTGTCTTCCCATAGTTTTTTTTTAATTTCATCACTAGTACAGGGCACTATAATTTCAGCTAGGTCTATTCAGGCTACAACATCTTGATTTTCCTTTTATAATTAATTCAGAGACTTTTTCCACATAAGTTTTTAATTTTTTACTTGGTTAATGTGGTAAAAAAAAATCCATTCTAAGAAAATATCTTTCCTCTCCAATAAAATTCCTGTAGGGGAAATTCTGGAAGGCAATACAACTAGAATGCAATTAAGATTTGGATCTAACCTATTCGCATGTGCCTCCTGTGTAATTTCTCTTCAAAACAGTTAATTCTTTCTTAGTTTCTGGGACTATTTAAGTCTTTGTCACCATCTAAGGTTTTGTGTAAATGAATTATTAGGTCAGGTGTTATCTCACCAGCTGGTCTTAGACAGGAAATGTCTCCTAACAATCTTTGAAAGTCATTAAGAGTCTACAATCAGACTCTCCTAATTTGTGCCTTTTGTGTTCTAATTTTCTATAATCCTATTTTATAATCTAAGTAATTGCCAGACTCTCCTCTTTGTATTTTTTCAGGAGCAGTTTGTAATCCCCATTTAGGCAAAAGTTTCTTTTTCAACCATTCTTTCTCGGTATCTGCATTTGAATCAGATAGAAAAATGTCATCCATGTAATGGTAAATTACAGATTTAGGAAATTGTTTACTTATTATATTCAATGGCTGACTTACAAAGTATTGGCACGGGGTACAGCTAATGAACATTCCCTGAGTGAGGATGATCCACTGATACCTCCTAGTAGGCTGAGATTTATTATAAGTAGGCACTGTAAAGGCAAATTTTCTCTGTCCTTTTCTTGTAAAGGTATAGTGAAGAAACAATCTTTTAAATGAATAATTATAAGAGGTCATCCTTTAGGTAAAAGGGAAGACAAAGGAATTCCAGATTGTAGAGGGCCCATAGGTTAATTATCTTATTGACAGCTCTTAGATCTGTCATCATTCTCCATTTTCCAGATTTCTTTTTAACAATAAATAAACAAGAATTCCAAGGGCTGGTTGATTCTTCAATATGGTGAGCATCTAGTTGTTCCTGTCCCAGATGTCAGTTTCTCTTCTGTTAGAGGCCATTTTCTAACCCATATTGGTTTCTCAGTTAACCATTTAAAGGTAGGACCATTTGTACCTCTGAAGGTTTGCTATTTGCTAGGTTTTTTATATGGCCTGAATGACTGGTGACCTTTGTTTATAGTACCTTAAAATATCCTTCCCAGAAACATGAGCTTTGGGGACTGCAGGAATGTTAGTCTGGGTATTCCATTGCTGCAACAAGTCATGATCCCATAAATTCACTGCATATGGCCTCAGCCATCCTCTCTTTCTTTGGGCCCGAGGCATTCAACCCATCTAGTAGTTTGTTTCACTTGAGATAGGATTCCAATCACTAGGAATTGAACATCTGCCTCTTGAAGAGGCCAATTCTGATGCCAAGATTCTGAAGTAATGGTAGTTACATCTGCACCCAGATTCAGTAATCCTTCAATTACAATGTTATTTATATGTACTCCTAGCTTTGGTCTTTGATCATTTATAGAAGTTTGCCAAAATATTTGTTTCCTGTTTCCTACTGGAGTTTTTGATTCATCCTTCATGTCTATTCCATCATCCAGAGCTGTATGGTTTTTTTTAACATAGGCATTGGATTTTTAAATTTTTCCTGGTAAGGCAGGTTTTCAATAGTGACTGAAATGATTGGATCATGTTTGACATGGGGGCCTGCAAAAGCCCCCCCAAGGAGTTTCCAAATGGTATCAGGTTGCCTTGTTTGTCTTTTGTTGATCTACATTTATTGGTCCATTGTCAGCTTTTGCTACATTTCCTACACAGTCCAGAATGTTGAGACCTTCTAATTTTGCCATTCCCAAAGGAGACATTTATTTCTAGGAACTCCTTGTCTACAATCCCTTCTCAGATCCCTATTCTACCACAATTAAAGCAGTTAAGATTTTGGTGTCTACTCATATTATTGGGTATTGCTTCTCCTAACCAAGCCTCAATACTGTAGTCAAATGTCTCAACATTCATTGTATGCAGGATCCACTCATACAGTGGTGCTGATCTGATCTTTAAAGGCCCAAGTATCTTTTTGCATTCTAAGTTGGCATTTTCAAAAGCCAAAGATTTAGTAAGTACTCATTTAACTTCTGGGTCTGTTACTCCTATTTGTACAGCCTTACTTAACCTTTGTTAAAAGTCACTAAAGATTCCTCTCAGGCCCTGTTTAACCCTGGTATATGATTCAATCTTATTTCTTAGTTTTTAAATCCGGACCCAAGCATTTAAGGCAGCTGTGTGGCATAGGAACAAGGTGTGTTCATCCTATAGAACCTGGTCTTTTGAATCCATGTAAGAGCCCTTGCCAAGAATTTGATCTGGGAAGTATCAACTCCTTTTGGTTTTCCCTGTTGTTCTAAAATTTGCCTCTTCTCACTAGTAGCACTTCCACAGCAGCTGTGGTCCACCTTCAAGGAATGCTAAGACTAATAGAATCTGATCATGTGGGGTAGCCTTATTGCTTGAAGCCCACATTTGCAGCATTTCCCTAACAAATGATGAATGCTGCTGCAAGGAGAGGGCCTACTTGTTCATCCCTGCTGCCCTGCTAGCTTTGCCCCAAAATAAGCACAGAGAAATTGTATTAATTAAATCACTGCTTAACCCATTAGCTGTAGCCTCTTATTGGCTAACTCTCACATCTTGATTTAACCCATTTCTCTTAATCTGTGTATATTGTCACATTATCAGTGGCTTACGGGGAATGATTCAGCATGTCTGTCTCTGGCAGCTCCATGGCATTCCTCTCCTACTCAGCCTTTCTTTCTTCCAGTTCTGTCTTCCCCACCTACCTAACTTCTGCCCTATCAACTAGGCTAAGGCAGTTTCTTTATTCATTAACCACTGAAAGCAATACACAAGCAGAAGGAACTCCCTACACCATTTCCCCTTTTCTGCTTAAATAAAAAGGAAGGCTTTAAATTTAACATAGTAAAATTACATATAACAAAACAGGTATCAAGCAAAAACTACAATTATAATATTTATATCTATTTTATCTTTTATCATAACTGAGGATAACTATAATAATATCTATTCTCCAACTCCATCAAAAACTCCAGACGGATATAATATTGCCTAAGTAAACAGCAAGTGCATTGCAAGGAACTTCCAAAATTCTAGAATGGACAGAGAGACATCTTGCTGCCTGGACAATCATCCAAAGTTTTTCTGTAGCATTAGGGCATCCATCTTCAGCCTACAGGCCTATAGTATCCAACAGACTTTACCATGAATCAGGAAATATCAAAGACATTTTAGTCATTTCCTTCTGTATCCTGCAAAATGTCTTGCAGACTCTTTCATGAAGCAAGAATCCTGAAAAAATCATCTCACCTTTAGGCAAGTTCAGCAGTCATTGCTCTGTGGGTCCTGCATGTCCAGTTTATACAACAGTCCAGGCAAGAGCAGTTTCTTACCCAAATGGCTAACCAACTCCATAAGGAGTCTCTTCAAAGCCCATCTTCCTCTTGAAGTAGATTGGTGCTTCCAGAAGCAGATGTGCCTCATTGTCATGAAATGTCCTAAATTTTTTAAACATTTTAAATGCCATATTCTGAAGGTCTCTGAAAGATTTGAAGAATACCTAACTAACTGAAATATATCTCTATACATCTAGAAAATCTAAAAAACATGACTCTAAGCTTGACTATTATAGATGACTACATATTAACCTATATTTCTTCATTATACATTACATTTTAAATGAACTACACAATCACAAAACCTAATCAAGAGCAGAAATATACATATAACAAAATTGGCCTTAAATTTATATCAGTAAACCAAGATTTATATCAATGCAAATCTCTATAGCATATCCTCCTTTAAATGTAAACAAACATTTATAGATAATATTTGGGAATATGGGTGTAGATTTGTCCATACTGTTTCCTGCTGTTTGGGGGTGCTGTTAATCAGGTCTTTCATGGTGTATCCTATGTGCTAGGTTCATCTCAGTCAGCAGTTGGGCGAAGTAATTTTTTGAGGGTGTTCACAGTGACCTTTCAGGAGGGCATGGTCTATCAAACCATATTGGTCTGATAGCAATCCACAGGTTCTTATCTTCTGTGAAAACAAAAGAAAACCTCTTCCAAAGTAACATATTCTTAGACTCAAATTTTGAAATCAAGATACCTTTATGTTTGCTTAACTTAGCAGCCCATACATTGAAATGTCTCTCTGCATTTAGCTCCTTCATACTCAAAAAATTCAAAGAAAACACAATAATGCACAGAATCCAGATTCTCTGGATTTTCCATTTTCATGTGGCTTATTTTTCTTTACTTCTTTTAATCTATGACTATCTGTACTCTGTCTCTTTAAAGACTTTACCCTTTTTTTAAAGCATTAACTCTATTTTATGACTCCCTATAAGCTTTTTCTTCTCTCTTCCAAGCCCATGTACGTTTATCCAACACTGTGACCCATTTAGAGGTCATTTATGTTTGAATCTGTCCTATTGTGAATCTGTAATTATTTACTTTCCAGTAAGTTTTTGTTTGTGCTTTTAAAATGCTAAGCACTTAAGAATCTAAGCTGCAACATTACTAAAGGCCCAATACGGTATTGCCTGCTTGTCCTGCCCAGTCCAACATGGCAGAGCTGCTTGTGCTTCTCAGCTGCACACATTGCCCCAGTTCCATGCACACAGCCAGTCCAAGTTGCCATCAAGAAAGCTTCAGCAATCTGCTCACAAACCCCATCCAAATGCTATGTCTCCAGAGCCAGAAGTAGTGCTGGCAGCACAGTCCAGAAAGCTGTCATTTCAAAACTGCCACCTTTTTTCTGCTGCGGCTGAGTCAGGAATATCTCTTTCAAAGGAGCTGTGGCAAGCCACCAGCACACAGAAAAAAGCTGTGTCAAACTCTTGGTTTTTTAATCTAGAATTCCTTGTTAAGCTTTCTCAGCTTTTACATGAATATAGTCGACCATGTTGGAGTACCAATTATTGCAAGAAGAGGGCCCGCTTATTCATTCTGGCTGCCCAGCTAGCTTAGCCCCAAAATAAACACACAGAAATTATATTAATTAAATCACTACTTGGCCCATTATCTCTAGCCTCTTATTGGCTAACTCTTGATTTAACCCATGTCTATTAATCTGTGTATATCGCCACATTATCAGTGGCTTACCGGGAAAAATTCAGCATGTCTGTCTCTGGCGGCTCCATGGCATTCCTCTCCTACTCTGCCTTTCTTCCTCCCAGCATTCAGTTCTGTCTTCCGCACCTACCTAATTTCTGCCCTATCAACTAAGCTAAGGAAGTTTCTTTATTCATTAACCAATGAAAGCAACACACAAACAGAAGGAACTCCTACACCAGAATGCAAGCCATTAGATACTATTGCTTGCTTTAGATCATTCATACCTATAGGTTGCCATTTATATTCTTTGAATTTTAGGGTATCGAATACTCAAAGGCTTGTCAGAGGAGATTACAGGCTATGTAGCTAGAACTCTGGGTTAGTCATCCCTGACTTTGGCATGTCCTGGTGAGGCTAAATCTAGTTCTTATATCTACTCTCCCTGCTCATTTGTTCCAATAATTTCTTTAATTATTTCAAATCTTTTTACCACTTCCTTTTGTAAAGTCTTAATCTCTTGTCCTGCATACAGTTCTAGTTACCTCATGGATTCATTAAACTTCTGGTCCTTATTCTGCACATATGATTCCAAGGTATGAAATTTTCCCAGTAAACATAATGTATCATCCTAGGACATTTTTTGGATGGCATACGCATTGTCTTCCTGGAGAGCTACCTTATCTGTTAACCTATCATAACTTTTTAGCAAATTTCAATTATAAATTCAACAGTATGAGTTTTGGGGATAATTTCTCAGCACCGTTTAACATGAATTGAATTCTGTCTGTTAAATTAATGCTATCCTTTTCAATGGTATTAATTTTTTCAGTTAGCTGTTCATTATTAGTCTGCAAAGACTGTATCATTTTCTTAAAGTGCCTCATTCTTGGCTCTGTTATCAAAGCATTTTCTTAAGGATATAATATGAAAAACAAAGCTAATTCCCAAAATCAAATAAATTAATGTATAATAAAAGTCACATAAACATTGTAGAATACTATCCATAGTGTAAGCAAAATGGTTATTAAATGCCTGAATGGTAATATTGTCTGTAACCATGTAACTTTCAAATGTATTAATTTACTTTAAAAAAATGTTAGTGAATTTTTGTAGGTGTAATAATCTTTATTGGTCAGCAGGTGTCATCACAGTTGCAATTGCATGGTGAAGGGAAGGCAGAAAGATGTAAACAGTGTGCCTGTTGGTGCCTGCTTATACACTGACAAATATACTTCGTTTGACAATTTCCAAACAGTTATCAAGAGTAATGTGATTCCATGGACAGAGAGACTTTTTTGGTGGTCAAATCAGAAAGAGACCCAAAGCTTTCCATCGGTCATGAGCCACAATGTGCACAGCTGGTAGGCTGCATTGGCGAAAGTCAGGGTCGTAGGCATGTGGGCTGCGGGTGAGAAACATGCCTGGGCTGGCCAACCAGGGAATGCAATGGCAGCATGAATCCAGTCTCAGTATATGTGGACTTGTACCCACCTTAGGGCCATCAGATGAAGGCAAGTGCAAATAAAATAATCACACACTAGCTCAAAATTGAGTATAATAAAGGGGTTCTTTATTTAGGGGAAACTCACAGATCACAGGCCTCTGTATGAATCAGGAACAGTAACCAAACCCAGCATCTAGGTAAGAGAGAGGAGGTGGGGGAAGACCCACACGTTTTTAGTACCCAAGGCCACACCCAACCTGGTCCAGCCTATCAAAGGCCGTTAGCTAAATGAGGTTCCCCATCAGGGATCCTTGCTTATCTGTCTTTCTCTCTGGCAAATATGTGAGTTTCTGAGGGCAAAATGATATTTTTATTCAACTCTCTGTTGCCAGGAACCAGCACAGACCCTGGTATATTAATGAATATTTGTGCAATTGAAAGAAAGAACAAATGGGTGCATACTAGCTCCTCCAAAGAGATTATAGTCTCTGTTTAATTTCTTTATTAAATTATTTAAGTATCTTGTCTATTTGGACTGTTAGTAAAATACAATGTTCTGAGTAGCTTGTAAATAATAGAAAATTAGTCTTCCTGACTCTGGCAGCTAATCAAGGTACAAGCAGACTCACGTCTAATGAGAACCCACCTCCTGGTTCACAGACAGAGCCTCTTTGTGTTTCCTCTCACAGTGTAATGGGGGACAACTCACTAGCTCTCTGGAATCTCTTTTAATCCTGAGAATACTACCTTCATGGAATAATAAAATCCCAATGTTACACCTCCTAATACCATCACTTTGGGTGTGAGAATTACAGTTCCTAGCTTGAGCATCAAACAAAAAAGGTAGAGAGTTTCTGGTATGGGCAGATGTGGGTGTTGTACCGAACACTTACTCTTCCTCCTCTGGTTGGTTTCATTTTGATACATACTGAGCCAAGCTTCCTCTTGGTAGCAAGAAGGCTGCAAGAGCCCTCGAATTTACACTCATCTTTCCAGTAGTCAAAAGTTAAAAGCTTTTCCTTCTCTATTGTGCCCTAGTGTCTCATAATTGCAAATCTTTGGTCTGAACACCATCCCTAAAGAAAGGCAAGAGGAACATACCATGCTCTAACAAAGCAGCATCCCAAAGAAAACCAGGTGTGGCTACCAGAAGAGGAAATGCCTAGTAGGTATAGAAAAAGATGTGCTTATTCTAGATTCCCCCATCTCTCTCCAGTCCAATGTGCTCTTTGTTGCTTCCCTGAGACATGAGCTTCTAGTATTAGTGATGCTAGCCACGAGCACTAGCCCCACTCAGACTATAGTGTCTGGCACTTTGAGGAAACTCAATAATTAGCTCATGATCTCATGGACTATTCTGCTGGATGAGCCTTGACCCAGTTCTGTCATCCTGAGTCATGTCTTTAGTTTTCTTTCTATACTTGGTGCTAGAGTTTAGAGGCCTCAGTTTAAAGGCATTCCTTTCTTCTTCCATAGTACAAAAAACTAAAATAATCAGAGGTAGGCAGTGGAAATGGTAAAGGTTGCTCTCTCCTGAAGCAGCAAGATATACATGAGTGGCAAGAAAGGGCTTCCTAGTGTAGTATTCCAATACTGGGTGGACTGACTTGCCTGGCCACAAAGAGTGCTACTCACACAACTTTTCCCCTTAAGGCCCAGACCAGGTAAAGCCCTGCAGCACCAAAAGGCACAGATGTTGCTTTCTGTAGGCAGGAGAACAGAAAGAGAAATATAGGAAAGAATCAAGTTGGGTGTTATTTCTTCTTCCGATCTTACCAGCCAGGAGAGCCTCTGCTCTCCTGGAGGAGAAAGGATGGGATGTGTGAGAAGGGAGCCTTGCATCTTACACCTCATGTGTACTGACAACTATCCAGACAGATAGGGTGCCTGTGACCTAGCAATAACTCCCCATCTCCCACAGCTCTCCAAGCCACGTCTTCAATTAGAGCTTTGCATATGGCCGTCTGTGCATCTCTGGTGCTGCAATTCTAGCAAAGAAAGCTCTTTTTCTCCAGCCACACTTTCTACAAACAATTCAAAGTAACCATTGGAGATGCTGCTGCTCTTTGGACCTGGCCCGGAAGGTCCCAGTGAGCTCTCTTATACAGAAAGGCAGTGTGCAGAAAGAACTCAGAGAGGAAAGGGTGAGGCTCTGACCCATAAAACAAACTTGATGGCAGCTCCTTTTGTCTTCCAGAAAACAAAGTGTGTGAACTGCCAGAGATTTCTGCTGACTCATGACTTTTCTGCTTTTATATCTAGTGCTCTTGTTCACCCATGGGATTTATGGTAATTCTCACTCCCAGAGAGAGATCTCTGTAAGAATGCCCATAAACTTTAGCTGCCCTGTTTCAATTCTCCTCACTAATTAGTTTCCCTCCCAGTTAGCCATCAGCAATTTTTAAAGTCAGAGGCTACTGCTTAAATACAGTGGGGTATGAGAGCTGAGATCTGGGATTCAGCAGACACCTAATTAAAGGTAACTCAGGCAATACAGAGATGAAAGCCTAGGATGTGCAGCAGAGTCCTCTGGGTGCCATGGGAGACTGGGAAAACTGAACAACGGTGCCTAACCTTGAAGAGATAGTCATCCCCAAAGCTATCCAGTGAATATAGAATGACCTAGCCACACAAGCAAATTTTAATATAATTTCTTTTTGTTCAAAATATTTCCCACTACATCCAACAGAGTAATCCTGATGAAGACACAAGGGAGACATTCCTTTCTATTCTTGGTGTAAGGAAAAACTAGACTTCTAACGACAGACGATTTTGCTTCCAATCTACAGACTGTGAAAATCTCAGGAAGAAATCATGTCTTCGCTTTATATTTTGGCTACCAAGGAGCTCAAATCCAATGTCCAGGTCACGTTACACAACTGTATAAGAACTAACAAAAGGTGTTTTCTGTACAGCATTTTGCCCTGATTTATCCATCCTTTCATTGTGATCTATTCACGAGGCACCACATCTCCACAGTTTTGTAAGAGGCCCTGCTGCTTTCTCAGTCTCTCTGATTGGGCTTGCGGAAAATGCTCACTGTTCTGGAAAGCTGTCAGCAGTACTCTTACGGACATGGGGAATGGGGCTGAGATGATCTAACTTATCCACCTGGGCTAGAAGGGAATTGACTCAAAAAAAAAACTTCTCCAGGAAGGGGGTTGAGAGTAGAGCAACTTATGTGCTGCCAAGAAAGGTCACAGCATTCCAGAGAATGCTGGAGAAGTCATCAGTTAGGACTTCCCAGTAACTAAGTTGAAACAGTGGAACAGAAAGAATTGGGGGCATTTTGCTGTAAAAGGCAGACTGTTGAAGAGAACAGACACTCTCTTGACTGTCCTAGTGGTATTCATGCCTAGGTGTGTCATCCTTCTCAACAAATAGCATTGAATAAACAGGCAGCTTGCTTTTTAGGGTGGTGCAGAGGGAAACTTGGGTAGTATGGAGTGGGAGAAAAAGCTATCAAGAAAGAGGGGAAGCTGGAGCTGCAGCCAGAGCAGGGTACACGTGAGGATGGAATTGCGGAGACGTAATTCACCAGAGAGTGTATTTGGATGTGTCTCTTAGGTTCCATAGTCAGAATTCAAAAACAACACTTGAGTCTCTAAAGCAGGCTGGCAGGAACAAGGAAGTGGTCCAGATGTGGAGGGTCTGACCTGCAAGAAAGAATGCATCTAATTAACATTCTCCTGAGTGAGCAGGATAGAGGAATCCCTGCTCCTTTATCACGGTTCTCTGAGGCACCATCATTTACTTAGATAAACCATCTTTGCAGATAACCTCACAGACACTTCCCCCACTTGTCTTCATTCTTCTCATTGTACTAGCAAAACAAGACCTGCTTCCAGTTTCTTCCCTCCACCTCCGCCCAAACCAGACCACTGTCACATTCTGCCTGGACAACTAACCGGACCTTCTTCATATACCTTGCAGCAGCTCCTTGCTTCTTATAGCACATTCTCCAAGCACTAAGTGGAGGTGCTAATTAATTTCTTGAATACAGACCTATCCGTTGGCTTTCTATTGCCCTTGAAATAGAATACAAATGTCCTCCTTTAACTCACAAGAGCCCTAACCGTGCATCCACTAGTCTCACCTTCCACCCTATTTCCTCTCATGTACTACAGTTTGACTGTGTTATCCCACTTTATTTCCCCAACACATCTTTCTACAGTAGTGGTTGTTGCCTCATCTTAGAGCCCTCTGCTCTTTACTGCCTGCTCTCTTTCCTATATTGTTCCTGCTTAACATTCAGGCTTCAGTTTAAATCAATGTTTTACTAAGCACCTGGGACAAAGGGGGTAGAAAATGAAGAAAGACCACGCATGTTTGGTGCTAATGAGCAAGAGGGAAGTAGACCAGATATACAGGAAAATTAATGAAAATCGAGGTCATTAGATTAAGAAAAATAACCGCGATTCAGAATGACAAATATCACAAGTTTTCTTCCATATATGGAGGGTGTGTGTGTGGGGGGTGTGTGTGTGTGTGTGTGTGTGTGTGTGTGTGTGTGTGTGTATTGAAAAGGAACTAAGGGAAGGAAAAAGGAGACCTTAAGGGGAGGAGATAGTAGAAAGGAGGAGAAATGGAAGAGATATGACATGGAAAGAGAACCAATAAGAGTGAGGCAGGGAGTGCTGGGGGCATCAGGGAAGGGACATAAATAAGAACAGAGTGATATGTGTATGACAATGCCATAATAAAATGCACTGCTTTTGTGTGCTAACTTTAACAATTCATAATGGAAAACCTTTCTAAAGAATAGGAAAAAAGGAAGGGAAGATGAAAAGGGAGAGAGATGAAAGGAGAGAGAGTGAAGGAAAATGAGTTGAAAATTGAGTCACCACCGAGAAGATGCTCCAGGGCCTTGTTCTTGAATCCTGCCTCTCAGATGTTGGAAGAAGCTTTTAAAGGCTTCAGTCACTGAGCAGACTGAGAGAACAAGGCCTGTTCTTCCTTACACAACCTGTCTCCAAAGATCCCCCTGATCCTTCTGTGCCTGAAGCTCCTAGGGTAGGTCCAGGGAGATCTTGTCAACAGAGCAAATGGTAGCCCTGCCACTTCCTGACAGGGGGATAATGGCCGGTATCTTTGGGCTATGTAGAAGGCAAATGACTTCAGGAAGGATGGAGAGGAGAAGTGTGCCAAGTTTTTTTAATTTCTTTTTGTTTGTTTATTTATTTATTTAATTTTATATTTCAACCAAAGTTTCCCTTCTTTCCTCCCAGTTTCTCCCTCTCTCTCTCCCCCCACTGCCATACCCACTCCTCCTAGATATCAGCCAACAATGGCATTTCAAGTTCAGCAAGAATAGGCTTCTCTTCCTCTACTAAGGCTCTTATGGAAGGAATGGGTCCCTAGAGCAGGCAACAGAGACAACCCCTGGTCATCCTGTGAGGAGTCTCACATGACAAAGCTATACAACTCTAACATATAGGTAGAATGCCTAGGTTGGCCCCATGCAGGCTTCCTGGTTGTCAGTTCAGTTTCTGTGAGCCCATATCTGCCCAGATTAGTTGGTTCTGTGGGTTTTCTTGTGGTGCCCTTGATCCCTCTGGCTCCTACAATCCTTCCTCTGTGCCAAGTATAATGCTTGAGTCAGAGAACATTTCTAACATCAGTCTTCCAGCTACAACAAAATGAAAACAGAATATTGTTTGTTTCATCCTTCCTTCCAAGCTATTAACTATCTCTTATTTCTGCTAAACTGCCAAATGTTTCTTTTTTAACATCAGGGTTTCTTAGAATCTAAGACCCTGCTGCAATAAACTTTACCATATCCCCCTGCTGAACAGACAGTAACAATGATGATGCTTAGGAGTTTAATACAGTGAGCCTTTGATAGACACCAGGTTCTTATAAGCCTCTCGTGCATATTATTATATTGGATCTTTTCTAGTTCCCTATAAGTATTGTGATCCACTTTATGGAATAAGAAACTAAGGGAGAGAAAAATGAGAAAAGATGGCCAAGTTTATACCAATAAGTAAACATCCATTTTTCCCAATAGATACATCTAAATAAAATGATCAGAACAGTCATCAAAAATTTACATATCCTCAAATTTCTTTTATGAATTGTAAAATAGTTATTTATTGACCCTCTACATATCAGCATGACTCACAGGAATCATACAACAACCACATAAGGTGGTCCATATGCCCAATGTCCCCACAGGAAATAGTAGCTCAGAGACCTGAAACCATTTTCTCCCTACCTGTAACAGATCACAATTTGGAGGAAAGGAAGATTTGAACACACATAAATCTACCTGAAAAAAAAATAGATTTTCCAGTTCAGGAGTGAGGATCCTAACTTCTTTAATGTCCCTTTTTGTTCTTCACTCCCTGCTAAAATTCCACAACAAGCCCCTCCCACAAGGAGCCTAATACAAAGACAGAACCCAGAAACCCTGCTTTCCCAGGGCCCACTTTCCCATGACATGTTCTTCCTGCTTGTTCATCTTCTCTCAGAAGGACAGCTCAGCTCCCTACTCCTTAGTTTCTCCCCAACAACACAGATTCCATTGGTCTTTAATGCCCAAGTAAAAACCATCTCATAAAAGCCCAGGATTCTGGGGATATTGGCAGCAGAGAGCAGTACAGCAGTGATGGACTCTACCGTTTTATTTTACAGGTAAAGAAAACTTGAAGTTCTCTGAAAATCCCAACCCTCACCTTCTCTTTCAAGGGTTTAGTTTGTTTACTTCTGATGCTATGCTCCCAGCTGAGGACATATATCTGTCCAATTGTCTAGCTGTGTCATTTGTATCATTCCCTTTGATTACCATACTAAACAAACAGACATTCAAATGTAAAAATTCATTGTTTCCTTCAGAGATGCTAAGCCAAAGGAAGGACGAGGGCTTGTGAAAGCACTCCCTGTTGAAGCCCGTGTTGCTCCAACACAGAAAATTATCTTTCCCTAACTGGACTGGTACGGAGACGCAAGGAATAATCAGACACAACTTACACGGTCATCACTGAAGGGCATCTCAGGGTCTTTTCTCCTGATGATCTCCTGAAGATCTCTCAAAGATCTCTCTCGTTTATTCTCCAAACACCTTATATACCATCACATAAATTGAGGGGGGGGGGGGAGATACATTAGGCTGTCTCCTAGGCAACCAGGTGAATGGCCTTTTGTCACATCCACATGCACCTGTTTGCCAAGTATGCTAGCTGTCATGTAGGCCTGAATCAGCCTCTCTATAAGATAGCCTCCAAATTACAAAGGAAAGGAGCACCAAACCTCCTGACCATTAAGTCATCAGCTTCAGCCAACACCTCTCTCCAGGTGATCTACATTTATAACAAAAGAGAAGGGGCAGCACCTCCTGGCTATTGTTAGGCAGAGACAGCTTGTCTGCAGAGCTAGTGACCACCTCAGATCGGGCCTATGGCTTTTGTGCCTGGTAACCACACCATACAGGAACATGGGCCTACTCCCACACTAACCAGATTAGAAGAGCAGGAAACCCTGAGTCCTAAGACCAGTGCACCCTCTACTCCCAAATATAGCTGATAACTTTGATAGCCCTTATTTTCCAGAGATGACTGACAAAGACTAATTAGAGGATGTATAGAGACTGTCACTTATGCTAGGCAACCAAAGTAGCTATGAAACTGACAAACCCAGACAGTAAATTCTTGTAACTAAGACAGGCTGGATACATAGGTGCAAAGTAAACAAGCTAAAAATAACAACTGATTTGTGTGGACTGATGCTTAAAAGAAATCCCACACTAGCTCAGAGTTGAGAAATAGATGGTTAGTTATTTAGGGGTAGACTCACAAATCAGAATCCTCTGTCTAAATGGAGATCAGAAAAATGAATCCTGCAACCAGAACAGAGAGGCCAGAAAAGAGGCCGGATGCATGCTATACATCGGCAATACAGCATAAGAGGCCATGCCTCAGTGGGTAGGTAAGCATTAGCTATAAAGTAATGAACTGCAAATTTCTTTGGCAAATTAAAAGAATCAGACAAGCCTATGCCCTAGACCATGTTCAATCTTATATAAAAGGCCCCCACTACTGAAAAGAATATTAACAGAGAAGAACAAAGTTGGAGGTCTAATATTCTCTGACTTTATGACTGATCTTAAGCCAAGCTATATCTGTGGAATGTAATAGAAAGCCTGAATAAATATTCAGAAAAGTCAAAAAAAACTTCCTATAGCAGATTTGTGTTGAGTTATTGATATTTAACATGTATCAGCTATCAGCTACTTTAATACCCACAGTAAGTTGTATTAGAGATGATATTACTTGCAGGCTGAACATCTTAATTAAGAAATTCATAGTACAAAATGCTCCAAAATTCAAAGCTTTTTAAGGTTGACAAGATGTTCAAAAAGGCTGCTAAGAAAGAAAGAATCCATCTCCTCCAGAGAAGAGGCCCTTGACAGCCACCTGATCCCAAGTAGTCACCCCTAATGGCCATTCTTAAACATATATATACAAAAGCAACATTAAATAGACCAAGCAGCTTATATTTATGTATACTTATACATGGATTTGTTACAATAAAGTAATTAGTTAATTAATTAAAGAATGCAGAGTCCTGAATTTGAGAGGGAAACATGGGAGGAGCAGAGGGGGAGCAAGAGGTAGAAATGATCAAATACTGCAGTCATATATTAAACTCTCAAAACTTTTTGAAAAAACTTGGGGGTTTTTTGGGTTTTGTTCTTTGTTGTTGCTTTATTTTGTTTTGTAATGGGTTTTGTTTTTTGTTCTGTCTGTTGTTGTTGTTTTGGGTTTTTTGTTTGTTTTGTTTTGTTTTTGAGACAAAGTATCTCTGTCTATCCCTGACTGGTCTGGAACTCACAAAGATCTACCTGCCTCTGCCTCCTGGATACTAAAATTAAAGGTGTATGCCCACAGCCAGCAAAAAGTATATATATATTTTAAATGACTTTAGGATATTCTAATTTTTAGATTAAGGGATGAGGGCGAGTCACTATCTTGTTCATTTCACTATGCCCACTGCCCAACAAGGCAGCAAGAACCTAAACTCATTGGCCTGGACTCATGAGAACTGAGTGTCTCCAGGCTTGGCAGCAAATGCCTTTTACCTACATAGTACTTCTACCTAAGATATCTGCCTTGTTTGTGGCCTCCAGTAAATAGCAACTGTTACATGGAGTGGTTGAAGGACCCAAATCTAGATTCTGATTCCAATATAGATTGGTTTAATCTGTGTATGCTATGTGCCCTTGAACCAGTTGCCTAAATAGCCTCAATAAAAAGGAGACTCATTCAAAATGTATTAAGTATGGACCTGAGCCCCTTGTTTACCAGGCATTGTTCTCATAATGACAGCACAATAAATAGAATTAAATAAGCTTATCAAATAGTGTAACTTTGAGAACCTGATTAAATGAGTCACATCAATTAAATACCAGCACATGGCCAGCACAAAGGAAATGCTATCATCCAAGCAATGGTTATCTCCTCCTTACCCCTGATCTCAGGCTTGCTCAGGATTTCTTTAATCTCTGTCACTGCACAAATGGGAGTGATTATGAACTCCCATAACTATTTATGGGATTATCTCTCCCAGCAGACATGGACATTGCTGCTGGAAGTTTACACTCTGATGTGAGAGGTGTCTTCCAGACAGAAGTCAAGAGAAGGAAGCCACACGTTCCCAGATGCCTTGCAGAGCAGAATGATGGAGGGGCAGTACCTGTGGCCTGCGGCAGAGGAAGACAAAGGGATTGTGGCACCAAGTTCAGCAGTCACAATGAATGTGGCCAAAGCAACAGAGAACTTGGAATCCTCAGGGAAGATAGCAAAAAAATAAATAATCTATTATAAAACATTGAATCCTGAATATGGTGTTTTAAGAGGGGAAGCTAAGATCTGTACCTAAAGGAGGAAGAGAAAACTGAATGAAAGAAAATAGAGGAAAAACTAACATTTCATATTTCCTTGCTAGATACTGAATACTGTTGTGGGATATTTGATCATACTGTGTGAAGATAATGTCTATGTTTTACCTCACCTGCCCAGGGCACCTTCTGACTGGTTTAATAAAGAGACCAATGTCCAATAACTAGGCAGGAGAGGATAGGTGAGAATTTCTGAAAGAGAAGAACAGGGAAAGAATCTGAGAAGTGAGGAATTTGCAAGCCAGATATGGGGAAAGTCCAATGTAGTATACTGCGGAGCGATAAAAAGCCATGTGGCAGAATGTGCATTAATATAAACAGGTTAATTCAAGTTTTAAATTGGGAACAAGCCTAACTTGGGTAAAGCCAAGTTTCATACTTAATAAGCAGTCTCCATGTCATTATTCGGGAGCTCACAATACAGAAAAAGAACAGCTTCAGAAAACTTCATATCACATAGTTCCATGACAACAAAGAGAGGCAAATGGTACAGCAGACAAGAAGAAAAGTTCAGATCAACCCCACATGTAAATCCCAGCTGGATTGTTCAACACTAGACCATGTGCAATCTCTGGGAGACTACTTAGTCTCCCTAATTGGTTTCCTTATTTGTTAATAAAAGGGTAATAGGAGGCTGGAAAAATGACTCAGCGGTTAAGAACATGCACTGCTCTCAGAGGACCCGAGTTTGGTTCTCAGCACATACGTTGTGTGGTTTACAGCCATCTGTAACTCCAGCTCTCTTCTGGAATCCATAAACACCAGAATGAATGTGCCTTCCTCTTCACCACCATGCACATATGCACGCAAATAAAAATGAAAGTTAAGGATAATAATGTACAACACAGAACAAAAGTTAGTGAAGATTTATGGTCAGTAAAGCAAGCTTTCTATTGTTGTGGGTTTTATCCTCATTCTTCCTGCTTCTGCTGCATCAATAATGAAATATATTTTAATGGCAGAGGACAAGTTGAGTGGTTCTAGATAATTCTGCTAAAAGTCTTTTTCACTGTTTACAAGGGCTGTTCTGTTCTTCATCTTTGAACTATATAGGATGGATTCCTGGATACCCAGAGCACTTCAACTATTTAATTTATATAAGGTGAAACAGTTTGGAAGGAAAAAAGAGTAAAGGAAGTTCGACAGCTGAGATGATAATGTCTCTGTATGATTAGCTACCAGTACTGTAAATCACCTTGAATAGAAAGGAGAAGGCAGGGTTACTACAGTCCACAGTCCCTTCATTCTCCACTTTCCCAGCTCTGTCTACATTCTGTTGTCCTCCAAAGACAAAAGAGGGCCTCAACTTTCCTTGGGTAAAGAAGAACCTCAACAATAGGTTGCTAATACTACCATTTGACTTATTAGAACCTTAAGCAAAAATAATCCCCTAATAAATGTCTGTCTCTGAGTATTATGAACCTTTTATTCAATGCCTTATGAAAAGAATAAGTTCTGTGATTGGCAAGGGAAAACAGAGCCAAAAATATTTTCCCCCTAAAGGTACTGAAGCTCAGGGAAATGAAGCAACTTGGCATGGGCAGTGGGCCTGAGTTTTGAGGCCACAGGAACACATCCCCATTGATTATGTTTTATTGTGCCTTACCTATCTCTTTTCTGAACATAAGACACATACATTCACCAGCATACAGGCCCAGGACTAAGCTGGAATCCAGGAAGATAAGCCTTCTAAAACATGCAGAAATAATACCAATGACCATGAACAAGTGACCTCCTTACAACAAATTGGTACACTAACATGGTCAACTAAATTCATATAAAATCTTAGAGGGCTTGGAAAGAAATTCTAGACACTGAAATCAAAGTTTAGCCACATTTATTTTCCCGAGTGGGCTTTGCTTACTGGCAGCATGCTGTGGCTCCTTTAAGAGAGGTTTTCCTGATTCAGCAGGAGAAGGGAAAAAAAGCCACGGTTTTGAAATGCCGGCTTTCTGGACCATGCTACCAGCATGAACTCTGACTCTTTCTAAAGGTCTGGCTATGGAGCATTTAAATGGGGTCGGTGAACAGAGTGCTACAACTTGCTTAATGGCAACATAGACTGGTTGTGTGCCTAAAAATGAGGCGGTGAGCATGGCTCTCAAAGGCAGCAAACAGTTCTGCCATGCTGGGCTGGGTGGGGCAAGTAGGCAGTATTTCCGCTAGCAATGGTGCTGCTTAAGTTCATAAGGAGGGTTTAGCATTTTAAGAAGCACTTCTGGTCAGAAATGAATTACAGATTATACCATAAAGATAAATTCAGATGAAAGAGACCTCTAAATGAGACACAGTGTGTTTTTTAAAAATGCATGCAGGCTTTGAAGAGAGAAGAAAAAGAGTATAACAAGTTATAAAAAGAAGTAAATGGTTTATAAAAATGTAAAACAAAGTTTTTAAAGAGACAGTACAGACAGCTGTATATTAAAGGAGTAAAGATAATAAAATATTAATAAAAAGTCATATATTTAAAACTAATAAACCATGTAAAGGTGGAGAATACACAGAGAGTCTGGATTATGTGTATTATTGTGTTTTCATTGAGTTTTTTGACTGTGAAGAAGCTAAGTAACTAACATATATACTTTAAAGATATCTTGTTTTCAAGATTTGGGTCTAGGGATATGTTGCTTTGGAAAAGAGGTTATTCTTTTGTTTCCATGGAGAATGAGAACTTGTGGAATCCTTCCAGACTAATGTAGTTTGATGGACCAAAACCCCCTGAAAGGTTGCCTTGAACACCCCTCAAAAAATTACTTCACCCAATAGACAGCATGAAGCATATTCCAAAATATTTTCTATAAATGTATATTTACATTTAAAGAGGGTATGCTATTGAAATTTGCATTGGTTTTGGACCTTGGCTTATTAATACAAATTTAAGGTCATTTTGTTATATGTATATTTCTGCTCTTGATTAAGGTATTGTATTTCTACAGCTCTTTTAAAAAATGTAATATATTATTAAGAAATATAGGTTAATAGAGAGTCATTTATAATAGTCAAGCTTATAGTCATGTTAGTTATATTTCCTAGATGTACAGAGATGTATTTCGGATGAATAAGGATTCTTCAGTTCTTTCAAAGACTACAGAATATGGCATTTAAACTGTTTTAAGAACAGGATTTTTCATGACAGTAAGATACAACTGCTCCTGGCAGCACTAATCTACTTTGAGAGGAAGATGGGCATCAAAGAGGCTCCTTATGGAGTTTGTTAGTCATTTGGGCAAGAAACTGCTCTTGCAAGGACTGTTTGGTGGTATTTTGGGTGAACTGGACATATAGGACCCACAGAGAAATGACTTCTGAACTTGCCTAAAGGTGAGATGATCCTTCGGGGTTCCTGCTTCATGAAAGAGTCTGCTAGACATTCTGCAGGACACAAAAAAAAGTGACTGACAAACTGCCAATATAGGCAGAACTATCTTTGAAATTTCCTGCTTTGTGGAAAAGTCTGCTGGATACTATAAACCTGTAGGCTGAAGATGGATGCCCCAATGGTACAGAAGAACTTTGGGTGACTTTTCAGGCAGCAAGATGTCTCTGTCATTCTAGAGTTTTGAAAGTTGCTTACAATGCATTTCCTGTTTACTTAGGTATGTTATATCCTTCTAGAGTACTTGATGGAGTTGAATAATTTATTGTTATACTTTTTCTTAGTTATGAGAAAAGATAAAGTAGATATAAATATTGTAACTAATTCTTGCTTGATACTTATTTAAAGTTAAAACCTTCCTTTTTATTTAAGCAGAAAAGGGGAGGTGATGTGGGATTCCCCTCTGTATTCTGTGAATACCATTGTTTAATAAAGAAGCTGGCTTGGCCTGATAGGATAGGTGGAGAAAACTAAACTGAATGTTGGGAGAAGGAAGGTGGAGTCAGGAGAGAAGTCATGGAACCACTGCCAGAGACAGACGTGCTGAAACTTTCCTGTAGGCCATGACCTCATGGTGATGCACAGATTAATGGAAATTGGCTAAATTAAGATGTAAGAATTAACAAATAAGAAGCTAGAGCTAATGAGCCAAGCAGTGATTTAAATAATATTGTTTCTGTTTGGTTATTTCAGGAGTCTAGGCAGCCGGAAAATGAACAAATGCTCTCCTTACAACACAACCCTATTGACAATGTTTTACTGTACCTTACCTATCTCCTTTCTGAACATAAAACACATACATTCACCAGTCTCCAGGCCCAAAACTAAGCTTGGATCTAGGAAGATAAACCTTCCCAAACATGCACAAATAATAACAATGACCAACTCACAAAAAAACTGCCCTCAGTGCTAGATCCTGTATTGATTGTTTTAAGAGATTTATTTAATCTACAGTATAAGCTGAAGACTAGAATGAGATTTGGGGTATAGAGGAACCTAATACTAGAGCACCCAGCTAGGAGAAGTCATATGTCTGTGACTGACTACTAAGACAAGATTTGAACTGGACAGAGGGAAAGAACCCAGTCTTCCATGCTAGTCTGTAGCATTCATGAGCATCTGAGTTTTTGTATAAGGCCGTATTTAGAGAGAATTGCCAGGAAGGACCCTTCATTAACCTCTCCTGGAAAGCACTAGTAAAAATGATATTGTTGTCACTGGTGAACAGTCTTGCTACATTAGAAGGGCAAACCTAAGAGCAGGAATAAAAAAGGCAATGTGCCTGGGGCAGAGATGATCCAGGGTGGATGTGCAAGTGCGCTGGATCCAAAATCACCTTAGAAGCAGATTTATGGGCATGTTCATTATATTTTTTTTAAATTATGTTCATTAAAATGTGAAGATTTTCCCCAACCACTAGAATACAAAGGAGAAAGCAACCTGAGAACCAACATGCATTTGTCTCTGCTTCCTGACAGTGGATGTGATGTGATCAGCTGTCTCAAGCTCCTGCCAGTAGGACTTCCCTGTAATAAAGGACTACACTCTCAAACTATTAACTAAACCAACCTTTCCTTCCTCTAGTTGCTTTTGTTCAGTATTTTGTTGCACCAAAGAGAAAAACAACTAATTCAGAAGTTACTGATTCCTATAGAATCATCCTTTAAGATACCCCATCAAATGCAGCTCAGGATGGTGTATCTGGAAGTGGGGGAGAGAAGAATGAAGGACAACTTGTCCCTAAACTCTTATATCCCATTCATTGGTCAAAAGTAATGAGGAGACATAAATAAAGATGCCAAGTCCAAAGACAATCGTATCTACGGCATCAACAGCAGGGCTGTGGAATCTATCGGGAAGCTCAAAGCAGTGCATATAGGCAATATGGAATGTGGTGGGGCCTGTATGAAGTCCATCAGAATCCATATAGCACAATTAGCCAAGGTCCTGTGAAAAAGGAAATGCAGAGCTCCTTGTTCTCAACCTTCTAAGCATGTTAAAACAGCTATGGGAGAATATGAATGAAGCGCAGAGCTTTTCTAAAAATAAAGTCCTGTCTAACTGCCCAGACCAATTGCAGCCATAAAGTAGGCTACAATTTCTCACCTAGAATTGATCACTTCCCTGGGGCTGGAACAAAAAGCCACAAGGATGAGCCCCTGAGAACCTTTAAGGCTAGATCTAAAGCAGAAGAAAAGCTAAAAAGTACTGGAACAGAATGCATGTAATTAGAGAGAACTGGTTTCTATCTTTTAGTTTGTCCTTTTACAGAGCCTCGTACTCTGGATCAGCAATCATGGGCTTAGGTGGAGTTCATAGGAATGCTAAATCTTGGGTAGCGACAATAGCAATCACCAAGTGAGGGAGGATGAGCAGATGGGATCAGGCACTGCGGACTCCAGGAAGTCATCAGGCACTAGTTGGAGACACGTAAAGAGGGAGAATGAAAGCTTCGGTCATGTTATTTGTTTTATTCAAGCACTAGGTAAAACAAGGTGTCTAGTGGCTATAGTGGGTATGTCTGTCCATAAACACAACAGAAAACTGTATCTGTGTACAATAGACAAGGGAATACAGCTTTTGTAATTACACTGTACTTAAAGGAAGATTGTTTTGCACAGGTATCCAGTTTCTCTGCTATCCAGCAGGCCAAGGTTCTCTTACCTTTCCAGTGTCACCCATAAGTCCACCCACTGTATGCCTGGCATTAATCTTGTCATCTTATTACACAAGGATTAGCTGCATGGCATCTGTTCTTCCATATCTTGAATCCAGGTGGCTTTTTATCCTTAAAGACTTGGTCTTCATTACCAACTCTCCTCCTGAAATCCATGTGCTTCCCCCCACCCTTTGAAATGATGTCAGCATTTGTGAGATTTCAGAAGTCCCTCTGCCCTCTGTGGTTCTCCTTTCTGCTTCATTTCCCACATGCATCTAATCTGAGTCTTAAAATACTCCATCAGCTGGTCCTTACCACATGTCTAAAAATACGGCAGGCAAGCTCTAGGAACTAAAGTACCTTGGTAACTCATTTAGTGGGCCCTCCACCTGCCTTAAGCTAAGGATGTTTGTCACAGTTTGTGTATTTGATTGCAGGGAAAAGCCCACATTCTGTTGAGGTATATGTAGTATTATGATATTATGCATCATATTACCTCTCTAAAAGCTAAAAACAGAGAATTCTGCAATACACGTGACCATAAGGATTTGGAGCCAAAAGATCAATGACATTTTTAATCTCTCTTTTAAACAGAATTTGTTAAACTAAATTACACTAAAGAAACAAACCGAAAACCAATGTCAAAGGCCCTTCCAGGATAGAAGAACAATACAGGCTAGACCATCTATGGCCTGATCTTTTGTCCTTCTACCAACTGATTTGGAGTTTGACTCATTCACATTTTTCAAAAGCCTCAGGGTGCATCAGTAAGTTATTTGAGATCTCTCTAATTTGTTGATATAGGAACTTAACAGCTATAAACTTCCCTCTGAGGGCTGCTTTCATTATACCCCAAAGGTGTATCATTTTCATTTTCATCCAATTATAAGAAGTCTTGTTTTCTCCTTTATATCTCCAGTGGCCCATTCATCATTCAATAGTATATTCATTCATTCAATAGTATATTATTAAATCTCCATGAATTTTTGTACTTTCTGTAGCTTCTCTTGCTATTGACTTTCAATTTTATTCCACTGTACACAGAAAACTGTAATAAAGTATTTAATTTTTATTAACTTGTTAAGACTCATTTTGTGTCCTACTAAATAATGCATTTTGTATAAGTTCTCTGAGCTGCTGAGAAGACTTTACTATGTAATCTGTAGTGTTGAGATAAAATGTCCCAAAGATGTTTGTTAGGTTCATTTGATCTCTAGTACCATCTAACATAGATGTTTTCTGTTTTTTTTTTAGGATGTGGGAGTGGGGTATTTAAGTGACCCATTATTTTTATGCAGTCATTAAACTGTGTTTATAAATATATATTATATTGTATATAATATATATGTATATTATAAATTTGGATGTTTAATGTGCATATGTTTATATTGTAAGGTCCTCTTGGTAGATTACTACTTTTATCAGTATGAAGTGACCTTCTGTATGCCTTATTTATTCTGGCTGGAACTGTCAGAAATATTAGAAAAGCACAACTGCTTGTTTCCTGATTCTATTTTCTTTAAATATTCCAGGAAGCATTGAGCACCAGACTGCTGGGCATCAGAGTTCTTCAAGACCATACCAGGACCACATGAAGCAAAGGAGTCTTAGTAGGTATTAGTGTCCTCAAAATTATGTAGGGGAAACTTAAAGTCCAGGATAAGACACAGATGGTGGCATATCCAGAGGGACACAGGGGTCTCAGTGAAAAACCTTCCCACAAAGCCAGGCAGAGGTGGGGGGGGTGTTACCCATGTAGTATGTGAATCATGGAAGTGCTCTGTGGCTCCTGTTGTAAGACACGGCCTAGACTCTAGGGGAAATGACATCCTAGAGGAAAGAGGAGGGAGAAGGGTGGATCTTCTCAAACACTGTATCCTCTCTGCCTTCGGAATAGCTTTGTTTATCACCAGGGAAGGAGCAATGGCTTGCTTCTATTTTATGTTCTACAGGGGCACCATTGAATGTAGTCTGTGGAAACCTTGCATCCTTGTTTTGAGGATGAGTGGGGAAATACAATGCATAGCTCAGAAGACTGCCATAGGGAATCCTTGCTAGGTCTCTGCTTTATGCTAGTCACTCAGCATCATGGTTAAGGACAGCAAGAGAAGCAGAGAGAATAGAGATTAAGGAGAAAGTTAATAGCCACACGTGGGGCTTAAAGAGGATTTGATGAAGAAAATGTGGCTGTTTAATAAATACTGCCTCGTCTTGTTAAACTTGTCATTTGTTCTACATTCACTAAAAAGGCTCTCTGTCCAGATGCACCATGGGACAACAAGAAAGACAGCAGGAACAAGGAGGGTGGTCTGAGAATAGGAACTTGTGACTATATGAAGGAACACACATTCATCTTAAGTACCTCTAAGCAACACCCTGGCTCAGATACAAATTTTTAAATGGCATGCACGCACACACACACACACATGCACACACATGCACGCACACACACACACATGCACGCACACACACACGCACACACACGCACACTTATTCCACATAAGCAAGCCCTCTTCATACCCAGAGCAAACAAATGCACTAAAAGGAATTCTCATATAAATAAATCAACATGAAACCCAGAAAAGGTATAATGTCCAGAAACAAAAATGCAGAACTTGACCAGCTTTTGTTCTTTAGTGTATTAAAATCATTAAAGAGTCTGTGCATTGGATACTTTAATCCACCTAGATAGTAAAATCTCAACTCATATACATTTCCTGTCACTAGAACACAGCCCATCCTCCAGGCCAGAATTCTGAACAAGAGACCACTTGAAGGAGTTAGTCTCTCCTGACTCAAGCTCCAGGTGAGAGCATGGGGGAGGCAATGAGACGTCTGGAATATGTTAGGACATAGAAGCATGAATCTGGGCTCAGTCAGTAACATGCTTGTCATACAAGCTTGAGAACCTGGGTTCCCATCCCCAGAACGCACCTTCAATGCCAGGTACAGCAGCACCCAGTTGTACCTTGAGCACTGGGAAGAAGTTACAGTACATGTGTGGGGTTGACTGGCCAGAACAGATCAGGGACTTCAGGTTCAATAACAAGCCATCTCAACAAATGAAATTGGAAATGACTGAGGAAAACACCTGACATGTTCCTCTCCCCATATACATCCACACATATGTGTATATATGTACTACCCCACACACATTCACACACGTGTGCATACATACACATATACAAAAAAAGAGGAAAGGAAGAAAAGATAGAAAGCAAAAGGTGATAGAAACACCTTGTGCTAAGGCACTGGGGTAGCCATAACTAGGAAAATTAGACCACTGAGCCGAAAGGTGGCAGTAGAGAAAAGTCAATGGGTAGACCATGGAAGTCTGGTACGCCTCAGCATTTACCATTCAATCAATGACACTGGCCTTTGGGTCATTTGCTGGCAAATGTGATTGGCATACACAAGGCCCAAGGGACAATCAAAGACAATCTGTACTTCTTAAGAGGCCTAAAAAGCAATGGCTCAGAAAAAAGAAAGCTCCGCTCCACCCCGTCAGCACAGATCCCTTTGTAGCTTGTCAGATGACTGAGGAGTTGAGAGCACTGGCTGAGCCCTAGCCAGCAATGCACAAATCTGCTTTCTTTCCTGCCACAGCCACAGCTGAGCTGTGCTTCCCAGTCTCCTGCCCTGGATTCTCTCTAAACCCATCTGCTAGCTGACCTTTGGTGCCTCAAAGCCACTTATTGAGGCGAGCAACGAGGATGCCCACCAGTGGGGCTCTGTGAACCAGAGCCAGGCCCATCCTCACCATGTCTTTGATCGGATTTCATGTGAGGGAAAAGTAAATTCTTAGAGCTTTTGGAGTGTATATATTATAATGGTACTGTGGTTACTTAGTGTCTAGGCCAGCGTTTGACCTGTTTCTTCAAGAGCTGTCATGATTCATTTTCCCCTGGAGTTGTGGAAAGTCAAACTCCTGGGGTTACAGAAATTACTCAGGCAGGAAAGTTGTGCAAGCATGAGAACCACCAGCACTCGTGTAAAAAGCCAGGCACTGTAGCATGTGTCTATACCCCAAGGCTGGAGGCAGTGGACGTAGGAAGATCCTCAAGCTCCTGACTCATCACATCCAGTGAGAGCCTCTCTATCAAAAAATTAATGGAGAAAAGTCAGTGAAGATACCTACCATCAACCTCTGGCCTCCGCACACACACTATGCACACAAGACACACAGAGACACACATGTGCATTTGACTCATAAAACGGGGTACTCATGAAATTTCCATGCTAGAATGATGGATCTGGCTAGGACACCATGAGCTTTTGGATCCTCTTTACCCTCTCTTTGAGAATCTGTTTTGTTCAGTTAAAAATATCCATCTCCCCAACTTCTCTGGAACTAGGAGCAGCCATAGGCCTGAGAATAACCAGTGAGGTTTTACCAGTAGAGCTTTCAAGAAAGGTACAATGTTCCATAAAGTTAAGCCCACTTAAGGAACTCAGTTCTTCATTCCCTTGCTTTTTTCCTAATGTTTCCTGTGCAAATTTTGTACGAGTTTATTGAGGGACAACAGCCACCTTGTGGCTCTGAGAATGGAAGTCACACCTTGACAGTAATAGGCTGCTCGAAGGACCCCAGACCTTTGATGACTTGATCCACACTCTCAACTACATAACCCTGGAATTCCTTAAAACTTCCTAAAATTGAACTGCTTGTCTCAATACTTTGTCCCCATCATCATGCTGCTGAGAAGGCTGTGGAAAACTTTGGACATGGTCTTTCTGGTGGTGGTTGTGCTATAAGAGCTGGGCTCATTGATTTTAGTACCACTTGGTTTATGTCAAAAACCATGGTTCGCTCATTCTGCCATACACAATGCATAACATACCAAACTGCATTAATAAAAATAAAGCTGTTCCCCGCTTTGTGAGCCCCAAGAGCAGGCTCTGAAATCAGACTCTAGGGTTCACAAAGCACTAGGTCTGCAAGGGTAGGTCTCCTATACAATGTGACAGTGTAAATCAGAAGAGAGATGGACTCTCTGGGAAGGTGTAGCTCCGCTGGACTCCCAGCTTGGAGGAAAGCTTGGAACTTTTAGTTTTACTAAGGATTTGCTCAGCAATCAGCTTTACACAAGCATCCAGGAATTGGGTGCAGGGTGGGCCTCAGCTTCCTTGGCCAGGTACTACTGAGCAACAAATATGCCCTCTTCACCCTGGCCCTACTACTAACTCACTATATTGCCTATGCCAACTAATTTAATGATTTTGCGTCAATGTCTTTATCTAAAAGGTGAAGCTAATAGCGATTTTCCTTATTGGGTCCTATTTTGAAGTACTGAATTAGTACAAGAGTGTCTAGACTTCTGATCATATAACATGGTCTTATGTTATTATGTAATACACTATGAATGTGCTGTGTGCATTTCTCCCGTCTACGGAGTTGTGTGGTTCACAGGGTACAGATTGGACACAACTGGTGTAGAGGTCCTTTTGAAGAAAGAGGGTAAGCCTTGTATTAGCTGCTTCCCTCAGGCAAAGGCAGTATAAGGAAGGATTATTTGGGCTGACAATTTGAAAGGATATAGCCTTGCACCACAAGAAGAGCACTACAGTGGGAGAAGGAAGCTTACAGCTGTGTTAATGTGAGACTGAGATGGCCAGCTACATCACAGTGCTCGGGAAACAAAAAGAGAGCTCAGGCCATAGTTGTAGGGCCACAACCCTACTTGTAGGGCCCTATGCCCACCAGGAAGCTCCTTGTCTGAAACAGTCCACAGCACCAAATAGTGCCACCAGCTGTTACCACTCAAACAAATGATCCTGTGAGGGACATTTCACATCAAAACTGTTGAATTAGAAGTGGCGGGCTACGTTCCTGGCACCCAGCCGCCCGCATGGCTAGCTTTATACCCAAAATACTTACATGGAAACTGTATTCTTTTAAACACTGCCTGGCCCATTAGTTACAGCCTCTTATTGGCTAGCTCTTACATATTGATCTAACCCATTTCTAGTAATCTGTGTAACACCACAAGGTGGCTTACCAGGAAAGATCTTAACCTGCATCTGTCTAGAGTGGGAGAATCATGGTGACTGCCTGACTAGGCTTTCTTTCTCCCAGAATTCTGTTCAGTCTACTCTGCCTACCTAATTTTCTGTCCTATTAAAGGGCCAAGGTAGTCTCTTTATTTAACCAATGAAATTAACACAATTAACACAAAACAGAAGACTCCCCCCCATCATTTCCCCTTTTTCTGTTTAAACAAAAAAGAAAGGCTTTAACTTTAACATAAAGCAAGAATTAGTTAAAATATTTATATCTATTTTATCTTTTCTCATAACTAAGAAAAACTATAACTATCTATCCATTCTTCAACTCCATCAAAGACTCCAGAAGGATATAATATTACCTAAGTAAACAAGAAATAAGTAACTTCTAAAATTTTAGAAATGACAGAGACATCTTGCTGCCTGGACAGCCACCCAAAGTTCCTCTGTACCGTTGGGGCATCTATCTTTGCCTTCAGGCCCACACTATCCAGCAGATATTTCCATGAAGCAGGAAGTTCCAAAGACTGTTCAGCCACTTTCTGCTGTGTCCTGTAGAATATCCCACAAACTCTTTCATGAATCAGGAACCCTGAAAGACCATCTCACTTTTAGGCAAGTTCAGCAGTCCTCTCTCTACGGGTGCTTTGTGTCCAGTTCATGCACCAGTCCAGGCAAGAGCAGTTTCTTGCCCAAATGGCTAACCAACTCCATAAGGAGCCTCTTCGATGCCCATCTTCCTCTTGAAGTAGATTGGTGCTGCCAGGAGTAGACATGTCTCATTGTCATGAAAAACCCTAAGTTATTAAAACATTTAAAATGCCATATTCTATAGTCTTTGAAAGATATGAAGAATGCCTATTTAACTGAAATATATCTCTATATATCTAGAAAATCTAACTAACATGACTACAAGCTTGACTATGCTCGATGATTATCCATTAACAACTTATATTTCCTAATTATACATTACATTTTTAAATGAACTACATAATCATAATACCTTAATCAAGAGCAGAAATACATACACATATAACAAAATTGACCTTAAAATCCATACCAATGCAAATTAGTCATACCTATATCATTTCCCCCTTTAAATGTAAAAGAACATTTATAAACAATATTTGGGAATATGGGTGCAGTTATTTCTCTCCAAACTGCTTTCTGTTGAATGGGGGCACTGTTAATCAGATCTCTCATGGTATAACCTGTGTGCCAGGGTCATCTCAGTCGGCAGTTGAGTGAAGTAATTTTTTGAAGGTGTTTATGGCGACCTTTCAGGAGGGAGGGTGTGGTCTATCATACCATATTGGGATAGAAGCAATCCACAGGGTCTCATCCTCTGTGAAAACAAAAGAAGACCCTCTCCAAAGCATCATATCCTTAGACCCAAATTCTGAAATCATGATACCTTTAGAACATACATGTAGTTTGGCAGACCACATAATGAAATGTCTCTCTGTATTTAGCTCCTTTACAGTCAAAAAATTTTAAAAAAAAACATAATAATACAAAGAATCCAGACTCTCTGTGAATTTTTTATTTTTATGTGACATTTTTATTTTATTATTTTACTTTATTTTATCTCTTTAAAGACTTTATCCTTTTTTTAAGGGCATTAACTTTATTTTTTCTCTCTTTTTTTTTCTCTCTCATGCCTACGTACACTCATTCAACATTGTGATCCATTGTGATCAGGTCTGAATCTGTCCTATTGTGAATCTGTAATTTTTTTACTCTCCAGGAGCATTTCTTAAAATGTTAAGCACGTCTTAAAAACTTAAGTTGCACCAAGTAGGGGTAATACAGTACCGCCTGTTTACTGCCAGT